>NW_026138099.1:1877500-3367500 GCF_025592945.1 Manacus candei
CCTGGATGTACCTACAGACTGGGGAATGAGATGCTGGAAAACAGTGCCTTGGAAAGGCACCTGGGGGTCCTGGTTGAAGGCAAGTTGAATATGAGTCAGTAGCACCCTGGCAGCCAGGAGGGCCAACTGTGTCCAGGGGGGCATCAGGCAAAGCAGTACCAGCTGGTCAAGGCAGAGGATTGTCCTGCTCTACTCTGCACTGGTGCAGCCTCACCTGGAATATTTTCTGCGGTTTTGGGCACCACAATATAGGAAAGATATTAAGCTCTTAGAGAGTCCAAAGGAGGGCAACGAAGATGATGAAGGACCTTGAGGAGAAACTGTATGAGGAGAGGCTGAGGTCGCTTGGAGTGTTCAGCCTGGAGAAGAGGAGACTGAGAGGAGATCTCATTGCAGTCTACAACTTCCTTGTGAGAGGAAGAAGAGGGAGAGGCACTGATCTCTTCTCTGTGGTGACCAGTGACAGGACCTGAGGGAATGGTCTGAAGTTGTGTGAAGGGAGATTTAGGTGTGTCAGGGAAGGTTTAGGTTGGATATTAGAGAAAAGTTCTTCATCCAGAGGGTAGTTGGATAGACGAACAAGCTTCCCAGAGAAGATGTCACAACACTAAGCCTGACAGAGTTCAAGATGTGTTTGGACAATACTTTCCGTCACATGGTGTGACTCTTGGGGATGGTCCTGTACTGGGCTAAGGAGCTGGACTTCAAGGAACCTTGTTGGTCCCTTCCAACTCAGCATATTCTGTGAATCTGTGTGATTCAGTGTGACAGCTTCTTGGTTAAGTCACATATGACTGTTGCTTTCCCTGATCAAAGGGAGAATCTCATGTCAGAGAATGGCCACAAACTGGAAATATGGGGTTGGGAGGAGGCCCTTTGGTAATTATTAAAAAGTAGCACCAGTTGTTTCCTCTGAAAATAATCAAGAGGAAAACTAGTCACCATATGACAACTGCACTGGCGCTTGAGCATAACGTGGTAAGCTCTGTGGTAAAATTTTAGCTCTGTATACTTCTAGAGATGATTTCCCACCACTAACAATCCCTTAAGTTTTGCATAAGTGTATTGGGTTTGTTTGCCCAGGTTTTTGTAGTGGTGAGGCTACAGGGGTGGCTTCTGTGAGAAGCTGCCAGAAGCTTCCCCTATATCCAGCAAAGCCAATACAAGCTGGCTCCAGGAGGGACCTGCCACTGGCCAAGGCTGAGCCAATCGGGAATGACAGTAACGTCTCTGTGATAACATATTTAGGAAGGAAAAAAAAGTTATGGTGCTGATGAAAATTCCAACCAGTGAGAATGTGTGAACAACAGTGTAGACACCAAGGTCAGTGGAGAAGGAGGGTGAGGAGGTGCTCCAGTCACTGGAACTGAGGTTCCCCTTTAGCCCATGGTGAAGCAGGTTGTTTCCCTGCAGTCCATGGAGGACCACAGAGGTGCAGAGATCCACCTGCAGCCCGTGGAGTAGCCCACATGGGAGGAGGGGGATGCCCAAAGGAGGCTGTGACCCCGTGGGAGGCCCAAGCTAGAGCAGGGTCTTCCCAGGGATCTGCTGACCTATAGAGAGAGGAGCCCACGCTGAAACAGGTTTTCCTGGTAGGACCTGTGGCCCTGTGGGGGACCCACACTGGAGCAGCCTGTGTGTGAAGGTCTGCAACCCATGGAGAAGTGACCCTTGGGACAGCAGTTTGTGAAGAACTGTTGCCAGTGGAATGAACTCACACTGGAGAAGTTCATGGAGGACTGTGTCTCATAGGAGGGACCCCACGCTGGATCAGGGGAAGAATCCTCTCTCTGAGCAGTGGCAGAAACAACAGGTGATGAACTGACCATAACCTCCATTCCCAATCTCCCTGTGCCAATGGGGGGAGGAGGTAGGACTTGGAAAGGAGGGAGGGACGGGGGGAAGATGTTTGGTGTTTTTAAGATGCATTTTATGTCTCATTATCCTGCTCTGATTCCGTTAATAATAGATTTAATTAATATCCCCACTTTACGTCTGTTTTGCCCGTTACAGTAATTGGTGAGTGACGTCTTCCATTTGTGAGATACTGGATTATTGTATTAATTATTGGCTCAGACCAACTCAAGTGTGTGGGGGGGTGGGGGTGGGGTATAGGTCGAATTTCACAGAGGTGAGGTAGTGCCCTATCCCATATCTCAGCCCTTTCAAGCATCCTGGGACAGCCCAGAAGAAGCTGACAGTAACTTGACACTGGAAGCATGCCCACACCACAGCCCCTGGAACCGCTAACCCAGCCTTTGATTGGCTAATGCAGTGGGAGCTCAGTCTCTCACCCCACCCAGGAGCCCCACAGTGGTCCATGGGCCAGAAGTCCAGTCTAGGATAGGTGGCCACAGAGGGCCAAATCAAACAAAAGCAGTGACATATGCTCCCCATGTTGTTCAAACCCTACCACCTGGACACATGGAAACTGGGCTTGCATAGGACTCTCCAGTGATAGCTATCATTTTCTTTTTTTCTCTCTCTTTCTTTACTTCTTCTCATAATGTCCTTTCTTAATATTTTAGGTAACTTGAGACTTATTGGTAAACTTTAGGAAATTTAAAGTGTAGCATACAAACAAAATAAAACATTCCACAAACCATTGACTTAGCACATGCTAACCCATACAATGCAAAATCCAACCCAGCCAAAGTACCTCCTGAGAAAATGTGTGCAGTTTTTGTCTTGTGTGGTCCCTCTTAAGGTGTTTGGAGAACTGAAAACTCTTCTAAAAATTTGGTGGGTGAAATTTTGTAGCCTTGTATATTCTTTAAAATAAAATTCCTTTGGGAGTTTGTAGCTCGACTCTTGGGGTCTTACACTGGTCCTCATCTCGACTCATGAACGCCTTGTTATATTTTCTCTCCTCTGTCCAGTTGCAGAGTGGAGAGATAGAGCAGCTTTAGTGGGTGCCTGGTGACCAGCCAGGCTCTAATCTAACACGTTAAAAAGAAAGGAAGTCTGATTTTGCACATGGTGCTGCTTTTCTCTATCTACAGGAGAACTTATTGTAAAAGACTTAATTAGAGATGGTTCTACACAGAAACATTAGTCATGTGATGCTGTTTATCTGCCTAGCCATGACTAACTCAGTAAAATCTGTTTTCTAGTGTTAAATTTTCCTTCCACCTTGAAAAAATGTGTATGATCCTACTGTGTTCTACTTCTTCCCTAGTCTTGCCACTGGGCGTAGTAGAATCACATGGATTAGGTGCAATTAGAGGGTAACTCCGGGAAGATGAAATTTAATCAGGTTCACAAATTTAGAGATTCTCCTTTTTTTAGTATAAGTATAGAAGTAGATAAATAATCCTCACAATCAGTGAGTTTTTTTTCATTAGTATGTACATTTAGAGGAAGGTAAAAGCATAATTTGGCTGTTGATACATCTCTAGTTATTACTATGTTTGCAATTCAATTACCCAAAGAGCCTCAAGTACCATTGATTATTCATGGGATTCTTGGGTTGGTCTGGCTACCAAACTACTCATTAATCCCTTGAGTGCCTCTGGGCAGTCAGTATGCATCTAGCATAGTAAATCTGCTGCAGCTGTAGAATATAACAGGCTTTGGATAGTGAAGTGGCTGGAACAATGGTAGGGTTAGGCTTGGAGTTAGGGTTAGGGTGATACCAGTGGCTGGTAGTCTCCAGCATAACTCAGGCTCCTCAGGGAAGTGGTCACAGCACATAGCCTCTAGAGTTCAAGAAGTGTTTAGATGATAGTCTCAGTCACATGGTGTGACTCTTGTGGATGGTTCTGTGCAGTGCTAAGGGTTGGACTCAATGATGCTTTTGGGTCTTTCCAACTCAACATATTTTGTGTTTCTATAACAATACTGTTCAAAATGAAGCAGCTGTAGGCCTTCTGAAAACCAAGTGCCCAAGTGGTTAATTTAGCCCAAACCAGGTGGCTCATTAGGCAGCTACACAAGTCTGTGTGACTTATGGAGAAAATGGAGAAAAAATTCCCTCTCTCAAGGTTCACATTTCCAAGGGGTTATCAGCTTAATTCAACAACAGTTTGAAGGTATTTCACTTTTTAATCTATTTTTTTATTGCCTGATACTCATATACGTACACGTGTCAGACCAGTACAAAGCCTGTGATGGCAGATTAACCACAGACTAACCACAACAGTCAGTGTAAAGTCTGAACTTGTCATTTACTGCCTCCAAATACAATCACACTGAAGTTGGTTAACATGAAAATGAAAATCTTGGTTTCTTGCTATTCTCTCCCAGTTTTGTTTTATTAGATGTTCATCCTACAGAAGATTTTTATTGCTTCTCCCTACTTTATATACTTCTACATATTGTATTTTCCTGTGTGAGAAGCTGAGGTTTAATTTTTGCATTCTTTATTCATGTAAATGACAAGGCTCTTGCAGACCAGTTCAGTCCAGGCTATGTAGTTCACTTTGTCCAGTTTTCTACAGAAAAATGCAGGAGGCATACTGGTAGGTCGATAAGCCGATGCTAAAGTAGGTTGGTAGAAATGTCTAGAGAAGCTTGCACAACTCTTAACTTCACAATGTTTGACTGAAGTTGTTGCTTTCTGTGCATTGCTTTTGAGTGGTTGTATTTACTTAAATCTCTTTCCTAGGTAAGGGAATCATAAAAACAAAGCAAATAAACCCATTGCTTGACTCAGAATTTTTCACTGTGCCTATCTTTTTGCAGGTATGTTTTTGTGTGCACACATACATTTGAGTCCATCTACACACAGTGGTGCATTTCTACACTATATATATATTTAAATATATAGTGGGGAGAAAGACAGAAATGAAGAAGGAAGAAGGATATGAAGCTATGGTATTAAAGAACTTTTCTAATCTATATCTCAATGCCATATGTCAGTGCTTGTACCTTTCTTTAGGTGGGATGCTGTTTTGGTTTAAGCCCAGCTGAAAATTAAACACCACACAGCTGCTCTGTCAATTCCTTTCTCTCCCCCACACCCCAGTGCAGGGGAAGAGAATGAAAAGTAAAACTTCTTGAAATAAGAATAAAAATAGTGTAATAATTGAACACAAACTAAACATTGTAATAACAGTAAAAAATAATACTAATGATAATAAAAAGGGAAAGGAAAAGAACTCCAAACAAGTGATGCATAGTACAGTTTCTTACACCTGCTGACTGATGCCAGACCCCGTTCCTGAACCCAGATCAGCCCCCCTTCTGGGTGTCTCCCTCATTTTGTACACTAACATTCTATGTTGTGGAATATCCCTTTGGCAGTTCAGGTCACCTGCTGCAGCTATGCTCCCTCCCACTTTTATTTTGTGTACCTCCTCACTGGCAGAACGAGACAATGATAAAGAAGTCCTTGACTTAGGATAAACATGATTTAGCAAAAACCAACATCATTGTGTTATCAATATTATTCTCATTCTGAATCCAAAACACAGCACTATAACAGCTACTGAGAAGAAGTTAACTGAATTACATTTAGAGATACAACAGACTTTACTTCATCATGCTTAACTTAGTATGGGACCTCCTGAGTTCCCATACCATACAGCTATGGTTTTAATAGTGTGCGTCTAGCTAAACACCACAGTTCTGATATGAGCCAACATAAAGTGATGATGTGTTAGAGATTTCTATAAACTAGTTGAGGATTTGACAGCATATCACAAGAGAAATAATTTTAAAGGGTTAGATTAATGTTATCAGGACCATCAGGCAGGACCTGGTAGGTCAGTTAATCAGACAAAATGGCTGAACCAGCAGTGTCTGCTCCTTCTGCCTTTAGCCAGTTCTTCAATTCCCTCATCTTCTAAGCATTTTATTGCTGCTGTTCTGTTTAGACTGTAGGAACTGATTCATAGGAATTTGAACATCTCTGAGCACCAGGCTTATGAGGTATTTCAATTGCCTAGACTAGTTTTTACCTTTTGATTATGTAACATGATAATCTAGGAGTCAGTGCTTTGAAATATGGCTAAAAAGGTATTCTTAGAAGTATTCACCATCTTCTGGTGTAGATTTTTGTTTTCCTTTTTCTGTGTCTGTGTGTGGTTTTGTTTCATTTTGTTGAGGTTTTTTGTTTGGTTTGGTTTGGTTTGTTTTTAATTTTGAAGAGCTGAATTTCAGTAGCTGTTGGACTTTGTTCTCTCATAGGGAACTTAAATTTTAAAATATCAGGCAATTGTGGTCAAGTGCACTGTTTCATGTGGCATTTCTCCAACTGGATGTGGAAAATGCAGTATTGTGTTAAAAATAATCAGTATGATTAAATAGTAAAAAAGGGCTAGTAGATGTAGCTGAGTGTACATCACTGTACTATAAATGGTCATTTTAAAGGGAGTTTAGGAGGACAGAAGTATGTCTTTCAGCTGGTGTGAATAATGGGCAGTGTGGCTTTGTTGCTGAAAAGCTTGCTTTGTTTTTAGCTCTACTCTTCCATTGTGGTGATTTTTTTGCCTCAGGATAGCCTCAAAATGATTTAAGTGAGTTCACTAGTCTCACTTGCAAGTTACTGCTATAGGCTAGACTGGAAATAAAGTATCATTTCATTCTTCCATTTAACCTCCTTTCAGTTGCTTAGAAAGGCAGCTCTTGCTTCCTGTTAAGACTTAACTGGAGTCATAACAGCACGGTGAAGCTAGTGCTTGTTTAATAATGTTTAGCAGGTCTGTGAATGTGGAAAAGAGTATTCTGTACAGTGCAGATTGCATATAGTTATGTTTTTCAACCCTTGTGTAGATCATTGTCTTCTTTGAGGGTCAAGGTCCAGAAGCGTTCCACTTTTTTAATTTCGTGGTTTGCATCCAGCCCTTGAAGGATATGAAATACTGATATCATATATTTGTGAGCAAAAATGTTAATGCTGGACCATCTCCTCCTGTCTTCTTGTTTGGAAGCACACATCTCACAAGGCAAAAAACCTTGTCACTCACTCAGGCAAAATTGCATTGTCACTAGAAAACAGATGTGAAGAGAACAGCTAAAGAAAGGAAACTTTGATTTTTCTCATGTGTTACTGCCAGCAAAATGTGTTTGAGAGAGCTTTCCTTTGGCTACAATTAAAAGAATAAAAAAACCCTAATAGTGCTCAGGTATGATTTTTGAAACATCATTCATAAAATTAAACAGTACAGTTGCAATCCCCTCCGTGGTGTGTCATATTATGCAGTGTTATCTAGTGTCTGCGCTGAGGTCATCAGCTTTGCTTGAATTGTGATGTCAGCCCTTTGGTCTGGAAGTCAAATACTGACATTCTATCCTTCCTTTTTTCATCTTTTTTTTTTTTTAAAACCTATCAAATAATTAGAAAATGAAAAAAAAAAAAATCTGTTGAATAGCTGCAAGTTCAGATAACGAACACACAGTTAAATAGCTGTAGCAGCCAAGGGAAGTTACCCTTCAGGGTGACTTATGGGGCCAGAGATACTGAGTTGTGTTAAAGCTGACCTAGGAAATGGGTTTCTGTAACTCAGGGTGCCGCTCTGGAGTTTCCTCTTCCAGACTATTTCCAGGAGTAGGGGTCAACATCTGCTACACAGAGAATTATGAGATACCAGGTATATCTCCTGAGATGCTGTTGGCAAAGCTTTCTTTCTCACATAAAAATAAACTATTACTGCATTAAATTCAGGAGTAATTGATGTAGGAGAGGTTAGAAAATGACTGGCAAATTGTAGGCCCCATAAAGTGCTGTGACTTGACATTTGTGTAGGTGAATGTAGAAACTGATATGATAGCTTGTTTTTTTTATTTCAGTATAAATAGTAGAGGCAGCTAGCGTTATTGTACAGATTTGATTGGTGTGGTGTAAAAGATAAGGTCATCCCTGTCAGTGTGGGGACAGACACTCAGATAGCAAAGTGCTGAGTGCTAGAGGTGTAACAAAGCACTGCTGTGATAATCCATGCAACTTGTCATTGCCTGAAATTGTTTTGGGGTATACTGAAATAATGTATGGAGATTACATGGGAAAAATAGATTTCATACACAGCACAGCCCACCTGCTCATAACACCTCTTCAAGATGAAAAATGGTTTATATCTGTACCTGAGCCCAAACCTAAGGACTAAACAGTAGTAGAACTGAGTTCAAGAGCATTTTTACCCTGATACCTGAAAGTCCGTCACCTTGAAAGCAACTGAGCAGCTAAACCTACTGCTGCTTCCATCCATGCTGCTGTCTGGAGATGTGTGGCAAAATCTGTCTCTCCCTGGGGTTTCAGTGATATGGGGCAACCTGATGCATTTCTGAGAAGTCAGCTCATTTTGACACAGGATTCAGTGGAGCAGAGAAGATTAACTTTCTGAAAATGGAAAAGACAGACAGGTAGAAGAAGAGGAACTGCTTATCAAATATGCACATTTCAGATGGAACTTCACACTCTGTGAAAAGATTTTAGATTGCTGTAAGCTCTCTGAAGTGCTCCTGACAATGTGTTATCAGGTCATGTTTGTATGGCGGTGGCAGCCCATACAGGAAACACTAAGTCACATGACTTCGAAGATGGAATAAATCAAGTGAACAGTACAGATCCTGAAAACTAGTTTCACCTTCATAAGGTCTGATTATCTGTACATCAGACATGAGGTTTGTCAACCCCATTTCAGTCTGACCAGGTTCAGTGCCACTTTGAGAATTTCAATGAACCAATATTGTAATACGTATGGAAGATGGCACTGAGATGATTTCATGAAAAGCGAAGTCCCTGTGAAATATGAACTGTTACTGAAGGCTTCACCTTGCACTTAGGTCACATAAAATGCCCATTTAAAAGGTCTTTGTCTTGTTAATCTTTATAAGTTTGTGTAAGACTTTCCATTATCCTTAAGCAATGTTAGAACTGCAAATGCGGGGCTGACACCAACAGTTCAGATTTTTTATGACTCCAAGGTAACAAGACCATTCTAAACACAGAGATTAATATTCCCAAGACTCTTCTTACTGTCACACAGTTATTACCTCATTGTCATCGAGTGCATTCAGGAAACACAAGAAGACCTCAAGGAGAGTTGACTCTCCTGCCCCTGCAGTGAACAGTGAAATAATTTTCACAGAATCACAGAATGGCTAAGGTTGTAGGGACTACTGGAGGTCATCTAGTCCGGCTTTCCTGCTCAAGCAGGGTATCTTAGAGCACGTCACTCAGGATTGTGTCCAGACAGCTTTTGAATATCTCTATAGCATTTCCAGCTGTGGAATAACTGAAAACAGACATACTATGCCACTTATTTTCAGTCAAAATTCCTCTCTCAGTTTTGCTTAAAAGCTGAGAAAAGAGTCAGGAATTGAATTAGAGGGTTTTTAACTCTTGTTATTGTTTACCTTGGCTGAACATCAGGTATTCACCGGGCCTGCGCCAAACCTCCCTCTGGAGGGAAAGGGGAACAGGAAAGGGGGAGAAGAAGGGAAAAACTACGAAAACTGAAACTGCCAAGAAAAACAGCTTTATAGGTACACAGAGTGAAAAAAATTATAAAACTATACACACAGAGAGGAACTAACAACAAAGATTACTTCCCCACAACGAATGCTCTTCTCCCCCTAAGAAGCAGCCCGTTCACCACTGTGCAGCTACCTGGAAGAGAGGAAAACCCTTACTTCCTTCCTGTCTTTCGTATCTGAGCTGACGTAACATAGTATGGAATATCTTATTGGTAAAATATACATCAGGTGATCTATCCTAGTTCTGTTTCCCTCTCAGAGAGGGTAACAAACCCATTACAACTCTTCAGTTAATTTTGTGCTCTCTCCTAGTAAAACACATATTTTCTGGATAAAATTGTGTAGCACTACCTTTTTTTGAAGGCTGCTATCTCAAAGGAGTTTGAGAAATAGCCTCAGTCCACGCAATGACCTCTGGGGACAGCACCAGATTAACTCTGGATATACACCTCCAGGCTTTGAGAAGGCTGTAACGTGTGAGTTTTAAACTCTTAGATAAACACTTAACATGATTTTATTTAGTGAAATAATCTTTCTGATCATTCTGGTATTTCAATTGTCATTTCAAATGTGTGGTTATTCTTGAGCTCATTTTCAGAACAATTGCTATAGTGTCTTTATCTACTATAGCAGCCATTAGGTAGAATTTGGTACATCTTTCTATTTTAAGATACTAAACTTAATTTCAGTGCCCATCCTATTGTGCCACAGTTATTCTTCCCGTGAAAAGGAAATGTCAGCCTCCTATGGATGTGATGGACAACTTAACTGTTACTTCTACATTCCACTCTCCCATATGAATGCAAAGGTTTATAAGCTCCTTCCCTTTCTTCTGCTGTTTGAAAAATAAGGACCTACAAAAAGAGGGAAGAAGTAATTTAAAATACTTGAGAGATTTGGACATATAAAAAGGAACTGACATTTTAAAATATCTTTATGTACTCTTTAATACCTATTTGTGAAAAGGAGAGTTACATTTTAAAGTCAGTTTTTCCTAATTCACTTCTAGGTTTTAATTTTTTTAAAATTTTTTTTCTTTTTTTTAGTTGCAAAAAAAAGTTACTGTTCATGGGTACAAATCTTTAAAGACATGTTCATGTTCTGCAGCATGCCAGGCATTGTGTTTTATCAGCATAACCAACTTCTTAATTTTTGATGATTAAAGAAGTATTTTCAGTTGAATATTATTTAGACAATTCTTTAACCAATTTTTTTTGATAAAAGAGGTGTTTGAAGCCTGATTTAGGCACCACACTTCTTATGTGTGATACAAAAATAAAGCAATTTTGAGGCAAGGCATTATATCAATATGTATATATCTTTTCAGTATTGCAGTGAATGATGACTCAAATACCCTTTTTGTCTTGTTCTCATGTATCATTTGCATGCTGAAAAGGTCGTCTTAGATTGAAAGTTTAAATAGCTATATGGAATTTTGTGTCCAAGAAGGCTTTCACTTTGAAATAATGTTTTTGCATTCTTCATTCCTTATTCCCTGTGTTTTTTGCAATAAAAATGAAAATAGATTTTGCATTTTAGTGTAAACGTAAAATGATCTTGAGAGGTGAAAATAATTTGAATAGTTCCTCTCCAACTATGTTTTCTTGTGTGTGAGGCTAACAGTCACTGGGATGACATTGTACAGTGCCTAACAGAATATATGCAAATCAAAAAAAACCAACAAGATGAAATTCAAAAAAACCTACTATAGACAAAACAACCCTCTTAAGCCCCACTCCCCCAAAACCACCCCCAACCCCCAAACCAAACCATAACAAAAAAACCCCAAAATGCCACAAAGAATCAAACAAACCCATTAATCAAATAAACAAAAAACCAAAGAAGAAACAGGATTAGTCTGTGGGAGGACAGGAACATCTTTTTGCATCTTGGAATTACAGCTCAAGTTAATGTTAGCTAGCAGCATTATAATTAAGGCTGAGTGATGAATTTGTTGTGTTGATTGCAGGAAGTCTGCATGCCAGTTGTGTTTGATGCAGCTGCACCTTGCATTTAAAATTTATATTTGTCCTGGTGCTCCTGACAGAAAAAAAATACATTAAAATTTCTTTATTTTTGCCTTATATCATATGACTCCTAATGTAAGGTTTATAGAGGATTTTTATCCATCAAGAAGTGCATTGAATCAACAGTGAATCTCTAAGGAGGAATTACACGCATGATGTTATAATTTTTCCTTAAAGTATCAAATCTGAATTTTTTATTTCAATAACAGCCATAAATAGGAAGTTTAAAGATTACTTCCATTTTTATTAGTATTTTTCATCTTTACTTTACTTTAAAGCCTCTTGTGTAGTGTAACAAAATAAAATTAGCCCCAGTGCCCAAATTACCCCTGAAGAATATACTCTGTAAGTAGGAAAAATACAACAGAGATTGAATGATCTAAAAAAAAATAATAAATCGACTGTGGAAAATTAATTGTTAACATTTTGAATGACATTAAGGAATAGAACTGGTTTCAGGAATTCTTTTCTCCTCTTCTCAGACTTACTCTTTCCTGACACCTTTCCTTGCTTTTATCCCTGTTTTTTTAACCTAGTGTCCATTTGAGCAACCTTATTTCCCATTAAGTGGAAGAGAGGATTTTCATTTGCTTGTTTCTTCTTAGGAAATTCAAACACTGTAGATCATATTGGCAATTACTCAAGTAAAAATACTGAGTTACATGACTCACAGAATCACAGAATGATTTGCTTAGAAGGAACCTTAGTCTAACCCCACTGCTGTGGTCAAGGACATCTTTCACCGGATCAGGTTGCTCAAAGCTCTCTCCAACCTGATTGAACACTTTCAATGTTAAGGCTTCCACAACTTCTCTCAGTAAACTGTTTTAATGTCCAACCACCCTCTTCCTCATAACCTGTCTAGATCTATCAATACCCTTTCTCCTATCTATAGGACCTGGTACTACACCACTCATCTTGGTGTCTTCTGTAAACTTGCTGAGGGTACAGTCAATCCCATTCACTATGGCATTTATGAAGACCTGAAATAGTATTGTACCCTTGAGGAAAACTACTTGGTTTTGGTTTCCACCTGGGCTTTGAGCCACTAATTGCAATTCTTTGGACATGGCCATCTAGACAATTTTTTATCCATCTAACAGTCAATCCAAAATCTGCCACAGACCTCTTCTGCTCACAGTATCGAAAGCCTTGGTGAGGTCAACAAAGGTTACACAGAGACCTTTGTTCTGTTCCCTGCACTTCTCTTGCAGTTGTCTGAGAACAAATACCATGTTTGTGGTACTCCTGTTGGCTCTGAAACCACACTGACTTTCAGGTAGAATTCCTTCTGCTATAGCGGGTATTAGTCTGTTCAAGAGTATTCTTGCCAGGATTTTGCCAGCAATGGAGAGCAGAGTAATACCATGGTAATTTGAGCAATCTGATTTGGTACCTTTCTTCTTATACAAAGTGATGATGACTGCATCATGAAGGTCTGATGGCAGTTCGCCTAGTTCCCAACAGCGCACCACAAACTCATGAAATTTGGTATGGAGTGCAAGGCCCCCATGTTTCCAGACTTTGGGTGGAATACCATCAACCCCAGCTGCCTTGCTGATTTTTACCTGCTGTATGGCCTTGAGGGTTTCTCCTAAAGTGGGGGCAGTATCCAATTCATACTTCACCAGATGTGTGATGGACTGAATTACTGAGTCTTGGACTACATGGTTGGTACTGAAGAGAGTCTGAAAGTGTTCAGACCATCGATTCAGAATGGAGGTTTTATCTGTCAGAAGCGTTTGCCCGTCAGTGCTGAGTAGAGGGCTTTGTACCTGGTATGTTTAGGTTGTCCCCCCAAGTTCCTCAAAATGATCATCTCACTCCGCGAGGATCAGCATGGCCAAGGCAGATATGGCAACACACTTTCCAAGCCCTTTCTAATAAAGAATGGTGTGAAACAAGGCTGTGTTCTCGCTCCTACCCTATTCACAATCTTTTTCAGCAGGATGCTCCAAAGGACCACGGCAGACCTCGATGATCAGGACGGTATCTACATTCGATACCGTACTGATGGAAGCCTTTTCAACCTAAGGCAACTGAAGGTCCACACCAAGACCTTAAACCATCTTGTCTGGGAGCTGCTTTATGCTGATGACGCCGCCCTTGTTGCCCACACAGAAGCAGCTCTGCAGCGTTTAACATCCTGCTCTGCAGACGCTGCTGAGCTCTTTGGGCTGGAAGTCAGTCTAAAGAAGACAGAAGTTCTCTATCAACCTGCACCTCAGGAAGTCCCCCATCATCCCCACATCACCATTGGCCAATCAGAACTCAAATCAGTCCAGCAGTTTAAATACCTAGGTAGCCTCATTTCCTCCAATGGTAAGATTGACAACAGGTTAGCAAAGGCATATAGTGCTTTCGGAAAGCTTCACAAAAGAGTTTGGCGAAATAAACACCTGAAGAAAGAACAAAGATCAGTGTTTACAGACCCATAGTGCTGTCTACTCTCCTATATGGATCTGAATCATGGGTCATCTACCACCACCACCTGCATCTCCTAGAACACTTCCATCAATGCTGTCTGCGTTCAATCCTAAACATCCACTGGTCAGATTATGTGACCAATACATCTGTTCTAGAGCAAGCAGCAGTCACAAGTATTGAGACCATTTTACTAAGAATGCAGCTGAGTTGGACAGGGCACGTTTCCAGGATGAAGGACCACCACCTCACTAAGATTCTGCTCTATGGTGAACTTACCACCAGCTGCTGCATGAGAGGAGCCCCGAAGAAAAGATACAAGGACTCCCTGAAACAACATCTCAGCCTTGGCCATATTGATCACCATAACTGGTCTACTCTGGCCTCCAATCTGGAGGCCTGGAGACACATCATCTATAATGCTGCTGATGCTTTTGTGAAAGCACACAGGGGAAAAGGCAACGCAGAAAGAATCGTGCCTCGCAGAATATACCACCTAAGGAGTCTTTCTGCTGTGCCTTCTGCAACTGGACATGCCTGTCTCGTATTGGCCTTTTCAGCCACCAACGCGCTTGCAACAAGCGTGGGTAGACCCCTTCCCAAATCTTCATTCGCGAAGCCCAGCCATGATGATGACTCAGCAGTCAATCCATTAAACTCATATTTCTGCAGTTTAGAAGTAAGAATGTTTTGAGGACCATGAATGAATCAAGGACATAAATAAACTGGATCATCTGCATTTTAGTAGATCAAGCATTTATTACAATATCCCCACTACAAGCTTCCAATCATCTTTTTGCTTAATTGATTTAGAAGTATTGAGTCAGTTACAGTGACGTCCCTACTCTTGTAATGGTAGAAGGTTAATATCTACAAACAAAAATTCAACATGTAATTTTGTGAAATAAATGAAGATAATGTAATCTTACATGCAGGCTCCACTCAGGGTTAAATTCTAAACTATCTGTTTGTTGTTGGAAAATGTGATTGTATGTTGTTGGTTATTCAAATTCTGTAAAACTCATAGGTACAAGTATGTGAACCCCACTTGGAAAACTGCCATATAAAATTAGTTGGAAGTATTTGGGTAAGCAAGGACAGTGTGTTTTGGCTTTTAAGATTTAAATTTTTAGTCTAGTGTGTTGGGTGCAGCTCACTTGTGCTGCTTGAACCATGTGGTGTTTCACAATCTGGAGTGGTTTGTAACTACATGCGACTTTTTACTTTTCCAGTTCACTGTCCATTTCATTGACTAGTACTAAATGAATCTGTCTTCTTGCCGTGTCCATGTCTTAATAGAAGACTGCTTCCCTAACACTAGTAGTACAGTGCAGGGAACAAAACTTTCATGTTATATTTGGTTGCCTTTTTTTTTTTTTTCCAAACACAGAATATAATTTGTTTAAACTTTTTCTGTTCTTAATAACTTCCAAAATCTTATTTCTGTTTAAGAAAAAAAAAATTTTTAACTCTCAGGAGACTACAAGTATAAGATATTTTTTCCAAAATAAACCATTGTCTTTTTCTCATTAGTTTCTCTTGGCTTCCATCATGAAATAGTCTTGCTGGTCTAACTGCCTGTCAATCTGACTGGTTTTTGTGTGTGTATGGGGCCAAACTAATTTATGGTTTAACTTCATAAACTTCAAAGGAGTTCTACTAGGCATGAATTTGATGCATAACATCTTCTCTTTCCAAGGCACTGCATTTTTCTACTCAACAGAAAAAGCGTTCATAAAGGAATAAAGTATGTGTTTCCTGTGTTAATATAGACATATTATGTCACTTCCAACAAAAGAGAAGATACTGATTTCCAAGTACAGAATCAAAGAGCATTTTTCATTCTGTATCAACTTAGCATTTATACAGTGTTTTTGTGACAGAAGGTCTAGTTATGGGTCTAGTTATGATGAATTAGGTTGCTTAATTTTGAGGTGATAACAGAATGAGTGAAAAGAGGTATTACTGTAAAACAATGGAAATTGCACAGCATCTTGTACTAACTTCAGTAGTTTGTAGTAGTTAAACTTCCTTTATTATCTGAAATATAAAATTGAAATTCTGGTGAGGCTGATTAAATACACTGAAGTTTCTCAAAATAAAATAATGTGTAAGGAGGCCCCTTCTATTGCACTGGCATATAAGGATTTGGATTTCCCAAAAATAAGGAACAGATGCAGAAAAAGTTGATGGAGAAAGACAGAAGGCACTGAAAAAGTTCCTGGAAAAGAAATCCCTGCAGTTAGGAAATGTTGGAAACAGCAGACTCTTGTGGTCTTAACTGAACAATTTGACAGCCTTCGAGGAAAAAAGTGATCACAACTTGTTGAGCTGAGGTGAATAGTTTCCTTTGCTAGAAGAAAAAAAATTGTAAAGAAGACAGGTAAGAATGAATGGGAAGTGTGTCTACTAAGAGCTTGTATGCAGGCTGGGGGACAGAATATGCACATCTTAAAAACCTGAAAAATTCTCCACTCAAAATAGTCAAACATATGTCCACAATATGTTTCGGACCCAGTTATCTATCTGGAATGACACTGAGTTATTATAAAATTGTACTTGTATCTTCTGGATTGATTCAAGGGAATGAATTCTTCATCCATCCTGTCCAAAGACAGATGAAACTTTTCTCCTTTATCTAATGTAAATTCTCTGTCAAATACTATCGTTCCTCTGACTCTTTAACGTTTAACTGATTTACCTCATTAAAAGGGAAACTTGAGAGTGTCAAGCTGTTTCTAACAGAAGAAACCTGCTGGGTGGGAAGGAACAGTGTAAAGCAAAGTTACATTTTAAGTGAGCCAAAATAAGTATATCTGTGTTTTTCTAGTGAGGAAAGAGAACAGTTAAATAATCCCTTTGATGTTCTTCACTCAGTTTAGCATCTTTTCTGATTTTTTCCAAAAGAGAACAGTTTTTTCTTGGATAAAAGTTGCCAAGAAGTCAGTTGCTAAATTAAAGTGGCTACACCAGGTTCTACCCTAAGAATACAGTCTATAATGTGCTGCCTCACTAGGGAGGAACTGCAAAGAAGAAATTGCAGCCCAGTGACCCATCAGTCTTCCCTTTCACTCGTAACAAGGGTGCGTGAAGGGGAGCCAAGGAAGTAATATTGTGCTTTCTGATGCCATGTGTGCTTCTGTCCTAGGAAAGAGGAAACAGAAGTTTCAGGTTGTTCCCCAGCAGGTTGGTCCCCAGCACAATCACATTTTATGAGTTTACAGAGGAGTACATGCAGACTCCTTCTTACTATTTACAGCATGCATCACAGCCTCTGCTCTCCATGTCAAAAGGAAAGAAGCTTTAATTTACAAGGGAGTACAAGAGGTCAAATATCTTTCACATTATGCATAGTCCCCTTCTTCTGTTTTTCAGGGAGCTGTGATGACTGGACTATTTTGTTGACTCCAAATTCTGAATTGTTTATTGAGGGAAAATATAATTTATGGATAACCAGACCCATCTCTATACAGGCAACTTGCGTTGTTACAACCAGAGCTATCAGAGTTGGGTTTACAGCTCACCCAATACTACCTTGAATTTAGTCTGATCTCGAATTCATTGTGTTTATAGCTATACTGCACTTGATATGTTTGAAAAATGAAGGGATATGAGGCATTTTATATATCAATTATTGCTTCCTATATTTTTTACTGGCAAAGCGTTAGCATTAATAAACTACTTATGAAGAGAAAGCATTAGGTTTGGTTGTTATGTATTCAAAGGTAACACTAGAGATTTTATCTGCATGCTTGATTTGCTTTCCATACTTCTAAAACTTTAGTTTCCTGCCCATCATTTTCAGAAGAGATTTGTGACTTTATACACTTGCTGTTGGTTTTGCCATGTCTGTGCATTCCTGTACACCTTACAAGACTGTAAATGTAATCCAGTGCCAGGCTGTCAGAGGAAGCTGTGGATGTGGGATATTGCAAATCAGAGGTGTGGTAGGAGAGATGAGTGTGTGCAGCAGATAACTGTACTGGATTAGCTAGATTTAAATGATGTTGGAAGAATTTGTCAGGTGAAAATAAAAATTGTCAGTTCAGTTTAATTTCATGGTGAATCAAACAAGGAAATTAGATTCTGCTACTCTGTTAGTTTGACATCTACAGCAAGTGACAATTAGAGATGATGAGAGAACTTATATTTATTCCAAAACTCCTAATTTATTTTTTTTTTTCTGGTGGGCATGTAACTTTTATTTACCTTTGCTGTGTAGAAAGATAAGTTATTATTATTTGATTGACAATTTGTATATTTCAGGAATTCATTATTTTATTAAGAACTTTTTGATAGAGTACTGCTGTTAGAGATAACTTGGCAATTTCTGAAGTCTGCATTCCAGTGAAATAACTTCTTTGGATGAGACGCATCAGCCACAAGCACTCTACACAGAATAGAAGTGGTAACACCTCAAACAAGAAAATATTACAGTTTAATGAGGTAAAGATGAAGGGAATAGGGAAGAAATTCCTTTTGCTATACTTGGTCACTCAGTTCGGTCTTGATTTTCTTCATTACCCTTGAAAGACAAGATTAAATAACAAATCAAAACACAAACACATCCTTTAAAAGAACTCTCAAAGTCCAAATTCTGATTAAGTGAACTTCATAGTTAAATTAGGGTTCAAAGAGCATGAAAAATCAAGCAGAACTGAGGCATGAAATGATTGTGTATGAGGTTGTATTCACTTCCCAGCCTAAGCAGTGGAGTTTGTGCCTAGGAAGCACAAACAATTTAGATTTAGAAGCAATACAGAAATAGCATGAGGAAATTATTTCCCACCTTATTTTGCTACTTCAGATGAAAATGTATTGTTGTCTAGCAACTGCAAGGAAGTCATCAAACAAACATAGAAAAGTGAAGAAAAAAAATCATTATCACATATTCTAAGGAAAAACACATCCCAGATCCTGCAGTAACTTGCCTTACATTGTAAGTAGTATGCTTTGAAGAAAAGATATGGATTCTTGCTGCAGTTCTCCATTTGCTAAGATAAGAAAATATTTCTTTTATTTCATCCTTTGTTTTGTCTATAGCTCTTATAAGATCTTGAGGGCAGAAATAAAGCGACTCTACCTACCACTAATTGGTAATCAAAAAGTACCAGTCCAAGTAGCCTAGGAGCTTTGCTTTGGCTCCCATTGTGTTCTGGTTTTCAGAACATAGTCTCAAATTGCCAGTTTTTATATGTAATTAGTTTTAACTCGTTATATACTGTTGCCCAAATACTCATGTGGCCTTGCTGTGCTCTGTGATCCTTTCATAGTTCATTTGTTTCTGAAGGAGACATGTATGAGTCATCTGATATGGACTGTCTCCTGCTGCCTTCATTCTCATTCTCAAATGCAAACTCTTTAATAGGAAGCCTCATGACAATTCTTAAACTGGTAGTTGTCTCTCATGTCCTGCATAACTGATATCTGGAAGGAAACTGTCCAGGATAAGCATCCTTGGATGACGTGTTGAGTTTTTTTCCTTAAGGATTTCCTTTAAAAATGTCTTGAAAGTGGAGTTGGAATTTGAAGATACAACACTGAAAAAAATTATTTATTTAACTGCATTATAATATTTCATACAGCTCTCTGAAGGATACCTGCAGAGAAGGTGGAGAGGGACTCTTCATCAGTAACTGTAGTAATAGGACAAGGAGTAATGGGTACAAACTAAAAGTGGAGAAATTTAGGTCAGATATTACAAAGAAATTCTTTACTGTGTGGTTTGCCCAGGGACGTTGTGGATGCCCCAACCCTGGCAATGTTCAAAACCAGGTTGGATAAGGTCTTGAGCAACCTGTTCTAGTGGGAGATGTCCCTGCATATGTCAGATGGGTTTGGGATGAGATGGTCTTTAAGGTCCCTTTCAACCCTTAACATTCTATGATTCTGTAAAGCCCCCTAGAAGGTCCAACAAAGAAACACAGACTGGCTTCTCTTTCACACCCACTGAGGTACTATTTGCATCCTCTGTGTGGAATGTTACTGATTTTTTCCAACTCTTCTGTATGGGATATCCTAGTGTTTGTGTTAGCAAAGCAATTGATACACTTTTTGGTTGATTTCTTGGTTAGTGGTTTTGTTTGTTTGTTTGTTTGTTTGGGTTTTTTTGGGTTTTGTTGCAGTCTGAAATTCAGATATCAACAGATAAGGAATTATTAAGCTTAAAAAGGAAACCTTGGGCCACAGGGGCTGGGAAAAACCCACCATCTAAAAGACCAACCAAGATCCATTGACATTCATTTCATGTGGATTGTCCTGATCTCCCTCAGCAGGATGTAGAAAGAATTTGAATGATGCTATCAGTTATCCCATTGTTTTCTCTCTCCCTGTGCAAATCCTTATTCTGGGGAAAAGCTGACCACCCTTCCCTAGTGTAATCTTGCTTACTGGAAATATAAAATCCTTTTCCCCCAAAATGTAAATACTGAATCCAAGAAATGTAAATCCATTTTTCCCCTTATGTCACCCCTGTTCCTGGAAATGTTAATAGATTGTGGAATCTCCTGTTTGGAATAACTGCCTCCTCACTAGCATCGAAGCCCCCGAGACCCTTAAATAGCACTCGCGTATTCAATAACACATTCCAGTTTTTGCCCCTATATCTGGGATCAAGATAGCATTATTAGACCCTTACAAGGTTTTTGTTTTTGTTTTGGTTTTTTTTGATTTTGTTCTTGGTTTTGGTTTTGGTTTTTTTTTTAGTTTTTTCCAGTATCTTTTGAGAAACTTGGGGTTTAGAAAACAGACAGGACAAGATTCAAATAAAATTTGGGAAAAAATTGTTATATCATCAAAAAAGACTTGCTTCAGTGGTTTTTGTTTGTGTGGAGTGCTTCATTTTGCACTGCATATGGTTTGACTGGAAAAAGCACAGGTAAAGAGAATAGGAAAAGTATGAAGCATATCTTCACAGTGAGGCAGTGAGCCCATTGGTGTTGTTGCAGATGAGCTTATGTATGAACTGTTGTTGAGATCTTTCAGAGCTGGGGACCTGTTTGCAAAAATGTGGCTTCTTCATTGAAACTAATCTCATTCATAATACCTAATTAAACTAAACTAAGATACTACAGTAAAAATTCAGCAAGTGCACTGCACTTTTTTAAATATATTTTTTGATTTTTTTTTATTGGAAAATAAATGATTTTAAAAATAAACTCCCTTCTCCAGCAGAAGATTAGCACAGTTGGTCTTGGAAATAAGACACGGTTCTTCTGAAGATTTCTGAAGAAATACAGTTTTTGAAAATATTGTTAGCTTTTTACATCTAAAATCAAGTAAGCCGCTCTAATCTTTACCCAGAAACCAGTTTTGTAGTGTTGTTTGTTTGTTTATAGAAAACTTTTAAAATCACATGCAAACTTCTGAAATCCTCAAGGAACTTTGTGGTTTCTGACCAAAGCCAGGGCCCAAAGCAAAAGTAATAAGTTCCTTACAAGAAGGTGGGTTTTTTTCTTCGTAATTAAGATTCAGATAAAAACAGAGCACACTGAATTTCAAAATTAATTCAAAACAAACTTTAGCTTATTAGTTCAGACTAAAAATGTGATTTTCAAGCTAATGCCCCAGTTGCTGCTAAACAATCTAGTTTTCTTTCAGGGGAAAGTTAAACCAATAGCTCAGCTCTGTGTGCTCACCAAATCTTCTCCAGCTGCTAATATGGATGCAAAGCCCAAGTTATCACATCTTCCTCAGGTAGCCTCTAGCTTCATGCTTTGTGGGGTCATTCAGTCCAAAGTAACTGACTAAATTTTTTTTCCTATAAGCGTATGTGCAACAGGTTAAATGACATTTGTAGAAGCACTTACTTTTCCCTTTTGACTAAATGCTGGAATAAATGGGCTCAATATCTATTAAACTCTTGAGCTTCTACAACTAGTTTAAATGAGTGACAGAATTTCAGGGCTAGGTATCTCTAATAATCTTCTCATATCTTAGCATACCAAATACCCTATGGTCGTGAAGCTTAGAGAGACTTGCAAACACTCATTCTAGGGCACTTCTTACACTCAAAATTCAATTTCTTCAATTAAAAAACCCACACTAAACCTTATTTGCCACTTAAAAATTAAAGTAGAATATTGATAAACAACTTGACAGAAGAATACATTAGAGCAAGCAGTTTTTCAGAAGTATAGAATCTCCACTTTCTTATGTCTTTTATTTCACTGGGAAGGCTAATTGATGTTCAATTATACTAGTTAAATCATCTAAACAGGGTAAATACTTAGAGATGGGATGCCTTTTTTCTTTAAAACAAGCAACCTCCCTTCCATCCCCAAATCCAACTCCATTAGTAGAGCTCACTTCCATTAAATGTGCTGTTTGAATTGTGCACAAATGTGGCTCACTGTACACTTGCATTTACTCTTAGCATTAAAGGAGGCTTAGTTAAATGCTTCTGAGAGAAAATTTTCTGTACATGTCACCATGTTCTTGAGAGATGTATTCAAAATGTTAATTTGAAAAATAATGGACTAGAAAAATATGAAATTTAATCTAGTCTGATTGATAAAATACGGGAGCTATTCTCTGATTTCTTGGGCATCGTTATTTAAATATGTATTTTTAGTGAAGTTAAAGAGAAGAGGATTTGGTCCATTTTTTATACTTAAATATAAATGCCTGCTTCAATAATTTTGCTAAAATGAATTCTTACCTGTTTATATCAGAATACAACTGTCACTACTCAGTATTCAGGCACAATTGGAAATATCACTGCAATACATCACAGAATACATAAAGCAATCTTCCAAAATATTAATTATCGATTTGAAAACTATCTATCTGAGCTATAACATAATGCTATGGTTCATTCATATACACTCTCCTCAGAGTACTAATGGCTACATGCAGATATTTCAAACAACTTCATAAACATAGGAGCACAGACTGTTAAGCAGTGATTAATTTCTTCAAGAGCATGTGATGTCCCATAATTCTTTAATGGTGTCAAAGTGATGTATAGCATGAGCACATTCATGGGCTGGTTCAGCAAAATGCCCATGGGAAGTATCAGGGTTGTATCTCTTTGGTGAGCTCTGCAGGGATTTAAATCACTTTGAGAAACAAGCTATGGACAAGAGACTTGCATATGAGAATGCTTTGGTAGAAAGAGAATAGTTATTTTCTCCTAAAGGTATAAGAGTTGTTTTTGTAATACTCACAGGAAACAACACAGCTGCACTCCATAGAAGTTGTGATGTTCACCTCACAAAATAATTTCACACAGACCCATGCAGACAGAGATAGCAAGCAGATTGAAAGAATAGGTTATTGATAGAGAAGGAAGGGAGACTTTCAGGCATTTGTGGCCTTCCTCTGTAACATCTTCCTTAGAATGTTACTCCTTTTCGGGGTAATTTTGATGACCATTCAATTTATAGTTTGATTCATTAGTATCTAATTTAAACCAGATCCTTGGTTTTAGCTTCAAGGGTGCTATGTGCACATGGAAACAGAGTAAGTATCTACAGGTGTCACCAAGTTGTCTTGGGAGCCAACCCTCATCCACTAGGAGAGAGATTTCGGATCAATTTTGTCTATGCCTCTTCATGCTTTTCTGCAGTGTGCTCTGTTGTTTCTTTTTCTAAGTACAATCACACAGGTATATATGTTGTGGTTATCTGACTTGTGTTTCTATATTGTATATCACACATCTTCCTCATAAAAATCTTTCTGAAGGTCCATTGAAATAAATGGTGAGATTCCTCTGTACTTGAGTTAGTCAATGAATTCTCTTCAGAAGGAAAATAATGTTTGTATTTCAGGAGTCCTTGAGGTAATGGAAACCGTTGTATTCCTAGATGGCAGCAGTCTCCAAACCTATTTCTTATTGAGTTGATCCTTGGTATATGAATTTAGTGTGGGAACAAGTTCACTGGTTCAAATGAATCTTCCTTCCTTTCTTTTAGGAAGACACAAAAGGCATTTTCTATAAATACTTTTGTATTTTCTTATTCATGGTAACTGACCAGATGCCAGGTAACATGTGGAATGTGTGCCTTGCCTGTGATCATGGCAAAAGCATACTACTTTTTAGAGAAATTATTTGTTTTCTGGGCTAAATTTGATATATTAACACTTATTTTCTAAAAATGTGCTTCATTTTCTAAATAGGTTTTTGAATTCCTTTGTTGTTGCTATTGTGTGTTTTTTGCTTTTAACCCTTTCTAGACTGAATAAATGAAAAGAAAATAAAAACAATACTAGGCAAAGTTCACATAAACTAAAAAAAAAATATATATTTCAAAGTAATCATGTCACCCAAGGACTTTTAAGAAACAGAATTATTTTATTTCAGTTGTTCTGCAAGAAGTACACCACATCAGCTTACATAGTTTTTACTTTTATCTTCTTTGAATGATGAGCTGACATTATGAAAGAGTGAAAAATAGAGCATAATTTTTTGAGTCGTAATCACAGTGCCATGTTATTTATTGATTTATTCATTTAATTAAAAGCAATTTCAGAACCTGAGCACAGAAAATTCAGAGTGCTTTTAACTCTAATTCATATCTCATGGAAAGGAGAAAAAGGTGAGGGAAAAGCAGGCTTTCGAAATACAGAATGTAAACTGAGTATGTAAAACTAAGGAGGAGATAAAAGATTAAGGGAATTTTTTGTACTACTGTGCTATTTCAAATCATTCAGCATGTAGCTACTGCAAACTTCAGATACAGTCCTGGAGACATTGGAGATTATAAGAAAGTTGCTCTTAAATTTAGTGAAATATCAATATTACATCACTAACCTTCTGATAAATATTACTGAGTAGCTTAACAGTCCTGGTTTTATCTGTGTGGTCATCAACCAACGTACATCTTCCAGTCCTTCCTACTAGACTTACTTTCCTGAACAAATGCCTTGGACTGTTACATTTTGGAAGCTTTGCCCTGTGGCTCATAGTTGTGGGGTTTTGCCATGGTATTACAGAGTGTCAGTGCCTTGGTTTTGGTTTTGGCAGGGTGTCAGACGGGTGCAGGATATGTTCCCAAATCTGTCCTCTGTTTGGTTTAAATGTAAATTCCACTGTGGCACTCCAACTTTATCTTGCAGATAAATAGCACAGAGAGAATAAACTTATAGTGGTTTTGATTATGTTGAAGGTTTCTATTCTTTTCAGAGATGAAGGTTTGGTCCACTTTTACCAGTTAAATTAGTGTTTATTATTCCTTTTTCTCTAATTACTTTTTCAAAGGATCCAGCAAATGGTCTTGTAAATGCACGACTAGAATGCATGCTATCAGATATAGATTTCTTAACTGACATTAAAACTAAATTATTGTTACCTTTGTTGTTACTATAAATAATAAAAAAGGGGTTTTTTTTCAACAGTATATCTGGAATTTTGTTTTACAAAAATCTTAAACATTACAGATTTACTTCTCAAAAGCTAAATCCCATCCCTTCTGTTGTCTTCAATTCATATTCTATTCTTTTAAGAAAGTCACAATATACCATTATAATAGCAGTATAGGGAAAAATGATTAGCTATGCATAATGTTGAGTAGCAAAATTGTACAGTACTATTCACTTGAAAATTTTGCATTATTGTTAGTCTTCTAGTATGAAAGACAAAATCATTGTAGTAGAACATTTTCACAGTACAATCTTGGTTTCTCTGAGAAAAAATGTCTCAGTTCAGTACCACTGTTTACATAGCAGGAGGGTACTATTTGCTATAGTACCTTTTCAAATCTATGTATTGCACCACAAGCACTTGTTCATATTATTTTACTGAATACTATGGGTTTTTTACTCTGTTTCAGAAACAGATTTTGACTCTATGACACTAAGGCATCCTGTGACGCTTCATGTTCATCACCTGTAAATAACAAAGTCCCCATTTGCTTGCTTAGGATTAAGTTTTGATGCTTGAAATTGAAAATTAAATCTGTTCTGTACAACACTTGCACATCCTGATTTTTGTCACAATAGGAGAAATATAGAATAATAGAAAAAGATTAATGACAATAATAAGAATGAATATGTAGAGTACGGAGAATATTGTTTCATCAAGGGTTCTGCATATATGCTGGTGTAAAGTGCAACAATACAGGTATCATGATTATTACTATCAATTCAGTAGTGCTTTCTCAATTTACTTAGATTTTCTGACTTCACTTGCAATTCCTTATCTGAAATTGTGGTCAGTGCTTAGTACTTTAGCTTGTTGCCCAGAGAAGTCACAAAAACATGGAGTAAATGTTTTCATCAGTTAGTGGGCCTACTGAAAATATGTGGAACAGGACTTCTTGTCCCTCATCCAAGCCTTAACAACTGCTTTCAATATTATAAACCACTTATGATTTGCCCAATGGCCTTTTGTGAAATGGCTTCATCTTTCCCAATTACATCATATAGTTTGCATGCCTGACCTGTAAAATTATTATCACACAGGACAGAAGTGACACTGATAGGGGACAGGAAATGTGGTTGTTTCATCTCACATTGTCTCTGCTGCTCCTTTCTGATTAAGTGGAGGACTTTTGACACTCCTCTCATGCTGCAGTGTGAGGTCCCTCTTGTGGGAGACAGTACTACACAAACTTCTCCAACGTGTCTCCTTCTCCCCACAGGCTGCAGTTCTTCACAAACTGCTCCACCATGGGTTCCGTCCGCAGGATGCAGTCCTACTCCAACATGCTTCCCCCGCAAGTTCATAAGGCCTGCCAGCAAAGGTGCTCTGGCGTGCGCTCCTCTTTTCATGGGTCCACAGCTTCTGACAGGAGCCTGCTCTGGTGTGGAATTCCCACAGGAGTCATTGCCTACTTTGGCTACATTCCTCTCCTCGGGCATAGGTTCTCCACATGGTATTGGTGGGTATCTGCATGGACTGCAGAGGACAGCCTGTTTCACCATGCTTTTTACCATGGGCTGCAGGGAAATCTTGTCTCTGTGCCTTGAGCACTTTCTCATTGCTGTCTGCAGAACTGTTTCTCTAACATATTGTCGCTTCTCTCTTCTCTGGCTGCAATTCCTCCTGTGTAATAATTTTTTTCTTTTTTAAATATATTATTCCAGGGGCATTGTCACCATCACTGATGAGCTTGGCCCTGGCCAATGGAGGCTGTTTTGGAGCTGGCTGGCTTTGTTGGACATAGGGGAAACTTCTAGCAGCTTCTCACAGAAACCATTGCTGTAGTCCCTCACTACCAAAACCTTGTCTTGTAAACCAAACACACTACCTCAAAGCCTAGTTTATTAATTTTCCAGAAAAATCTTCTCTGTATTACAGCTAATAAAACAAATAGAAAGAGGTTTTTCAGTTACCTTAGGAAATAATTAGATTAGTGTTAATGAATACTGATTGACACTTCACAATATTGTCCCTGATAATTTTTTACTCTTTATTCTAAGGTCAAGAGGCTGCCCATAGTTGGTTTTCACTGTTTACTCTCAGCTTCCTAGTTCTGATTTGTGGTACCCAAAACTACACACAAAGTGAGGCCACCTGAGTGCAGAGCAGAATGGGACAATCCCCTCCCTCAACCAGCTGGTGATGCTGTGCCTGATGCCCCCCAGGACATGGTTTGCCCTCCTGGTTACCAGAGCACTGCTGACTCATATCCAACTTGCCATGGATCAGGACCCCCAGGCCCCTTTCCATGGCACTGCTTTCCAGCATCTCATTCCCCAGTCCGTACATACATCCAGGGTTGCCCCATCCCAGCTGCAGAATCCAGAACTTCTCTTCGTGAAACTTATACCACAGGTACTCTGGTTGGAAGTTTGCAGATAAATTAAATCAGACATGTTAGTTGCACCTTCTAAATTTTATCTACTACCAATTTCAATTGCCAGTAGGAACAAAAAAAAAAAGTGTGAGAGGTTTTCTTGTCTCCACAGTAGCTGTCCAAATTAGTGTACACAATATAAAAATTAGTAAGTATTTAAAATGGTGCTAAAAATCACGCTGACTTCCTTTTTCTGGTTTATCAGAGTGTCATTTAGTATAACCAAAGAGCAGAATTGTGGTATAAATAATTGATAGGAATAAGCAAATGTAAAAATTTATGATGGAAACTAATAGCTGGCGAACAACAGAATCTAAAAGATGTCTCTATATAATCTTAAACAATTCTTGATAATTGAAAAATTGTATTTGGAAAAACTGAAGTCTCTGCAGAAAAAATCGTAAACTAAAGTGTACTCCTTAGACTCATCAAGTAAATGATATGCTGTGAATATCTCATCTGGCTGCATTCAAAATTAAGAAACAAAGATACCCATCCTTGCACTGATGTGAGACTTGAACTAAAGTTCAAGTTCACTTTAGTGAATAGCAATGGGTATAATCTTATCCTGCTGTGGAATTGATCTGAAAATAATATATGCTAATTTGATTTATGAGTCGAAGTACCCAAACAACCAGATAAGACCATACATTCATAAATACATGCTCCTCTACTTACAAACTTCACATTGGTTTGACATGTTTGAGGGTTGGACTTGATGATCTTGGAGGTTTTTTCCAACCCAGTTGATTCTATGATTCTATAATTCTATGTTCAGGGGTATTTTTTGTGGTTTTTTTTTTTTTTCCATTTTCTACAGGAAACTCTGGTAAATTAAATTTATTTCTTCTTTGAGCCCAAATAGTGGTTTATATGTTAAATCTACTAAAAATCAGCACTGGTTAAGCAATTACATTGGTTAAGCATTAATTTTTTTATTTTCTGTTGATTGTATCTCATTTTTTCCTTCTCTTTTGCTTAATAGTTAGATTTTATGTTTCACAAATGAGACAGCTCAAATAATAGCCTGAACAGAAAAGGTGTAATAATTAATTACAGCATGAGTCACCAGCAAATTCTAGTTTAACGCCCTCTCTATGTACAATAAAGGGGAATCGAAATATTTTTTCCTGTATGTCAACATTCTCCCTCCTTTTACTTCATTAAATCAAAATGATATAAGCCCCAGGAGACAGGAGTTCAAATTTTAAACCCGTATTGATTTAACCTTCACTTTGTAAATATTTCATAGTTCTATAATGTGTAAATGCAATCATGCACAAAACAAAGGATTGCCCATTCCTGTTAGTACACAGAATGACAGTATTTATTATGCCATTTAAACAACATTACATAGGAAAACACATGAGAATATTATGTTATTGTTATAAATGTCAAGGATGATTGATGCAACACTATTTTTCAAGAGAAATGTTCATTAAGAAAAGCTATTTCAGTCTGTGATTTCCTTGAAGGAATATGAAGCCATTTGTTAATTACACTTTCAACACCTTTTCCTGGCTTCTGACTCCAACTACAATTTGATGCAGGTTTCTTTGATGAAAGAGTACTTCTCTCAGGGCTTCACAGGTTCCTGTTTTCTTCCAGACAATTTTCAGTTCTGAAATTTCAACATTCTAATGATTTTCATAACATACGGTTGGCAAAAGCTTTTGGGATGGATTATTTGCTTCATAATGGTTGTTATGTAATCTTCTGGCAACAACAACAACAAAAAAATCCTTGTATGTACTGAGGCCCTGAAGAAGCCTGTAGTGGTTTGTATATAGAGTTATGATTGTTTTCAAAGCCTCTTTGTAAAAACATCATCCAAAAGTAAAATAGTGTGCTGAGAATTTCATTCTATTATTAACTTTTTTTTCAAGTAGTAAATGTTGTATTTCTAAGCACTAATATCAAAATTGATTTTAAAATTAAAGATTTTTTTTTCTGAACCAGAAATGCTGCTGCTTGTTGCAATAGAAATCTGATGTTGACAATTTCAGTGTGACCAGTGGTGGACTTTAAATCAAAAAGAAAACCTGTTGCTAACATACAAAACCTTCTAGTGGGAAAATTATATTTTATTATCTCTTTCTGGGTTGGTTAAAAGAGTATATTATATGTAGAAATTTACAAAATCATTCATGTTTCCAGTTCTACAGATTTTAAAAGCTCATGTATAAAATCAGCATAATATACACTCAGCCATAACCATTCTGACATTAAACTGTCAGGCCCTTTTTCTTGTCAAAGCACTTTTCTCTGAAGAATACTTTTATTGGAGTGATACCAGTCAGTGAGAGCTGCACCTTGGTCTTTTTTCCCTTTAGTATTTTATCATATCTGATATTTTGGAAAAATCAGTGCAGTATTTATCTCCATGAAGTTTCATTATGTCATAGAAGCGTGAACATTACTGAGGATATTCCTTTTAGGAACATTATGTTACTTAGTCTACTCCACTACCATCTGTAATATGCATAGTCTTAATAAGTATACTATTTACTTTATGGCAGATTAAGTCTTTTATTTTAGCAAAACACGTCTTATTTTAAAAAATATATTTCATTTATAACCTCAAACTTGGCTGAGGTTTTCCTAGAAGTAAAGTTTCCAGGAATATGAGAGAGAAACAATACTTCATTCATTTACAGGTGGGTAATTTTTTTTGCTTATTTTGTTTGTGTATTACCACAAGGCATCAGTCTACAGAAAATATACAGAATTTATGCTCTGAATAGGGTCTTACAGGTATGATTTAAGTTCCCTTTGGTTTTACACATCTGTATATATATGTGTATATGTAAAGGCAAGCTCTAGAAGAAATGTGACAAGACTTTGACCTGTTTAGGTGACTGATTAACAGAGTCGCTTGCTGCCAATCTTGAGGGGCAAAGGAGTCCAGGAAGGTTGGGTGTGCTTTAAGAAGAAATAAAGATCCAGGAGCAGGCCGTGAAACAAGCTACTGGGGAAAAAGATCAGCCTGTTTAAACAGAGAACTTAGGCTGGAACTCAGGGAAGGAGGTACAGGAAACTTAGGGGGACTACAAGAAGTTTTTATGTAGGGATAAAAACAGAAGAACCAAAGCCAAACTGGAACTTAATTTGACCACTGGGATTAAAGACAATAAAAATATTTCTATAAATACACTGTCAACAAAACAAGGGCTAAAGAGAGTCTCCACCCTTTGCTGGATGCAGCAGTCAACATAGTGTTAGGGGATGAGGAAAAGGCTGGGGTATATAATGCCTTCTTTCCCTCATTCTTTAATATCAAGACCAGTTCTCCTCAGGGTACTCCGCTCCCAGAGGTGGAATTTAGTGACAGGGAGCTGACTGAAGCGCCTATAATCCATGAGAAAATGGTTAGTGACCTGCTATGCCAATTAGACTTCCACTAGTCTATGTATGGGCCCAGATGGGATTCACATGAGAGAAATGAGGGAACTGGCGAAAGAGTTTATCAAGCCACTTTCAATCATTTGAAAGCCATCCTGGTTAGCCAAAGAGTCCCAGTTGACTCAAAATTAGCAAATGTAACATCCAGTTCAAGAATGGTCAGAAGGATGATCTAGAAAACTACAGGCCTGTCAGCCTAACCTCAGTACCAGAGAAGGCTGTGGAGCGGATCATCCTGAATGCCATCACACAACATAACAGGGGCTCAGGCCCAGGTAGCATGATCATTTACATGACCTCTGTAAAGCATTTGACACCATTTCCCACACCATTATCCTGAGGAACTGGATGCTCATGGTTTGGGCAGGCACTCTTCACTGGGTTAAAAACTGGCTGGATGGTTGCACTCAGAGAACGGTGCTGAATGGTGCTACGTCCAGTTATGGTTGGTCACTCGTGGGATTCCCCTGGTCTCCGTGTTTGGTCCAGTCCTGTTTAACATCTTTATTAATGATTTGGATTAGGGAATTGAGTGCGTCTCCTCAGTAACTTCATAGACAACACCAAGATCGGTGGGAGTGTTGGATCAGCTGGAGGGCAGAAAGGGTCTACAGAGGGATCTGAACAAACTGGATCAGTGGGCTAAGGACAAATGCATGCATTGCAACAAGGCAAAGTGTAGGTTCTGCCCTTGGGTCACAACAACCCCATGCTGTGCTACAAGATGGGGGAAGAGTAGCTTGAGATCTGCTCAGCAGAAAGGGGCTTGGGAGTGCTGGTCAACATTCAGCTGAGCATGAGCCAGGTGGCCAAGGCAGCTGATGACATCCTGTCTTGCATTAGATATAGCATGACCAGCAGGACTAGGGAGTGATTATCCCTCTGTACCCTGCACTGGTGAACCAGCACTTCCAACCCTGTGTTCATTTCTGGGCCCCTCACTACAAGAAAGACATTGAGGTGCTGGAACATGTCCAGAGAATTACTGGTGAAGGGTCTGGAGCACAACTCTTACAAGGAATAGCTGAGGGAAGAGCAGATCGCCGCACTCTCTACAACTACCTGAAACGCAGTGGTAGTGAGGTTGGGGTCGGTCTATTCTGCCATATCTCAAGCAAAAGAATGAGAGGAAATGGCCTAAAGTTGCACCAGTGGAGGTTCAAATTAGATATCAGAAAAAAATTTTGGACTGAAATGGTGATTAGACACTGAAATAAGTTGCCTAGAGCAGTGGTGAAATCACATCCAGACATCTCTTCAGAGGCCTTCCTGAAAGAAAGGGAGCCTACCAGAAAGATGGAGAGAGACTGTTTACAAAAGCATGTGGTGACAGAACAAGGGAGAATGGCTTCAAATTGAAGAAAAGTATGTTTAGATTAGATATGAGGAAAAAATGCTTTACTGTGAAGGTGTGAGGCACTAGAATATTTTTCCCAGAGAAGTTGTGGATGTCCCATTCCTGGAAGTGTTCAATACCAGGTTGGATGGAGCTCTGAGAGACCTGGTCTAGAGGAAGGTGTCTCTGTTCAGGGAGTTGGAACTAGATGATTTTTAAGGACCTTCCAGTCCAGACCAATTTATGATTCTATGACTCTAAGTTGCGCTAGGGGAGGTTTGGATTGGATATTAGGAAAAATTCCTTCACTGAAAGGATGGTCAAACCCAGGGAAGTGGTGGAATCATCTCTCTGGAATTGCTCAAAAAACATATGGATGTGGCATTTGAGGACACAGGTTAGTGGTGAACATGACAGTGCTGAGTTAATAGTTGAACCTGATGATCATAGAGGTCTTTTCCAACTTTAACAGTTTCGTAATACTATGATTCTGTCATCCTTTCCAGTTTCTTACTGGAATTAAGGGAGCCCTGCAGGCTGACTCTAGTTAGATTCAAAAGTCCCGCTCCTAAATTTACATTGCAAATGTGCCCTTTTGAAGGGTTAACATACTGCGCATATGTCAGCAACGTGTATTCAGTATCTGCACCCAGCAACCAGGATATATGGGGACATTCAATCTTCTGCCACTTCAGGTATTTCTTACCTTAGTTCTCACTTGCAACTACCTACCAGTGAGCCTCAGGAAAAGTGAAAGGTAAGCCTTGATTATTTTCCACAAGGTCATCCTAAATAAAGGCAGCTGGTTTTTGTAATAGATCTAGGTAAATAAATCTGCAGAGACTTCCTCTCTCGTCCCCTCCAATAAGTAAGGTTAAACTAACTATCTAATTGAATTTGCAAGCTTTCAATAAAGGAATCAGATTGCTTTTCTTGTATTTCTTCAGTATTCAAAAATGGAAAATATTTAACACGGTAAATCAAAGGAAGATATCTTGTTGGAAAGGAAAATTTTTGGAATATTTTTATAATAGTAAGCTTATTGCAAATGTAACTCTTGGTGGAATATTCATGTAAAAATACGCAAATATCTTGGCATGTGTCAGAAATAGTTTGGCCAGCAGGACTAGGGAACTTATTGTCCCCTGTACTCAGCACTGGTGAGTTTGCATCTCAAACACTACATTCAGTATTGGGCCCCTCACTGTAAGACAGACATTGAGGTGCAGGAGTATGTCCAGAGAAGGATAATGAAGCTACTGAAGGGTCTGGAGCACAAGTCTTATGAACTATGAATGAGGGAGCTGGGATTGTATAGCCTGGAGAAAAGAAGGCTGAGGGGAGACCTCATGTCTCTCTACAACTACCAGAAAGGAGGTTTTAGCGAGATGGAGGTTGGTCTCTACCCTGAAGTAATAAGCAATAGTACAAGAAGAAACAGCTCAAGTTGCCCCAGAGGAGGATTAGATTGGATGGCAGAGGGAAGTTCTTCACTGAAAGGGTTGTCGAGCAATGGAACAGGCTCCCAGAGCAGGTAGTTGAGTTACGAACTTTGGGAGTATTCAAAAGATGTGTAATCATGGTTCTTATAGACATGGTTTAGTGGTGGACTTGGCAGTGCTCCTTTACTGGTTGGACCCAATAATCTTAGAGGTCTTTTCCAAACTTAATGATTCTATGATTCATGCAGGAATTCTAAATAACATGCTGCAGTATTCTTATGGGAATGTTCCCAACAGTCATTACCTTAAAAAAAAAGAAACAAACAGACCTGCCTCTCCCTGATTGCAAAGTCTCACTTGTGTTACTAGAGGCATGAGTGAAAACCATTAAGTCCTCTCACACCCCTTTAGAGGGACTCTGAAGTGTTGTGCAACCTATTGAAATGACTGATAAGTCAAAACAAACTAAAACATTTAATTATTTATTGTATAAAATGTAAGACTAACACAACTGAAGAATGCACTAAGTATAAGCAAGGGAGGACTGGATAGTGACTCTAAAAATGAAGAATATTTGATATTTAGCTTTCTCCCCTCTACTAAAATCCTCTGCTATCTTGGCCAAGTCAATTATTTTCACTGAATTTTCTAGAACTTCAGAAGAAAGAATACGTGGTATAGAGACACAATTTTGATGTCGTGACAGTGTCACTGGAAGTAACTGTAAATTTGTACGAAAATACACAATTAGAAGGTATTAATTTCTGAATAAACAGTAGGCTAGTAGAAAAAGAAGTTCAAGGTGAGGATACCTACAGTACAACTAAAGACAGCATTTTACCATATAGCTGACGATGAGAACTCTCCTATAGTAAACAGCATTCTTCTTATTACCATGATTCCATTCAGTGTTTTGTTTCAAACTAATGCTGAAAATCCATGTACCAGTGAAGAAGTGTTGACTTGTAACTGATATGGTGCTCACATTACTCATATTGCAACCCAAATCTGTTAGAATTGTTCTTGAACTATTTTTTCTAGATATAACATGTCTTTATAGTAATTTTGTAGATAAACACAGCTAAATGTGCAAGGAAGAGAAAGATTTTTTTCCTTTCCGCGGTTACAGTATTTGGTTTTAATAAAAACCAATTTGTGTACCTTCATATCTGATCTTGCTCTGCTGAGCTTTTTAAACATAAAAGTCCTGAAGCAAAATACCACTAATCTTGAAATGTTGGAGGCAGATAACATGTCAAACTGCTCACTTTGATGCCCACTATTAGAGACAATGCAAAGTGTCTAGTTTTCATCATGAAACTGAACCCTGCACCCAAATGCCATGACCATAATAAACCCCTAAAGGAGATGAAGAGCATTTTCGTCTGTCTTTATCTATTAGTAGAACAAAGGAAAGGTAGACTGAGGAAGGTGGATTTTTTGGATGGAGATGCTGTTGTAGCTAAACCATCAGGAGACTCAGGTATTGCCACTTATGTAAAGTAAAATTCCAATTTCTTTTCAAGAACTTGGAGAGGGATCATTCAAGGGCCTGGCAGTGGGGTAGAGTATTCGATGCAGGTGATTGTCTCAAGAGGGACTCTGGTGATAGGAGAGTCTCAAAACACATTCCAGCAAAAGTTTCAAAATTAGGACAGTAGCTTTGTAGCAGTCTCTGTCTTAAATGAGGAACTGCTATAGGAACAGTGCATCAGGGTAATGTGTCCCATGAGGTGCTGAATGAGCAGACGGAACTAGCTGGAGTTAGATAATTCGGTTCTTTGTTTATTTGATCTATTTAGACTAGTCTTTTCTTGTATGATTGACAGTCGTAGAATTTTTGGGGAAAAATAGTTTGGTTTCAAGTACAAGTAAAACACTCAGATAAACGTGTTGTAGAAAATATACAAACTTTAAGAGAAGCTTACAGCATAAAAAGACATATTAGATTTTGATTCCTTATTCATCACCATGCAAGAGCTCAGACAGTCTTAATCAGAAAAGGCAGTTTCCATATCACCATCTTGTTGTTAGCATGTGCTATTCTTCCTGTATGTCTGTTGAGCACTCAATATCTTGACCTCACCTTGCTCAGTGAAACAGGTTAGCACAAACAGTGGAATAAATTAACATGAGCAGACAAATAAGACAGAGAAATTTGCTAAAAGGTGGCAAATTTATAGGGACTGAAAGGCAGAAAAAAAAATTTAACTCGGAATTCTAGCCTTCTGATTTACCAACAAACAAATGATAGCAATCATCTCCTTCACTTTATGGTTTATGTTTTCAAAAGAAGGAATAAACTGTCACATTTCCAAACAAACCTTATTTTGAGAAATGTGTCAATTTGCATTCTAACTTGAGGTCAGGATTAGTAGTGCAAAAAATCAACAGTGCATCTACAAAAAAAATCACACCGCAATAAATGTCTCATTTTAAATTAATGTAAAAGATTTCTAGAACTTCACAACAACAACAACAATAAAACCCTATAAATTGAACTTTGAAATATTTCTGAAAAGGAATGAAAAATGGTTTACCAAGTCATGCTTAAAACTGTGGTGCCGTTCTTGTAGCTACACATTAACAAGAGAGACTGAGGCAGAGCCCGCTTTCCAAAATATGAAGATGACTGGAAGATGTTGGATTTTGATTAGCAATTTATTTGGTGTAGATGACCCAGTTTTGGGCATGGTGGGAAAAGCAGGTTGTCAAAGGAGTGAGAAAGTGCAGAGGGAAGATTTAGTTTAGATGAGGAAGAGAAGATGCCATGGCAGAGAAAAACCCCTGCAGCCCATTAAGGGACTGTACTGAACAAGATGAAAGGTATGAGGAAGGAGAGGCAGCAGAGAGAAACTGCTGTGTACAACCATGGCAGATCCCTGCTCCCACTCCTTCCTTCCATGTTGAGTGTAACCTGCATCATAGCAAGCAGCACTGGGAGACATGAGAGGCACATGGAGTGAAGGAGTGAAATGGAACCTGATGGAGAGGAGAGATGTTTTTCCAAGGTGTTTTAATATTTGTTTATTTTTGTTGTTGTTGTTGTGGTTGTTTTTCTTGTTTGTGGTTTTGTTTGTTTTGGTTTTGATTTGTTTATGATTAACAATATCCAACAATCAGTAGTTAAATATATTTGTATTTATTGGCAATAAATAAAATTCCCCAAGCCAAGCCATTTGTGACTGATGTGGTAATTGATAAGAAAACCCTCAGTCTTTATCTTGATCATTAAGCTTTCTCGCTTCTGCCTGTTGAGGTCAAACTGTGAGCTGGGTGAGGGTTTGGCTGCTAGCAGGACCAACCTGCTGCAGGTATGAATGGGAGCTGTACTGAAGAGCAAGTATGGATAATGCCTCAGGACCTGTGTCACAGCATGAGTACTCAAGGTAGTGAATACAAGAGCGGTGCTGTATATAGGTCAGGACAGTGAACAAGAGGTTGGTTGGGTTGAAAAGAGCATATGCCACCTTGCAGAAGTGCCAGATTCAATAGGAAACATCTCTTAAGTATGTGATATTCAGTGTACACTTGTATGACCAAATCCCACAAAGCTCCAGGAGACTCCTGGGATTTGTGAGGAAATCTGAAGAAAACAGAGTTGGTGGGGGAGACAATACCTCCTTTTATATTAGCAGCTGCCACTATTTAACAGAATGGCTACTTCATTTTGGTATTAAAGCTGGGGTTTTGTAATTTAATAATTAATAAACTGTGCTTTGAGGTTTTGTTTGTTTGGTTTGGGTTTTTTTTGTTTGTTCTTTTTATGTTACATTGATTTTTCAGGAGTAGATATAGGAGTGCTTTATGAACTTCTTCACAGATTCTGGTCTTTGTTACATGAATAAAAAAAAAAAGACTTTGCACCAGGATTTCTGAATACGATGGAGAAATTAGTTCATCACCATTTCCATTTCTCTGGAACATTGGCAACACGTATATGTTTTTAAAGCACATTGCATTTCATTTATTTTTCCTGACAGTGGTGGTTTATTTTGTGATTGATTTTCTCTAAACTTCATTAATTTCCAGTTGTCCAAGTGGTTTATATTTTTCCACTGGCTAGATCATACTGGATAGCATTGATGATGCTACCCCATCACAGAGCACGGCATGTTGGATCAGGTGCAGTTTCTCATAATATGATACTTTGCAGATGGAGAAAGTAGGTGAAAGTGTGTATTTTTACCTCCCTAACCTACCTCAATGGAAGGGAATGAGATAGATACAACATACTTTTGTATATGACAGCAGTAACTTTTTCTCAACCTGAACATGCTTGCAATAATAATAAATGATTCTGATGCTCTGACAAAGCCCACATGGCATTTTTCTGGCTCTTAGCAGCAGTTCCAAGTTTCATGGATTTGAATGGGTCTAATTATTATTGTTTAGGTCTTAATGAATCATGACAAAAAATTCACTGCCTTTTGAAATTTTATTTTATTTTTTAAAGTTTTTTTGAAATGATGCACCTGTGTGGGTAGCTAAAGGTCTCCTGCAAAAAAGGTCCATTAAAAAAACAGTCAAGAGAATGAAAGCATCAATAAAATTGTCTTTATAGGTACTTCCAAAGTATGTTTTCTGCTGATCTGCCTTTTAATTCTTCTTTAAATATTAATTGTTGATTTGCTAGTTTGAAAACACATCCTGGAACTTCCCTAGGTACATAGATACATTTTTTTTCTTATTATTTTTCTCCTCATCCTCCTCTCCATCTCTCTCCTTCACTTCCATTTTCTTATCTTGAGTCTTCCCCCACAACAAGCATGGTTGATGAGGTTTGATGAGGCACATTTGTGAGTGATGCTAGTGTTGTTCAGCAGTGAAATCAGTGATAGATATTATAAGGCTGATGGAAGATGTGTTCATACATAGTGTGCCATTTTATTGCAAAAGCTCGTGGAGAAAGTATTTTCTAAATGTTGTAGGACCCAAGAGGTAAAGGGTAAGAAATAGAACAGAGCTCTTTATACTGCTTGTTTCTTTGACTAATACTTCCCTCAGTCCCAGCCTACATAAAAACAACACAAAAAACTAAACCTTCTCAAGACTTGTGTTTAAGAGGAGTGCAATGAATGCCTCCTTTGTGAGCCATGTTGCCCTTCCAGCAAGCGAATCTTGGCTGTAGGTTTCTGGTGTATGCCCTTCATACAATCATAGATACACAGAATGGTTTGGCTTGGAAGTGACCTCAAAAATCATCTAGTTTCCACCCCTGGCTATGGGCAAGGACACCTTCCTCTAGACCAGGTTGCTGCAAGGCCCTGGCTTCGAAGACTTTCAGGGGCATCCACAGCTTCTCTGGACAACCTGTTCCAATGCCTCACCAACCTCATAGTAAAGAATTTCTTCCCAGTAACTAACCAAAGCCTACTCTCTTTCAATTTAAAGCCATTATCCCTTCTTCTATCTCTACAAGCCCTTGTCAAAAGTTCATCTCCAGTTTTCTTGTAGGCCTCCTTTAGGCACTGAAAGGCTGCTATAGAGAAGGCTGCAGAGTTTTCTCTTCTCCAGGTAGAACAGTCCCAACTCTGTCATCCTGTCTTCATAGGAGAGTTGCTTCAGTCCTTTGATCATTTTCATGGACTCCTCTGGACTTGCTCCAACAGGTCAATGTCCTTCCTGTGCTGGGGACCCCAGACCTGCAGGCAGCACATCAGGTGGGGTCTCACCAGAGTGGATCAGAGAAGGGAAGAATCACCTCCCTTGACCTGCTGGCCACGCTGCTTTTGATGTAGCCGAGGGTGAAGATACCTTTCTGGGCTGCAAGAGCACATTACTGGATCATATCAAGTTTTTCATCCAACAGAACCCCCAAATCCTTCTCCTCAGGGCTGTTTTCGATGCATTCACCACCCAGTCTATACTGATACCAGGTGCAGCACCTTGCACTTGGATGTCATGCGGGACAGTGTCAAATGCTTTGCACAATTCTGGATGGCTGACATCAGTCACTCTTCCCTTGTCCATGACTGTAACCCTATAATAGAGGATCACCAAATTTGCGAGGCATGATTTGCCCTTAGCAAAGCCTTCTTGGCTGTCACCGATCACTTCACAATTTTCAATAGTTTCAATAGTTTCCAAGAGGATCTGCTCCATGATCTTGCAAGGCACTGAGTGAGATCAGCTAGACTGCAGTTCTACAGGTTTCCTTTAGTGACTGTTTAAAAATGGATGTTAAATTTCCCCTTTCCTTTTTTTTTTTTTTCCAGTGGGAACTTCACAGACATGCCATGACTTCTCAAGTAAATGGCCTTAGCCACTTCCTCAGCCAGTTCCTACAGGACCTGAGGATTAATCTTTTCAGGTTCCATTGACTGCTTCCTTAAATGGTCTTGAACCTGATCCTCTCTTATAGCGGGCAGTTTTACTTTTTTCCAGTCCCTGCCTTTGACCTCTGCAACTGAGACAGTGTGGCTGGAGCACATCCTTGTGAAGACCAAGGCAAAAAAGTCCTTGGGCATCTCAGCCTTCTCCACATCCTGGGAAAACTTTCACAGAAATGAGAACCAGATTTGGGAAAATAATGGAAAGAGTTAGTCAGAATTCTTTGGTTAAAAGAAGGTAACTCTTTCAATCTGGAAATCTTAGATTAATTACTGGATTTGTCTAGATCCTAATGATTGTAAGAGGAGAGCAAAGACAACCTTGTTGTGAACTTGTTACTGAAAATGCCTTTACAGGCTGTGCAAAAATTGTTTCTTCATCTTGGTGGATCCCAAGACACAGCTATAAGTCTTTTGATTTAAATTTATGGAAACAGTTTAAAATTGAGTCAGCTTCATACTTTCTCAATCCAAGGATGATCTTCCAAATTTTCTATGATTTTCAAGATAAAAATGTAGTTCTGTCCTAAATTCAGCTGTTTCCTTTTAAAGCAAAGTAATCTCTTCACTGCTACAGAGTTCAGACTCCTTCCTCTGACTTTTATTGTGTCTATCCTTTGGAAGCCAAACAGATTTCTCTAATTAGCAAAGTTCCCTCATAGGGTGCTTGGACTTCGCGTGAATGTGTTTTGTATGCTGTTGTAGCTGGGAGCTGAATTGGAATTTTTATGATCCGAAGGAAACAGCTTTGCTTGGTGAGGCAAACGAAGATTATCCTATGCCAGTCGGAATTAAGCAAACATCTCTGGAGCTGAAGCTGCTCTTTCTTTAATTTAAGCCTCTGGTCCCCACATTACTTTAAGCTAAATAAACTGAAACTTACGATGAGCACAGTCACAGCCTTGTGGATATTACAGGAAAGAATATTACAGAACTACCCCAACTAACACTGCAGCTCATCACTTGTAACCAAAAAGCTTCATATGCTTCTAAAATGACCATGTCTTTCCAAAAATGCAGATGTAGTTTCTGACTCTTAAAAGTATTTCCTGTCAAGCTGCTTCTTTGTGCTTCTGAATGCAATTCAGTTGTGGTTAAAACCAAGCCTTGCGGCTGTAATTTCATTTTTGTGAAGATGTATTCTTTTACCACTTGGTTAGGGGAAGTACACATGCCAAATTCTACTCTAGAAAAGGCTAGATCTATTTAAATATAATACATACACCTCTAGAATAATAAAATATGGATTTTTCTACAACTGTTTTCATTGCTGTGTGGGATCTGCCCTTTCTACAACTGCACCACAGATAGAACTCTCTTGCAGTTTGTATCCTTCCTGTGTTTTTGGTTTGCTATGATTTTCATGAATGCCAAATTTTATGATTTTGGCATTTGTTCTCTACATGGAAATTTCTTTTGTATTCAAGACAGAACCCTTTTGAGGAGACTGGAAATTGTGGCTCTTTTTCCATAGAGGAGTTATGTGGCCACTAGAAAGGAGAGAGCTCCTTATCAAACACTGGTTCCCTCATTCTCAGGTGCCTATGCAGCATCTTTTGAAAGACAGAAATGATAGCATCTTTATGGAAGAAAGATTACAAATCAGTCATTTTGTCATAATCCTTTATGATGAGTTTCTGTAGTAGTTAGGACTAAATCATGTGCGCACTAAAGACTTATTTCTGAAGCCTTTTCTTTGGGAATCATGTAATTATGTCTGGATCCAGCCCCCAGTCACAAAGAAAAGCTTGAAAATGCATTAGGAGTGCTACTGATGTGGAATTTCCTAAACCCAGAGGGAATGTTAGACAACATAGCTAAGAACACGCAGCAGTCAGTGGAGCAGTTCCAGTGGAAATGGGCTTCTAAACATGTTATTTTTAGAAATCACAAACAATACTATAACAGAAGCTTTTTTATATTGAAAGGGGAAAAATCTGCAGTAGGTTTTACTCATGAAAAAAAAAAACCAACAAAAACCCAAAAACCTGTTAATAAATAAAGATAAGACAACTACCCACACACATTTCTTCCTGTGACAGAGAAATGACTGCAGCAGGAGTATCTCTGCTCTTCTGAAAGCAGCAGCCACTCTGTGCCACTACATTTGGAGAAGGGAGAGAGGCCCTTGCTCTTGGGCCCCGGAGACCAATGCTTTCTCTGGTGTGGTGGCCAAGAAGAGTTGCACCATCCTTCTTCCGTAAATACTGCAGATGGTGTCATGGCATTTGTGAGTGTTCAAGGAAAAGGTAGGGCACACAACACAAGCTGAGGGGGAGAAGTCCTTGCTGAATTCTTTTCACAAGGAAGTTTTTAGGGCTTTTTCCAGCTGTGTCAGATTTAACCGGCCTAAGTTAGAGATAAAAAAAGCAGTGAGGGGAAGGAAAAAGTATTTTAGCATTCTGCTGTCCATACAACATTAGTGGATAACTAAAAAAAAGAAGGAACCTGATCTGTTGTCCATAATATACGAGAAGGGCTCAAAATGTATCAATAGCTAGATAGAACTGAAATTGTTCTTCAGGTAGACAGAGATTTCTGCAGGACTCTGACTGAATTTACTTAGTTATTAGGGAGGAAATGGTACCGGACATATGTAATCTTTACAAAAAGGATTTCAAAGAGTTCTTATAAGGCAATCCACATTTTTTTCTTTTCTAAAGAAATTATCAGGAAAGCTTTATGAAGAAATATGGCTTAAGACTTAAATATTATTTACATGCACAGTTTTTTGATTGCTGCTTCTGGTAAAAGTAGTAGTACAGTAGTATGAGTTTCCATTTGTTGTAAAAGAATTGGCTGTGAAAGACAATTATTATAAATAAGAACAATTTTTCATTTGAAGACATTTCCATTTGCATGCAGTATTTAATAAGTCTAGGATGGATGTAGTAGAATTTCCAATCAAAAATGTTTTCCTGTACATAAATTTCGTTAATGTCAGTATAACTTTCTTAAATGCATTCTACAAACAGCCTGGTAGCACATACCATGAAGGGTATATGCTATATAGTACTTTGAGCAAGAAATATTTAAGGTGCTAATGATTAATTTAGATGGGGAAGATCAGAGTTGCTTGATGTCTGATGATCTGTGAAATTACCGTGGTACTACTCTGCTTTCCATTGCTGGCAAAATCCTGGCAAGAATACTCTTGAACAGACTAATACCCGCTACAGAAGGAATTCTACCTGAAAGCCAATGTGGTTTCAGAGCCCACAGGAGTACCACAGACATGGTATTTGTTCTCAGACAACTGCAAGAGAAGTGTAGGGAACAAAATAAAGGTCTCTATGTAACCTTTGTTGATCTCACCAAGTCTTTTGATACTGTGAGCAGAAAAGATGTATGGCAGATTTTGGAACGTTTAGGATGTTCCCCCAAGTTCCTCAAAATGATCATCTCGCTCCATGAGGATCAGCGCGGCCAAGTCAGATATGGCAATGCACTTTCTGAGCCCTTTCTAATAACCAATGGTGTGAAACAAGGCTGCGTTCTTGCACCAACCCTATTCAGAATCTTTTTCAGCATGATGCTCCAAAGGGCCATGGCAGACCTCAATGAGCAGGACAGTATCTACATTCGATATCGTACTGATGGAAGACTTTTCAACCTAAGGCAACTGAAGGCCCACACCAAGACCTTAAACCATCTTGTCCGGGAGCTGCTTTATGCTGATGATGCCACCTTTGTTACCCACACAGGAGCAGCCCTGCAGCATTTAACATCCTGCTTTGCAGATGCTGCTGAGCTCTTTGGGCTAGAAGTCAGCCTAGAGAAGACAGAAGTTCTCTATCAACCTGTACCTCAGGAAGTTTTCCATCATCCCCATATCACCATTGGCCAATCAGAGCTCAAATCAGTCCAGCAGTTTAATTACCTCGGTAGCCTCATCTCCTCGGATGGTAAGATTGACGGGGAGATAGACAACAGGTTAGCAAAGGCATATAGTGCTTTTGGAAAACTCCATGAGAGAGTATGGCGTAATAAACACTTGAAGAAAAGTACAAAGATCAGTGTTTACAGAACCATGGTGCTGTCTACTCTCTTATATGGGTCTGAATCATGGGTCATCTACCGCCAACACCTGCGACTCCTAGAACGCTTCCATCAAGGCTGCCTCCGTACAATCCTAAACATTCACTGGTCAGATTATGTGACCAATACATCTGTTCTAGAGCAAGCAGCAGTCACAAGTATTGAGGCCGTGTTACTGAGAACACAGCTGCGTTGGGCAGGACCCATTTCCAAGATGAAGGACCACTGCCTCCCTAAGATCTTGCTCTATGGTGAACTTGCCACTGGCTGCAGCAAGAGAGGAGCCCCGAAGAGAAGATACAAGGACTCCCTGAAACAACATCTCAGCCTTGGCCGTATTGATCACCATAACTGGTCTACTCTGGCCTCCAATTGGGAGGTCTGGAGACACAGCATCTATAACGCTTCTGATCCTTTGAGAAAGCACGCAGGATCACTCTTGAGGAGAAAAGACAATGCAGAAAGAATCGTGTCTTGCAGAATATACCACCTAGGGAGTCTTTCTGCTGTGCCTTTTACAATTGGACATGTCTATCTCATATTGGCCTTTTTAACCACCAGCATGCTTGTAACAAATGTGGACAGAGCCTTTCCCAAATCTTCGTTCATGAAGCTTAGCCATGATGATGATGATGGAATCTCATTTAATGATCCATTTTGAAGATAAATACAGAAGTTGTATAAACAGTGGCCAGAACAATAGAAATTGGACTAAATCAGCCCTGATTAGCCTTGGTAGAATCTGGGTAAGTATATCTTCATATAAATGTATTTATACACAGTACACATACCTATGCTCACATGTAAATATGTACATAGATATATATACCACCATGCAGTATTTTAAGTATTTATGCCTACCTTATTGTCTAAGTCTTGGACTACACGGTTGGTACTGAAAAGAGTCTGAAAGTGTTCAGACCATCGATTCAGAATGGAGGTTTTATCTGTAAGAAGCGTTTGCCCATCGCCTCCCCAAGATCCTGCTTTATGGTGAACTTGCCACCAGCTGCTGCATGAGAGGAGCCCCGAAGAGAAGATACAAGGTCTCCCTAAATCAACATCTCAGCCAGGGCCATATTGACCACCATAACTGGTCTACTCTGGCCTCCAATCAGGAGACCTGGAGACACACCATCTCTAACGCTGCTGAAACTTTTGAGAAAGCACGCAAGATCACTCTCGAGAAAAGACAATGCAGAAAGAATCGTGCCTCGTAGAATATACCATCTAAGGAGTCTTTCTGCTGTGCCTTCTGCAACCGGACATGCCTGTCTCATATTGGCCTTTTCAGCCACCAACGCGCTTGAAACAAACATGGGTAGAGCCTTCCCAAATCTTCGTTCGCGAAGCCCAGCCATGGTGGTGATGATTCATGTCTAATGAAGAATAAGGTAATTATGAAATCTTTCAGTTAAGTAATATATAATGCACCACTTTATATTAATATTTAAAGGCTCTGTCATGATGGCTATTGCAAAAGGTGTTAATAATGATTTCTTACTTACAAAAAAAGTTTGATATAGGCTCTTCACCATTGCTGGACATGACGAAATCACTTAACTCTAGCGAAGCTATACTATGCATTGCTGCCACGGCCCGAGGGAGAAAGGAATAGGAATGTGACTGCCCAGAGGGTTCTGACACAGTAGAAGATCACGGTGCAATGGCCACTTTATTGAAGGAGAACAAGGATTTATATAGGGTTTGCATAAGGGGAGGTCTGATAACTGGGGTGGAGCATGGGATTGACATCTCAGGGTATCACAGCATAGGGGAATGAGGAAAAGTGGGAGGAATTCGGGAGGAGTTAAGTAACAGAGTGGTAAACAACTTTTGGTGGGAAAACGTGTGGGTGAGTACAGACATGCCCTGTTCAGTACAAACCAGGGGGATTAACATAGGAATATACATGTGGGTACATAGAACACAGCATAAACTAGGGAATAACATGAAAGTCCATAAATAGTTGACTTCTTTAGGCTCCGTATAAGTCTCTCCAGGCTTTGAATCTCTCCCAGTCACTGTGATATTCCTCCACACATTGCTATTTTGTATTAATAACATTGCAATGTGCCATCAAAATACAGTTCACACAGGTAACACAAAACTTCTAAGTGCAAGTGCAAATATGCACATAACTCTTCTATACACACTTAAGCCTAAGTCATGCAGGGAGATATCATGTAAATATACAACTGAACACAGAGCACTGCTGTTTCAGTTTTGGTATTTGCTTGGTATATTATCTTCAAAACAAAAAGGTTCAGGAAAAAAGTTCAATATGTGCTAATCAAATTTGATGGATAAATATCCACTAACAATCAATTTGAAATTTTATTAAAGGTAAACTCTTCAATTCTAAGAAGGTGGCCATTTTGAAACTTCTTTGCCAAAAGTTTTTCAGATTTTCAGTAGCATTCTTAATATTCATTAAGGTCCCATATTTTATGAGGAACTACACCAGCATTTTTAAAAAGACAATTTAGTGAAGTTTGAAGATGGAAGGCACATTTATACTTCAAACAACATGACAAGAAAAATTAGTCTTCTATGTTCCTCTAAGTAGTACTGCCAGGACAACTAGAAATAAAAGTTTAACTACTTTTATATGAATTTGACTAACATATGTGATGATCCTATTTAGAGTTTACAACCTTAATCATTACTACTTTGTAGCAATTTAACTTTTGGGCAAATATACTTTTGAGATTATATATATAGGTTTTAGCCTTAATTTTCTTGTATTTCATGGTTGTTGGAGAATTTACTCAGTTGGGGTGTCATTGTTCCAAGTACCATATGAATATATATAATCAGAGGCTGAAAAGACTTATAATCTTAATAGTCAGAAAAGGTGAGGCAGACACACAAGCGATGCAATCCAACTGACGCTAATGATGTGATACCCTTTTTTTTTACCACAGGGAATTCAGATGGCAAAACACATTGTGGTTGAACAGAGCAGATTCACACTTTGGAAAGCTGAAAGAGGGCAAGGGAAAGCCACATTCAGTGGAAGGGAAAACTTCAAAAGATGATGAGCAAGTGTTCAGCTCTACTCAGGGTGTAAACCATCACTCACCACTGGGGATAATAAAGAACATTGTTGAGTGTGAGGATATAACCGGACTTTGAGTTGTCTAGAGGTAACTGGAAAAATTTGCAGCAGCTATCTAGAGTGTTAATATTCTGCTTGGAAGAGTTTTAACTCTGAGTCTCCAAAGCCACAAGGGGGCTTGTTCATGGCGGATGCTTGACCATGCAGCTTCATCTGCTGGGTGTGCTGCATTTGCCTGTTTGCACTTTTTTCTCTTCAAGGTTAGTTCTATACATCTCTGAGGAATACTACAGTTTTGGGGTTTGTTTTTTTTTGTTTGTTTGTTTGTTTTTTAATGAGACATGATCCATATTTTTTAAAGTATCCTAAAATGGAAGAAAAACTTTTTTTAATCTGAATGTCTAAAAGTGGTGGGGGGGGGATTGGTCTTCGTAATACGTGTAATAAATTTTCATGAATTCAATGTAAGGAAAACATTGACGCTTATCTGCAATAGATAATGTCTATTACTCTCTGTTGACAACTGACAATACTAATGCAAGGTTCTTCTGCTACAGGGAACACTGAAAGCTGAAAACAATGATATAGCAATCCTGAATGATGTTGACATCTTGATGATTTCCTCCATCTTGCTTTTTGAAGATAGAGGCAATATAATAATTTAATTTCTTGAAGAGCCAAAAATATTCAGTTAAACATAATTTGCAACTACAACTCTATTTCAATAGGTCAGTTAAACATTTTGAAATTTCATTTGAGTAAATAAATTTTTCTAAGCACTGTTATTATTATTTATTCTGATTTTATTGGACAGAACATAAATAAGTGTTGTATTCATTTTTTAGGCAAGTGACAAATGCGCAGTACTGGTATTACTCCCTTAGAATATGTTATGAGGATTTCCAAACTTGCACATCAGTTTATCTCATATTCCAGAGAAAAAGAAGATGTCAACATCATGTAGCAAGGGCTAGCCAATTGAAACAACAACAACAACAACAACATAATTAGATGTGCTATGTTTTAAAGAGTAAAATGTTATAAAGATTAAAATTACTACAATGAAATCCCTCAGGAGATTTATTTTCATGGCAAGGAGGTAATTATAAACATTTAAAAATATATTTGCCTTTAATCTATCTGCATGTATGAGTGTTCTAATACTAGAATATTAGTGTGAAGGTTCTAATACTACACCTCTGTTCTGTAATAAAGGATGGGTTCCTAACATCCCTGGAAATCCAAGTAGTCAAAACTTTTGAAAGACTATGGATAATTTTTGTATTAGCTTTTGGTCCTGTCAATATAATTTATTACTTTCCAGAAAATTTAATTCAAGTTAAAAGAACTTACCTATGAAAAAGATTGTGAGAAAGAACTATGGATCAGGACCCAGTAAGGTGATTTAGTAGCTCAATATTTTTCTATTTAGTTGTCCTAGTTAGGACAGCTGAGATCAGTTCATCATGGTGGGTGTAACCCAAAACTGTATTCTATAGCCTTCCATGTCATTTCCCAGAAACTAGACTATTGTTGTCAATAGACTATTCGCACCCTCTGCCCATAGAGCCTGACTCCTCAGGCTATAAACTAGGTGTTAAGAGGCCTGTGAGATAGGAGGATGTTTCTGTCCTCACACCCTTTGTGGAACTCCCCGCCCTGAGGGGAGCACTGAACGTTCCTGCCTGAACTGGAGGATATATAATCTTGGAGTTTTGGAACATTTTTCAACCCACTCGTGGGATCCAGAGGACGGCTGCATCTCATCGCTCTCAACCAGACTTAGACCACCACTGGACTGCGATCACCAGTTCTGGCCAGACTGCAGCAGCTCTCCCACCAGCAGGTTCTTCCCCTCTCCCTTTACTTTGGACTCAAACAGGGCCCAAGGAACACCACTTTGTTCAGGCCCCAGGGTACTGGGTTATACATTTGGGTTTTTGTGGGTTGAGACCAATTGTTTGTTTGTATTATTGTACTTACTGTATTATTTTAATAAATTGTTATTCTGATTTATAATCTCTCCTTTGAGTTGGGTTCATTCCCCCTGCTGGTTAACTTTTAAACCAGCACATTAGTACAGGGAAAAAATCTAAATAATTTACATGTAAATGTATCCTACATCTCTACAAACATGTATTTCTTAGGTGAAAGAGTTTAATTGAAATGGTTGAGAACACAGCCATTCAGTGGCTCTGTTTCCATAAACTAGTTTTTATTTTATACCCAGGATCTTAAGTAAATATACAGACAAACGAATCAACAAATAATGTAGTAGAAACAGGTTTTCCAGCACCTTCAGAAAGGCCCATTGGTTCTAAATACGTTTTATAAATATTTCAAAAATAATTTGTCATACAGAATGTCATAATATCGCTGAGTTCAGTTTCCATTTCAGTCCCAGATATGTTACTGCCAGGTGTATGATCTAAAAAGCTGCCTGTACACCTAAACTCCTCAAATCTATCTCTTGGGTTTGCCTTGGGAAATAATAGCTGTCACATTCATTTTGGACAGGTCATGTTTGTTTGCATATTCATGTGTAACAGAGAAGAAATAGCAGAGAAATACTACTTTGACAAATTTTTGGACTTTCAGTGCACGAAGTTTAAGAATGACTATATTGTAATGCAAATGGGCTTCGACTTTTTTTAGGTTTTAAAACTGGCAAGTTATTCCAGAACTTTTTATTTTCTCCGTACTGTCTTGCTGCATGCTACTGAGACATTAGAAGTCACTCTTCAATTTGCATTAACAGTGTTGACCTTGGTATTGTGTTTGAAGAAAACTCAAAAACATATAAAAATAACTGCAGTAAGAGAAACATTTTGTTTGCCAATATTGCTTGGTACAAAATCCGCTGTATTTTATTCATGGGATATATTTATCTTGGTATAGCCTTATAGCATATTATCCCATTTAGGCATACAGTGTCAGAACAAATAACATTGCTTGGGGCAAGACTCCTTTTTAAACCTCTGTCTTCATTAATGTTGTGGGTTACAGGAAACTCTCAAAGATACAATTAAACATAATAAAATTCCAACTGGCTTTACTGAAACCCATCCTCTTGCTAATAAAATTAATTAGGCTGTCAGTTTATGAATTCTTGCTAATGTAAAGTTAATTGATATAGAATTAAGGTTTGCACTCACATGGTGGGTCATGCTGATAGTGTTATCACCTGACTTGTTAGTGTCTCTTTATTCACCTGAAGCAGGTACATCACTTTACAGTGTCCATCAAAAGCTGAATCACCTTTTAAGTTACATATATTTAAGTACATCCCCCCACACCGCGGGTGCCTGTGGTGGGCTCCCGGGCTTGTCCGGGGACGGCCCCCGCCGCCGCAGGGGTCCTTCATCCTGGAGACGTGCCCTACCCAGCGCAGCTGTGTTCTCAGCAACATGACCTCAATACCTGTGATTGCTGCTTGTTCTAGAACAGATGTATTGGTCACATAATCTGACCAGTGGATGTTTAGAATTGTTCAGAGGTAGTGTTGATGGAAGCGTTCTAGGAGTCGCAGGTGTTGGCGGTAGATGACCCATGATTCAGATCCATATAAGAGAGTAGACAGCACCATGGTTCTGTAAACACTGATCTTTGTACTTTTCTTCAAGTGTTTATTACGCCATACTCTCTCATGGAGTTTTCCAAAAGCATTATGTGCCTTTGCTAACCGGTTGTCTATCTCCCCGTCAATCTTACCATCCAAGGAGATGAGGCTGCCTAGATAATTAAACTGTTGGACTGATTTGAGCTCTGATTGGCCAATCAGATGATTGGAAGACTTCCCGAGGTACAGGTTGATAGAGAACTTCTGTCTTCTTTAAGCTGACTTCCAACCCAAAGAGCTCAGCAGCATCTGCAAAGCAGGATGTTAAACACTGCAGAGCTGCTTCTGTGTGGGCAACAAGGGCGGCATCATCAGCATAAAGCAGCTCCCGGACAAGATGGTTTAAGGTCTTGGTGTGGGCCTTCAGTTGCCTTAGGTTGAAAAGGCTTCCATCAGTACGGTATCGAATGTAGATACTGTCCTGATCACTGAGGTCTGCCATGGCCCTTTGGAGCATCATGCTGAAAAAGATTCTGAATAGGGTTGGTGCAAGAATGCAGCCTTGTTTCACACCACTGGTTATTAGAAAGGGCTCAGAAAGTGCATTGCCATATCTGACTTGGCCGCGCTGATCCTCATGGAGTGAGATGATCATTTTAAGGAATTTAGGGGGACAACCTAAATGTTCCAAAATCTGCCATAGACTTTTTCTGCTCACAGTATTGAAAGCCTTGGTGAGATCAACAAAGGTTACACAGAGACCTTTGTTCTGTTCCCTACACTTCTCTTGCAGTTGCCTGAGAACAAATACCATATCTGTGGTACTCCTGTGGGCTCTGAAACCGCACTGACTTTCAGGTAGAATTTCTTCTGCTATGGCGGGTATTAGTCTGTTCAAGAGTATTCTTGCCAGGATTTTGCCAGCAATGGAGAGCAGAGTAATACCATGGTTTGATGAAAACAATCAAGAGATCCAGGAATTGTTGAGGAAGAAGAGAACCACCCACCAAGAACACCTTGCACTGCCATCCTGTCACGCAAGAAAAACAGCCTTTTGTCTTACATGCAGCAAGCTCCAACAGAAACCCTGTGACATCCAGAACAAGTGGTGGATCGATCTAGCTGAAAAAACTCAATTATGTGCAGATACAGGTGATCACAGAGGATTCTATGAGGCCCTGAAAACAGCATACGGGCCTACATATCAGGTACAAAGCCCTCTACTCAGCGCTGATGGGCAAACGCTTCTGACAGATAAAACCTCCATTCTGAATCGATGGTCTGAACACTTTCAGACTCTCTTCAGTACCAACCGTGTAGTCCAAGACTCAGCAATTCAGTCCATCACACAACAACCGGTGAAATACGAATTGGATGCTGCCCCCACTTTAGGAGAAACCCTCAAGGCCATATAGCAGGTGAAAATTGGCAAGGCAGCTGGGGTTGATGGAATTCCACCTGAAGTCTGGAAACATGGGGGCCTTGCACTCCATGCCAAATTTCACGAGTTTGTGGTGCTCTGTTGGGAACTAGGCGAACTCCCATCAGACCTTCGAGATGCAGTCATCATCACTTTGTATAAGAAGAAAGGAATTAAATCTTTTGCTCAAATTACCGTGGTATTAAGTACGAAATTTTTCACAAACATGTAACCAGAATCATCATTATATAAATATTTAAGTGACCTTGGAAATATATCTTTTTTCATATATAAGTGGTGTCAAAGCATAACAGATAGGAGTATAGTGTTTAGTAGCACTTAGTCAAGATTTTCTATTTGAGAAAACCCATGATAACTGGATTTCAAAGACTGAAGTAATTCTTTAACCTCAAATATTTTCTCTAAGTTTAGCTTTTAGCTATATGACAGCCTCACATGATGACCACTAAATGTATTGGTGGGGGAAAGTTATAAGTGTTATACACATACAAAATAGGCTATATAGTGTACTATATCACTTTATACCACACTGATAAGTGTGTGATAAATTCATTAAAATTAAGTGGAAAGCAAGCTAACGCTAGTCTCAGAGCCTTTATAATAAAACTACTAATTTTTAAGAAGAAAAAAGACACTATCAGAATAGGGGTATGTTTGTTTGGTAGTAAATATACTTGCTTTGGATTAGTGGTGTTGCTGTAGCTACATAGATCCAGAGTATAATCCAGGTAAGATATTAGGCAGAACTAGACATTGCCTCTTTCCAGTAAATCAATTACTGGACTAACTATTTCTTAACTTTCTGATACTTGTTGGTCTGTCACAAGATACTATCAATCCCACCAAATTCTGACCCTCTCTGGACTGGCATTAAGTACAGTTATGAAATGCTGTAGATCTTACCTAGCTACAGAATAGAACTGAGGAGAACTGAGCTGCTTGTGCTGGCAGCTCTGGAGAAAACAACCATTTCAAAATAATGTGGACATGAGCTTAACACTTACTGAAACAGATTTGCATTATGGCGAAAATTTTGCTACTAGTGATATGAAGAACAATTGTGAATATTTTTATTGAAAGCATTGATTATACTTGAAAAGCTGGTTACCAAGTTGTTAGAATGCATATCAGAGTAGGTACAAGAAGTTATTGCAAAGAATATATTGTCAGAGAACCTGAAAAAACCATATCTAGACTTTTTTTAAGTGTAAAAATAGATACATGTGTTTGATTTAATTTTATTATTAATATTGCATTAAAGTAAAAATAATTTGTCAGGATGTCACTTAATCTATTTGGGTATACATTCCACCATATTGCACATGTTTGTGCATTTGTGAGTGTAAATGGGACTGTGATAATTTACCAGTATAAATCAGGTGCCTGGATCCTATAAAGATTTGGGAAGAAACTAAACTTTATTTGGCGTATTTACAAATTTGAAATGAAACTTTCCTAAAATTCTTCAGTTCATACATTACCTGTCCTTTACAATCCATGTATTTAGTGGTTCCTTGTATGTCCTCACAATAAAGCAGAATTTATATAAACACTTCATATTATCAATGGTTATTTGAAGGTTCTGAAGTGTCAAATTTATTTAAAGCACTTTCTCTTTGATATTGAGGGTCCATATCTGGTTTTTGGATGTCATATTGAAGGATCATGCTCCATAAAACATAATGACTCTGAAAGTGTTGGTGCTTTACCTGTAAAACTTTAAAAAGTACATTTTTGTTGCAAGGTAATCTTTAAGTTTGTGTGATTACAAGCAACCGTGGTGTGGACATGAGGCATTTGGTACCCAGAAAGTTTTCACCTAAAAGGGTCATGTTCATAGCCTTTTGTGGTGAAGAATGAATAGAAATGAAGCAGGATTTGGCTAAAATGCCTAATGAAACACTAAGATCTTTATGGCAACTGAGAAGGTGTCCTCACAATTGTATTTTAACTGAAAAAAAAGCATCAGCATGAGAAGTATTTGTATTTCTTACATTACTTTTCTTAGTAATTGGTCTCAAGTAAAACAGACTTTAGAATAAAATTTTTGTAACTCTCCACTCAATTCATCTTTCTAAGTAAGAGCCTTTTCTTTCTAGAAAAGAAGATTTTACACAATGATTTGAAATTCAAAACTATCGTATTTTGCATGTGGAAATAACACTGAATTGTGATGTAAGTTCTGATGTTATTCTTTAATTTGGTAAAGCCCTACTAACTCTGAAAGACATGTTTGTTAATGCAATGACTTTGATTAGTGTTATAATAATGAGAGAGAACTTCAGAAGGTGGAGTTTGATCAATCTGGACTGATCAGGCTCTGGACATCAGTACTGAAGCTGTGACAGAAAAACTATACTTAGCTTTTTCTTATGACTCAAACAAGTAAATAATAAAACATTAGCCCTGTTCACCTTTCATTAGAAGTCACTGATCTATTCATTTGCTTGATGTTTCCTTTGCTCTGCTGAGGGAAAAAATCCTGATCCATTACTACTTTTTACATTCTAAGACACACACACACACACAAACACACACACATATAAATACATGCAAACACAAGCATATGACTGCTCCAGGTGCTAATATGTGCCTTTGCCAAGAGAACGGTAAAATTAAAAACTGACAGTAGAGCACAGCAGTGCTCTATAATATTTCTCAGCCCATCCTCAGGCTAGAAAAATGTAGATGTTTCTTCTCAGAGTGACACTACATCAGATGCTGTTCATTTGTTTATAATAATTTATTCTTCTTAATGCTCCCTTCCAGTTATTCACCAGAAAGGAATTTTCAGTGAAGTAACAGCTATTGAAAAAAAGGTAAAATATCCTGAGTAGGTAAGTTTTTGTTAGTAAGAGATGTTCACAATTATAAACTGAATTCTTTCAAGCTATGTTCATAAGGGAATTCAGGAGTCATTTACAAGACCCAAACCAAGGAAATCATAGCATTACTCCATTAAGTCCAGTGGTCACCTGAGATGTAAATGAGACAGTTTTATACCTTTACTCTGAACAAGAGTTATCTTGTACCCTGAATGAGAAGCTCAGTTATTGGATTAAACTTAGCTTTTCAATTAGTTTCTATAAAAACTCAGACCAGGGAAACTAAAAGTAGGAGTAACCCAAAGGTAATAAGACAAGGAATGAAGCTGTTCTAAAGGTGCTGAAGTGCTGAGGTTGAGAATTCAGGACTTTTAATTCCTAGAGTGGGAAACACCTTCATATTATAGCAGGCATTAATACTTTTTCTTTGCTGTATCTAGTTTGAGCTCTGGGAAATTTGGGTAAATTTGCAATGGCAACATGACACACCCATGGTACTACAGACTATGTGCATTCTGTAGGTCTTGTCAACACTACTGTCAAATAGCACTGTTTAGCTTCTTGAGGATACTGGAAGCTTTAATGGCAGAATGAATATCATAAATAGTAATAAAAATATAATTTCTGTTTCCTACTCCTATCCTGAACTGCACTGTCATCTTGCTGAAAGATTCCTATTCTCCCACAGTTACAAGTACTACCAATTTCTGTTTATTTCTAATGAACTACTTTCACGTCCCTTGTTTGACTGGGTAGGGCCTAACTGGAGAATTTTTGCAGATCTCAAAGCAGATGGAAGGGAAATTTTGTTACCTTTCTTGGCTTTTTTAATAGTATTTTGGTACATAAATACCCTCATAAAATTGATCTGTCTCTGAATTTTGCTTACAAGCAGTACAAATATACCAAATTAGAAAGAAATACTCTTTTAAATTAACACAAATCCTTTAAAAGTTTATATATTTTTTGATCTTCCAGTCATCTTTATCTGCGTCTCAGGTGAAAGCTTAATGATGAGGCAATCAGCATATAGAATAATATGCACCATAAATCTAGTTTCCCTATTTTTTATTTTTGACTCAAACTGAATTCCAGAAAGGGGTCACAATGGGATACATGTAAAAATAGGAACATTTATATCATAAGTGCATGTTTTCGTTTTCTTAAGGACTTTATTTGGTGGTTCAAGGGAGTGGTGGTTTAGGTTGGTTTTGGTGGGATTTTTTTTTTTAATATAATTTGTTTATTTTCTTATTAGCCTGAAGTTTCTGGTAATCAACAGTACACACACTTGAGTGGAAATATCATAAAAAGTGACCATAATTTCTTTGGTCTTGATAGCCAGAGAAGTCTCTGAAGGTTTATACAGGCCTTACACAGAGTGCTATCTACAGAAAATATCTGTGATCCTTCCTACCCTTCCATATGTATCATAAATAGGAGAGCTGATGGCAATATTTTCATCAATAAGCATGTGAGGTAAAATTTCACTGAGATAACGTGTTTTTACTTGTTCATGCTATTTCAACAGTTTGGATGTTTCTGTAAATCTTTCTAAGACTTAGGTGTATTTAATATCTTAAAAATTTCTCTGCAATAGCAGAACCTTCATTTGTAAATTTAAAACACATAGAAATGCTAGAAATTGGATAAAGAGGTTTTATGGTATATAAGTGGTTGTATGTTAATAAATATTCAGAAGTGAATATAATTTCAAAGCCCTTAAGTTTTAATGATGATCAATTCCTTTCTTTTCCAGTACATATTCTTTTACATTTGGTAGGAAAATACAACAGATACTCAGGTAAATGTTGGTTGTTCTGCAAAGAAGATGTGAAGATGTAAATGTGTTGTCAAAATCTTTCTTTCACTGTATTCTTTTCTAGTTGACTAAGGATCAGAAAGAAACTTCAAGTAGGACTATTTGCGTAGAATCATAGAATCATATAATCATTGAATGTCTCCAGTTAGAAGGGACCCCTAAGGCTCATTGAGCCTGACTCCCTATTCCTTACAGGACTGCCTAAAATTAAACTCTAACAGGCTTGGTGCCTTGACCACTTCCCTGGGGAGCCTGTTCCAGTGACCAATCACACTCTCAGTAAATAGAGTTTTTGTAATCTCCAACCTGAACTTCCCAAAATGCAGCTTTATTCCATTTCTTCTTTTCCTATTGTTGCTCACCAAAGAGACAAGATCAGCAGCTCTGCTTCCCTGAGGAAGATGTAGACTGCCATGAGTTCATCCCTCAGCCTTCTCTTCTCCAAGCTGAACAAGCCAGGTGATCTCAGTCACTCCTCAGAATTCTTGCCCTAAAGGCATTTCACCATCTTGGTCACCCTCCTCTGGACACACCCTAATAGTCTGATGGCCTGTTTATATTGAGGCACCCACAGCCGCACACAGGACTTGAGGTGGGGCTGCACAAGTGCAGTGTAGTGTGGGACAGTCAGCTCCTTTGACTGGCTGGCAGTGCTGTGCTTGATGCACTGCAGGACATGGTTGGACCTCCTGGCTACCAGGACACACAATGAACTCATATTCAACTTGCCAGCAACCTCAAACCCCAGGTCTCTTTCCGTGGTCTGGTCTCCAGCCTTCCACACCCACATTTGTCTGTATAATGAAGATTTCCCCATCCCAGGTGGAGAATCCTGAACTTACTCCTCTCTAATTTCATACAGTTGGTGATTGTCTATCCAGATCTCTATGTAAGGCCTCTCCAACCTCAAAAGAGTCCACAGCTCTTCCCACTTTAGTATCTTCAGCAAACTCATTTAATGTATATTTGGTTCTTGTGTCCAGATCATTTATAAAAACAAACATCCCAGGAAAGTAGTCACAATACCAAGCTTAACAGAGTTCAAGAAGTATTTCAACAATGTTCTCAGGCACATGATGTTACTCTTGGGGATGGTCTGGTGCAGGGCTAAGAGTTGGATTTGATGATCTTTGTGGGTCCCTTCCAACTCATGTATTCTGTGATTCTGTGATTTAAGGGCATTGCCTCTAAAACTGAGCCCTGGGGAACCTCACTGATGATGGTCACCAGCCTGAGGTACACCCTGTGTGCAACCATTTATAAAGGAACATAAAGGAATAATTTAACTTTGTAAAAAGAAAAAAAAAATTAAAAAACCTACCCAAACCAAAACAACACAACCATCTACTTATGATTATTCAGTATAATACCTGTTTGAAACATGGTAAAGCTTGCAGGTCTTCCAGGTGTGCCAAATGTATCAGGTCATACAGAAGTTATATTCTGAAGCTGCAAGTTATATTCTTTTCTGCAATCTATGTAACTTAAAAGGTCTGGCTACTGTCTGAAATTTCAGTGGAAATTTTAAAAAAGTTGATGGTAAAATCTCACTTTTTTTGGTTCTCTTTTCTGTTGTTTTTCTAAAATGTGTGTTTTGTCTCTTAGGGCATCTTTCATGTTGGAAGGAGTTGCAATCCTCTTTATCCACAAGCACTCTCTGAGCTCTTTTCTGTGTAACAAAAGTCCTGCTATTTTAGATTCTCAGTGTTTTCATTGAGGGGAAATTTTATGTATATATAAATATATTTGAAAATTTTATGAGTATGGAACAGTTTTTATATGCGACAGTGCGTTTTTGTGTTCACTTCAATTTTTCTCTCTTAACTGGAAGATAAGGGATGTCAAGAAAGATGGCTTTTATACCACCTGCATGTGAAAGTATTTTGCTTGCCTAAGTTCCCCTAGAACAAGATACACCTTTAGATGACTCATCTGAACTATTGGAGTCATCACGGTTTTATGTCAGTGCATTCATATTTTAAAAAGAAAACATGAATACAATGTTGTTTTATGAATTTTGTAGCACCCTCTAAAATTATCTGACACTACTCTTTTATCTCTATTATTGACTTTATAACTTCAACTTGACAATATATTTTTTTCCTTACATTGTAATTTTTTTCTTGGATGCATTTTTAATTTTAAGGTTTCTTAGATTGTATCAAAAAGGTTTCTTTTCTGGTTGCTAGATAATGTTTTCCTAGTAGATCTTTTGAAAAAAATACAGCTAATGATTTATTTCTGCTACATTTAATTGGAACGTACCAAATTTTAAAATTTTATTTTAATAAATATATATGGTTAGATCACAGAACAACCAATTAATGACACGTAATTAAGCACATAGAATGAATGAATCATAGCATGTTAAGTGGTTGGAAGGGACCTTAAAGATCATCTAGTCCCAACCTATTCTGCTATGGACAGGGACACCTCCCACTAGACCAGGTTGCTCAAGTCCTTTTCCAATCTGGCCTTGGATAACATGTGGATAACATTGTCTGCTATGTATGTATCACATATAAGAAAAAGCTTTTAATTGCTTTTCTATATCTAGACTCCATAATTAGTTCGGAAAATCAATTTAAATAAAAGTAAGCAATTTAAAATGACAAATTTGCTCTCTTCCTAAAAAAAATCTGAAAAAAAAAAAGATTGAAATTAACAATAAAAATGTGAGGTTGTGTGGAAAATTTTTGATAGGATGTTTGATATGAAGCAATTATATAAAATATAACTGTGTAAAGTGTCTTTATTAGAAACGAAACTAAACTCTTTGTAAGTTGATTTCTATTTACAGTTAACTTGGAAACCTATAGAGTTTTGTGACCAGAAATATAGACTGCTGTTTTTAAAATGTTTTAGAAAAGAATAATAGAAAACTTTCCTCCACGCAATTTCATCAAAACCAAGGTTCACACTCAGACTCATCCCTATTTAGCACAATAATACAATGCTGTGCTATTTATATGCACACCGTTGTCATATGTATTAATATATTTTTTTGCCTATCAGTGTGCCCTCCAGGACATGAAAGCTTTTTAATGTCCAAAAGAGTCTGTTAGCGTCTCACCTAATGAGACCCTTCACTTAACAGATTTGCTGAGATGGACAGGACATTTGATACCTTTTATGTACGGACTGCACTTAATACCAGTAGAAAAACCCCTCAGCAGGTTTCTCCTGTGAGTTATTTCGCCATCAACAAAAGTGTCAGCACTTAAAAATGGACTCATTCTAACAGTTTACAAAATAACACATTTATTAATACAAATCTGTTACAATTTATGGGGTTCAATGTGTCTGTAATAGGGTCTAACTGCAAAAAAAGCACACTTAAACTATGTAGTAATAATAATAATGCAAAGCATAGGCGCACATGCTAAAGCAAAAGCAGCTTGCAATGAAGTAATAAGTACAAATTTTAAAGTACTATGAATCAAAAGTAAAATTAGTGTGCATGTATAAAGCAATCTCTCACCCTGCAGCGTCCCAAGAAGGTGGAGGGAGAAAAAGTAGCCCGTTGGTTACCTACACAGCATTGATGGAAATTCTCCCCAACTTTTTGCTTATGTCCAGTCTTTTTTTATACTTTTTTCTTTAGGAAGTTTGAGTGGCTATAGTCAATAAACTAATTTTTGGGATGATAGACAGATGAAACAGGCCCAAGGGTCCACTTCCTGCATTCCTGGCAGCTAGAATGTTTGGAAAAAAGGTTATATTTTCTCCATATCACTCCTTCCTTTGTTTTAATCCTTTTATCAGTTTCTGAGAATGTCTCCTCAGGTGCTAGGTTTTACCATGAAACCATCAGGAGCTTTTTTCTTCCTTTGTGTGGCCTTATCTATCACCTTATAACTGTTGATGTTAATACTTTAGTCTATGCAGAAAAGAGCAACTTTTTTGAAAACATGTGTTATGTATTGTACACTCTCTACACCTGGAGAATCCATCTAATAAACACTTTATGTGATTGGCAAATTAGCAAATGTTCAACCACAAGACACCTAAAAAGATGTTTTTAATCTCCAGTAATGGCAGGATGCTAACAGGAAAGCTAAGAATACCAGGAAAAAAAATGCATAGGAAAAAAAAGGGAAAAAGCCTCATTGATTTGTTGACAGAGGCCTAGCAGTCTCAGTAAAACACAATTCTCTTGCACTTAGTCAGTGTCACCCTCCAAACAAATTGCTCTGCAGCCCAGACAAAAAGCAACCAAGAGGAACACTGTCATAAGAATGAAGCTTGCTAGACGATGTTCAATAAAGTGTCTCTTTAAGCTTAGGCACTCCAAGTGTAATCTATGACCCAAGAGCTAATGACAAACTCTTAACACTTTTGAAGAAGGCAACAAATATCAACCCCTTCTAAAAGCAGATTATGTGATCACATCTTCATCTATAATTTTTAGAAGTTACTATACGGCTCTTTGGTGTGCAGTCTTTTCTTCCTCTGTGATCATTAGCAATTGTGACTTCCGTCTCTCAGTGAGCAACTACTTTAAGTATATTTTATTTAGTTACAAGACAGCACAAGAAAATGACTAATTTTGTTACCAGCCTTTTGCAGTGCTTACTGAGAATTTCTGAAGGACTAAAAGAGGCTTTTCTGTTCTTTTTATTGGCGGTCTAAAAATGCAATGTGTTGAGGACTTAAAAACCCTGTTACAGCAGTGTTTCCAAAGGTCTTGCATGACAGTAGATTGCTTGACAGCCCCCCATGTAGCTAGATTAAATTTAGTTTTCTTTTTTATTTTTTTAAAATTGATCAAACAGAGGCTAAAATACATTCTAGAATTATGCTGTCAATTTCATTCACATGAGACAGTAACTCAGACAGAGATCTTTATTTTACATCCAGACCTACAGGGGACTGCTCATTATTTGAATCCCTATAGATTACCCCCAGCACAGCTAATTCTCTCAGGCAGTGGATACCTTTCTTCGTGATGTTCCACCTGCTTGGACACACTATTAGATCACCCTTGAGAGAATACTTTTTTTCTCACACTTGATAAGAATCACCTCCAGAAATTGTGATTTTCTGTCCTCTCTTCATTTCCCTTGTCAATGCCCACATCCTGGGACAGGGATCCCAGTTGCTTGGCTTCGCTACCATCTTGTTTCACATCATGGGATGTGATATCCCAGCATTGGATCTGCCAGATCACCAGAGACTCATTCAACTGGCAGCTGAAATCTTTTCACATATCTCACAGCTCAATCAGGAATAGGGATCGGGTGAGTATCTCTGGTCCTACCTCCTCCTCCTGTTCTGAAGGCCCTGATTCCTCTTCATCCTTCACTATGTGAACTGATTAGGTCTTGGATTTTTTCTTCTGTAGAGGGAAGACTGCTACTGGCACGCATTGTTCCTCTGGTTCAGCTGCAGATTGAGTAGCCATGATGCCTGTTGGTCTGCTTTCCTTCTCCTCCCCCTGAGGGTGCTGTCTGGTGGCAAGCAGTGTCTGAGAAATAGTAGCCAGGGTCCAGCACAGTACAGTAAGTTACTTCTCTCTGGAGTTTCAAAAGCATTTCTTCTTGTGAATATTCTGTTGCTTTATCAGGATCCTGTAGGTATTCAGACGTGAACTTCCAAACCATTAAACCTGAGAATTTCCTCCAAAATGGGCTCATTTTCTCCCACATTCCATGTCACTCATGACTACTTATTTACCCCTGGAGTAGATGTCTGAATGACCTTCCTAGAAATCTCTTTCTTGACTCTAAGCACGGTGTGCAGCACACGAAGAAGACCTGGCAGACTTAACAATAAGATTGCGCTTTCTGTAACATCCAAAGAGAATTCAAAATTCTCAAAAGCTGTTGCAGCAGGCCTGAAGGAGGAAAAGGGGGTGAAAGGCTTTGGAAAAGCACCCTCCCCTGTTCCCTCCACAGGCTGGGTAGGAGTATTAATGAATTCCCTGAGGTAGCACCCAAGGCCAAGGCAGGAGAGCAACACTGAATACACATCCCAAATGACCCTTATTGCCCTTGATGTTATCATGTCATAAACTTACATCACACAGTAGAGCAACAAAGCAATCCTGATCAGCCGTCCTCTGAAAAAGAACATGGTGAGGAGCACATAGGGGAACATATACAGGTACTACATCCGCATGAACAGACTCGGAAACATTGTAACCATATAACTAATACAGAAATGCTTAGATAAAATTTGTTTCTAACCTGCCCTGGGCAGATCCATTTTTATCTCAACCCTTCATGCCCCACATAGAATGACAATTAAAGCTGTCCTGATTTAGGAATGGCATTCCCCAGTTTAGTGCCTCCCCTCCCCAAGATTCCAAAACCACATGCCACTCACTTCATCTTCCTGCCCTCATCCACTCGCAGGTCACTGGAGAAGAGAATTGGAGGCACAAAAGGTAAAGATCATGGGTTGAGATAAGAACTGGAAACACCAATGAGATAAGAAAAACAGAGAGTAACAGGGGACCTGGCCATGTCCACAGGGCTCCAGGCTGCACCCACTCACAGATACTGCAAAAAATTAAACCTGTCATTGGCCAAAACCAGAACATATGTATGTCATGATTCAAGAGGCCTGTAAAATAGATTTTATAAATTTATCAACTAGCTAGTAATGATATTTAAAACATATCATGTGCAATATAAGCTATACCTTAACATAGAGTTGGATAAGCCCATGACTCCATCTCACTAGACTGATAGTAAGTAAATGCTTAAAATGGAGATACAGCTTTGTTAGCTCACAGTAATTTGTTGCTCCACTATCTGGAATCACATTTTCTGAGTATTAATTACGTGTATCCTGAGAATTTTAAAGAGATGTTCTTTGTTGACACTCTCCCTATAGAAAAATGAAAAATGACTCTGTTAAAAGGCCTAAACACAAGATAGTATTTTGGAGAAGTATGACTGTGTGCTTCATCTGACTTATCTTCAGCTGTCCCCTAAGGATCCTGTACTGTTCACTACCAGCGGCACAATACTAGTTTGCATGGCCCTTTTGTCTGAGCAGGGGACAGATATTCTAGCCAAAATATTGCCATATGATTGAAAAGACAATTTCTTCTCCAAAGAGCTAACAGTTTTAGTATAATTGTGGATTAGACAAAATCATTAGTCTGAAATCTGTGTCCTTAAGGGAGACTTACACTTTAATGTCTGCCATATGTATCGTAGGTTAGGGACATACTTGGCCAAGGCTCCATTGAATTATCATCCTTGCAAATGATTGAAGACCCAAGTAATTGTTAAAGAAAATAGAGGGATATCAGTGATGTTCATATTGCAATATCAGTGCTGGTTAATTAATCCATCTGGAGTTATCCCTCAGAATGGTGTTCAAGTGGGGAAACTTTTTTCAGGGCTGCAAAGGTTTTCTGACACTATTGTATTACAGGCAAACACTAGGCAAATTTCCAGTTGGTAGGTCAGGAAGCAGTTGCAATGCAGAATGTGCCAGAAGATTTCCCCTTACAGACTAACTATTTTTCTGTCATATTCACAACTGATTTAAAATCAACACCACTAAAATTAATAAGATGTAGTCAGTGGTGGTGGATTTGTTGTCAAGTTAGACAGAACCTGAGAAGTTCAAAATTCTAAGTCTAGGTAAAGAAAAAAAGACCAAAAACCAAACACCAAAAAACTCCAACTTTGGAAGGGAAAACAAAAATATTTCTGATATGAAAAATGCCTTGTATAGTTGTCAAACTGAAATGACTACCAGGTTGTGGAGGAAACATTAAATGCTGACTGGAGAGTAGTTTCAATGGAAAGATGTTTTTCTGTCAAGCAGAAATCTGCTATGGTAACAAATTCTCCTTGGTCAGATCTATGAGAAATCTCTATTATATCTAAGGAGAAACCTGTGTACTCTCTCTCTGTTCTTATATTGAGATCATAATTTTCCTTCCTTCCCTTGTGATTCTACTGCCTATAGAAATGTTAAAAAAGCACGAAGTTATCTGAGATGACATGAATTTGGCAAATACTACATCTTATACATTGAGTTATGGAACATGTGATGTGAGTGTGGAGTGCCATTGCTTTCTTTGGAACAGCTTTGTGTAGACAAAACTTTCCTGCAGCTATTGGATCTCTGTGCAGGGTATATTTTACTTTGCAATATTAAAGTACTGCTCATCTGTATTCTTCGCTAGCGTCACTCACTAAGCGGACTAGGTGATATTTGAAGTGTCACTACAAAGAATACATGCAAGGTTGGATCATGTTGTAGATGGAATGGTCTTATTTCTTCTACTAACCTTTAGCTGTTGTACAACTTTAGGTAAGTCTCTTTGCTCCTCTGGTCTGGTCCTATTCTACATCAGTCTTGGATTGTAAAATAATTTTTAAGAACGTATGTACAAGGACTATATATTGATATTTGTTTTTGTAAAGCATCTATCTGAGTCGGTTACTAAAGATATCACTTCTATATTTATAATATCTTTTCTGTTCATCATCCTCTTATACTAAAGGTCCTGATATGATGATTCAATAGGATCTGGATCAGAATTCTTTCCTGAGCAAGTTTGTCTCAACTAAGAATTTAAATTATCCTGGAGGGAAATAAAGCTACTTCCAGTAATACACTCTAAAATAGTTTTGTGACTTCATTTCATGACATGAAGCTACAGAGCACATCCTAAATTTATTTCCCAAAGTCTAGGATTTATATCTGCTTTATATTCACATCACTTCATAGTACGATGTATTTTGACACACCATAATTTGTTTTTAATAATACATTATTTCAGGAGGTGGAAAAGTGTCAAACCTTTGTAGGATTTATTTATTTATTTTCAATGTAAAATTAGTATCTGCTCTGATATTGCTGCAACTCCAAATTAATCTAGTTGTTCTGTGATTTGATAGCATGAGGGAAGTGTGTTTAGAATTTCCTGATTTTTAAAAAAAACAATTTTCCACAGGAAGATAGTGCTATCCATCACTCCATACTTTGTACTTACAGTTGTTTAGTGCAAATATTCTCAGAGCAGTACATGCCACATGATTGACTGAGTAAGATGAAGAAAGAAAAGTTTAGACTTTTTTGAGTTCCTGCCTACAAACATGCCCAAGAAAACATAAATAGAAAACTGCAAAACAAAGTGTAATAATATTCCCTCTAACCATCATGCATAGTTTTCCCATGTGCTTAATATTTCCTCTAGTGTATGAAAAGAGCACCACGCCTTTTTCTAGCTGGTCCTGTAATTTTTAATGGTATACCACAGCAGTAACTTTTGTGTTAAAGATCTCAAAGTATAAATGGCTAGTAGTCCATATCAAGTTTTACTGATGTGCAAGTTTCGAGCTGGCTTCCCGCCAAGTCCCCGAAACTCGACAACAAGGACCCGCCTCCCAGAGAGGGAAAAGAAAACCAAGCAGCCAAAGCTATAGCAAATATATATATATATATATATATATTACATATGAGACAGATACACAAAAGGAGAATACCACACACAGAAGGGGGGGGGGGGGGGGGAAGGGGAAGGGAGAAGGACAAAAAGGGGCAAGGACCGAACAAGCCAACCAGCCGACCGAAGGCAAACTAGCAAAAAATCTCACCACTTCCCTTCGAACAGGCAGGATGGCTAGACACGGCCCAAGGCTCTCCCCTCACGCGTGGCAGATAACGGTAGTCACTGTAGGCCTCGGCTCCAGATAAACCAGACCAAAACAGGGACCCGCCGTTCTCGAACCTCGCCGGAAAGGAAGAGAGCGAGATGCCTCCCGCTGGCCTTATTTATACCTCAAGTTACGTAAAGGAATAGCATGGAATACTTCCGTGGTCACTTTTCTAGTTTCCTTCCTGGTTACAAGTTGGTCTCCAGGAAGGCCTAGAGTGAAACCACCACATTCTCCACCCCTTATTCCATACTATTTCTTTACGCAACACCTATGTCTCACGTTCGTCTACATCCCGCGCATATATATACACATTTGCATATATATATATATATAGTTCTTGTTGGTCTCTCGGCACAGTTGTCTCGTCGTTGGAAAATCAATACAGATGTCAGTTCAGTCCAGATCTTTGGTCTCCTCAGTCACCATTACAATTCTGATTTTATGGCTGTTTCATCACTGGACTGTCTCATCACTGGATACCAGCAACAGCTTAGTTCAGGTCTCTCTCTCATCTGGTGACTGGCTTCCTGTAAAAACACAACTTAGGACATACAATTAGTTTTTCCCCAAGGCTAAGTTTCCTTGAGGCACACACTGGATGACTCCATCCTTCCTCATTACCCACCACGTATGTCCTGGCCCTTGAGCAAAGACAATCCCACGAATGGGTTTGTCTTGGCCTGAGGCAGGGGTAACCCAAACAGCTTTCCCTAGCATTCCCCTCAAATGGATTGCTGGAACTTTATCTCCATCAACAATGTGAAGGGATTCTGCCTGTGCAGGGCCAGCTCGATTGACAGAACCCCTGGTGTTAACTAGCCAGGTAGCCTTGGCTAAGTTCTTGTCCCAGTTTTTATAAGTCCCCTCACCTAATAACTTTAGAGTGGTCTTCAATAATCCGTTATATCTCTCAACCTTCCCAGCAGCTGGTGCATGGTATGGAATGTGGTATACCCATTCGATACCATGTTCCCTCGCCCAAGTGGTGACTAATTCATTTTTGAAATGAGTCCCGTTGTCTGACTCGATACGTTCTGGGGTCCCATGTCTCCACAAAACTTGCTTTTCAAGGCCTAGAATGGTATTTCGGGCCGTTGCGTGGGGCACTGAAAAAGTCTCTAGCCATCCGGTTGTTGCTTCCACCATGGTAAGTACATAGCACTTACCTTGGCGGGTCTGTGGCAGTTTGATATAATCAACCTGCCATGCCTCTCCATACTTATACTTATCCCATCGTCCACCATACCACAGGGGCTTCAGTCTTTTTGCCTGCTTAATAGCGGCACAAGTTTCACAATCATGGATAACTTCAGAAATTACATCCATGCTTAAATCCACCCCTCGGTCTCGTGCCCATCTGTGGGTGGCATCTCGGCCCTGATGACCGGAAGCATCATGGGCCCATCGAGCTAGAAACAATTCTCCTTTCTGCTGCCAGTCTAGGTCTACTTGTGACACTCCTATCTGTGCAGCTCGGTCTGCTTCTCTGTTGTTATTGTGTTCTTCATTAGCTCGCTTCTTGGGCATGTGGGCATCTACATGGTGGACTCTCACATTCAGATTCTTCGCTCTGGTAGCGATGTCCTGCCACAAGTCAGCAGCCCAGATGGGTTTTCCTCCACGCCTCCAGTTCATCTTCTTCCATCGATCCAACCATCCCCATAAGGCATTGGCTATCATCCACGAGTCAGTGTAGAGGTAGAGCCTTGGCCATCCTTCTCGTTCAGCAATGTCCAGGGCCAATTGGACAGCTTTGAGCTCTGCAAATTGACTTGACTCGCCTTGACCTTCAGCAGCTTCTGCCACTCGTCGGGTGGGACTCCAAACGGCCGCTTTCCACTTCCGGTTCCTTCCTACAATTCGGCAAGAACCATCAGTGAAAAGGGCATAACGCCTTTCTTCATCTGGCAGCTGATCAAATGGCGGAGCTTCTTCAGCTCGGCTCACTGGTTCTTCCTCTTCTTCTGCCAGGCTGAAGTTCCCACCTTCAGGCCAATTTGTGATAACCTCCAGAATTCCAGGGCGATTTGAGCTTCCCAATCGTACACGCTGCGTAATCAAGGCTATCCACTTGCTCCATGTAGCATCCGTGGCATGATGCGCAGGGGGCACCTTCCCTTTGAACATCCAGCTCAAGACGGGTAATCGGGGTGCCAGGAAGAGCTGTGCTTCGGTACCAATTACCTCTGAAGCTGCTCGTATACCTTCATACGCCGCTAAGATTTCCTTTTCCACAGGGGTGTAATTGGCCTCAGAACCTCTGTAGCTTCGGCTCCAGAAACCCAGTGGTCGCCCTCGCGTCTCGCCAGGCACCTTTTGCCAGAGGCTCCAGGAGGGACCTTTATCTCCAGCTGCAGAGTAGAGCACATTCTTTACATCTGGTCCCATTCTAACTGGTCCAAGAGCCACGGCATGTGCAATTTCTTGCTTGATCTGCCTGAAAGCTTGTTGTTGCTCCGGACCCCACTGGAAATTGTTCTTTTTACGGGTCACAAAGTAAAGAGGGCTCACAATCTGACTGTATTCTGGGATATGCATCCTCCAGAAGCCTATGGCTCCCAGAAAAGCTTGGGTTTCTTTCTTGTTTGTGGGGGGAGCCATTGCTACAATCTTGTTGATGATGTCTGTTGGTATCTGGCGTCGTCCATCTTGCCATTTCACCCCTAGGAATTGGATCTCTCGGGCAGGTCCCTTGACTTTGCTCTTCTTGATAGCGAAACCGGCCTCGAGGAGAATCTGGATGATCGTCTGTCCTTTTTTGAAAACTTCTTCTGCTGTATCCCCCCATACAATGATGTCATCGATGTACTGGATGTGTTCGGGAGCCTTACCCTTCTCTAGTGTGACCTGGATCAGTCCATGACAGATGGTTGGACTGTGTTTCCACCCCTGGGGCAGTCGATTCCAGGTGTATTGAACGCCCCTCCAGGTGAAAGCAAACTGTGGCCTGCACTCTGCCGCTAAAGGAATGGAGAAAAACGCGTTGGCTATGTCGATGGTGGCGTACCACTTTGCTGTCTTGGACTCCAACTCATATTGGAGCTCCAACATATCTGGCACGGCAGCACTCAACGGTGGCGTAACTTCATTTAAGCCACGATAGTCCACAGTCAGTCTCCACTCTCCATCGGATTTACGCACAGGCCAGATGGGGCTGTTGAAGGGTGAATGGGTTCTGCTGACCACCCCTTGGCTCTCCAACTTTCGGATCATTTTGTGGATAGGGATCACAGCATCTCGGTTTGTCCGATACTGTCGTCTGTGTACAGTTGTTGTGGCCATTGGCACTTCTTGATCTTTAACTCGTAGTAATCCTACAATGGAAGGGTCTTCTGAAAGGCCAGGAAGGGCAGACAATTGCTTGGACCCCTCTTCAATCACCGTGGCTACACCAAAAGCCCACCGGTACCCTTTCGGGTCCTTGAAGTATCCTCTTCTTAGGTAGTCCATACCAAGGATGCAAGGGGCTTCTGGCCCCGTCACAATGGGACGCTTTTCCCATTGGTCTCCCGTCAAGCTCATGTCCGCCTCTACTACTGACAATTCTTGAGACCCTCCTGTCACTCCAGAAATAGTAACAGTCTCGGTACTCTTATACTCCGAAGGCATTACAGTACACTGGGCTCCAGTATCTATCAAGGCCTGGTATCTCTGAGGATCCGATGTGCCAGGCCATCGGACCCACACAGCCCAGTAAACCCGGTTATCTTCTTGGTCCCTCTCCTTCTCCTGGCAGAAGGCAGGGCCCCTCTACTGGTCTTGATCAGAGCATTCGTCGTCAGAGTTTGACTTTGACTTCTTAGACTTTTTGCCATTGTCGAAGTGGACCTCCATCTTCTCGTGTTTCGGCGATCGCAGTTTCTCTTCTAAGAAATCTCCGTCTACTACATAGACAACTTTCTTGTCAGTCTTCTTTCGCTTCAGCTCCCTCACTCTAGCTTCAAGCTTAGAAGTGGGTTCACCATCCCACTTCTTCATGTTTTCTCCTTTACTACGAAGGTATGCCCATAGTTGGTTACGTGACCCACGCTTAGAGTTCTCTTTCCTTCGACGTGTGAATGACAGGGATCGTGAGCAAGATCGAGACCAGGATCGAGGTCTAGGCCGAGGTCGTCTTTGTCGGTCCCGCCGTGATCTTCCCATTGGTCTTTCTTGGTAATCTCTATACCTTCTGTCCTCTCTGTCTCTAAGGTCGTCCTCATATCTGGAATATTCATAATCTCTCTCCGTTCTTTCCCTATCGTAGGTGCGTCGGTACAGGGGATTGAAGGAGTCTTCCATATTTTCCTCGATGGTTCTTATCCAAGCACACATAGTGTCCACGCTTGGTTCATCCATCTTTGGATTATATACGGGTATCAAGCAGGAAATATATGGTTTAGGGGCACCTTGAATTACCTTTTTCCACATTGGTTGCGTGCAGGGAACATTCTCAGGAACTTGGATATCATAATAATCTGGATCAGAATAGATGATCTCCAGCATGGCCAATTCCCGTAGGTATTGGATGCCTTCTTCCGCAGTCCTCCACCTTCTTGAAGAACTCTTCAGGGACTCCTTAAATGGGTATTTCACTCTCACCGCGTGGAGTATTCGGAGCCAAAGACTGGATGCCATTTTCTCCCTCCCCATTTCTTGCTCTATCACAGGGTCTCGAGCAATGGATCCCAACTGTCGTGCTTCATCACCTTCAATTACATGACTATCAGCTCCCTTGTCCCAGCATCGCACCAGCCAGGTGAGGACTTCTTCACCAGGCAAGCGCATATAATCTCTCCGTAAATCTCGAAGCTCTCTTGTGGTCAGTGATTGTGTAATTTCGCTTTCTCGCATAATTTCTTGTCCATCTCTCCCACGTAGAATCTTTTCCACCTCTCTCTTTACTCTTCCACTCCTACGTGGGACTGCTCCCACTTCCTCCCTATATCTCTCATGTGGAGGTGGAGACTGAGCATGCCGTGGGGATAAGCTTCTATATTGTTCACGCCGCGGAGATGGTTTCCTATGCCGTTCATACCGTGGGGATGGACTCCTATGCCGTTCACGCCGCGGAGATGGACTTCCACGTCGTTCATACCGTGGGGATGGACTCCTACGCTGTTCGCGCCGCGGAGATGGACTTCTGCGTCGTTCACGCCGTGGAGATGGACTTCTATGCCATTCACGCCGTGGGGATGGACTCCTGCGTCGTTCGCGATACCCAGCGGGTGGAGGTAGTGAGTAATCTTTCACGTGGTGAGATAAGGGCCTCTTCCTCCAATCATTCACACCTCCAAGAGAAGGTTGGGTCTGGAGGGGTAGGGATAATTCCCCCTCCAATTGAGGGGGATGCTTTGGCTCCTTCTTTGCGTCTTTTGTAACACTGAATGTGTAGTCAGGATATAAATCATCAAGCGACAATATACCACCGGCCGTTTGTACTGTTGCTTTCTTTTCTCTTGATGCTGTTCTGTATTCCTTTGGGCGTGCCCCTAGTTCTCTTGGACGTGCTCCTTCCCGTGTAACCGTTTCTTCCTCTCTGGTACCTGCTTCTTCTCTTCCAATCGCTCCTTCCTCAGTCACAACCACTACTTCCTCTCTCGCAGTCGCGCCTTCATCACTTGCTGTTGCTCCTTCTCCCATTGCTGCCGCTCCTTCGTCCACTACATCTTGAGTGAATTGGATAGGTTCTTCTGTTCCTTCTTCTTCTTCTTCTTCTTCTCTTTCTTCTGTGCGTTCTGGTTGGGGAGATGAGTCTGTAAGTTCCTTGATCTCTCTTACCCACGTCTTCTTCTTCTTCACAGGGGCAATGATGACCTTCCGGTTCTTAGCTTGAGTCCCGGTTCTAGTGGGCTTAGTAGAAATGGCATTGACTTCAAGTTGTGTTTGGACTCCAACTTCTGTGGACCTAATAGGGACATCACTGGTTTCAAGTGGCGTGGTTTGGGTTTCTGTGTCGACCTTAACCCTTTGAAGGTGGTCTATGGCAGCTCGATAAGCATTAGCCAGGCCCCAGCACAAAGCGGAGAATTGCATATTCGGATCTTTGTAGGAAAAACACCCTTCTGCCAAACAGTGGGCCATCTCACCAGAATCAAACATTTGTTCTGGTGTGAACTCCCAATTAATGGGGGGTGACACATGTCCTACTAATCTACCGAAATCTTCCCAAGCTCCATGCCACCCGGGGACTGGCCTGTCTGCAGCCCTTTCCAAAGTTCCAGCGAGTCCCTTTGAGGTGTGATCTTTCCTACAAGAGGGAAGGCAACGGAACCCCATTCTTCCAAGTTTAAGTAGCACTTCCAGTACCTTTATCAATGACAGTACTGTTGCAATAAGATTTATATAGTAATTAGAGCCGATTTTAACCATGGGGATTTCCTTTACCAAACCTTCGATGTCAAAATTAAAGGATGGAAGCAATTTGTTCCATCCATCCTCAAGGTCTGGACGTCTCCCTATACGGTAGCCTAACACAGGTGTAAAGGTGGCTAGAATTATAAGACAAATTAATGAAATAGCCATTGTTTTTTGTTATTATTTCTTCTTGATCCCAAAACAAACCTTTGTTTATATAAACAAAGTTTCCTTGGCTGCTTTCCCAGACTCTGGCAGTGTTCCCAGACCTGTTCCCAAAACAATAGATTGGTTTTGCAAAACAACACCGAGCTTGGCTGTCTTCCTGGAAAAACGTTTATCAAAACAAGCCAAACTTAACCAAAATATCCCACTTCTGACACCAAAAATGTTGTGCAAGTTTCGAGCTGGCTTCCCGCCAAGTCCCCGAAACTCGACAACAAGGACCCGCCTCCCAGAGAGGGAAAAGAAAACCAAGCAGCCAAAGCTATAGCAAATATATATATATATATATATATATTACATATGAGACAGATACACAAAAGGAGAATACCACACACAGAAGGGGGGGGGGGGGGGGGGAAGGGGAAGGGAGAAGGACAAAAAGGGGCAAGGACCGAACAAGCCAACCAGCCGACCGAAGGCAAACTAGCAAAAAAATCTCACCACTTCCCTTCGAACAGGCAGGATGGCTAGACACGGCCCAAGGCTCTCCCCTCACGCGTGGCAGATAACGGTAGTCACTGTAGGCCTCGGCTCCAGATAAACCAGACCAAAACAGGGACCCGCCGTTCTCGAACCTCGCCGGAAAGGAAGAGAGCGAGATGCCTCCCGCTGGCCTTATTTATACCTCAAGTTACGTAAAGGAATAGCATGGAATACTTCCGTGGTCACTTTTCTAGTTTCCTTCCTGGTTACAAGTTGGTCTCCAGGAAGGCCTAGAGTGAAACCACCACAACTGATTATCAGTATTTCCCTAAAAATTATCATAGGTATTTATATTAAAAATATAAACATGTTTTAGTGTTTAGATTTTTTGCTTTCTCTTTCACCTCATTCGCTCCTTTATTCAAACTCTGGATTCTTTCATTAGACCACCAATTTTTATTTTTTTTTAATTAATGATGATTATTACACTTACCATTTTTTCAAATGCTGATACTAGCAACAGCATGAGTCTTTTGAAACATTGTCTTAAGCTGTCCTCACTAGAGAAAGAAAAATTGCACTTTCCTTTAAGGAAAAAAGAAACAGAAGAGGCCTGAAAACCTATCTAGTTCCTTTATAGTGATAATTTGAAAGAAAAAGGAAGCTTTGTTGGACAATGCGTTTTGTTAATTAGAGCAAATCTGTCATTGTTGTTTTTCTGGTAAACTAAAAGATATTTTACTATTTTACCTTTATCTGCTACTTTCTCTTGCCAGGTCACACTTTTAATGTACATGTTGTATATTTCTCAAACCTTTATTTTTCTTTAGATTTAACACATGGTGCTTTAATTACACATGGTGATTTAATTACATGGTGCCCAGGTAATTTTAAACTTAATATTCAGGCTACTAAGGAACAAAGAGTCCTATTGAAATTTTCACTCTGCTTTCAGCACTTAAAGTTTGCATTGTTTTAATCCTCATTAAAGCTAATAAATTCTGACTTAGTGTTTACCACAGTTCTCTGATTAGTCTGCTTAGTAGCTAAGAACAGGTTTAAGGACAAATATCTTGTGGCCCACTGAAACTTTATGACAAAGATATGCTAAATATATTGCTCCTTAATTCATTGCAAATGGACACCTCTCAGTGTCATATTCACGATTGTATGGATGACCATCTACTGGGAATAGTTTTATAGAAATGTTAAGTTTTCAGTCTAGACTATGCAGTTATGTGCAGATTTATCAGGGTTTAATTACGCTGATACTTTTGGTCTGTGTTTGGCCCAGCCACCTGCAAAAGTTTTGTTCTTTCCCTGCCAAGTTATGAGAAAACAAGCATTGATAAAACAGGAACTTTGTCCTTGAAGGGAGTTTTTGTATAAACTATATTTAATTGATGTTCTGTGATTGGCTAATTGTTCTCCAAGTACATTTGAAGGAGAGACTGAAAAGGAGATGATGAAATAACACCCCCAGACTCAATTAAAAAAGACCCTCCTGAGTACAGTACACAGGCACATGGAAAGCCACACGTCTCCAGAAGAGATACACTTACATAACCTAGAGGGTGGGACGGAGGGCCTCAGGCTGGGCGGTGCTGGCCACGCCGGCCTAGGTTGAGGTCACTCAGTTAATTGTATAAAAAGACAGTGCTTTCTTGGAGGGTAGCAAGCTTCACCTCAAGGACGATGTTGCCTTTTGGTGGGGACACCCACCAATTTGTGAACTTACTGACTTTCCAAGGATGCAGCTTCTGCTATTGGTAGTTATAGGCATGCTAGGTCTGTAAGATAATTTTATGGGCAACAGCTGGGTAACTGGGGAGGTTCTGCTGGGGGCTTATTTCTCTCCCCCTTCTTCCCTTTTGAGTTTGTTCATTTTGTTGGCCACCTCTTGGTAATAAATTTCAGTTCTGTTGAGCTTGCCATGGTGTCATGGTTTCAAGATTTCAGTATGGTCCGAACCCTTCCTAGTACAGCAGTATTTGGAAGTTAGTGCAGATTTTTGTTTGGTTGTCTGAAGCATTGAATTCTTTTATTCTAGCAATGTTGTATGAAGTAAAATGATGAATAAAGAAGTGATTTGTGTATCAATAAGAAAATGAAAGATAAGCTATGTATGTGTTAATGCTGTGGACTTTCAAATAAAAGTCTTATTTCTATAAGGAAAGTTTGAGTCCATACAAACTTCACCCTCTTGCTTCATCTCATCAGTAGCATTTAGTAATTCTAAATTGTTACATGACTAATTAAGTATAATAGACTAATGCAAAATTATATCCTGATGAAAAACATAGCATCCAATTCTGGTACTTTGTCAGTGTGTCATGAATTTTACTTTATGATCTGTGGCAGCAAAAGAGAATCTGAGTAAGCCCATGACAACTGAATGAAGAATCTGACAACAGAATTTCCTTTGGTTCATGGTTTAGCTCTCTTGCTAAAAGGGTGAGGCAATGTGCAGATTTTACTAGCAGTTCTTGCCACCAGGTTCTACTGGAGCTGACAGAAGCAGAAGTGTTGGTGTTTAGAAGGTGCACAAGCAGAGAGAGTTAAAACTGGCAGGACAAACTTTTGTAAATGTGGCAGTGAATATAAACAAGACCCTCCTGGGATGATGGAAAATGGAGAATCCTTTATTAAGGGCTGAACAAGTTTTTATATTTGAAAAAGGCACAGTAACAAAACATGGGGGGCCATTGCAGTCCTGTCCAGCCACTTTAAAGCTTTTTCCTGGGAAACTTATAACTGGTCATCTTTCCGTGAGCTTCCATCAGAACTTCAACTCCCAGCATACACCGCGACCATTATGCAACAAGCATCCTGTATTAACTCGCTCATAATCCCACACATCCCCCATTTTTATTAATTAAGACAAAACTGAAACCATACAAACCAATACAACTTAGCATTTAAACTTTAAAACAGCCTTATTATGAGCACTTATTAAACTGAGAACTTGTCTTTAAAGTCTTTATTAAAACCACCTATCCTTATAAAAAAACAAGGATTATAATGTCAAATTTGAGGAAGCCAAGATTTATAATATTAGATCTAAGGAAATCAGGGTTTCTAAATTTATCTTAAATTTGAGTGTTATGTATATAACTAAAATTGAGCACGTTAAGCCTTTAAGAAAATAAGTCAAAAAAATTCACATTCTTATTAACTCAAACATACAGACACATCCACACACATCTGGCAGCTGCCCATTCAAACCATCACACACACAATCTCAAAAACCACATCCTTGTGCATTTTAACAATAAAAAAAAGATTTAACAGCAATGCTTCGTGTCCTATCTCTTTGGTCTTCAGTATGTCAATTGGCGTGTCTAATAAATATCTCATCTGACTTGATGAAGAGGTGATCTCTAGTGTATCAATTGATATGTCTGTGTGGCCTGATGATAAGGCCATGTAGTGCCTCACACACCGAGAGGGAACCCACTGCAGCCAGGTACCTGTGGACACACACGCATACCCCCTTGCTGCAGTGGTTGTGTCCATCAGGCAGTAGAGACAATAGAGAACAACTCTTGCAGCAGGAACAATTTCTCCTGGATTTGTGGAGGAAAAGGCTACCCAAGACCTCCTGCATTTGGCTGATGAAGTCCTCCATCTTCACCTGAACATCCAGGTTGTTGGTGATGTCACTCTCCTGGAGCCTGGGCTTGGCTTTCTGAACCATTAAGTCCATCTGGTCACTGAGGGACCTCAACAGGTGCTCCTGTATTACACTTTGGTAACTCATCATCAGCAAACTCAAGTACTGCAGCATCTCATCCCACCCTTGCCATGTTGCTCTTTCATCCTCAAAATGCAGCAGCACAGAACAGTGACTCAGGAAATACAGAGTCTTCTTCAGAGACGTGGATAAGGTTGAAGGGACATCACAACTGTGCTGGAACAACAGCTCTAGCAGTCTGCAGCTCAGGAGCTGGCTCTCTATGGTGTTTAATAAAGCTTCCCTTTGGCTCCTCAGGGGGATATTCAGTATAAATATCTCATCTGCAATCTTCCGGGAGCTCCAGGTGGGAGATCTGTCCACTTCCACTGTGATAGACAACATCCACTGGAGCAGGAGCACAACCTTTTGGGCAAAGAAAGCTACCGGAGCCTGTATGCTGGCCAGACTTGGTGTAGATGAGCTGTGCTCAGCCCTGGCTTCTACTGAGGAGGAGGGAGTTTCTTGTGGCTGCTCCTGGGACTGGCATACTAGCTAAGACCAACCATTTGACCACTTCCTTGACATTGTTGAAGCACATATCACATGAAAGCACTTTCTTGGCAATCGACTTCTGCAGCAGGTGCAACCTCAGATTCTTCTGCAAGTCATCCTCCAGGGTCTGTGCCATGTAGGGCAGGAAGAGGAGCCGGTTGGGGGGATTCTCCTGGTCTTCCATGATGAATTTTGTCAGCGTCCAGTTCCGTCCCACTGTGGCAGCGCTGGTTGGATGGAGCATTTGGATCTTCATCAGCAGCATGTGTCCTTCAAGATCTCCTCTTCATAGGCATTCAACAGGACCTGTCTGGTCAGGTGGGAGATGATATCTTTGGGGGGACAGTGCTGACAGGAGACAAACTCATTCAGGAGATGCAAGGTGCCCTCCAGGAAGTTCTCCTCCATGGTGGTGTGCACCATGCTCAGCTTCCCTCTGGGGATGAGCCCAGGTTTCTACTGTGTTTCCCTGTTGGGTACTATGCCTTGGAAGAAGAGGTGCTGAACTCCACTCCTCCTGAAACTGCAGTTGGTCCAGCCGGGCCTTGCTGTCAGCATTGCTCCTGGCTGGGGTCACTTGCTGGGTTGATTCATGTGGTAGTAAGTCACTTGTTACCAGCAAAGACCATTGGGCCTTTCACGGAGTTGTGGGAAGGGTTGAAGCAGGGCTCAGCCTTGCAGGGAAGTCCCTTTCTTGGCAAGGATGGGGAGGATCTTCCTCTGGGCCATCAGCTTTCCAGCTGCTATTGCTGTCCAGACTGGGGGCGCTGAGTCCTGCAGCATGCTGGGCAGGGAACCCAGGTCACTGTTAAAGCTGGTAGCGCTGCACTCCTGCTCCAAGCTGCAGGAGCTGTGGCAGCTGGAGACAGGAGAGAGGCAGCTCTTGTTGCCTATGCTTTCTTTTGTGTCTGTGGTGGCACAGGGCTTCACGGGAGTGCTGTGCCAGGGTGGTGCAGGGCTTGGCTCTGCCACTTACTCCATTTCTTCCTATATGGTGAAGCAGAGCCAGAGATGGGACATGCGTGCTGCTGGGGCAGCAGATGCAGTCCTGGGACACTAGTAAGTTTTCTAAGCACTCACACTACAAACTTCGCAATAAGCTCGTAAGTCTCCTGAGTAATTTACTTGGGTCCTCGAGATTGCATAAGCTTCCTCCCCTGCTAAGTGTGCATAAATCACTCCTGCTTGTGAGTTTTCAACAACGTAAACCTTGCAATTTTCTTTAAAATCTGTAAGCCACACTAAACTGAGTTGTCAATAAAACCATCTTAAAAAGTGCACGCCAATCATGAGGTGTAAAAGTATAAGAAATACTCAAATTCTCCATGAATGTAAGAACATGGGGAGATGAAATTCCACTTTCCTTACCTATTTGCTGAATATCTTTAATTACTTCATATGGCAAAATCTGATATTGAGGGGACTGCCAGGGGCGACAGATTACTGGGCAGGTGTCAACCACCTTCCAATTGCCTGCACTCAACACCTCCTCCCAGCATTTCACCCACCCAATTGTCCCTATATCACTATGTGACCACTGCTGCTCTGCAGGGGGAGAAACATCCAAATCCTTCTCATTATCCTCGGTGCAATCCTCACCTACCAATTCCTCATAGTCCTCATAACTCTCAGACTGGGGCATAGAACAGGACAGCGGAAGCGGAAGCCAAGCTTCCGCGGCTGTTACGCAGTGAGATCGACATTTGGGCTCCCTGTCCCTCCCATGATGACACGCACAAGATGGCAGTGGCCTGTCTCCCTTCCTGGGACGAACGCATAATAGCGGCTTGTCCACAGACACATAACAGGCATGGGACGGCAGCTCATCTGCGAGTACATGCTGAACACTAGACAGCGGCAGCCCTGCTGCCACCCCTCGGCAAAGGACACTGACACACAGCCTCCCTCTCACTCCCCTTCCTCCCCCCACCCTGGTAGCCCCCCACCCTGGGACGTTCACCCTTCGACACTGGAGGAGCCTCAGGACGAGCAGAGGGAGCAGAATTCGTGATCCCCAAGGTACCAATCTCACTTGTATTGCTTTCAGAGCAGTGATGATCTCTTTGTAAACAGCTAGGTGGTTAAAGGCTTCCAAGTCCCCAAGTCCCACTTCATCAAGAAGCCTTAATCTGATTTTCTACCATTCGTTTACTTGTGTAGTCCCAGTTCCTGGGAAACTTGGCACATACTTATAAATCCAGCTGAAATTGCCATAATTCTTGCTTTTGAAACATCTCTTTGTTGTCTGTTTAACAGATAACGTAAGTTCTCAACTGTTTGCTCTTGTTCATGGGATATATTCTCCCCCATCTCCGTCCTGACACTTTATTTCCTATTACTTATCTCTTCAGCCAAATCTGCTTGTCTTCTTCTGTTATACTTTGTAGTTTTATATTGTCTCGGACTCAAGGTGCTGTAGTCCATGGTTCCTTATGCTTTCAGAGCTCCCTTTGTCCTTTTCATGGGCCAGAGGCTACCACAGGTCAGATATCCCGAGAGATTCTAAACACTTGGTTTCTGATATCCCTTTTGAATTGTCCCTATTTAGGCGTCATTTGTGGCAGTGAATATAAACAAGACCCTTCTGGGATGATGGAAAATGGAAAATCCTTTATTAAGGGCTGAACAAATTTTTATATTCGAAAAAAGTGCAGTAAGAAAACATGGTGGGGGGCATCACAGTCCTGTCCAATCATTTTAAAGCTTCTTCCCGGGACACTTCTAGTTGGTCATCTTTTTGCGGGCTTCCATCAGAACTTCAACTCCCAGTGTACACCACGACCATTACGCAACAAGCATCCTGTATTAACTCGCTCATAACCCCACATGTAAACATTTCAAATGGTGTAAAGCACCAAAACACTTGCAAATGCTATTTCACAGTGAACGGATTTTTCCAGATTCAAAGGAAAACAGGAATTAGTTCTAAGAAATTAAATCTAACCAGAACCTCTATTGGGGTGTAACCCTCTGCTCCATTCACTAAGGCTATGCATGTGGTTAAAAAAAGTAACATTAGGTCATTCCGCTTGTCACTGGCCACACCTCCTAAGGGGCATCTTGCAAGTACTGGCCCAATTAAACCTGATAACAACTACAGGAAATATGCTACGTGTAGTAAAACCAAATATAAGACCACTGAAAATCAAAAAATGCATGGAAGTTGAAGGTTCAGGCATGCTTGAGAAGTAACCCTTTATAAAATATCCTAAATGCTTAACAGCCTTATACTTTATTTCTTTTGTCCAACTCTTAGCATAGAATTTTCTATATGATATTTTAAAAAGTATTTTTAGAAATACATATCAAACTGGTACTTTTTTGGATAGATTGTTCTCAGTTACCTTATTGGGGAAACTGACATTTCAGGCTCTGCTAGTGCTCAGTGATTAGATAATTTTCTGCACCGCAGACTAAATGAGTAAAGAAGTACTTTTCTACCCTCCCTCAGGTGTCATTAACAACATAGTAAAACAAATTTTACACAAAGTTTCCTCTGTCTGATACTCTTCATATAGAAGTTTTTTGAAGAACTGTCTTTAATGGTGGCAACTATCTTGACTTCTATATGATTTCTTTGGATAAACACAGGCTTCAGTGTACACTATTGTTGACTCTACTTTCAGTGAATTTTATGTATCTTTAAAATAGAAAACAAAGAAAAGTCATTCACTGGGAATAAATTTATCTGTTAACACTTCCAAAGAAATACATTCACATGGATGTATACTTAGTATAGAAAACTGTCATTGTACAAACCCAAAGTTGACTTACCACCTAAGAAAATTGTTTTCATTAGGAAACAGTAGAGAAGGTGAATATGAAGACCTTTTCTAAACACAAACCCCCTTATGGGTGTGAAGTGTGAATTTCAACAGATTAAAGGAGTGGTCTGATGAGTTTCAAACAAGTTTAGAGACCTGTACCTAGATTTTATTGTTGGATCTAAAATGTGCTCCCATAGAACTAGCAGCTTGATCAAACCTATGTTTTCACACAGCAAAACAGCTATTCCACCACATTATTGTGAGAGCACGTCTGCACTACAGGTTTTGACAGAAGGCTTGCAAGCAATGTGCAAAGTTCTGGTCACAAATCTATTCACCAGTTTACAAATCCCACTCTCTGCTTTGTGCTTCACATATAACAATAAGACATGTTGAAATCTCTAAATGCAGAGGCTCACTGGGGAGGAACAAAACTCATGGGTTTGACACATGCAACAGTACAGGTAAATCTTATGTACTCTTCCTCTATAAGCAGACAAAAATGGCATCATAAAGATCGAAATACCATGTGTGTTTTCGATCAAAATTCTATTTTCACAAGATGGTACAAGAAGACATTTTAATACACAGCTACACTTAGAAATGGTCATTTAAATCAGATTTCCTAAAATTTTGAAAGTTTCCTCAATACAAGTATTTATCAAGTCCACTTAGGGAATTATCTCATATTCCATTGAATAAACAGGATTTATAAATAAATAGGACTTTTTCACATGTCATGTTCTTCCATTAAATATGATCATTTAGTTTGAACGAGGAGGAAAAAAACTAAACATAGAAAAAAACAACACAACAAACTGAAGTAGTATGATTTAAATTATTTTCTTTATGCCACAACTTTCTAAATTAATTTTATCATGTAGATAAGGAAAATAGAAAGAATTTTAAGAGAAGGACGAGTGGAAGGAGGCAGGTATCTTGCTCTAATTTTAGAACAGGGAGTGTAGTTTTGAAGCATATTATTCCATTTCCTAAAAAAATCTTTCCTAACTCTTCACTTAAAGATATATTAATTGTAAAAAATAGGGTATTTCTTGTAGCTTTACAGGACTATGGTATTTATATCAAATTTTGAGAGTGCAGTTTGTCAGTACTTTTGATAGGCAATGGATTTTGTAAAACAGTTGGGGATTCAGGGAGTCTGATGGAGAATGTTTCAAGCGTGAGGAACAAAAGGACACATGCAAGAAACTAAGAGCTGGAGAAATAGGAGGAAAAAGGAAAAAATCAAGAAACCACTGAATATTTTCTATGAAGTCACTTGGAGTAGATTGCAATGAGTAAATTTTACTTTAGTGGACTTCTCTGCCTAATACGTCTGAAAGCATACATGATCCTGGGTAAAGTTTCACCAAAAAAAATAATTCTGAAATAAGTAAAAAATCCTGTGAATTATTGTGCTATTTTTCAGGTGGAGTCACTTAGGATACACAGTGGTATTTTGGAAACTCTGTGTTGGGAGGGTAAGAGGGAGACAGAACAGGGAAATGCAAGGAGCTTACAGGCATGGACAATTACGCATACTATCCTCTCTGTACATTTGTGAGGAACACAACCAATAACTTGAAAGGATGCTCCAGTCAGAAATATGGGGACCCAGTGCAAAGAAACAACCAACAGACTAACTTTCACCTAGTAGCTAACCAGTCAAAGTCATCTGGAGGGAGGGAAAGAAGAAGGAAAGGAAGTCTTAACTTAAAATGCGTTGGGAAAAGAAGATGATACTGGTGTTTGAAATTTTTTATTTTTCTAACAACATTGCACTAGTGTTAGATAGTATCAATATTAATGTCAATATTTCCTCTCATCACATATATTTTCCACACCTTTAATTGGTCTGTTGTCGAAAAGAGATTCAGGGACACACACCAACAGCATGAAAGAGACTCCCTTCTGGGTCTCCACAGGTGAGTATGTTATCCTCTGCCAGCAACTGTCAGTGCCCTTGAAGGACACATTTAACAGCTTATGGATTAATACTCTTTATTAATATAATAGAAAATTGTGACAAGTTAAGGTTTGAAGACTACCAGTGATAGTATCTGGTTGCAAAATCGTATTCAAAGCAATATACAGGTGTATTGGGTTTGGCTGAGCTGGAGTTTATTTCCCATAGTAGCCCTCACAACACTGTGCTTTGCATTGGTAGCTAGAAGGGTGTTGATAACACACCACTGTTTTGGCTACTGCTGAGCACAGCATCAGCACGGTAACATTCCCTCCTGAGTTGAGGGCAAGATCCTGGGAGGGGCACAAGTGGGCCAGCTGACCCAAACTGACCAAAGGGATATTCCATACCGTATGATGTCAGCTCAGATAGAAAAGCTAAGGCAAGGAGCAGGTAGGCAGGCATTCACTGTCTCCAATGGCTGCCTGCTGAGAAACCATCACGCGTGCTGAAGCCCTGCTGCTCGGGAGTGGTCGACCATCTCAGCTCATGGGAAGTAGAGAATAAACCCTGCTATCTTTCACTTAGCTTTTGTGTACACAAGCTTCACCTTTGTTTCTGTTTTAATAAACTGTTGTATCCCAACCCACAAGTTGTTTTTCCACCTTACTCTCCCGCCATCCAGCTGGGAAGGGGAGTGATATAGCAGCTGGATGGGCACCTGGTCCAGCCAAGGTCAACCCACCACAACGGATAAGCTCTAATCCCTAACAAAGTCTAGCTCAAGATAGTAAATCAGCACACATAGAGTACTGTTCTTACCCATGAGGCATCTTTACGGGAGAGAAAACAGCTTCAGCTCATCGAGTGATCCCAGGAATTGCTATGGAATCTTCTCTAACTTCTCCCTCTTTTGGACTTACTTTTATACTATTTTTATGTTTAGGTTGAGCTTAAGTGAATTTGGTCATACATCATGTTCAGTGGCAGGTGATCATACCTTGGAGATGGGTAACATTGGTTATCTGATGTAACCTTTGGGATGGAAGTGTAATCTGTGACCTTGCTATGCTTGCTGGTTCAGGATTAAGAAATCTTTCTTCTCCCTTGGTTGAAAGCTGCTATGGACCTTATTAGCTACAAGGTATCACTGAGCTCCCTCCTCTGCAAGGGTTTTGAGAGAGATTGGCTGTGATGTCTCCACTCTGCTCTACCCTCAACTTCATCCTCCTTAGCATGTATTGCATGTGGCATTGTGGTCAGGCATGTTGACCTCATTCCTTCCATGGGAGTAGCAACTGCGTTTCATCCAGGGAGTAGCAATTGCATATCACCCTATAATTTAATTACTGTTATAACTTCTGCTAGATTGTGAACATAACGTTATCCAATTTATACCTCCAGTCCTTTTCCTGCACACCTCTTATGAAAATGAACATACTATGCCTTTAATTCTAATTACAGCCTTAACTTCATATTAAAATAATGAATGCTATGCTTTTTCGCCAGTTCTTTCAAGCTTTGTAACAATATTGATATGAAAAATATCCAAAAATGTAACTGTGTTTTGGAATAGGCAGGCAGTTGGACGCTCCTGCCCGTAAGAGAATTCCTAAACCATTTATCCAAAGAACATTGTATCAAAGAAAAGTAGCATCTGGCACCCGAGAAGCTCTGCTCAAATCCCAGCTCTCTGAGTTCAGATAGTGAACCCAGACAAGGGTAAATAAGTGGATGTAGAAGGGAGAATGAAATAAGAACCTCATTTTATAACAATTCTAATAGTGAAGGTAGAGAGTCGAAATCAAGGAACAGGTAACAGAAGAACCTGATACTGCTTCCATATTAGCTGGATGACTTTCAAATGCCTTGGTATGTACTGCAGAATCAGAGAATTGTTGAGATCAGAAGAGACCTCTGATGATCGTCTGGTCCAAAGCGCTTGTCAAGCAGGGCGACCTACGGTTACTGTGTGGTTGGAGATCCTATTAAGTGAATAAAATTGTTAGAGGCTAAAACATAATTTGCCATGCAGAGTATAGAACTAAAAATAAAGTGTGGTTTCTTGAAGTTCTAGAAAACGTTATTTTTTCATAGGGCATTTAATTGCATTGAATAATGAAATGATCATCTTGTGGTATTGTTTGAAACAATATTTTGTTAAAGAGTCATGTAATGAACCAGATGAGAACTCTGGCTGCTTTTCTGTTCAATGGAGAAAGCTTGGAATCTGTAGCCTTTCAACACAATGTTTAAGTAGGCAAAGCAAGGCTGACATATATCTCTAGTTAACATACATTAAGTGAAGTTAATGTACAGTCACAGTCATGGAAAATAATGGGAATTATTTTCCCTAGAATAGATCATATGTTTTTTACATTACAGAAATAAAAGTACCTTGGAATACTGAAACCATATTTTTTGACACATATACAGCATAAAAATAAAACTTGAACATCATTTGTCACGGAGAAATCTGTATTTCAACTTCCATATTTATATATTTTAATTAAAATGCCTGAGAATTCCAGAAGCCAGAATTTGGTCACTGCCAAGTGAATTGGAAAAAATTAAGATGGATCACAGTAAATTACCACACAATATAGCTCTAATACAGTTTCAATTAGAGCATTATCTTTTCCACGTGGGTTAATTAGACTGTCTTAGTTAGCTTCCTCTGGAAGTTCTGCTTGTATTTCAGATCCTTGTTTTAAGGCTTAAATTGTGATTAAATAAACTACCTCAACTGAGAGCCAGTCCTTAACTGGATTGAACCAAAGAAGAACTGGCAACTAACAGCAATACTAAATGTCGAACTCTCTTTTTTTTCAAACGGGAGATACCTGCTACTGGAGCCTTCTTGCACAGATTACTTTCAGTTCTGTGATGGCTGGTAAGGACAGAGAAAGAAGAGCTGTAGACTTGGGACTGAAACTCTCTCTGCAGAGAAGAAAGAATGCTCACAGTGTGCTCATCTTCTGAATCTGTACAGAAAGCATCTCTTAAATAAATTATTAAAAGTGCACAGCATATAGAGGTATTAGAGTCTCTCCCCTCACACAGAAGACATAGGTTTTTAAAGTGTAAAATTCAGATGGTGAAAGATGAGGTTACCTTTAGAGTTCAATGCTGATTTGACAACCCCTTTCACTGGGGTTGTCTTGGGCTGGGCCAGGATTTGGACTTGATGAAACCTGTCGATCCCTTCCTACTCAGGATATTCTATGATTCCTTGATTTATAGGCAGTGTTTTCTTTATATTCTGTAACTCATGCTGTGGACAGGATAAATAATACTAAATCAGAAATTAATTTGTATCTTTCATTTTCCTTTCCCTTTGGTACAACGTGTAGCCCTTGGTCATCACCTAACGTGATGGAAATGATTTTTCAAAGAAATATTTACTTACTTACATGTGGGCTTTCTACGGACATTTACCTTAGAATATTTTCCCCAAATTAGCTTGCCTTTGAAAACCCTATACAACTCAAAGAAGTTTGCTATCATGTTTTAAATTGGAACAGAATAGTAGAAGATCTTAAAATCAGAAGAATCTACACTAATCTCACAAAAACTTTTGCATAGAGAGTTTTTTTGCTAGGTTGATTTGGGACTGGCTTTTTTTAGAGTGCTTATTATTTGAGTGCACTTTGAATATTCAACTACAGTTTCTGTTGACTTCACCTACCTCCATGGACCAATATTTTTAAAGGAGATAATTCTTGAATTGGACACTGATAGATGAAGAACTCACAAATTGTAACTCATATTCTGAACTATTAATATTCAATAAAATGCAAGCATCAACAGTGCAAAGAGAGAAGTAAATTCACAAGTTCTGCATTTAGTTGTTTTCATCACAAATATCTTATTTCTCATCATAAAATCCCTCACTGTAAGGAAAAGAATTTATTAGAAGGAGTTATCTAAATGTTCTAGAAATTAAAGTCTTTGCTCAAACAGTTATTATAAGGGAAGATCATGGTTACTTTTAACAAGATGCTTGGTATGTTTTTAAAGAGGATTTAGGTTATGATTGAGAGTGATACCAAAGAATTACCTGATGTTCCAATATATGTCTTCAATTTCCAACTTACGAACATTATCATATGTCCTAAGAAATAAAAAATACAAATGAAACCATTCTGTGATTTCTAAATCCATTAAAATTATTGATATTATAATTTTTTGCTATTTATACTTCTGATGCAATTTGCTTTTCTCTTTATATATGTATGCAAAGTAGATGGAGCATATCTTCCTTAAATGCTGCTTCAAACTGAGAGATTTTACAAGTTGGTATTAAGAAAACATACCTGAAATGAACTGTGACTATAATATTTTTCTCTAGGAAGAGTCTGAAAGAATGATTAAATGTAACTAGTGATATTTTCTTTTGATGTCTATGTTGAGAAACATCTTTCTAATATAAAAGTATTATATAAATAATCAATGTACTGTATTTCTTTTGTGTTTATTTGCTTGAAAAACTTTTACATTACTGAAGTATTAAAACAGCAAGGTTTCACTTAAATTGCAAATATTCCCTAATGCAAATGTTGAATTCTTTGCAACCACTGGAACAATATTCTTTGATCTGGAAGTGTGTAATATGATTATGTTTAGGAATCTCAACCTTTTGCCAGTATTTAGCTCTTACTTGAAAAAATTTCATCTCAAATGCATCATCTGCTTTTGGTCTTGATTTTTTTGTCATCATCCCACACAATGCCTGCAGTCTCTTGCATTCTGAACTGTAGCAGTTGCCTGGACTTTTTCCATGCCTTGAAGGGTCTGTCAAAAGATTTTATTGTGCCAAGATCGTCTTCTGGATCATATTTTCCTCTAAAATATCATCATATTAAAGAATGTAGAATTTGTTACCTGGCAATATTCAGTCAATAGGATTAGTAAAAAAGCAGTTACAGTGTTAAATTCAGCCATATGTAACAGTACATGAAATAAAGATCAGCCAAAGTTAGTGGTCATTTTTTGAGGAAAAAATGTCAATAACAGATAGGGTTAGTGCTGAATTCTATTTCAACAGGAATTAATGAATATCAAGTACCAAAATTTAATCTGAAGCTCTATGAAGTAAAGTTTTGGAAATCAAAAAGTTTTAACAGGTTTTTCATCAATTGTTCCTCTTGATACATTGCCAGTGCTTCATTGATGGTGTACCTTTCCTCTGACAAGACCTTCAATATTCCATTTTGAACAGTTATACAAAATATCAGTGTCAGTAATGTCTTTGACTTTTTCATCTAAACAGTAATAATAAACAATTTTTAGTGCAGACATTCCTTTTTTGTCTTGTGAACTTTGTTATTTCTCTGGCAAGAAATAGAAAGAGAAAGAACTTCAAAATGCCTACACGGACATCAAAAACGAAAGTGCACGTTATGCGTCACAGATACTATATACAGGTAAGTATCTGCAGACTTCATTATTTCTAATATTGTTTCCATTTTTATATGTTCTGAATTTTCTTTACAGAATGAAACAAAGCTAAAAACCCCACAATTGTTTCCCTATTGTTCTCCCATGTATATAACTCTTTCTTCCCTAAAACATAGAGTGAATTTTGTGTGAGTAACTGAATTTGCAGCAAATATGCATGCATCGCTAATTTAGAAGATTTTAAAGTAGAAGAAATTGTAGTGAAACCACTTTTTAAATAAATGCTTATGACCTGGTAAGCAAAAAATGGTTTACATTCCCTGTGGTTTTATAAAAATTGTCAGAACACTGTAGTTTTGAGAGCTCAAAGACTTAAGAGGTTGAAAAATGAAGAGGAAGTAGTAATTGCCTAATGCCAAGTGATGTATTAAAAGCATATGAGAGGTTTTAAGGTGACTTTGTGTAGAAAATAATGAGCTACAGAACTGGGTATAGCAGTGTATTGCCAAAATTCTAAAGTTCTAGTACTGGTTTTACAACAAATTCTAATTCTGAATCAATAATGCACTCTTTGTCTTCCTTCCTTTCTTTCTTTTTTCTTTTTTTTTTTTTTATAAATGACACTATAATTTCTGATAATATACCTTAGTAGCCCAACAAACATTGTACGGCTCTGCAAGGAACCATACCTCCTCATTCAGAAAAAGTGATTGAAGGGGGTGCTTCCTAAGGATTTTGGAAATTCTTTAGAAACTCAGCTGTGATGAACAATAATGAACAGTTATTTTGTGTCAGGTCTTTGGTAAATCATTTAAATGTAAAGAAGGTATCACAATTTTAAGAAGAAAGTGTCCATGTGCATAAATAAATTTTCCTACCTGTGTCCCAAACCAACAGATTTTTGAAAATCTTAAAATAACACTTCCCAGTTATAGGTGATATTCTTGAAGTCTACAGACTAATTTATATACATAGATTAAAACACCATGGAAACTTCCATGATGTTCTGAATACTGTCTTTTTATATTTTTATTTTTTAAAATTTTTTAAAATCCTAAAACCCCAAACCCCCATTTTCAATATCATAATCATAATGGCATAATGTAAAGTTAAAAGGCCCAAATCAACAGATTTAGTTCCAGTATGTGGTGATTTGAAACTCCCAAGAATCTAATTTCTAAGTTCAAGCCCCCCTCCCACAGTTTGCCCCTGTGAGAGGGTTTAGTGATGGCATGGACCTGATATCTTTTTCACCTCATGTGGAGAGTTTTCAGACAAAACACAACCATTTGTTATTGGGGGAAGGGGAAAATATTTACAAAGGTTTATTTACACACACATATATATTTACATTGAATTTAATTCCTCTTTTCCTTCAATAAAAGTCTAAGAAGAAAAGAGAAAAGTCCTTCTGTCACTCCTCAGGCCAAAGTTCCTTCATTTCATTTTTTTGTGGAACTGGTTAGTGTCTTTCATTTTTCCCAAGGCAGCAGATTTAAGTATGGCAGTCAGGATTTTTGTTCTTACTTTGTGGAAATTCCAACTCTGAACCCGAGCCTTCGGGGGATTTTCCTTGGAGACCTTCACTTCTCTTGCGTTAGAGCATTTAAGACAGCTTTCAGTTCAGTCTTCCCAGAGCTCCTCCGCTCTGTCTCAGCTCACCAGCATGGTAGCAGCAGCAGCAGCAGCAGAGGGCAAGGCCACCTCCTCCGCATTCCGTCCTGGTTCAGCTCTCAGGATGACTCTGAGTTTTTCAGCTCCTTTCTCTCTCTCTCTCTCTAGTTGCTGCTGCATTTCAGGACTCACTAAAGGTTTGGAAATCCACCCCTCCTCTTCAGAAGGTCTCTGGTTTTTGGGAAAGTGATACAATCTTACCCCAAACCAGCTCTGTTGAGTTTTCCTCTGTTTTGTTGCCAGCTCTCCCTCCTGCAGGAACATCTCTGTGTCTTTCAGCCAGTTTCACGTTATCTCGCTGCTACTGGCTATCTTTTGGCTTTTAGCCACCCTTGTCTCTGTTCAGGACTGCTCTGCTGCCGCTTTCAGTGTCTTCTGCTGCTGCTGACAGTAAGGAAACTCTTCCAGGTCTTGATTACGGGACCCGGTCCAGCTTTGACACTATACTGGGTCTCCCGTAGCCTCAGCTGGGGGCTGGGGGCCCTTGGCCCCCAGAGGGGCTCACTGGCCCCCTGCTTCCTCCTGGCTCAGAACTATCTTCACCACCTCTCTTCCATTTCTGTGGGTATGTAATTTCTGTAGGGCGCATGTGGACTATTGATTGGTCCAGTATTATCAGTGGGGTAAAACCATTACTACCTCAGAGAAAAGGTTTTTCAAACCACCACACAGTACTATTTAGTGCTAAAATTCAAAAAATATTTTTTATATATGTCAATTCCTCTGAGAAAAAAATTAAGCATGTGAATGAATGTTGTATTGAACATGACAGGGTCAATGGAGCTTAATGGTAATGACCACACCTATTTCACATTTAAGTGAATCATTGGCTTCTGTGGAGCTTTCCTAGGTCTATTTTTCAAAGTTTTACAGTAGAAGTGTATACCTTTTACAATGGACATACTATGTCCTGTATTGTTTGATTATATAACTTAATACTCAGTGAGTAATTCCATAGAAGAGAGTGGATTATTTGCAAGTCAATAGTAGTTTTATTAGTAATAGTAATTTTTAATAGTCACAATTAAACTTTATTTTCTATTTTTTGACTCAAATTAAGAACAAAATCTTTTTTTTCATAATACAGATGACATTGAAACACAGATAAGTCAATATGGATAAGTTACTGAAAGTCAGATATAATTCAAAAGGCATTTCAGTTCTACATTCTGTGCAAACTAAAAGTCTGTGAAGAGAAACTGAAACAACAGTTCAGAAACCTTTTAGAGTCTTTCTTCAACATTGTAGTTGCCTCACATACCCTTAAAAACACTAAAAGTAATATGGCTTTTGCTTTCTGTGTCTTCTAATTTAAATGTTCTGCCCCTTTATTAAATTTTGGTCAAAATCCCAGGACTTAAAAAAACAATAAAAATCTGATTTTAGAGTGCCTTATTGTGGCCATTAACACATAGAACTTACTGCTGGGAAAGACTGATGCTCAAAAGAGAGAGGAAAATAGCACCTGCTTTCTCACGCTGGCATATGTTTGCAGTCTTGATAAAAATGCAGAACAGCATATACAGAACTGGGTGGAAACACCATTCACATGGTAATTCCTTTGTATCTCAATAATTTATTTTCAGGTGCTTGAATGAATTCCAGACTAGTAGGAGGATTCAAGCATCCTCTCCCTTAAGTTAAGAAGTTTCACATTTAGAATCTAACTGATGTCTTAGATCAAAGACCACACTTTGGGCACTCAAAAATTAAATGTGGACTCACTGATTGAAATCAAACCCAAGTTAACCTAAATAATTTATCTTTAAATAAAAGAAGCTCAAATGGAATTTACCAAAACCTCAATTTTGTCAGATGAAAGGAATAGACATTTTAAAGTGTTCCTCATATTGTTTCCACTCATGGTTAGCGACAAAACACAGAACTGGGCTGACACTTGTTCAAAGTCAGTCAGATACAAAATACTATTTTTAAATAACTTTATGTCACAGGCCAATGCAAAAGAACCCCAGATAAAAGGTAATATTCATGGCATGGGAAAAACAAATATAATCATACTAGTAACTAGTAACTATACTTTTCTGAATTGATGTCATAGCATCTTAATCTCTGTTCAGATTAGGAAACTGTCTAATAAGTGCAAGCGTTCTGTACCCAGAGTATCTGCTGAATGTTTGATGTGTTTAAAAATTAGAGAAAATAATATTCCTACGTGACCATGCCCACTGTCATTTTGATGGGTTCCTTGAGACTGGCCAGTAATAACTGATAAAGTAAACAAAGTAAACAAAGATAAAACAAAGTAGCTGATCAAAATCTGTAGCCTCTCATATGCTGGAAGGCTGGCTCAATATGGCCTCTTTTGACAGTTTTAAGTCTGATATGTAGGCATACTGGTGGGTAGCTTAATATCTACTTGCAATATAAATTAAACTAAATGCACAAATGCAAAGTAAGGATGTACAAACCAGCAATTGGTCATTAGGCTGCAAACCACTTAAGTCTAAGCCCTTGTCTTTCTTTCTTGTCTGTCAATGTCCTAGTTAGGACAGCTGAGATCAGTTCATCATGGTGGGTGTAACCCAAAACTGTATTCTATAGCCTTCCATGTCATTTCCCAGAAACTAGACTATTGTTGTCAATAGACTATTCGCACCCTCTGCCCATAGAGCATGGTGGGTGTAACCCAAAACTGTATTCTATAGCCTTCCATGTCATTTCCCAGAAACTAGACTATTGTTGTCAATAGACTATTCGCACCCTCTGCCCATAGAGCCTGACTCCTCAGGCTATAAACTAGGTGTTAAGAGGCCTGTGAGATAGAAGGATGTTTCTGTCCTCACACCCTTTGTGAACTCCCCGCCCTGAGGAGAGTACCAAGCATTCCTGCCTGAACTGGAGGATATATAATCTTGGAGTTTTGGAACATTTTTCAACCCACTCGTGGGATCCAGAGGACGGCTGCATCTCATCGCTCTCAACCAGACTTAGACCACCACTGGACTGCGATCACCAGTTCTGGCCAGACTGCAGCAGCTCTCCCACCAGCAGGTTCTTCCCCTCTCCCTTTACTTTGGACTCAAACAGGGCCCAACGAACACCACTTTGTTCAGGCCCCAGGGTACTGGGTTACACATTTGGGTTTTTGTGGGTTGAGACCAATTGTTTGTTTGTATTATTGTACTTACTGTATTATTTTAATAAATTGTTATTCTGACTTATAATCTCTCCTTTGAGTTGGGTTCATTCCCCCTGCTGGTTAACTTTTAAACCAGCACATTTTTGGCGCCCAACGTGGGGCAGAGAGAGAGAAGTCAGAATCACAATTTCATTTGAAGCATTTGTCTATTTGAATATAGAAACTCCCTGATCACCATGTTGTTTGATGCACTCACATGGATGTTGTATTTGAGCCTGTTCATATTTCCACAGATGGCGTATTATTTGCCTGTTTTGATGCTCTCTTTAAGACCAGGGAGAGGGATCCAAATTGCTTTATTAGTATATTATGTTTATGTCATTCTAACATCAGAAGCAATGAGTTTCATTGTAAATGTGTATTCAGTCCTGTTTGCCTGTCCTGGTTTGGGTTGCTACCTCTGGGGCCTCATTAAAAATCGTACCCAGCTTTTTGGGGGAACAGGGGTGGATGGTTTCCAGCCTCCCACCTCCTTCTTCCCCTTCAGACCTGCTACAACAGTTTTTGAAAATATTGAGTTCCCTTTTGATGTTAAGGACAGCATAATGTTATTGTTAGTGTTGCTCTGTCTGCTCTGTACTGTGTACACCATGTTTAGGGTCAGAAAAGTGCCTTTTAGGGAGGTTGGTTGGACACCTGCCCTGGGAGCAGATAATGCTGAGTGGCACGGGAAGTGGGAGGACATCAGCCAGTATTTGGAAAAGTTTTCTCCTCCAATGATCTGGAAATTCACCCCTGAACAACTGCAGGATCCTGTTAGCATGATAAGACTGGTAAAGGAAAAATGCTCTGGCAGCTCCAGAGATGGCCAGCTCACAGCAACCTGCTGGGCCCTGGCCACTGCCTACCGGGCACTGCTTGACATGGCACAGCACTGTCAGGGCGAGGAGAGAAGGAGCAAATCCGCAGACACCACGTCCACCCAAACCACAGCTGAGTCAGAGGGAGAAAGAAATAAACCAACTGGCACCGTGTCCACACAAACCATCGAGGAGCCAGAAGAACAAACAAAACCAATAGCAGTCGCCCCTGTCCAGAAAAGGAAATCAAAGACTAAATCAGTTCGCATAGCAAATGATGATGAAGAGGTGGGACCTTCACATCCACCGGAGGAGACAGAGCCAGAAATAATCACTCGGTCCCTGTCCCTGGGTGAGCTACGTGAGCTCCGGAGAGAGTTCACACGACAGGCAAATGAGTCCATTCTGACCTGGCTGCTCCGAATCTGGGATGCCGCAGCTAACGATACGATCCTAGATGGGAGTGAAGCCAGACAGCTGGGATCCCTGTCTCGAGATGTAGTCATTGATCAGGGGATTGGAAGGAGGCAGGAAACTCTCAGCCTCTGGCGGCGACTGTTGTCCAGTGTGAGGGAGAGATACCTTTGCAAGGAGGACCTCCACGTACAGCAAGGACAGTGGAACACGATGGAACAAGGTATCCGGTGCTTAAGGGAGTTAGCTGTACTGGAGATAATCTTTTCAGAGGATGAAAGATTCCCTAAGAGTCCAGATGCCGTACAGTGCACCTCCCAAATGTGGTTAAAGTTTGCACGACTCGGGCCAGAAATGTATTCCCGCTACTTAGCAACGCTGCAATGGAGGGAGGGAGAGGACAAGGTGGGAGCATTGGTTAGCAAACTCAGGATTTATGAAGACACTGTCACCGCCCCATTACGAGCCCACGTCTCATCTGTGGAAACCAAACTGGCTGAACACGTCCGAAGCCTGGAAGAGAAAATTGAAGAGGGACACCAGAAGCTAAGAGAAGAGATTAAGGAAGGGATTTTCCATATCTCGCCAGGACAAACAAGAGTCTCTGCTATCAGGAGCCAGCGTCCCCCAGCTAAGGAGAGAAGGTACACTCCACGTGGCGATCTATGGTTTTACCTCCGTGAGCACGGAGAAGATATGAGGAAGTGGGATGGGAAACCCACCTCTTCCTTAGCAGCCCGGGTACGTGAACTGAAAAGAGGAACAAATACCATAAAGAACTCTTCAAGGGTGAACGTTGCTCCAGTCTCTCGTGGGCAAGACTCCAGACGGTACAGGAATGATGATACGTCTGATCCTCTTGAAGGGACCTCCAGGTCATACCCACAAGAAGAGCACAATGAGTACCATGACCAGGACTAGGGGTGCCCTGCCTCTAGCCAGGTAGAGGAGAGGGACAATCGAGTCTATTGGACTGTGTGGATTCGGTGGCCTGGCACATCAGAGCCACAAAGATATAAGGCTTTAGTGGACACTGGCGCACAATGTACATTAATGCCATCAAGATACGTAGGGGCAGAATCCATCTCCATTTCTGGGGTGACAGGGGGATCCCAACAGCTGACTGTACTGGAAGCTGAAGTGAGCCTGACTGGGAAGGAATGGCACAGACACCCCATCGTGACTGGTCCAGAGGCCCCGTGTATCCTTGGCATAGATTACCTGAGGAGTGGGTATTTCAAAGACCCAAAAGGACTTCGTTGGGCTTTTGGCATAGCTGCTGTGGAGACGGAGGAAATTAGACAGTTGAACACCTTGCCTGGTCTCTCAGAGGACCCCTCTGCTGTGGGACTGCTGAAGGTTGAAGAACAATTGGTACTGATAGCCACAGCAACAGTGCACCGTCGGCAATACCGCACCGACCGAGACTCTGTGACCCCTATACATAAGATGATCCGCGAACTGGAGACCCAGGGGGTGGTCAGCAAGACTCGCTCACCCTTTAATAGCCCTATATGGCCAGTGCGTAAGTCCAGCGGGGAGTGGAGGCTGACGGTGGATTACCGTGGACTCAATGAAGTCACACCACCCCTGAGTGCTGCTGTGCCGGACATGCTGGAGCTCCAGTATGAGCTGGAGTCCAAGGAAGCCAAGTGGTATGCCACCATTGACATAGCCAATGCCTTTTTCTCCATTCCTTTGGCAGCGGAGTGCAGACCACAATTTGCTTTCACTTGGAGAGGTGTGCAGTACACCTGGAATCGACTGCCTCAGGGGTGGAAACACAGTCCCAGCATTTGCCATGGACTGATCCAGACTGCACTGGAAAAGGGTGAGGCTCCAGAGCACCTGCAGTACATTGATGACATCATTGTATGGGGGAACACAGCGGGCGAAGTCTTCGAGAAAGGAGAGAAGATAATCCAGATTCTCCTAAGAGCCGGTTTTGCCATTAAACGGAGTAAGGTCAAGGGACCTGCTCAGGAAATTCAGTTCCTAGGAGTGAAGTGGCAAGATGGACGCCGCCTAATTCCAATGGAGGTGATTAACAAAATAGCAGCCATGTCCCCACCAACCAGCAAGAAGGAAACACAGGCTTTCCTGGGCGCTGTGGGCTTTTGGAGGATGCATATCCCCGAGTATAGTCAGATTGTAAGCCCTCTCTACCTTGTGACACGGAAGAAAAATGATTTCCAGTGGGGCCCCGAACAACAACAAGCCTTTGAACAAATTAAACAGGAGATTGCCCATGCGGTAGCCCTTGGGCCAGTAAGGACAGGACAGGACGTGAAGAACGTGCTCTACACCGCAGCCGGGGAGAATGGCCCTTCTTGGAGCCTCTGGCAGAAAGTGCCTGGGGAGACCCGAGGACGACCGCTGGGATTCTGGAGTCGGGGATACAAAGGATCTGAAGCCAGCTATACACCAACTGAGAAAGAGATCCTGGCTGCCTATGAAGGAGTTCGAGCTGCCTCAGAAGTAATCGGCACCGAAGCGCAGCTCCTCCTGGCACCCCGACTACCAGTGCTGGGCTGGATGTTCAAGGGAAGAGTTCCTTCCACACATCATGCCACCGATGCCACATGGAGTAAGTGGATGGCTCTGATCACGCAGCGAACCCGGATAGGGAATCCTAATCGCCCTGGGATTCTGGAAATTATCACCAATTGGCCCGAAGGTGAGAGTTTCGGACTATCCTCTGAAGAAGAGGAGGAGAAGGTGACACGGGCTGAGGAGGCCCCACCATATGACAAGCTACCCGCAGATGAAAGGCGATATGTGCTCTTCACAGATGGCTCCTGCCGCATTGTAGGGACAAACCGAAAATGGAAGGCAGCTGTATGGAGTCCCACACGGCGAGTTGCAGAAGCGACCGAAGGACAAGGTGGGTCAAGTCAGTTTGCAGAGCTTAAAGCCGTTCAGTTGGCTTTGGATATAGCTGAACGAGAGAAGTGGCCAAGACTCTATCTCTACACTGACTCATGGATGGTGGCCAATGCTCTGTGGGGATGGCTGGAAAGATGGAAAAAGGCCAACTGGCAGCGCCAAGGGAAACCCATCTGGGCGGCGGAGATGTGGCAGGACATCGCTGGTCGGGTAGAGAAGCTGAGTGTGAAGGTCCGTCACGTAGACGCTCATGTAGGCAAGAAACGGGCTAATGAGGAGCATTGTAACAACGAGCAGGCGGACCGAGCTGCCAGGATTAAAGTCTCTCAGGTAGATCTGGATTGGCAGCACAAAGGAGAATTATTTCTGGCTCGATGGGCCCATGACGCCTCCGGTCACCAGGGGAGAGATGCAACATACAGATGGGCTCGTGACCGAGGGGTGGACTTAACCAAGGACATTGTCTCACAGGTCATCCATGACTGTGAGACATGTGCTGCCATCAAGCAGGCCAAGCGGGTGAAGCCTCTATGGTATGGTGGACGGTGGTCAAAGTACAGGTATGGGGAAGCCTGGCAAGTTGACTACATCACGCTCCCCAAAACCCGCCAAGGCAAGCACTACGTACTGACCATGGTAGAAGGAAGCACTGGATGGTTGGAGACATACCCCGTGCCTCATGCCACTGCCCGGAATACCATCCTGGGCCTTGAAAAACAAGTCCTGTGGCGACACGGCACCCCGGAGAGAATTGAGTCTGATAATGGGACCCATTTCAAGAATGGCCTTATAGACACCTGGGCCAAAGAGCACGGCATTGAGTGGGTGTATCATATCCCCTACCATGCACCAGCTGCTGGAAAAGTTGAGCGGTGCAACGGACTGCTGAAAACCACTCTGAAGGCACTGTGTGGGGAGACTCTCAAACACTGGGAGCTGCATTTAGCAAAGGCCACCTGGTTGGTCAACACCCGAGGTTCCATCAATCGAGCTGGCCCTGCCCAATCAGAACTTTTGCATACTGTAGATGGAGATAAAGTCCCTGTGGTACATATGAGAGGAATGTTAGGGAAGACTGTTTGGATTAGTCCCACCTCAAGCAAAGGCAAACCCATCCGAGGGATTGTTTTTGCTCAGGGACCTGGTTCCACCTGGTGGGTAATGCAAAAAGATGGGGAGACACGTTGTGTACCACAAGGGGACCTAATTTTGAGTGAGAATGGTCTGTAATGTTTCATTGTATATATATATATAGATAGATAGATAGATAGATAGATGTATATAGTTTTAAAGGGATATAGTTTTTAAAGGGGGTTAATTTGGGCATGACATGGATGGCATAGAATAAGGGGTGGATAATGTCCTAGTTAGGACAGCTGAGATCAGTTCATCATGGTGGGTGTAACCCAAAACTGTATTCTATAGCCTTCCATGTCATTTCCCAGAAACTAGACTATTGTTGTCAATAGACTATTCGCACCCTCTGCCCATAGAGCATGGTGGGTGTAACCCAAAACTGTATTCTATAACCTTCCATGTCATTTCCCAGAAACTAGACTATTGTTGTCAATAGACTATTCGCACCCTCTGCCCATAGAGCCTGACTCCTCAGGCTATAAACTAGGTGTTAAGAGGCCTGTGAGATAGAAGGATGTTTCTGTCCTCACACCCTTTGTGAACTCCCCGCCCTGAGGAGAGTACCAAGCATTCCTGCCTGAACTGGAGGATATATAATCTTGGAGTTTTGGAACATTTTTCAACCCACTCGTGGGATCCAGAGGACGGCTGCATCTCATCGCTCTCAACCAGACTTAGACCACCACTGGACTGCGATCACCAGTTCTGGCCAGACTGCAGCAGCTCTCCCACCAGCAGGTTCTTCCCCTCTCCCTTTACTTTGGACTCAAACAGGGCCCAACGAACACCACTTTGTTCAGGCCCCAGGGTACTGGGTTACACATTTGGGTTTTTGTGGGTTGAGACCAATTGTTTGTTTGTATTATTGTACTTACTGTATTATTTTAATAAATTGTTATTCTGACTTATAATCTCTCCTTTGAGTTGGGTTCATTCCCCCTGCTGGTTAACTTTTAAACCAGCACAGTCAAGTATCTTTTGTTCCAACACTGCTGTTTAGATTGGATATGGGATATAGTTTAAAGTAGGAGTAAGGTGCATTTCCTTTACAGTATGTCACCCGTACCTCTTCCTGCTTGCACTCTTTTACTGTGTTTTTGTTACTTTTCTGCTCACCCAAACAAGAAACATAATTCATTGGAGTGCTTTGACTGCCTCATTTCAACCCAAAAGCTAACTCAATTACCATGTTTTTCTACACAAACATTGAATCTGTCCACATCCACCTACAAACTATGCCTAGGTATGCTTATAGTTTTGCAAACCTTTTGGCATCCATGGTTAAGTGTTGTGTTGACAGTGAAACAATAAACTGGGCTCAGTTTTCCATCATTTCAGTTTTGCTTATGAAATGCTTTTGATTCTCTAATTGTTGACACTCACTGTCCTGAAAAGCTGGGCTATTTTTCCAGGACTAGAGGGTAGTATTAGTTCTACATAGGACTAAATCATGCTGAATTTGGCATATACTCCTGAGAGGAATGGCTCCATTTTCCTTCTAGCTATACTCCACATGAATGGAAAGAAAAAGAAGAACACAATTCTTTGATTGTGTTTGCTTTGAAGTTTTCTTTTTGCTTATTTTGGTGAAAAATATAATTTCCAAAATAACTCAAAAGTAGAACCAAAAACTTGTTCAAGCAAATCTGGAAACCTATGTACCATAAAATAGCTTTTGGTAACTCAGTTATAAACAATTAAGGAAACATATAAGACGCATATGGGCAAGCTTTATTGATTTACAAATATGCTGAATGTGCCTGACACAGGTTAGGATTGGGTCCCAAGTGTAAGAAAATTTCTAAAAGTCTACTCCTGTACCAACTGGAGAGTTCAGTGTATTAAAGGATTCACAACTGTTGACTGCTGCCTGCTGGAAGACAGAGGCCTGTAGAACCTCTGGCTCAGTGGCATGACTGAGAGTGAAAATGATCCTGTTCTCATCCCCCAAATTGTGTGGGTGGTACATTAATGTTGTTGACAGCCATAACACAATAATAAACAACAATAAAGTAGATGATAATATGCTTGTTCCTTTACTTTCTTTTTAGTAAAGGGTGAATCAACAGATCTTCCCAGTACAGAAATATAGGGGTAGTGTCAACTAGAAGTGGAGAATTCTGTGTGTGTAAGAGGAAAGAACTCCTTTCTGCAGTCTCAGGAGCAAGATGTGGGGAAGGATAATAGTCTACTGCCTTTCACCATCCTGCACTAAAAAGCCATTCCTGAATAGTATTATTTCCTAACTCAACTTGAGATCCAACAGGTTCAAGTTTCACAGTAATGTAGAAATTAATTTGCAGAGGTACAACATGCATTTAAAAACACAGAGAAAAAAGCCAATCAAACTTCCCCTTTCTCCTAATCAGAACAATTAATCATCTCAGGTTCAAGGAAATCAGGGACTTTGAGTGATGTAGACAAATTTGGCTGGATTGCGTGAAGTAAAAGAACAAAATAGGAGGAAAAGATTGTTTGAGAGGTATTATTTCTAATGAAGACTATGGCATTTGAAACACTGTTTTAATTATCAGCATACTCTGAGACTGGAATAGTAAAATACTCCACTGAATTTTTACATCTTTTAGTGCCTTTTCTTCTTTGCCTTGGAAGGGGGATTTATTCTATATTTATGTTAAATCTGGGATTTATTTTTTTTTTTATTATTAGCATTTATGTATGTCTCTGAATGTTTGGAATGTTTGTCAAACAATCTTTTAGTTGTGGGATAACAACGTTAGGCCCTTTGTAATTAGATCTTCCACATTGTGAGGGGCTTGTTGGATACAGTGTCAATAAGCACATTATTAGCCAAGATGAATTATAAATGAGGATATGGGTTTGTGACTGTTGAGGTACTGTGTTGAAGAGCTGTTCTGGTTCTCTCTGAGAATGTGAAGGAAAGTGACTAAATGCAAATATCACAACCACTGCTTTCCTTGTAGGTTAGGGGGTTATGTTTTTCATTTCAGCTGTTCTCAAAATCCCATTGACTTATATTTACCAGGTGTGGTCAAGAAAAAAAACGCAAACCTGCACGCTAGTCCTAATGCTGATGGGACAGATTTCCTGAACTATAGTCTGAGGAAAAAAACATTAACTGTAATAAATAGGTCTTATAAAAGTTTTTACTCCTACTATAGCTAATCAGTTTGAACAAGACATTTAAACTGTAAATAGTTTTTAAAAGTAAACTGAGCTATACACTAAGTGACAACTATTATTACATTTTCTGCTTCTGTGAGAAAATTAATGTACGAAGAAAGTGTCTACGATTTAAAGGTATCTTGCTCCAGACATTTTTAACAACTGAAATTTGCAGTGGGTAGTCCACTGAAGTGTCTTGTCTTTAAATTATGCACTGTACATTAGAAACAAATGTACTGCTGGAAACCTTACATGACAGCACAGTCTTCAAGATCTGCCAATTAGGATGCTGTTAATACAGAAAACATGAGTTACAGATTAGCTGGTCTATCTAAGAAAAAAAGAAAGTGAGCAATGATTTTCTGTTCTGCTATACAACACTAGCCTTGAGAATTAACTAGTGAATATATTTTTCCTTTCTGTTTTTTTCACCTGCAAAGCAAGTAGCTTTATTTAATGGGATGGACTAAAACATTTTCTGATGTGTTTCTCAACTTCCAAATAATATAATACTATATAATAATAAGATGATATTTTAACAGAGGAAATTGATATAAGAGGTGATAAAGTCATATATAAATTTAGATCAGAGTGGTTTTGAATCACCTGCTATGACTCAAGAACAAAATACCATAAGTCAGTTCCTTTACATATTAAGCATCTTTAGATTGTGGACTTTTTGTTTGATTTTAGTTAGATTAAGGGAAATCATTTTGTTGTGCTGTGGGTTACAACGATTTTTATTTATTTTCTCAAAAGTCACTAAACCTCAGGATATTTATATTATAGAAATATATATTTCTGTTTTAAGCAACCTACCTTGTATGCAACCTTATACCTCATGTTAGTTCTTTATGACAGATGATGCTAAAATGCATAGCTTCCCTCCTGTAAACAAACAGCGAAGTCAATAGTTGTTTTAAAAGAGGATTAAAAAGCTAACAAGAAACCTAGTGTAGGTGTGCCTTCGGTGCTTGATCCAATAGCTGTCAGAGTTCTCTGTGTTCAGTCAGTTTAGGAAGATGGGCTGTAAATAGCTTTATACAGGAAAAGAATTTAACTCAAATATTTTCATTTTTTGAATATTTGCACTGACACCTATTACAATAATTTCTGCTCTTCCGAAGTTCTGATGTCATGGTCTTTAAGCAGAGGGAAGAATATATGTTTTCTGAAATGATGATGTTGGCACTGCTCAACGTGAATATTCTCTGGAGACTTTGTCAATTCTGACAAGAAAAATTGATTTTCTGAAAGAAAATTCCTAAATCTTGCATCTAAAATTAGTGATTTTTACATATTTTTTTCTTCCTGTACAGTTATTTTCCCTTCGGTACTGAAAGATATCCACTCCTTTCCTCCCTCCTCCCTACCACCAAACACTCACCCTTCTCTGTTTCATCTGTCTCTGATGGGAAATGTGATTTGCCCTAAGATAAGAACACCAGGTGGGTATTGCAGGAGGAGACGTTTGGGTGGTTGTATAACTAATGCATTCCAAAGATGGGGGAACAGAATTATTTGGCTTTGGTGCACACTAACCTGTGAAAGGGTATAAAATACTGTTAGAGACTGGGCCAACTGGCCAAACTGGTCTTCCAAGATTGCAGGTACTTAGTGAGTGCATAGTCTTCTCCCGCAACCCTCCCTTTTCCCTTCCCTGACAGTTATGCCTAGAGGTCACTACTGAAGACTGGGAACACTTACTTTTCATCGACTGAAAGCCCTAAGATCCAGTCAAATATGGAGATGAAATGCTACAGTAATTACACAGGTGATTTGTTGCTTCACATTCACGAATTCTGTAAGGCAAAAAACCTACAAATCTGTACATTTGTAGCCAAATCTGCTAATTTTATAACTCTTCAGACTAAGTAGACCTAGCCACACCTAAACTTCTCTGATAAGTTTAGAAAGCAAACTCATGACCCAATAGGAGAGACCACTGTCTGATTATACTATAACCTATAGTAATAGCTGATGGAGTTTTTATTTAGGTACTGCATTGGTAATATTTAAATACTATGTTAGCAATAAATCTAAACATAATCATCCACATAATCCCATACTCTTCATCTGGTCAAGAAACTTGTCTCAAGTACTCTGCTTCAGCTTCCTAAGCTTTATCTTCTCTCACCTCAGTTTTAAGCAAGTCCATTAGTAGAGACATGGTTACATGAAAATAAAGCACAGGCGGACAATCACTGCCTTATTCCTGCTGGCCACACTGTTTCTCTTGCACTAACACATGACATCTCCTCTGCTGTTTTAGAAACAGAATGTATTATGTGAATGGTCCAGACTTTCGTGTGCTTTTCTTAGTCTCAATGGGAGTAGGTTTTTTTGATGGCTTTTTAATCTTGGAATCATTTAAGCTTGATTTTCCTCTTTAGGCCAAGATAAGATATCAGTCACCACTTACAATATACACTTTAATATTAGGATTTACAGCCTTCAGCTGGAAAGAGGGCAGACTTTTGCAAAATATGAAATTACACAATTCCGTTGCCCTGATATCTTGAGTAGGCATGTGTTGGGTTGACCCTGGCTTGATGCCAGGTACCCACTAAAACCATTCCATCACTGCTTTCCACAAATAGACAAGGGAGAGAAAATACGATGAAAGACTCATGAGCTGAGGTAAGGACAGGGAAAGATCTCTCACGGATTACCATCACAGGTAGAAGAGACTTGTCTTGGGGAAATTGATTTGATTTATTACCGATCAAAATCAGAGTAGGATAATCAGAAATAAAACAAATCTTAAAAGCATCTTACCCTCATCCCTCCCTCCTTCCTCCACTCTGCCTCTTCCCCTCCAGCAGCACAGGGAGATGGGAAATGGGCATTACGGTCAATTCATCACATGTTGTTTCTTCTGCTGCCTCCTTCTCAGGAAGAGGAGTCATTCCCCTGCTCTAGGGTGGGGTCTCCTATGGGAGACAGTCCTCCACAAACTTCTCCAGTGTTAGTCCTTCCCACAAGCTATAGTTCTTCATGAACTGCTCTAGTGTGGGCCCTTTTCCATGGGTTGCAGTCCTGCAAGAACAGCCTGCTCCAGCATGTGTCTCCTGTGGAGTCACAGGTCTTACCAGGAAACCTTCTCTAGTGTGTGCTCCTCTCTCCATGGATCCATGTGTCTCTGCTCCAGCATGAGCTTCCTACAGGGCCACAGCCTCCTTCAGGCATCCACCTGCTCCAGTGTGGGTCTCCTCCATGGGCTGCAGGTGGATCTATGCATCCCTGTTCTTCACATCCATGGGCTGCAGGGGCACAGCTGCTTCACCATGGGCTGCACCGTGGGCTGTTGGGGAACCTCAGCTCCGGCACCTGGAACACCTCCTCCCCCTCCTTCTCCACTGACCTTGGTGTCTGCATTGTTGTTCACATGTTCTCACTCCACTCTTCTCTGGCTGCAAATACAACTCTGTAATGACATTTTTTCCTTCTTAAAAATGTTATCACAGAGGTGCTACTACAATTTCTCATTGGCTCAGCCTTGGAAAGTGATGTGTCCATCTTGAAGCCATCTGGAACTGGTTCTGTCAGACAGGGGAGCAGCTTCTGGCAACTTCTCATGGAAGCCATCCCTATAAGCTCCCTGACACCCTGCGACCATAACCTGGCCATGCAAACCTAATACAAGGCAGAAGTATAGAGACATTCTTTACAAAAACATCATCAAATGATCATTTTACAAAAGTCTGATATAACAAAAATAAAATACGTAATGTTAAACAATGGGTTGGCTTCTTGTTTTTTTTTTATTATGTCACCAGTTACATGCTGTTGGCTTTAGGTGATTGTAGAGATGACAAATAGGGCCAAAACCAGTGTCCTACTTTACCTCCTTGACCTCTCTCAAGGTGTGTAAAGTTTTAAATCATTTAAATATTTTCTTAACTGAAATACTGTTCTTGCTTGTAGCCCATTTAATTCTTCACTTTACGTAATTTTTGCAGAGGTGGGAACAGTCATCAAATATTGCAAGAAATCAGAAACAGATCATGAGGGCTGACTGGATTGCTAGCAGAACCAGCAACTGCAGAACACTCAAAATTCGATAATGTCCAGATATCTGAAACTTGGGAAGGAGGGGAAAGAATGGGGGATAAAATGGGAGAAAGAATGATGTGAAACATCTGCAATCCAAGTAAAGTGCTTTCAAAAGAGATTCACAGTTAATAAAAGAACATAATTGTTACTTTGTTTAAGTTAATTAAGTGTGAAAGTGCAAATGAGAAAGCATTGCCAGTCTTGGTAACAATATATAAACAAATAGGAAGCTTACCATAAATTTGCAGGTACAGATTCTAAAAGTCATCAGCTCTATAGAATCACAGAATCAAAATTAGGTTGGAAAAGACCTCTGAGATCGTCAAGTCCAACCTATGACCAAACACCACCTTGTCAACTAGACCCTGGCACTGACTACCATGTCCAGTCTTTTCTTAAGCACCTCTAGGGAGAGAGTGACTCCACTCTGTCTGTGAAGAACTTTTTCCCAGTACCTAACCTAAACCTCCCCTGGTGCATCTTAAGACTGTGTCCTCTTGTCCTTTTTCTAGTTTACTGGGAGAAAAGACCAATTACCTATCTGGTAAAGATGTCATACTTTTTTAAATAAAGTTAAGAAAGGCACACATGAAAGAAATTTCCAGCTGATCTTAGCCTTAGAAAAAAGAAATAAGTTGGTCCTATGAGTGGAAAACATCTTGTTTCACTGCTTTCGGTCCAAGGATTTTCAGTACCTGATGGAATCAGTGTGAACCTGGAAATGCAGAGTGAAATCATTCATATTAAGAGCTTGATGTTTGTAGTGCAGCAGGCTTTTTACTTCAGGCCATTGGAATGCATCCCCTGGTCTTATTTCATCCAAAATTCTGTTCATATGCTCTCTGATATGAACCAAAATATAAATGGAGACAATGTTTGCTACAACATCACACTCCTGATCCAAATAAAAGTCTAAAGTAGGTACATCCACTGGCTGTTGGTTCTGCTTATCTGATTTCCCACTTCTTGCAAATCTTTCCCAAATCACTGTTCTCCTTTGCACATCTGTAGTTTCTCCTTCTACAAATATTTATTTATTTGTTTTGTGGAATATTCTGAATTAAACTTACATGAAATTTGATGAGTCATGTTTAAAGGCTTATAGAGGTGGTTTTGGGGGAAAAAAAAAGGCTAAAGTTCATAAAATCATAGAATATTTTGAGTTGGAAGGACCTTTTAGAGGTCATCTGCAGTGATCAGGGACATTTTCAACTAGATCAGGTTTCTCAGGACCCCATCCAACCTGACCTTGAATGTTTCCTGCTATGGGGCATCCATCACCTCTCTGGTCAACCTGTACCATTGTCTTACCACCTTCATTGTAAAATACTTTGTTATATCTGAATTCACCCTCTTTCAGCATAAAACCGTTACCCCTTGTCCTATCATACCTTGTAAAGAGTCTGTCTCCAGCTCTCATGTAGGCCCCCTTTAGGTAGTAGAAGGCAGCTAGAAAGTCTTCCTGGACTCCTGTCTTCTCTTAACTGACCAGTACCAATTCTCTCATCCTCGTAGGAGAGGTGTTCCAGCCTCTAATCACCCTTGTGGCCCTCCTCTGGGCCTTCTCCAACAGAATGATATCCTTTTTGTGTTGGGCACTGGATGCAGCACTCCTGGTGGGATCACTAAAAAGTGGAGTAGAGGAGCAGAATCGCTCTCTGACCTGCTGACCATGGTGCTTTTGATGCAGCCCAGAATATGATTGGCTTTCTGGGCTGCAAATATACATTGCCAGCTCATGTCCAGCCTCTCACCCACCAGCACCCCCAAATCCTTCTTGGAAGAGCTGCTCTCAATCTGTTCATCCCTCAGCCTGTGTTGATAAAGCGGGTTGCTCAGACTCAGGTGCAGCACTGTGCACTTGGTCTTATTGAACCTCATGGATTTCCCAGGGGCCTACTTCTTAAGCTTGTCCAGGTCCCTCTGAAGGGCATCCCATCTCTCCAGTGTGTTAACCACATCGATCAGCTTGCTGCCATCGCAAGTCTGCTGAGGATGCATTCAATCCTTTTGTCTATGTCAATGATGAAGTAATTAAACAGTACTCTTCCCAATATGGATGCTTTGTTACCAGTGTCCGTTGGGATACTGAGTCATTGACCTCTACCCTCTGGATGTGACTGTCCAAACAATTACTTATTCACTGAACAATTTAACCCATCAAATCCATCTCTTTTCAATTTAGACAGAAGGACATTGTGGAAGACTGTGTCAAAGGTCCAGGAAAATGGTCCTGTGTCCAGACACCCAGGTAAATGACATCTGCAGCCCTTCCCTAGTCCACTGATGTAATCACTCTGCAATAGAAGGCCAATGAGTTGGTCAGACAGGACTTGCCCTTGGTGAAGCCTTGCTGGCTGTCTTGAGTCACCTCCCTGTCCTCCATGTGCCTTAGTGTCTGTTCACAAACAGAGAGGAGCTGGTGGGAGATGTGGTGATCGGAGGCTGTCTGGGGTACAGTGACCATGAAATAATAGAGTTTTCAATACTCAGGGATGCAAGAAGGGCCATCAATAAAACCTTTATGCTGGACTTCCAGAGGACAGATTTCGGCCTATTCAGAAGCCTGGTTCAGAGTGTACCCTGGGAAACAGCCCTTGAAAACAAAGGGGTCCAGGAGGGATGGCCATGCTTCAAGAAGCAAGTCTTGAACGCACAGGAGCAGGCTGTCCCAGTGTGCCGAAAGGCAAGCTGGTGGGGAAGATGACCGGTCTGGTTGAACAGGGAGATTTTGAAAGATATTACGGTAAAAAAGAGAGCCTACTGATTATGGAAAAAAGGGCTGGCTACTCAGGAAGAGTTTAGGAATGTAATTAGGTCTTGTAGAAAGAGAATTAGAGAGATGAAGGCACAATTTGAACTCAATCTTACCATGTCTGTTAAGGATAACAAAATCTTTCTACAGATACATCAATAGCGAAAGGAGTGACAAGGAAAACCTTCATTCTTTATTGGATGTGGGCGGGAACATAGTTATCAAAGATGAGGAAAAGGCTGAGATATTTAACACCTTCTTTACCTTGGTTTTCAACAGTAAGACAGGTTGTCCTGAGGACAACTGGCTTCTGGAGCTTGTAGACAGAGCTAAGAAGCTAAATAGCCCCCCTGTAATACAGGAGGAAACAGTGACCTTCTGAACCACTTGGACCCTCACAAGTCTATGGGACCAGATGGGATCCACCCTAGGATGATGAGGGAGCTGGCAGAAGAGCTTACCAAGCCACTCTCCATCATCTACCAACAGTCCTGGTTCACTGGATTGGTCCTAGATGATTGGAAGTTGGCAAATGTCACGCCAATTCACAAAAAGGGCCAGAAGGAGGACCCAGGAAACTACAGGCCCATCAGCCTTACCTCAGTGCCTGACAAGGATAGGGAGCAGATCATCCTCAGTGCAATCACACAGCACCTGCAGGATAGACAAGGGATCAGACCCAGCCAACATCGGTTTAGGAAGGGCAGATCCTGTCTGACCAACCTGATCTCCTTTTATGATCAGGTGACCTGCCTGCTGGATGAGGGGAAGTCTGTGGATGTGTCTACCTGGACTTCAGTAAAGCCTTTGACACTGTCTCCCCCAGCATATTCCTGAAAAAGCTGCAGCCTATGGCTTGGACAGGGGCACTCTGTGCTGGGTTAGGAACTGGCTGGAGGGCCGGGCCCAGAGAGTGGTGGTGAATGGTGCTGCATCCAGTTGGCAGCCGGTCACTAGTGGTGTCCCCCAGGGATCAGTGTTGGGTCCAGTTCTGTTTAATATTTTTATTGATGATTTAGATGAGGAGATTGAGTCCACCATCAGCAAATTGGCAGATGACACCAAGCTGGGGGGGAGTGTTGATCAGCTGGAAGGCAGGAGGGCTCTGCAGAGGGACCTGGACAGGCTGGAGAGTTGGGCCGATTCCAACGGGATGAGGTTCAACAAGGCCAAGTGCCGGGTCCTGCACTTTGACCACAACAACCCCATGCAGTGCTACAAGCTGGGCACAGAGTGGCTGGAGAGCAGCCAGGTAGAAAAGGACCTGGGAGTTTGGATTGACAGGAAGCTGAACATGAGCCAGCAGTGTGCCCAGGTGACCAAGAAGGCCAATGGCATCCTGGGCTGTGTCAGGAACAGTGTGACCAGCAGGACCAGGGAAGTGATTAGTCCCCTGTACTCAGCGCTGGTGAGACCACACCTGGAGTACTGTGTCCTGTTCTGGGTCCCTCAGTTCAGGAAGGATATTGAGGTGCTGGAACAGGTCCAGAGAAGAGCAACAAGGCTGGTGAAGGGACCCAAGCACAAGTCCTATGAGGAGAGGCTGAGGGAGCTGGGGTTGTTTAGGCTGGAGAAGAGGAGGCTCAGGGAAGACCTCATCACTCTCTACAACTCCCTGAAAGGAGGTTGTAGCCAGGTGGGGGTTGGTCTCTTCTCTCAGGCAACCAGCTGTAGGATAAGAAGGCATGGTCTTAAGCTGTGCCAGGGGAGGTTTACGTTGAATATTAGGAAGAAATTTTTTCCAGAGAGAGTAATCAGACATGGGAATGGGCTGCCCAGGGAAGTGGTGGATTCTCCGTCCCAGGAGGTTTTTAAGATGAGACTGGATGTGGTACTTAGTGCCATGGTCTAGTAACCAAGGTGTAGTGGATCAAGGGTTGGACTTGATGATCTCGGCGGTCCCTTCCAACCCAATTGATTCTATGATTCTATGATTCTAGGAGGGTCTATTCCATGATCTTGTCAGGCACAGAGTGAAGGTTGATAGATCAGCAGTTCCCAGTGTCCTCCTTTCTACCGTTTTTAAGGATGGGTGCAAGGTTTCCTTTTTTCTAGTCCCCTGGGACTTCACCTGACTTTGTGGTCTGGCAACTACACCAGTCAATCCCTTCAGGACTCTGAGATGCATTCCACCACACCCCATGGGCTTACATACATTCAGGTTCCTCAGGTGGTCATGAACCTTATCTTGATTTACAGTGGGAGGGACTGTGCTCTCCCAGTACCCATCTTGCAGTACATCTACTTGAGAGGTGTGGGAAGGTGGTTTGCCTTTGAATACTGACGTAAAAAATTGTTTAGTATCCCTTTTGTTCTTGAAATAATGTTATTTTCCTTGTGAAAATACCGTAAGGCAGAAAGATTTAGGAGCAATAAGAAATCATGATTTCTTTTGCTGTTATATCAGAACAAAGGCCAGATTTTTACCTAAATGTCAAGGAACAAACAGTCAGGACAGTCACAGACTATTTCTTTGTATGATTGACAGGACATATAATAGCATTGTTGGTAGAAACTGAGCAGAACAAAATGAACTAAAAGGTAAATTATGGAACTCAGTAACTGGTAAAAAAGTCACAGAATACATGGTATTCAGTCAGTAGCATGCAAGAGATTTCATTTTTCTGTAGTCCCTGAACAGAGTAAAAGCAAAAACATCATCACAGAAGTGTTGACAGATGGCTTTTGTGAACTGTAGAATAAGTCTGACATACAATGTTTTTGAAGAACACTGTATGGAATAAACTAGTCTGCAATATTTTTTAGATTAATTATTGTTACTGCGATCTTCTACTGTGAATATAAACATTCTTTATATAATTTGGGATTATGCACTTTCTTTTTGAACTTTCCCTTTGACAATAAAACTTTATTCTTACCATGCAATTTAGACAGCTTATGTTTAGTGAAATGTAGCATACTTTTTTCTAGATCTGATATATTTTGTGTGGTCTGTTTCTTATGTTTCAAGATGTCTGTAAAAATAAAAAATAAGAAAAAGAGCTTGTGAGCTTTTCTTGCTTTTGAACTATAATCTTAAGCATTGCTGAAAATGTAATTTTAAAAGATCTTTGTAATCTATCACCTAAGTTTCCTTTTCCATTGATTTAGACTAAAATATATTTTCAAACAGTAATTTTGAAACACTATCCCTGCTTGTAATATCATTAGAAAGTAAATTAAAGATGTTTAATAGCAAAAAAACGTAATATTGCTTTAATGCTTTAGGCATTTTGGGTCTCTTTAAGCTGTTGTTCACAGTTTTTGTAGTATGGGATAGAAGTCCAACATTTTAAAAGAAAATTTAGTCAAATTTCCAAGGTGAGGTATGGAAATAGTCTTCCTTTCTTGCTCCTACCATGCACACTCCTGTACCAGAGTTGAAACATGAAGGGATACTTTCCACTTAGAATTTCATAAATACAAACTGAAAAACTTCTAAAATTTTGCCATATCAAACCCCAAAATATTCAGCTTCTTTATTCCTGTATTGATTCTGTGATTTCATGAAACTTATCATGGAATATAAGTGCAAGTGAGATTAAAATAATTGTTGTTAGAGATTCAGATTAATGTTGGATGGATATTATTCCTTGTTTCACTTCTTAACTGGGAACAGATTTTTCAGTATTTCACTTTTTTCAGAGATACATCTTTATGCTAGTGGGGATATGACTTCTTTTGTGTGTGTGTATTTCATTTTAGTATGCATCATTGCATAGTGAAATGAATAAATGAAGGGCCTGTTTTTACATATTAATGTATGTGGTTTATACTTTGTATGTTTTTAATTTAGTAAGGCAGTACTTTCCGTTAAAAGATGTCTCTCATTACAGGGAATGTTGTTATGGAATTGTGTGCATGAAGTTTGATTCTCACTCAATTTAAAAGAAAGACTTGAAAAAAAATGCATTAAAGCACAAGAAAATGGTTAGTAGGAATTCTGTTTTTTATACAGATGAGCAAATTCTGAGTCAAATAAAGCAATCAAATAATCTCAGAAGGGGTTGTGGAACCTGTGTAAATAACCCTACTGATCTATGTGCAGGTTTCTAGCTTTTCTTTAATAACCACTTATCCTTTCCCTTCTTGTCCTAGTTAGGACAGCTGAGACAGTTCATCATGGTATGGGTGTAACCCAAAACTGTGTATTCTATAGCCTTCCATGCCACTTCCCAGAAATTGTTAGCAGTAGAGGCCTGCGAGATAGGAAGATGTTCCTGTCCTCATACCCTTTTATGGAATTCCCCGCTCCGAGGGAAGGACTGAGCATCCTCATACCCTTTTATGGAATTCCCTGCTCTGAGGGGAGGACTGAGCATTCCTGCCTGAACTGGAGAATATATAAACTTGGAGTTTTGGAACCTTTTTACCACTCGTGGGATCCAGAGGAAGACTGCTGCTCATCATTCTCAACCAGACTGCAGCTCACCATTCTCAACCAGACTGAGACCACCACCCTCAACGGGACTGCAATCACCATTCTTGACCAGACTGCAACAGCACTCTCACCTACAGGTTTTCCCCTCACTTTTTTCCTTCGGACTTAGGGGGCCCAAAGAACACCACTCTGCTCATACCCCAAGGCGCTGGGTTATATATTTGGGTTTTGTGGGTTAAAACCAATTGTTTGTCTGTATAATTGTTCTTATTGAATTATTTTATTAAATTGTTATTCTGACTTATAATCTGTCTTTTGAGTTGAGTTCATTTCCCCTGATGGTTTACCTTTAAACCAGCACACTTCTCCTGAAGAAATTATGCTTTTTTTTTTTTTTCTTTCTTTCTTTTTTTTCTTCTAAAACTGACCAGTTGCATGGACAAATTGTTTCATTATTCCTCTGGAAAATGTATTAGTTAGCAAATAATATTCTTAGTGTCTTATTCAAATCCTATATTGATCTTCCATTGCCAAAAACTTGCTTACATTGGTTTCAGCTTTAGGAATGGAGTTTGATGATCTCGGTATGTCTCCTGGTAAATAACTGTGCATATTGCAAGAAAACTTCTTAGCAGATGCTACTGAGTTTCAGATGTGGAGAAAACCTTTGTAAGAGTAAAACAAGCTGAAGGACAAAAATACAGAACTATCCACTCATTCTTCAAAGAATTCTTCTCAGAAAATGCAGTAAGCTTCTTATAAATTAAATGAGGTTTTTTGTTAATGTTTCAATTACCTTATCAAACTAAATTTCTATTATAAGAAAATGAATTACTATTTCTTTAGCACTCTTCTAAGTTCTATATGCACTTAGAAACCAAGAAAACTTTTTTTTAAAACCATGGCAGAAAATCTCTGGTTTTCTAATCATTCTGCTTTCAAACCTTACTTATCTTTTATCAAATACCTACATGTCTGCATCTGGAGTCAATTATCACTTCTAGGTTTAGTCCCTGATTTTGAAACCAACTCAAATAATCAGCACCCTGGACTCATGAGGAAATTATTGCACTCCAATTGAGGTTCTTAAGGAAACATGACTAAAACAATATAGAAGTCATGCCTATGTGGATAATGTTGTTAGGCCCTCAAGCCTAAAATTCTTTTAAAAGATTAACCTTCTTTCTTTGTTTTTTTTGTATCTCCTGAAAATGTGGGGGTTTTTTGGTTGTTTTGGTTATTTTTAGTTACATAATAGATATTTCAGGTTACTTTAATTGATTGAAATTTTATAACTACAAGAAAATATTTTGTTTCTTTATGTAAATTTTCTCATGCTGCTTTGAAATTTAAAGCTATCATATAGTAGCATATTGCTAATGGCAGTAAGTAGTAGGTTTGTATTTTACTTTGTTTTACTTTTTTAATCCAGAAATAAATATTAAATTTAGATTATTAATCTAAAAAGAGCAGTATTCTTATAGAAGCAAGGAGTCAAAAATTCTCAAGTATGATGTGGACTTAGTGATAGTTAAAAAATGCAATTTACTCAGCAGTTCATAAGGGTATTCATGAATCAAACCGAAGGCAGTGATGTTGAATACATTTATTTTGAGAGTTAAATATATTTTAAAACCCTATAATTCTCATTGCTGGTTAAATATCTAATAGGAGTTTTGCTATTAGATCCTTCAAAGTTTCAAATTTTGTAAGTTACATAATTTCTGACCCTGAGGATCAAGACATCAATCTGTGGGCTACTGACCTTTTAAACTTGGTGGCATTTTTCAGCCTTTCATCTGTTTTGCCAAAACTAGTCATTATTGTCCAAGCCAGTTGAACAAAAAAAGCGTGCCTCTCTGGCTATTTTGGCAGGCAGAGTTTCCCAGCTGGTCTATCTGTAGTTGGTCTCTGCTAGATCTCCAGGTAATTAGCAGTTTGGCCTTAATGAAAGGTTTTTGAATGGGAGGAGGTATCCAAACCAGTCAGTAAATCACCAGTCCTTTCCCATGGTTGGGTCTAATAAACATAATATGATAGATGGCACACACTTGTTCCCTGACTGCTTAATGTTCTGCTTTTATCTCTTTTGATTCCTATCAGAGATTTTTTTCAGAGAGCTGACCAATGTCCTGAAAGAAGTTAATGGCAGAAATCACACACTAGGGATTTGGATAGATTTTTTTTTGAAAGAAAGAAAATAAAGAAAAAAAGAAAAACAACAATATCCAAACAAAACAAAGAAACCAAAAAAGCTCCAAAACAAAATTCCCCCCACTCGTCCACCCCAATAACCCCAAGACAACAACTCTTTTTCCTTTTCATAGATTTTGAGAAGGTGTGCAAAGGAAACTTAATATTCATAGCTGTTCTATGTAATTCACACTTGGAGTTATAAGTTTAGGTTTCACATTGTGGTAGTTTTAGTCTAGGCCTTCCTTGGTGACCAAGAAGTGGCCAAATTACCCGGTTTTCCCTATGATTTTTACGTAAGCCAGGAGTATAAAGAAGGAAGGAGGAGAAGCCTTTGCTCTCTTTCCTTCCAGTGGCTCCGGAGGTGAGGGTTCCCTGCTGTCGGTTCTGCTGTGTTGGGAAGTGAGGCCTGCTGAGCCCTTGTCGACCTGGGGAGGCGGAGATTGCCAGCGGTCATTCCAGCACGATTTTCTGTTGTCCCAAGGAGAGCAGTAAGATATTCTTTTGCTAATTCTTTAGTTTTTAGATCTTGTGTTATTGATCGTGTTTATTTTACTTTGTTTTTTGTTTCTTCCCCCTTTCCCCTTCATCCTTCCCTTTTCCCTTCTCCTTTCAGAATTGTAATAGTATTTCACCTGTAATATACGTAAATACATTTATTTTCATATAAGTTTGGCTAGTTTGGATCTTTCCTGGTTTTTTTCCTTAGCACTGTGCTGGAGGTTTTTTGGTGTTGGGTCTGGGACTTGGCAGGAAACCAAGTAAAACTTAGACAAATAGCAGATAGAGAAAACAGAACAGTAACTCTGACACTTTAAGACAGTGATAGTTTATCTGTCTCACACTGTGTAGATATATTTTCACAAAGTTCTGTAGTCTGTAAATGTTGTTCTTCTAAAGTCACCTTTTGGACAACAGTTTATGAATGCTCAGGCATCTATGGATTATAATGTGAACATTTTTTAGCTTGAGGATAAAAGGCAAAGTTTTTAGGGACAGTTGACAACTTTTATCTGACTGCCTCTTTAGATTATTGGAAAAACAACATGCTCTAAGCATGCTAAGCCCATCTTCAGGGGAAAATTATGTTCAAAAAAAATGATTTGCAAAAGTAAATTTGATATGAGCAAGTCAATGGAAACGTTGAGGAAAAATATGTATTTAAAGGATTCAGGTATGCAGAATAAATTTTTTCATCCATAGGAGAAATTCACAAATATAAACATTTTCCTTAATTTTTATTTTATATTACATTTTATAGAAGATGAATTTACATCTACCATAAACACTCTAACTCACAGGTGAAAATATTTACTAAGGACATGGAAATAAGTGATTAAAAAAGAAGGGTACAATTGCACTGGGACTTGAGCATTTCAATCCTGGAAACAGTCTTTCTGCTGGCATGCTTAAAAATATGGATACTTCCTTAGAGCCGTGGGATGCAGTGGCACTGACATACTTGTATTTCTCTCCCTTTTTTTTGTGCAATACAGATATGTAGATATTTGAAGGGGTAAGTAAACAGTTTCTTGATCTATAGATCCTGAAGCAATACTTATATCTCTTCATGGGTGTCCATTAGGAGGCATTTGTGGGCATGGCTGTAATGATAATTTCAGGCACCAGTGAGGACAAAATTTAAGTTTTTCTGCCCCAAAGAGTGCAGTGTGGACTTCAGTAAGAGACTTCACCTTGTTAGAGGCCTGCAGGAAAGCCTACATCCTTTTACAGACCTGAATCCTTGTTTTTAAATAGAGATACTTCCACCTAACAATAATACCCATTCACAGATGAGAAACCTCCTGCCCTAGAAAAGACTCCAGCTGCCTTTGAAACCCTATCTCTAAGTGAAACAGTGCCAAATGTTACTTTTGGCAATGACTTGAGCATTACCATCCACATTTAGGTTTATCAAGATCCATTGCCCATGATAGGAGAACATAGTGAGCCAAAACTAAAACTTTCCTCCAAGTGTTCTATAAATTTGCTATAAACTGTGAACATTTTTCAGATAGATCACCTGAATCCAGAACCCAGGTATGTGCAAGATTTTGCATATAAGTGGGATTTTGAAAATCCACAGACTTATGAGGCTGTGATGTGTCTTGGCCAAAATTGTTCTTATTTCTCCTGCATCACTCAGAACAAAGTACATGAAAGGCTTGGGGGTTTCGTTTGTTTGTTTTTAGCGGTTTTTTTATGCATATTAAGTAGGGGTGAAAAAAATCACATAATACCTTCAGGGTAACTACATTTTTGGACAGTGATTTGCTAGTTGATGGTTAATTGCAAATCGATAATTAAGTTCATTGCAGACAACTGGAGATTGAGGCAGCCAAAATTAGAGGCTATTTCTGAAAATAATTTCCCAATTCATGTGAAGTTTATAAGCTTACAGTAGTAAAGCACTCAAAGATATCTGATTAGAGTTGCTCTTCAAAGTATTACATTTTCATATATTTGAAACTGCCAGGAAAAAGTAAACCTTTCCTTTGTTCTTGTTGGAATGTCAGCCATGAGGGGGTGGGTATGTACTACAGCTTCTTTTGAGGAATGGTGTAGGGACTATTCTACTAATAGAGTAGGCATTGAGATTGCCTTCACAAAGGAGAACACATGGACAACCTAGGTATAATCACATGTAAGTAAAACTTTTTGACCAGTTCAAAGATTGTGTGTGTAAAATATGAACTTCAGTGATCTTTCAAATTTTTAGGTTTTGTGGTGTTTCTCCTCTCTGTTCCTCAGGTTGCAGCCAGTCTGAATTTCAATGCAATGTAGCTGACACAATAGGCCATATTTTTCCATTAGACATACAATGCCAGAAAATATTTGATGTCCTTGCAGGTTGTGTATATGTCTATGAGAGGAGAATTTTTCCTACTATAGTTTTCTATATTACTATGTTTTCCAACAATAATAAAGGGTAGACTCTGTTTGTCTTTCAAAGTACAACTTTGCAGCCCAGATTTCAGAGAGTTTAGCTGTGGTGTAACTCAGTGTGGAACTTATAATAGAGAAGGGAAGAATCACATGTGCACAACAGAAGTGCTATTTTCTTATAGAAAAACTACTCTTCACATGCTGGGGGATACGGGAGAGACAGTATATGCCCATTCCATAGTTAAGTAGTATTATTCACAGTACTGTATGACACCACATCACAAGAAAAAGTACTTTATAGAGATTGTGGCCTGCAGATCCATGGAAGCTTACTGATTTGACTGTAAAGTAATTGTTTTAACAAGTCCAGTTTTACAGTCTGTCAAAATAAGCTGTAAAGCCTGTGTACTGTATATAATTAGCTCTTCTGGTTTCATTTCATACACCAGGGCTTGGAAGGCATTCAAATTTATAGTTTTGTTTAATTAAAGTGTTTTAATTAGCCTACTAATATAGTAATTCACTCATCATGTAACTGCATTCCAATGTGCTTTATATGCACATTTCTAATCAATTATATTGTACATTTTTGTAGACCTTATTTTTTTCTTTTTTTTTTCCCAGTGGATATAAGAATATGTTTATTTTCCCATTTATATTTTTCTCTTATGGTTTGATTACAGATCAATACATTAGACTAAGTGAAGCCTTTAGAAGACACTGAGTTCAGAAGAGACATTTCTTTTCTTCTTACAAAGATAAAGTTTAGTTAGAAGTCTACATCATATTTTGATCAGTGGATTGGGGTATAATTGAAGAGATAAAGAATAAAATTAAAGGTATTTATGACAGTATCTGTACTTAGCTAAGAAAAGTTACTGAGTAGTTATTACATTTTCAACCAAAATTGCTAATGTTAGACAGCTGAAGAGGTATTTCTTTGGCTTGTGGAGTACAAGAGTTTTAAGCTATGAAGTTACAGAAGGCTACCTTTTTTTCTTTTTCCTGTGGTGGTTCCTTCTACACTTAGGCCTTCTTACTCTTCTCATTTAGATCATATATATCTTTAGGATCACATATCTCCTTGTTTTTTTTTCACCAATAACTAGGAGATTACTAGAAGTAAAAGTGGCAGCATTCCTATAGTCATGAGTCTTGGCTAGATAGGTTTAAAATATATCCTTGGGTTTTTTGTGGTTTTGGGATTTTTTGTTTGTTTGCTTGCTTGTGTTTGTTCAGTTTTGTTTCTTTGTTTTGTTTATTTGTGTTTTGTTGGTTTTTTTTAGTTGATTCCAGTAAATGCATATTTGTACCTAAAAATAAATATTTATACATTATTTGAGTACAAAGGAACTCACCCATGTGATTCTGAAAAACTTGCAGTAACAAAAAGAAGTCAGGTTTATGACTTACTGGAAATGAAAAATGTCCATTAGAATGACTGAAAAATAATAAGCTAAAGTTCTTGTTGACTTCTACCACACTTATTGTTGGGTTTTTTTCATATTTGAATACTTAAAGATTATGTTGCATCAGTTTAAAATTTTTCAAATATAAATGTGATTTAATTTCTGTTTATAGGAGAACCTTTTCTGATATATATATATATATATATATATATATATTTTCCCCTAGAGCTTTTGGATTATGTTTTATTGTCCTAGGAATACAACCCAGTCAAACTCTGGATTGTGAGTGTCTCATCCACAGCTCTTTGTTAATGCATACTCTGTCATACATTATCTTCAGTGCATGGAGTTTTTTATTAGAACTGAGAATGAAAGAATGGCTGATTAGACTGTCATAGAAAAATGATGTGAATTGTATCATGAACATCAATAGGGAATGCTTGCACATTATTACTTATAAGATAAGAAGGAAAAAAACAATTATGATAATTAGCAGGCATAAGCTTTTAACTATTTCTGTGGCACATGTAAATGAACCACTGAACTGAATAGCACAAGATTTTCTTCAGGTCAGAAGTACAAATGAGTTCAAGCAGTGAGTAGGTAAGACATGGAAGAAAAATCCCAAATGATGGCTATTAGTTCAAAGATCTCTATATAGCCATTGTCTCAGAAAGACTTGCAGTTCAGGTTGTCAGAAAATAAACCAGTGGCAGTATTCATGACATCACTTATTGTTCATATGGTCTTATCTCAAACTGATAGCCTTGGCTACTGTTAGAACCAGCATTTTCATATTAGATGTCTTTTTGGTTTTCGATCAGATACTATGTTGCTAGACCTGTGAGCTGCAGAGGACCTCCAATGAGCCTGGAGCATTAGTTAGGATAGCAAGCATCACATGTTCTTCACTTTTAAACCCATTGGAAACATTCAGAAAGTAATTGCATACTTAAGGGTCTTTGCAAACAACACAATGATGAAAATAGAAGACTCTATGGTACCAAAATAAAATCAGAAAGAATATACCTAGTTCATCTACTAAATTAATATAAAATTATTGGTGGGCTTCTCTGAGTTTTGAGACAGGCAGTGGAGAAACGACTCCAGAGAAAACACTAGGTTTTTATCTTACCTAATTAACATATACATCCTTCCCTGTTTTTGTCTTTGTTTGCTCAGTGTAAACAACCTGAAATAGTTGGTTTCCCCTTGTGTTCAAACAAGCAAAGATCTTTGATACTGTGAAGAAAATTAGTAACAGGTAAAAGACCATGTTTAACAATGTTGGGACAAAACAGTCCTTTGTTTTAAAGTATTTGTCCTCTAATCTTCCTTAATTCCCAGCAGATAATAACTGTAGTCTGTTGCTAGAACTCACATGCATCGATTTTTCTGAAGCTCCTGTGTAGTAAGAATAAACACAAAAAAAATACTTTAGTAACGTTTCATTATATGTGGTAAAGACTTATGAGGGAACATTTGAAATCATTGACTTTTACATGGGCACATTTGGCTTCTTTTTTCATATTTACTTGAATTGTACAAGAGAAAGTGAATTAGATTATCTCACTCTAAGGATAAACTAGAATATGTATGTGCTGTGATCAAGTGCACTTAGGGTGTTTCAAGTGTAGAGAGAGATTTTAAATTACATTGGTGTTTACAGATTTCAGTTTTGGATTATTAAATTCATGTCTTTCTATGTGCTTTGTCACCATTACCTGTGCATTTTTGAGGCTTCTTTTCTCATACACAAAGAAGGTGGAGGTTTTTTTTTATTTCAGTTTGGTTCTGGGCTTTTGTTTATTTGTTTGTTTGGGGGTTTTGTGGGTTGCTTTTGTTGGGTTTTTGGGGGCAGAGGGACTTGTGGTTGGGTTTTTTTTAAAGTGTTCTAAATAAGTTCCCGTCTATTAGAAAAAGTCCTCTAAAAGGCAAATATCCTCTTCAGATTTAAATTTCCCTTAAAAGCCACATTTGCTTCTTGTATTTTCAATATAGAAAATATTCACCCAATTTTTTCTTCAATGAATATATTTACATTCCTACTGTTAAAAAAAGAAAGACCTGATAAAATAGATTAGCTCATTCATGGACAATTTAAGTTTCAATCTTAGTCACTGCAACACCATTATGTTTGCTTTCAGAAATAGAGATCTCCACTGAAGATTGTTAGCAAGAGCCTAGCTGTTGTTCCTAACTGCTGAGCTCTGCAAAAAAAAAAAAAGGAAGTCCTATCATATCACCATACATTCTAAAAGAATTTTAAATACTACTATTTTAATCTAACTTATTGCAGTAAGAAAAAACACAGAAACTCAACACAAATCAGCTTTAATACATCCTGCAACATATCTTTTTCTAGTGTTTGGTGGGTAAAACCCAAGAAAGTTAGGGGAAGGAGAATTGCCAAAAAAATTAAAAAAAAGGAAAAGGTAATGGAACGTAACAAACGATAATTTAGCTTCCATACAAAGGTTCCACATTATTTTTTTCTTGTTATTTACACAAAAAAACTTTAAAACCTTTACTGACTTTTAATAAATGTGCAAATGGTCAAGACTGAGGGAAAAAAGAATATTGCTTAGAGCACCAGTCTGATGAAAAGAATAAGAAATATTTTTCTAATGTTTCTCCATCAGCAAACAAAGATACTTTCTACATAGAATTTAAGAGCTATTCTCTATATGACACCGTCTGAGACTAGTATATGCCACGGTCTGAAAATAAGATGGCATATTGCTCTAATATGTAAAATAAAACAACTTTATTTTAGCATGTGGAATATTCAAATTTTCCTTACCAACAGACTTCTGTAAAATATTTCATAGGATTTAGCTTAAATATAATTATTTATATAACACATGCTATTTTACAAAAATGTTTCCTAGATTAAAAATGTATCACAAATGTAGCTGGATTAAGAAACCCACAGTCTGGGTATTATGAAGAGAAATCAACTTTTATGGAGAGAAATGAACTTGTCTACTTGCTTATTTAATTTCAGAAATACAGTTCAACATCCTGACCAACAGACCCTGAGATCTAAATATTAGGATTCTCAGCAAGAAATCTGCGTGGTTTTTATTTCTTGTCTTTACACATCTCTACCATAAATTCACTGCATCCCTCATCAGAATCATGAGCAGATCTGGATTTTGGCTTTGTGGGTTTTTTTAGCTTTTTGGTGAAAGTTCACTTGGGGTAAATGTTTTAAATCCTGCTTTGCACTAGCATAAAAACAGTTGAAGTCTTTCAAAAAGAGGGGAAACTAAAAAAAAAAACTTTCTGTGTTAACTGGGACATTAAATTAAAAATGAAACAATCTGATGTGGTCTTGATAAGAAAAAAAAGGAAAAAGATTATTAAAGCTCTTTATCCCTTCACATGCCCTCTTTTCTTCTCTCCCTTCCTACAACCTCTCTTCCTCCCATCTCTCTCTCTTGCTCTTCCTTCAGCTCCCCTTTTTTTTTTCCTGGAACATTCTGTTTCTTTTATGAACTAACAAGTTTGCTGTGGCCCTGTGTCTCATTCCCTTCCAGGCTTGCAGCTGTTTTGGCAACAGAAGAAAAAATCCCCATAACAAATCAAATAAAAGCCCATTCTGTGAAGAGGAATTGAAAACAGCAGGCCTCAAAGAGGACTGCACATGAGATGCCTTGTTCTGGCTTTCAACACGACTCAAATCAGAAACACATTACCATAATCTGAAACAGCCCACTGCTAACACAAGACAGATGGTGGGTAATAACCCATGCAACATTAATAAATAAATTCCAGCATTAAAGGCTTTACAAAGTATGACAACATTATCTGGGCAAAATTACTACCTGTTTTTCACCCCCAATATTATTTCACTTGTAGGTCTGTTTCACTCCCCCCTCTCCCTTTTAAAGTGATTGTACTTTTTAAGGAAATTAAAAGTGGTGTAAGTTTTAATCAGATGAAAGTTATCTTAGTATATAAGTCTGAAACTCCATTAGGGAAAAATAAAATAGCTGCCAAAGTGTAATTGCTCCCATGTACTTCTACTGGATCGGCAAATGAAGATTTATTGCATTGCACTCCACTAGCTGTCTTTGCCCTCTCTCATATTCTACTATTCTTTTTTTTTCACTACAAATTTCAAGCAAGAATTCTGGCAGTATGTTTTCTACTAAATTGAAAGATATATGTATAATTTTTCAGCTTTTCTTCTACAAGATGTACCACTTGTCTTTTCCCCTTTCTCACTTATTTTAGAGATAATTTTGGGTAAAATACATACCTTTTAACTATAACAAATGTTGGAGAGTACTTAAAAATATAATAAGATGGACCTACCATAACACATTTGTGCCTGACCAACATGAGTATATCACTACAAAGGGAAGAGAACAGATGGGATGAAAGTTTTACAGTGTGTTACACAGTTATAAATACAAAACTTGATTCCCAGGTGCATTTTAAATATGCTCAAATTTAAATGTGCTCATCTCTCTACTTAGTTTGACAAAAGAGTATCTTTTTGCTGAAGAGTCTGCTTATCCTCCCACACTTCAGGTGGGCTCCACCTCTCCCTTTCTGTTTCTAATTTCCTATCAAATACAGCAGCAACCTGATTAGTGCTGTTGTTTGTAATTTGTACTACAAAGTCCAAATCTCCTAAAGGACTATATTGTTGCCATATTCTATATTTTGATTTTTTCCTTTAAACAAAGTTTTCTATAACTGTACTATTATTCAGGGATGCAAATGTCACTCTGGTGTACACAATCAAACAGCTACTGAACATTCTTTTTTGTTAAGATGTGAGAAGAACCAGGGGAGGACTTAAAAAAAATGCTCTGTTCTGTTGTAATTAAAAGATTTCCTTCAGTCTAGAGCATCTAATGCAAGTATCAAATGTTTCAAACTTTCTGAAGTTTACACCTGTGGAAACTTTAAAAGAAAGAAATTTAATTTACAAGTAAGTGTATACAATATTGAAAACTTCTTGTTTGAAACACACACCTTATTGTCCACAGATAGATGGCTTCATGGAATGATCTGGTCAAACAGAAAAATAGATGGTAAGCAAATTCATTGAAGATGAAAAAGGAGATTGATATTAATTATTGCCCTATTCACAATGCTTACTGCAAAATTCCTTGAACCTCTGTATGTTATTAATTATTCTAATGTCTGCATGGGAGATAACTGTATTGCAAAGCATGCAGTTGTAGAGAAAAAAATGGGTGTGGCAAGAAGAGGTGTCCAATTTGCTGACAACAAAATAATACTTAAAAGTAAGGACATTCAAAATTAAGACCACTGTCATATCCTTAGTGTGATTATCTCCAGATATGTGTTGTTACTTTTACATTTATGCAGTATATGGTACTGGAAGGCAACTGCTAAAAATCATAGGACTCATTTCAAGGAATTATTAAGTTTTATGCTCATAAGTGTGAACAGAATATGTGTAAGATCTATACCAGTGTATCTTAAGGCTCTGATCAGATAGGTGTTTTGAAATATGAGATGGTTATTTAGATTTTTTTGAGGGGATAATTGTATGGGAAAGTGCACTGTTTTGCATTTGAAACAAATGAAATATCTTATTTCCAAGTTATTTTTAAAGGACATTTTTAAAAGATATTTAAAAGATAGAGCTAAAACTTTGTTCTTGTCACATATTCTCTGAAGGTTAGTGCATATATTGGATTTGACTTTGATAAAAATATGACATCTAGCAGAAATTATCTAATGCAATATTTCTGTGTCTCCAACAAATCATTCCTCTAAGTATCTTACATTGAAACCTGGCAAATCTCTTCCCTGTAGTATTTATGTGTATCACTGATATGTCAGGCTATGATGTTTCCATGTTTTGGTCAAACGTACACAACTCTTTGGGTCTTTCCATTACTTCTTAAAAACTGTATATAGTACCTTAATTAACATTTTAGTTTTTGTTTGAATTTCTTAAATTTTTTTATTTGCATGTGAAGTGCATTGCACAGTAACTCCTCTGAAAATCCTAATACTGAGTATTTTAATTACACATTTAAATTCACATAACCATGTCCTTATTTATCTCTATGTGCAACAGCTATATTACAGAGTTGTAGAGTTTGTCAGTACAGTAGTCATATTTAACAACAAAATAAACCCCAAATAGCTTCACAAACGTTGTTACTGATGATAGAAGGCAGTTCTTACAACCTGAAAAATTCGATCACATTTTCTTCTAGAACATTAGATTAATCATTTCATTATTATATTTATATAAGGCTATAAATAGGTATGCAGTACACTATTTTTCTTCTCTTGCCCTTTCTTTGTTTTAGAAGTGTAAATAAACTAAATGTAAAGTAATTTAATAAAGTTCATTCCCACATGGAATCCCCCCTCAACCATTATCTCAGTTCACTGTCAACTGAGTAATTTTATACCTTGTATGAGCCCTGAGAACAAAGACTTGCAGGGCCTTAGCTAAAGTTTTTAGGAACTTAGAACCTTAATTTTGCTTTTATGTTATGAACCTAACTTTTACTTAAAATATATGAGTGACAGGAGGAGCAAATGGGCATTAAAGTTTTTTCATAATTTGATGGCCACTGATGGGCTGGACAGGAAAGTTTTGTGATGTTTTCCTCTCATTGAATAAAAAATAAATCCCAAGCTGCAAGCCCTAGTACCATGAAGTAGCAATACAATGTTTTTGTGATTTGTTGGTGGGCTAGCACATGGCTATCAAGTGACAGAATTTTGCCATTTGCTAGTGTATGAATAAGACTTGATTCTCCACACTCTTTCTTTAGCGTCTTAAATACATGATGGCAAAGCTAATGAGCAGAAGGGAGTTCACATAAACTTTGAATGAAGGCATCACATCATTTGTGATTTAATTTAAGCATGAAATGCGAATAAATTATGTGGTTCATTTAAGTCACTGAAACTAGAGCTGAATACCTTCTTGTTCATTCAAGCGAAATTCAGGTACATTAATGTCTTTTAGAGTGTTCATATCTAGGAGGAAATCTGCAAGGTAAACAAAACAATCATGTAGTACAATTATTCACTGTGTCTGATGTGCAATCAGACTTTTTTTTTCTGACTGTGAAACAACTCATTTGCAGAAACAAATTTGACAGAGTGGCTTAAGGAAAACTAGTTTTGTGTTCCACTTCATTGAGCTTCATAGGCAGTGTTCATTTTACTAGAATATCTGAGAGAAAACTGTGTGAGAATCAATGTGAATAATCTTTTTGAAAAGTTAAAGGTAGGATAGTCAAAAGAATATATACAGTGGTATTTTTATCTCTCTTTTTAGAAGTCCTTCATTAGGGATTGTTTTGTTGTTGTATTTCAGTGACATCCAGAAGATCACAACTGTACTGGTGACCAGACAAGTGAAACTGTTGATCATGAGTCAGGAATGTCCAGACATTAGTCTCTCAGTTCTTACTTGAAGACTAGAGAGGTCTTTGCTGAGTGTATTGCAGCTCTACCCATGTCTGTTGTGGACAAATTTCTTTGTAGTTGAAATGCTGTCAGGGAGAGTCATGTGTACTCAGGCTGCATACAAACACGTACAAAGATACTTCTGAACCTCAGGGTGACATATGTGATACACTAGATTATTATATTAATTATTGGATCAGACCAATTCACATGTGTGTGTATGGGGAGGGGTGGAGAAAGAGACAGGTCAAATTTCACGAAGGTGTGGTAATGCCCTATCCCATATCTCAGCCCCTGGAGACTCCTGGAGCTAATCCAGAGCAGCTGTCAGTCAGAGGCACCCCAGGAGCACTGCCCACACCACAGCCCCTGAAACCCCTACCCAGCCTCTGACTGGCTGACACAGGGGGAGCACTGTCCCCCACCTTGCCCCAGAACCTCAGAGAGGCCAGTGGGCCAGAAGTCCTGTATGGGAGAGGTGGCCACAGGGACCAGAGCAGATAAAAGCAGCAACATGTGTTCTCTATGTTGTTCGAACCCTGTCACCTGGATCCATGTAAACTGGACTTGCACAGGACTCTCTGCTGGTGGCTATCATTCTCTTTTTCTCTCTCTTTGTTTACTCCTTTTTCTTCTTGTAATCTCCTTTCTTAATATTTTGGGTAACTTGGAACTGAATGGGTTAGATTTTGCTAAATTGTATGGGTTAGCATGTGCTAAGTCAATGCTTCGGGGAATACTTTATTTTAGTTGTAGGTTACCCTTTAAACTTTTGCCAAGATCTCTTATTTCCTGAAGGTTACCAATAAAGTACGTCCTGAGACAACATGTGCTGAATCTTCTCTTTTACACTCTCTCTTAAGGTGTTAAAAGAGCCAAGGGTCTTTTAACAATTCAGTGGGTAAATTTTTGAAGCCTTGTATATTTTTAAAGTAAAACTTCCTTGGTGAGCTTGTAGCTGGAGATTTGGGGCCTTTACAACATAAACCACTTCACAGATCATCTTTGCTCTTGAAAACATGATGTATTTGAAGTGTACTGAGGCCTTTTTATACTCAGCCAGGTACAAATGTAGATACAGAGCACTAGAAAAGCTCTGCCACTGAGTGTTTATAATCTAGCTGGTAATGAAAATTAGCTAATATGGAAATAATGGTAAGTAAATTACATCCAGTATTCTACCCATATCTACATATCTGGTTATTCTGTAACTGAAGGCAGTCAAGTTGGGCAGATATCATAGGTTTACTTGGTCTAAAAAAACCAATCAGGGAATTTTTCTCTCCCCTATATCACTGTGAAAGAAAGTTGTTGAATGGGGGAGGGTGGTTTGGCTAGGGTGATTCACACACACAGAAGAACTGGTGACAGCCCACATTCCAGGATGATAGCCCTCAGAAGACTGGGGGCGGTGGGGGGGGGAGGCGTGGAGTTTTTTGCTTTAACCTCAGGAAACGGCATGACGCTTCACTTTTGCCCTGACTCAGGGAAGATTTGGAGGGGTCCAAAGTTCACTTCATTTCCAGCCTGGTCACCCGGCTGCTTCTGGCCCCGGTTTACCTCCATTCCCCTGTGCCCTGTTCTGCCCCCAGCCCAGACCTGCTTGGATTTCATCAGAGAGGCTTGACCCATCTGCAGAGGAACCTTTGAGGGAGGAGGTCGCCCTTTCTCTCCTCTGCTTCTGTGTTTGGCAGTGGTTTGTGCCCATCGACAAAGGGGGGGAAATCTCGGTCACAGCCAGCCAGCATGAGTTTCACGGGAAGAACCCCCTGTTCCCCTTTTCCCCTTCCCCTTCTCTGGGGGGGAAGATCTCCATTTCTGTCTTCTCCCACACACAATGGCCTCACACGGCAACTGACAGCGCCCAAATGTGCCCCGTGCTGATCGTGGTTAGAACTGTGCCAAAAGATGGAAAGTACTGAACTATTTCCTTTTTGAAGAGGATTTTTGGGTACAGGATTATTGTTCAGATGTTTTTGCATTCTTTTGTTGTTCTGTCAATACACATATACCCTTTAATAAAGGGCTGGGTTTTTTTTCTTTCTTCATAATTCCTTAGTGAGAGCCTCTTAATTTCGGAATTACATTTGCTTAGCAGGAGGAGTTTGGTCTTCCTCATAATTCATCCTCCTTTGCAAAACACTTCAGTCTCATTAAACTGAGACAGCAGGTCTACTTTACCCCTAGGAAATATGTTCTGGCTATCCTAAATTTTCTTTCTTCTCCCTCACCTACCATAAAATGTGCTCCTTCAGTGACTTTCCCACAGATGAAAATGAGGCCAACCAGCACGTAGTTCTCAATTTTTTTTATTTTTTTTTTTTGCCATGTTTTGAAGATGGGCGCAAAATTTTCTTTCTCCCGTTGTCAAAGACTTTCTTCTGTCTCCATGACATTTCAAATCTAATGGAAAATGAACTTCAAGGAACACCAGCCTGATAACTCAGCACTCTGGTACTCCCCATCAGCTCCCAGAGACTTCTAGGATTGATGTTTTGCAAGCAATCCTTGACTCAACCCTCATTCTTTTCTAATAGCTCTCCTCCTTAAGCCCTGTCATTAACCTACAAGGCCTGTCGCAACTTATCAGTGAAGACTGAGGTAAACGAGGCAGTGAATATCTCAACATTCTCTTTCCACTGTCATTAAATCAACATCCTTCATTTAGCAACATTAACACTTTGCTCTTGTTAAGCTTTTTACCACTAACATGGCAATAGAAGCTCTTGTTGCCTTTGTTATTCCTCCAACTTCAGCGGAGTTTGACTTTCCTGAAGCCACCCCTGCATGCAAGAGCAAAGTCTTGAAATTATTCCTTTGCAACTTGTCCCTTTTCCACCCCTTAATGGTATCTGTTTGGATTGGAGCTATGCTGTGACTTTCCCACTTAACCAAGGCAGCTTTGATTTTCAGACTGGTGGGATAAACTGTTCTGGTTTGCCATTCAGAATTGTTTCCCATGGAATATCATCTACCAGTTTCTGAATAAGCCAAAATCTGTTCTTGTGAAGTCCAGGTTCTGTGTCCTCCTTTCTCACTCCTCTCAGGAACTCGAAGACCATTACTTCATGATCACTGTAGCTGAGGATGCCATTGATTACCACATGATCATCCTGCACCTCCTTGTTAGCGAACAGCAGATCCACTGTCAATATTTGGCCCATCTAGTACTTTTATTGGGAAGTTCCCCTGATACTTTCCAAGTTTTGCATACTTGGCTCCTTGCAAGCTGTTCTTCTGGGAGATGTCATGACTCTGTCACACAGGGACATTTTCAGCAGTTTAAAGAAGGCTATGCCCACGTTTTCACACAGTCTGTCTGGTCTGTTACTCATTCCCACCTGTTGAAACAGAACTAGGCCCTAAAGAGTTAACTCTGAATATTGATCCAGGGACCTTCCTGCTCAGAAGAATGTAATGCTTAACTAGAATGTACTGCTTAGCTAGAGACAGAAACCAGGGCTTAGGGATTAGATGGTACCGTGCACCAAAAGAATGCTCACACATCTACATAAATAAAAATAGGGTTAGAACATGAATAGATAAGGGATAAAACAGGTACTTGAGTCCAAAGTCTGGCAAAATTCACCGTGAAGTCAGTGAAAATCAAGAAAGTTGAAAAGTTCAGTCGAGGAAGAAGAGTGAAAATACTACCCCATGAGGCTGAAGAAACAGGAACGACCACCAAACATCATCCCAAAAAGACGAATCCACCCCAGACTCCACCTATTATGAGTATTATAACTAGATGTTGCTGGTTTAAAGGTAAACCAGCAGGGGAAATGAACTCAACTCAAAAGAGAGATTATAAATGAGAATAACAATTTAATAAAATAATACAATAAGTACGATTATACAGACAAACAGTTGGTTTTAACCCACAAAACCCAAATATATAACCCAGCACCCTGGGTGTTCTTTGGCCCCCCTGAGTCCAAAGGAAAAGGAGAGGGGAAAACCTGTCGGTGAGAGTGCTGTTGCAGTCTGGTCAAGAGTGGTGATTGCGGTCAGGTCGAGAGTGATGGTTGCAGTCTGATTGAAAAGTGATGGTTGCAGTCCAGTCGAGAGTGGTGATCTGCAGTCTGGTTGAGCGCGGTGATCTGCAGTTGAGAGCGGTGATCTGCAGTCCTCCTCTGGATCCCATGAGTGGTTAAAAAAGTTCCAAGATTATATATTCTCCAGTTCAGGCAGGAATGCTCAGTACCTCCCTCAGGGTGGGGGTTTCCTCAATGGGTGTGAGGACAAAAACACCCTTCTATATCGCAGGCCTCTTAGCACCCAGTTTGTAGCCTGAGGAGTCAGGCTACTCTGGGCAGAAGGTGTAAATAGTCTATTGACAACAGTTTCTGGGAAATGGCATGGAAGGCTATAGAATACACAGTTTTGGGTTACACCCATCCAGTGATGAACTGGGCCCAGTTACTCTAACTGGGACATGCAATTATATGAATATGTATGTGAAAATGTTGTAATCACTCGTAGAAATTGTATATAATCCTACCTTTTCACTGAGAAGGCAGAGCAAGTTTGTCCAGGGCAACCTGGCTTGCTCTCCAGCATTGCCTAAATAAATACCTTGCTGTTTAAAGGTTAAATTCTGTCTCTAAACAGTTCCATTGCACCTTTTTGGGCATCACTGTCACAATCTGATTATTAAGACTACTAGAGAGATGCCTCTGCCGAAATTAGGTGCGAGATCATATGGTGAAGTCAATAGTAGGGATTTTAATTATAGAGGTGTTCAGGAAAGGAGAGGGAAGGGGAGGAAGAGGAAGAGAGCAAGCAACAGATAAGCAGAAAAAAGATATCACCACTCTGCAGATTCCAGCGATGTCCCATTGGTCCTCTATTTCTGGTGTTCTTGGTGGTTGCAGACTGTATCTGTCAAGAGTTGAGGGAAAAGATTCCACAAAACTGCCATTTCATGGGGCTTATATTGTGCAGGCTAGGTGGAAACACCTCCTGAACCTCCCCTGGATGATTTTATGAGTCTTTGACACCTTCTAAGATGTTGTAGCTGTCTCTTACCTCAGATAGTTCAATCAATCATGGCTAATAATGGTCCATTATCCGAGACAAATAGCTCAGGCTATTCATTCATCATCAGCCAACATCTTCACTGCTTTCCGGAGGTGTTTCAGAGTTGAGTCATCGTGTAAGGGAGGACATTGGCATGATAAGAAGGACTATCCCACCGCACAGGATTTGCCTCTTATCAGCCTCTTCCCTGGAAATCCAGTTTGTATCTTCAGGTATGCATTCCCTACTGCAAGTGGGAGGTCACTCTGCCCATCACTAGCAAAACAGCCATCCAAATGTTTGATCCATTAGCACCAGTCTCTTACAGCATCTGAGCTGTTACTGCAGGTAATCGAATGTCAGCAGTTCAATTTCTTACACTTGTGGATGCATACTTTTCCTTTGATCTTGAATAGCTGGACAATAGTTCCACCATATCTTATCTCAAGGTCCTTTTGCAGTCCAAATTATTAGGCATATTCAGGGAGGAGTAGGCTTCAGGAGATGAGCAGTTGTTTCTTTGCAGTTTGCTACAGTGGACAAAAGTCTTCTGGTGATCTTAACAATGTTTAGGCCATTAGACATTTCATCATCTGACACCATCATGTTGTTAGCTTTCACAGTCCGACCTTGGTCCACAGGTTCTCCACCACCTGCTGTCTGTCCCACATATCTGACTACTCATTTGTACACAGACCATCCCTATCCTCCCTTCCACATGTGTGCCTCCTGAGAGACTTGTACCTGTCCACTGCTTCAGTCACGTGAGCTGTCCCACACCATCTGAGTGATCACAGGGATGTTACAGATGCATGACTGACATTGTTGTTTATTAGAACAAAAGATGTATTTTATATTTCTTGTAACAAATGGGTCAAAACAAAAACATTTCATTATCATTCCTTCCTTATTAATACACAATTACAAAAGTTTAAAAATCAAGAAACACATGAATGTGTTAGCTACAAAAATGTACAAAATGTACATAAAATTATAAGAAAGGTAACCCATGACTTTTGTCTCTTGATTTTTGATCAGCCACAGTTTGGTTTAGAGACATAGAAAGTTGTAGCTGTTGCAAATTTTGTAAGCAGTAGCACGGAACAGTCTATCAGGTGTGAAATCTATCATTTGGATAAATATCAGCCTTGGTTTTTGCAACTGCTGAGCTTGGGTTTAAAGCATGTGTAAATGGCTCTTGGGTTGGTAACATCTGTGTGACTATTTACCTGAGGAGTGTTTGACTGTTTCTAGTGGGTACTCCTCAACAGATCAAGCAGTCACATTCATGTTAGTCACATGGTCTTAACTGACATACCAAAAAGTGCAGACATTTTAATTTTTATTTCACAATTTTTCTGTGAATATGAATTTTTACTTTTCAATTTCTGGGAAAGTTTTGAAGTTAATACTGTATGTAGTAGGGAAAAAAAAGAAATTAAAATGGTGGTTCCTCAAATATAATTTTATCTTAGAACGAAAGTGTATTGTTCAGTGTGTTTTTTTTTTCCTATTCTGTTGATTAATCAACAAAGGAAGAGTCCAAAGATACATTTGCAACACTGATAGTTGTAAAATATGCGTGTTCTTATAGGGCTGTGAATATTATCACAGTAATTTTTTTTAAATTCCTTCATCCATATAAAAATCTTCCTATATGTGAAAAATAGCATATAGCTTAATAGCATGAATTTAATTAATTAATTCCTCCTACAGTGGAAGCAAAAATTTGAAAGACCCAGTGGTTCAGCTATTAAATATTTAGTAAACTTCAATTACTATAAATATGCACAAAATACGTTAGAAGCAAGAAAATACAATGCTAGGTGTACAAAGACCAATAGATAAAAGATTGCTCTAATGTGATGTAGATGTCCTCTTCCTCAAAGGCAGATGACTGCAACTCAAAATTAATATCACTTGAATAAAGAAAAGTCTGTCCTCACTACAGAAATCAGTGATCTCAACCAGACATTATTGTGTTAACTTGTGACCATAACAAGAGCCAGACGTGTAAGTAGTGTGTGGGGGGGCAAATGTTCTTAACAGAATTTCTCTGAGTAATAGATTTTTTCATAGATTCCTAGGCAAGTGAGGACAATAAACTTGACTCAGATGGACCCTTTACCAGAAATAAAATGTCTGGATTGAAGGCTAATTGTGTCTTGCATTTGTCACCTTATAAAATTTTGTATCCCTCAGGGTTTTCACATGACCAAGATTCATCACTTCTCATCTTTAGTACTGAATCCCTGGAAGCCCATGTGAGAACTGACAGTGTGACCTAGGTTCAGCTGATAAATCCCCTAAGGAATGAGGAGGGTGTTTTGTTTTAGTAAGTCAATTTAAAACCGCCTTATATTTTAAAGAGTGCAGGGGGAGTTTTAGGCTTAGCTGGTTTTATTACAGAAGCTGCCTTGAGTATTCTGAGCAAGACTCTGACTGTTACAATCAGGGGAACAAAATCAGGTCAATGGGAAATTGAATAATATAATAGAATATTCAGTGAAGTCTTATGGGATAAAAGCGCAATAATGATAAATTCAGTTCTTTTGCACAACCTTCCAGTATTTTTCTACCTGTAATAAAATAAAATAAAAATAGAAAAAATTAATATTAATATTAATATTATTAATAATAATAATAATAAAAGCCTACCCAAAACCAAACCTGAAATTTAGCCTTAACTAATATCATTGTACTTTCTAGAATGGACTTTGAAATGCTACCTGAGTAAATCATATTATTTTTAAAATAAACCCCAATGAAGAAGACAAATGATAATATCCTTGCTCTCTCATGCCTCATTATACATTTTCAGCACTCAAAACATATCCACTGAACTTAGGCAGCAATAAACTGAGGAAGGAATTAACACAGTTTTCAGTTGCTTTTCTGTAGAGATAGAAATGAGAATTCTCAGTAACAAGAAAAGAAGTAATACCTTCCATTCACTAAATGGGAGATGGTTGTTCTGTAAAAAATATGGAAGAATTCTCTTTCAGAAAACAGAATTTAACACATGGTCCAAGGAAAAAACCAGTATGGAGTGAGGAGACCAGTCAAAAATATTTCATTTAAATCTGATCATGAAGTGAACAATTTTAACCCAAGTATATGTCAGGGTTTTCCTTTAAAGTCCTTTGAATGGCCAATATCTTTTGGCAGTCACCCATTTAGCCTGATGGCCAGCAAAAAGTAGGAGTCATTCTGATTCAGAAATGCTTCTATATCAAAGAAATAACTTTTCTTTCTGTAAAGTGTAAGAAAGCCTGCGTACCTGGCATTTACACAGTCTATAAACTGCACCTCAAAAAAGCTAGCAGAAAAGCAAATTATTTTTGAAGGTCAGAACTAGAAATTCTTTATGTTCAAACCCCTCCAAGGTTTTGATTATTTTGTAAAATTATAAACATGTTTTAAAACACTGGGTTTTAAATTTTGTGTCTTATTTTTCTCTGATTTGCATGGTTAGCACTTTGAAAAAATACTGCAGTGACTCTCAGGGCTCAATACAGGGCACAGCATTGACTTCCATTTCCAGACAATTACAGTACAAAGCACAGTGAGTAACTGAATTTGAAGGAAGTTATCCTTGTACCTGCTGTACAAGTACCTGAAAAAAGGTTGTAGCAAGATGGGGATTGGTCTCTTCTCCCAGGTAACAAGTGACAGGAGGAGAGGAAATGGCCTCAGGGAGGGATAAGATTGGATATCAGAAAAAAATTTATTCAGGGAAAGGGCAGTTGGGCAGTCAAGATTGGAACAGCCTACCCAAGGCAGTAGTGGAATCATCCCTGGAAGTGTTCAAACATATATGAATGTGGCACCTGTGAACATGGTTTAGTGGTAAACACAGTAATGCTGTTTATCAGTTGAACTTGATGTTCTTAGAGGTCTTTTCCAACCTTAATGATTCTATGAATTTATGAAATATGGCTGAGAGATGAAGAGCAGAAGTTCGTACTGATACTGTGTGTTTATTTACAGAGGTTGAATGAGATGTATATGCATCCTGCATATACACCACATGTGTATGTGTATGTATAGAGCTCCAGGGTATGAGGACAATGTACCTGTGCATGTAGGGCTTATAGAAGAATATCTAACTGGGAAGATTATACAATAGAGACATCAGTCAGCCTTTGTAGGAGACTGAAAGAATGGTTGCCTGGGTCAAAACAAAGAGGTGGAAGTGGCAGGGGAAACAGGGTGAGCTCTGCATAGGTGGGACAGTGCCTTGTTTCACCTCATCCTGCCCCCCTTGAGCCTTAGTCAGCCTGTGGTCCACTCCAAAAAGGCAGTGGCCAACCACATGGCCTGTCCCAAAATGTAAGACTGACTGGCATCACTGGAAATACTGAAGTGTAGTCAGACACCTGGGGCAGGACCCCAGGGGACCGGAGCAGATAAAAGGACACTGATGAGGCACCAAGCAGCACACTCCACTACCCTGGATTTAGAAGGAGCTGAAACCCTGCTGGATTATAGGGTTTTGGCTATATACTTTTCTCTCACCCTTTTTTTCTTTCTCTTTCTCTTTCTCTTCCTTCTGCCACCTCCTTCTCAAAATATATTATAAGCAGACTAAAAATTACAGTAAGTGCCTTGTTGTATCTGGGTAAGTTGAAGTTTGCTAAGTTAAAGTTTGTGAAGTACCTTACTTTGTCGGGATGTTGTTTTAAAATTTTCCAAGTACCTTATTCTACCTGAAAATTCTAAAATTTGCAAGTACTGAACCTTCTGAGAATTTTGGTATTTTCTCCTGTGCACTGCCCAGAGTAAATCAAACTACCTTCCCCTAAATCCGCTGAGTAGGTTGGGACATTACACCCTTATACCTGATTTATGACTTGAGCTGTTGCCCTGCCCCCAGCAAATAAAATAACTCTTCCTGCAGGAGGCCCTCCAGTCCTAATGTTGACAGTAATGCTCCAGCTGGGTGATGCAATATCTCATCTCTGTCTCAGACAGGAATACCTGGTAGGTAGTATAAGCAATTACCCACTCTGCTTCTACATCTACCAATCTGTGGATCCACAGCTATCCTGAGGCTTTCCTGTTTTTTAAAAAAAATTATCCTTATATTCTAGTGCTTGTTAGTATTACTTAGAGAATTATTTTGAATCAAAATTTCTTCTTGTTGGAAAGCAATACTCTGAAGTTTGTCCTGTAACAAAATAAAATAAATTTTTAAATACTTAATAGACAAACATTGTCTTCGAGAAAATTTTTATGGGGAAGTTTTGGGAGAAGACATTCGAAAAGATCTTAGTGTGTTAGATCTCAGTGTGTTAGAAAGACATTGAAAAGAGCTAAATGTCCATCTTAACAGTACAGTATCACAAAATTGCATATGATTGAGTTTGAAAGGGACCTCCAAGATCGTGGAGTCCAACTACCTTGATCAAGAAGGGCCGTCTACAGACAGTTGCCCAGGACCATGTCCGTGAACAGTAATGTGCTTCTATCCTCTACATTCAGAAAAAAATACATGAGAAATCCAAATATTCACAATTTTATCACATAATTAGAAAATTATATTGATTTTTACAATATAAAAATTTATAAATTAATATTTACATGCAAACAAAGAAATAGGGTTTTCCCTAAAAAACACACAGACTGGTTAGGTTGAATATTTAAAATGTCAAGTATTTATATAAGCATCATAATTTATTATACATTTAGTATTTTATATTTTATAAACTTTTTCTTGTATTAAATACCAATTTAATTAATTCAGCCTTCCAGTGTTGTTTATCACAATTTCTTTGGAGGATTTTTTTCATATTTAGACTTTTTATGTAGTTATTTTTTCAGACTTCAGTATATAATTTCTTCTGTCTGTTTCACAGCAGACTGCTTCATGTTGTTGTACAGTTATCAGAAGAGAACTCGGGTTATTCTGCATGCATGACCCTATAACTGAAATCCTTTTTTAATTACTTATCATATAAGTATTACATTAATAACTCAGTTGTTTTTGATTTAGTGTTCAGATAACCAAACTGAGTCAACCAGTAGTTGCTTTAGAGTTTTATGCTTTGCTTTAGTCATTGAAATAATCATTGCTTCCGCCCAGTCAATAATCCTCATCCAAAACTGGACCTGAGTCCTTGTGAGCATATAAATCTCACAGAACACATAGAAAACACAACTGTAATATAAATTCTGCTGTAAAGGAGAATTTCCCCTAAGATTTGCATTTAAACGTAATTTGAAGTTCTCTTGACTTCAGCCATACTATGTAAAATCTGAGTAATTTTAATTTTTGCACTGGCTACTAATTCTCTTAAAAAAGTATTTACAACAATTGAAAACCATATTAATGACCAAAATTGTCTTCCCTATAAATTCTTTGTATCTGATGAGGTACAACTAGTTTTCATCCACTGTTGAGACTTGACTTTATATCTCTGTCCAGTTAAAAGTTAAAGAAAGTCATTGTAAGGAAGGGCATGGGAAGCTGAACCATCTGCACTGGTTAACTCGATCAAATTATATATGTTTAAAAGTTTCCTCAAAATGGCCATAACAAACTCTGGTTAAAGTGATTTCAAATGGCCACATAAAATGGGTTAACTTGGAATTCTTGGAAAATGGCAGGATTCCAGACATAGTGTATTTATCTCCTGGCCTGCTAATTAGAGTATGTTTGCACTTCAGAGTGCAAAAAAAGGAACTGAGTTGTATTGCTGCAGCACTCTGCCCAGACTCATTAGCTGTAATAGCAGGACTAATAAACTCAGATGCAGAACAACACAACTATGGACGTCCTGCTTTTGGATATATCATTTACTTTAGTATTTTCATAGCACCACTGTATTCCTTTAAAATGTCTGTCAAAGTTTCATGTAAACATAAGTGTATCAATAAGGAAAGAAAAGACTCTGCTATTGTTAAACTGAATACATTTTTGTTCAGTAAAGAAAAACTACATCTGTTGTTATTTAACGTGTTAATGGAGTATTATACAACACAGCACATTCATTGTTAGAGATGTTGATTTTATATGTAAGGTTTGAATCACAAAATGTTTTGCATCAGTTATTATCATTTACTGTTTGTTGAGGTACATTACTTTTCAAAAAGTTTCATTAGCCCTTTAATAAAAATGAAAATACCCATAAATCTAGCTGTCAAAATTGTTTGGAAGGAGGAAATATGTTCCTGTTTCATCTAAGAAAAGAGTTTTTTCTCTTTAGCAGGTGTATACAGATATGCACATATGCAAAGTCCCTGGAAGTGTTCAAGGTCAGGGAGATTTGAACAATCTCATCTAATGTTAGGTGAGCCTGCCTGTAGTGGGGAAGTTGGAACTAGATAATCTCCAAAGCCCCTTCCAACCCAAATCATTCTATGATTCTATGAACAGTCCTGAATGCATCTCCAGGAACAAACTCACTTAAATGCAAATATGGTATTTGTATTGTAAATTGTTCTTTGATCCAAGGCAATTTCAACCAGAAAACGTACTCTAAATTACTGGCATTCCACATTATTTTGTTTATGTAATCTCTGGTAACACCCACAGAGTGGAATTGTAAGTATTGTGTATATATCAAGAAATAACAAAATGCCATCTGTATTGAAGTTTCAGTAATTTGTAGGTGATAGGATTTGTCATGTGAGGTATGTCACGTAATTGGTAGAACAAGTTGATTTTAAATTTTATGTGTATGTATCACTCAGCATGATTTCTAAAACCTAGCATTATTACAGGATGGTTATAGAATTTGCCACAAAATGGAAGCTGAAATTCAGGTGTTTTTCAGGATCATGTTTATGTTATGTACATATGATAAAACATAATAGAATTATCATTAAAACTCCTCCCCAAGACACTGCTGAAATGAGAGGAAATGCTATAGTTGGACCTCTATTTCATAAATTAGAAGCTTGAATGTATGGAATGCAGCTGTCTTTTTAAAGATGTGAAAAAAACTGTGCTGTGCCAATTTATGTAAAAAGTGAAGTTTACTCTATAACTCCAGTTATTTTGATTCTTTCAATGAACACACCCATCTTCTATTCATTCTTGAAGGGATCAGCATGCTGTGCAACACTATAAAGCTAACTGGATCTTCAATAATTCATGTAACACACATAGTCATAGAATGGCCTGGGTTGAAAGGGACCTTAAAGATCACCCAAACCCCATCCTGTGGGCAGGAGCACCTTTCACTAGGCCAGGTTGTTCAGAGCTCCATCCAACTTGGCATTGAATGCTTCCAAGTGTGGGGCATCCATAGTTTCTCTGGGCAGCCTGTTCCAATGCCTCACCACCTTTACAGTATAGAATTTTTTTCTTAATATTTACTCTAAACCTACACTTTTTAGTTTAAAGCCGTTCCCCTCTGTCCTGTTACACACTCCTGTGAATAGTATCTCTCCATCCTTCTTGTAGGCCCTCTTCAGATACCAGAAGGCTGCAATGAAGCCACCCTGAAGTCTTCTCTTTTCCAGGTTGAACTACCTCAAATCTCTCAGCCTTTTCTTGTAGGAGACATGTCATGTTCCTCTAGTCATTTTGGCGGACCTCATCTGGACTTGCTTCCGTATAATACACCAGAGGACAGTGCATATTCCAGTTGACATGTTCACTTCTGAACTCATGGTGTGACTCAGGAGTGCAAAAGTTGCTATCCACAGCCATTCCATTCTAATGTAAAGTAGGTGGGGGCAGGTGTCATCCATATACTTGCAAGCCAGACATCCTTGCATTTCCACTCACTATTCAAGTAGTTCAGTGCACACTCACGATATTAGTGCTTACTGCTTAGCTCAAGGTTTAGTTTATATTGATGATCTCTCTCCTTTCCTTTCTCAACCTCTGAACTTTTCTTCTTTATCATTCCTTGATTTATTTAATCTACTAGGTTGGAATTCTATAAATGTATCAGAAAGTTGTCTTCATTTACTTGTTACTATTTTGTACCGTAGACTACACTTCTAAATAATCAGTGTGATCATCCTATTTTCATAGTTTCATCTTAATGCCAAATAACATCTGAAGTTGTTCTGTGTTATGGTTTGCAATGAGTTTTCACCCCATAAATCCTTACTTATATTCAGGCTTAAATACTTGTGAGCTTTTCATGATTTTCTTTTCCAGTGTTCAGAGGAGTGTAGGATAGTAGTCCAGAAGTACACATTGAAGGTATTATCTGTAAAAGATCCATTTGATAAAATGTAAAAATACAGAAAAGATTAATAATTTTGCAAAAAAGTGTGTCAGGAGACAGATCTACCTAAAATCCTTTTTGCTAACCTACTTGACATTAACAGTGATTCCTAATTTCTCTTTTTCTGCCCAGGAAAATCTCCATAAATGCAGTTTTGCTTTCAGAAAACAGCAACATTTTTCCTAAAGAAAAAAGAAACTGTTAAATCAACAAGTTAACAATTCATCCTCAAGTGCATGAACTTTAACATTTCACCTCAAAAAGTCAGTCCATAGAACTCTTCAGAAACTGTGTTTCATGTTTATGAAACTGGCAGTCATAATAACTTATGAAAAAGTACATTTTGCTTTTAGATATCTATTGAAAAAGTACTAACTTACTCCCTCTCCCCCTCCATTCACCTTCTTTTAAACTAATTTTCAGTAATTCAAGTAGAAAATTCTGTATCTGAGTGTCTGGAGGAAATTTTTTTTCATTGTAGGTAATTCAAAGAAGTTTGAATCCTTGAGCAAAGATCAAGAAAGGAAAACTTTCCTATCCAGGAAAGTCAGAAGAAAACACCAAAACTTAGAAGAAGCAAATCAGTACAGTTCAGTTCTTACAGTAAACAGCATATATAGGTGATAAATAACTTGGTCTTACAGAAGTTAGCTACAGAACTTCCATTAACTTTGATGAGGCGGAAATTTTTTTCAAATTTCTATTTGTAAACCCACTACACAAAGAGCAACAACTTAATCTTCCTATATTATATTGAAAGCAGAGCAAGTAGGTCTGCCATTTGTTTTGTACCTAGGGAACTATAGAAGGATTAAGAGCATATCTACCTGCCACAGTACAGATAATAGCAAATTAGCTTTTAGGTAGCACCATGCCAAGCAATTAACTTGATCCCTGAGAACAGGAACAACATCCCTGTGCTGATACAGCACTTTTGCTTCTTGTCATGAAAGGCCAGGCAGTTGTAATGCAACAACATGGGTAATGGTTGTGTGTTACCGCTTCTGAATTAGTTGCAGGATACCTATGTGCTTGATTGATCACCAATCACAGAACACATATGCAGAAAAACTGAGACTGGATCCTAGCACCATCCACATTTCCCATACCTTCACTACACCTGTTCTGTAAAACTGTAATCTAATCATGATCTAATATTTTATGAGCTTGTATCTTTCTTTTTCAGTAGGGATGAAGCTGTGTTGTGCATAAATAAGTAAGAGCTGATGGGAATGAAGGCATGGAAGTGAAAGTTAAGGTAAAGTCATACTCAGTTTTTTTTAACTGAATGCACTGGAATAGGTCAATTACTGTCCCTTAATGTTAAAGCATGTCATATATTAAAGTACAACTCTAAGAGGAAATGTTTTCTGAGAACTTATGGCAGTGCTTTTGTCTTCTAACTGTACACGTTCGGGGAGTCAAAAAATTTTCTATTGATTTTGTTTTAAACCTGCTTCCTGACAATTAAATGAGCACTTACTACAGTTTATATTGGGATGTGACGGGGTGACCTTGGTTGGCCACCAGCTGCCCACCAAACTGTTCTAACACTCCACCTCTTCAAAAGGACAGGGGGAGAAAATTCAATTAAAATATAATGGGTTGAAATAAGGACAGGATGATCACTTAGCAATATTGTCATGGGCAAAACAGATTTGACTTGGAGAAATTAATTTAATTTATTGCCAATTAATTGTAACAGATGAGTATGATGATAAATAAAATAATGTCTTCCCCCCACCCCTCCCTTTTTTGTATGCTCAACTCAATACTGACTCTTCTGTTCCCTATTTCCAACTGGTACAAGGGGATGGGAAAATTGGTGTTGCAGTTCATAGCCTTTCATCCTGCCTTTCCTTCCTCCTCATGTTTATTCCCTGCTCTGTTATGGTATCCCACCCATGGGATACAGTCCTTCGTTAACTTCTCCAGTATGGGTCCTTGCCCCTGGTCCTGTCACTGGCACCTGCACCAGCATGTGCTTCTCTCCATGAGCTGCAGCTCCTGCCGGGTGCCTGCTGCTCCACAGGCTGCGGCTTCCATCAGGGCACATCTGCTTGCTCTAAAGTGGGACCCTCCTTGAGTTGCAGGGGGACAGCCTGTCTCACTGTGGTCTTCACCATGACTGCAGGGGAAATCTCAGTTCCAGCACCTGGAGGACCTCCTCCCCCTCCTTCTTCAATGACCTTGGAATCTGCAGGGATGTTTCTTTCAACTATTTTCACTCCTGTCTTACAGTTGCTGCACTGTATTTTTTATTATTAAGTATGTTTTTATTCTTAAATATACAGAGATGCTATGGATGTCATTGATTAGTTCAGCATTGGCCAGTGGTCGATCCATCTTGTAGCTGGCTGGCACTGACTCTGTGCAAGTTATGGGCAGTTTCTGGAGTTTTCTTATAGAAACCATCTTAGTGCCTCCTCCAGTAGCAACATAGACTCAATACATAGGAAAAAGAATGATAATTTCTTACTTGATGTCTCCTTTAAGTTCATGATTTTATAATCATATAGAACACTTCTATCTGCTGACTTTTTTTCCAAGATAAAGGCTTCCTTGCTAATTAATGTCTTGTTATATGCAGACTATTTCTGATTTGAACATTTTTTTTATTATTTATTATGCTTTTCTAGTTCAGTGGTTTCTTACATGAAATTACCTGATCCATATGTTGTATTTAAAATGTGAATTTGTACAGTAGCAGAGTGATAGTGATTTGTAATTTATTCTCTGCTGCTTCCTATTATTTTGCATGGCATTTTAGATGTTGCTAAAGCTTGAATTGACCATATCAGAGAACTATTTACTATGACTCTTTCCTGACAAGTAGGAAGATATTATTGTCCTATTATGTTCAAGGCTTTTTTCTCCCCCATGTATATAACTTTATGTTGACATATACTTTATCTTGACAAATAATTTCAAGATACACATTCAAGTTTGTATGATCTTCCTGGGACTCTTCATAGTCAACTATATTTTGGGTTATATTTTGGGTTTATTAGCAAATTTTGTAACTTTACCATAGACCTTCATTTTGAACACAATGTATGAGTCTAGCTGAGATGGAGTTCATTTTCCCCACAGCAGCCCTTGTAGTATTGTGGTGTGTATTGGTAGCTAGAAAGGTGTTGATAACAGAGCAGTGTTTTGGCCACTGCTGAGCAGTGCTCCCACAGCATTAGCACTGTCTCTCCAACATTCCACTCCCAATCAGTAGGCTGGGGGTGCTCAAGACCTTGGTGGGGGACAAAACTAGTACAGCTGACCCAAATTGACCAAAGGGATATTCCATACCATTTTCACATACAGAAGCAAAGAAAAAGAGCAGGAAGGGTATTCACTATTTCCAGCATTTGCCTTTTACAGTAACCACTATGCATGCTGGAGCCCTGCTTCCCAGAAAGTGGTCAGATATCACTTGCTGATAGGACATAGAAAATAAAATCTTTGGGTTTTTTTCCTTGCTGTGGATGTGCAACTTTTCACTTTTGCTTTAGTAAACTGCCTTATCTCAACAAATTGTTTTCCATATTATTTTCTTTTCCCTGTCCAGTTGAGAGGAGGGGGGTAGAGTAGTCAGGGTCAAACCACCACATTATCACAAGTTTCTGTAACTACCATTCTTCTACTGTAAACACTGGCATGTTAAATATGCAAAAAATGTTTTAGAATGTGAAAATCTTGTTAGGTTTTTTTCCCCAGTACTGTATAATAATCTAGGTGATCAAAACCTTTACTACAGCAAGCAATAATACTGTTACTTTGCTCATTGAAGAGGTCATAAATAAAGGGCTGTAGATCCCTTGAACTTTCATAGATCCTTTGCTAAAAATTGATGTCACGTTGATTATGTTCACTTCTTTTGGTATAGACATTAGCGATAGGTGGGTGGGTTCCACATCATAACAATTTAGGATTTTAGTTCCTCTGGAACGCTTGAGGGAAAACTCTATCTCATTATTGCAATTGTTATTTGAACAAGTTTATTGTAAATTCTATTATGTTGACATTTTACCACGAACCTATCCCTTGTCTTCTGTGAAGAACAGATTAGTTGGGAAACTTCTGAAATCAGTTGATACTGATACCCCCCCCAAATTTTATTTGCCTTTTCTACTATGGATCAATATTCTTTGATATTCCATCTACACCCTAATAATGTGTTTTTCTGATCATATAAGTGGTGGATGTTCTGAAATGTTGCCTTTTTTTTTAGCTTTCATGGGTTTTGCAAGCTGATGCTCAGAATAATTTTTCAGACAGTGACTTAGCATTTTTTCAAACAGGCTGTATGTTCTCGTCTTTTCTTTATTGGGAACTGGCTTCTCTTTTTTAAAGAATGTCTCTTCACATTCAGTAGTCTCTTTTTCCCTGCTGCTTAACTTATATGAACCCTTCCGCACGGCCCATTTAAAGTCTTTATTAATCTCTCTGGATTTTAGTAAAACATTTCATACACAGGGGAAATTATTAACCACACTTGAGAAGGGATGATTTATAGAGAATTCAAAGTTGGGTTAAAAAGTTGCTGAAACAATATATGTCATGATGATAAGAGTGTACATGATAGTTCCTGGGATTTACATTTATATAAAACATTCATACGTGAGATTTTAATTTTCATTTTTATGGAAGTAATAAAAATAGGGTCAGAACAAAACCGCCTACCCATGTTACCCATATTAATTGTAAAACACATGAACGCAGGAAAATCCATTTCAGAAATAGATGTTTCCAACTATACAAATGCGGTATAAGTGCTGTATAAGAACTGTATAAGTTCTTTCATAGCACTTAAAGTATGTTACACTGTGTAATATACTGGAATAATTTAAATTATATTAAATGTGCTTTTATGCCTGTTTTGGGCTGGCTTAACTGAAATATTTTTAGCTAAACAGAATTTCAGACGTACCAAGCTTCGATGCAAAAGACTAACTACACAGAGGAAAAAGTAAAGCTCTTTGTAAAATTTAACCAATGACAGAACCTGAGGGAAGCACCTGAAGTTGTACCAGGGGATGTCTAAGTCGCATATTAGAAAAAGGTTCTTCATCCAGAGGGTGGTCAGGCACTGGAACAGGCTCCTCAGGGAAGTGGTCACAGCACCAAACCTGTCAGAGTTCAAGAAGTATGTGGACAATATTCTCAGACACATGGTCTGACTCCTGTGGATGTCCTGTACAGGGCAGGAGTTGGACTCAATGATCCTTGTGGGTCCCTTCCAACTTGTCATATTTTGTGATTCTGTGATTTATCTCAGTTAGGTCATCTGTTTTGTTTTTCCTGTTCCAACATCTGGGTTTGCAGAACAGCTGTCTAATATTGCAAATGAAAGCCCAACGGTAAAACAACAGCCCTTCCAAGTTAGCAGCATTAGAGGAAGGAATGCATCAGGGTGTTCCACACCATCACATTGATATATTAGTACAACTGGTAAAAAGGACTAGCCAAAGCCCTGTATTTGTCTTGACTGTTTATTTATGTCACTGCTAGACCCTCAGCTATTTTGGGAAACCAACTAAAGATTTTCTGCTAAAATTCTTTAATAGCCTTTCTGAAGATAAACTTTAAGGATCATCTGTGATGGACTGAAATGTTGGTAATGTCTTAAACATCGTCAAAATCATACAAAGACTTCTTGTCAAACTGCAAGGAAGCAACTGCCTGTCTGCAACCACCAAAGCCTGACTGGACTTTGGAGGGAAAGTGAAGGGAAACTGGAGATAAGACTATTATCTAATCGTCTCAGGTCTGAGGAGAAGTAAACAAGGCCTGGGGGGTGCCAGAGGAGAAGGATTTTGGGTGTGTGATGGCAAAATCTCTCCACACCAAACAGAGTTAACTCCCTGCTCCACAAAGACGATGTACACACAGGACATTTGTGTGAAAGGAAGCTGAAAAGGGGTCATAAACCATCAAAGACCCCCAAAGCATCACCCCAACTCATTCCTGAGGCCTTCCACCACCAGAGGACTGCATATGATCCAAGTGAGGTAACAAATCCAGAGCTTGTTACAAGAGACAGCAAAGCTTACCCCTACTCTCCAGGGAATGTACCTGGCGTCTCCTACGTACATTAATCCACTGGACTCTATGTTTTGTGGGACCCTCAGCACCAAGAAGACCAGAAAAACCGGACTGATGGGATGCCAGCTTCCATCGAGTGGTAATACATTTTCTCTTTTAATCTCTCTCTGTCACTTTCTTTCTTCTACCTGCTCCTTTTTCCTATTTCTTTCCATCTCTCTTTCTCTGCCTCAAATTTACCATTAAATAAAACCCATACTATTGACTTTGGCATCTGGTCTCATTTGCACTTTAGTTTGGGCAGAGGTATTTCTAATAATGTTAATGATTGGATCATAACACCGTCATAAAAATAGTGAATGAAGTCCAAAGTAATACAAAAAATTAACATACCATAACAAGGTGTCCCAAGAAATGTCCCTACTTTTTGGTTTTTACTGCTGATATTGTCTGTGTTGTTCTTCGTTATATCAAGTATCTACAATTAAATATTTGGAATTCTTCAATAAATATATTGAAGCCTTTCGCCTTATTCCAGGGATGTGCTTCACTTCCTGTATATACAGAAATAGTTCTATCAACTTCAATAAGAGTACACTCAAATATTTAGAGCATAATCATGGCCCTAGAATTCATCCTACAGGGAGTTGCCACAAATGCACTTTTTAAAAAAAGTGCAAGGAAAGCCTGTCAAGAAGTATTTCCATGTACTGAAAAAGGCTGCCATTACCAAAAGTACGAACTATTTGGTGGCTAACATAACAGTAGTCTTTTAGGAATTTTGAAATGACACAAAGCAATTTACAACATCTTTCAGTTTTATGCAGTTTTATATGTTTCCCTAATCTTGGTAGATATATTAATTTATCATAGTGACATCCTCATTCTAATTAAGTCAGAGTAAAAAAGTAATTTAGCATAATTGTTTAGTAAAAGATTTTCTGATTTATTGTTATAAGGATGTATATTTAAACATACTTTCCTTTTCCATTTTAATTTTTACTAACTGATGAATTTTGATGTCGTGACCCTCATTCATCTACCAAAAGTTTATTTCATATCTTCAGATATTTTCTATAATGTATAAAACAAGCCTCAGCAAGGCTTCTGAACATGTATCTAGTTTTAATAAGTCTATAACTAAAGGTAATTCCTTGGATCTCCTTGATCTTATCCTACATACCTGTTTGATTACTTGATAAATCAGAACCTAGTTAAACCTTGGGCCCTTGAACAGATACGACAAAGTCAAAAGATGATGGTTAGCCATTTCTTCTTGCAGGAGGGTAATTGTCAAAATGGGGGACAGAAATAATGTTTTTACTTTTCAGAAATAGGACTAATATTTTTACAAAAAAATATTTAGTATTTATTGTAAAGAAAAACTGCCATTTTTCATAATGGAAATAATGCCATGAATTCTTTGAAATCTGTAGGCTAATTGAGTGAACTTGATCATGTGTGAAAGTCTTTGGTATTACATGATAAAGTATCTGCTGCTTGAACAATAAGCAGCAGGAAGAATCACAGAATTGTTAGGGTTGGAAGGGACCTCTGGAGATCATCTAGCCCAAAACCACTGCCAAGGCAGTATCACCTAGAGCAGGTTACACAAGAACACATCCAGATGGGTTTGGAATGTCTCCAGAGAGGAAGATTCCACGAACTCCCTGGGCAGCCTGTTCTCGGTGTAAAAAAATTCTTCCTCATGTTGAGATGTAACTTCTTGTGTTTTAGATTATGGCCATTGCTCCTCATCCTGTCACTGAACACCACAAAAAAGTCTGGTGCCATCCACTTGCCACTCACCTTTGAGATATTGATATGTTATCCCTTCTCCAGTCTTCTCCACTCTAAACAGGCCCAGCTCCCTCAGTGTCTCCTCATAAGAGAGATGCTCCAGACCCCCAATCATCTTTGTGGCCCTCCATTGAACTCTCTCCAGTAGCTCCCTGTCTCTCTTGCATTGAGGAGCCCAAAACTGGATACAGTACTCAACCCTCACTAGGGCTGAGTAGAGTGCCAGGATCACCTCCCACAACCTTTTGGCCGCACTCTTCCTTATGCACCCCAGGATACCATTGGCCCTGTTGGCTGTGGGGGCTCACTGCTGGCTCATGGTCAACCTGTCATCCACCAAGACTCAGGTCCTTCTCCTGAGAGCTGATCTCTAGTAGGTCAGCCTACTAGACTGTAGGCACTTGTGCTGTACTGGGGTACTTGGGGTTATTTCGTCCCAGGTGCAGGACCCTACACTTGCTCTTGTTGAAATCCATTAGGTTCATCTCTGTCCAATTTTCCAGGCTATCAAGGCTGTGTTTCACAGACTGAGTTAAATCCATCTCACTGCTACACAGAAAGAGAAACACACTGATGTGTCTTGCTACTTTGTGTCAACATACAGCAAAATAGGGTAACAGTAAATCAAAATTTTATTTCTTTCCCACCAAGAGAAGGCCATAGTTATTAGATTATTTTTTCCCCATGTGAGGCTCATTGTTTTTCAAACAAGCCAGGTATGAGGCTCTGTATAATGAGCATCAAGACTGCAGACATAGCACTTTTTTAGCTAAGTCTCTGATGCTGCAGAAGAAAATGTCAGTTTGAATTATTTAGCCAAACAGTAGCATCCAAAATGAAATTATTTATTGGATTGACAGCTATAATGTGATAGCCCTGTTGGAGGTGCCCCAATGGCGATTTATGAGTGGTGGAGGGAAATTAGTGAAAAGAAATCAGAAGAAGAAGAAGAAATAACATCAGAATGTACTTGTGTCATGGTGCACTGATTGTGCCTGCTGGGACTGCAAGAGTGTTTGTTTCGCAGTGCCTTTACTCCTTTGCACAATTGTTTTATCATTAGTACCCCTGTTACCCTTTTTCCTATTGGTTCAATGTAAGCCCTCTCCTGCTTCACCTGTTCTCTCCAGAGACAGTTTCCCAGTCCAGGTTCAGAGAGTTCCACCCCTTATTACTGTGATTTGCTACTGTTGGAATATTCCTCCCAGTCTCCACCCTTTATTCCAGAAAAGTCCTTGCTCTCCCTATAAAAGTTGGTGTCCATGTTTAATAAATGTTCATTCTGTATCACACTGTGACTCCATGCAGAGTGATCCTTTCTGGGTCTTGCATAAGGGGGGTTACAGCTCTCCTCCCATCAACAGCCCTATGTTCTGGTTCTGGTTACCTCCTATTATGAAAGAATGCAGGTGTAATACTTTGTAACATCCTTCCCACACTGATTTTTACGTTCAGACTGCTGGTCAGTCAGAGGAATCAAGTTTTTAAATGCTGTTTGATTTTAGTGTGATACAGAGAGCAAGGTTCATGTGTACCTGTCATATGATTTTTTTGAGGGATTCTTTCCTTTTATTTTGAAAATGAAGGTTTCAGTATTTTGTTTCTGTAATCCTGTTCTTATTGGGAGGTGAGGGGAAGGGAAAAGGGATTCAATTTAGCATTAAAAATACAAACATAATCTGTCGTCTTTCTGGATTGTATTTTTTGGCTTGTTGGGGATTATGGAGAATACTGAGGTTGGAAAAATCTGCATTTTGGTCCCTGGTTTGGTAAAGATAGCTAGTATCTGCCTTCACAAAACTTAATCATTTTTACTTCCACCATTAGAAAAAAGGAAAAAAACCCTAAACAAAACAAAAGAAACCCAACCATAAAAGTGTGGCAATTGATGCAAAATATATGGTAATTTCCAAGGATTATAAATAGTGTTGTCTTGCATGGGAATGAGAAGAGGTGACAAAACTATTTATGGCAGAGGACTGAGGCAGTTTGAATTGTTTCTTTCCCGATGGTTCAGCTGGTAGACTACATTTAAGCTCAGAGATACTTCCTCACATACATCTCTGGCTTTCATATTCTCCATTTAGTGTTGAAACATGTTCCTGTATTCATTAGAAATTAATGAGACATATAATTCATTAGGTTTAAAGTAATAGATGAAGGATAGTTTGGTTTCAGTTAGCTTGAGTAAATCCAAAGGGCAAGTTAAGTTCCCATAAGTAGCCTGACAAAAGGAATTTAGCCCTAGGGTAAAGGTGACAAGAAAATAAAAAGTGAAAATGTTATCTTGTCTAATTGCATGCTTTGCATTTGATTTCCTCGTTCGGTGCCCTCAGTGGACATATACCTAACAAAATGCATTACATTAAGTGCACCCCAAGACTCAAATGTATTTCAAGAGCCAAAACAGTGACAGAATATCTTCAGTACTTTTTGATATTCTGAGAGACTTCAAATGAGTCTGGAAAAGCAGATGGGACTAGTAACATTACCTTATCATGCTATATTTTTTTCTGTGCTTCATTTACTTCAAAACCAAAAACTATGTAAAAATAATGATGAAGAGAACCTTCATAATTTACCCACAAAGATGATCAGATGAAATATGCTGGTTGGGAAAATATTGAATATATTTTTAGGGACATCCTTACTAATATACTTCATTATATCTAATACCAAAAATTTTTTTACCAATACTTAGCTAAAAGAATTTTCTTGTATCTGACAGTTAATTTTAAAGAAAAAAATTATCCACATTCTCTCAGGAGCAGGGACTGTAGATATTTACTGCAGGAAAATAATGTAGCAGCTAATTTTACTCAAACAGGTAAATAATAATAATTAAAAAAGCACTGAATGTGAATTTTTATGTGTCATATAATTCCTTATATTAAAAATGCTTGAGACATAACAATGTTAATGAAATCAATTTTCCTGTTGTAAATACTTTAGACTAAAAACGATGCCTTTCCAACTAACTAGATATAAATGTCAAAGTGTATACTGAGGTTCTAATCCTGTTCTCTGTTGGATTCCATGGTTGTAATAAAACAAAGAGAAGAAACAAACAAGGAGCCCAGAACTGGACCCAGAACTCCAGATGCGGCCTCACCAGGGCTGATTAGATGGGCAGGATCACCTCCCTTGACCTGTTGGCAATTCTCTTCCTGTGCACCCCGGGATCCCATTTGCCTTCTTGGCCACCAGGGCATACTGCTGGTTCATGGACAGTTTGTTGTCCAGCAGAACCTCCAGGTCCTTCTCCACAGACCTGCTTTCCAGCAGGTCAGCTCCCAGCCATTACTATGTATATGGTATATGCTTTTTTATCCAGGAATATACATCACATATCTTGCAATGTGTCTGACTGCTTTTCTTGAGAACAGTCATAAGCATTCTTTTCTTTCCCTATCTTTGTGATGAACAACACTTCTTTCTTTTCTTAACTTGTTCAATCAACTGCCGAATATTTTGGGGCAAATTTTTGCCTTTTTTCTCTCTTTTACTTTCACCACCTTTACATCAATTATTTTCTTTTACTAAACCTCCAGAGGTCACTCTTTCTAAAGTTTGAAAGCTTATAACTTCATCTTTTACCTTGGTTTTCTTTTGTCCTTGATATGACTCCTTCCTGACTGAACTTCTTTCTGCATTATTATCCTAAGTTACATTTTTGTGTTTTGCACATCACTCTCTCAAATAAAGCTGTATACCTTCTTCTCTACATTTAATTCACAAGTAATTCTGAAGTAATGCAATGCCATTTTGTTTGGCTCAGTTCTTGAAAGTTACAGTATTATCTACTGTAACCTTCCCATTGTTCTGAATGATCCACCAGAAAGGATGGTTGAAATCCAGTTTGAAACAAAATATTTGAAAAACCTCACACCACAAACAGATGTTTCCTTGGAAAAAAAAGGATAGTAAGAAATAAATAAAGGGAAGTAACATCTGTTTTCAAAACTAGCTGGATGAAGAATCTAGTGATGTACTGTTGTTCTCATAGTGTGTATTTTGTCTCCTTTTAAACAAGGTTTTAACAACTGAAGACAATATGTTCAAGGGTAGTCAGATAAAGTGTTTAGCTCTAAAGATGGAAGCAAAAACTAATCTCTTTGCTGTGAAATATCTGACATATATCTTTTTCTATCAGATCTTTGAGTTGTTTGGTGCAACATGGCATGCTGGAAGACAGGACTTAAAAGGAAACTTTTGTTCTATTTCTGGTTTATCTTCTCCTAATTTCTTTCTTTAATTTTTGGTGCTCTTTTTTTTTTTTTTTTTTTAATTTGTTTTCAGCACAATTGCTGGGTTGGCTTTGCTGGTTTCTTTCTTGTCTTGGGAGTTCTACCACATCCCATAAATTCTTCATTCTTTGTGTCCACTATTGGAGGGCATCCTTTTTTGCCAAGCCCTGTTAACCTCCCCCTATGTCTGAGATCACTGAAGCATGTCAAGCCCTAAAATTTAACAAGGTGATTCTACCATGTAATCTATTTTTCTAACTCATAGACACCACTTAGAGCTTGCATGTTATCTGCTGTCTCTTTCATGGGTGAAATCTCCATTGTTGTTGATTAGGTTTGAAAGTATTTCTTAAGAAAATTTACATATTCCACATTTTGTGATATCTGCTTTGGATTTTTAGGTCTCTCACCTAGTGGCCTCCTCAATTGGAACCTAGAATAAAGGCTGTCACAGCAAAATATTCAAATGGGTTTTTTTTCTTTCCTCTTTTTTCTTTTTTCCTCTAGATTTGGAATTGCTATTCTAATCTCTAGGTAAAAAAATTTAAAAGTTGATTAGAATTACACCAAGCAGTTTGTCCCATACCACTTTGTTTGTCTGGAAAATGCCAGTTAGTTAAATATAAAATATCCTTGAAAGGATGCAGATCCTAATAATTCTTCTGATTGATTATCAGCTTTGGCCATAGGATACCAGTGCTTTCAAAATCCATGATTATTTGGTCCACTGGGCTGCCTTATTCCATACGTAGATATTTCAAGAGTTTCACAGAGAATTCTGAGAACCTAGCAGCACACAACTCTGTAGAAAGAAAACTATTTACTTTAACCAGCAATGATTAGATACAGGATATGAACAAAAGAAGTGTTTCTGCAGTTAGTGTGTTCTCTGACACAATTCCATTACTATGGAGAAGTCGTGTAGTTCTTTACTGCAGAACCACAGCTTTAAAAAGTTCATTTTGAGGTCATCATTCCAAATGCACTCGATTTACAGGCATGCTTATTAAAATGCGTAATAAACATTCCATACAAGAAAAAATATTTGAAGTTATTGTAAGGGGAATATTTGTTACCTTGGAAACAAATAAAATCTGTATTACTATTGTGTATTTTATTTTCATTGGCGAATTGAATCCTTTTCAATTATTATGTGGGATGGGAAAGTAGTAAACAAGGTTATAAATCTCTGGAATTTGCTTCATGGTAATAGTACATTAAACAGGCAACTGGTATTCTCCATGCATTGAAGTGGAACTACTATGACTCACTACTTTATAATTATGTAAGGGATATTAACACAACAGGAGAAGTAAATTGGCTATTCAACACGAGTACCACTCTGTCTTAGCTAATTGCATATATCCTAGGTTAGCTGAGCTTGGCATATCTCCATTGTGCTTGGAACTGGGAGATATATATAGAAATGGTAATAACTTAGAAGGTAAAGTTGTTGTTGAAAATAACAAAGATTCTCATAGGATTATTTAAATTATTTGATATTTCATACATATATATGTCATGTCATGTCAGCATACATATATATGGATGCGTATCTATATATCAAACATATATATATGTCTGAATATATATATATGTATACCTATATACATATATATATTTGGTTTACATAGCATCATAGCAATCAAAACCCGAACCCAAAACCTAACAGTCTATAGGATCTAATTGAAATTTTAGGTTTCATCACTCTTATGTGTCTTAGGTGGTAAGCTTATCAAATTGAGTGAATATGTAAACCAGTACTGAATTATTAATACACATATGTATCTTCTGTGTAGTTTCTGAAATCTTACACAGTCACAAGCTAGACAAGGTGATTTAAGGTCTTGGTGTGGGCCTTCAGTTGCCTTAGGTTGAATAGGCTTCCATCAGTACAATATCGGATGTAGATACCGTCCTGATCCTCGAGGTCTGCCGTGGCCCTTTGGAGTATCATGCTGAAAAAGACTGTGAATAGGGTTGGTGCAAGAACACAGCCTTGTTTCACACCACTGATTATTAGAAAGGGCTCAGAAAGTGCATTGCCATATCTGACTTGGCCACGCTGATCCTCATGGAGTGAGATGATGATTTTAAGGAACTTGGGGGGATATCGTAAACATTCCAAAATCTGCCAGAGACCTTTTCTGCTCACAGTATCGAAAGCCTTGGTGAGATCAACAAAGGTTACATAGAGACCTTTGTTCTGTTCCCTGCACTTCTCTTGCAGTTGCCTGAGAACAAATACCATGTCTGTGGTACTCCTGTTGGGTCTGAAACCACATTGGCTTTCAGGTAGAATTCCTTCTGCTATGGCAGGTATTAGTCTGTTCAAGAGTATTCTTGCCAGGATTTTGCCAGCAATGGAGAGCAGAGTAATAGCACAGTAATTTGAACAGTCTGATTTAATACCTTTCTTCTTATACAAAGTGATGATGACTGCATCACGAAGGTCTGATGGTAGTTCGCCTAGTTCCCAACAGCGCACCACAAACTCGTGAAATTTATCATGGAGTGCAAGGCCCCCATGTTTCCAGACTTCAGGTGGAATTCCATCAACCCCAGCTGCCTTGCCGATTTTCACCTGCTGTATGGCCTTGAGGGTTTCTCCTAAAGTGGGGGCAGCATCCAATTCGTATTTCACCGGTTGTTGTGTGATGGACTGAATTGCTGAGTCTTGAACTACACGGTTGGTACTGAAGAGAGTCTGAAGTGTTCAGACCATCGATTCAGAATGGAGGTTTTATCTGTTAGAAGCATTTGACCATCAGCGCTGAGTGGAGGGCTTTGGACTTGGTATGATTTGTTTTGCCTGTGTGCATTACCTGTGTTAGGGGCAGAATGTTCAGCTCAAGGCAGAGAAAGAGACCATGCTATGACTTCTAACAAAAGTACAATTCCTTGATTATCTCTGTATTATCACAGGAGAAATGGAAATAATCTCTCAACTAGAATTTATCCACGTAAGAACAAAAATTGCAATGAAGAGTTCTTACAAGAAAAAATATTCTTTCTCAAAATGTCCAGTGTTTGCTGGATTTGATACATAGATTTATATAGCATCTGTATATATAAATAGAGTTCTTTTTCTAACTATATCAAGCCCTTTCCTGACATTCATGAGACAATTGCACACCTATCAATCTTGAAATTCCAAAGCCTTGCCAATCTGTCTTCTACTCCATTTCCAGAAAAGAATATTTTTAAATTTCTTTTTGAAGAAATGCAAATACAGTATAAGAGGGGGAGGAAAGAAGTGGGGTAGGGGTAAAGTTAATTTCATTATTGTCATTGTGTGATTTTTCTGGGGTTTTTTTAGAGTTCACTTTTTTTAATTCCCCAAACACCAAATCCAATTAAATTTGCTTTCTCATCCCAGCTTTCCGCTCCTATACCTGCACTGGCTTCTTAAATACATAAGATTTTTTGGGGGGTGAGAATATTATAAACAAGATTAGTTTAGTAAATTTGTAATCCTCTTTCCACTTCTTATTCATTTCCTTGTTTAATTAATCTAATAGTTCTATTTTTCTGTAGTACCTGTGATGCCACAGGTACTTACACAGCAGAGAATGGGGTAAACGGTAGAGTAGGAATGAAGAAGAGGGATCAATGAACAGGTGAGTATTAAAGAGATTTTCTTGGAGTCTCTATCACACAGAAACATAATGTTTCAGTTAACTGAGAGTATTGACCATGCAAATCTTCCTGAGTTTTACTTCTTGACATAAGCCGAGGCTTGTCTTCATTTGTTCTCCTTATAGGTGGCTTACTAAATTGCAGTATTGTATCATTCACAGTAAACACAGAACTATAAAAACCGGTTGCACTTTTCCTACATTGAAGAGTGAACAGGATGTATTAGTTACATCCTTTTACAAATATTTCAATAGTAAATTAGCAAATGACAGCAAAACAGAATAGCAGTTCTGCATGTGCAATAGTCTTCACACGAGTGTAGGAGCTCTGGTAAGTGTTTCAATTTTAAACATGCAGCTTAAAACAAAGTTTTACTGAGATATGAAAGATCACATTTGATTATGTTTTTCCTAAAAAATAATTTTACTGAGAAATCTGCTTTGTCTCTTGCCACTACCTTCCATTTTTCTGTCCAATATAAATGTCTCTCTTGCACAAGATTTTTGCATATTCCAAATTAATTTTGCTGGCTCGCTCAAATAAACATTAAGAAATCACTTAATAGGGAAAGGAGATGTGGTCACTTCATTTGTGTAATTGTATTTAAAAGGGTAACAAAAGTGATGATCCTATAAAATTTAAATCAAGCTCATGGGCCTGAATTGTAAAATTAACCATCCTTGAGCGAGTTGTAGTCTGCATGCTGCCCTTTAGCTGTTGCAGCTGAGCAGTATTTCATTAGTATATCATTGAGACATATGGGACGAAGATCATGGAATCAGCAATTTTAATGTAAACTCAAAAACATAGGAATTATTAGACTGATAAGTTGTTAACTACTTGATGTCAGAGTGGCAATCGCCCTTCCTTTCTCACATCTTTTTTAGGACTTCTTTGTAACTGTGGCCCTCTCACCATCAACAGAAAAAGGACCATTTCACTGCTAAGTGATCCTTCACATATTTTAAATTTAATTTTCTAGAAGTAACAAGATTAACACTCTTTTTGTATTCCCTAGCTTGAAATTTTTAAGACTTGTTACTTACCAAACAAGATAAGAGGCTGTTCCAACAAGATCTTGGTACTTCTGTTCAGTGAGTTTCTATTCTCTGTCATGCTGCTTGCTGATTTTTTCTTCTTTCTGTGACTGCCTGTCAGCTATAAACACATAGGATACAAGAATAAAAAAGAAGCTGGGTTTTTCCTTAAAAAATAAATGAGAATAAGAGATGTACCTGCATAGGATAAAATCTGTCTGTTGGTTTTTGAAAGAAATTATTAGATATATTAACTGAATCACAATTTGTTGACAAGTGCAATGGAAAAAAAATTCTTCTATTGCTTTATTACTAACTTCGTTATGTATCATAGGACTTTGGAGTTGAATCAACCTTTTATCAGAGCAGGATCACAGAATATATTGAGTTGGAAGGGACATACAAGGATCATTGAGTCCAACACTTCCAGCACCCAACCACACTCTGGGTGAAGAATTTCTTTCTAATATCCAACCTAAACCTCCCCTGACACAACTTCTCGGGTTATGTCACTGGTGACCACAGAGAAGAGATCAGTGCCTGTCCCTCCTCTTCCCCTCACAAGGAAGTTGTAACTGCAGTGAGGTCTCCTCTCAGTCTTCTCTTCTTCAGGTTGAACACACCAAGTGACCTCAGCCTCTCCTCATACGGCTTCCCCTCAAGGCCCTTCACCATCTTTGTCGCCTTCCTTTGGATGCTCTCTAAGAGCTTAATATCTTTCTTACATTGCATTGCCCAAAACTGCACACCATATTCAAGGTGAGGCCACCCCAGTGCAGAGCAGAGCAGGACAATCCCCTCCCTCGACCGGCTGGTGATGCTTTGCCTGATGCCCCCCAGGACATGGTTGGCCCTCCTGGCTGCCAGGGCACTGCTGACTCATATTCAACTTGCCATTGACCATGACTCCCAGGACCCTTTCCATGGCACTGTTGTCCAGCATCTTATTGCCCATTCTGTTCATACATTGAGGGTTGCCCCATCCCAGGTGCAGAATCCGGCACTTCCCCTCATTGAAATGTATATGGTTGGTGATTGCCCAATAACCTAATTTATTGAGGTCTCTCTGCAGGACATCCCTGCCTTTGAGGGAGTAAACAGCTTCTCTGAGTTCTGTGTTGTCTGCAAACTTGCTTAGTATCCCTTCCAGTACATGAGCAGGAAATAATAATACTACATAGTCCAACACCTGATAAGTTGCAAACCAAGAATTAAAAAACCCACATGGAATCCTGTTCAGTTCTGCATGCTTCTGTAGACAGGGATTGTAATAGTTGATCTGGTACCATCCATACACACTGATAAAGGCTCACACTAGCAAACTCGGCCTTCTCTTGCTGCTATATCTCTTTGGTGCATTCTGCTGACTCCTCATCAGGGCTTCCATCTCCAGTTTCCTCTCTCAAGTGATTGAGCTTGTGCCTTTTGTGGTTTAGGAGTGGTATCAGTCCTCCCAGTAAAACGAAAAGCCACAAGCAGATCATCCCTCCATGCCTCTGGCAAGAGAGACACAAAAGGCAAAGATCCTGAGCAGAGTTAAGAGCAATTTACTGTGACCAGCAATGATATAAGAAAACTAATAGTAACAGCAGCAATATTAATAATAAAAGGATACAAGAAGAGGGTAATCTACATACAAAAAGTGCTCACCGTTGACTGGCCTGATCTGGTGCCATACAGCTGACAAAGAACAAAATGGCCACTGGACACTCCGTGCACATGTTGGGGTTTTTTCCCAGTCCTGAGACAATGAAAAACAATGGTGGATAAACCCTACAGTTGGGACCAGCATTATCCCACCACCCTCTTTACCACTCCCTCCCCCAGAAAAAGGAATGCCCACCTGCCAGGAAATGATAGAGAGTCACTTTCCCTTGCCACCCAGCTATGAGGTATGATGGTATCCAATAGCACAAGGTGTTGGCCATGCCCACACAGCTCTAGGCTCCACCCCATCACAGCTGCTGTGAGAATTAACCCTGTCCCTGGCGCACACACACACACATATATATATAAAAATATAGGCAAGCGCAGGTATCATTTCCATAGCCAATGGCTGTCCTTCCAAGATGTCTGTTGAGTTCATTTAGTCCATTACCATGTGTTCTATCCATCCTAGAAGTCTTCCAGGGCAGGAGAGCTGGTGTGTTTTTGGCTGGCTGCAAAGTATATCAGGAAATCTCAACCGGTGAATCTGGAGCAGTCTATCCTCATTGTCTGTGGTAGTTATAGTGTTAGGTGGCGGTGTCATCTAGCAACTAATATTACACAATTCAACATTACAGGCTGTTCTCACTCAAAAATCAAATCCTCTTAATGTACACATTATATTTCCCCATCCCTCTGCATTACCTACCAAGTTCACCCAGGTCCTTGAGCAAAAAAAATCCCCTGGATGGGTTTGCCTTTGCTCAAGACAGCACTAAGCCAAACATCTTTCCTAAAACATTTCTGATGTGCACCACGGGGGCTTTATTCCCTTGTATAGTACATGAAAGGTTTGGTTGAGCCGGGCCAGCTCAATTGGTAGAGCCTCTAGTGTTATCTAACCGGGTAGCATTCACTAAATGTAGATCCCAATATTTGAAGGTCCCATTAGTTTCAAGGTGGTTTTTAACAGTCCACTGTACCTTTCAATTTTCCCAGCAGCTAGTGCAGTGAACACGATATATTCACTCAATACTGTGCCCAGGTGTCTAGGAGGCTACTTTTGAACTGAATCTCATTGTCAGACTCAGTTCATTCTGGGGTACCATATCACCACAGGATTTGTTTTTCAAGGCTCAGGATGGTGTTCTGGGCACAAGGTACGTCTCCAGCTATCCAGTGGTTGTTTCCACCATTGTAAGCAAGTGGCGCTTGCCTTGGCAGGTTTGTAGTAGTGTGATGTAATCACACTGCTGGGTCTCCCTGTGTTTGTATTTTGACCATTGCCCGCTGTACCATAGAGGTTTTACCCACTTGGCATGGGATTGCAGAGCATGTTTCACTTGGATGTGGCGTATCATATAGATAACCTGGGAGATAATGTCCATGGTTGAGTTCACCATTTGATCAGAAGTCCATCTCAATGCTACATTCTTCCCTGATGACCTGAGGTGTCATGGGCCCACAGGACAGAAATAATTCACCTTTATGTTGCCAGTCCAGAAACACCTGAGACACTCTGATACTGGAAAGCAGCAGAAACAAACTTCTTAACACCAGTTTATAAATGTTAAAAAGGGCTTTCTTCTTTCTTCAGCATGCTGGACGTTCCGAGGATAGCTCCTTTAATTGAATGTGTCAAATGACAGCCAGCCAGGGCTTTTTACTACACCTACTCTTTACATATTCATTAGATATTCTCCCTTATCTAATACATATTCATTAGTTTCTTTACATAGTCACACCTCAGTTCTTGAGCAGGTACAGCAGGCACAGCATCGCTGTGCCACCACCAAAAATGGTTACGTTTGTTCTTTACTTTATTTTGTTTGGGTACACAGAGCTTAGTTTACATCTTCTTTGTTTGAATACATCCTTACTGAATTCTCTAGGACTTCTCTAAGATCATATTGGTCCTTATTTGGGCATTCTGGGATACTGTGAGTAAAGTTCCTATTTCTTCTTTCAACTTTAATCTCAGCAGCTCAATCCACTTCTCCGTTTTTGTGGTTTTTCAGTAGCCCAATTCTTGGGTACATGCGTTTCTACATGATGTACCTTCACAGCCAACTTCTCTACCTGGACGGAAATGTCTTGCCACACTCAGCAGCCCAGCTGGGTGCTACCAGTTGGTCTTTTTCCGTTGATCCAGTCACCCCCACAGAGTGTTGGCTAACATCCATGAGTCGGTGTAGAGGTAGAGCACTGGCCAATATCTAAAGCCAGCTGGATGGCCTTCAGCTCTGCAACCTGATCTGATCCACCTTGTCCCTCAATAGTTTTTGCAGTTTGCTACATAGGACTCTGTACAGCAACTTTCCATTTTTGATTTATCCATACATCATGGCAGGAACCATCAGTGAAGAGAGTGTATTGCTTTTCACTTTTTGGTAGCAGATTATATTGTGGGGCCTCCTCAACATGTGTCACCTTCTGCTCCTCCTTTTCTGATGATAGTCCCAAATTTTTGCCTTGAGGCCAGTTTGTGATGATTTCCAAGATCCCTTGGAGATGGGGGTTTCCTATTCAAGCTCACTCTGTGGTCAGAACAATCTACTTAGTCCATGTGGCATCAGTGGCATGATGTGTTAGAGGACTTTCTCTTTGAACATCTAGCCCAGCACTGGCAGTCAGGGTGCCAGAAGAAGCTGTACTTTGGTGCCAATCACTTCTGAAGAGCTTGAACCCCTTCACAAGCTGCCAGTATCTCTTTTTCATTGGGGTATAACAGGTCTTGGATCCCTTGTATCCCCAACTCCAGGATCTCAGGGCTTGTCCTTGAGTCGCCATGGGTACTTCTTGCCAGAGACTTCAGGAAGGACCAGTCTCCCTCACTGTAATGTAGAGCACATTTTTCACATTTTGTACTGTCCCCAGGGCTACTGCATGGACAACTTCCTGTTTAATTTGTTCAAAAGGTTGTCGTTGTTCAGGAGCCCACTTGAAATCACTCTTCTTTCTTGTTACATGAGAGAGAGGTCTTACAATTTTACTGTAATCTGGAATATGCATTCTCCAAAAACCCACAGTGCGTAGGAAAGCCTGTGTTTCCTTCTTACTGGTTGGCAGGGACACAGTTGCTATTTTGTTGGCCATATCCATTGGTATCTGGCAATGTCCACCTTGCCATTTTACTACTAAAAACTGAATTTCCTGGTAGGTCCTGGCAAAAACACCCTTCAGGAGAATCTGGCTTGTTTTTTCCCCTTTCTCAAAAGATTCCTCTGCTGTGTTGGCCCCATATGATGCTGTCATCAATGTACTGCATGTGTTCTGGAGCCTCACCCTTTTCCAGTGCAGCCGGGATCTGTCCAGTGCAGTCTGGATCTGTCCAATGCAAATACTGGGCTGTGTTTCCACCCCTGGGGCAGTCAGCTCCAGGTTTACTGCACACCTCTCCAGGTGAAAGCAAACTGTGGCCTGCACTTTACTGCTAAGGAAATGGAGAAATACACATTAGCAATGTCAATGGTGGCACCATTTTGCTGCCTCGGACTCCAGTTTATACTGAAGTTCCAGCATGTCCAGCACAGCAGCACTCAGGGGTGGTGTGACTTCATTCAGGCCATGATAGTCTACCGTCAGTCTCCACTCTCCATTGAACTTATGCACTGGTCATACAGGGCTATTAAAAGGTAGGCAGGTCTTACTGACCATTCCCTGGCTCTCCAGTTCACAAATCATCCATGGGTGGGGGGCCTGGAGTCCCGGCTGGCGTTGTGGTGTCAATGTTGCACTGTTGTGGTAGCAATCGGTACCTGTTGTTCTTTGACTCTCAGCAGTCCCACAGCAGAAGGGTTCTCTGAGAGACCAAGCTGCCTAATTTCTTCTCTCTCTACAGCAGCTATCCTGAAGGCCAAACGATGCCCTTTTGGGTCCTGAAACACCCTCTCCTGAGGTAATCTATGTCAAGGATGCACAGGGCCTCTGGGCCAGTCACAGTGGGGTGTTTTTGCCATTTGTTCCCAGTCAGGCTCACTTCAGCTTCCAGTTGAGTCAACTGCTGGGATCCTACTGTTACCCCAGAAACAGAGATGGATTCTGTCCCTACAAATCTTGATGGTATCAGTGTGTGTCAGTGTCAACTGAAGCTTTATACTCCTGTGGGTCTGATGTGCCAGGCCATTGAATCCACCCAGTCCAATAGATCCAATTGTCCCTTTCCTCCACCTGGCTGGAGGCAGGGTGCCTCTAGTTCTGATCATGGTACTCATTGCTCACTTCTCATAAATATGAACTGGAGGTGACTTCAAGAGGATTGGAAGTAACATCAGTCCTCTGATTCTGTCTGAGGACTTGCCCACTGGAAACCAGGGTGGCATTGATCCTTGAAGAATTTCCCATGGTGGTTGTTCTTCCTCTCAACTCACATACCCATACTGCTGTGGCAGAGGAGGGATTTCCATCCCACTTCCTCATGTCCTCTTCATGCTCATGCAGGTAAAACGACAGGTTACCTCGTGGTGTGTGTCTTCTCTCTTGAGCAGAGGAGGGCTTACTCCCAATCGCAAAGACTGTGGTCCATGTTGGCAGAGATGAGACATTTCCTCTCTAGTTTGTTCGAGTCTTTTGAATCTGTCCACAGTCTTGGACAGTCTTTCCACAGACAAGGCACAGATCAGTAGTGAGGAGAAAATCTGATCTTCATATTGCCAGAGTCCGCTGGTCACCTGAAGCACTGTTTGTTCTCCTGTTTTCATTGACATCAATGCCAATGAGTTGACATATGATGATGGCACGGTCCATACAAACTTTTGTCACATGGATTGTGTACACTGGACCTCATCTGGACCTACAGGGGACTGCTCATTATTTGAATCCCTGTAGGTTACCCCCAGCACAGCTAATTCTCTCAGGCAGTGGATGCCTTTCTTCATAGCATTTCACCTACTTGGGTGCACTATTAGATCATCACTGGGGGAATACCTTTTCTTCACAGGTACTTGACAGGAATCACCTCTAGAAGCAATGAGTTTCTGCCCTCTCTCCATTTCCTTTGTCAATGCCCACATCCTGGGACAGTGATCCCAGTTGCTTGGCTTCACTACCATCTAGTTTCACATCATGGGATGTGATATCCCAGCATTGGATCTGCCAGATCACCAGAGGCTCATTCAACTGGCAGCTGAAATCTTTTCACATATCTCACAGCTCAATCAGAAATAGGGATCAGGTGAGTATCTCTGGTCCTGCCTCCTCCTCCTGTTCTGAAGGTCCTGATTCCTCTTCATCCTTCACTATGTGAACTGATTAGGTCTTGGATTTTTTCTTCTGTAGAGGGAAGACTGCTACTGGTAGCATTGTTCCTCTTGTTCAGCTGCAGATTGAGTAACCACGATGCCTGTTGGTCTGCTTTCCTTCTCCTCCCCCTGAGGGTGCTGGCTGGTGGCAAGCAGTGTCTGAGAAATAGTAGCCAGGGTCCAGCACACTGCAATAAGTTACTCCTCTCTAGAGTTTCAAAAGCATTTCTTCTTGCAAATATTCTGTCACTTTATCAAGGATGAACTTCCAAAACATTAGAGCAGAGAATTTCCCCCCAAACTGGTTCATTTTCTCCCACATTCCATGCCACTCATGACCTCAGGGTAGATGTCTGAATGACCTTCCCAGAAATCTCTTTCTTGACTCTAAGCATGGTGTGCCCCACACTGAGGATAGCTGACAGACTTAGCAACAAGACTATGCTTTCTGTAACATCCAAAGGGAATTCAAAATTCTCAAAAGCTGTTGCAACAGGCCTGAAGGAGGAAAAGGGGGTGAAAGGCTTGGGAAAATCATCTTCCCCTGTTCCCTCAACAGGCTGGGTAGGAGTATTAATGAACTCCCTGAGGTAGCACCCAAGGCCAAGGTAGGAGAGCAACACTGAATACACATCCCAAATGACCCTTATTGCCCTTGACGTTATCATGCTATAAACTGATATCACACAGTATGTCAGCAAAGGAATCTTGATTCCTCTCCCTGCTCTGAAAAAGAGCACCATGATGCACACACAATGCATGTACAGAAACATATTGTTTCAACAGCATTGTAACCATGACCTAATACAGGAAGCCTTAAATCAAATTTGTTTCCAAACCACTCTGGGGAGATCTGTTGTTATCTCTATCCTTCATTCCACACATTGGGCAACAATTAAAGGCTGTGGTGATTTAGGAATGGTATTAGTCCTCCTACTAAAATAAAAAAACCCAACCCACTTCTCCCTCCACCCACCCTGAGAGACAAAAGGTAGAGATCCCAAGCTGAGATAAGAACAGCAATGAGATAAGAAAATTAACAGTAACACCAGCAACTAATGACAAAAGTATACAAAAAGAGGGGGACTTACATACAAAAATTGCTTACCGACTGACTGACCTAATCTAATGCTGCACAGCCCCCAAGACAAAGAACAAAATGGCCCTTGAACCCTCCATGCACGTTTGGTTTTTTTCCCCAAACCTAAGACAATGAAAAACAATGGTGCATACACCCTATGGTTGGGCACAGCATTACCCCACAGCTCTGTTTGTTGCTTACTCTCTCATTCGGAAAACAAGAGAGAGACCCTTTCCCCCATCCCCCAACAATGAAGTAAGATGCTATCCAAGAGTACAATGTCATAGCCATGCCCACACAGCTCTATACTCCACTCCCTCACTGTCACTGTGAAAATTAACTCTTTCCTTGGCTGAAACTGGGACAGTGACCAACAGCTTCAATTCAGCTCAGTCTTATTCAGGCCATGGTTATTCCAGCAGGACATAATTGCCTGCCAGAATGTGATACATTCTTTCACATCCTATTGGATGTCAACCAGTATTTTATTGGTAAGAAATGTGTGCCTTTTTGATGTTATATTATACCCTTCTAATGCCCTTACTCTAAAGCTGCTTCTCACTCCTAATAGTGCTAACACTCATTGATTTGAATCATATTAGATATAAAACCTCACAATAGAAGTGTCTGGAGTGTTTTGTACCTTGTATAGGATCTGTGTGTCTCATTCTGGTGCTCTTACATTTGCCTATAGGCATCAGCATTTTTTCATTTCTTTGTACAGTTGCTATGCTTATTGAGAAAAGTGACATGGAAGGAGTGTAAAAAAAGAGTAGGATACTTAAACATATATCTGTTTTAAAATAAATGAGTAATTTTAAATGAGACTCTGGAACTTTTCAAATGCTTAGTTTAACACTGAATTAGAATGTATGAACTTTTGAAAGTTCATCATATATGAGCATTATATATGACATGAAGTATTATGTTTTCATACATCTTCAAATATTTTCCAGATATCTTCACACCACATTTATTTTATGGAATAAGGAATATATACAGCTATTTTCAGTGCTAGTTTTAAGAATCACAACTCATGGAGAACAATATATTTTCTTAAGCAAACAAATAATCCATCCAAACAAAACAAGAGACAGAATCTTGTAGAAAACCTTATGAATTAAGCTTTATTACTCAACAATCCATGCTTATTCTGTGCTCCAGACATTCTTTCTCTAACCTGAGCAGTATCATAATGAGTAGGACTGCAAATTCATATGAGGGTACAGTCAAATTATTTTGTTAAGTAAGAGGTCTTACTAAATTTGATAGAAAAACCTCAGTTTCTGTTGCAGTCTTATTTGTTTCTTGCCTCTTGAGGTTGGGTGCCAGTACTAGTGAAAATTGTCTTTTTTTAATTAAAAGCTCATCTACTAAACTGAGAAACAAACAGCTGCTCTTGATCAGAGCAGACCAGTGAGTTCTGAGGCTTGGATATGAATACCCACATTGGTCCACATATCAGACTCTTGGCTAAAGCAGTAGAATATTTTCATAAAATTACCATTAGTTTAATCAAGTTACCAGTGGTTTATTACCATTAGTGGAATCAACGGGACTCATGTATTTTTAATGCAAAAAACCAACCCTCAACTTCCATAAGTTGCCTACAATCCTCTGTTCTCATGGAGTAGTAGTACTGCAAGTCAGAAACTTCTGTAATAGAGGTGGACTCTGGGAGCCCTAATGGGGAAAAAAAATTATTTCACTTGCCCCTAAAAAAATAGAAATATATTGTTCGTGTTTGGACAGAAAGAATAATTGGATAAAAATGGTTCTGTGGTCTCTAAAAGGGATGAAACGCTTCAATTGCTGATTGACACCAGAAACAAATCTTTGCCCTGAAAACAGAATTGAACCGAGCTCCTTCTCAGGGGAAAAGTAAATGGATTACCCAGGAGTTTTATACTTATCAAACAACTAAGGCAGTCTAAAAGTATTCATTTTCCAATTTCTGTTTACCTGTGATCAGGACATAAGACTAGAAAGACAATTATATAACAAAAGCATTTTTAAATTCTGCATTTTTAAATCAGAGGATTTTTTTCTGTGTCTTCTGTTGCCAAGTCGTCTGTAAAGCAGGTATTAGCAAATTGCCTGTAGGGCTATATTTTTCATGTTATGTTTTCAGTGCACAATTAAAATGCCTCTTTAGTTTTTTGTAACTGCAGGGACTTTCATTCCCATCTACTCCCCCCAAATAGTTTACCATCACATTTACTTGTTATTAAATCTGGTGTAGCTGAAGATGTTCAGATTTTTCTCTGTTATAACCATCTTGATTTTTCCATTTTTGCAACTTTATTATTATGCAGATGATTACACTCTTACTTGATTGTAGAAATATAGGAGTTCACTATTCTTGAAAATTGAGTCCATTACATACCTATTTGCATCTTTTACTACCTTTTTTTTTCAGAAAAAAATACAGCACACAACAAAAAGTCTTAAAAGAAAACTACCAACATAAAGCAATACTAGTAAGAAACCATTGCTATGAATGTTTCCTTTACTGTTAGTTTCGAACATCTGATGCTGCAGAATTATCACAAACCCTCTTATAAATGACCACGGAAGTTTTTTCAGCAAGAGAGATTCCTCACAGCTTGCCTTGCAGAGGATAACCTACCTGCTTTGTACAAAAGAATACTGCTCTCTAGTGGAATATGGGAAAAGATTCCATGACCTCACCACTTAGCTTCTTCTGTCTGCATTCTTAGCTGTTTGCAGATGAAAGGCAGTTTAGCTTTGTCCTAGAGTTGTGACATGCTATGATATATGGCTACAATTACTGTGAGACCATACTGTGAAGTGCCTTTCTTTTGTAATCAAGTAAAAGAAAATTTTTTTCTTTACCTTTTGTCCCCCCAGAACTCCTTTGTAGATTGATATCAGTGGTTTTTCCTTTTTTTCAGAATGCTGGTGTCTATATCAGGAGTGTGGAACTAATAACTATTTAATTTACAGGGGAACTCATAATAATTTAACTGGCATAAGGATAATTTGGGAATGATTAATAGCCAGATTTCTACAGCTGGAAATTTTAATAATGTCTCTCTCTGGAATGTATATTTTATATTCAGAATTTACTTTCTGTTGTGTTCATTGCCTCCTTTGGAATGGGAAAGGTTTTCTGAAGCCAGGATCAAGTTGTGCAAATTGTCCAATATGTTCTGTCCATCTCAGAGGGTGGGACACTATGAAAACACAGACACATGCACAAAATATGGTGCTTTCAGTTTCCTTCCTCCAGGGCTGGTTGTAGATCTGTCATCTGTTTGGCTAGACTTAATGGGATCAGGGCTCCTTTGACAGCATTAATCGCTATCACTACTCACAGTAAGCCTGTGAGCTAGAGATTTGACATGCTGGACATACTTAAAATGGTCATGTAGTGCAGGACTGAAATGAACCTAGCCTGAAATGTGCTGTAAGTGTGCATTCAAAACAGGCATGCACTGCTTTGAGGTATTACAATATCAAACCTGGAGCCAACTGTTTTCTGATTTATTTTCACTATGCCCTGTCCCTTAGGCATTGGAAAGTAACTTAAAACATCATCTGTACAAGAGCTGGTGGCCAGAGTGCCTGGTTCCTGTTTTGTTTTCTGGAGATGGAGGCAGTCAAGTCAGGCTAGTGTAGGAATTTTCTGAATAGTACCTCATTGAACAGCTGTTTAAGGCATTTACTTTTTAGATTGTAAATAGAATGGTATGGAAAGATCAGTAAATAAATACAATATTATTTCCTTAAAAAAAAAGAAGTGAATGGCAACAGTAACAAAAAAAGCCTAATCCGAATAAAAAAAAAACCAGAACAAAAGAAAACAAAACCAAACCACAAAACATCTTCAGCAAACAAAAAAAGAGCCTCTTGCACAGGCAAGACAAGTAAGCATAGGATGGTTGCCTCAGAGGTTTTAATCCTTTCTTTTCTGAAGAGTCCCCTCATCGTCCATGTGAGGATTAGAAATTCAGAAATTTCTACATGTCAGCTTAGAATTTGGAGGATGCACCATTCACTGGTGACTATACTGAAACAACACATCAGAAGAATAACTCTTCTTCTGAGGAACTCAGAGCACTTGAGACTTTTGCTTCTTTATATTGTTGATCGAGCACTAAAAATTTTGTAAAGTTTTCTGTCATCCCAAGTCTTCTGATTAGGAGCAATTTCCGCCTACAGTTTATTCAGTAGTGTGTTGTATTTTACTCAGAGAAATGGTTTTTTTCTCCTTTGTTTTGCAAATATAAATGGCTATCCTTTACCATGGATTTCTGCTGCCATTTATGCTCGAAAATAATTCCTAAACTTGAATCAGCCCTAAAAGCATTGGTCAACTTATCCTTGAAACACAGAGGGATTTAGAATGTGTTGTGGTTTGAGACCCTCAGAAATCCAAATTTCTGAGTTAAAGCTCCCCTCCCACAATTTGCCCCAGTGTGAGAGGATTTTCAGACAAAACACAACTACTCAGCATTGGGGGAAGGGGAAAAAATACTTACAAGGTTTATTTACATACATGTATATATAACTAACAACTTAACTATTTCTTCTACGATGAAATAATATATTTACATTAGATTAAATTTCTCTTTTTCTTCAACAAGAGTCCAAGAAGAAAAGAGAAAAGTCTTTTTGGCACTTCTCAGGTCACAGTTCCTTCAAATTAGTTTCTGTGATATTAGTTAGTGCCTTTCATCTTCAAGGCAGCAGATTTGAGTATTGTAGTCAGGATTTTTCCATTCTTACTTTGTGAAAATCCCCATCCCTCGAGCCCGAGCCTTCCGGGGACTTCCTTGGAGACTTTTATTCCTCCTGAGTTAGAACATTTAGGGCAGCTTTCAGTTCAGTATTTGCCCCAAGCATCCTACCAGAGCTCCTTTCCTCTGTCTCAAACTGCCAGCATGGCAGCAACAACAGAGGGACAAGGCCACCTCCTCCGCATTCCATCCTAGTCCAGCTCTCAGGACATCTCTTAGCTCTCAACTCTTCTCTCTCTCTCTCTAGCTGCTGCTGAATTTCAGGACTCTCTACGACTTTGGAAGTCCAACCCTCCTCTCTAGAAGGTTTCAGGGTTTTGGGAAAGTAATTCAGTCTTACCCCCAGAACAGCTCTGCTGAGTTTTCTGTGGTCTGTTGCCAGCTTTTGGATGTGGTGGGCGATGCGGGCCTGGAGCTTGTACTCCCTGTCCTGCAGGATCTCTCTGCCTCTTCGAGCCTGGCTCCACGCCATCTCACTGCTGCCATCTATCTTTGTGGCTTTCAACCACCGTTCTCTGTTCAGTGCTGGTCCACCACTGCTTTCAGTGTCTTCCGCTGCCCACTCATGGCAAGGAAATTTCCTCCAGCTCTTAGCTACAGTACTTGGCCCAGTTTAACACTGTTCCAAGCTCCTGCAGCCCCCAGCCAGAGGGCTGAGGGGCTTTGGTCCCCAGGGGGCTCTCTGGCCCCTACCTCCTTGTGGCTCAGACCATGGCTGACTCTCTTATAACTACATCATCCTCCTTCTTTTCTGGTCTGTTGCAATATGTTGATTTCAAAGGAGCGAAATGTGGTTTCTGACTGGCCCTGCACCCAGAACGCCACCCCTCAGGGTTACCACTTTTTTTTAACTCCAGGAGAAAACACTTTTTTCCCCCACCACAGAATGAAAAGATTATTGTCCTCTCTTACTGGCAAGGAAATTAAGGTAGAAACAGTTGAAAAAGTGTTAAGACTGCATAAGATTTTTACTAGTGCTGGGAATAGAACCCAAATTTTTGCATCCTACTCCTGTACATTAACCAAAGTATTATGCTTCTTTCCCTGGAGTATTTGCAGTCTTTCATTTTCACGTTAATCAAAAGTTTTCTTGGGGGTTGGAGGAAAAACTATAAATGGAGAGTACAAATAAAACTATCTGGAATAGAGGAAAAAATCATCTGCAAAATCTGGTAATGTGAAATAGAGAAAATAATGAGCTATGGTTATCATGCAATAGTTTTAATAGTTTGAAACATATATAGCACAGTGGTCCTTAATAGTTATTAGATGGCTTTAGCACTCAAACTGTAGGTTGCAAAACACAAGGATCCATTCATATGTCATGACCACAATAGTATTCAAGTTATACTTTAAGGTTTTAATTGTACAATGTACAGAGATAACACAGAAAGACCATGGGTTTCTCCTGAACAAGCTTTGCATAGTTGGTATTACCACTAGAAAAGTGGTTTCTGCTAGTGTGAGAAAAATTTCCTTCTGAACTGAATATAAAATATTGATATTCTTGTACTGGTCCAGTAATTGTCATTAATTAATTGGTATGGATGTTTGTGAAATGCATTAAACATAACAAACACTATTCAATTGCCAAGTAATATTGTTATTGATTTACAGCACCTTATGCAAACATCAGGTCTTTAAAGAATAAGAAAAACAATAACTGGTACAGCACATGCTGGTTTTATTTTTTAAAGTTTAATTATATGGGTAAATGACAAAATAGTTAGAGTAAAACAATCTTTCAAGCCAACATTCAAAGGAAGTCAGGCAATTAGCTGTTCAGCTTTCATCTCAGAGAGTGCAATAAAAACAGAAATAGATGAGAAAAACCACATTGCCTAGAATATCACATGGTAAAATTGATAGACAAGGTTATATATTAGAAAATTAAATATATGTTCAAGATGAACTTTCAAATGTCTACAAGGAAAAATAGCAGAATCAAAATAACCTTCATCCACATATCTCCTAGTTTTATGGGTCACAAACCCCAGATATGCATGTAAAAACATTCCTTTACGTATGAACAGGTCTCATGTCTAAGTCCATAATGTCCATGGCACAAGCAGTGAGTATGTGCCTCAAGCACACATGATGGGAAAAAAGACATGGTGTTTCCACTGCCAGAGACTGGAGATGGGACTTTCAGTACATATAAAGACCCTCGAAGAAGACGCAATTTTTTGCCAATTTCTAACTTGTTTTTTCTTCACTTCTTCATTCTACCACCTATCAGTTGTTCTAAAATATTGCTGTATCAACCCTAAGGATTTTTATCCAAATGCAAGAGAATTTTTCTTGTGTATTTCAAACAAGGAAATGCTGGAGATTTATATCCTGTAGGAAGCAATTGTGTGTGCTTAAGTGTAAAAATTTATCTGGAGATATCCACTTTAAAAATGTGTGTATACAGCAAAGACTTTGATCTTACATCTGTCTTCTGTGGTGGCTCACACTATTTCTTCACAATATTTAATATACTGTCCCTACAGACTAGTTTGAGTATTAGTATGACCTTGAGCAATGAAATACAAAAAGTGAAAAAAGACTGGGTACTACACAGTTGTCAGACTGGGTCTTATATCCAGAATTATATCTCCAAGGTTGTTTGAGTCCATGCTAGTGTTTTCAATTCAGGGAAAATTAGGTACTTTCAGCTGGTGTTGTTCTCTGAGTTCCTGAAAGTTTCCAGTTCACAAGAGGTTGGAGCCATGTGCTAAATTCAATGGAAACAACAGTTCCATTATCAAAGGAGGCAGCTCTTGACTGTCCTTTCATGGTAGCAATATAATACCTTTGCTCTTATTGTCAGTAAATCAGTATGTCATGTCTAATTTATAAATAACATTTCTCAGAAGGGGAAAAGAAAGAGAAGAATACACAGAGAACAGTAAAAGGAATAAAATAAAGGAAGTGCTAAAACAAGACAGGATTTAGCTTGGAATCCCCAGAGCTCATTAACCCTTGGCTGTCTGGTTAAAGGCTGTCAGAAGGGCATTTGGAATTAATATTGTGGTTAACACAGTGTTTAGAATTCATATTGGCTTTCTGTATTGACTGTGATCTGTAAAAGATATAGCATTTGTAACAGTACAATGGGGGTAGAATTTAGATTACATTTTTTATTGCTGTATAATCACCTGTTGATGGGAAATGGGACTCAATGGCCTTAGATATGTCAGATGTCTATATATGTGACCATGAGAAACTGCAGACATGGTTGTGATTGGTGGGAGAGATGGAGTGCTATTTGGTAAGTCCAGTGAAGTCCAAAGGCAGTGAATATTTGAGCTCATTTAATCCTTGCAGTAAGGAACTATTAATATTTTGTTACTTTTAAGCATCCTATTCTCAAAAAGAAATTTATAAAACATATTTCCATAGGGTTTTTTTCTGACTATTTGGACTTGACTTCTAAGAGGGACTTAATTGTGCTGTTCAGGATTTTTTTTCCAAGAACTGGTTCTCAGACATCTAATATAGATGACCTGAAGGAGATTTACAGAAATATGGGAAACGACTGGACTGTGGACCTTGAATTTGAACAGCTGCAGCTGTGAAGTTGCAGGTTTCCATTTCTGCTCCCAACCCCCCTCAAATTTTGGCAGAAGATCAAAGAACAGGCTCTAAAGGAGGGAGACTCCAATATGGTACAAGTCCTTGGCGGTGGTCCATTGTTCACGTACCCTATGATTAGTAGCAATGGTAAAGAGCCTGACAAATGGGAACCATTTAATTATTCTATTATTAAGGACTTGTGTCAGACTGTTATACATCATGAGGTTAGCTCGCCTTTTGCACAGTCTTTAATCAGAGGAATTTGGGCAAGTGAGCTTACTCCTCATGATATTCGTTCAGTTGCACAAGTGTGTTTTAACCTGACTCAGTTGCTGATGTTCAAAGCACATTGGAGGAGGCTAGCAGAACAGGCATTGTTGGGAAATTTGGAATGCTCTCAAGATGGCCCTAGGTTTGGTGCAGGCCTTCCTTAGGTGCCTGGGGATGAACCACTTAATCAACCACAATTGCAGGATTGGCTTCATCCTCTTATTTTGCACAAAATCACAGAGCTCACTGCTCAAGTTTTGCTTCTTGTCCCTGATACAGGCAAGCCAAAGCAATTGTGGACAACTATTAAGCAAAAGCCAAATGAGCCTTATGAGCAGTTTATTGATAGATTAAGAGAAGCACAGGAAAAGCAGGTGCTTAATGTAGTGGTTCGGGATACAGTTATGTTACAGCTAGCCTGAGATAATGCTAACACAGACTGTAAACGTGCACTGCTATCTCTGTGTAGTAATGCAAACCTGATTGATATGATAGAGGCCTGTGAAAAAGTGAGTTCAATGTCTCACCAGATGGAGGCCCTGGCTACCACATTTGCAGTGGCAGTAAAGGTAGAGAAGTGTTTTCATTGTGGGCAGTCTGGACATTTCAAAAAACAATGCCCACGCAGACCCCTCACTGTGTCGAGCTCAAATTCTATGCTATTTTGCTCATGTTGCTGTAGATCGGGTCATTTTGCTAAACAATGTTGCTCCAAGTTCACTCTCCAGGGACAACCACTGGCTTTGGGAAACGGGAAGCGGAGTGCGAGGGGAGGTCATGCACAGAGACAAGTTGCTTCCCAGAATCCATTCCAGGCTTATGTGACCAACTCACTGCAAAGACAGCCAGAAATGCTGGAGTGGATGTCGCCAGAGCAGTGAAAACTACAATCAAGGACTCTAAGGTGCATAAGGCACCGTTACAAGAACATGGGCCATTAGGGTATGGTTTAAGTGCTTTACTAGTGGGACGCTCTAGTGCCACGATGAAGGGTCTTTTTGTTCTCCCGGGCGTCATTGATCTGGATTATACAGGACAAATTCAAGACATGGTGTGGACCCCCTCCACGCCGGTCGTTATACCGGCAGGGAGTAGAATAGCACAACTGGCACCTTTCATCGCAGAGGTCCCGGTAGCGGACTCAAGGTCTGAAATACAGGGAGTTTTGGGTCTACAGGTGCTCCACAAATCTATTGGACAACAGTCATCAGTTCAGATAGGCCAACTATGACCTGTGTGCTCACACTAACACAGGGAGGTTCAAAGAGCTTGCGAATCAAGGGAATGATTGACACCGGAGCTGATGTTACCGTCATAGCACATGAAGACTGGCTGAGAGACTGGTCTACAGTGTCAGCGGGAGATGCGATAGCTGGACAAGGCGGAACTACTCAAAGCTTTCAAAGTAAATTTCCTGTACAAATTGTGAACCCTGATGGACACGTAGCAACAACAAGGCCTTTTGTCCCCACTGAACCTGTGGGGAAGGGATGTTTTGAGCATGTGGGGAGTGTCTGTTGGAACTAACAAAAAGGGTTTTTCCGAGGGGTCACTGTGTGTGAGGGCATTAAGCAACCCACCCTTAAGCTGCAATGGCTGACTACAGTTCCTGTGTGGGTAAACCAGAGCCCCTGGCACAGGAGAAATTGCTTGCCCTCCATGAACTGGTAAAAGAGCAGTTACAGCAGGGTCATATAGAACCCTCTCATAGCCCATGGAATACTCCTGTATTTGTAATCAAGAAAAAATGGGGAAAGTGGAGGTTTCTTCATGATCTGAGGCAAATAAATCGAATTATGAAAAGTATGGGAGCACTGCAACCTGGTATACCTTCCCCTACCATAATTCCAATTGGTTGGGACATACATGTTATTGATTTAAAAGATTGCTTTTTCACCATTCCCCTACATTCTGAGGATGTTGAGAAGTTTGCCTTCTCTGTCCCGGCAATTAACAATCAGGAACCCTGTCAGTGTTATCAATGGACTGTTTAGCCTCAGGGGATGAAGAATAGTCCCACCATCTGTCAGTGGTATGTAGCTCAAGCTTTGTCTGAAGTCTGGCAGCAATTTCTGCAGATGTACTGTAATCATCATGTAGATGACATTCTTGTCGCTGCCCCAATCAAACGCAATTACACCAGGTTAAGCCAGTAGTGGAACAGTTGATACATGCATATGGGCTACAAATTTCTCCAGAAAAGGTGCAATCTCAAGCACCATGGAAATATTTGGGAATCAAAATTTTGGATCAGACAATTCAACCACAGACTGTCCAAATTTCACAAGAGGTTAAAATACTGAACGATGTACAAAAACTTGTGGGGACCGTCAACTGGATACAGCCCTTACTTAGTCTGACCACTGCTCAGTTGGCCCCTTTGTTTAAATTGCTCTCTCCTAGAAGCCTAACTACAGAAGCAAAAATTGCACTGTGCTTAGTAGAAAGAACAATAGAAACCAGAAAAGTGTACTGCCTTGCAGAGGACCATTCTCTTAATTTGTATGTGGTGATTAATGTTTATCACCCTATTGGTCTGTTAGGACAATGGGACACCCAATGGAGAGAACCTTTGCATTTCATTGAATGGATTTTGTTACCTCATCAACCGCGCAAAACTGTGAGCACCCTTGTTGAGTTAATCTGTACGGGATGGCAAGATTGTCTTGAGTTTACTGGTAGAGATCCCCAGAATATTGTTTTGCCCATGTGTCAGGATTATCTGGACTAGTCTTTAGCAAACAGTGTTGATCTCCAATTAGCATTGTTGCATTTTGCAGGTGAGTTCTTGTTTCACATGGACTCTCAGAAATTTTTGCAGCTTCATTTGGAATTACACCTGATGGAAAGGCCCTTGTTATTCCCAGTTAAGGGACTTACAGTATTTACTGATGGGTCTGGAAAGACAGGGAAAGCGGTGGTTACATGGCAAGGACAAGGTCAGTGGCATGAGCTAATAGGCCAGGAAGATGGCTCCCCTCAATTAGTAGAACTCTGTGCTGTAGCAATGGTGTTCCAAAACTTTTCTAGTATTGCCTTGAATCTGGTAACTGACTCTGCCTATGTAGCAGGAGTCCTGCAAAGCCTAGATCGTGCTACATTAAAAGAAGTAAATCACCAACAGTTATTTCATTTACTAAAGCTTCTATGGCATGAACTACAGCACCGGACACAACCCTATTGTGTTCTGCATGACCGTAGCCACACTGGTCTGCCTGCTTTCATTTGTGAGGGTAACCCGTGGGCCAATGCACTGGTAGCCCCTGCATGGGCTGCTCCTGTACTGGACAAATGGCAGCAAGCAGTATCTTCTCATGCCTTTTTCATCAAGGTGCACATGCTTTGCAGCCTTAGTTTGGAGTTACAAATGGTGAAGTAAGGGACATTGTTGCATCTTGTGGAGACTGTCAACCTCACACACCATTGCCCTCAACAGGTGATAATCCCTGTGGTTTAAGAAGTCTGCAAATTTGGCAGATGGACATGACGCATACCTCTGAATTTGGTCGTCTCAAATATGTCATGTGTCAGTCGATACTCACTGAGCTGCGTTGTGGGCCTCTGTCCATGCCGGGGGAAAGAGCAGAGATGTCATTGCTCACTGGCGTCAAGCTTTTGTTGCTTTAGGTGTTCCCCATCTTATCAAGACTGATAATGGCCCAGGTTATACAGTGATCAAAACTTCCAGTTTTCTTAACCAATGGGGCATTTCTCATGTCACAGGTATCCTGCATTCCCCTATAGGCCAAGCCACTGTAGAACGTACCCATCATACACTAAAGCGAACACTTGAAAAACAAAAAGGGGGAATGCATGGTGAAACGCCCCAGAATTGGATATGGACAGCGGTGTACAAACTAAACCACCTCATGGTACCTCTAAGGCAGAAAATCCTGTGATCTTAACGCACTTTTTAACGTTGCAGGGAGCAGGATATGAATTCCGGCCTAAGGCCAGAGTCCTAGTCCGCAACCTTCAGACATGGGGATGGGAGGGTCCGTGGGAGCTTATCACCTGGGGACGTGGATATGCTTGTGTTTCCACAGATGCTGGACCCTGGTGGTTTCCTACCAGGTGTGTGCATCCTGCTACTGGCCGTGGTGATGATCAAAAGCGACCTGAACCCAATCAGAGGTGATCTGAACCTCCAGCAGCTGATCATGTGGAACAGTAAAAATGTTTGGGTCACCCTGATGAAGGCCTTAAATCAGACCACCTTTTGTGCCTCGCTTGCACAACCTGAGCAGCCTTTTTATACCTGTTTAGTGGGAGCTCCACTAAATGGCAGTGAGGCCAACCTTATTGTTGTAGATGTAACCAAGACCCAGAGAAACTCGATGGCCGTTTGCAAGTCAATGAAGAATTGTACTTTCTTCCTAGATGATTTTATAACATTCACTATTAAACTTCTCTATTAAGGAAAATTATTAAAACCCCCTTACTCTGCTGAGGAAAGTCAAATCTGCTTAATGCATGAACAATTCGTAGGTAGTTCTGGAAGTCAAATTTCAGATCTCAAGCCATGTAATAAGTTCAAAAAAAGTCTCTAAATTTCCTGGTGAAAGTTAATACTCCAAAGTTCTTTTTTGTTTATTTATTTTATTTTATTGACAAAAGATCAATACTCTTCTCTGAAAAAAAGATTATGAAAACTCTATAAAAATCTATGAAGATCAACATATTTGCTTCTGCAGACATGTTACATATCCACTATTACTTTTTGTGTTAAACTAATAATAAAAAAAGTTGAGGTAGTTTTTTGGCACACATTTTAGATAATGTAATGTGTGCTGGCTGGTACCACAGAGCCTTAATAAATTTAACTGTGTTCCATATATCAGTCTACAGTGTGATGATATTACATAATCAGGCAAGGTATTGTCTTCATACTTTCTTCATACTTTGCAAATCCTTTGACCATGTAATTGATCTCTTTTTTTTTTTTTTTTTTTTTTTTTCCTGTTTGGAGATCTTCACATTCTAAAAAGAAACTATATTTTAGTTTTTGATGTCTATGATTTTCTTGATCCATTCTGAAGTTACTATAATATAATGGGGAAAATATGAATAAACACAGAGTTTATTTGTGAGATGCATCTGAATCACCTACTTAATAGGTGTTCTCAAAGTTTGCGGACAGAGTTGTATGGATTTCTTGCATGTAACTTTCTTCCCTGCATGTGTTACCAGAGTGTATTTGTATATGTTCAATTTACTATTTCTTTGCATGAGCTCTTTCCCAGCTCTGCCAAGTGCACACCAATGTTGAGTTCACAGTTAATATTGGTGAATATCATGATTTAAAATCTTTGCAAAATGGCAAGACCCACTACTAAGGTAAATCAACCCTGGAGCATTTTTATGAATATTAATATTTTCACCTCAATAACTACATTTTTTTTCTTTTGTTTTATTTATTTGTTTTTGTTTGGACAATTTGGTGGCTCCATTTGAAGGTGTTTCAAATTTGGTACTCATTCTATGTCAAAAATCATGAAGACAAAATCATAAAGGTAAAAATATATGTGAGTTGATAGATGTGCTGTCTGTATTTCTGAGCTATTTAACATCTTGGCATGTGACCTGCACTGCTGACTTTGTAATATGATTTACATCATTTCAATAAATGAACAGTTTAAGGCTAAAAGCTCTGAAATGCTCAAGATGAATTTATCTAGGATGTACTGTGATGGTCATGCTGTTGTTTAATCTATACACAGCTATAACAACATTATAATTTCCAATACAGTGCTAACTGAGATGTGGTCCTTTTTATGGTAGTTTTGCTCAGTATTGAGAAAAAAAGAACCTGAGAGACAAACAGACATATCTCAGAAAGCAGCTGTTTCCTGGTAAAAAATAACTTCAAAGAACTGTAAGAAAAAAGTTTGTTCCACTTTTGTCATTGATTTTCCACACTGGATGCTTTGATAAGTAAATAATCTGTGTCCAAGGCTACAAATGGGATTATTGTCTCAATCCTATCTTCTAGAGGATTGCTGTATTTCTAAACAATGTAAATCTGCTCAGGTGCTACAATGCTAAGAATGCAGTCATAACAGTAAGAGAAAGATTCAGACATTTAAGGAATTTCTGTTGTATATAAAATCCAGACATAAGCAGAATATTCTAGTATGTAGGGCACTGGTTTTGAATTAAGAATAAGAATAATTTTCCTAGATTTGCCAATAATTTACAACCTTTAAGAAAATTACTAAACCATCAACAGTTTTCAGCCATGAAATTTGAATATTTCTGTTCGGTAACTTACTTTGAGATCTATGAATATAAAGAGTAACGTAAGCTATATGCAGCCATTTTATATCAAGTGGAATATGTGCTACACAGCACACTGCAATAGAATATGGTTCAAAGGTACCTCCTATTTAAAAAAAAAAATTCCTCCTTTGCAAAATCTGTCTCTTTCCCTCTCTGTCCCTTTAAAAGTTGTTTTGCTATTCTGTACAAAAACATATTTTCCTTTAGAAACATTTTTAAGGTAAGCTTGATGCTGAAATAATATTTTTCTGTTTTTCCAAATGCCAGTTCCAGATATATGTACAAATTCATTATTTATTCAAGAATTTACTTCTGTTTAATCCCTTACTAGTGTCAAACAGAGAGCATAAGAGGGAAGAGGACTTGTTTCACAGTGTTTCTTTCTTTCTTTCTCCTCAGAGAACTGCTTCTTATTGATGTTCAGATTCTGCTTATAATTATACTAAAAATACCAAACTTTATGACAGTTACTTAGTCCAAATATATATAGAAGGAACCATTAAAAGATATGGAACAGGCTAATTTATCTCAGTGCCAGATATAATAAAAGAAGAAAGGAAGATGCTGAAGAAAGTAAACATCTTCATAGGGTGGAAGCTAGAAGGTAAAAGGTTTGAGTTCGTGTTCAGGTGATGCTACATTTTGGGGTTAGGAAAGGAAAGACAGTCTCTGTCCCTTAGCCAGTGAAGATCTTCCAAAACTTGTAAGTTAGTTCCCCCTTACATCTGACTTCTTGTTGCCAAATCATATCTCCACACAGTGTTCTGTGAGCAAGTCTTCTGTGCTTCCTGGTGTTTGCCTTTCAGCCTGGGCACAAGAATAAGATGAAAATTATTTGACTGGTATCCTGAAGTGTTTAGGAGACACTATAGTGCTCAAAATTGATTTGGTCTGGTTTTCTGATGGTCTTGGAAATCCTGGCTTTGTCTACATCATCATATAAGACCATGGAGCCTGGACCACAAATTCCAGATTTCTAAAACCTTCTACTAGAAAGATTTGGGATGTGCATATTGCACATATCTCTCATAGCAGAGACTGGTTATAGAATCTTCAGAAGTATTATTAAGAATTAATCTATTTTGTGTTTTAACTATTAAATTTTTCCAATAATTTTCACAGTGAAGAATAAGACAGAATAGCTGTTACTGCAACCCTACAAGTAACATTGCCAGAGCTGTTTTAGTCCTCCCCACTCTTCCACTCGCTTCTTCCCCCCACTCAGCCCTGTCATTTATAGCAGTGTAAAGCGGTTACTTTGGGGCTAAATTTTTAATGCTTAAACTCAGTCCAAAAAAAAATTTTTTTTGGAAGAGTTAATAAATGTATTCCAGACTTCCCTTGCACTGAGATTCTGATTGGCTGTGAGTTCAACAAGTTGCTAGAACTCAGTTATATCTCTGATTAGGATCACTCTACTTACCTAGATGTGTACTTCTTGTTAAATTTTGTCTAGCATGAAAGGAAAGTTATAACTGAGGGGTTTTTTTGGGGGGGGACTGGTGTTTGTTCATTTTCTTTTTAATAAGTGCAAAAAAGGTCTAGAAGAGTGTTATTTTTAGATTTTCTCTCTCTCTCTCTCTCTTTTTTTTTTTTTCTTTTTTTTAATTAGAAAAGTAGTTCCCATCTAGACTTCTGAGACTCTGGTGAGTGGAGGCTAGTGAAGTGAAGGCTAATGAAGTGACAACATGTGATATACTTTAGAACTTTGTGACAACATGTGATATACTTTAAAACTTTGTAGCAGGGCAGACCATAACCCTCACTAGCCCATGATTTCTTGTCTGTAGATCATATTAGTGTATTATAAGAGAATTACAGAGGAACTGGGCACAGGCAGTACCCTTCTATTTTGCCCTCCTATTTTCCAGCAACCAAGATACAGGGACATCCTGAGTTTGATTTTGTGCTTAGACTGTTCATCTCAGTGATTAATGGCATCAGAAGATACTAGAGACAAAGATGTGGAATTGTCTTGTGATAGCTAACTGGTAGAAGAGACATTTTCATGCTGGTAATGTCATTCCTTTCCCCAGCAGAAGTTTGCTGGGAGTGAATAACAGTGCAGGAGAACAGACCCGTAGTTTGGAAATACTGCACCGAGTTTAGCGGAGAAGGAAAGCTTGCATAACTGCAAGGAAAAACTGAGGGTGGAAGATGACTTTTTTGACTATGTGGAAAAAGATAAACAAGTTGAAAAAGAAAAAAAAGGATCAAATAAAATTCATATGCGAAATTTTATCCACAATATAATAAAATAACTGAGGTTCTGTAACATTTAGGGAAATGTACAAAATGGTACTTGCTGAATGTCATGCTATTGAGATTTTTAAGGGCTACAGTTGGTCTAGTCATATTAAAAACAGCTTCTGAAATACTAGTTGGAGCTTAACACTTAGAGTCAGCCTATAGGCTGAAGTATTTGTGTTTCTTGTTGGCATTTCCTCCAACCCTCTTTTTTTGACCTTCAGCTAAGGAAGACACTGTCAATTTGGATAAGTGTTTTCTCAGCTAAAACATGCAGTGCATCAGGAGGAACTGAAAGTCTAAAAGTTCCAAATTTCCGCCTATTGTTTGCAAGTAAAATACAAATATGAACAGCAGGAGATTGACTTTTAAAACAGACCAGTGTTGCCACACATTTATAGGATGGCTCCTCTTCAAATCTCTCTATAGGCTTCCCTTCACCTTCTCCATCTGATTTAAACTCCTGCTTCCTGACTGGTAGTTGTCCTATGGCCTGTGCAGCATGGCACAGAAAAGAGACATATGGAGACAAAACAGTGAAAACTTTTGGAGGAGCAAACACAGGGAAAGTGTGAGAGACTAGAAAATGTAATCAGTAGTTGGGCTTCAAGAGACAGTTGGAAACTGTGTGGTGGCCTCTGGTAGTGAACAAGTCAGGAAAAACAGTAGTTCCTCTTTGCTTTGTAACTCATATTTTTACTAGGTCAGGAGTGTCTCAGAACGTCCCTCCATCTGCCAGACTTCTGAACATTAGCTGTCTGCTTTATACGTATTTAACTACTTCTGGCTTTTGATTTTTCTCTTTACTTCCTATTGTACATTATCTCCTCACTCCCATCCTCTTTTAGCATTGCCTATGATAAAATCCTAGTCTTTCCTCTGTTGTCCATAAAAATTTTTACCTAACCCACTTGAGCTAACCCTGTACCTTCTTTCATTTTTTCTACCAAACTTTCCTAGCTTTCTCTATATTTGTTGCAAGTTATCTGCAGATGCTAAAGCTTCATGTTTTTATCAATTTTGTAAAGGTACTATTCTTCTGTATTTCCATTTGCACAAGCAAGTCATGATCTGAACTTCACCATTTTTCTTCTTCCTATCAATCATCTTTCATCTGTTTAAATACAATCTCCATCTAGTTTGAAGATCACCTCATTGTTATTGATGCAACCCTGTGAATATAGCAAGGACCTTTTTCTCTAGCTGTAGTTGGCCCACAGTACAGAAAAGTTATTCTTGCTAACTTTTATGTCTGAAGATAGAAATGCATTATGAAGAAAAGTTGTGAAAGTGTGAGATTAGTCCTAGCTTGAAGATTAATTTTGTTTTCAGAGTACTAAGAGAAACAGGTTTAGAGGCTTCTTGGAATACTCAGTGGATTCCTATCAAAAAACATATACTTCCCAAAAACTTTTCAAGTCCTTGATACTGTTGCCATTTCCTCTTGAAGTTTCTATGGATCATCTGCAGAGTTTACTTACAGAAATCTTTATTCAGAAAGTAACAACTAGCATCTTTCCAGCAAGATGTTAGACACCAGATCAGTAATTACTGGGTCAGAACTACCTTGTGGGGGTTGCACGTATGTGTGTGTGCGGAAGGAGAAGGAAAGGGTCAAACCTTACAGAGGTGAAGTGGCATCACATCCCTCATGGCAGACCCCAGGAGCTCACAAGGGGAAGCCCTGGAGTATCTGTCAGACACAAGCAGCCTGGGAAAACTATAAGACACCACACCTCCTGGAGCCCCTAAGCCAGCCTCATATTAGCAGGGACAGTAAGGACACTGCCCCTCACGTTGGCTTAGAACCCCAGAGTGGCTGGTGGGTCACAGGCCCTGCCTACAGGGTTGGCCATAAGGACCAGAGCAGATATAACCAAAGGTTTCTGTTTGCCACGTGTCATGGCCCTACCACTTGGACGTGTGAGAGCTAGTCTTCCACAAAGTTCCAATGGTAGCTATATAATCTGACTCTTTCTCCTTCTCTTTTCTTACTCCCTCTGCTTCACTTTCTTTCTTCCTTTCTTGATGTTTTGGGTGGCTTGGAGTTGAAGAGGTTGCATTTTGATTTAAGTGTTGTGGATTAATGTGGGCTGGGTCAGTATTGTGGTAGAACATTTTGTCTAGCTCGTGTGATGCCCTTTTGAACTTTTGCCAGATTCCTTTCTTTTTTTCCCTAAATTAGCAATAAAAATACCTCTTGGGAACAAGTCTGTGGCTTATTCTCTTGATGCTATCTTGAGGTATTAAAGAATCCTATATACATACATTAAAGTAAAACTCCTGACTGAGCTCATGAGCCCACAACTCTGGGGCTGGAGTGTTACACAAGGTCTGGATTTTCAGCACTGTTCTTTTCAAATCAGGTCAACATTTCGTAGTATCAGGTTAAGGAAACTGTGAATCTAGTCTGAAATGACCATTCTGGGAGGGAGAGACAACTTATTGAATAGCTGAATTAATTCCTGCTTCTTAGTATGGATTACATGCAGCAGGGGAGGGGAAAGATTGTGATATAATGTAAAACATAATGCGTTGTCTTTATTTGTACACCAACAAGACATCTAGCTGTCCATGTATTTTAAAATCTAGCTACTGCCTATTGTAATGGCAAGGGGCAAGAAACCCTCATTTATAAAACAATGATTTCACTGGGAGCTAATTTTGTGGTAGCTGGGAAAACCAGAACCTCCCTGTTTTATCTCCTAGTTCTCACTTCAGTGGCCTCAATTTCCTGACACATGAATGAAGCAGTTCAGGATCCTTCATCAAGTCAGATGGTTGTAGGTACTTAGTTTGCAATAGTACCGATTCTTCGATCTCAAAGCCTTCTTCACAATGCCAGAAGTATAGGACTATTTTTTGTATTAGATATGGACCTGAATAAAAGAAAAATTTCTGACTTCTGATGAGAGTAGCTTATACTTCAGAGGTGTACTTTTCACTTTGTATTACAGCAAGGGGTTTTTTGGTGGTTTTGAGGTGGCTTTGTGTTTGTTTGGTTTTTTTTGGTTTTTTTTTACAAAAAGGGTTTTATCTGGATTAAAAACCTCTGGTAGCATTCACTTACATGCTTGGATTGGCTCTTCCGCCACATGAAATATGATTAAAGAGGTTCTGCTTCAAGAATGGCTCTTGAACTTGGGCCAATTGACTTTTGACAAATCAGAGTTAAGGGATATGTGTATGTGAAAGCATGTGTGTCTTTTATTCTGCTTCTTTAAGGTCTGTCTGATTTTGGAAAAAAAATGTGACAATGAAACTTACAGTAGCTAGGATTATGGAAGAACTATCTGCTAAAGAACCATTCACTGTATCACTCAATCTGCTTGGTATTATAGTTCATGGTAAAGGAGTCATTAATCTGAGGCCAATTTAGATCCCATGAGCTTACTTGACAGGGAAAAAAATGGCATAAGGTTATAAAATAGAAGTTTCAGAGGAAACTGAAGAAGAATTTAATATAAGAGTGTGTCAGTCTCACTAGCGATCCTTGAACTCTCAGGCAAACTACTTTGGATTGTGGTATAATCCTTAAAATTTCAAATATCGAGTTTTCCTAGTTACAGAGTCTGGGACCAGTTTATCACTGTGTGGGTATAACCAAAACTGTGTGTTCTACACCCTCTGTGTCACTTCTGATGGACTGCTAATAAAGGGATCCTTTGAAGCAGTTGCCCAGGGCACACCTGACACCTCAGGCTACAAGCTGCGCGTTAAAGAAATCCTGTGAGGCAGGGGAATGTTCTTTTGTTTGCACACCAATGAGTCAGTTGTGATAACTCCCCTCTGGAAAAGCATTAACACCTTTACACCCAGTCTGAGGGGTAATCTCTGCTAATGTGAGACAATGGACTGGCGTAACAGTTAGCTGCAACACCTAGACCATCAAAGTTTCCAAAAATATCCCATGACTCACAGAATTAAATCACCCACTGTGAAACTCCTCGTCCTTGGGGAGGTACTGGGTTTTCCCTCTTGAATTTGAGTATCTATAAACTTAGGGTTTTGGGACTTCTGGTACCACTCATAGGATCCAGAGGAGGACCAGAACTCCAACAGGACTGCGACTGTTGCTCTTGACACGACTGCAATCATGACTTCCACAGAACTGTGACCATCACCCAGAACAACAGGTTTTCCTTTCCTTTTGGGAACACGTAGTGCTCAGCATAGGGACCAAGGAACACCGTTCTGTTCTTGTCCCAGGGTGCTGGGTTATACATCTGTCTTTGTAGGTTAAAACCAGTCTTCTCTGTATCATTGTATTTATTGTAATCTTCTCAGTAAATTGTAACTGACTTGTAATCTCTTCAGTTGGGTTCATTTCTCATGCTGGTTTATTTTAAAACCAGGACAGAGTTGTAATGCAGTGTTCATGCTCCCCTGCATAATGTTAAAAACTTTGACATGTTGTTATGCTTGTTTTGATATGCTGGAAAAATATGCGTATGTCTCCTTATTTCTCTTTCCCATGCATGTGTGTGCACATACACACACAAAGATACCAACACTTGCCTTCTACAAATCCAGGAAAAACAGAAACCAGTTTGCAAATAGTATAACCATTAGAAGAATGAGTATACCATTTCTATACATAAACACAGAAGACAATCTTTAAAATATTTGGGGACATCAGTAAATGTATGCTAGGCACAGACTTAATAGATGTTAGGAGCTGTAGTGATTTGAATCTTGTTTTCCCCCAGAGACTAAGAAAAATGGTAAAACCCCAAGGGGTGGAAACCCCTGGAAGTTTTGAAGTTTTGTCCAATGGGCGCTCCTGCCAAAATGTAAACATATCACAAGCACCGGAAGAGACGAGTTGTAGTTTGGTTGATAGGAGAGGTGGCCATGTTGTAGGGCCACGAGGAAGGGGCTCTGAGCCCCTCGGGGCCTCTGGGGCCCCCCAGCCCCATTTGGGGGCTACAGGGATGTGGAACAGTGTTAAGCTGGACTATGTATCTGTAGCTGTGAACTGGGGGATGGTTCTTCTCTGTGAGCAGCAGCAGCAGCGGTGGTGGCAGAAGCAACACTGGCCGGAGAAGGTGGCAGAGAGCCAGGAGAGATAAGATCAAGCAGTAACAAAGGCATGCAGCAAGGAGAGAGAGAGAGCAGCAGAGAGACAGAGTTTTGGGGGTAAGAATGATACCACATCCCCCAAACTCCTTTGAGACCTCCTGGAAGGAGGAAGATGATGGACTCTTGCTTGAAAGAGCCTTGAAGTGCGACATGCACTGCAGAAAGGAGCTAGAGAGCTCCGAGAGGAATGCAGAGGGGGTGACCTTGGCTCCCCACTCGCACTGCTGCCAAGGTGGTAGCCTGAAAGCAGGGCACAGAAGCCCTGCAAGGAGCTTGAATCTCCTGGAGATACCAGACCGTCACGAAGACCCCCCTGTGTCTCATGATATGACCGTGGTGGAACGACCTTGTCTGGGGTTACGTAGCCCACGGAAGACCCCTTTGCCTGCATCAAGGGGCCGAGGGAGATTGGATACCTCCCTCGTGAGTGCTGGCAGAAATCCAGCTATCAGCTGCTGCATGTGGAGAGGACAGACAACCTACTGCCTTAGAAGAGACTCCTGCTTTGAGACTGGAAGGGATCTGTCCTTCTTTCCCTCCTGGACTTTTATTTGGAGGGGAGAAGAGATCTGATCGATTGTAAATACTCATGTCATGGTAGAGATAGTTGTGATCGTGTGTATAATGTGTTATAATATTTATTTGTACAGTCATTGTAATATATTCCCTTTCCCCCATTTAGAGTCTGGTGTGTTTTGTCTGGAAAAAAGCCCATCTCACACTAGGTTGAGATGGGGAAGGGAGCTAGGACTAGGGGATTGGATTTTGGGGCTATCTCAAACCATGACAGGAGCTTAAATATCTTTATTAATACCCGATCTATTGCAGAGTTATAAGTGTTCATTTTGTGAGTTGGATTTTAAGATTTCCAAACTTTTAGAGTATAAGTTGGCAGTGTGAGGCTGACATTGCATCTTATGTTTTTTTTTTTTATTTTTAGTCATATAGCTGGTCATTTGAGCTATATATTTTACAGACTTTTTGAAATTCATAACAAACACCGTTGTAGGCACAGATAGAGAGTTACTTGGGATGGAATTGCAAAGGTTTAGCCTGGAATGGCTTCTGAGGAGGAAGTCTTGGCTTTTTTGGAGATGAAGATAAATAAGATACAGTTTTAGTCCAGGTAAAAGCTGGACTCAATGACTTCTCTCTTAAATCTTTGGCTTCTTCAGATAAAGCTAAATATCCGCCTTTTAAATCATTTTTCTAATTCTTGTCTACTGTGCTTTCAATTTCTACTCCTTCTGTCAATGGAAAAAGGTATCTCATCTCATCTGAATCCTGCCAGGTAAAATAAGTTCTAATAATTTGACTCACCAATGAAAGAGGCTTAAGCTACTCCTGATCAATCTTCTAAAGCGGATTAGGACTCACTCACATGATATTTTAATTGGAAGTTACAGAAGAGTAATGAACAGGAAGTAGAAGTAAGGAAGTAGAGCATCTTTACTGACACAAACAGAGCTAGAAGAAGACACATTTATGATTTTAGAAGTCCCCTTGATTGTACACAAATTAGGGTCAAGAGTAGCACTCCAGTAAATTTTCAGTGATGAAGCAGCATCCCAACAGCTTTATTTGATGGCTCATGCTGTGCACAAATTGAAGGGAAACATTAAACCTGTAGTACTTCTAAGCTGGAAGCTATATAATATTCATGCACAAAAATCTCTTTGAATAAACCTTTCTATAGTTCACAATGAGTAAGAGATAGATATTGTTTGTGCACGGCTAACAGTACTGCAAGCTTGAGTGCTCCTTGACTGTAGATACATTTTTCAGAGCTGGTTAAAAGGCACATCCATTTCATTCAAGTCCAATAGTGGTAATCATTAGTTTTAGTTGAAGTTGAGCACACAAACAGCTTTTCCTTTTGTAACTTAAAAAAACCCCTCTTCAAATGAAAAACTTTTGCTTTAAACCACTCCCTAAGAGTGGTTTAATTAAAAGAACTTGTCAAAATATATGTTGCAAAAACTGTTCTTGTTGAATTTTTTTTGAGCTTCAGTTTTCAGCACTGTCTTCAGTGCTACAGAGATGATGCATATCTTAACTTGACCTTCCCTATTACTTGGTGAGTGAAACTCCTAATAGATGGACAAAGCAAATTTTTAAGAAGAGGCTTTTCTTTATTTTAAACCATCATCAAAGAGTACATATGTCCTGGGTTACACAAAATTTCTGGTATTCACCTTTTCTTTTCTTTTTTCTCCAAATACGCCTTTGGCTTTTTGGTGGTTTTCCTTCTTTAAAAAGACTCAGCTTCTAATGATTAATGACTCAAACATTTGACCACCTGCAGTGATCACCCAGGTGCTGTAAGAGACTGGACTATTGGTGCTGATGGCTCAGTCAGCAGCATGCTTTGCTGATGATGTGCAGAGTGGCCACCCAAGCCAGGGGCTGAAGGCGTGCACATCCAACAACTCAGGCTAGAAGCTGGGTGTTAAACTAGATAAGGAAAGAGAAAAATCCTGTGAGGTGGGATAGTGTTTCTTTTTCCTTACACAGATGACTCAGCTGTGATAACTCCTCAGAACATTCACACCCAGCCTGAAAGAATTCATCTCTTGTTGATGAGCCATAATGGACCATAATGGACTCAGCTGCACTGACTTAAGAGACAGCTGGAACATCTTAGAAGGTGTCAAAAACTCCCAAAGTATCCCATGACTCACAGTATTACATCAGCCAGTGTAAAACTCCCTGTCCCAGGGGAGGTACCAGAGGTGTTCCCACCTGAACTTGAGCATATTTAACTGAGTTTCAAGGCTTCTCTCACTACCTGGGGCTTCCACCACCACCACTTTGATGGATCCAGACCACCATTTTGAAAGGACTGCAATGACCACTTCAACCAATGAACATTGAAATTGCAAAAACCAAATTGCTGGGTCCAGTGGTGTCTTGTGGATCTTTCCAGTCACGTGGGGGGTCTGCAGCCTTGCTCTGACTCCCTGTACTGGTACCGCAGCCTCTCTCCAGTGACATGCAAGCATCTGGCAGTATGGTGTTTTCTATCAGCTCTGCTCTCCAGTTGTTCCTGCCAGGTTTCTCGGACATGGGGGAGGCAAACTATTCGGAAGGACGACCACCTTGGCTCTGTCATGCGACCATTTGTGTTTTTTCCACTTGGGGGATGCAGCTGCCATCTCGATTTGGTCTGCTGGGTGGAGCTTGGGAAGTTTCTCCTCATCAGCTACTTTAGCTGAGTTTTATCAATATTCTTATTAGCATTCTTCATGGTAAAGAGTTATCTTTTCACTTACATCTGCATGTATTTGGTCTCTGTCTCTGGATCTGAGAAACCAGGGGTATCGAATCTGAGAGAGGAGACTGTGTTCAAGGTCTCCACCCCTCCAAATTGTCTCAAAATGAAACAACGTAGAAAGAAGCAAAGATGGAAAGCTGATTCTACTCATGTTATCCACAGACTGCCTCTGGACTTATTCACATAGCTAGACAACTTGCTTTCTATTAAATTTGAATTTACTTATCAGCAAGCCTGAGCTTATTGCACACATTACTGGAGAATAAGCATCTTGTTGAATAAAAGAATCAGAATTTGCTCCAAAATAATAATTATGAAGTGCCATGTAAGTAAAATTTTACAAGGCTGGTTAGTGAGAAGAGTCAGATCAGATATCTCTAATTTTCTAGCTTTGTTGTAAGATTTCCTGGAGAACTTTTTGTGCTTACTGGAAGGTATTCATTACATAGTCCAGAAAGATGATACTGCTGAAATTCAACATTTGGACACACTTTTTCACAAGGAGGTCTGAAACTGTTTTACTGTTTTCCCCAAGAAGCTGTGGGTAACCAACTTTTTGGTTGATTAAAAACCAATTCTACATCTAATTTAAAAGCTGTGGAATCTCCATCCTTCAGTATTTTCAAAACTGAACTAGAGAAAGCCATGGTTCATCAGATGAAATGATGGCAATAACAGGAGGTAGCACTGGTCTATCTCTTTTTAAAGCAACATTGTTGCAACTATGTGAAGTCTCAGAGTTGAAGGACAGAAAGTGGAAAGGGGGCAATTTTGAGGGAAAAATTTAGTAGAAATTTTCAATAAATCCTTCCTTTAATCAATTTGTTTTTCATAAAGAGGTAATGTGCAGAATATAGAAATCAGGCTTTGATAGTACAACTCTCATTATTGAAATATGCTGCAATTCAAGAGGTCTTCCTGTGTCACCAGTCTGTTTGTCAGCTCCTCAAAAATGCAGGAAAAGCAGCATCTGTAAGAATCCTTCTTATTCATTTATATCTTAATTTGCTTAGTTAAATTTAAATAACTTAAAAATCTTTTTCCTACCCCTGCCATTAGTGCCCTACCTCACTGCTAGTATAGTCAAGATATTTGGCTTTTCTAACCAATTCAGTGGGAATGTAACCAGACACCTATTATGTCTCTCTTCTATCCACTGTTATAATTATAGGAGCGCCTTTGGAAAAAATAGTATATTAGACAAGTAAAAGGAAAAAACACATTACACATAAATTTGACTACAGATTAATAATCACTTTATATACTGTCTGGTCTGCACAGATTTTCTTCATACCGCTAAGCAGCCATAGTCTCCCTGTTCCCATGCAGATGAACTGAGAATGTCTATCCAGTAATATAGCCATCTTGTTTTGCTCCTATCATAGATGTCATTCATTACCAGGAATGCAAGTTCCAGGGAGTTCTAAATGAGTGGAAAGACCAAAGCAAGTTCAATTAGGACCCCCTGTGAGCCTATCAGTTCTGAATATCTCTTGATGAATATTTCAATCAATTAGTAAGCAGTTTATTTGTTCCACATTTTTCATGAACTCTACTGTGTTTTAGCTGGCTGCCAAGATGGAGAGTACCTGTGAACAATGACTAACTCAGTTAACCTAATTCAAAGGTACTGCAGGTTTAAAGAACTGAGGAACCATTGCAGCGGAGTTACCCCTGGGAAACTTCACTGACTGCTTGGAACAGGTTGTCCTGACCCTTAAGATTGACTTACTGATATATCCTTACTGGTAATTTTTTTTAATCGTATGGCTTAAAACTCTGTGACTCTTCTCTGAAGGGAAGCCTGGTTTGTTCATGTGCTCTCATCAAGATGAAAAGGTACTTTCACATGAAGCAAAAGAATGAAATATGGAAACCTGTGTTCTTCAGAGCTCTTCAAACCTCTTCACTGTGCCTTCCTTGTCCATTAATGGGATCCAAGGATACATTAATTTGCAATTTTGCTGTATTATTAACCGTTCTTTATAAACATATTATAAAATTCTACAGAACTGGAATGCTCTTTACATTCCTTATGCAGAAGTACGGGTAGAAAACTTACTATTCTGAATGGTTATTTTCTGGAGTATATTAGCTTGTTGCATTTCATCCTGAACTTAAGATGGTAGTCTAACTTTATAGTAAAGACAAACCAGTTATATGACTTCCATTATTGTGTTTTCCTTCTAGTGGTCAAACCTGACATGTAACAGTATACACAGATAACATGGATCTTATTTACTTTGCATGGTGATCCATAATAATTGGTAATAGTAAAAATTATCCAGAAAACTTATTAGTTATTGGAAATACACTATAAACAGCTGATGTAATGCTAGTTTATTAGAAAATGCTAGTGATTATTTTGGGAAGAAATGAGTTTGTCACTTTCCTTAAACTTCCTTAAAGAATTAACAAGTTTTTCGTATAACCTATGTTCAACAAAAATGAATGCTTTCTCTCTGAATTTCTGTAATGGAGTCCCTGCCTATTAGGTAACTCACAGTTGTCAGTTTTGTGCTAACAAAACAATTCTACACTGAAAGGCCTCTGCAGAAGCCAATTTTTAGGCCACTTTTCAGTACTTACTTGTGTGGCTGAAGGTTGCCTTTAGTATATGAAAAGATTTTTTTTTCATATTTCCAAAAGTACAGTGACAGTGACAACATAAGTTTTAGCAAAGTCAAAACAACATGCTCATCAAGTTTTACTCTGTGTAGGCACAGAGGTGGATTTACTAGAAGAGCATCAATTCCAGATATCATAGATACATGACACGGCACAGTCCCTTGGCCTCAGATTGGCATTGTATGTCTGGATGACACAGGGATAAAGTACTGTACACCACTTACACTGCAGATGTACATCCAGTTAAGCTTTAAATTCAAATGCTTAGAGGTTAAAATAAAGGACTTGTAACCCATCAGATTACACAAATCTGTGAGCAAAACAAGCAACATGAAGTTTCTTAATTAAGTTATTCTGATTGTTTATTCTTAAGATACTACAGATTGTATGTCAAAGGCTCCAGGAAAGTAACCCTAAAGTTCAAATTTTCAAGCTAAATAAAAAGTAAACAAAAATATAAATTGATGTATACAGGTAATTACATCCCAAATTGAGCTACAGGATTGTAAAATAGTATGACAAAAGGTATAATTTTATGAGAAGCAGAAGATATTCAGTCAAGGTGCAAGGCTGTATCTTCAATTTTATTTTTGTTTGTTTGGCTGGGGTTTTTTTGTTTGTTTAAGGTGAAGTCAGAAAGGAATTGTGACCTACAATAAGGCTCAAAACATTGATACATTTTGGGAAGAGATACAAAAATATTTCCCGTACATCAGTGATGTGGGATATGATCTTACACACAAAGGATTTTTCAGTAACTTACAGGTCCAATGTGGGGAATTTAATAAGCAAGAGATTTTTCAGGCAAATATGTTGTATACTAGCATCTTTTCCTTCATTTATTAAGGTGCTTTGCTTAATTCACATAAGAATTTGGGTGTCTCACAGTCAACTGGTCCCCATGATAATGACTGAAAACTGTATAATACAGTGAGATTTTATATGGTATCTATTCTTCCTCATTAGCTCTGAAGTTGAGAACCACACCAAAACTTAGTAAAGGACCAAATTCAAACACATTTCTATCCAAATCTTAGGAGGAATGCTACCAGTATTTTTGCCATCAACTCTTTAGTTTACATTGCAGTGAAAACAAACCTCAGGAAATATAACACTTAGACTGTAAACAGTTCTATTTTGCAGTAATTCCTGCTAGAATCTGTTTTTTCCAGTAGGAATTGGGTCCTAAGAATGTGGCATTCTTCTCAGTGAGGTCAGTGGAATGATTCAGTTTCACTCTCCTTCAGAAAACTGCTGTTAAAAAATAATACATTATATTATATTGCATAACAGTAACTAGGTTTCAATCAATTAAAATGTTCTACTCTATTTTGAAAAAGGTTGATACTTTTGATTGTAGAATTCATGGCTTTCATTTATCAAAATCTCAGTCTTAACTCCATAAGGGACCTCATTCTTTTCAAACACCTGCAGTGGATGCAGACTAAATAGGGACATGCCATACTTTAAAATACAAAATAAATACTCATTTGAGCAGAATATAGTAATTTTAAGGAGGTGGTAGCTCAAGATGGCAGAAGTCAGATCACTCATGTATTGCAGTAGCTCATCTTGAGTTTAGATAACCATTCAGATGACTGAACCTAATTTTCAATTCACTGAAACATGAGTATTGGACATTAATGTCCTTATCTACGAGCTGACTTCTTCATACTTCAAAATTCACCCTAAATTGTTCATGGCAACAAGTCTTTGTGAAATAGGATGATAAAGGCAATCTGTACTATATCGAGTTTCAGCTCCATATTATGAACATTTACTTCAACAATCTGCGAATTTAGTGTTATTAATGAGGGTTGTCTGCTCCCTTTGTCTTCTTTTATCTTGCAACAAAACTGTCATAACTGTGAACTTCAAGATTGCTGGGTAATTCATTGGTCTTTGATGATCTTTCTTCTGGAAGCTGTCCTTAACAAAGTAACTGTAGTGGGCAAAATTGTCTACCGAATAGATAATTAGATAAATAAGTAACAGATTTCAGATAATTCCACAGATAAATGTCAGATCAGGGAGTATTTTGGTAATTGAATTTGAAGAGACACTCCAGGTGAAGTGGATTCATCAGGAATTATTTTCATGAGCCGTTTCAGAGAGCTTGATGAGACACACGTAAAAATCAGACTACAAGTCTGAGAATTTATTCTATATTTGAAAAGTCATGTATTTAGGGAGAGAAGAACATCAGAAAGGAACAAGATTCCCCAGAAAGCTGTCATAAAAGACGGATGGAAGCACAAGCCCTGAGAGGAAACTGAGACAAAGTATATTCAATTGTTTGCTTTGTTAAGATCTGCTTTTCTTCTGTACTTTAACAAGTAAAGAACATTGCTTGGACTCATTCTGCTTAATTGACATGCCTGGAATAGGAGACTAATCTCCCAATGATCATCAGACCAAAGTGAAAAAATGCTAATGATAACATCAATCTGGTTTTCAATAAACTGAAGTGTCCATTCATAATCCTTATTTTAGTAGATAAATTGTCTAGGGACAATATTCTCAGAATTTAGTCACCTCAGATATGCACTTGCATTTAAGTGATGAAAATCCAGTCCTCACCATTTCAGAATTCATGTTTACTAAATCTGTGTTCTATATACTTGTTTCCACATTTTGTTGCCGCATGTCTCTAGAGCAGGAAATAGTAAGCTTTCCTGTCTTTGGATAACACTTTTTGAAAAGAATGTAAAGAAATATAAGTCTGGTTTTTTTGGTGATATAGCACTGGTTGACATGAGCAAGATCTCCTTTTTCCCTGACATAGACACTATAACTCAAATTTACTCTTGAAGGTCTTTGGAACACTTACTGCAATTACTAATTTTCTTAGATATTACAAAGTAGAAATTTCACTGGCCTATCAGATTGTTCCTTACCTCCTTTAAACTCTTCCAGACCTACTTATCTGCATACAGCTTTTCCTTATTTCTCTTTTCTTCCCATTGGAATCTACTTATCTCTCAGTTGTCTCAGAACAGCCATGATCCTTTTCTGCAGAAAGGATTAATCTTTGCCAGCATAGAGGTCCTTACTGAGGCAGGCCCTTGATTTTTTTTGCCTGCAGTTTCTCTTTTTTAGTACCATCTTTTAATGTAAAAGCAGTCCTCAGTTCCTGCTTACCAAATGCTTACCAAGGTGAAATGCAGATCTGAGGTTCATTTCAGTGTTGTAGAAATACCAACTTATTCACCTAAAAAACTTCAGTGCAAATATGATGTATATTTATCATCATGTTTTAAAACAAGACATATTAAGTGCCTTGGATTTTCTTTTGATTTTTTTTTCCTTCTACTCTTTATATACCATTTTTCTGAGCTTCTAAATGAATAAATGAATGAAAAATATTCATGTAGGAAAGAACTTTAAATATTAATATTTTCTCTGGTTATCACAAGTAGATAGAGACATGATAGAATTATACCTACTATACAGTAGAGAAAACATAGAGAAAACATTATCTGCCATTTTACTGAATGTATTGAGTTCTAAGTAGTAGAGAAACTTCATCAGGAATTTATCATTTATGGAAAATATAAATTAGATAAAAGTAATTTTCTTGATCTAATCTGAGAGTCAGAAAGTGACATTTACCTATGTAGGGATTTGTTCAATTTAAAAGAAACATTCTTCTGAAAGTAATGTGCCTTTTTTTTTAAGATGGAGAATATATTATGAGCAGAAAAAGTAGATTCAAAATATGCAAAAATCATATTTAAACAGAAAATCATATACAATTTATTCTAAAATTATAATAAATAGTTATAATAAACTGCTTGGAAAGCAGTTGTTAGTTTGTGACTATCTATGGAAGTCTTTTCCAAGAGTAGAGTGATTGAGATGTGGTTGGAATCAAGTACAATAAAGTTTCGAGATTTCTCTTTCATGAAGTTTTAAGACCCAAATTTTAAAAACCTAGTATTTGAAAGTTGAAGTCTCTGACATTAAAGCAGTCCAGGGAGCAGATTTTCTCCAGAATACTTGTTCTCGATTTATCCACAAGAAAATTAAGAGATATAACAGATTGTTCTTGCTATTTACCATACCTGAGGAAAAAAAAAGTAACTGGTCTAAACTTGTTACTTCCTGATCAGGATTATTTTTCCTCATCTTTAAATAAGAATATTTCAAAAAGTGCCCAGAACCAGTACTTTAAAAAGTACTTGAAGCATAAATGGGTTTGTACCATATTCCTCTACGAAATACATTTTTGTTAGGATGTTGACTTTTGACAGATTTCTGATTCCTACAACATAGGTGACTTCCCCCTGACAAATCACCACACGGTATACCTTTAACAGTAACAATTTTGGCTTATTTGCTTGATACATTTGTGAGCTTCACCAGCTTAGTAAACCCACAAAACATGAATTCCCTTTCAAAAATTTAATTCACTAATTTTCACTTGCTCATAATATACACTGGAATCACAAGCTATTACTTTATTAAAACAGCTATCTATATGAATATGGCTTTACAGAACATTGGAAATTTATTTAAGTAGAAAAAGTCAAATAAAGGCTAATTACAAAGCACTTGTTAAACCCAGACTCTGACCAAAGACATTTTTGAGAGCCCGAAACAAACTAAAACCAGACCATCTGTACTACTTGAGCCGTATTCCTTTTCCTTCCAGAAATCAAAAGAAACAGTAGCACAAAATGACAGACAGTTTCTCAGAAACACAAGGATATTTTTAAGAACAGATTTCAAGTTTTTCATGGTTTTATCCTTGTCAGAGTGTCTCTGGGAAGGGTACTTCTTGTTCTATTTCAGAACATCTATTGGAAATCAAGTAGAGAGAGACATAATAATACTATAAAAAGCAGATTGTGTAAAAGATATAAACCCCCCCCACACAGAAAAATCACATAAATTTGATTTGGATCTGGCTTATAATTTCTCTCTCTCTTTCTTTCCTTCTCTTTCAGTAGGCTATATTCTCTTCCTAATCTCAGAATCTCCATCCCATACTCCTACTCTTCTGTCCTGTTTAACCTTTTTCATAGTAGCTGGTATATTGTGTTTTAAATGTAGTATGAGAATAATGTTTTGTTTTTCTAACTGCATTCTTTCTTGGAATATTTTCCAAGTGGAAAATAAACCTTCACCTTCTTGAGACAGGATGTCAAATACATATCCCTGTGTTGTTTTAACTTTCTAAAGCATATAGATGAGGACACCAAACCAAACTGGAATTTTTAATCAGAGTTCTAGATATGGCTATTTGGAGCCGGGAGAATGCTGAAACTGAAACCAGTATGCCATTGAAGGCTCAACAAAACAATACTTATTACAAAGAAATGGCCAACAGCTGCGCTGGGCAGGGCACATCTCAAGGATGAAGGACCACTGCCTCCCTAAGATCTTGCTTTATGGTGAACTTGCCAGCAGCTGCTGCATGAGAGGAGCCCCAAAGACAAGATACAAGGACTCCCTGAAACAACATCTCAGCCTTGGCCTATTGATCAACATAACTGGTTTATTCTGGCCTCCAACCGGGAGGTCTGGAGACACACCATCTATAACGCTGCTGATGCCTTTGAGAATGCACACAGGATCACCCTTGAGGAGAAAAGGCAATGCAGAAAGAATCATGCCTTGCAGAATTTACCACCTAAGGAGTATTTCTACTGTGCCTTTTGCAATCAGACTTATCTATCTCGTAATGGCCTTTTTAGCCACCAGCGTGCTTGTGTCAAACGTGGGTAGAGACCTTTCCCAAATCTTCGTTCACGAAGCCCAGCCATGACAATGCTCCATTCACTCAGATGTTGCTTACAAGGTTGTCTTACCGACCCCAGAATGCTCAGAATTCCCCATAGCAGAAGTTGCATCCTCAGAGAGTCGGCAGGCCCACAAGATAGCGGGCATCCCCGCAAAAGGCAATGTTTTCCTCTGTGTGAAGCTTGAGTTCACTGCCAGCAAGAGCTATCTGCTTTTCATACAATTAACCCGTGACATCTACCTGGGAAGGTGTGGTCAGCACCACCCAGCTAGAGGCCTTCAGTCCCTCCCCCCATTATGTAAGTGGTGCCCCTTCTGCACATGCGTGTGTACATTGGAATTTCCCTACACTGAGTGCTACACCTTGGGGGGTCTTTCCTAAATGAGTCTGGGGGCTTACTTCATCCTCCAACAGTAAGGCCCAATTAACTTCAGTTTATAAAAGATGCTCCCTTCAAGGATGAAGTTTTCATTTATCAGAGCTTGTTTTCTCATAACTTGGCAGGAAAAGAACAGACTCTCACAGGTGGCTGGGTGAAACACAGACCAAAGGTAGCAGCATCTAATGAAGCACGAATACATTATTAATGGAAATTTTGGGAAAAAAATAGCTAAATTAAGTCCGATTTTTTTTCTTTTTTTTTTACAACAGAGAGCTTCCATTCATATTTTTGCTGTTCATATTATCCTAATGAATCCAGATGTTCAACAGGATGGGCTTTTTTAATTTGTTTTCAGTTGTTTACATTATGGACCACCAAGAGTTCAGTCATTGTCTTTACACTATATATATATGTTTCACATAATATTCCTATCTACCAAAGAGAAAGTAATCTGAAATTTAAACATTTCCAGTTTGTAGGAGTAAGAAAGTTTTGGAGAGGAGTGGATTCATTTTATTAGGAAAACTAGCTTGTTTTCTGTAAGTTGTGACATCATTCTGTACTTTTTGTCTTCTGAGTCCTCACCAATCTTCACCCAAAAGAATTCTCATATCTACTTCCAGATGTGATCAAAACCCCAAATACTTTGTTCTGTCAGCTATGGCAAGAATAATGGACTAATAAGGCCAAATTTTTTGCTGGCATGAGTCTGTTAGCTCACTGGAGTTATTCCAGCAAATAACTTGATCACAGTTGTTTAAAGGAAAAGCAGTGAGATATTAGTGCTTATAAATCCTTTAGTCTTGGAAGCATAACTTAGGTATATATTATAATCCAATGGATAATGTGGGATATGCTACCAGACAACATCAGATTTTAGAAAAGAAAGGTAAAGCATTAGTAACTAACATGACATTATGTTTGTCTATGCCTTATCAAGGGTTGATGGCTAATACAAAATATAGCCTTTTTTAAACACCTACATAATTTCAGTTGTATATATTAAATGATTGTTTCTTTACAGCTCTCACAACCTATTACTGATTACAGCCTACAGTTGTAATCCTCACATTGCAAAATAGGACATGACCTTCAGTCTCTACAGTTACAGCCACATCTTCACAAGTGTGCAATATTTATCTTCCTGGAGATGAAGAATACAGAAGCTAGAAATGGACGCACTATACAGCAATATGTTCAATATCTTACTTTTCAAGAGACCACAGAGAACAACCAGATTCGTGAGTAATTTGATTCTCTTCACCAAGGTCTTGCTGTGCTGGTTACTTTCACACGGAATATCTCTCAAGTTCATAGTGTAGGATATCAGACTTTCTGACCTGGAAGCATAAAAATAACAGGAGTAAAACAGCTCTAATGAGTGGGCTCCTGCAGCAACAGGCCTGCTATCTAAGAAGAGTGAAAAAACTTGTTAGCGCTTAACGAGCTCTGAAAATATTTTGGCTTTTTTTGCTTCAATGTTTTCTTTTTCATTTTATTTTTTATAAAAAGAAATATCCTCTAGTGTCTGTCCCTCTAATAAGTACTTATAGGAAAACTGTTTTTCTTTGAGAAAAGGGAGGCAGCAGAAAGAGAGGTAGAAAGGACACAGGCTGTTTTCACAGTTTCTTTCAAAAATAATGTTTTAATTCTATTTTGAAAACAGTTAATTGAAGCTTTGAATTAGCTACACAGTTTGTCCATCAAGGCACACTGGTAGGAACACTAAGGGTTTGGAGGACCTAGTGAGTTTGAGGGAGTATGTATTGTGGCCAAAAGCAATAGCTGTTGAACACCTTGGCAAAGGATGCTTGCTTTCATCTGGAAAACAGAAAACTCCATCCAGTGCTTAGTGAAGGCAGTTGAAATCTTCCAGCTGGCTCTAATGAGAATTGCATTGGGTCTCTAGGCTTTGGGAAAATGACTATAGAAGTGAAGAGAAACTAAAATTGATTCAATCTTTCCAAAAGCAATTTTGAGCACTTCCTCTGCTAAAAGCATAAGGAAACCAAGAAAGAAGAATAAAGGAGAGCATAGCTCAAACTCTGAAGTAGCTCCTAATTTTTTTTTTGTCTAGAAAATAGTACAAGAAAAGATGCCTAATGAACCTGTATTTTGAAATGAAGACCTATACATATTTTGCCGTTTTTCCATTAAGTTGACATAACATATGAAGACTTAGAACATCTTATATTATTCATGGAAAGAAATTAATTCCTACAATATGGAAGGCAAACTACTCTTTGAGATAGTCTAAGAAAATAAGAACAGCAATAATTCAGAAATTTCCCATTATACTTTCAAAGTGTCCTTACAATCCAGCTTAAAGAAAAGGTGATCTCAGGTTTCATTACTCTTTTGGTTCAGGACAGAATTGTGTACAAACTCTCTATCTGGAAAAACAAACAAACAAACAAACTGAAAGCAACCATAAAATCAGAACAACCTGAGGCTTTTAAAATTGAAAATTATTTCTTATCAGATGAAGTATAAAATATGAAAGGCTCCAAGTTCAGCTTCAGTTGGTAAGGTACTGGTTCTTTGTGTTGTATAACAAGAAAATCAGAACCGCAAATCCTAATCTCCTGATAATTATTTTTAAGAAATATTAGAGAGATTTATTCACAGAATTTTATATTTTTTGCTATTTCCAGTAAGTGGCTATAATGGTTCCTTGTCCTGTATCTAACTAGGTAAATCTTGTGACATAATTTTTCCCTGTGAATATAGCCATACTTCCATAAATAGAAATGACCTTTTAACTAAGTTTTGGCATGATGTAGACATCTTTATAAGCTCAGCATTTACAGCAACTGTGCTCTGAGAGAGCAAAGAAAATTTATTTAAGCAACATTGCAAAATTAGTTCTTTTTTGTTCAGTTTTTGAATACTTTGTTCTTAATCCTTCCGTAGTCACACAGAATATAGTTATTGCCTCCGTCCACACCAACCCATTTCTTGTCACTGTCTTCTGAGATGATAAGAGTAGTACAGGTATCTAATTCCTTGTGCATACTGTATTCTGCAACATCTTTTGCTAAACCATGCCTAAAATTTGATTTTGAAAGCTGCACCTTACAAGTCACCTGTACTTTCATATTCACGTATAATAAAAGCAGAGATACATACCTTACAATCTTCTGAAAGTAATGACTTTGAATTTAGATAATAAAAAGTGCATATTACAAACGAAGTAGAAAAACACCACTCCCTGACACACTCCCCTGTTCCTTAGAAGTTATGGCTATCAATCCTTCTAAATCAGACTCAGGCTTGCTTTTTTTTTTTTTAAGTGATATAAACTTCTCTCTCCTTCTCTGTCTTGCTGGCAGCATAAGTCCTTGACTGCTGACACAAGCAAAGACACTCTACTTCTCATACCTGGTTCTTCACGTGTTTTCTTGTACTTCTTCCTAAGTCCTAAGGTGTTCTTGTTTCTTAAGATGAAGCACTTATTGCTTGATCATTGCATTTTCTTGCTAAAAATTTTTTCTCCTCCATACCACAGTTCCCAAACACAAATTAAAGGAAATTGGTATCAATTAGTTCTACTCAGATACCTCTCTAAAAATAGCAAAATATCAGGACTTAATGTTTTTGCAAGACTTCTTAAAGTCTTTTCAAAAATCAACAAAATGAATAAATTGTATGTGGGGTTTCTGAAGTTATTTAGTTATATTTTCTCAATTTTTCATATATCTAAAAATTTTATATTTAAGGAGGAGAATTTTATATTTAAGGAGGAGAAATATGTTTAAAGCTTCTCATAAGTGAACTACTCGTCAAATTACAAGTTAAATGGGCCATGAAAAATCCTTGCCCTCACTTATACTGCTTTTTTTCTTGATCAGGATTACAGTTCTTAAAGATTTGGAGCTCCAGTGCTCCAGCATATTATGAACACTCCATCTCTAATCTAGTACTATTCACTATTTTATTAGCAGCAATTTTTTACTTAAAAATTATTCTTGTTATCATAAAGGATGATGTGACATCCTCATTTTGCGTTGAACTTGTTCCTGCCATTTGGTATTTACGTCTTTTTGTATAGTTAGTAGACTGGCTGCCTGGGATGCTGAAGTGAGTGAATAGCATAATTTCAGAGATATTGCACTCAGTTTGACATAGTAAGAACTAAGTAACTCTCTATAGCTAAATATTTTTAGCAAGAAGTTATTATACCTGTCACTGATATTCTAGGTAAATATACAGGGAAAAACTGCTTCTCAACAACTCAGCTGTTGAGGAGGAATCTTGCAATTACTTGAAGGTCAGGAAAAAGGGAAAGAAGTGGTAATGCAGGTTGTTTGCTATGTTTTTAAAAACAACATCCAAGCTCTACTTCATGCTCATGTCCGTAAAAATCTACCTTTTGATACCAGTTGGCAGATCTTTAAACTCCAAAGCATATATTTTCTCTTCTAAGTGTAGTAGTGCTGTGATCTCACTTTCTTTTGAGTTTGTGATGAAGAGGTACATAATAAATATATATAACAATTGTTTTTAAGGGATAGCTTGATGTCTGAACTCTGCTGGTAATACATAGCTCCATTACAGACTTATTTTTATGAGTAAGAACCATAAATGTGTACCTGCATTTTTTCAAACACTCAAACGTTCTCAAGGCTCTCATAACATTTGATGCATTCTTAAAACTTTTGTTCCTGAGACCTGAAACCTTCCTTCTTTTCCACTTAAGTGAAATTTTCTATTTCTCATGACTCTCAGAGGAAGACTAAAAAAATTGCCAGTATATGGTGAAGGATTACAAATAGATTGTGTTGAAAAACATACACAATAATTGTTGAACAAGGGTGAGGGTTTTTTACCATTTGTGCTCTATGAGTGTGACTTGATTTTATTAAAAATTTCTAATATATGTTGAGAAACAAGAAACCAATTATTTTATTCTGTCTTCTTTTCACCCTTTATATTGAGAGTTCAAAATAGAAATAAATGGAAACTTAATGGAAACATATTCTTCCTTAATCTCATTATTTTAACAGCATCACTGTATAGTCAGTCACCATGTAATGATAAAGGATAATATTCTGTTGTACTTTATGTGTAACAGTCAGTGTGGATTTATCAAAAATAGATCATGCTGAACCAACCTGATAGTCTTTCATGATGTTGTAAGAGAGTTTCTTAAAAGAAGGAATCCCCTGATTGCAGTGAGGATTTTGATTGTATCTGTGACTTTATGGAAATGAAAAATTAGAAATGAGAAAATTGAGAAAAGGGGGTTGACCACTGTGGAACTCTCTGTGAGGAGCTGCATAAGTTCTTGATGTCCCTCAAAGTAAACATGAATTCAGTGGCTTCCCAGTGGGTGTCTTACCTCCAGGTTTATTCAACTCCTCTCCGCCTCTGTCTCTTAACTTCTGTGTGCTGGAGGTGTGAAACAAACAGTCCTTCCCTGCACCTTTTTGTCTGAAACTCTCAATCACAACATGTGAGGCCAACTGTATCTGTTACTCAAAGCACACACCATTTCATTTGTCTATTGCCTTTCCATTTCACCCACCTTCTCAGGTGTAGTATGTACGAAGGCTTCGAGTGTGTCTGTCTAGGTCAGGTAAACAGTTGAGGTAAAACCTGAATTTCAAGAAGTTTAAATCTTTCAGAAGTTATCCTACCAAAAATAAGACTATTTCTAGTCTGTACTAATTTTTTCATCCAGCTGACTGTTTTACCCCTCAGTGTTTATGGTAGCATGATGGAAGGATCAGGTAAATAGGAAAGAGCTGGGAGGGCAGGACTGCTTTCTTGTTAGCATAATGAAATATCTTTGTGGAACTATACTGCTAGGTTTTGAGAAGGAGGTGGGTCAAAATTTAGGGAAATCAGACACAGGGTTTTTTGTTCCATTAATGATTTTTTATAAGAAGATTTTTATTTTTTTTTAAGTAGACAGTTTGCTTTGTAACTTTGATTCTGCAAGCATATAAATAGCAAAATATTTTCAGAGGTAGTACCGAATTGGAAGTGAGTAGGTTTGTTTATAAGTATTTTAGGAATATAAAAGACTTCATCTGTTTATTAGGTTCTGATGGCAGGTAATTTCAGGAACGAATTAAAAAAGGATTAAAGCTGAAATAAGTGCAATGAATGTGGTTTTCTCTGAATCAATATAATTTATTTTCTTTGCATTTCCAAAATTTTTGCTGTTCCACATATACTACAGTAAATTCCCATCTTTTGCTCAAATGTTGAGAATAAGTCTACTAATGTCTGAAGAGCAACGTGATTTACCACATTGAATATCGAAAGAGGAACCTCCAACCTTCAGAAAAACGTGATTCAGGAGTTAAATAGTGGAAAACAAATACATATTTTAGGTAGTTTCTTTTACTCTAATAATAATTTCAAGTGACCTAGTGTTAGTGACAGTCAGCCCTAAGGAAAGAATTACTTTTTTCAGAATAATGCTGAGTACATGGTTTCCCTAGATGATAAGAAACTGGATGAGATTTCTAGTCTTACAGAAGAAATAGAGTTTTATGCTGTACATCCTATATGCCAAAATGTAAATTCAATGTGCTATGTCTCACTCCTTTTTTCCTCCTTTCACTCTTCCCTGTAGACCAAAATTGTGTAGAAATCTTGCCTGAGTGCATAAGTAATGAAAAATTGCAAGAAAAGAAAGAAAATATAAATTCACAGATGTCCTGGTTCTACAGCCTGTGAGTAATTCCACCTTTTTGTTCAAACAGACTTTTAAAATGCTCAGAATACCAGCATCAATGGGTTTTTCAATAAAAGGTACAAATATATATTTCTAGACTAAATATGTTCTTCTGAAGAACCAGTAGTGAGAAAAAATGAAAATAACTATTATGTGCTTTAGAACATACAATCTGAAACATTTACTCCTAGTCAGATATTTAAGAAGCCTTCACATAGACTCTTATAGCTTCTGAAATAAAATGTTCGAATCACTGATCTTTGAAATTTATATCTAATATGGCTGTCTGAGTCATGTGAAAAGAATCTAACAACCCTTTTCTCTCTCCTAATCACTCCTTTGTGCCTGCTGTACCAGCCAGAAAGCGAAGTGTTGGTGCTATGATGCAACATTTTTTGCTTTGAGATGTTCTCACAGGAACAGAGAAGCAGACTTTGAAGCTGAGTTTGCCAGAATCAGGATCTGGAGAGAACAAAAAATGGAGTGTGATATCTGAGAATCATTATATTACTCATAGGCACTGTTAGAATCCTAGCACCATTCATTGGTGGGAGTGATACCGCGTCTCATTTTGTTTAACACAGCATCTGTGTTAACACAGCAGTAGCATCAGACATGATAGCTATTCTGTTATATACCACTGCCTCAGGTTAATCACATGCTGAAATTCACTGTTCCTATGACTCTGAACACTAAATCTTTTTTTCAGCATTTACCTGACATGTGTCAGTGCTGAGCCCATGGTGAATGTTTTTGTGAATGTAAAAGCACCAGCTATTTTCTGCATCATGGAGATACCCTATTTTAAACGTTCAGATTGAGCTCTGCCACGGAGGCCACAATGAGTTTGGTCTTATTTAAAAGTTGTTTGGGAACTTAGTCTTCCTGGAGTTCAGGAATGTTGTACCAGTTTTTCACCCACATATATAGTGCACTGTTATGTACTTGCTTTAGCCTCAACTATCTTTCAAAACTCAAACATTTTACTTATTTATACATTGATTTCATCCTGTTCCTCCCTGAGATGTATTTCTAAATTGAAACCCTTCTGACCTGTTTTTTTGCTAAATAAAGTCAGATCTTTTGGTGTTCACCATGATTACCTTAATTTTCCTCGTGTCTTTCTATCAGTCTTGGACTTAACGTACTGTTCTACAAGAAGTGCTACCCAGCCATTATGTGATTACTCTAACACTTTCCATCCCCAAAGGAAACATTTTGCTGAGGCAACAATTAATAGAACTGCATGAATCCTGGGCACAGTTTGGATTGTTTTTTATTTGGTAGCTGCAGTCTTTGTGTAGCTCTGTTTTCCTTATTTACAGCTGAAACTGAGGAGTAGGTACCTCAGAACAAAATAAGCTTCTGTCAGTTTTTGTCTGCTGTTTACAAAGGAATCATAGCCTAATTACAACTGTATTGGTCCACAAGCCTCAGTTCTGTATTACTCAGTACAAGGCAATAACATAGAAGCTTTGATGTAGAGCTCTTAACATGAGACAATGCAAATGACATTTACTAGCATTTTTTTTTCCCCATTAATGAACAGTACTTCAGGGAGTGTAAAGGCAAGAGGCATATAATTTCTGAACTACTTAAATTGCTAATTAGATCTGTACAGGAGGTGTATTCCTAATGCAGACAATTACAACGGCTCCTAAGTGTTTGCCTTACAGTAGCTAATTACTGCAGAAGCCAATTAATTGCTGTTGACTTTTTGTATTCTTTTGCATATCACCAGTTAATATTTACATTTATAATGAAGACAAAATTGGCAAACACTGTGTCATTTTGTAATGAACAATTCCAGTGTCTAAACAATGAGCACATTATCGCATTTGTGCCTGAAGACTACAGCTGATTAGCATATGTTCTGTGCATGCTAGAATAATGTTGCTTTCTTCTAAAGAGTGAAAACGTCATTTAGGTGCAGTAAATACAGGTGCAGTGCCTCTGAGGTGCTTAGATGTACTTGTCTTCATAAACTGTTTAATAGCAAAACCAAACACACCCTCCCATGTATACCTGAATAAATGGTTGCAAAACCGCCAGCCTATAACTTCAATAAATGTGTCAAAGGACTGCAAATTGTTGTTTCCAAACTAGGCAGACCCATCTGAAATTCCTGAAAGTTCCTTTTTAGAAAGAAGCAGGGTAAAGCTGTCCTCAGTGGCAGGTCACAAAACCAGACGCAAGGATGAAATCTTATCCTACCTGCTGCAGTTCTGGAACTGGTTTTACAGATGGAATCAGGACGTCAAGATTTTGCATGGGTTTGTTATTTACTGCCTGAGGCTCTACAGTAGATATTACCTGCTGCAACAGAAAATAGATTTTGTCTCCTTTTTACGTCTGTCTTATGGAATTTGATAAAAATTAAATGTCTGCTCTAGGGTTCCCTAAGAAATGTATGAACACCTAAGCCACTTATAGAAAAACATTAGATTCACTAATACCCATATGAAACCTAACTGTGGCTGCATTTTAATTATATAGGGCTAAGAATCTGCCTTAAAATCTGTCCATTAAAGGACTAAGAAGGATAAAATGTACATTTACAGTGGTTCTGCCATAGGAAGAAATTACTAGACCCGTCTTTCAGTTACTTAACTTCAATAATTATCATATTCAAACGAATAGAGGCAGACCCAAGGATCCACAAATTGTATGTACATGTTTTCATAACCACATGAAAGTAAGAGGACAATAGAGGTAGTGAATAAAAGGCTAGTGCCAGTTCTTCTCCCCAGTTTACCCATAAGCATATTGTTTATTAATAGGAACTGTACAGATACTGTAAGGACAAGTGATTAAGACTCTCTTGACTTGTCTTCTGTGTGCTCTGGATCAGACCACTAGAGAACAAGAAAATCTTACAAATGCTGTTCTTGGGTAAAGAGAAAACTATTTCTTCGCCTGCTATTTAGCAACATCAGTGCAGAAGGCAGACAATGCCAAACAGCTGTGGAAACATTATATTTACCCACAGCGTTAAAATATCCCTCAAGGGATTAGCACATGGAGAGGATGACTGTTGTAGGTGAAAAGTATTAGCTGATGAAGTCTGTATCAGTATAATTAGAGGATTGCATGAATCTCTTGGCATAATTCATTAGCTAGAGTTTTTTCCATTAAATCCCAGACTGAATTTTTATTTTTCCTCTATCCAAAATGGACTCCATTAATGACTGCTCTTTTTGTTCAAGGCATATACAAATGTGCCTCAATTTATTTGCACCAAATCAAATAAACTAAAATTAATCATGATAAATTTGACAGTTATAATTCTACAATGGTCTGTGAAATACTCTTTGAGTAGCAATTACATCAGAGATAATGATAATACATTATTTTAAATGTCTATTATCATTATTATTAATTTTGTATCTATTGTTAAGGCACTGATGATAATAAGCTCATTGGAGGTTTAGATGGATATTACATTCTTTCCCAAGGTGTTCCCAGTCTAATGCAGAATTGAGTAAGCAGTAGTAATAGAACCCTAAAAGAATATAAATATGGGATGTTTGTTTGTTTGTTTGTTTGTTTTCTATGAATGAACTAAGAATAAAGAGTATGCGATGATCTTTATTTTAGATGAATAGATCAATAGACAGCATTCAACAAGATTCAACAAGATTCCACGAGGCTGCTTTCTGCAAGAGATCCAAATGCCTGACGCCTCTGCTTATACGTATCTTAGAATCATATCCTCAAAAAAAAAATGAAATTTTACATCAATGTACTTTTATGAAAGGGTAATATTTTCTCATAGGGGGACCATCTGTGACATCCACGTGGAAAGGAATAACTAAATTTACTATTATTAATGTAGCTAAAGAAATGCAAGGAAATTAAAACAACTGCTTCTGTTTCTTTTTTTGCCCCAAGACAAAGACATCTGTAAAGAAAAAACTTTTGATTCCTTGAATTTTGTAGCTTTTCTCATGTTTGTTTATTTTGCCTCTGATTTAGGCTTTTTGTTGATGGTGGTTTTGGTTTGATTTGGGTTTTTTGGGGGGTTGGTATTTTTTTGTTGTTTTTGGTTCAGTTTGGGGTTTTTTTGTTTCATTGGTTATTAGTTTGGGTTTTTTTAGTTTTTTCTTTGTTTGTTGGTTTGTTTTAATAGCTATGGAAATTTAATAATGGGAGGCACTTGATCCCTTCTTTTTTCATTGAGCTTATAAGTTTTCCAAGTGGAAAAATTATTTTTATCCCTTCCTACTTGGTTAGTTTTCTAACACTGCTTTTACTACTTGCCCTGTGTTATTGATGCTGCTTTTATTTTATTTTGTTCTTTAATTAAAATGAAACCATGTCAAGGCAAGCCAGAAAGTTCAGCCTCAAACTGGTAAATACAAATATGTGAACTTTTATCCTGGGCAGCTGTGATTATTTAAAAAGATCTGTCTGAGTTTCCTTGGTCTGATGTGGTGTAGCCATAGGTAACTCATGAGCACCTGAGATGTCTATATCGTCAAGTAAAGCAGAGCCTACACTGATTCCTTGCAATAGCTACTGGAATACCAGCAGTGAAATGCAGTGTCCATTGAAAATACCTACATTTGGAGAAAGATGTTGAACATTTGTAGAGGTTCCAGACAAAAGTAATAAGGTGTTTCTTATGGTAGAAGATAGGAGTTGAATGTATTTAGCTTGAAAAATAGAAGGTTAAAGAATGATTCGGTTTTCGTGTTTAAGTACATAAAAACTGACAATTTCAGTATTGCAAAGAATGATAGTTTACACCTTAGGACATGAGACCTGGGCTCAACAGACCTGAATTTTAGTTTTGTCATAAATTTCTTCTCAGGCCTCAGGCAAAGTAATTAAGCTACGCTAAATCCAGTTTTTGCATCCCTGATATAAAATTCAGTGCACTAAACAATAATACTTTTTTCAAGGAAAGAACCTTAAATATTTTCTTGACTCTCTTAGGCTCTCTAAAGAACCCTGGAAATCATATTATTCAATGATTTTGGTGGTTAACTATCCCTCAGTCCCGGTATTCCTGTGGAAATAATGAAGGGTCTGCTTACCCTCACATGCTGCGATTTCTTTCTCTTCTACTGAGCACTTACAAAGCTACAGGCAACACTGTTCTCAAAAATATTTGGCCACTGATGAACCAATTGCAATGGGAAGGAGATTAATTCCTCATGTGGCAATTACATAAGGTCTGCATTTAAAGGGATCCCTTTAAATATATGGTCTACACTACACTTGGAATAAAATAAAATTCCTATGATAGTATACATTGTTGGAATTAAAACTATAAGCCCAGAATAATTCGTAATAATTTCTCTCTATTCAATGCTTTCCAATTCTAATTTTTAAAAATTTAAGAAAGAGGAAAACATTTTTCTACAACTAACAAAACTGAGGTAGCTCATCTTCTTGTTTACTGTCATCTTCATAATGTAACTTGTTTTTTGTGATTTAAAAAAATGGTGACTTGAAAAGATTAATCCTTCCACTGCATTATTTTTTTGTCCAGCAGAATGGGATGTGACTGTGACAATATCAAATTAGAGCCTTCTGCTTTCCCAAAATTAAAAATAACTGTGATTGCTGTTGCTTAGTGCGTATTAATTGATTATCGTGCAGGATACCTAATTTTAACAAGTACTTACCTTCAAAATAGTCCCATTTTTAGACTGTAAAACATAGAGCTTTCTTTATTTGGCTAAGCTTTCTCATCCAACTCTTCTTTTTATATGTAATTACATGCATTTAAAACGCCAAAACTGTCAGAAGTAATAAGTCTGAAATCTTGCTGCCGTTCACAGAACTGTGTGGAAAAGTGGATTTCTCCTCCAAGACCACACATGCATCTTTCCTGTGTCAGCTCATTGATGGAAACAGACTGTGACAAATCAGCTTCCCCTGTAGTTACAGAAATTGGATGTGCAAATATCTTTTTTTTTTTGGTGTGCATTTTGTTTCTTTGTTTGTTCTTCCTCCATCACCAGCTATGGAAAAGAAGGAGGAACTATTCACTTATGTGCACTGTGCAGCTCTTGGGCTGCCCTAAACTGCACAGGGATCTGGAACTCAGGCATGGTTTGTCTTATTAACCAGGATTTTTCCTTCAGAAGAGTCTAAGCAGAAAACCTCTGTCAAAGTAGAATTACTTACCTGTTTGGGAAAGACAGCTCAGCTCTTTGTGGTTGAATGAGAAAGCAGGAATAGCATACAGGAAAAAAGTACTGCATGGTATAGAGGAAAGATAGCACTAATGACCTGCAGGATGTACGCTGAAATAGCAGTGCCAACTTTTCATCAACCACTTCTTTGACCTCCGTCCTCTCTGAGGTTGTGAGTAGGAGACAAACGCCCTAATGTTTGAATAAACAAGGCTTGTTTGCCTAATATTCAGCAATGTAGTTAACAGCTAGGGTTGCTACCTTCAATTATGCCCCCTATGGGTTGCTAGCTTGGAGTTATAGATATCTGATACAGTTTCATATTTTCCTAAGTACTTTTGGCTGCATTCCCAGTATACTAGGGCCCTTGACATTTAATCTTTGATTCATTCTGACACAAAATGCTTTGTTTGATGCTGCTAGTGATGGATGAAAGTGGCATTAAAAAAAAAAAAAACAAAACCAAAGAAAGAAAAAACCAAAAAGCCCAACGAACTCAAAAAACCAAAAAATCATTCAAACAGAGTGAACAAGTAAGGATTAAAAGTGACCAGCTGGCTGAAATTTAATTGGAAGGGTTCGGTGAATGTAAGTAAACTTGCCAAGATTTAGTCTTCTGTTAGGTCATCTGTTTTCTCCTAACTAAATATCTTGGATATTTAAAGCCATGAATGAATCATTATTCCTTACCATTTCCAAAACTTATTTAAATGTCAGTCATGAGTCAAAATAAGGAAAACTCTAATGTAATCTCCTGACATCAGATGGAAAAATGTGAAGGTAAAACATTTTCTGCTTTGCTTTTCCAGAGGAAAATAAAATTTAACAACCTTCCTTCCTATTTTACATTTAAAAAAAACAACCCAAAAACCTTCATAGAGACATATTTCACACTGTTAAATGTTAATGAGGTATTATGCATTGCTAAACTCAGCTGTATAAAAGTATGTTTTACTAGAAGAAAAATCTGTAGTGAGGAAGTTGCTTGCTTTACTTGGGTTGAATGAAAATGTACCTAATCACTACTTACTCACAGAAGAAAGTTTGTAGTCTTGTTCTGTTTCCAGTCTGCAGGTTAAATAGGCTACACAAACAGTTATTTTTACTGTACTCATTCTCATGGAGCATATGGACCACTTGAATCATTTACCTTTTGTCCAGATCCAGCTTCTAGTCTTTTATGAGCACAGGCCAAATAAAGTCAGTAAGAATTTTGCCAATTGATTTAATGATTGCCAACTTAATTTCATATACTGAATCATACTGGTTATGATGTATTATATTACACTGGCTAGTTTTTAAATTTTCTATATTGAATACTATTGGAAATCACTATTCAATTCATTAACAGTTGGGTAATTCCTATTATTTTAAATAAAGATATAGTTGTTTACAGCTGATTGGTTACCAATGAAATTGTTGTAGTGTTCATTAGCATATATAACTACAGCAAATATGCCAACCTACAAATCTTTCATAAGAATTATTCATGGGGTTTTTTTATCACTCTTCCCAATTGACTCAAGACTTTACTGATGTCCTTCTTTGAAGGACACACATGACAGTCTTAGGAGTGCTCCCTGATATCTTAATGTATTTTGCTTTCTTGTTGTGGTACTGATTTTAAAGTTGAACTCCATTTCTGTTCAGGAGACAATCAGGCATGCTATGGAAACATTTCCCTTTTCCTATAACTTTACATTCCCTAGAATCAGAACATTATCTACCAATTAAATATATATTGTGAAATACAAAGCTTAAATATTTGAAGCTATGTAAACAATAGTGAAACTTTCTGGACTATATGGTTTAATGGTACATGCCTCAGTTAAAAGATGGTTTCAGGGTACTTAATAACTACTCAGAGAAATTATCCTCCATCCTCAAGGAGGTCATTAATTCTCAAAAATATTGAAATTGCAACCTGAAAATGGAGTTGAATCTGAGACTTTCTTCTGGGTGCCTGTTATTTGTACACATATTTAATGCTTTTAAAAATGTATAAAAGACTACACTGACCTTTGCAAAATAGAATGACCTACAAAAGTAGAATATTAGCCCAAATATTTATCCTACCAGTGTTGCTACATCTCCCTTTTATAATAAACTGGACTTGCCTAAGTTTAGGATAGTGAATACCCATCCAAACCAACAGAGGTCAAATGGGAAAAAAAACTGAATCAGATCTCCTGGTCAATAAGATATTCCTTTACCTGTCTTGGAACAACTTCTCTTTCTTCCTTTGATTTATTCTCACCGTCACATCTGTGCACAATGTTTCTGTATCATCAGAGAGAGCAGTAGCCCAAACTGCACCTCTATTGATTACTGTACTCCTAGCCTCAGGAGAACCACTTGTCACCTTGTACAGACTATGATGTTTACTTCTCCAGAGGAAAAAGATCTTCACTATTGCAAAATATTTTCCATTGTTTTAAGGCTATAGCATTCTTACAGCTCACTGAAATAGACTCAAGGCCTTTTCCTTTTTAATTTTCAGGCTCCCGTGTTATTCGTATACAGTACAGACCCTTTCACTTAACCATTTCTCATTTTGCTGGCTTTGCCTGTGATATTACCAGAGAATGAGAGTTATCCTACTGTGGAAACAACACTGCCATTTCTGCCCAGTGAAGGCTATGATCATTCTTTGGAGAGCTAGAGTTTTAGGTCTTGACAGCAAGAAAGGTGGTGTTTTCTTGTTTGTACAAGTGCTGTTAAATCCAGTACTGATTCCTACTGTTCTCTACAAAGACTGAAATTAAGAAAAAGCCAAGAAATAACAATTCTCCCCACTCTAAAAACTCATCAACAGAATATATACACCCCTTCCTGATTGAAAAGTACACGCCCGTGCTGGCAAACAGACAATTCCTCTCCCTTTTTGTGTCTCTTAACAAAAAGAAACATTACATTGAGTAGAAAACATCATGTGGTATTAAGATGTGTAAAATCAGAAATCTAAACTGCAACAAAATTAGAGACAGAGGGGAATTAATAGTAGCTTCTCCATGTTTTAGTAGAATACTTCCTTTTTTTTCACCCAGCAAACAGTGTTCACAAACAACAGTGAAGAACAAAAGCTGTGATTTATATATATGGACAGGTATACATGCACCCCCGACCTCCTGCCTCCTTCCTTGCCCTCAGCACCAGAAGCAATTTATGGAGACCAGTCTAAATAAACATTAAAGAGTCAAGGCCACAAACTGACAGCACGGAAAATCAATGGCTCCAGAAACCAGCTAGTAGGTTCAATAAAAGAGATTAGGCATCACAGGCTAGTGTAGGAATCTTACACGTAAATGTAGATTGCACTTCATTTGACAGAGCTCTCTCATCATGAGGATAAAAACTGTCATAGAAACAGAAGCACACTGAGTAGCCAGTGGAAGATGCTCCTTAGCTGCAAAAACTAAATACTGACCTCCAAATGAAAGGGATTTATACTAAGGCCACAGGGAATTTCCAATTGCTTTTCCAGGGTCATCTCATCTATATCTGAATTGTTTCAGATAAGATTTGGAGACCTCTCTGGGTTTTCTTTGTTTGTTTTACTTTCCTGAATTGTTTTTCAAATCCTGTCCTTACAAACTCTCACAGAGCTACACTTCCCTCTCTAACCTGCACAGTTACAGGCTTCACTGGGGTAGGAAGGCTTCCGCTGACATCTCTTCACTGCAGCCAGTTTCCACAGCACTATCTCAGCAGTCTGAGGTCTCTCACAGAATGGGGCAGCTCCAGATTCAGCGTGGAATCTTTCTCCTGAGCCCACTTGCTGCCTGAGCTGTATTGGGTAACTAGATAAGCCATCTAGTCAGTAAGCCCAAGCATGTCTACTTCTTCATATTTTGAGACACTACCTTTTATCAGATCATAAATGTTAATGTTTTACTATTTGTGATCATCAGGTTACCAGCATAAACCTAAAGCTCATAGCAGCAGCCTATATTCTATAAAGACCTATGACCACAATAGCATTTAATGTTGTGTTCATACCAAGTTTAGCCTGATTTTCCTTCTTAGTTATTTTGCAAATGGTTACACACTCTCCGTTTCTTCAGAAACCTACGGTGAAACCTTAAGTTTAGTTTTAGTAACCTTTTGGCTCCTCAGAAAGGTAGCCACGTAGAGACTGCATGAGTTACCTCAGATCAATTCTAATGTAAACTTCCAGGTTAGGCTACAAAGACTATCTAAACTACTTGCTACAGGTAATGAAAAATGAGGGAAGAGGCAAGGGAGGAGACACCCTTTCCTTCTTTCCTTCTTTTCTTCTTTCCTTCCTCTTTCCTTCTTTCCTTCCTTCTTTCCTTCTTTCCTTCTTTCCTTCTTTCCTTCTTTCCTTCTTTCCTTCTTTCCTTCTTTCCTTCCTTCTTTCTTTCCTGCTTTCCTTCTTTCCTTCTTTCCTTCCTTCCTTCCTTCCTGCTTTCCTGCTTTCTTTCTTTCCTTCCTTCCTTCCTTCCTTCCTTCCTTCCTTCCTAAGAAAAAAACCTGGGAGCTCAGTAAAAGTAACAAGTATAATGCACATGCCTTTGTATTTAGAGGACCTGTATCATCTTTCCTAACTGTCCATTTCTTCAATCTGCTAGGATTGTTAGTATTTTATCTGGTTTAGTTTTCACCATTCTGCTCTGTGCGTGCATTTCCTCTATTAAGAAGAGTGATCTGACAAACATGCCTTTATTTCATAGAAGTACGTCAAAAATAAGCACATTCCATCATATTAATGAAATCCTCAGTAGTCTCAATCTTCATCTTTGCCATAGATTCCAAGGAAATTAATAATTCACAAGAGAAGACCAAGACACCAATCCTTATTAGGATTTGGTATCTCAATCTAGGCTATCTATGCCAGTCATAATGGACTTTTTGTTTCTAGATAGGCAGAGAGGTAAACAGATGTCTTAATCCACATTTCTTCAACCTAAGAAAATTAACAAATATTGTCTGACTTTACTTCTCATTGAGGCTTAGGTTGAGGAAATTAGACCCAGCTGGAAAAAAAATTTATAAAGCTTATGAGAAAGAGACATTGGAGTACTGAATAGCCTTCATCTACTGAACTTAGTGTCCCAGTTCATATTTAAGTGCTTAAAGCACTGAAGCAAAGCAGAAATGTGATTGACTCTCTGATATTTAGGCAAGTGCTCCAAACTACTCAGCTTTTTCTTACTCAAGGTTATTGATATCCCTTGAACTTTCATCTAGACCTGTGAAATTTTGCTTCTGGTCAAAACTACTATTAGTGGTAACTAATTTTTTTTCCAGTTCAGTGTATCAGCTATTTCCTAACAAAACCTTCTCATTTTGGCTTAAATCTGTTCTGGATCCCAGAGCAGCAAGGCAATTCATACTTGGCACAGAGTAGCTGACCATAACACTGACCCACTGAACAGTAAACAGTTCATTCCTGGCAGTGGAATTCAATCACTAATGCACTGATTGGGTTTTTCTCATTTTATGTAAGTAGAAAAATGATTAATTTGTGAAAGGAAGTTGTTCCCTATCATTGAAGGCCTTAAATTCAGAGTTATTCAAAGCTGGCCAGTAAAATTAAGTTAAAATTTATAATTCTGACAGAGCGTTTAGCTAGGATTTTGTTTTTTTATTTTAAACAGTAGTGCCTTATATTTTAATGATTGTTTTAAGCCCATATTGCTACTGAAGAAACAGATTTTCCCCCTTCCTGTCAATGATTTCTTACTCCTGCTGTCATGCACTTCCCTCACCTCTGTGAGTCCAGATATTGCTGTCCAGGCACATTGTTTCAGAGTATCGATCCACATTAAAACTAGACTTTTTTCACTGGGTTAGTTTTAAACTGGATCAGTTTACCAAGTCACAGAATGATTGATAAGTATGAACAGGGTATACCACAACCTGATATGTCTCTGTGGGTTTTCTTTTTTTTTTTTTCAATTTCTTCACTAATATAGAAGCCATCAGAATTGCTTCCTTTTGTGATGCTGCCATCTCTGACAGCTGCTAGGTTGATAGTCATTTGTGATTTGCTGAAATATCTGAATTTTAAAAAATACATCAAAAAGTGGAAAAGACCAAGGCATTTCATACGTCAAAAACTAATATTCACAAAAGGTTGCAGCTACTTCATCTGACATACACACAGTACTAGCACCTTTTCACTGCAGGTGCCTCTGAAGAAAGTCATAAATCGGGGTGAGTTCATTAAAGAAAGTTCAAATAGGAGAGAATAAAGTGTGAAGACTGGGACTGAAATACAAAAGCAACCCCAAGCATTTGTACTGAAATTTATGTAAATAGAATTTGAAGCAGGAATTCGTATGGATCAGAACTCATCTAAATTTAACATCCATTCGCAGTTGCACATTATTGTAGTGAGGATGAGATGGACTTAAAACATTCATTGCCTGATCACCAGAAATTCTATGGCCATGCTGTCAAAGTATCTCTGGCCTTTGCTCAGCTGGGCAGTGTCAGAGGAGGACTTTACAGTCCTCTACAGGACCGCTGACGCGTTAGGTTCCTTGAGCTTGTTAGAACTATGTAAGGAGGTCATACATAACTTGAAGTTATAATAATGTTATTATTCTGTTTATGCCTATATAATGTGAGTATGAAGTGATGCTCAATCAGAATGGTAGAACTGTAAGGCCACAAATGGAGACACAAAATAAATGCACAGTGATCATGCACTGTAAGATGAAAATGTAAAATGAATATGCAAGATGGGTCATTCAGTGTTTTGACAGTGGTACATCAAGCATACTTCCTCAGCATAGCCAAACCTAGCTATTATCATAATGAGAAGTGCTGAACTGAAGAGGTAGATATTTCCATACCTCTGAAAGTAGTTTAAATGTGATTGATTTTCACTACAGGAAGAGTCAAGGATTGCTTGCGTCTTCAGTTGTGAGAGTTTTGTTCTCATTTGCACTAAAGATTCATCATCCTGACCTGATAGTGAGTGAAATGGTTTACATGTGCTTTATGACCACTAGAAGCCACTGTATTTTTATGATGTCTGATGGCTTCTACTCAGTCTTCCTTGGGCTTTAGAAATGAAAGAGTATCTTTAAAATCGCTACTACCCAAAATTTGAAAATAGTTTTAATCTATCTACCTTTGTATAGTATGTCATCATCATGGCTGGGCTTCACGAACGAAGATTTGGGAAGGGCTCTACCCACGTTTGTTGCAAGCGCATTGGTGGCTGAAAAGGCCAATACGAGACAGGCATGTCCGGTTGCAAAAGGCTGTATAGTACGTATTACTATATTAATTACAATATTACAACAGTACACAGTTTGTCATGACATGCCTTAGCCTAAAAGGCTAACTTCAGGTTATGACATAATTATGTGGCAAATCTTGCAAAATTGTCTTTCTCCTGCCTCACAGACAAGATGGGGATAAGGGTGCCACTTACTATAAGAAAAATAAAAACCATGATTTCACCCTGTTTGGAATTTAATAACTAAAATAGCTCTTTTCACATGTAAATGTTCTAATTTGTATCAGTGCATCTTGAATTTCTTTCATATATCTATTTATATATATCTACAAGTTCCAAATCCTATTGCTTGATAGTAAGCAGATTTATTTTCATCTGGATATCTGTGCCACAGCTTCTGAAAATCTAGTCTTGAAAACAAATTTCTTCTGGAGAACAGGAGGAGATTAAAAAAATTTGTGTTTTTTTTTGGTTTGGTTTTTGGCTTTTGATTTTTTTTTGTGTGTTCTGTTTGTTTGTATGTTTGTTTTTTGTTTGGTTTGGAGGGGGGTGTTGTTGTTTTTTATGGTTTTTACATAGTTTTGTGGGCTTTATTGGTTTTTTAATTCTTTGAATATACATCTGTTCCAGGATAGAGAGTAAGTGTAACATGTCAGATACATCCCTCCGGCAAAGTTGCCTTCTGTGCAAAATCATGTGCCACTTGTCTTTTCCAAAGGCTAACTTTATGATTTTTACTTTTAGACCTCAAACTTGGTTATTTATTTTGAAAGACAGAAAGTATTTGGCTTCTTGATGGTTTTGATTACTTGTTTCTGGAGTTTTTCTATTAGTTTTATCTGTATAGCTGTCTCTGAAGGGCATATTGCATAATAGATGAGCCAGCCCTACAATTCCATTACACAGTGAAATAATCAGGCTGCACGTTTATTACACAAAATAACAGCCTCATACCTATATAGTAAATTTTAAAATATTTTAGAGTCATCTGGGAAGGCTTTATTCCCATAAAAATTCAGTGACAGACACAACCTGAGTTCAATTATTACTTGGTAAAGGCCTGTTTTGAAATGGTTCTTGATATCCAGGGGTCTTTGTGGACACATGCTGGGAGCATTCCTAGCGTTCCCATAATGATAAAATGCAGCTCTGCTACAGTTTTGAAACTTGTACTGGAGAGTGCTTGAAACCATACAATTCAGCACTGCTCTGCACTTAGCTAAAGCAAGTGAAGCATGGCTACTTCAAAACACCTTTGCTGCAAAAGGGAAACTGCCTTTCTTATTCCATTGAGAGAGGAAAGAGACCTAGCTGCTTCTGACATAGAAAGAAGTAGTGAAAAAAGAGCTGAAAGTGAGGGAAACCACTTTGGAGAGCAGAGTAAGCAGTTTTTGCCTCTGCCTGGAGCGGAAGAAAAATACGAAAGACGATGGTGGCAGCTTTGCTGAGAAGGCACCACTCCAACACCCATGATAGCAGTGAGTCCAGTTTTTCCACAGCAAGGCATAGGAAATGTAAGCAGTAGGGCAGCAGCTATTTTTCAGCCCCTGAATTTTGCAGTCAGAAACTATTGCCTACTTAGCTTGTGCCTAGAGGCAGTCCTGGAAGGTAATACATACATTGTAAATCAAACAAAAGAAAAAATTCTGCTGCTAGATTTGCTATGGTTTAATTTACGTTTTCATTTGAGGCCTTCAGATCCTGTTGAAATTAATGAGTCTCTCTCCTGCTTCCAGAGTAGCTGGATCAGGCTCTACTTTACAGGGGTGTATTAATGATTCACATGAGGTGAAGTAGTAGCCAAATAGAGACCATTTGGAAATAATCAGTCATGTTTAAATAGACTTCATTGTTATCCTAATGCAGATTTTTTTTTTAAGTAATTTGTCTCTATTTTTTCATTCTCTTTTCTTCCTTTCTGTCTCTGAGAGAGCTTCGTTTCCCTGCTTGCTCTGTAGATTCAATTTGGAATGATTTTCTCAGCAGTAAGTGTGTATGTCTCATGCACATTAGCTTATTATAAATGCTGGAATGATAATCCCTCACCATCTGGAAACAAAATTATCAACATCTGAAAACTGAGTGGAAACAATAATAGGAATCTACCAAGAACCTGATAAAATAAGATACTATAATGTTGAAGCATTCTACGAGGCTCTTTTAGGAGTCTCCCTGCCTCCTCTCAATATATATTACTGACTAGATGTTGTTGTAGATTGCCATAAACTGAACTTGTATTGACAAGTTTTCCATGTCAACTCCTTAGGGCAGCTGACTACAGGTTTGACCTTTTGAGATTCTGTATATTTCCCACTTAATCAGTGCTGGAATGAGTTGCTGCTAAGTAGGACCTATGGGAACCCTATGGGAAAAGAGAAGTCATCTAAAATAATGAGTCTCTTTCCCCCTCCCTCCCCTTCTCTCATTTAGAGCTCTATCAGGCCATGATAACAATCTTAATCTAGGCTACACAAAAGCACAATATTGAGAAAAAGAGGTCTGAGAAGGACTTTTGGCAGCCTAGAATGCAAATGAAACTTTAAATATTGTTAAAAAATGCTTCACTTCCCAGCTGCCCCTTTCTTTCTTTTCATACTAAGATTTGTTTGGTTGAGCTAAGACCTTGTGAAGCTTTTAAAACCCAGTACCTAGGATTTTGACAGAATAATTGGTTATCTTGCCTGGACAATAATACAAAATTGGGACCATCTCCATTTTGTCTTGTTACAGTAACACACTTTGTGGTTTAGAGATAATGTCAGAGTAGTCAGTTCAGTCATCAGTTCATTTCTCAATAGTTGAGGCTTGTGGGCTTTTTTCCTGCCATAAGCTTTGGTTTCTTCTCACCCACCTCCTCTCCCTCACCCTGCAACCACCCCCCCTGCTGCCTTGTACCTCTTCCTCCCCTCAATAACCGTCTGTGAAACTGAACAGCATAATAGATGTAATTAGACCTTCAGTAGCAGAACTGAATGGAGCAGGCAATGAGACTCCTTCTCAGAAAGCAATCAGTGCATTAGGTCCCCAGGACTGAAACTGCATTTAACAAGGTTTGGGGCTTAGGGATTATTGGTCTAGGCTTCTTCTGCTTCCACAAGAGAAAGGTCTACCCAGAATGCAAATCTTCATTTGCTATTGCTACAAAAGAGAGGAAAAGAACATTTACCACTTTATTACACACATAATGAAGCAAACTCTATCTGTCGATATATTTTTTCCTTAGCAGTAAATCAACTGTTCACAAATGCTAATAAGTATAAATATATATTTAATCCATGCTTTCAAACCATTTCCTGGGTTTTTCTCATCCATTCTTGGAAGAAGAAGACCGTGAATGGTGTCAAATCAATGAACTTTGTCAAAAGGAAACTAGCATTTTTCCATGCAGATTCAACGATTCATCTAATGAAGTTATTGAAGACACAGTTCCTTTAGACAGGAATGTAGATGTGGCAAAGCTCACATGTAGTCTCTTGATTTCTGTTCCTAACTCTGTAGGTTGCTGTTCACACGAAAAAATTACTGGTTTAAAATTAAATTTTTTTCACCGGTCTGGTCTTATCCCTTCCTAACTGAACTCTTTAACTTCATTCATTTTCCCTTCCATAACAGGACGTACTATGTAGTTTTATGTGAGTTCCTTAGTTGTCATTTGTATAAGTGTGTGCTTCCTTATACAAAACCCCTGTTACCCAGACCTTGACATATATGCAGAGTAAGGAGAGGATTTTGGTCCTCATTCAAGGTCAGATCTTTAGCACGATGTGGGACACAGACAGAAAGAAGGGGATAAAGCAAGACATCCGAATCAGAGGGATGTTCCTGAGGTCATTCTTCACAGAGTGGGAGGGAAGAGAAAGGCTTATAAAACCTGAAGAAACCTTCATTCCTTTATCATGGTGCATATATTGAAAGCAGGTAGAGGAGGTCAGTATACTGAACTGATCTTGACCAGAAGCCCACTGAAGTTTGGAGCCAGTGACCCACAGGACAGCTGACCTAGACAGGTACCACAAACCCGGTGTGGCCATCAGGCTGTGCTGTCCTGCCCTGTGCTGTGCTATACCATGCTGTGTTGTGCCACAAGCATCACTTGTCCATGGGACAGATTTAACCCATATGTGGTGCTGGAGGATCCTGCAGGCAGCTCCTGCTCATCACTGCCATAGCACCTTCAGCATAGTCTTGCCCTTGTCACTAGTAAGTCAAGGAGTTCTTATGAGAACTTGTTTAGGAACAGTTGTTTTATTGTGAGGAAATTGTACATGACCTCAAAAGACTGAAAGGGAGAATTTCTCTGCATGGACAGGATCTACTCAGTGCCGCATGTCATGGGAAATTGCATCAGGATTCTGGCTGATGCTGCATGAATGTGGGGTGCCCAGTGCCTGAAGGGTTGTAAACTGATACTAGTTACCTATATTCCTCTTCTTATTCTGTCTTATTGAAGCAGTTATTAAGTCATTTGTTGTTGAGCCTTTCTAACTGAGGTACAGAAAGAGCCCTGTGACAGCTCTCTTTCACCTCCCCTCACCCTGACTCTCCCTAGTACAGAACATACACTGAGAGTTATAACATTTTACAGACTTTCCTCCTCTGTGAAAAAGAGTTGTGATATATATCATACTGGAAAAGACAAGGCTTTAGGGTGGCCTAATTGGGGCTTTCCAGTACCTGAAGGCAACCTACAAAGAGAGATGAGAGAGACTGTTTACAAAGGCATGTAGTGACAGAACAAGGGGGAATGGCTTAAAACTGAAAGAAGGTAGGTTTAGATTAGAAAATAGGAAAAATAGTCTTTGCTCTGAGGGTTGTGAGGCACTGGCACAAGTTGCCCAGAGAACCTGTAGATGCCCCATCCCTGGAAGTGTCCAAGTCCAGGTTGGATGGGGCTTTGAGCAACTTGGCCTAGTGGAAGCTGTCCCTTTCCCTGGCAGGGGCTTTGGAGCTAGATGAGTACTTTCTAAACCATAACATTCTATGATTCTGTATCTGCCACCAGCAAAGCTGCCAGCTTACCTAGAGTAACTTCTTAAACGCATACCCTCTAATGGTTCTTCCATTCCTCTGACATAGGCTTTCCAGATCTTTGTATTCTTCTATCAAGAAGCAATATTTCTTACTTCTCCAGCTGAAAATTCCTATTTCCTCTGCATTTCCACAAATCCTCTCTTCATGTTTACTGCCATGCATAATGTGGTCTGTATTTTTTTCAGATGAGGTATTTTTTCAGACCCAGTATTAGCAATTTACAAGTTTCCTTTTTCCTTGTTTTTTTTCCAACCCAAATACAATTTTTAACAGAAGATATTTAAAGCTAAACGACTTCATTTACTCATTTCAAACTTTTACCAGTATACTGTTAATACTTAGATTCAAAACGACACTGATAAGCACTACTTCCTCTTGACAGGCAGAAGTTTAGCCATTGCCAGGAAAGCAGGGCCCCATCATACACAACGTTTAGTTGGGAAGACAAATGCCATCACTCCAAACATTCCCCCTTCCTCTTTGCCCACCTCACTTTATATATTGTGCATGATGCCAATATGGTTTGAAATATCCCTTTGTTCAAATAGGGTTATTTGTCCTGGCTGTGTCTCTTCACAATTTCCCGTGAACCTCCAGTCTTCTTGCCAGCATGGCAGTACAAAAAGCAGAAAAGGCCTTGGCTCTGTGTAAGCACTGTTCAACAATAACAAAAACATCTCTATATTATAAACACCGTGTTCAGGACAAATCCAAAACACAGCCCCATGTTAGCTACTGTGAAGAAAATTAACTCTACCCCACCCAAAACCAGTACAGCAAGAAGGTTGCAGAGGGATATTTTGCAAGGGGATTTAGTGATAGGACAAAGGGGAATTGCTTTACACTCGAAGATGGTAGATTAGGTTAAATATCAGAAAGAAATTCTTGACTGTGAGGATAGCAAGGTAGTGGAACAGGTTGCCCAGAGAAGATGTGGGTGCTTTGTCCCTGGCAGTGGATAAAGCCAGGTTGGACAGGTTTTTAAGCAACATGGTGTGGTCCTTCCCCATGGCAGGGGTGTGGAAACTAGGTTACCTTTAAGGCCCCTTCCAACCCAAATCAATTTATGATTCTATGAAGTCTGTTTTCCCCATGACCGTAACTGCTGATTGATCTCCCTGTTCTTATCTCAACCTATGAGCCTTTATTCAGGTTTTTATCCCCTGTTCTGTTAAGGAGGAAGAGGGATAGACTGACTTGGTGAGTACCTGGTAGACAACCAAAGTGAACTCACCCAGCTGTATTTGAGAATTGCTACCAACTGTAATGTGCAAGATTTCTGTACCTGAAGATATACCTAACTGTTACTATGACATGAACATGCTTAACATATCTGTTAAGAGATCCACAGGGAAATACTGAATTACGTTATAAGTAACGCATCATACATGTAACCTAAATGTAATTAAGGAATGCTTATAATAGATTTGACTAATATGAACAGTTCACCATTGTACAACAAACTTATGGCATGTTAACAATTCACCAGGAAGAGAAAATAAAATCCATTTGTTCACAAACAATTCTGTCTCAAGCAAACTAAAATGAGACTCCCATTGCCCATTGTACTCAACAATATGACTGGATTTTCATTCTTAAAAGCATCTTGTTAATATATATATATTTTAAAAAATACTAAAACTGTAGATTGTAGTGCAGAAACAGAAAATTTAATGGAAGTCTAAAAATGGAGGGCAGGGAAAGTCTCAGCTGCACATTAGTTAACTTAGGTCTGATTGCAATACCAGTTCTGGTATTGTTGACTGACACTTCAGTAGTCAAGAGAATTGCCTCTGATGGAGTTTTCCAAATTCTTTAAAGATTCAGTATTTTCTGTCAATAGGCAAAATGTGAACTATTGCTCTGAACTTGCATAAAAATACCTGTACTTTTAACTATCAACTTTATTTATTTTATTATCTTTTTGTAGTATTTGAGGTCTTGCTTCACTACAAGATCTGATGTTTCAATGTTCAAGTAATCTGGAAGGCATTTATCTCTTTAATCCTGCAAAATTAATTCTTTACAGGCAACATACCTTCAGGGACTTTATATCAGCATTGTTGGTTGACCACAGCTTTATAAGCACCTTTGTAATTCTGATGTGTCTGGATGAGATGTGTGCTCTGGACCTGAAAAAAAGCTTTTAATCATACAGAATGAGGCTATTCTCTTTCAAACCTCTTGGGGTTAGTTTGATAACAGATTTTCTCCCATAGCACTGCTCATTATCTGTAGTCATAGCCAATGGTTTGATTATCCCCTTCCTTTCAATTAGGCCTCTGCACCCATGGGGGCCTGGCAAGTTGCTGTGTTGGTATAAGTTAACTTTCAAGTTAGTTTTGCAAGATATCAAAAGGATAGGTTGATCAGTAGAGCTTCAATCTTAGTCAGCTGCAGACTCAGTTACTGAGAAGGATCAAAGAAATCACAATATAACCCCTTAGTTAAGACCTGAAAAAACAAATGGCAAAGTTTGAAGCAGGATTCCGTGTCAAGGGAGTATAGCTAGTTTGTATTGATCTAACACTCTAATGGAAGTACTGTAGAACAATGGGAAGACATTATACTGGCATTATTTTTTGACTCCTGACATCAAAGTTATATTAGATTATCAAGATCTCCCAAAAAATAATTTCAACTAAAATCTCCTTTACTGTTCCACCTCCTATAAAAAGTGTGTACAGTTCTTTCCTTCTTACCTCCTGTTTATGACCTTGTTTAAATAAGAGAACACCTTTAGGTCTTGCACTTGCATGAAGCCTAACTTTGAAACTATTCCTTACCATCACTATAATAGTAAAACTTGAAATATTTTACATGCACAACTTTTGCTTTACTTGTTAAACTGTCCTTATCTCAACCCATAAGTTTTCTAGCTTTTACTCTTCTTAATTCTCTTGATTCTTAATTCCAGTGGTGGGGCAGTGAGCAAATGTGTGGTAGTTGGTTGCTGGTTGGGATTAAACAATGACACTTGAATGCCCCCTTTAGGTACTGGAATGCTGCTATAAGTTCTCCAAGGAGCCTTCTCTTCACCAGGTGGAACAACCCCAACTCTCTCAGTTTCTCTTCATAGGAGAGGTGGTCCAGCCTTCTTATCACCTTTATGGACTTCCTCTGGAGGTGTTCCAACAGGTCCATGTCCTTCTTAGGTAGGAACCCCTTCAGCTGGAGTTTGTACTCCAGGTGGGGTCTCACAAAAACTGGGTAGAAGAGCAGAATCACCTCCCTCAACCTAGTGGCCACACTGCTTTTGATGTAGCCCAGTGTTTGCTTTCTGGGCTCCAAGCACACATTGCTGGGTCACATTGAGCTTCTCATCAACCAACACCCACAAGTCCTTCTCCTCAGGGCTGCTCTCCATCCATTCTCCACCCAGCCTGTATTTTTGGCTTGGGATTTCCCTGACACAGAGGCAACACCTTAAATTGCTTGGGATTGCCCTGACACAGAGGCAACACCTTAAATTTGACCTTGCTGATCTTCATGAGGTTCACATGAGCCTGTCTCTTGAGCCTGTCTCTCAAGCCTCTCAAGGTCCTTCTGGATGGCATCCTTTTCCTGCAGCACATCAACCACATAGCTTGGTGTTGGCAAACTTGTTGTGACAAATTATATGCATGTAGGTACCCCAGATACCAAGCTGTAGCTAAGGCAGTGGGAAAAAGTTTATTTCCAAAAGTCAAAACCACTAACAAATATGGTGCTACTTTACACTGGGCAGACAAAATGCAGAGTACCTGTTCTTTTGGTGCCTTTTATGGCCTGCCTGGACTCCCTGCAGGGGCTGTGAGAATTCTATCTTTTCGTATAACAGGGATTGAACCTTCCTGGAAGGCAGGGAGACAAACACATGTAAAGCTATTCATGGGAAGAAATCTGTCAGGGTTTGGAAGCTGTTAATTCACTTGTCTACCATTGGTTTCTGTGTTGCCATAGTTATTATATTGTCTCCTTGCATTGGCTAGCCAAATGGCCAATCCCCTCTTTGGCCCAGCAGCCCTTATAAGTTGTGGGAAATCTGAACAAAGCTTCTTCTTCGCCGCTGGATTCCCTGCGTGCTGTGTGGTCTCTTGTGTCCTGGCTTAAGTGCCTCCGCCGCCTGCCCCTGCCACGAGGGATGGGCGGCAGGGGGATGGTTCCAGCCCTGAAAACCTTCACAGAGCGGCTGGCAGTGACCCCCCAGAAACCCCTCGAACTGCGACAGAAATCTTCTCCCAGGCACCATAGATTCCTTGAGTGAACATTACTTTTCTTTCCCTCCCAAGCAATTCTTCTGAAGGTTTTCTACACTTACACTTGGTGAATGTGCACTTGATCCCACTGTTCATGTCACCAGCAAAGACAGTAAACAGTGCCAGTCCCAGTACTGACCCCCGAGGAACGCCATGCATCACTGGAACTGCTGAAGTGTGCGTCCTTTACATGGCATACAGCTCTTCAGAAATCGGTTGCTGCATCATGTGTCTCCCGTGGAGTCACAGGTCCAGCCAACAACCTGTGCCTGCATGGGCTCTCCACAAGATTGAAGCTTCAGGGCATATTCACCTGCTCTGGTACAGAGTCCTTCACAGACTGCAGCGTGAATATCTGCTCCACCAGTCCTCTATGGATGGTAGGTCCCCCTCCCTCTACTTCACCCTGATCTTCACCATGGGCTAGAGGGGAATCTCTGCTCCAGTATTTGGAGCACTTCCTCCATCTCCTTCTTCATTGACTGTGATGTCTGCTGTTTCGCTCATTCTCACTGCACAGCATTTTTTACCCTTCCTTAAACATATTGTCACAGAGTTCCTAATGCCATTACTGATGGGCTCAGCTTTGGCCAGTGGTAGGTCTGTCTTGGTGCTGGCTGAAACTGGCTGCATCCAACATGGGGTAAGTTTATGGTATCTTCTCACAGAAGGCACCCATGCATCCTTGCCTGCTACCAAATCTTGCTACATAAACCCCATACAACAACAAAATCTTCAACCTTTTTTTTTCCTGAGATCTATGAATATCCATTTATCCTGGATTTTTCCACAATTGAATAAGAATTACTATGACATTTTTAACTAAATCATTACACTGTATATTTGCCTGCCTCCTGATTAAAGCTGTAGAATGAATAAGTTTCTTATTTAAAAAAAATACAAATTTAAAAGCAAGTTCACAACCCTCTGTATAGATGCTGTATTATTTTCAGAGGATTTTTATGAAAAAAAGAGTAAATAGAACAATTATCATGAAAGGTCTTGTTCACTCAAGTTCTATAGGTTTAAGAAATGAAATGGTTTTGCCCTTCAGTACATCTCTGCTTTGTCAAAATGAGTTTGGCTTTTTATCAAGGCATGAAGACTTACACGAGATAATATGTATTATGTGTTAAAATAATAGAGTTATTTCAGACCTGACACCTGGAAAATACTATCCCCTAAGAAAAATGCAAAGCCTTTTTGAACATTACACTTGTTATCTTTCACTAGTTTAATAAGCTTTAATAATGCTTTTCTTTCTAGGTGTCTGCTCTTCCCAGGCTGGATTTAAAAACCTGAGGCTTAATTGTAGACACAAATTTGAGTACATAAGTCTATCAATACACTCCTCCAGAATCAAGTATTAGGTAGCTGGAATTGCTAGAATTTGTAGTGCAATTGAACAAAAATGAACCAATAGACATTTCCCATAATCTTCACAGAAAACCAGGAAGATTAAATCTAGCTTTAAAGACATGTTCAAAATGCCTTTGACTGGATTTGTACTTTCTAAGTTGTTGTTAGCACTTTTTCACTCACTCTAGACTCTCTGTTCATACAGTTTATAACCCAGAAAAAGTCTGTGCTTGCAGAAGATTGCAATGAAGTAATAACTCTGAATTTTGAGTAGCAAATCATATTCTTGTGTTGCTGCTGGTAGCAGCTTTCCACTTGACCTAGAACATTTTTCCATATCTAGAGCAACTCCTTGCAGTTGTCTTCAGTGTGACAGAGGGACTGCAGAATAGCTACCTGAGGTTTGAAAGCTCTCCCATAAACTGAGCCTGACAGAGAAAAAGATGTTAATCAGAAGTTGCAAGAAAAAAAAAAAACAAACAAAAAAATCTGAAACAACGCTCAGCTCTAAATCAAATTGCGGAGCAATATACAGTAAGAAGAAAATCTCCCATATTCTGCTAATAAGAGTTCTGCTTATTAAATAGTTCAGTTCTATCCTTTGAATTAAGTGATAATTCCTTGGCAACTTCGTTCAAAATTATAAGGGAATTATAATTGACCTATGACACCGTGTGAGGTTAAGGCCAATGTAGCATGCACTTGAAACAGAAAGGCATGCACACTATTCCTCATTTTTGTGCTGTCTTTTCTGACTCATAGTACTGTGACAGGCACCAATTTCACTTAAAAACTGGGGTAAAAATCAGGAGCTCCAGGGGCAAAAATTTGCACAGGCAGCAACAATGAATCTAGAGGAAAAGTACATTAATGAGGTGTATTGGGTTTACACAGCAAGGTTATGGTACAGAGGAGGGACTGACTTCTCTGACAACCTGCTAGAAGCTTCCCCTGTGTCCGACAGAGCTAATGCCAGCCAGCTCCAAGACAGATCTGCCTCTGACTGAGGCCAAGCCCTTAGTGAGATGGCATTGCCACTGGGAAAGGGGAAAAAGTTACTGCATTAGCAATTGAGATAGAGAAAAGAGTCACAATATGTGAGAGAAACTTCCCTGCAGGCACTGAGGTCAGCGCAAAAGGAGGTGGAGGCAGTGGTCCATGTGCTGGAGCAGAGATTCCCCTGCAGCCCATCATGCAGACCATGGTGGGGCAGCTGTGCCCCTGCATGGACATTCGTGGTGGGGCACATATCCACTTGCAGCACATGGAGGACCAAAGAAGGTGGATGAAAGAGGCTGTGACCTCTTGGGAAGCCTGGACTGGAGCAGGCTCTTGGCAGGACTTGTGGCCCTATGGGGAACCCACAGTGGAGCAGACTGTGCCCATGGAAGGGACCCACGGTGGAGCAGTTAATGAAGAACTGTAGCCCATGGGAAGGAGAAGGACTCATTTTGAAAAAGTCTGAGGAGGACTGTCTCTCCTGGGAAGGACCTCAAGCTGGAGCAAAGGAAATAGTCCTCTCCCTGAGGTGGAAGCACTGGTGGAAACAATGTGTGGTGAGTTGACCTTAACCCACATTTCCCCATTCCACTGTGCCACTGAGGGAAGGAGTTAGAGAATTGTGAATAAAGTTGAGCCTTGGAAGGAGGGAGGGTGAGAGGAAAGGTGGTTTTAAGGTTTGGTTTTATTTCTCATTATCATTCTCTGATTTGATTGATAATAAATTCAATAAATTTTCCCAAGCTGGGTCTGTTTTGCCTGTGATGGTAATGACTAAGTGACTTCTCCCCATCCATTTCTGTACCCACAAGCCTTTTGTTATATTTTCTTCCACTTGTCTGTCTGTGGAAAAGGAGTGACAGAGCCACTTTTGTGAGCATATGGTATCCAGACAAGGTTAACCTACTACCTGATGAAATAATTTAATTAACAGACACTTTAGTGTGTGGAGAGAAGAAGATTGCAAGAAGGAGAAGAGATTAGGATGGTAAAAGAAAATAGAATGAAAATGTGGAGAGGAACAGACAAAGGGAAAAAACCCACTTAATGTAAGAGAGTATGGAGAAGTCAGCTAATTTGGAAAATAAAACTCTTCAGGTTTAAATTATTTTAAAAGATAAAGAAAATAACTTTATAAAAAGAAAAAAAAAAGCATGTCATATTCCACAGAACAGCTGCATTGCAGCTTGCTGAAGCTTTTGTTGTATGCTTAGAACTAAGATTTACCATGACATTATGTAAGGTTATAGCTCACATCAAGGTTTCTAAGTGTGTCTTGCCACTTTTCTCAGCCCTTACAATGAAGAATCACTTCTAAAATCAGTTCTGGTTGTCTTGGTTGCCCTTTAAATATCAACCCTGAAAACTAAAACAGAGGCCTCAGGATCTATTAAATAACCACATATTTTATTTCTTGTTAACTCTGTACACACATCAAATGTAAAATATAAATTTGGTTTGCTTGCTGAGAAAAATACCACACTAGTACAATGTGGTGAAATACAGCCAGCCAGACCCTGGATAAGCACACCACTTGCTTCTGATACCTCTATTTCAAGGGGTTTTTTAGGGACTTTGCCTGGGTAGATAGATAGGTCTCAACCCTAGACTTTTGCATATAGTTTTGCTGTGAATTGAGAGGGGAGTCTATGTTAGGTCTATAGGTGGGAGAGAGGGAGGAAAGACACCTTGAAGACTACTACCTCCCATTCAGAAGACATAGGTATGCTTCTTAGATGAATGACTGTAACTTGTGACTTGACATCTTGTATTATTTCATAGATACATTCTGAAAAACTGCCAGACTTGCATCATGTTTTTCTTAAGTATGTGGCATTGAAAGACAAAGAAGAAGAGGCCTTGTAATAGTAACTATGCTCCTGCATGAAGAGTAAGTACCTGAGCCAATAATCAGCTAAGAGGTAGGCTGCGTAGATAACTTGAAGGTCTTCAGTCCCAAAGAACTTCACTGAACTGAAGGCAAGTGTGCACTGTTCTGCCAGTATTCACTGGATGTTGGGGAAACGTTACCCCATGACCACTATGTGAGCTGTGCATCAATGCCCATCTTTCCATACTGAAAGAAAGCAGATGACATTAAGATCCTACCAGATTCGACTGGAAATTTGTAATTGATGCTAAGAGAGGCAGGATTACTGATATGCTTTCCACTTGATTTTTGAGCTTTTTGGTTGGTAATGTTGTTAAGGACCAGCCACTTCTGTGGAAGGACTGTGTTTTGCCCTGTTGCCTAAAGAAAACTCAGGGAGAAAAAAACTCTAGGGCAACTTAATTTGGAGGTAAGGGAAGGGAAGGCTTTAATGATGCCTCTCAGGCATTGGGGTTACAAGTCACGCACGCCCCGCCTCCGACCCAGTGTTACAATTTTATAATAATGTCCATTCAATCCCTGATTTGTCCACTCCCTGGGCTTTACCCCATTCCACCCCCCACCCCATCCCTTGGGAATTGAGTCCGGGGGTGTATTGGGACCACTTCTTTGTCATATTGGTCTTCTTAGGAGTACACAGTGCATACAGTCCTTGGTTATATCCTACAGTTCAGGCTCAGGAGCAGATGTTCTTAAACAGAAGGCGGCCTACCTTGAAAAGAAGACTAAATACACTAATGGAATTTAGGAGGGAATTGATATGGAGAACATGGAATGGGGTAAGAGGGTTGGGGATATGAGTAGCTACTGTGCTAAAGGGTGAGGGAATAAATGCAGCTGCTTCTAAAAATCTACATTTACTACACAACTACTTCTAACACCTATAAAAATTAGAAAAATCAAAAAATAAAAGAAACCAACAAGACAACAGCCCAGAGACAATAAAAGACAGTTGCTAACAGACCTTGCAACGTCTTGTCTTGCTGGAACAAAGGAGTGCTTAATTTTTCTCTGCAAATGGAGACCAGAAATACTATTTTGTCATTATCTTGCTACAAATGAAAAAACAAAATCCCAAAGTTGTCCCTCTGTTAAATGGTTTTGGTGTTCTCATTAGGTTACAAAATATTTCATATACTGATACTTTTAATATTTATTTCAGGATAAAGAAGAAAGAATCATTTGACTTTTTAAAAATGTTGAAAAGGAAAATGTACCAATTTGGAATATAAGTTAATTAGGCCAAAGTTGAAAAATTCAGTTTGAATAATGAACTGCAAATACTTAAGAAATTAGAGCCATATGATTTTACTTGTTCTTGTGATCATCTTATTCCAAAACTGTTGATTTTCATCACTAGAAAAACCTGTCTTAATGCTACAAATTCGAATCTACAAATAAGCCAGAGTCTCTGTAGTTTTATGTTCATGTCATGAAAGTGTGCTGTATACACCAGAAGAAACACTATTCTTACAAGAGAATTTTTTGTCATATAATTAGATAATATGAGTTGACAATAAAAGTAATATCCAAAATGTAAACAAGATGTCTGTATCGAATATTAATTTACTGGTAACAGAGGACTTTCCTTAATTAGGTACTATTTAAACAGATAGATTTTTTCCCAAAGGTTTTAGATATTTTGGTATTTTAAATTTTTTAAGATATTTTGATATTTAGATGTTTTTAGTTATGTATATTATTATACACAAGCTACTGTATCTTTTAATTTTGTTGGAAATCAAGAGAATTGCTGCCATCTCCTTATAGGTATGGGTCAGGTTGATAATTTTCTGTCTGAATTAAAAGACAAAAAGATGAGGTAATGATAGGATGTTAGTGAATAAATCAGAATCTGTCTGAAAACACGGAATGCTGGGGCAAGCAAATACAAAATGCCAATATGAAGTTAAAGAATACATAATGGAAAAATTTAGCTCTTTAGTAAATGTGATAGATTATGAGCATTAAACACATTAGTATCATCAGGGACTGTTGTTACTATTCATACTGTTAAATGTTTGCACGCAGTTGATTCTCACAAGAGATTGTACTAAGCCCTCTACGTTCAGTGATCAAATCAGTTCCTCAGAGTTCTCAAGAATATTAATGGAAGACTCTTAAGAAAAGCATAACTGTGTTTCTAATATCATAGAGGACATACAAACTTGTGAATTGTTATTAACATACTAAAATTGTAAAATTTTTTAGAGCTTTATTAATTTTAAAACTAAAAAAATCAGGAAAAAAAATTAAAGAAAGGGCTATAAAGATAACTTTTTATATAAGCTTGTTGTATCTATTTTCTGCCCTTTCAGCAATCTCTCTCTCTCAATATGAAAGTAAAAAGAAATGTAACAGAGAAAATAAAGTAGAATAAATTGAAGATGATTGCTAGATACAGTGATTAATTATTTTAATTCTATTTTCTCTCTTCAACTGAAACCTGTGGGCAAGTTTTCTCCAGAACAATTCAGAATCTTTTTTTTTTCCCCGTTATTTTATGGATCCAGACACATGTTTTAGAATTTCAGTGTTTCTGAGAAGCACTCTTTTCTTTCTGTCTTTCAAAGGTACTCAGTGTAGGGTCTTGTTAAGTGGGAACACCTGATTGCTATTTTAATATAAATAGCTACTAAAATAGCCATTCTACATTCATCATGACCTTTGAACAGCGTTATCCTGATTCTTGAAAACCACTTGAAGTGCCTCCCAGAAACAGTGAGTATCTGAGGATTAAGTTTTTCACAGTAAATTCCAGATTCACTAGGTGGTCAAGGTTTTATACACCTGAAAAAATATTTAATGACTGGAGAGCTGAGCAATCTTATGTAATGTCTACACTGTTAGTTATATCAAAAATTCCCTTTAATTAGATCTGTGCAAGACTGAGTGCTATTAAAACCTCACTAAATTACTTCTAAAAATAATATTCTTTATAAGTATGGGCTATTTTTGTTTTGTTTTGTTTTTCAAAAGCACTTCACTTTACACTATGCTTTAATTTGTTGGTTTTAAAACTCATGACCTTAAACAACTTTGAATGAACAGTTCCATAGTTGTTCACCATTTGTATGTCTCTGTTTTTAATGGAAATTTGTTTGTGAGGCTTTATTTCCCAGTTCAAATCAAATCTAAAAAAAAATTGGTCTTTGTAATTTCGGTATGTTGATGATGTGTAGTCACCTCTGTTAATAAAAATTTTTAGAGATTTCAAGTGCACTAGTTTTCTCTACAGATTTCTGCATTAATCATCTGAGTCATTTGTCCTTTGAGCTGTGTATTCAAATGTGCATGCTATATGATCTCTGCTACCTCAATTATAGCAAGATTTCTAAGTTAGCTATACTATATCATAAAACCTGAATTTGTGTTTCAGAAGAGTGAGGGGTAATTCCATTAGTGTACTTACTCATACCTCTTTCAGAGTAAGAAAAATTTTATGGTATTTGTGGCCAAGCATCTCTTATAGTTTTAAAACGCAAATCCATATTTTAGTTATGACTTTGACCTTGACCTCAGAATTAAAACCAGTGTTTTATCCATTTACTCTCTGAAGCCTGAAACAGGATATGCATGTGAAATAGCTATTTAGGAGTAAGTTTTGTCTGATTTGCATACTGTCATATTTGTAATGATTTCTGTATGACACGGTATAACTGCAACTAGCATAAAATCAAAGGCAGTAAACCAGTAAATTGTTTTGCTGCTTGCCTGTTAGTGGCATGCTAAGAATCCTAGAGTACATTTTTAGGCAAACTAACAAGAATTTTAGGCTCCAAGTCTGAAAGCATATTTTCTTTATTACCTTTCCACTTTTTTCTTTTTTAATATAGACACTATATTTCATATCTTTCTTTTCCTACTTTGAAATTTGTTCATCCCATTTAAAATACTTCGAAAACAGTTTTCTAGCTTGTCAAAAGATTTATTAGGCATGGATAAAAACTCAAACTTGTAGACTTATGGAGCAATTAACAAAATCGCACGTAGCCTATTTCTTAGCTTATTTTTTCAGTTCTGCCATCAGGGCAATTATCCATATTAGAGAAAATTTCTTATATAAAAAGGAGGGTTAAGAAGTTAAAGTTTACTCTAAAACATAAAAGTCTTTGGTTTTGATGCTTCTTCATCAGACACTTCCAAGTACTTTTTATTAGTATCTTGAAATATCTTTGTATCTTTGAAATTCTGGAGAAGCTCTCAGAACGGAGTATTTTGGTGTTTAGGATTGTATCTTTTAATTTTTAATTGTACTTTTGGTGTTTAGGATTGTACTTTTTAATTTTAAGCTGGTTTTCCAAAACTCATACAAAAACTGAAAGATCTTTCTTCTAACATGCATAGATATGCTTTTGTGCGGAAGAATGTTAACAATCAGGGGATTTTAATTAATATACCTTTTCAATTAAATATGTACTTCCCCAGTGAGTCAATGTTCCCACCCTTAGTACTGTAACACTGTCTAATTTCACTGCACATTAAAACAGCCTTTATTATACTTAATAAGCAGGATAATGTCCTTTTAGATGACATTTTTAGATTTACTTTTTTTTCCTGTTTTCTTCAAATGCGATAGATCAGCTTTGTAAAACAAATAAGATTTTTCATTATTGCTGATAATAGACTGCAACAAACTTGTGTTTGTATCAAATACTTTAAAAGTATTTGATAGGTTCTTATATAAGTTTCTTATATAAGTTTCCATTTCATACAACAAGTCTGTTGCAGAAGCTTTAAATGTAGACTGAGTTTAAATCAGATTGAAGATGCTTAGGAATATAACAACTCATATAACTGCTGTTGGGCTCCTTACATAATTTTTCTCTTAAGAGGGATAATGTATTTCAAACAGTAGCAATTACTTACACTTTGAAATAATGTAGAGTTACAGAGGGGAGTAGGGTTAACTGCTCAAGCTCTCACTCTTAAAATTAAGATTCTTTTTCTTGATGAAGAGTAAATATATGATTAAAGTATGGGGCAAACTAAATTGTAGTCAAGAGTAGCACAGTTCTTTAATTACTATAGTTGACACATCCATCCAACCCCGGTCATTTAAGTATATAATGTAATATGTTCTAAATGAGATATTTAATCAAAGATTTTAAAATTTTCTATTTTCCCAGTTCAAGATACTGATTTATATTGAATAACAGAAAGACTGAACATAAACTAGAATATAAACAAAACTTTTGTATCCAAAAATGAATAGTGTAAACTTCATTTTTCTTTAAAGAGCAAGAATAAAATTATCTTTCTTTTGCTACGAAGGAAGAGAAAAGAAAAGGATTTCTGATCACTGGAAATATATGAGAATCCATTATAATGATCCTCATCAGTTAATTTAGCATTTTGGTAACGGAGGAGAGGAACATAGTTATATTTTGTGTTTAATTTTTTCAGTGACTTCTCTCTAATCTCCTCTCGCTATTTGTTATCCATCAGCCTAAACCCTTAAGAGCTTGATCCTGAGGAAAGAGACTGATATATATCTTTTGTTAGTGTGCCATTGGAAGCAGCTAAGCTTCTCATGTGATTTACTATGTAAGGAAGAAGACCACCATTTAGATAAGAGCAGTTAACTTCTTTCTTCATTTGAATCTTACTTGATGCTGAATGCCATTTAGTGTGGCTTTAATGCCATTCCACCGTTTGCTATCAGGCTCTGTCATCAAATGAGCTGTGCTTTGTCATTAGTAGTTTTGAACTTTGCCAGAGAGTGTAAGAACACCAGGTTGGACAGTCAACCTTTGCATATAGCTTTCAGGAAATCACAGAATTATTGAATATCTCAAATTAGAGGGGACCATAAGGATCGTTGAGTCTAACACCCTCCTCTTTGTAGGGCTACCTAAAAAGAAATCATATGACAAAGAGCATTGTCCAGATGATTCTTCAACTCTGACAGTCATGATCGCTTCCCTGGGGAGCCTGTACTCAGTGAAGAATACTGATGTCCAATCTGAACTCCAAATAATCTGTCTGTATCACCTCTTTTTTTTCTATGCCAGATCTTGGACTGAAGGTGTGCTGGTAGGGATTTTTGTTGTGAAACAGATGATGTAGTAGTTTGAAGGGCTGAAGAGCACTGAGGAATTATTTCTCAGATAAACTTGTCCACAGAGTCCGTCTGCAGTGACATGGCATCTCTGAAAGAAAAGAGTTGATGGTTTCTCCCAGATATGCAATAGTATTCAGTCTTAATAGCTATATTCCTTTGTCAAAAGTAGTTTTACTGCATGTAGTGACAACTACAAATCTACCCTTGACTTTTCTTCACTGTGCTAAGTTGTGAGGAAAGATGTCTTTTCAGTGATTGTTCAAGAAAATATCTTTATTTAGTCAGATGGAACTAACTGTGTTACCTGTTAACTTCCTTTCTGTGAGACTTTGAAGCTGTAACATCTACATTTAAAAAAACATGTAATTGATTAGGAAAAGGTAAGAAGTTGACTCTAAATTTTATCTGATCTCCCTCTGGAAAAGTTCAGAAAAATCTTTGACTATAGACTTTTGAGATATTTCTACCTTTTCTTTCTATGTGTTTTCTATATTTCACAATTAATTTCTTGAATATCTCTCCCTTTATAATTTTCACCCTGTTTGGAGCTAGTTGGAATCGTATGTGTGGCTCCCTTTCCCTCAAAGTTTTGAGGAGTCTGCTATAATAAATTAAATTAATCTATTTTTTTGTGTTAGAACTGCAATACTTGCAACTTTCCTCCTCTCCACAGTTTTCTTTTATCTTCTTAGGATTAATGTTTCTAAGTGTATCTTAGAGTATCTCTAAGAATTTTGCACGAACACCAGAGTTATTGTTTAATTGTTTTTGTGTTCTTCTGTTGTTCTGCCAGTACACATATATCCTTTAATAAAGGGCTGTTATCTTTTCTTTCTCCCTTCTTCCTCAATGGGAACCTCTTAATTTCAGATTTACAATTGCTTAAAGGGAGGAGTTTGGTCTTCCTCATAACTCATCCTCCTTAGCAAAATACTTGTCTCATTAAATTGAGACATGTGTACCTTATCATGCTGCCCTATTTAGAAATGGCAAATGGAAACAATATGACATGGAATGGTCGATGTACCTGAAAGAAAATAACTTCTGGTCTTAACTTCTTAAAAGTAGAAACTTTTAAGCTATTTTTTCCTGAGAATACTTTTCAAATAGGAAAGCTGTTGAATGTTATATGAATTGCAACAGTTAAATATCAGCTCAGTCTGAAACATTTTAAATGCAGTATATCAAAAGAAACACACCCTAAAACTACACTTTGAAAGGTGCTTCTTAAGCTCGTTCAGCTTAGCCATGATATGGAAAATTTTTTTGCTTATGTTGAAAACAACTTGACTTTTCCTAATAAAATGTAGTATTAAAAAAAAGTACATAAAATCATGAATTAAATACTGTTTTAATGACCTTGGTTCTGTCAGAACTCAAATTACTTGCCAGCTTTTACCACTATACGGAAACTGGGAATATCGCTTTACTATAGGAATAAACAGAAAAACCATAAAGCATTCCAATACGAGTGACAATAAGGTCAAAGCTCATTTGAAGAAAATTCTCATTTTACATCCCTTTCCAATGAACGAGAACTAAGAGATTTCTAATTTTATATTTCCTCTGTGTTTATATTTCTGTGTCTACAGGCGTTTTTTATTTGTAGTATAAGTATGTAATTCACCGCTTTCATTGTTTTCATAATCTTAAACAAAAGATACAGCGGAAAGGATTAGTGTGAATAAAAACATGCAGAAGATTCCTAAAATAAACAGCAAATATTAACATTTTAATTTCTCTAAAGAAACATGTTGTACTCAGTGTGCTTATGGGTAAATGTAGAGGGTTTTTACCTGACAACCACAGAGCAGTCAAATCTCATCACCTTCAGCAGGAATAATTTATGGTTTAATCTTGCATGAAGGTGTACTAAATTAGTATTACTCATTAGAACTCACTTATTAATAAAACAAGCTGAATTAGTCACCAGAGAATCATATTTGGAAATTCAATGACAATTTTACATTTTTAATAAAGGTTCAGAAATATTATTGCAGAGCAGGTGGTATGAAGAAATGTGGTCAAATTTGACATTCATTAATAATTGAAGTGTGGAACGTGACAGAGGTGAAAATTGATATTGATTTTTTCCCCTCTAATATTTGGATGAGTTCTGAAAAGTAAATAAAATGAGATAACAAGACATATCAAGTCACTTTGATTTCTTTGATCACCCCTCCCTCTATGCACACATATATATCACTATTTTCCCTATCATATTTTTGAATAATTCAACACCCAGAGTCTTTCCAGTTCAATGCATTATAAAACATGCTCAAACTGAGTTTCAATCATATTATACTGAAAACTGAATTTTTTATGAAGGATTATTTAAAACAAAATGTGTCTTGGGCCCTACAGTCTCTCAAACCAAACAATCCTGAAAGTTCAGTGAAGAAATGTCAACACTGTGGAGAATTTTTCAATTCAAAAAATTAAAGGAATCCTGTTTGAGGTATATTAACCATATCAATATTAACAAACTTCTGCTGGATTTCAGAAGTGATATGAGAATGGCAGTACTATCAGTCTTGTATTTTCACTAGATGTGAAAGCTCTGAAATGGTTGTACTCATACTGACCTGCCTTTGGGACAGCTACAGCAGCACTCTCCCTGATTTCAGTAATGCAAATTTGCAGGCTCAGTTGAAGTTAGACTCTTTAGCCTCACTTTAGCCCTCTATACATGCAAGAAGGGCCACCAGTCTCTGCTGACCAAACTCCAGCACACTGTAGGCATTTCCATGGGGTATTTTATGCAGGATTTACATGGCTATTAATGGCCTGTAGTACATTTTATCATGCACGAGTTTGTTTCAGCATTTCCCACCTCTTTCTGTCCTCACATAGGTTTGTGGTCAAGATCTTCTTTACAAGACATCTCTTGGTTTGCATTCTTCATCCACAGGAATGTCTATTTCCCCTTTCTTTGCCCAGTACTTGTGACAGCAATAGGAGAAAATCACTGAAAAGGAGCTGAAGCCTTCCATTTCTATGTGTTTACAAACGTAATTTCCATGCTTCTGTATTAAATAATCTATTCACACATTCTGGCTATAACCAAAAATGTTATGCAGAAAATAAAAGAAAAAAACACTTTCTCCAAAGTTTACTGTATAGAGGATTTCAGACTCAGTCTATTTTCCATTTGAAACTTTAAGATAACTACATGCATATCCACACTTCAGATTCTTTGCAATATCACTCTTCTTTCTTCTGTACAATCTCCTATAAGCTTACACAGAACTGCAAGAAAGTCCTGTTCTCATGGACTTTATCACAGCAATTTTCTGCATTTCTTGCTATCCAACTTATCTAAATAATCAACCTACAGAGTATTTTTCAATAGATTCAACAATCTTCTTGGCGGAATTAATTCTTTAGAATTAATCTGTGGGGTAAGAGGAGATCAAGGAGTTTGCTCTTATATTGACTGTAAAAAAGGCAGATATAAAAATGCCAAAGCAGCAGAACATTCAGAAAAGAAATAAACAATCAGAAGTTAGGAAGGGAAGAAGTAGAAAAGTTCAAAAGCAGGAGACAGAAAGTGTGTCAACTCATTAGATTTCCTTCAATTTTTTCTTAAGGATGCTTTCATGTTTTGAGATGAACATCTCTGCTCCAAGATATTGAGCACAAATAATATTGATTGACTGCAGTTATTTTATGCTCTCATGCCTCCTGTCTACTGCAGAACAAGTAACTGTTTGAAGGTCCCATTGACTGTTAACAAAGCAAATGGATGATGCTCTAAGTCTCATTTTGTTAGAATGAATTTATATTGACTTCAATAGCCAGCATTAATGAAATCTAATCAAATAATGGAAAACATATTCCACAAGGTATTTTCCTTTAATTAGTGAGAACTATTGCAGAAAATATGAGACAGCTGAGATTTTAAAATATAATAATACATTATTCTCCATTCATATCTGTCAAATATTAATGTTGGAAATATAACTTCGAACTGTGAGTTGTGAGCTATTTGGAATCTGAGTGCCAGGTTTTTTTATTGTTTATGTGTAGGTTTTCATGAGGCAGAAAATATAACAATAAAAAATGTTACAATTTTCATTAAAATTAGACAATAACTTAATTGGTAACAAGAAGTGCCACTACTGCGCAAGTTAAATTGTTCTTATGCGACAGACATGGCGTAAACAGAAACATGTTCCCTTATGCGAAACTCCAGTTAGTTGTTTAACAAAAAGATCATTCAAATAGAAGTACTTGTTGTCTGTAACAGTTACCAATCTAGGTATGGTCTTTTACCAGCAAAAGCAGATCTGATAAGCATAAAGAAGTAAAATGCAAAGAAAAATGGGAGAGTACATGATTTAAGTTGATTGATTGCATTATTCGTAAAACAAGTGTCCTTAGGTTATCAGTGCACCATAGGCTATGTTTTTTTCTCCACAGTCAAAACCTTAGACAATTCTTACCGAGCCAAAAATGCTCTAAGTACTGAGTATTTCCCATCAGTCATCTGAAGGACTGAACATTAAAGAAAAATAAGTTTATATGCACCCCTTTGAACCTATAATTTTGTTTGGATTCTTAGCCTTGTGAAATCACAAATACCATTTGGAAAAAAACATACAGTTTTCCCTCCTGAGTTTTGACAGCTTCCCTCTCCACCTTCTGCTCCCGTATCTGGAATTGGATGGGGAATTTCAGTCCTTATCATACTTTTCTGCCCCATGTTTCACAGGGTGATGTTAAGCCAGAGATCGCAGCTGTGCTTTTGGAGAATCTCTTTGTTCTGTGCTCTTCTTCTGAGGAAAAAAACACGTGACCAGTTTAAGTATGTGGTTGGTAGAAAAGTTATGAAGAAAACCCCTTTTACTGAAAACACTGTCACCCTGTTACAACATTTTCCCTTCCTCAGACAACATTCTTAATAATGAATAAAAAAAATGGAGACCTCAGATTTCTTCAGTATACTTCGCTGTGGTGTTTTGTCCTTCTCATCCCCAATATATCAGTAATTTTGTCCAGCATTACACTACATATATTACACATAAATCACACACGAATTTATAGAGATGTATGTAAGACAGACATGGAAAAAACTGCAGAAACTTTCAATATCTCAAGCAACTATTTCCTATCACAAGCCCATAATAGATGGATATCGATCTCAAGATCCGAAAAATTCTACCTTTTCAGTTGGGAAAACATGTATTTCTTATATTCACTGCCACTAATGGTGAGTTCACAGGGTGAAGGGGTTAATAGCAGGTCTATTAGCTCCCAGGATGAAGATATTGACTGGGCAAGCTTTTGGGTGTATGCTTGATGATAAGGAAGTCAGTATGCAGTCCTAATGAAGAAACAAAGGCAGGCTGTAAATTTGGTAGGCCTAGGATGTGGGAACCGCAATAAGGCCTTGAGCTTTGCCAAATGTATCACCAATAGATCCTAGCCAATGAAAATGCTGTTGCTTGCTTACCTAAAATAAGGTTACTGCTTGCTGCTAACAAGGGGTATAAAAAGGCAGATGACAAAATAAAGTCAGACTTCGGACATCTTTTCTGCACATAATTAGACTCTTTGTGTCTTTATTGACCATCACGACTCTACACCGACAGCAGGGTCCACAATCTGGATGATATTTTTCTGAAAATATGGCACCTCTACCTTTTCTCTCCTTGCCAAACAGTTGCATATAAACTGTCCAAAATTGTCAACTTGCGTCTGTACCAGCCCATTGAACCTGAACTTCCAAGTAAGGCCTCAGGCTACAGTTTTTTGAAACTCCTAGAAACCAAGTCATAAGGTAATTTACAAAGCTTTTGTGCAATGAAGGCTCCCTATACCTTATTTAAAACCTCGAACTCAGACCACTCACTGTAACTGCACTTACTTTCTTCTGCCTAATTGTGCTTAATTTGCACTTGTGCTTAAAAATTACTGTCTTTGGAGTTAATGTACTATCCAAAGGGACATGAAAATGGATAGTTTAGAAGTAATAACTAGCTTTCTCCTTTCCTTGAAACCTGCCATTTATGTAAAAGGTTACTCCTCCCTCATAAATCTAGGGATCTGACCCAAGGATCTGACCCTTATTCAGTTCCTTGTTCCAATATTACAAGAAGAGACTACTTGATTAAAGAATTGAGTTATTCAGCTATTGTCAAGATTTAAAAAAAAAAAAAATGTTTCCTTTCTTGTTTTAACTGTTGGAAGAAAGGTATGGAGCTTAATAAGAAGGCATCCTGTGAGATTGATAGACAGATAGACAGACAGATAGATAGATATAGTTACAGTTATATAATCCCTCATGTGCTACATAGCTTGCTTTCCTACTCATACCATTCCACTGATTTCTCCACTACCGAGCCAGAAAAATGGATAACAAGTTTGTAGCTCAGTATCCAAGAGAAAGATCAGAATTTTGTGACGGAATGTAAGTCAATAGAAATTTAAATTTCCACTGCCAGGCAAAGCTGTGTCACACATTGTGAAAAATTATACCTACTGATAATAATTTTTCTGTATCTAGAGTCTATCAGTGCCTATTATTAAGAACCATGGAGGCATGAATGTGAAACACAGTGCACTTGCTATTAGTTTGATCAGTCAGCCTCTTAGGGTCTGAGGATCTTCAGTGATAAATGAACGTGGTAATTTGCGTTTGTCAGAGTTGACCAGAGCCACCTCTTTTGTTCAGTATTTGAGGAGACAGTGTATTTCTGTTTGCTGGACATGTAAATTTTGAGCATCTGATTCTAAAATGAAAATACGAGACTGATAGAGAATGAATAATTAGACAGATTATTAATCTCATAAGAGCCCAGAAGTCAATCCTTCAGAATAATTTTAGTTGAAAGTTGTAGAAAATTAATTTTTATTAAATGAGTGGCAAAATACAGAATATATTGGAATCATTTAGGGACAACTGAACACAAAAGAAATCCAGAAAACCATATTTCTTTCTTGAGTTCAATTTTTTATTCTTTTAGACAAGGAGAAAAAAGGCATTCACACCACTAGCAAAGGGGCAAGGTATTGCACTGATGTTAAAAAAAAATATTGTTTAGTGATAAGTAGTTCATTAATTATGTGGAAAAAAAATTATTTGACAGGAAATAAGAAGGTGGCATTATTATCTGGTGTGGGGATAAATGATCATGTTATAAAGTCTGGAGTAGCTTGGTAGTGATACACAAGACCCACTGTGCAGATATTACTTTGCTTTCTTTAACAAAGAAAAGACTAGAAAGTAATAGACTCTAAAGTACCCAAACATAAAATACGAAATCATACATGCATTCCCAGTGCCCATATATATTTTTATTACTCCTGTGAAAGCAGTAACTTAATTTTTATTTTCTGTTATTTAATTTGCTTAGCTTTTATCAAAACGTAAATTTTCTGAGCATAGTCATGTAGGGGAATGGGTTAACATTACACAGGAAGATGTTGCATGGAAGCATGGGAAATGTAGTCTTTGTATCAAGCCCCAGGAGAAGGACTCTACAGAGCATGCCCGCTGGAAGGACTTACTAAGAACTGTGGGAAATACGTGATGTCATAGGGGGTATATAAAGTCTTGTTTGCATGCAAATAAATGTATTTGCCAGTTGTGCACTTTATGGTTGGTGTGTGAATCCAGTGCTATATAGTCAAAGTTTCTAACTGTTGATTTGTAGACAGACAGATTACAGTAATGATGGCAATACCTCTGTTTACTTCTTGTGTATATGAATATCAAGGTCTACAGTAACCTGTATCCTGTGCAATATCCCTTGGTGTCACCTTATCTTTCCCATTTTTCCAATTTCACATTAATTTTATTATGAGGTTAATATATATAAGAGATATCTGAAAGTGAATTACAGTCATAAAATAGTATTGATTCAGTAGTGATTCCAGAATGAAGAGATGTTTCTACGGGAAGTAGCAGGCAAAGTGTACAGCAAAGCAGACAAGACTTCATGAACTGCTCTCGCTCACTAATACATCTCACTGTCTGGAACAATCCAAGTGGCAGGGGAGCTGGCCTTGAAGAATTGCCCATCCTGTGATTGATGCTTTGTTCTCCTTGTAGTCTGACTACAGAGAACAGTGTTGTATTATGGTGCGGAATAGTGCAGGCTTTGGTACACCTGCCGCTATCTTGAACACTTAGCATATGTGGACATATTTTGCATAAGAATGGAAACAACTGAGACACAGACAGAGTTAAAAAAAAAATAGGAGAAAATGCAATATCCACTCCTTTGCATTTTCTTTGGGAGGTAAGACCCCTTCTCACATCAGTTCATAATTTTGTTCCAGCTCTGTACATTCCTAGTCTTACTTTCCCTGAATGAATTTATTTCATTCTCCATTCTGTTTCAAGTCAATCAAACTATTTTTTAAATCTATTTTTACATTAAACTACCTGTACTGGGTCAGATCAAAACTCTGCTTCTGTAGCATCCTGCTCCTGACAGGGAACCCAGGAAGGAGTATAAATGCAGGGCAAGGACACAATGATGCCTTCCTAGAATAGTCTCCTCGCTTCTGGGGATGTATGATGCAAAGAACCAAACTAAAGGTGGTAATTTTGTATGAGTTTGTATTCAATATATTTTTCTTCCATGACTTTCCCTGCTCATTTTCTAATCCCAAACAGACATTTAGCATCAACAACATCTTGTGGTAAGGAAAACCACAGACAAAACCACAGAATACTGAAAGCCTATCCTCCTGTTCCTGGAACAATGCTGTTTACCTCTCCTGTTCAACCTGCTCACTTGCGGAGAAAAGATGCAAGGTAGCTTCCCTGATAGTATCTCAGGATAAGAACCAACACACAAACAGGCAAACATTTTACAACACGTCTGTGACCTAGGTGGTGACTTGTAGTTCACAAGAGTGGAGATGCCTCTCTTCGTGTCTACAAGTACCTACATGAGTATGGTTGGGACTCTCTCCTCTGACTGTCCTCATGTAAACAGGACTTTTGTGTCTCAAATGTATCAAAGAATACCATGTACCTAACCACTATGTTCATATTATTATGATGAGGAGAAGCGACTTTGCCAAAAATCCCATCATTTCCACTAAAAATTGTACCCAAGAAGAAAGATAATACACAAAGAATAAATCATATTAGAAAAATAAATTAAAAAGTACTGTTAAAGTACAGGTGATAAATGGTGATGGAAGGAAAAATATGATAGAAGTACTATTTTGGTTTTTTGCTTGCTTTCATTTGGTATTTGTTTGTTTTAAATCTGTGGTCTAACAATCATATCCATTTGCAGGGCTATGTGTGAAAATAATGGTCATGTCATGACAATATATTTCTGGAATTTATATGAATATATACACAGAACATCTTTTCTGCAAAAATTTTTATTCTCTATAATTTATCAAATGCTGCATGGCTTATTTTAAGATCATATATTTTGAACAGTGAGTTTTCTTTTTTACTTTAAATAAGCACTTGTTTACTTGTCCTTCTCCAAATTTATTCTTGCCTCATTCTTGCCTAACACTGTTTTTTTTATTCTAGTGCAGTTAGTTAAAAATACAATTAGAATGACTCTATATTCTCCCTACTTTCACTTCTTGTCAAAATAAATGAAAACAAGATATACATATCCATACATTTACACTTACATTACAATATACACACATGGAACCCATGCGGTGGCCGCGGGGGCACCCCCCCCGGAACTCGCACGGGGCTGCCCCTGGCAGGGGAAAGCAGAGAGGGATCTTCGCCGGCGTGGCTTTGTACCCTCGTGAGAGAGGAGAGTGGAAGCCCCGAAGCACACAGAGGTTTGCTGGTCTGGTTTGAGGGAGGGGAAGGGTGCTGGGTGGGCCATGGCCGTCCTCAGACTGGCTGGTGGGCAGGCGGGGCAGCCCTGCAGGAGTGTCACAGGAAAGCAGTGCGTGGGAAGATACGAGGTAGCTTGGTAGGGGGACGATAAGGTCAGGGTGGATAATGGTTTCCTCTGGGGGTTAGGGGTCTCGGCTGGGCTAGGGCCTTGAGAGGTACTCAAGCCCCGGGTAGGTATGGGGGCCGGAACAGTTTTGTTAGTTTGTTTTTGGCTCACCTGCGGCTACTACCCAGGTTCGGTATGTTCTGGATATATTCGTTACATCCTGAAAGGGTGGTCAGGACAAAGGGTTGTTCCTGGGTATTTCCTTGGGATTGAATATAGACTGGTGGCAGAAAAGTAGGGAGTGAAAGACTTGCCCTAATCGTTTTAATAGGAATGTAGCCTGTGTAACCCTATGTGAGCTATGCTGGTGATGGTACATGCCTTCGGTAGGGTCACCCATGCCTGACAGGTCAAAACCGCAGGGTCAGATACAATTCATCCTTGGGCAGGATGAGCTCGTTAGCCTTCTGGCAGTCATCCTAGGAGAAGGACAACTCTAATTCCAAACAGGGGCAGATGGAGTTCACTTAGCCCTGTAAGGCCATCCGTCTAAGAGAAGGATACTCTAATCAAACCTACATCTTGAGGACCTCGCTGCCACCTCGCTACCACCATCCAAGCTTGCTCGGCCATGGTAGATGAACCTTAGGATTAAAGGGTGGGTTCAGTTCCTCACATACTGCGTCTCACCTAAAAAATCCACTGCGCAGGCTCGAAGGCCTTACTCACATTTGCAAAGCCCTGTAGCAACGGGCAAGGGTCGAAACAGCAGGTGAAAGGTGCACTGGAAGCCGCAGACCCAACGCTGCATGTAGGCGGTTCAGGATATTGGTCATTTGAGACTGACTGGAGATGACAGTCTATTTTGGCAGCACCCTGAATGACCAAGCAGCCTTTTCAGGGACAGCACTGCTTGCTCCACACGGAGAGGGGCCTAGAAAAGGTGGCCTAAACAAGGCTCATCTCCACATTTCACCCAATTGGTTAACCGCAGCCAACGGGCATCTTCTTCCAATGCGATCACACAAAGATTAAGAGACAAAGGCATACACCTACCTCCAGAGGTGTAACCAAACTGACTCTAGCATGCTGGAACATCAGAACCATGCTTGATTCTGCAAATAGTGGACATCCTGAGCATCGCTCTTCCCTAATTGCCCATGAACTAGCACGTCTCAACATCAACATAGCTGCTCTCAGTGAAGTCCGTCTCCATGAGGAAGGCAGCCTTAGAGAACACAGTACCAGTTACACACTCTTTGGTCAGGTAAACCTAGAACCGAAAGGCATCTCTCAGGAGTTGGCTTCATGATCAAAACCTCTGTTGTTCCTAAACTTGAAAATCTGCCAACAGGTCATTCTGAGCACATTATCTCCCTATACCTTCCACTACACAACAAGCAACACATTGTCCTCTTTAGTATATATGCCCTAACTCTCCAAGCTGACCCTGCCAAAAAAGATAAATTTTACACTGACCTGCACCACCTTACCCAAAAGGTTCCTGCAGGAATAAGATCATTATCCTTGGTGATTTCAACACCAGAGTAGGAAAGAATTTTGAAGCCTGGAAAGGAGTATTAGGCAAGCATGGTGTTGGAAACTGCAACGATAATGGCCGACTTCTGCTAGAATTCTGTGCGGAGCAACAGCTCACCATCACTAATACTACCTTTCAGCAGAAAAACAGTCTGAAGACAATCTGGATGCATCCTAGATCCAAGTATTAGCACCTCATTGATTATGTCTTGGTGCAATGGAGAGATGTCTGTGATGTCCACCATACCCATGTGATGCCCAGTGCAGAATGCCAAAAAGACCATCGGCTTGTGCACTGCAAACTTAACTTCAATCTTAAGTTCAAACCTAAAAGGGATGGTATTCCAAGGAGGAGACTCCAAGTTAACAGTCTTCAATCAGCCACAGTGAGAGACAGATTCCAGGCAAATCTTCAAATCAGGCTCGAAGATCATTCTATAGATCCCTCTCCTGAAACACTCTGGCAACATATTAAAAACAGCATCCAGCAGTCCTCTGAAGAATTCCTAGGGTTCTCCTTCAAGAAGAACAAGGACTGGTTTGATGAAAACAATTAAGAGATCCAGGAGTTGTTGAGGAAGAAGGGAACTGCTCTCCAAGCACACCTTGCTCGGCCATCTTGTCATGCAAGAAAAGCAGCCCTTTGTCTTGCATGCAGCAAGTCCAACAGAAACTTCGTGACATCCAAAACAAGTGGTGGATCATTCTAGCAGGAAAAAACTGAATTATGCGCAGATGCAGGTGATCACAGAGGATTCTATGAGGCCCTGAAAACAGCATATGGGCCTACCTACCAGGTCCAAAGCCCTCTAGTCAGCGCTGATGGTCAAATGCTTCTGACAGATAAAACCTCCATTCTGAATCGATGGTCTGAACACTTTCAGACTCTCTTCAGTACCAACCGTGTAGTTCAAGACTCAGCAATTCAGTCCATCTCACAACAACCAGTGAAGAATGAATTGGATATTGCCCCTACTATGGGAGAAACCCTCAAGGCCATATAGCAGGTGAAAATTGGCAAGGCAGCTGCAGTTGGTGGAATTCCACCTGAAATCTGTAAACATGGGGGCCTTGCACTCCATGCTGAATTTCACGAGTTCGTGGTGCACTGTTGGGAGCTAAGTGAACTGCCATCAGATCTTCGTGATGCAGTCATCATCACTTTGTATAAGAAGAAAGGAGATAAATCAGACTGTTCAAATTACTGAGGTATTACTCTGCTCTCCATTGCTGGCAAAATCCTGGCAAGAATACTTTTGAACAGACTAATACCCCATATAGCAGAAGGAATTCTACCTGAAAGTCAGTGTGGTTTCAGAGCCCACAGGAGTACTACAGACATGGTATTTGTTCTCAGACAACTGCAAGACAAGTGTAGGGAACAGAACAAAGGTCTCTATGTAACCTTTGTTGATCTCACCAAGGCTTTCGATACTGTGAGCAGAAAAGGTCTCTGGCAGATTTTGGAATGTTTAGGATGTCCTCCCAAGTTCCTTAAAATGATCATCTCACTCCATGAGGATCAGCACGGCCAAGTCAGATGTAGTGATGCACTTTCTGAGCCCTTTCTAATAACCAATGGTGTGAAACAAGGCTGCATTCTTGCACCAACCTTATTCACAATCTTTTTCAGCATGATGCTCCAAAGGGCCACAGCAGACCTCAGTGATCAGGATGGTATCTACATTCGATACCGTACTGATGGAAGCCTTTTCAACCTAAGGTGACTGAAGGCCCACACCAAGACCTTAAATCATCTTGTCCGGGAGCTGCTTTATGCTGATGACGCCGCCCTTGTCACCCACACAGAAGCAGCTCTGAAGCATTTAACATCCTGCTTTGCAGATGCTGCTGAGCTCTTTGGGCTGGAAGTCAGTTTAAAGAAGACAGAAGTTCTCCATCAGCCTGCACCTCAGGAAGTCTTCCATCATCCCCACATCACCATTGGCCAATCAGAGCTCAAATCAGTCCAGCAGTTTAATTACCTAGGTAGCCTCATCTCCTCAGATGGTAAGATTGATGGGGAGATAGACAACAGGTTAGCAAAAGCATATAGTGCTTTTGGAAAACTCCATAAAAGAGTTTGGCAAAATAAATACTTGAAGAAAAGTACAAAGATCAGTGTTTACAAAGCCATAGTGCTGTCTACTCTTTTATATGGTTCCGAATCATGGGTCATCTACCGCCACCATCTGCGACTCTTAAAACGCTTCCATCAACGCTGCCTCCATACAATCCTAAACATCCACTGGTCAGATTATGAGACCAATATGCCTGTTCTAGAATAAGCACCAATTACTAGTACTGAGGCCATGTTGCTGAGAACACAGCTGCATTGGGCAGGGCACATCTCAAGGATGAAGGACCACCACCTCCCTAAGATCTTGCTCTACGGTGAACTTGCCACTGGCTGCCACAAGAGAGGAGCCCTGAAGAGAAGATACAAGGACTCCCTGAAACAACATCTCAGCCTTGGCCATATTGATCATCATAACTGGTCTACTCTGGCCTCCAATCGGGAGGCCTGGAGACACACCATCTATAATGCTGCTGCTTCCTTTGAGAATGCACGCAGGATCACTCTTGAGGAGAAAAGACAACACGGAAAGAACTGTGTCTTGCAGAATATACCACCTAAGGAGAGTTTCTACTGTGCCTTTTGCAATCAGACATGTCTATCTTGCATTGGCCTTATTAGCCACCAGCGTGCTTGTAACAAATGTGGATAGAGCCGTTCACGAAGCCTAGCCATGATGATGACAATATACACATTATGTACATCATTAATCATCTTTAGAGATAAAAGTCTTCTTCACTTGCTTTGGAATGTCTCAATTTCCAATGTAGGTCTAACAGGCCTCTTCACTCTTGCATAGCTGAAGGTTTGTTTCAATATTACTTCTCAGTAAGTATTTGTTTCAAAGAATCAGTGGTCCTCCCAGTGTTGTTTCCTTTCTCTTGATGCATGTGAGGGGATTTGTCCCGTCTTTCTCTAATTTAAACTTGCTCATTATTTTCCTCCCTTTTTTTTTTTTTTGGACCACTGACTAGAACAATAACATTTATGTCTTACTCTTTGTCTATTTTTCTGACAGTGCACTATAACTGAGCTCTGGTGTAACTTTTAGGCATTCTTCTCTTTGACTGAGACAGTAATATGTGGGGATAGCTTTTCTTTCCTCTTCCTGCCATTAACCTGTCCTTGAAGAGTTCTGATCTCTCAGTCATTTGTTTCTAACTTGTGCTAGCAGATGAGGCTATGAAATCTCTTTTTGGCATTGCAATTGTGCAGCAACGACCAGACATAGGATAATCACCAATTCATCTCTTCAGTCCTTCTTAGGGAAAAGATCTTTAGTTCTGCTTATTAGATAATTTTCCCAGTGAAAGTTGTTAGTGCAAGAAATAGAACGTGTTTGGAGAAAAGCACCTTGTCAAGGAAGGGAAGGAATAATCTATCCAAATTTATTTAAGTCTACAGACAGTCTAGTCACAATCAACTAAACACTTTCCATTCTACCTTCCACCAAAGGCCAAATATTTCCTTCTGCAGATCAGACTTTATATCTAGAAACTCTCACAAAGGTCTGCTTACACTCCTTAATCCCTGTCAGAAATGTCTTTGCCACATTCCTGTCCAATATACATTAAATTGCTAATGTATGCATTTATCTCAGGAGTATGTCAGCAACTGTATCTTTCCTTGCTTACTTTTGAGTTAATGAACATTTCTACTTTCATTTCTCGGAAAGTACACATTGACTGTTGAAATGAAATTCTGTATTTTTCTGCTCCCTGAAGGTCTTGCTTTATCTCAGACATTTATCAGCAGAGATTAGTTTGTTAGGACTTTGATTTCCAGATGTTCATTTGTCCATGAATATCTACCAAATAAAATCATATGAGAAAATGACATCAGTAACCAGGTTTTGTATGGACCACCTATGTTTAAGAGGTGAGTAAACATGTTGTGATGTAGCAGTTTCTGTATGCAGATAAAACATACCTAAGTCTCCTTAGCCGTTTTACCTCAGCATCCTGAGCAACCACTCCCAAGGATGCCTGCTTCAGCAGCTGCTATTGGTTTATCTTCTCCCAGAATTAGAGATTTGGATTAGCTGGTAGTTTGCAAGGCTACCATTAGCCATGGGAGCCTAATTTGAATTGCTCATGAGATATATGTGCCAAAATCTAATATACCCGCAAGTATTTTAAAAATAATACTTGCTGTTATAGCATTGGTGTAAATATTTGTCCAGACATTTGGTCATAGGATGTGACAGAGTCTTACTGAACCTCAGAGATTTATTTTCTCTGTTGCTGCCTCTCTCAGTCTTGATGGGTGTTAAGAGGTGGTATGATCTGGATATTTTCACACAGAGGGTTGAATAACTGAAATGGGTTTCAGGATGGTCTGGCAAGACAAGAAGAGAAGACAAGAAATTTTTATTGTCTAATTTTGCAGTTTGGAGGTTCCTTCCTCAACCTAAAAGGATAAAAAAAATTGTATATATGGTGCAGTAAAGAGGAAGAAATAATGAAACTCCGAGATTGCCGTGTGCAACACTAAATGTTCAGTAATTCTAGATGTCATTAAAATTGTTAAGAGTGCAGGCTTCCAAGAGCATCATGTCATTCATCATACTTTATGTTGCAAATGGAATTGTTAACAATGTAAGATTTTGGTTTTACATGGCATGTCTTTCATCTCTTTAAGTACTTTATTTTAACACTGTTGACACATTAATATTACAAGTCACATCTTATCAAGCAACTCTACAGTATGAATGTGCTAAGACATTTAATTTCATTAACCTTTTATTCTTTCAAGATTAACAAAAGAAGAGTAAGAAATGAAAAACCAATTGTAATGTTGTTTGCACTTTCTTACACCATGCAGAAATTGAAATGAAGCAGTGAAAATAATGGATTGTGTGGTTCTGATAAAGTATAGTTGACTATGTAAATCTGCATAGATTAATTCATGTTATGAGCCAGTTGTTAAAGTGGCTCAGTGTACCTCTAGTTATATCAGTGGTCTTAGCTCTCAGCACCTAGCTAATATTTTATTTGACTTGTTAGCAAGTCTACCCTACAGATTCTAGTACAATAAGAATGTTCATGTATTTCCAGAACTGTAGGTAATTTGTGATGATAATGGGCACGCATGCTATCGTTTACTTCTTATTTCCCCTGCTCCCCTCTGTTGGTTGCCCATATTCACAACTAGATATATGATACTGACTCTGTAAAGACACTGGCAAAATGAATATTTGGCTAATGATTTTAAGACCCTTATACTGTTGTATATGGTACAAAATGTTGCTTACAGAATTACATTTTCAGATGCAACAAGAACTCAGTACTTCTGGATTGTATTGTAAATATTTTCATCTATCCTTTAAAGACAGGTTTGATTAGCACAAGGAAAAACAAAGCTATACCCTGACAGTTTTTCAAATACCTTGCTATTTTATCTGCAGATTACTAATTCATTCATGGCCAGGCTTCGCAAACGAAGATTTGGGATGGACTCTACCCACACTTGCTACAAACGCGCTGGTGGCTAAAAAGGCCAATGCGAGGTAGACAAGTCTGGTTGCAAGATTATTAATAATACAAGAGAATTAGACTTGGAATTAGTTACAGCTCACAAAATATGTGAATCTCTTGGATTATTGTTCGTCTCTGTCCTCCACTGCTATGTCCTTACCAATAGCCCTTATAGTTGTTCTGAGTGTTATAGAATTATATGAATCAGAGAACTAGTGTTTCAAATTTGCTTATTTGTAGACTAGCCGGACTGTAGGCCAGTGGAGAATACCCACTCATCTTGTATTCACAGCATTTAGGTAGTTAAACTAACGTTGGAAAAAAAATCAACAAAATAAAAAAACTGACTGCCATTGCCACAGCATTAAAGGGCATTTCACCACAACACTGCAAAGGATGTGATGTGTATTCAAAGCACAGAGAGCCTCAAATGTCATAACATGAGCTTGACACACAAACATAGGCAACAGTCATTGTTTTTATTTCTTAACATTACAAAAATATAGCTGGAAGTCAGCTGACTGCTCCTATAAATAAATTATATTTGATATAAATTTCAAATTTTACTTCAGTCCAGGAAATACCCACCTGATACTGAATTAGTTCATAGGAGAGTGCCCAGCTACCAGTATTTCCTGCATGAAGGCTCCCTCTTCTACTCTGAATGCATTTTTAAAAGTTAATCAGCCCTACCTATGATTCATCTTAAGAGTCTCATATAGTCACAACCTGAATTATTTGGTTATTTTATGTTATTACTCTTGTCTTAAAAAAAGGTTGAGCTCTACGTAGTCGAAAAGTATAGTTGATTTATAAGGCTTCTTATCTGTTTGCTTTATTGGATGTGACAGGTTTTAAAGTCTGCTTTTAACAAATTTAAGTACATCTATTAACTAACACCTTCTTGGATGAATGCTTAAGACATTTCAGTTTTCAGTAGGGCTTTACAGCAGCATTTATTTAATTAATGATAAGCTAGAAAACATGATTGGTGCAAATCTTAAAGGAAAGCATGTTTTTCTATGTATTTTTTTGGCTGAAAGTGTGAAAAAAGTAGCTTCTGGCTGCTGTACCTGTCAACAATATAACAGTTAGCATCCCAGTGTAGACTAAGCACTGATTACACTCCTGTGCAGATAAGAGGGGAAGCAAAATTAGAATCTCTTGCAAGTGTGACCTAAAAAGGACCAAGAAAGCAGGAAACACAAGAATAGTTCTCTCAAAGATTGTGAATGGTCAGTATCACATATGCATTTATTTGTATTTTTAAACACTACTATGTACATACACACATAGACATAGAAGATGTAGATATAAACAAGCACATGGATACAGGATATGTATTTCTCCTAATGTGTAGCTTGATGATATGTATATATAAACATTTCATTTCTATATGTTGATAGACATATATTTGCATGCCATAACCTTACTGTATGTATGTTATATTCAGGTTTGAAGACACATAAGTAGCTTTACCTTTCCTATTTTTTTCTTTCCCATACCTTTCATGGCCACTGTACATGGGTACATAAATCACAAATACATCTAATGAAAATATTCACAAATATGTGTGTGGTCGCAAACAGAGATGTACATTAGCTCTACATAGGGAAGTGGGGAGGGAATAGGATGGATGTGGAGAAAGAGGGAATGGGCTTGAGTTTTATGTGTTTACCATACATACACACATACACATGAGCATGCACACAACATACGCAGATGTAATTCTCCACTACGCCCTTTCCTCTAAATCATGAAGAATTTCTCTGTTTATTCCAGGGGGTTAATTTGGTCAGACTTTATTTGATACATCACTTTGTACTTGGTGTTAATATTTTGCTCCAAATGCTACATCTTCTATTAGGATGATCTTCATATTCATTTCTCAACCAAGGTAGCACTGTGAGGAGAGAAAACATTGACCAACAATTTTTTCCCCTTTGTAATGCATACTTCTGGACCTTAAGAAATAGTGGAGACTGTGAAAGAGAGAAATGAAATGTGAGAAAGAAAAAAAAACTCTTCGTGAATTCTTTCCAGGAATTTGAAGAAGAATCAGCCCTTTTCATATACTAGCAGATGTGGCTTCAAATAAGAAACAAGTTCATTACATTTTCTCTGGGTCGGACAACTTTTATACTACTTTTAAACAGAACTCTGATTGTGAAAAAGCAGGTGGAGAAGAAACTTGGAAAAGGAAGATAATTAGTTTGGAAGTAGGAATAACAAGACTCTTTGCACAAACTTCTAATAAGTTCATCTGCATCCTAACAGACCAACCTATCAGATAAATACTTACTATTTAAACAGTTAGAATTCTTACTTTTCTTGAATAGTAGCCAACTGGAGGGGTTAAACTAGTGTTCTGTCTAGTAATGCTGCCAGTGAATAATCAATTTTCCTTCTGCCAATAAGAGTGGCCAAGAAATATTGCCTAAACAAAGGATTCAAGAATATCTTCCCTTTTTTCAATGTGAAACACTGATTACATAAATTCTAAAAAGTCTGAATTCCTAGAAAAACATTGCTTAGTCTCTATTAAATTGTTGTTTTCTTTCAATCTTTCAGCTCTTCAATGCAAACTAATCTTTTCTTCTTAACCTTGCTTTAATTTATGTGTGTGCACATGTGCATGTGTATGTGTGTGTGTGTGTATAAGCTTTTAATGGCACTGCATTTTGCAACATGAACACAACTTGCTCCCCAAATATTGCTTCATTTTCTTGGGAAATCGTCAGATTTTGTATTTTATATTTTAGCAAAATGGTCAACTGAAATCATATACATTATGGGAAATACTCTAGTCATCACCAAATGACTAAAATGTCATTACTCTGAAATTGTGAAAAGCAATGATAAATCAGTCTGCTTGGTAAAACCTGTTGAGTCCCAAATTGGATATTAGGACAAACAAAAATTCCAGTAGTAGCTTGAGAGAAATAAGAATGGGACAAGTCATGACAAGAAGTCTGTTGAGACTTTATATGAATTCATGCTGATAGGCTTCTCTGTGCTTAATTAGCTGTTAGTCATTTTTATGCATCATTCAGAATGCAGCCTAAAACCACTGTCACGGGCTGGGGTAGGTGTAATGGTACGCCACATTGGACTTTGTCCCAGCTTTAGGGTGGTTGCCTAAATGCACATGAAAATAAAGAATAATTTGACTACTCCACCATGGGTGCAGTGTACTCAGTTATCTCCACATTCAGTTGATACGAAGAACAGAGGTCTAGGCAATCCCCATTACTTTCCATTCATTCTTTATTCACCAGAAGTAATCTGGTTCTAAAGAATAATCTATCCTACTGTACAAGTGTCAGGTGTATGTAAGGAAGTCATTACCCTACTCAATAAGAAACATATTGAGCTGCTCTTTTTTGACTTGATGCATGGAACTGTGTCTTAGAAGATGAGCAGCTGTGTACATGTAAAGGTGGAAAAGACAGACTTGAAGAGAATCAGTCATTTCTAAAATTCATGCATAATGCATTATGTCATCATCAAGCAAAATATGAATCCTCTTCTGGCTATTGCACATTATCTGGGAAATCAAAATATGATATCACAGTTCACAAAAGTTCAGTTTTGCTTCAGAAGCTCAAAAAAGTGCTCTATGGAAGAGAGACCAGATCCCACATGGATTATGCTTGATTATGTGAAAAGAATTTGACTCCAAAGGAAATTACTGTAATACCTAAGCAGTTTAAATGAAATATAAATAAGGTCAGAATATAAATCTGAATTCCATTCTACTCATTTCCTTATGTGAACACAATTGTGGACAACACAGAGCTGAAACTTTAGATAAAGTGGAGTTTAAGCCCCTGAACTACTTCAGACAATTTTTGTGTAGTTTTACTCACCATTAAGTGAAATGAATTCATATTTTTATTAGGAATTGACAGGCCTAAGTGTTCTGGAAAAATTAAATATTTTTTGTGAGGAAACTTATAAGAACAACACACCAAGAACATCACCTGATTTTGAAGGTGTTTCTGATGGGACAACCCCTGCTGGGGCAGCCTCTGACAGGACATGTATGTCTCTCCATCTGACATCACATGTGTGTGTAATGAATGGGATTTTCCCATGCATTCTAATTACTCTGGTAACAAAACCACTTCAGATTTGAATCTCCCTATCCTAATCTTCCAGGTCAAATTGGATGGGGCTCTGAGCAATCTGGTCTACTGGAAAGTGTCCTTGTCTGTGGCAGAGTGGTTGAAAATAGATGATCTCTAAGTTTCCTTTCAACTCAGGCCATTCCATGATTTTATGATTCTATGATGATTCTATATTTATTAAATTAATCAGTCTGCTCTCCCAGAATTATGCTACTGAACACATAATAGTATACAACATCACTGTTTCTTTCTGATAAATGAGACCATGGCTGAAGATAGTTTCCTGCAATATCTAATGTTGTATCCAGTTCTGATAAATCTTTGTGCTTTTTCAAACAGTTATTAAAGATAACTTTTCTGTTTTCTAGCCTGCTCTTTTCCATATATCCTCAAAGATAGTGGATACTCTTAGAGGGTTAATTTTCTTAGCTTTTGGCTTTAGATGCATAGAACACATTATGTTCAACCTTAATATTTTACACTGTAAGCCATATCATCTTTTATCTTTTATTTATAGTGAACCTCATATTAATTTCTCAATAGCAGCTGGCACATTGATCTTCCAATTTATCCACTACTCTTACATATCTTGAGGTCGATGCTGTCTAGAGAGATTGATGGGCTCTGGCATGAGAACAGCAACTGTGTGTTTCTCATGGATGAAAATCAACAACAGGAAACCAAAATTTGACAATTGGCAGTAATATCAGCGACCTCAGTAATAAATATAACAGGATGGTCTTCAATAATTTGATGGAATATTGGGTATTCCATAATGAAAAGTCAGCCATGTAAGAGTGTGTGTATATAGCTTTGTGAGATTCTGTGTGTTTACAACAGCTAGGTAAGACCGCACACACATACTCACAAAACATGTATATGTATTCCCTCTAACTTTACAATATGAGTCATCAGGTTTCACTTTAGGATGTGACTGGTATCTTAGAATCATTCAAACAACCTGATAGAAACAGTCCTCTGAAAGATCACACAAAGAGAAGACTATTTTGTTATTATATATTGCTTGTAGTTGCACAACAGGGTTTGATAGGTCTTGCTGTATCAGACTTTTTCTCTTTTTAGAAATAGGAAGTTGATCTGCCTAGTTAGCAATTATGAACCATATATTAATCCTACTGTCCAACATCTATTCTGCCTCCTATCCCTAGTTATATGCAGTAACAGAGAATGCTAGCCATGTTTGTAGTAATGTTTACTAGTAATGTTTACTCTTAGTTGAATGTAGCTGCTGTAGGCAGGTTATAGGGCTTTGCAGACAAAATTTTAAACACAAACTTTATCAGCTTTCTCTGCTGAGTTCATCTAAATGCAGAAACTATATCCTACTCAAAGGAAGAAGTACATATCTAAAATTTGGTTAGCTAAGGTGTACAGAAGTGAAGCTGTCTCATCAAGGCACTCTGAACAGCAATCACTGAACGAGCCCACGCTATAGAAAGGTAAAACTGTAGCTTGTGCTTCTGTTTATGCGATATTTTTTAAATGTTAAAGTCAATGCCAGCTTCACTGCTTTTTCTCCTATGTGGCTTTAGTTGTCTGGGTTCATATCTCTTCCACCTTTACTTGTTATCTTTCAGTCATACAGAAAAACAGTAACAGTTGCAGTTCCACCACAGTGCCGAGCTTTCTGACTCCACAACCCATGGCTCAGATGGGGGAATTTAGGAGAAACTGATAGGTTTGGATTCAAAACCAGCCCTCCAGCTGGTGACCAAATAACCAGAGAGAGAGATAGAAATGCTTCATGGCAGTGCATCCTTAACTTTGCGCAAGGCAAGGGTGCATACTAAGACTAGGAAAATCCATGTTACACATGGAGCTATTGCATGTGCTCTAAAGGTGACTGTAAATATCAGTTAGAGAGAAGCACTGTGGAATTCCGTGTATGATTGTAATTACAGAGATTCTGGGAAACCTCTGTTCATTTTGGAGCTGCATCCACTTGTGACTGTTCAGCTACATATTACTGAAATAAAAATTAATCTCATCCCCCATATATAGGTTGTAAGAAATCAAAAAGAAGGGAAGAGTGTAGTATCTTTCTAACAAACACTTTAAAAACTGCAGAAGAAAAACTCCCCGACTCCTCAGGCTGTTTTATGGTATCTTATGAAGACTATGGAGGCATGGACCCACTTTCTTTAACAGACCATGAGCTAGTGTTTACATAAAATGTGCCATGTGACCTATTGAGCTGTATGTAGTAATCCTGCTGCCTAACAAAAATCTCACAGTTTTAACGGCTATAGTAAACAGAATACCTTCCTTAAAGCTTATAGGAAAAGGCTATGAAGGGCTTTAAAGTACAGCACAGAAATTGCAAGAAAGTACTGTGATCTATTTTTCTATTTTAAAGCTTTTTGTGACTATGAAGACCCTTTATTCTTAGAAACTTAGACTCCTGTAAAGAACCCTTGCTTTTGAATTGTATTTACTCAGAAAGGATAAGAAACCTCTGAACATCTACCCAAATCTAGGAATGTGCTTAGGCTGGTTTTTCGACAATTTTTTTAAAAAATATTTGAATATATTATTACATACTGGCTTCATATGGGACTACAACAGGAATTACTGATAAAACGAGAGAGGCTCTTCTCATAGTATTTTTGAACATAAACAGTAATAGAAGGGCCAGAGATTTTACAGGAGAGACTGCTTTTATGATTTTTCCTTCTCAATTTTTTTTTTTTATTTTATGGAATTCAGTAATGTCCTGGGTGCTTCAAGTACAGGTAAGATAAATAGTGCATAAAAACCACCAAAATGGTGTCTGTCCCAGGGTGCTTACAACCTGAGTTCATGCAATGGCAAGAAGAAAGAGTATAACAAAATGGAATGAAAGGAGAAAAGACAGAGACTAGATGGTCTAATAATTCAGAAATGGCATACGTGCTTCACAGTAGTTTTCTGTAAAAAAAACTTCTTACAACTTCTTCTGTAAAATGTTTTTTCAGGTTCTGAGAGGAAAAAAAAGAAGAAAAAAGCCTTACATTTGGTTGAAATTTGATTTCCATTATCTATGTACTTTCATCCTTACTCTTTTTCTTCTTATCTGTTTCTTTTTCAAGAATATTGCATTTTTTCAGGACACTGTCACAGTGTGTATAAAAAGTAGAAGAAAAATAGTAGAATTTTTTTGCCACTAAAGAAGCAAGCAGGGAAGAGATAATTTTACTTTCACAGCTAATTTTACCTCTCCAAAATTGAAAGTTTCCAAATTTCTGCCCCTACCTTGGTGGTCCTCTGCTTTGTCTTATACAACTCAGATACTTTCAGATCATATCTCTCTAAGACTTCTGAAGTTGGGCTTGGTTATTCTTGTTTTTCTCCAGAGCACTTAATTCAAAGCGTTTACTTATAAATGTGGAGAATGAGAGCCCTGTATATATGTGCGTGCATGTACATGTGTGTTAATGTCATTGACTGTTGATAATAAGCTGTCAGCTACAAAGAATTAAATCACAGTCTGTATTAGTAGGAAATGGGACAATAGTAAGGTGTGGGGTCCTTGGGCAAATGCTCAGCACGGTTCCTGATGCCATGCAATTGTAGCACCAGGAAGAAGGAAGGAGTCTCAGGAAGGTATTGGCAAGGAGCATGGGATACCAGGTTATACCCTCAGTCCCATGGAGGCCCTGGCCCTGTGCATGGACACTTCCAGAGAACAAAGCTGTTCAGCTGTAGCAAACACTTGGACCTAGTTTATTACAGCTCATAACTCAGAGGGAAAGACATTTAAAGTGAGTAAAAGTAGTAGGATCTAATGTTTAATTCTGAAAGTGGTTACAGTAGGAAAATGAATAAAAATAGGATGAAATACAGCTTGCCATGCAGCTGACTGAATTAACTGGGCACTACTGAATTTCTGTGGTAATGTCTCTTTTCTTGGTCTGGACCAAGGGTGGCCAACTAGGTAGGTTTTGAACTTGAGCTTGATAGCTAATTCATGAATTTTCCATTTTTCCAAGTGTGAATCCATCTACTGCACTCCTCACCACACCATATGATCACTTGCAACAAGTGCACTGAACTGTGACAGCCTAATGACATCTGCTCTTTTTCTATGTGCCTCTTTACTAGGTTAAAAAACATCGTGGATTGGATGTACTGCATTGCATGAAATTCCTTAGAGAGAAATATATATATAAAAATAGATAAAAAAATAGACACACGTATGTATTTATTGATAGTTTTTATTTTTAAAGGGAAAAGTGGTTAGCTCTATTTATAGTGCTTATATTTCTTAAGAATTTTGATTCTAGCATTTTAAGGCTAGCTTCTGAGAGACTTACAATACATAATATTGTAGTAGGAGTAAAATGAAACATTTTCGGGGCAGAACAAATACTACACTATATAGTAGGTATATATATATATGTCCTAGGTAGGAAAGTATTGCTCCTGTTGTTGTACCTAAAAGCAGGATTTGTCACCTGCTGTGCAATAAGCCAGTCTCTCACAGGCACTCGAGGTATTAGCCTATTTCATATTTATGACAAGACAGGAGCTGAGTAGTACATCCACAAAGCTAGCCCGCTGATTCTAAAAACTTCAGATTTTATATACATTTTAGCAAACAAAGAAATTGCCATTCTTTCAGCCACAAGTTATGTAGTTGTCTTACTCATTAGTATTCCACCATCTGCCAGTTAAATGATTCTCTCACTTCTCATGCTAATTATTCCTATGCTGAGTCTTTCTCTTCTTTTGAGTCAGAGGGTTTCTTGAGTTGGTGGTCCATGAGTCAGTGGCCTCAATCTCCCCCTGCCAGAACTACCTTTTACCCAGCTGGTTTGGTGTGCAGCTGCAGACTGAGCTCTGGAGGGCTGGAGCCCTAGAAGCTGTGAACTGGCACCAATCCTCTGCATTCCTAAGGGCACAGGCACCTGTGGTGCCAGCCAGGTGACAAAAGACACAGCAGGAGCTAACGACTCAGGAGGAAGGTCCCAGACTATGATGAAGAGCATAAAATCCCAGGTGGTCCTTTGTTCAGGGTCCTTCCTTTGAAGCTCTCAGGTCTTTTTCACCAATAAGGCAGGACCCTGTTTCACAACTCCCTTCCAATTCTCTGTAACCCTCTGGGCAAATTGTTAACTGTCTCTGACCTTTAAGATATCACTGTGACTAGTGTCAGGACAGGCTGCACCATGCTAGGATGGCGGCCAGGCTGCGCCACGCTTGACGGCAGTGGCAGGGATTGCACCCTCGTGGGAGTGGAGAGGAGGAACATCGGAGCGACAGAGGTTTGCCAGTCCAATTTGGGGGAGGGGAAGGGGGTTGGGTGGGCTGTGGGATCCCTGGACTGGTGGGAGGGCAGGTGGGACAGTCCAGCGTGGGGTGCCATGGATGGGCAGTGTGACAGAAGATCTGTGGTAACACAGTGGGGGGAGGGTAACGTCAGGGTGGATAGGGGGTTCTTCAAGGGGGCTGGGGGGGTAGGCAGATGCCCAGGATCGGTTTGTTTCAGAATTATAGGATCCTGAAAGGGTGGTCAGGGCAAGGGAATGTCCCTGGGAATATCCCTGGGCTTGAGTATAGATGGCTGGCAGAAAAGTAGGGAGTGAAAGGCTTGCCCTAACCATTTTAGTGGGAAAGAAGCCTGTGTGCCCCTAGGAGGTTGCGAGCTATGCTGGCGAAGGTACATGCCTTCGGCAGGGTCTCTCATACCAGACAGGTCAAAACTGAAGGGTCAGATAAAATGTGTCCATGGGCAGGACAGGCTCACTAGCCTCTTGGCAGTCATCCTAGGAGAAGGACAACTCTAATTCCAAACCCAGGCAGATTGAGCTCCCTTAACCCTGTAAGACCATCCATCTAAGAGAAGGTTACTCTAAACCTACGTCCTGAGGACCTCACTGCCACCATCCAAGCTTGCTAGGCCCTGGCAGATGAACCTTAGGATTAAAGGGTGGGTTCAGTTCTGCGCATGCTGAAAAAAATCCATTGCGTAGGCTCAAAGGCCTTACCCACATCTGTAAAGCCCTGTAGTGACAGGCAAGGGTCGAAATGGTTGGTGATAAGATGCATTGGAAGCCACAGACCCAACCCTACATGCAGGCAGTTCAGGACATTGGTCGCCTGAGACTCATCCCGGAGATGACAGTCTCTTGGGGCAGCACCCTGAACAACCAAGCAGCCTTTTTCAAGGACAGCACTGCTTGCTCCACACAGAGAGGGGCCTAGAAAAGGTGGCCTAAACAAAGCTCATCTCTACCCTTCACACAGTTGGTTAACCGCAGCCAACAGGCATCTTCTAATTGTGGTCAAACAAAGATTAAGAGACAAAGGCACACACCTGCCTTCAAAAGTGTACCCAAACTGACACTCACATGCTGGAACATCAGAACCATGCTTGATACTGCAGATAGTGGACGTCCTGAGCATCATTCTGTCTTAATTGCCCACAAACTGGCACGTCTCAACATCGACATTGCTGCTCTCAGTGAAGTCCGTCTCCATGAGGAAGGCAGCCTTAGAGAACACAGTGCCAGTTACACACTCTTTGGTCAGGTAAACCCAGAACCTATAAAAGGCATCTCTCAGGAGCTGGCTTCGTGATCAAAAACTCTGTTGTTCCTAAACTGGAAAATCTGCCAACAGGTCATTCTGAGCACATTATCTCCCTATGCCTTCCACTACACAACAAGCAACACTCTTTAGTATATATGCCCCAACTCTCCAAGCTGACCCTGCTGAAAAAGATAAATTGTATACCAGCCTGCACCACCTTACCCAAAAGGTTCCTGCAGGAATAAGATCATTATCCTTGGTGATTTCAGCACCAGAGTAGGAAAGAATTTTGAAGCCTGGAAAGGAATATTAGGCAAGCATGGTGTTGGAAACTGCAACGATAATGGCCGACTTCTGCTAGAATTCTGTGCGGAGCAACAGCTCACCATCACTAATACTATCTTCCAGCAGAAAAATAGTCTGAAAACAACATGGATGGATCCTAGATCCAAGTATTAGCACCTCATTAATTATGTCTTGGTGCAACAGAGAGATGTTCGCAATGTCCACCATACCCATGTGATGCCCAGTGCAGAATGCCAAAAAGACCATCGGCTTGTGCACTGCAAACTTAACTTCAATCTTAAGTTCAAACCTAAAAGGGATGGTATTCCAAGGAGGAGACTCCAAGTTAACAGTCTTCAATCAGCCACAGTGAGAGACAGATTCCAGGCAAATCTTCAAATCAGGCTCGAAGATCATTCTATAGATCCCTCTCCTGAAACACTCTGGCAACATATTAAAAACAGCATCCAGCAGTCCTCTGAAGAATTCCTAGGGTTCTCCTTCAAGAAGAACAAGGACTGGTTTGATGAAAACAATTAAGAGATCCAGGAGTTGTTGAGGAAGAAGGGAACTGCTCTCCAAGCACACCTTGCTCGGCCATCTTGTCATGCAAGAAAAGCAGCCCTTTGTCTTGCATGCAGCAAGTCCAACAGAAACTTCGTGACATCCAAAACAAGTGGTGGATCAATCTAGCAGGAAAAACTCGATTATGCACATATAGAGGTGGTTACAGAGGATTCTATGAGGCCCTGAAAACAGCATACAGACCTACCTACCAGGTCCAAAGCCCTCTACTCAGCGCAGATGGTCAGGTGCTTCACACAGATAAAATCTCCATTCTGAACTGTTTGTCTGAACACTTTCAGACTCTTTTCAGTACTAGTCGTGTAGTTCAAGACTCAGCAATTCAATGCATTACACAGCAACAGGTGAAGAATCGGGAGGCCTAGAGACACACCATCTATAACACTGCTGCTTCCTTTGAGAACACACGTAGGATCACTCTCGAGGAGAAAAGACAACACAGAAAGAACCGTGTCTTGCAGAATATACCACCTAAGGAGTCTTTCTGCTGTGCCTTTTGCAACCGGATTTGTCTGTCTCACACTGGCCTCTTTAACCACCACCATGCTTGTAGCAAATGTAAGTAGAGTCCTTCCCAAATCTTCATTCATGAAGCCTAGTCATGATGACTAGCTTTAAAAAGATTTATTTTGGGAGTAGGAATATCAGTTGGGAGCCCTGCTGTAGTCAAAGAGTAGAGAGCTAGTTGTGCTCTTACTGTATGCAGTTCTGTACAACAGAAGAAGATTCACATCGTAACTTAAAATGACATGGAAACCTCCATTTCCTTATGGAACTTGCTGAAGATTCTATAACAATAATTTCATGCATATGTATACAGTGAAACCATAAAATAAGGTTAAACTTGGAAAAAAGCAGAGGTGAAATGGATTTGGACTGCTGGTGGACAGGAGGCTCAGTGTGAGTCAGCAGTGTGCCCTGGCCTCCAGGAGGGCAAATCCCATCCTGGGGTGTATCAGACACAGCATCACCAGCCAGCCAAAGGAAGGGATCATCCTGCTCTACTCAGCCGTGGTGTGGCCTCACCCTGAGTCCTGTGTGCAGTGCTGGGCCCCACAATTTAGAAAGGATATGAAGGTCCCTGAGTGTATCCAGAGGAGAGCAACAAAGATGGTGGAAGGGCTGGAAGGTGTGTCCTGTGAGGAGGGGCTGAGGACTCTGGGTTTGACCAGTTTGGAGAAAAGGAGGCTAAGGAGTAAACTGATGCTCTTTACAGTTTCCTGAGGAAGGGAAGTAGTGAGGGAGGTGCTTTTCCCTGGGATCCAGTGATTAGGTAGCATTTCTTTACTGAGAGGCTGGTCAAACACTGGAACAGGCCTCTCAGAGAGGTGATCAATGTTCCATGCCTGTCAGTGTTTTAAAAGGAGGCCTTTTGTCAATGGCCTTCAAAACATTCTATAAGTTTGGGTCAGTCCTTGAAATGTGCAGACAACTACACATTTCCCTTCCAATTGGAACTATTACATTCTAAATAAATATTTGTGAAAGATGCTGAAACAAATAAAACCAGAAAGTGTTTTTCTGACATTGCAGCTTCTAAAAGCTGTTGCCCTTCTGGAAACATTTGCTACATTGAATATGAACAGAATTGTATAATATATACTGCATCATTCTGTTTAGGACATTTTCCGCAATAGTTTTGATTATTTGATGTTCCTAAGAATTTTTTGCCAATGCCTTTGACAGTGATTCTTTAAGCGGCCTAATTACTCTTGAGACACTTGAGTCTACTGAGGTGGTGGATAAGGCACGAACCCCGCCGGTGACACAACCAAGGGCCAGGGCAGAATTAAGGTTTATTACAAAACACTTAGGTTTAAATACAGTGCTTAAACATGTCACATGATCTTCCAACCAATGACAATCAAGTACTGATTGAGCATGTGCGAGAACCCGGAAAACTACAACTCCCATGATTCCTTGCTACAGGCTAGCAATCTTTTTGTCTAAAGGCTTGTTTCACTCCATTCCCTCCTTTTTATTCTCCATCAAAACTATATTTTCTATCAAGGCTCTGAACAAGAAGTCCCATGCATTTATGCCTAGATCTCACTCACCCACATGCAGCACCTTTGCCCATCATTCCTTCCCATCTGTTGATGTCAGTTCCATGCACTACTTTTCAGACACCTTGGTGCCTCTTATCTATCCAACTGCTCAGCAAATTTGTTATAGCATTCTTTTAAACTACTGGCAGGAAAAATTGCTGCAGTCTGGTAGCTGATTAGTTATCACATTTCACTTGTTCGGTCCGAGGTAACTGAAATCATAAGAATACAGCAATATAAGACAACAATGAGGGAGTAGATGGTGAAGTGAAGCAGTAGAGCAAGGAAGAGCATTTTGGCCTAAAGAATCCTATATGAAGACTTGAGCTGATTACAGAGCCCTCTGGATAAGGTCCTCAGTTTTTCAAATTGGAATGCGGCTTCTTCACAATGGATACTTCTTGACAAGCTGCATAGCTTTGTCAAGTCACACCTGGTAGAAAGAGTGGCATGATTCTCAATTTTACTTTGTTTTACTGAGAACCCTGAGGAAATCAGTATCCTCATGAGTAAAATGGAAATAATACTTATTCACCTTTGACAAGTGATCTAAGGATCAAAGTGCTATGTACAACTAAGTATTTTTATTATTACTACTTTGATGTGTAAATCACAGACACAATTGGCTGTAACTGTCTTTGAAGTTGTTCTGAAAAATCATATCATATTGCTCTTCAGCAGTGTTTTAATTTGTGAATTATTGACATGACAGACCATAAGAATCTGTTTGGAAGCTTTCTAATTGGTTTTCTCAATGTGTCTGCTGTGAACTCTCACTTAGTGTTCAGTAAGCAGAAAATGTCCTCAAATTGTTATTACTGATTGCATCATTTTCTTAGTGAAAGAATTTGTGTAATTATAAATCTTATTTTTGTTAATAGGATTAATTTTATGATCTGGTTCAATTATCATAAATTATATTTAAAAAACCAAAGTTGTTAGTCATGCAACCTAGCTACTTCTGTGTTCTGACTGGTGTAGTACAGATGCAGATTTCCTTGGAATTAGGAAGATGTGCTATAAGCCAGCAGACTAATTGAGGCCTACTTTTCATCCGAAAATCCAGTCAGTATTCCTTTGACCATCTAATGGACTGAATTTAATTGGTCAAACAGCCATACATCATCTTTCAAGAGGAAAATTCAAAAAGAGACGTGATATCCTTGTCTTGTACTCTGGTAGAACTCCTTCCCCTACATGCAGTTGCTTCAGAGTGTCACATAAATGGCTTAAAATGTGTTAACTGAAAACTTTTGCTACTCATTAATCATTAAATTACTTTTCAGCCTTCCATGTTATGAATCAAATATGATGATTGAAAAAAAGAGGTACTCCAAAAAAGTCTCAAGTTTGCAGAGTAGTACTTACAAAAACCTCTTGCAAGACCAAATGATAAATCAAAGACAAAGCAAAACTCCTGTTGCATCATAGTTTGATAGAGAAGATCCTGGAGATTATGGTACTTGGGGGCTATTTAGTAATTGCATAGGGACTGTTAAGGAGTTTAAGATACTTTGCAAATCAAATTAGTTTATACAGGATGTACCATGTTGGGTCACATAATCTGGTAGCCCAAGGAATGGCCAGAGTGATTTTCAGTAAGAATGAAGAGTTGGGCTCTACTTTTTCAAAATCTTTTGCTCTTTTATTTAAAATGAAAAGATGGCAACAACCATTCTTTTAATGAGTGTTATGAAATACAATATATTGGAATGTTAAATCTTCTTTAATGTATTGTAATACTATTACAAAAATAACTTTTAGTTTATGAGAAAATATTGAGGCATTGTTAAGACAAATAATATTCTGAGTCAAAAGATAAAATAAGATTGTCCTTCTTTCTTTCTAGATTTTCCCTTGGCTTTCCATGCAGAAGTAGACTTCTGCTTTGGAGCACCTGCTGGAAAACAGTTATTGAAAGAGACACCTAATCTCTTTTTTAAGACTTGTCTGCACATCTGCTAAAGACATCCTACTTCTGTTGACTTTTCCCTTGCTAGACACCTTTAGTTGTAATCGCATAACAATCATCTCCCTTATGCAGGGGAGGATTTTTTTAGTAGAATCAATTGCTTTGTCTCTTGTTTATTATATTTCCAGTCATCCACTTGACAACATCACCAAGGAAGATTTCCTAAGTGCTGTCTACACTGTAAATTGAACTTAATGTCTGTTATTGTCACACCATTTTTTAAGCTATTTTTTAATCTTTTATTGGCACATCACTGAATGAGCTTATGTTTCAAGGCATGAGTCAAGAATTTTAAAGGTACAGTAACTTTTACCTGCCAACCTTTAAAAAATTCCTTCATGATAGGGGAAAGACACTAGAAAGGAGCTCATGGTCCAAGAAGAACAAACTCTTTACCTTGCTGTTGATATGCCTGATAAAATCTTAGGGGACACAATAAGTAATTAAATGTCTATTTTTCACTATTTCACTTTAAAAAATTTCAACAAGGAGAGTCACTTAATAAAGTTTGAGTAATACTTTTTCCTAGCACAGAACCTTAGAATTTAATAGCTGTGCACTTGTTTATAAATTAAGACAGAGTTGCATTCCTGATGAAGTTAGGTGCTTCTAGGTGAAACTAATACCATGTTTGACACAGAAGGGATAGAGTCTGGTTTTATTCCAACAATATTAGAACATGCTATTTAAATTGCATATCATTTTCATTGAACTGTTGACTCTTCAAAATTAAGAAGTCATATTTAAAATTAAAAAGAGGGTTATTTGTTGACCTCAAATTTGTTCATTTGTTACTAATGCATTTTGTGCTAATTAAGCATGCTTTCTCAATAATTTCAGGAGGGAAAAACAAAGCTTTTAAGGTTCCTTGCACCCTGTGGCTGTATGCTTCTAATTCTTTCATTTTAATGTACCAATTATATGCATTATACTAATAAATATGTCATAAAGAATCTATCATTTCAACAACCCTTGAGCTGCAAAAGCTTGAAATCATATTAAAATATGTGAAGTAGTATCTTTCCTTAAAAGCGTCAAAAGAAAGAACTGGCTAAAACGTTATCAGCATTTTCTGATAATGAGACCTTAAAAGCTCCAAATTAGTTGTCCATGTATAATAGTAAATATAATATTGAGGAAATACAGACTTACTACACTCAATAAATATGTTTCATCCCTTAGGTATAATTTGTCATTTTTAGCTTTCAGTCTCTCATTTTTAAACATTAATAATGGTCTTAAAGCTTAGCTCTGCTCTATTATAAAACAATTCTCCTATTTTGCAGCTGCATCTCAGTTCTCTGAACAATCATCGCAGACCCAGCTTATTAAAGTGATAGAAATTACTGTATTAGATTTTTTCGTATGAGTCTAGTACTTGTTAAGGAAGTTTGACATCCGTATTTTGCAGAACAGATCTGTATCTTTTTGATTTATTGACTAAGACTTTTGCAGTGACTTCGTCTGGACCAGAATTTAACTCTCCGCATATCACCATGATGTAGCTTTCTAGTAGCAATACAATCTCTGAACAGAGTTAGAGATTAATAGCAGCCTCAAAACCTCAAAACCTTCAGCAGAGCACAGACTGTAGAGATTTTTTCCAATGTTTACACTGTTAGTATGACTTGTGTGTTATTATGATGGAAAGTCTCATACTTTAACAAAAAAAGAAAAAAACAAGCTTATTTGTTTCATTAAATAGTTTTCTTCCTTTAGGTTATTTTAGTATTAAAAAAATAACATTTGAAGAATTGCGAGGAAAAATCTTACCATCAATAGTTTTGATGCTTTCCACAGTGTGACATGAAACAAAAAGCTCTTTTCATCTTGAAAATATTAATTTTAGAAAAAATTGAAAGATCAAATAATTATGATATATTCATTTCTATATTTTGTGTCAACTGGAGTATATAAGAAGATATAATCACATAATGGACCAAAATATGGCATTTTATGCTTATGCTTTACTATGACAATATCACCTAACATAAGCAGAAATAAATACTCATCTCAAAAAAATTTAAATTTCTTCTGATTTGTTTGATGTTTTTTGAACAAGGAAATCTTTTTAGTTGTTTTGATTTAAAGTGAAGATGACTTGTGAAATTCCAGAATAAATGTATGAAAATTCATTCAAGTCTATCTGTATTATCAGAGAGGTGATTTTTCCCAAACCTCAGCTCTGAAAAGCAGTTGAGAAATTAAATGCAAATTTAATTACATATGTGTTTTCCCCTTTATATAGCCCATAGGCAGGTGAAAGTTGCCCTTTTTAGGAAGCCAAGCCAGGTCTCTAATCAGACTAGAAAAAAGACCAGCTCTGGTGTACATTATCCATAAACTGTAACACAATAGCACTATGAAATTTTTGTCAAGCAATTAAATTTTATGCCAAGCTAATTCAATCTTGTTGCTGTTTTATTAAGTCATATAAAAAAATTCCTAAATCTGTTTTCTTCAGTAAATCACAAGTTTCAAGTTTCACAAATTTCCTAAATCAGACTCCTTATTCTGCTACTTTGATATATTAAATATCCAACAAAGAATTTCTGGGCTCGTGAATCCAGAGTGATAAAATTAATCCTCTTGCAGAAGAGAAATAAATATTTTATTGCAGTTTTATGAGCTTTTGTTCCCTTTTCACTTGCAAGTAAGTGTTGTTTAGTGCTAAAAAGATATTTAGCTACTGAAAAATGTATTAGAAACAATACAGCAGTAATAGAATTCATATCTACAAAGCTGTTCACTTTTCAGAATGAAGGTCCAACACAATATTGTAAATAACAATATTAGACTCCTTCTTTATTCTTCTGACATTACAGACGCCAGGAATAATTTTTCTCTTATTAGTAATTTCACAATGGAAATTTCACCTGAACAATAGCTGTGCAATCTAATTTACTAAACGTAAATGAAACTTGCAACCTTAGAAATCTGAAATGCTAATCTAATTAATCGAATTAATTATTAATTTTCTTTCCATTTTTTCGTTCTTAGAAAAGTAAAGAAATTTAAAAATTGGAGATGTTCATGCTGTGATTATACCTTCATCTAAGGTAATCATTATAGAAATGATTCAGTCTATTCAAGTCTGTCACAACATACACTGCGCTTCAAATCCATGTTATCTGAGATATAATGAGTATGTGGGGAGGCCTCAGGGGCCCTGCATAGTGTTTGTCACAATTAAGAAATGGGTTTGGGTGAGAGGAATGTACAGGTAGGAATTTCCATCAGAGTAGAAACAAATGGAGAGGGATCACAGGGTTTAGTGTTATATGTTATACAGAAGGAATCACTTTCATCAAAGTAGTGTTGCATATAAGCAAAGTGGGACAGTTCTCTGCTGTGATTGTATGTTGTACAGTCATTCTAAAATATCTGGAATTTCTCTAAAAGCCCTATTTCAATTTCACAAATATTTACCTGAAATTTGCACAGACTGTGATAGCTCCAAGGCCCTGATGACTCAAAGTTTCGTAGTCCAGTGGTTTGGCTAAATCTGAAGAAGAGATGACCCATAATGTCTTGACAAAACACCATATCCAGAAATATATATTTGTCCTCAGAAATGCACAGAAACACTATAAAGCATCAGATAGGTACAAAACATTCACAAGTTTGTTTGTTGTTTTGGTTTTTTTTTCACTTTTTTGTGAACTACTAGGTTAGTTTGTTATTTTTCTGTGAAGACCTGGTACTTTTTAATGGGCATGCATGATGTTCAAATATGGAATATATGACAAATTTTCATTTTTTCATAGTTACTACGTGGAATGGCAGATTACTCATTCACAGTTGCAAGTGGCAAACTTTCAGTCCTGGAAGACTGTACAAGCGCGGGTAGAAGCTTAAAACAAATAATACATCTACAGAACATCAACAGAAATTTTCAAAATTATCTGTTTGTTCAGAGATATGGTCAAGTTTAGGAAGAGAAATGTTACCGGGATAAACTATGTTTCAATATTCAGTCCAAATACACACAGGAACCTTAATTCAAATGTATTCTACTGTCCTCCAAAATAAACAGCTGGAACACATATAAAAATTTTCTTTTCAGTTGGTTGTACTTAAAAATTTATGTGTTCTGCACTGTCAATTTTACATTAAATCCCTATCAGACACCTCACTGTACTTTTATACTTTCACAGTTTATCAGGAAAAAAGAAGGGGACGAATCAAAGACTGAGGCAACAAAGGGTACCTTGTTGTTGGTGTCTACTACAGGTCTCTGATTAAGGGGAGCCTATTGATGAAGCCTTCTTGCTGCAGCTACAGCAGGCATTGTGTCTACAGACTCTTTTCCTGCTGGAACTTAACCACCCTACTGGGAAAGTAGCACGGTGAGCTCTAGGCAATTCAGAACACTCCTGAAATGCATGAATGGAAGATAACTTCCTCATCCAGGTAATAGATAGAACTATCAGTGGGAATTGTTACTGGTTCTGATGGTCACCAATGCAAGCAAGTTAATCAGAAACGTCAATATTGGATGCAATCTGGGCTACAGTGATCATGCATTGGTGGATTTTGCAGTCCTGAGGGATATGGGTCAGGTAAGGAGTAAGGTTAGATCCCTGAACTTTAGGAAAGCATACTTCCACCTCTTCAGGGGGATAGTCAGTGAGATCACCTGGGAGACTGCCCACAGGGACAATGGAGTGGGACAGATCTTTAGGGAAGTATTCCATAGAGGGCAAGAGGTAGCAATCCCCAGGAGCAAGAAATCAGGCAAGGAAGGCAAAAGACCAGCATGGCTGAGTAGGGGAACTGCTGGTCAAACTAAAGGGAAAAAAGCAAATGCATAGACAGTGGAAAGGACAGGTGAGCTGGGAAGAGTATAGGAATGAAGTTTGGTAGTTCATTGGGTATAGGAATGGGGTGAGAAACTGAACCTGGCAAGGGATGTAAAGAATAAATACGAAAGCTTCTACAGGCATGTTAGCCAGAATAGGAAGGTCAGAGAAGCTGTACCCCACCCAGAAAACCAGAATGACAAACAGGCAACAAGGGATGAGGAGAAGGCTGAAGTATTTATTAATTTTTTTGCCTCAGTCTTCAATGACGGTCTCTCTTCCCACACCTCTCAAATGGGTGGACAGCAGGATGGGGACTAGGGGAGCAGAGTCCCTCCCACTGTAAGTAAAGATCAGGTTCATGACCACCTGAAGAACCTGAATGTACATAAGTGAATGGGACCCGATGAGATACATCCAAGAGTCCTGAGGGAACTGGCTGATGTAGTTGCCAAGACACTCTCTGTGATATTTGAAAATTCACGACAGTCAGGTGAAGTCCCAAGGGAATGGAAAAAAGAAAACCTTGTACCTATCTCTAAAAGGGGTAGAAAGGAGGGCCTGAGAATTACCGACCTGTCAGCCTCCCCTCTGTGCCTGTGAAGATCATGGTACAGATCCTACTTGAAGCTGTGCTGAGGCACATGGAGGACAGGGAGGTGACTCAAAACAGCCATCACAGCTTCACCAAGGGCAAGTCATGCCTGACCAACTTAGAGGCCTTCTATGATGGAGTGATTACATCAGTGGACAAGAGAAGGGCTACAGATGTCATTTATCTAGACTGGTGTAAAGCCTTTGACACAGTCCCCCACAACATTCTGCTCTCTAAATTGAAGGGAGATGGATTTCATGGGTGGACTGTTAGATGGATAAGAAACTGATTGGATAGCCACATCCAGAGGGTAGCGGTCAATGGCTCAGAATTCTGATGGACATTAGTGACAAGTGGTGTCCCTCAGGGGTCTGTACTGGGACCAGTGTTATTTAATATTTTCATCAAGGGATTGAGTGCACACTCAGCAAGTTTGCAGATAATACAAAGCTGAGTGGTGTAGCTGAAGGACAGAATGCAATCTGGAGGGATTTGGACAAGCTCAAGAAGTGGGGAACCCTCATGGTTTAACAAGACCAAGTGCAAGGTGCTGCACCTGGGTGAGGGCAACCCCCAGTGTCAATACAGGCTGGGGGATGAACAGTTCAAGAGCAGCTCTGCCAAGACAGACTTGGAGGTGCTGCTGGATGAGAGGCTGGACGTAAGCCGGCAATGTGCACCTGCAGCTCAGAAAGCAAATTGCATCCTGGGCTGCATCAACAGCAGCATGGCCAGCAGATCGAGGGAGGGGATTCTGTCCCTCTATTCTGCTCTGATGAGATCCCAGCTAGGGCACTGCATCCAGCTCTGGGGTGCCCAGCATAGGAAGAACATTGACCTGTTTTAGTGAGTCCAGAGGAGGGCCACCAAGTTTTTTAGAGGGATGAGGCACCTCTTCTATGGAGAAAGGTGAAGAGAATTGGCATTGTTCAACCTGGAAAAGAGAAGGCTTTGAGGTTACTTATTGCAGCCTTCCAATCTTTCCCAGAAGGGAATCTACATGAAAGATGGAGAGGGACTGTCTACAAAATCATGAAGTGACAAGACAAAGGGGAATGGCTTCAAGCTGAAAGAGAGTTGTTTTAGACTAGATATTAGAAAGAAATTCTTTACTGTGAGGGTGGTGAGGCACTGGCACAGTTGTCAAGAGAATCTGTGGATGTCCCATCCCTGGAAGTACTCAAGGCTGGATTGGATGGGCTTTGAGCAACCTGGCCTCGTGTGTGGCATTCCTGTCCATGGCAGTGGGGTTGGAGCTATATGATCTTTAACATTCCCTCCAACCCAGACCATTCTGTGATTCTATGATTGTCTCAGCAATAGGATTAGTGAAATTTAGCAAACAACTTCAATAATACTTCTTTTTCTGGTATTCCCAAATGTGCCTTTACCCTATTTTATTTTTACATTATTTTTTTTTGGACAGAAACCTCTATTGTACAACATATTGTCATTGAAAACCTGCATCAGCTGTCCTTTCAATGCAGCTCGCAGCCCTCCTTTTCTCGGGTTGAATGTAAGGTGTTTTATTTTTTATCTTTTTCCTTCCATGGTGACAGGGAAGTCCTTAAATGAAGAAGAATCAGGCATTTCTAAAACAGAAAAGTACTGATTTTGTAAGCAACCATTTATTATACAGATATTTATTATAGAGAATAGCATAGAAAATGGAAACTGGCACAATGAAAAATATCTTATGGAAAGCATTGGAGAAACCATGGCATATTTTTAATGGTATGAAATTAAAAGAATTAGAAATCACACCAAACATTGCTCATCCTTGTTCTTGGAGATGAAGAGAATTTGGCTTTTTTTTTCTTTCTAGTTTTTGAAAAACAATGGATGATGCTTTTTCCTCAGTAAATGTAAGATCTATTTCCCTAATGCATATGAAATATTTAATAGCATGACAGAGCTAGCTTTGTATTAATATTTTTCAGCAGATTAGGGTCATACTATCATTTCTTATAAGTCTACTTCATCATTTCTAGCCTGTGGCTTCTTTAGCAATGAGAATACTAAATAAAACAAAGGATTTTTATAGTGTTTGTCTGATTATGTCGCATTGGAACATTACCTGCAGTTGCCCTCAGTAAATAGTTGAGTTAACTTGACACCTCAACTTGGTTATTCAATGTCATGTTTTTAAAATTTAGGCAAGTTAATAAAAATAGCTTTTTCAAGAGTTTGAGTACTTTTATTTTTGTTCTTTAACAATGCAACCATCTATTTTTACACTGTTCAAAGGGAAAAGGGACACTTGTGTTTCAAAATCTCAGCCCCTGTAGACCATATGCTAGACAGCAGCAAGTGAAGTAAGACAGTTCAGGTTCTCTGCTGTCAAATCAGGCAAAATCCTTCTATGGCTACCATGTATGAAGTCAGGAATTAATGCCTCCTAGAAATATGTATTGAAATCTCACTAGGGATGTGTTAATTCTGACTATTTGAGGAAGTAGACAAGTTGTAAATTTTTTGCAATATTTTCACGACTATATTCAGTTAGAAACTTTCAAATCCATCTGGATCTGCACAAACAAGCAAAAACAAGGTGAAAGAGGGCACATATAGCTTGAAGTATGCAATTCTTTTAATGTTTTTTTATTTTGTTCCCATGAAACTCAATGTGAAGGTTTTCCAAAGGAAACGGAGACACAATTTCTGGTAGACACAGAGAAAAAGAGTTAAAATATTCATACCGTCTTTCTCCCTTTTTCTTCCCTGTGTTCCGGCTACACCCATGATAAAACCTAGTGCAGGATTTTTGATTATTAAAGATTTTTTTGAGACATGAATAGAGATTTTTCTGTGAAATAAGCAGTACAGCATTATAAAGTCTACAGATTCTCAAAATGCTTTTTGACTTTGCTGAAGTGATGGAGACCATTCTCTTAGTTTTTTTCACACAGTGGATTACATTGCACCTTATAGAATGTTAAAGATGAGCATTGCCCTTCCAGAATTCCAGAAGCTGCAGAGAAAATTGTTGGTATATAAAAAAAGAACTCCATCTCTGAATTTTCTATAAATCATTCAATAAATGATTTTCTATAAATCATTTCAATAAAACCTTCAAAGTACTGATACAACTTATATAATGAATGGCTATATGTAAGAATCTCAGCTCTGTATGAATTCATAATCCCCAATACAAATAAACTGTTGGCTACTGGCATGGTATCTATAGAAAAATTATTAGGAAATTTTATGGCAACAAATCCTGCCATAAAAATGTCACTATGCTTTTTGTTTGAAACAATATTGCTGCAAAAACCTTTCAAACATTAATGAAAAAACCTCCTCCTCATAAGATTTAATGTGTCTAGTACAAGTCCTACAGCAAATTTTGTACTAAACTGCAAAAAACCTCTCAGCAGCTGAGTGAGTTTGACTTCTACTGTCAACAATAATGGATTTAATAGTAACCAGGAACAATTTTTCATTATGGAGATTAAGGTTTTCATGGTGAATCTACATGTGTATTTCAGTTTTATTTAAATCTGAAAAAAATCCACTTAAAAAACATTTTATTTTTAAGGGAACTGCAGCATCCTTGTTAAAAGAATCAACTTAGTTTTGTATTTTCATGGAATTTATAATCGAGATTTGCATAATTCAATTTGAAAGAGAATTTCAATATAGTTTTGCCAAGTTCTACGCATTCACTTCTTTTAACAAACAGAAGACAAGAAGCAACGTATTATCAGAAATAGAATAAGTCAGGATTATGTGAGACTTTTTTTTTCTTCATGTCCTAATTTCAGGGGCTGGGACCAGTTTATCACCATATAGGTATAACCAAAACTGTGTATGCTACATCCTCTTTGTCATTTCTGATGAACTGTTAATAAATGAATCATTTGCAGCAGCTTCCCAGGGCACACCTGACACCACCAGGCTACAAGCTGGGTGTTAAAGAATCCTACAAGGAGTGTTCTCTTGGTCTTCACACCAGTGACTCAGCTGTGATGACTCCCCTCCAGCGAGGCATTAGCACCTTCACATCCATACTGAGGGATCATTTCTCCTAATGAGCCATAATGGACTGGCGTAATAGGCAGCTGCAACAACCCAGATCATCTATTCCAAAAATTCTGAAAATACGACTCACAGAGTTAAATCCCCTATTGTGGAACTACCCGCCCTGGGGGAGGTACTAGCATTTCCCTCCTGAACCTGACCATATAATCTTAGGGTTTTGGGACTTCTGGTACCACTTGTTGAAACCAGCGGAGGACCAGAACTTCAACTGACTACAGCTTCCACTCTTGACAAGTCTGCAGGCATTAATTCAACAGAACTGTGACTTTCTGAACCAACAGGTTTCTTTTCCTTTTATTTTGCAGCCTGGAGGGCCACGTGGTGCTCAGCACAGGGGTTGACAAACACTGTTCTGTTCTTGTCCCAGGGTGCGAGGCTATACATCTGTCTTTGTGGGTTAAAACCAGTTTTTCTCTGTGTCATTGTATTTATTGTAATCTTTTTAGTCAAATGTAACTCTGACTTGTAATCTCTCTTGAGTTGGGTTCATTTCTCCCTCTGGTTTGCTTTTAAACCAGCATACTTCAGATACTCTTTTAGACGTTTTGTTGATTGGAGTAGTTCTGCTTTTCTTCTCTATGGCTAAAGTGACAGTGGTGGACAAAGGGCACTTGAAACCCGCAGAACCAGTTTCAAGGTTTTTAAGCTAAATAGATGGTAACAGTTGAACAAAATTATATTATTTGCATTGAAAAATATTCACAAATGTTTGAAGCAAAATAATTTTTGCAACATTATGTCCTTTTCTGGCAAAGCTCTTTTCCCTGTAAAATGCCATGACATATGTCTTAAAAAATTTCAAATGTACATAATGAACTGAAGTAAAGATTTAAAACCCATTGGAAAAAGTGTACAGTATATGAGATAGTGGTGTTTGCTTCACCATAGTTCCATATGATGCTACCGACTTGTTGCAGAGCCAAGCTGGATGTTACTTTGAAGATGCATCTGACTGGAGCTAAATGACGTATCAAATTTAAGCTTCCCTATGACTACCAAATGGAGGGTGACACTGAGTGGGGGAAAAGCTGACATATGACCTCATGAGATATTATTCCAATTGGAAAACATATAAGAAGGGACTGAATGGTCCTTGTCTGTAAAAGAAAATGCCAGACAGACTTCTAATTAAAACATTTAAGACATAAGATCATTATTTTTAGGACTAAGTGACCCAAAAATTGTGTAAAAGCTGTGTCCACAGTGAGAGCTGAGACTGAGAAATTTAAGGTGTAATTTGAGTGGTTCTCTATTAATCTTCAAGTTCAATTTCATATGAGGAATTTTGTGGACCAGAAAGTATAATTTCTTACAGAAGTCCGAAGTCTAGTTTAACTTTGTTCCTTTTTTTAAGGGGAACTGGGTAACTCAGACCCTGTGGCTAAGAGCTGTATCCCCCAGAAGTACATCCTGAAGTTTTCAAGCAAGTAGATTATGCCTGTTAACGGTGGAGAGGCATGGACAGAATGCTCACAAGTCATTATGACCAGCAAAATGTCGGTTTTATTAGAAGAAATACAGAATATATAGTGGTCATGACGCTTAGTTCTTGTTCACACTACATTGGTTACATAAGGAAAACATACTTTGCTGTCCACTGCTAATTGGATCACAACAGGTGGTCATAGGAGATGAGAAAACTTTATTCACCTGCCAAAACTCCTCCTTGGCATCTGGCAAGAATCCACCTTTGTACTAACTTCAGCTTCTGTAGCTGTCTTAGTGGCATAGTATTTTTTACTGTCTGCACCCAGACATGCCAAGGCAAAAGTCTCAGAAATGCAATAGAAATTGTTCACACAATTTCTATCCTCTGACAGCCTGTTATCTGCTGAATGTGTTTAAACAGAAACAGGTTCTTCATTGAGATATTCAGAGAAATAAGCTTTCTTTCTGATCAGAGTGGGCTGCCAAAACAGCTATGTCCTATATTTTCCAAGTTTGTTTATAGTTTATGTCCAAATTTACTGAAGTCAACACAATAACTTTCATTGTAAAGCCATTGCCCCTTATTCTGTCACTAAGGACACTGGTAAAAAAATCCTTATCTTTCTTATAAGCCCCCCAGTTGAAAGGCCACAAAAGGTCTCTCTGGAGCCTTTTCTTCTCAAGGCTGAACAACATCAATTCTCTCAGCCTTTCTTCAAAGAAGAGGTATTCCAGCCCTCTCATAATTTTCATAGCCCTTCTCTCGTTTCACTCTACAGGTCTATGTCTTCTATGTTGGGGACCCCAGTGTACACAGTGTAGTATACAATCACTTCGCAATCTGTTAAGGAAAAGTTATCTGTAGGACCATTCAGATACCACTCTGGGAGTCACACTCACATCATGTGATTCTTTAACTGCTGGGACCAAAACCCCTTTGCAGCAAGCAGCTCCAGTGAACTGATGGGTACTCCATTTGACTCCCTGCCCATACCACACTCACACTGTCAGGCAAGTTTCTGCTACTGGCTTGACCCTGGGTTTCCTGTAGCAGAGTCTCAGAGCTCTGGTTCCTTTAATTGTTGTGAAGCGACATAATAATAGCTCAAGCTGTAACGCCCTGGGGAGGGATCCTGAATAAAGAATCCCTGGGCTTTTGTACTGTTGCAGTCTATGCGCTTGACCCTCACACACTCTTTGCACCCTGTGCATGTGCCTCTTGGTCTGATGGTTATATTAAGTCTAGGGTGTTCTCACTTCTCATTGGGTCCTGCAGAGTCTCTGGGTGACCGGCCACCCCCCGACTGACCAGCATTGCAGGACTGCTGCCCTTTGGTAGGCAGAAGGGCAGTGCCCCTTTCCAGCTCATTTCCCAGGGCTCCAGCCTTTTTCCACCAGTCAGGGCACAACCTGCAGTTTGCATACCAAACTACCAGCACTGGATGTGTTCCACAACAAATCTATAAAATTTAATAGTGTTTTCAGAGTGTGCTTTTGTCAATTTATTAAAAAGTGTCAGAATCATTCTCAGGTTTCAGATCTGGAGTTTTGTGTGTATAAGACTACCATTAGTTACAGGTACCTGTGTTTTTTCAGTATGAAGAAAACTCACTAAGGGTGTCCACCATGACCTAAAAATGTTAGGGAGATGTGTAGTCCAGTAAGCAGTATCCTCATTCATTCACATATGTATGAAGGATCTAATTATACACCTTGTGACTTTTTGCTTATTGCAACAGATTTTTAGAGTTATAATTTTAAAATGTCTGTGTTAGAGGATGTGGTCATGCAGGATGTTTGGTAAGCCACAGCTTTCCAGCAACTGTGGAAACCCACTTCACATACCCTAGCACCAGAGTGCATGACTAGAAATCACAGATGATCACTTTGTTATCAGAGCTACTTTCTGTACTTTCTTAGGTATCAGAACAGAATCCCATTAAAACAAACAACCAAAGATTAATTTGACCATGTCTGAAAAAAATCTTTATTTTTATGCTGTGATTTGGGATTCTGTGAAAAAATTTTGTTGGTACAAAACAAGCAAATACATATCTATATGTATGTAGATAAATATATATGTCAGCTTTGCTTTCTGCAATTATGAAAAGGATAAACACTTCATAAAATCTTCCGCCACAGAACCAAACATATTGAAATGACTTTTTATGGAGATATTGAAACGACTTTTTATGGAGATATTGAAACAACAACAACAACAACAATAACAAAAATTGCAGGGCTTGTTTCTCCTGAGGGTTCAATTATTTTGAGAGCTGCTGGCAAACTTTGATTGATAAATCTAACCTTTTCTTTCCAGGCAATGGTTTGATCACATAGTGATGAGAAAGAGTTAGAGAATGGAAAAATAATATTTGGATTGCAACAGAATAATAAAAATGTAGAGAATGCCTTTGACTTTTACGAAGTGAGAAAAGATTTCCCATTTTGATTGTGTGATGTCAAGAATCACTTCTAAGAGCAGGTAAGTCTGGGGTTTGTATGATTTTCTGAAATTAATTTTCAAAACTGACAAGAGTTCTCCAGGCTTCCAACTAGGAATTCATAATACATCTAAAATGAATTTCAAGTTGTAGTAGCAACGTAGGTTGCTCAGCAGCATGAATGACTGAAGTGGTGTGGTGACCACATATTATATGGCAAATGTTAACTAAAGAAAACTCTCCGGTCCACAGGGAAAAGCAGGCAGCCTTTGTATCCAAAACAAATTTATGAAGTTCTCCAACTGGACTTACACAAAAAACTCATAAAGGATATTCATCATGACATAATTTGACAATTCTATACATCTTCTTAATTGTTTGTTTACAAAATATTTTTCACTCCCTTCTAAAACACTTCTTAGCAGCCTGAGAACCTCCATCATTATTTTTGTCAAAACTTCCTCATTTTCATGTAGAAGAAAGAGGAGCTATCAATAAAAAAAATGAAGATAGATTATTTGTTTTATTTTTTAATTTTCAACCCCTTTACCTAAAATCCTTCTTTTCTACAGACAAGGGAGCTATGCCTAACCTTGCGAGCAATTCCACTGGAAATAAAGCAAGAAAAGGGGGAAAGTAAAATTTTGCTTTAAAATATAAACTTGATCTTAGAGTTTTATTTTGAAAGTAAATCACTTAACAACATTTAAAGTTGTGTTGTTTAAACGTTTTCCAATTTCCACAAGCAGCTGTAGAAAATTACTTTGAAATGCCTGAATTTTTTGGAATCTGGCACAGTGATGATTGACCTTCATTAACCCTGTTCCTTTCTGATTCATACAATATCTTCTGAGGTTGGGGAGCATTTCGTAAGTAATTAAAAAAAATAAATAAAAAAATTAGTGAAGAATTAGCTACACCATCCACACCAATAAGCCAAAATTTGGAGAAAAGTGTATTTTATGTATCAGCGTCATAGTAGTGCAGAAGACAGAGAAAGCAGTTAGATGCATTAGTAACTGGTCTAAAGGGAGCACGTTGAAATGCAGCTGTTTAAACATGAACATTACAGTAAGAATCAAGCATGGACATGAAAACCATGGTATTTATCTAAGCTTCCAGACATGGAGTATCAGAATGCTGAAAGCCAAATTAAAGTTGCCCTTAATAAAAGTATGCTGTTGCAAATGTTGTCCTCCTGCATATGCTCTCTCTGCCCTTACTAAGCCATATGGTACAAATGTAATATAGTTCTAATATTTTAGTTAATGAAATCACTGCTATAGCCTATGAATAACTGCAGCAAATGGGCTCAGTGCTAAATAGTACTGCGCTTGCAGGCAAGCATGGCCAACAGATAACCCTCTACATTTCCACTTTCTTCTACAGTTTTTTACTGACTGTTTTTTCTATATAGAGCTAGTTTTCTGAGGCATGGTGTGCATGTGCAAAATTTAAAAATGAAGAGGTCAAATCTTAGAGGGAGACTGTAAATCTGTTTAGCTGTGAAAAATTTATTTTCACTCACTGCACTAATATCTAGTAGCCAGGCTATCACATTTCAACTGCTTTTCTTGTTGTACATACTGAAATGAGAAAATACATATTCAAAAATATAGTGATGCATGTATATACCACATATATTCTGCTGGCATCTCTGTGATATAGTGCAAAATCATCCATAAAGTAATTTTTTTCTAGCAACTTAATTTATCTTCCATCTACTAAGCCATCTTCTTGGATTTATTAATGTCTCAACCTCCAAAAAGCTTTATGTATCTGTTTTTTTAAAACACAGTAATCGTCTATGCCAAGAATTTGTCTCATTAAATAATTTTCCCATTCTAATCACACATTACTTCTAATTATGACCCTTTGCTCAGTTTCAGAAAAAAACCCAAAACTTTTCAAGCTGGTTATAAGAATTGTTGATTAGCACCTGATGTGCTAAAAAACCTGAGCAATTATAGCATCAAACCACAGGTGAAAAATTGCAATTTATTTTTGGAAAAGCAACTCATAATTTTGCATAGAAATTCTGTGCCAGCAACACCTGAAACATGTAATAACAAATGAAGTTCTACATGATGTACTCTTCGAGGGTTTGCAAATTCTTAGATTTTAAATACATAAAAAGACAAAGTGCATTTTCAAGGGACACATAAATTTATACCTGTCATGGTTTAACTCCAGCTTCAACTAAACCCCATGCATCTGCTCACTCACTCCTCCACCAGCAGCATTGGGGAGAAAATTGGAAGAGCAAAAGTGATAAAACTTGTGGGCTAAAATAAGGACAGTTATGATGAAAGTAAAAGCCATGCACGCAAGAAAGGCAAAACAAGGGATTAATCCAATACTTCCCATGGGCAGGCAGTGTGAGAGACCAGATTAGTATCTCACCGGATTTATTGATTGATGGGTCGAATAAACCATGTTGTCTGTGTGGAGCAGGGGCTGGTAAAGGGCTAGGTCTAGGCCTGGAACCAACATGGCTGTGCCTGCACAGGGCAGGGAAAGCGGTGTGGCTGGGCTGTCAGTCAATAAGGCCGCCTGTTGATCTGCCCACACCACACCCCCTAGAGCCTCTAAGTGGCTGTGACACCCCTCACTTTGGCTGGAGGGACAGGGAGTGGCAGTGAACCAAACATCCTGCCTGGGGAGAGTGGCCCAAGTCTATAAACAGACACACAAGTGGTTTCTCTCCCCCCTTGACCTCTGCTTTCCTAACCTGTCAACATGTTACCTCCAGAATGGTAAATATGTCTCTCTCCTCTCTTTCCCTCTGTATTCTTTCTTCTCTTAACCTCTCTTCCTTTACTCTTTGGGGCAACTTAAAAACCTATTTTCTGTATTTCACTTAAGTTTGTGTTTGCTGGGTGTAACAAAGGTTCCCTTACTATAGCAATGCTTCCTAGTCTCAATAGTCTATTGTAATGCTTTTGAGAAGTTGCATGTTTTTTCTGTAAAACCCTTTTGCCAAAACTGTGTCACATTTTTCTCCAAATGTGAACTTGAGGTATCAAACAATCAAAGACTTTGCAAGGGCTTGTGCAGGTGAAATCTCTTGAGGTCTAAAATTAAGGTGTACAACCAGTAAAAGTGTGGAGCTTCTGGACTGGGTGTTCAGCTACCCCCAGGAGAGGAAGACTCCATCATGTGGAACTGTGGCTTGTGAAGACAAATGCTATCACTCCAAACATCTCTCTCTTTCTTCTTTCTTCTGCCATCTATGTATGCTCATGCTGATACATGGTCTGGCATATCCCTTTTGTCGGCTGGGGTCAACTTTCCCAACTGTGTCCCCTCCCAATTATCCATGCACCCCCAGGTGCACTGGCAAGGTGGCACAAAAATCAGAAAAGCCTTGATACTGTGCAAGCGCAGCTCAGCAATAGCAAAAATATCTCTATATCAACCCTGTGTTCAGCACAAATCCAAAACACAGTCCCATACTAGCTACTGTGAAAAAAATTAACACTACTCCATCCAAACCCAGAACAATAATTCTCAAATAAATATGCATATTTTAATTGCACTTGTCCAGTACAGACCATGGGAAACTGTGCTGCTGCTGATGTCCACTTATTTGTAACATTTTTGTATGATTAAAGCTAACGGCTACATAGTTACTGAAGATTTATGAATAAGAGGTGTCATAGAGCATTTTTATGGGGTGTTGATTCTTTAGAATTACCCCCAAACTCCTAAGAAAAGCAAGGATTACTAATAAAATCATTACTGCTTTTTTAATGCAGTATCTCACTGACTGTGAGATAAGCAAGTAGAGTACTCTGTGTGAACTGCATTTTTTTCCCCTCAGTGTTTAATATTATTGCTCCTGTGAGTAAGAGAACCATGACTGCAGGAGGAGTGACTTTCCATTTGTGGACCCTAAAACAGTAAGGGGCCATTTGTACCAACTAGATGTTCATGCGGCCTGATAGAATTCATCCCAAAGTACTGAAGGAGTTAGTGGATGTTACAGCAGGACCCCTCTGTCATGACCCACTGGTATGGGACATGATGCTTATTATAAATTCTCATCAGGCTGAAAAAGGACACCAGACCACATGTCAGGGAACTCTTGTGCTTTTATTGTTCAGTTGCCATAACTCTGGCAATGAGTCCACTATTTAGACTGGAAAGGTGTTGGCTAGCAAGCCTTTAATTTTTGTACAGTACACTTCAGTAAATTCTCAACTCCCACAACAAACTCCTCAAAAGGTGCTGGCTAACAAGCCACAAAGGTGCTGGCTCAGAAGCCACACAACACCACTACAGGAAGGTCAGCAATGCACAACACAGTTTTACAATCTCCCCACTCCCTCATACAGAGTTCAGTACAAAGTGTGGAGTGAATACGATAGCCATGCTTTGCTCAGACAAAGCAAGGGATAAAAACAAAGAGCATCACCAGTCCTCAGATCCTGTGTTGGTCCTGCCATGTGGATCTGGGGCTGCCAGACAAAGAAAAGTGAAAGAGAGGGGAAAAAACAGAGCGATAGGGCCCAATCCTCCCCCTCTTATAGTTAACCTGGTGCATACTTCTTATGTAAACGAGATTTTTCATGCTGTTTTGTTCACACACGCACAGCCAACCCTTCTCCAGGAACTGAGCTGAGGGGAAACTGAGCATGAGTTTCAAGGCAGAACAGGAAGTTGTCTCATAACAATGCTGCCCCACCTCAACGAGATCATCTCCTGCAATCATACCGTTTCTGTAGCAATACTCAGAATGTTTGAGATAAGACATGCTTAGGTCTGGTCCTCTACACCCTCTCAGTCATCTACGAAAGGCCTTGGGAGCCTAAAGACATCTCCACTAATTGGAAGCTAGCCAGTGCCATTCCAATTTACAAGAATGATGTGAGGAAAACAACAGACAGGTTAGCCTAACCCCTGCCTGGAAAAATGATGGAGAAGACCAAAAAGAATCCTATTGAAAGAATTTATCAGGCACAGTCAACATGGGACCACAAAGGGAAAGTCTTGTCCAACTAATCTGATATCTTACAAGGTCATCTACTCAGTGGGTGAAGAGAAGGTAGTGGTGGATGTAGCTTTTCTGGATTTCATTTAAGGCTTTTGATATTATCCTTCAGAGCATGCTTCTGGACAAGTTGTCTAGCTGTGAGATAAGCAAGTACACATACCCTTTGTGAACTGGCAGCAGGGCTTGAGCAATTCTTATGAAAGGGGTTACATCTGGCTGGTGGCCAGTCACCAGCCGAATTACTCAGGGCTGAATTCTAGGACCAGTTCTGCTCAATATTTTATCAATTATTGAGATGCAGAAGCTTAATATATTAGCATGTTTGATGGTGATACTAAAATGGAAGTTGCTGTTGACTCTCCAGGGGAATAGAGACTATAAACAGGGAGAGGAGTGTCTGGACAGAAGTCCTGCAAAAAAAGGGATCTGGGTATTCTGGTTGGTAGCAGCTCAGTGTGAGTCAGCAGTGTGCCCTGGCAGCCAGGAGGGCAAATCCCATCCTGGGGGGCATCAGACACAGTATTGCCAGCCACTAAAAGTGGGAATCATACCGCTGTATTCAGCATTGGTGTGGCCTCACCCCAAGTCCTGTGTGCAGTGCTGGGCCCCACAGTTTAGTTTAAGAAGAATGTGGAGGTCCTTGGATGCATCCAGAGGAGGGCAACAAAGCTGATGAAAGGGCTGGAAGGCATGTCCTGTGAGGAGCAGCTCAGAACTTTGGGTTTGACAGGCTTAGAGAGAAGTAGGCTGAGGAGTAAACTGATGGTCTTTATAGTTTCCTGAGAATGGGAAGAAGAGAAGGAGGTAGGAATCTCTTCTTTCCAATATTCAGTAATGAATATGTGAGAATAGCTCAAAGCTGCATCTGGGGACGTTCAGGCTTAACACTGGGAAATATTTCTTTATCAAGAGAGTGGTCAAACAACAGAAAAGGCTTTCTAGAGAGGTGGCTGATGCTCGTTATACATTCACCAATGAGTATTTGTGTTCTTCTTAGACTGTTTGCATGGCAAGATTTTGGTAGTGAAGCAGGGCGGCTACAGGGATGGCTGTAGAAGCTTTCTCATGTCCAACAAAGCTATTGAGTGACTCCTCTTGAGAAGCTGCTGGTGCCAGCCAGGCAAGATGGTCCTGCCACTGTCCAAGGCTGAACCCATCAGCCACAGCAGTAGCACTTCTTAAATATATTTAAGAATGGGGAAAGAATCTGCTGTGGAGCAACATCCAGAGAGAGAGGAGTTAGAATATGTGAGAGAAACAGTCCTGCAGACACCAAGGAGGAGGTACTCCAGGCACTGGAGCAGATATTCTCTTGCAGCCCATCATGGAGACCACAGTGAGACAGGCTGTTCCCCTGCAGCCCATGGAGGATCCAATGCTGGAGCAGGTGGATGCCACGGCCCGAGGGAAAAAGGGATAGGGACGCGGTACCACACAAAAGGGTTCAGACGCAGTTGAAAGTCTGGGTGCAGTGCCAGTTTATTAGGAGAAAACAGGGACTTATATAGGGTAGGACCAAGGGGAGGTTCTATAACTGGGGTGGAGCATGGGATTGACAACCCAGGGTAAGGCAGGATTGGGAGACAGGGGAAAGGTGCATGTAATTTATGGGTATCCAGGGGAAAGGACCAATGGGAGCTCACTCAGCACTGCGGCAACTCTCAGCCAATCAGTGAGAGATGAGCGGGAAAGCAGGGGAGAACAAGGGAGTAAACAGCTTTTGGCAGGAAAAAACTGAGGGGAAACCCTGAACCATACAAACTATAGGGAATAACATTGGGATACGTTAAACTTGGTGTAAAGTCGGTATCAAACTGGGGAATAACAGGTCAATCCAATAGAATGATAGTCCATTCAGGCTCCATAAATATCTCTCCAAACCTGGAATCGTTCCCAGTCCGATTTTCTATCCTCCTCAGATGGATGCTCAAAGGAGGCTGTGAACCCATGGTAAGTTTGCAATGGAACAAGCTCCTGGTAGAGGAGACCTCATTGCAGCAGGTTTGCTGGCAGGACTTGTGACCCCACAAGTGACCCACGCTGGAGCAGTCAGTTCCTGAAAGACTGCACTCCCTGGAAGGGACCCAAGCTGGAGCAGTTAATGAAGAACTACAGCCCATGGGAAGGACTCAGTTTGGAGAAGTTTGTGTAGGACTGTTTCCTGTGGAAGGGACCCCAGCTGAAAAAGGGGAAGAGTGTGAGGAGTCTCCCCCTGAGGAGGAAGGAGAAGTAGAGACAACATGTGATGAACTGACCACAGCACCCATTCCCATCCCTGTCCATAAAATTACTGACTCATTAATTGAAGAAGTCAGAAGTCTGAGGTGAATGAGGTAGATATTCTTTCACAATAAAAGTCAAAGAAATTCTGTTTGATAAAACATATGCCAAACAAGAAAGTCAGGTATACTTTCCAATGAAACTATCCATTAAGTATTCACCAGTTTCACTATATGACACAAGACACTGAAATCTAATTGTTAGAAGTGATTTTTGCTTCTTTCTTCAGTAGAATTCATTGTGAGTTTTGCTCATTATATAAGTTCTATATAAAAATTCAGTACTCTGAAAAAAACCCTGAATTTTTCCAATTACATCTATAAATAATAGCATCTCTCTAGTTATATTCTATATTTTTTCTTAAGCTGGAATAAGACAGAATTGTATTATCTCCTTTCAAAGGTGTTGCAAAGTTATAAAAACTGTGAATCATGAGTTGTGAGCAACTCATATCTTCTGATCTCCTCTAACACTTGCTGTTACCCCAGTTTTCATAGAGGAAGATCTGTTTTCACTAGAGGAAAATCTCTGCACCCACTCCCAAGAGTGTGCCAATAATGCTTGTTTTGAGTGAACTACTCTGAGGGGTGTTTCCAGCTCTCACTGTGATGTGTTAGCAGAGTCTTTCTGAGCAGAAGACTCCTTTTGTTGTCTGGTTGACTTTCAGACAATGATGATTTTTGAAAATGTTATAAACTCTGTGCCTAAAGCTCAGTGTCAATTTCATTTTGACACCACTGTTGATTAATACAGTGTAGATCATAAATTATGCTGATTTTTTATGCTCGATGGTATGGTTCCTACTTAATATGCAGTTTTAAGAGGTGTTCGTTTGCCCAAAATCAATGTTGCACCCTTGTTTTTGCCAGATTGGTGGGATTTAGGTGCCTCTACATGAGGGTTTTTGCTTGGATCACAAGTGAACTTTTTTTTCAGTATCACAATCAAAAACAAATGAAAAGTATCCCTATATACTAGAGTCTACTGTTCTAAACTTACAGCAATATGTATTTCAAATTCAACTCTTTTAAAGCTATTGTTCAACATTACAGTGGTCTGATTAGGAATACCAAACATAAATCTGATTCCAAAGTTATTTTGAGTCCAAACTGTCTGTCAACAGTCACAACTCCTCCAGTGGAGTAATTTAATCTACAAATTCTCCAAACATGTAAGTAAGTCTTATAGAAATTATTCCACTTTATCTGGGGATTTATACTATGTTTCTTATAATAAAAGCCTGGTTTGCTTGATCTGACTGGTGGATGAAGGGAATTAAAGAAAGAAAGGGAGTAACACTGTGGTAACTTGAGATTTGAAAAGATATTTACAAGTGTATCTAATGTTTTATTTCACTGTGAAGTTGCCTGAACTTTGATACCCTCAACCATTACTTTAAGAGACTTTGTCCTGCGCAGGACAGCTTAAATCAAATTGTTGATACTTACTTGAAATTGGACTACATATATCTTTTTATGTGTCTCCTTTTTGTACTACCTCATCTTCTCTTACTGCTGTTGTTCACACTTCCAGTTGTAAAGGAAATTTGAGTTCTTTAAAATACCTAATATAGAAAATTATCAAGTCCTTCTCTATCCAAAACATTATGTGATTCAAAAATGCTACTTTTACCTTTGTGCTCTTACCATACTTGTTTGGGATTCCAGGAATCAAAGTTCCAGATTTTTAAAATACCTAGGATGGGAAAATATGTAGAAAGACAAACAAGGCTAACAATTTCTGTATGTTTCCTAATCCAGCAGTAGAAAGTCAATGGCAGTTTTAAATGATTTTTTTATGGTGGGAATAGTGAAGGAGTCAAGTTGTTGTTCCAGGGTTCTTTCACTCGGTGTGCAAGAGCCAATCAACACACTGCATCAAGATATTTGATTTTACTGCGGTTCTGCAGAATCAGGTGTCAGGCATCCAATACAGTCAGTACACCTTTTAGAAAATAAGCAGAGTCTTTTATATTAAAAGTATAACAAAGAAAGAACTATACAGAAACAGGTGATTGTTCACTGACACTTATAAAACAAAATTCACAATGTGCATGTGGTGGTCATGGTCCTGTTCATTAAACTATCATTTGCATGTACAAATTTCCCTGGGGTGTGTTTTTTTAACATTATAATTATCTAAGGTAACTTGAGATTATATGTTCATTCTATCAGCTACCACCAAGCTATTATTTAACCTTATGCTCTGTTACAGTTTCTGTTTAAGTCTATTTGAACAACTAGTTGACAATTAAATAATAAATTCTGCTCCTGGGGACTCTTCTCTGCTCCACTGCTCTGGCACTCTCTTGTTATTGTTTCAAGATCAACCCATATTTACTGTGAAGTATTTTGTGGATTTTTAACTTCATCTGGCATCGTCACAGTCTACAACTTCCTTGTGAGGGGAAGAGGAGGGGCAGGCACTGATCTCTTCTCTGTGGTGACCAGTGACAGGATCCGAGAGAATGGTCCGAAGTTTTGTCAGGGCAGGTTTAGGTTGAGTATTAGAAAAAGATTCTTCACCCAGAGTGTTTGGGCACTGGAACAGGCTCCCCAGGGAAGTGGTGACAGCACCAAGCCTGGTAGAGTTTAAGAAGCATTTGGATGATGCTCTTAGGCATGTGGTTTGACTCTTGGGGATGGTCCTGTGCAGGGCCAAGAGTTGGACTCAATGGTCTTTGGGCATCCCTTCCAACTCAACATATTCTGTGCTTCTGTGCAAGTCATACAGTCATCTTGAACATTCTACCAAAACTTGACATAGAACCATGTATCAGCATTTCAGAAGTGCTGTCTTTGGGTTGATTTGTACTTTTAGAATATAATTGACAGCTGGTTTGATTTTCTATAATGAACTTAAATTTTGAACTAGTCTAAACAAGAACAGAAGGAGAAGATGAAGTAAGCACAATAACACATAACACTTTCTGCTCTGTGTTTGGAGAGGAGGTTTTGCAACCAAGGCTTGCTTTGCTTTTCAGAGTAATGGCAATGTAGATGTTCATCCTGATTAATCTATAAACTTTGTATTGTAACAAGTAGGAAGTCACTGAAAAGTATTTATCTACTATGTTCACTTGAGAGAAAAATACACATGTTGACCTTCAATTCTTTCCCCGTTTAGTTTTCTTCTTATCAAAGTATGACAACACTTAGTACAAGGACAAATGCTGTATTTTTGTGAGGAATATAGACAATGCTGTCATGAAACAAATAGCCTCTAGGAACAAAAAAATGGAAGCCTTTCCAAAGGCTTAGAGTGTAAAAGAGGCAGTTTCAGTGAGCCTATCACCATGTGTCAAATGCCTAAATAAACAGAAAAAAACCCTTTAGAGAAATAATTTTCCTGTTGCCCTGAGCTGCAGTATTTTTACTGGAGAGCTGAATACAAGTCAGTGATGACATTTTTAAATGTTCTGTTTATTTTAACGCAATATGCATTTTTCTCCTTAGGCTTATTATACCACTTATTTTCTTAATTATTCATGATATTTAGAGACTGAAAGCAAAAGTCAGCTTCCTTAAAAAAATCATGTTAGCTGAATGCTAGGTGTGGGGTTTTTTTCCTACAGTGTATCTCTGACTGAGGACTTAATTTTACCAAAGATTCTTTTTTACATTCCTTACTCCATTAGAATCAAGGTAACATACTTTCTGAAATAGCTTTGAAATGTAATAATTCCAAAAGTAATAAGAAATATAATTTGTACTGTTCTGATGGGAAAAGTGTATTTCCCACTTATGTAGTTTGGGAAGTAATTGCGTTGTTTGGAAGCTACAGAAGATTTGATGTTATTGCCATAGCTTCTGTCTGTAGAACTTTGTACTGATTTTCCATTATTTCTTCACTTTATGGGTCCAAATTTTTGCATATCTGGTGAAAGAGTTACAAGAATCCATGGTGTAAATCCTCAGACACAGAAGAAATGTGTATTTAATAACAAAACTTCTAAAGCAAATACTGGAAATCTTGCCTTCATTCCTATGTGTTGCCTTGTTTAGCAGCTTCTACCACCATATGTGTACAATAAGTAAATGAACAAAATTGAATGAACACATAAAAGAAAGCTAAACCCACCCAGCTTAACAAATCCATTCTCCCACCTGCTGTGTGCTGGAACATGAACAGAGAGTTTGTATCGTAAGGCTTAGTAAAATAACAGTCTTGGTGAACAGCATGGTCATGTGGATAAAATTGTTATTTCTTAAAGTCAGTGTATGATAACTGGGATGCCAGTGATGGTACTTATTTAATACATTATTCTAATCCAATGACTCTGGGTAGTGCATAATTATTTCAGTTGAACAGATCAGAAATTATACACAAAATAAAGTTAAGAATATTTTATATAAATGAATTGTGATCCTTCTTTTTTTTTCTCTTTGGTGAAAAAATGAAATTACTATAATTAAAGTTTTCCTTTCAACCCATTTCTCTTTCAATAGCATTTCTCTGTGAGAAATGAAGAGTATAAGATATCTTTACCTGCGGAACTGGAAACAAACTGGGATAGTTGTTACCTACACTGGTTATACTGAAGCTGTACAGCATCAAATTTCAAAAGTGGGTCGTGATTGCTATTCTGTGACCTCTTAATACTCAGTGGGGCTCGGACTATTGCATCCGTGATGTACAGTTTCATTGCTACACCATTCCTATGTGTTCTGCTAACTCACTGTGAACTAAAACATGCAATTGTAGACTTCACCTATTCCTATTGTTTTCTGTCTTTGGAACTGGCATAACAGCCACTTTTAAGGATTGTCATGGTTAGTTAGTAAGACTGTTGGAAAACAGGTAGTTGTGTTCCTACACAAAATATTAACAATCTTCAGTCATATTCTTACTTTTAAAAAGTCCAAAGTCATTCTTTCTTCCAAAGTGTCTTTATCATACAATACTCGGGTTTGGAAGGGAATTTAAAGTCATCTAGTCCAATGTCAGGGACATCTTTGACTAGTTCAGGTTACTCAGAGCCCTGTTTCACCCGACTTTGAATGTTTGCAGTCATGGGGCATCCTCCACCTCTCTGGGCAACCTGTGACAGTGTTTTATTGCCCTCTGTAAAAAACTTCCTCCTTTTATCTAATTTAAATTGACCCTCTTTCAGTGGACAACCATTAGCCCTTGTCCTAGTGCAACAGGCCCTGCTAAAATGATTGTCCCCATCTTTCTTATAGGTTTCCCTTAAGTACTGAAAGGCTGGGACTCTTCAATGTGAATACTTCACTCTTCCTTAAACTTCAATTTTTTTTAACTTATCTTCGACCTATTTCCAGAAAGGATTTCAGAGGCGCTCAACAGGTAGCATAGGTCTTACTCTGTGGCAATTTTGTCAAAATAATAGGAAAGAGGCTATGTTTTTGTTTTTTTCCCTTATGACATTTGAGTTCCAATTTATTCTGTACTGTTTCCAGACCATTTTATACTGTGGTCATTGAGAGCCTCCCAACATAAATTCTTTTGTTACCCACTGTTCATTTCACATGAAGAAGAAAGGCATTGATGGAAAATGAAATCATCGGTGGAGAATGTTAACACTATGTAGTAAATGGAAATAGAAATGGCAGCCTATTTGTATTCCTTCATGTCATAGTATTTGGAAGAGGAACCTTTCTGTCTTATTTCTATAGGGCAGGTTCTGTAAGGGTTGTTTGGCAAGAGAAGCAGAACCTTCAGATACATTCCACACTCTACATTCCACACTCTGACATGTGAAATGAGTATGGTACTAAAGACAGTCACAACACAAATTCTTTTTCTTCCCCTAAGCAAGTGATAACCCTCTTGAGAGGAAGAGAGCCACAATATCCCCTTTTGTCAATGACCCATCACTGTGAAACTCTTGAGGTCTCTTGTCAATGTTCTCGCTTTTCTATCTCCAGCATGATTTCCTTTTATTTTCTTCCTCATTGACTCAAATTCTACTAAGTAGCTATTGAGGCAAAAGAGCTTGCTTTGGTGCTGTAATCATTACTACTGCCATTACCATTAATGTATTCTCTAAATACATTCTAATACATTGGAAGAGACAGATGTACGCAGATCATCTATACAGCAGGCAAGGATATACTTGGATTTAGGCAATGGGGTAAAATAAATGTGGATTTACTCTTACGATGTTTACTGAAGATCCTTTTCAAACTTATGGCTTGTGGACGCATTGTATGGACACAAACATTTACATACTAGAAGAGGGGTGACTGAGTCCACAACTGAAGGATCCTGCAGAAAAAGGTTATTAGACTAAGCTCATGTATGTTTCAAGCCATATTGAGTTTATACAGAGGGAGCCAGCACAATCACAATACACTGGAAACGTGTCTCAGAAAAACGAGGTGAGCTTGTGCTTTCAAATGTCTTCTGAAAGGAAACTGTATATTTCAAATTACTTGTCTGAATGAATAATAGCTAAAAAGAGCAATTCTAGACTCAAGTACATGAACGCCAAAGGACTTATCTCTCACTTTTCAAATTGATTCAACCATGATACAAGACATAAACACTTTGAAGCAGTATAATCTAAATGAAAAAATGCAAATACTCATTTTCTTTATGCAATTCCAATTTAATATCTTTTTTTTTCACTATTCCTCTAGACTTATGGTTTAATTATTGGTGTTTCTGACATTACTTTTAATATCTGCAAACAAAACCATCTAATTTATGCAATGCTTCTGAGACCCTAAGTCACATTTTAATTCAGCTCTTTTGAACCAAGGTATATTCCATACTCTCAAACCTTTGGAAAGGAAGGAATAAGCAAATTTCATCCATGTGTTAGTACTGACATGAAACAGTTTCAATATTCCCAGTCTTACATCCTCAAATATACCAAACAAATTCACTCATAGGTTTGCCTTTGGTTCAATAATTTATTATAATGACACTACCAATATAAATTCTTACTTTAGCATTATGCTTACATTAGAACTCTCAAAACGTAGATGTTGTATGCTTCTCCTGAAGTTGCAGTGCCTTCAAAACTACTTATATCTAGTGGCTAGAACTCAGTTTTTGTAATGGATGAGTGAGGTTTAGAGATTATTCCCTAATTTTTCTAAAGCCTTTAAGTCTGACTTACAACGGCATTTAAGTCAATGTTTGTTAAATTCATTATATCAAATACAATCCTTAGGGTAATTTTAGGATTATATTTGAAAATTAGAATTAAACACTGAATTACAGAATTACCAAGGAAAATAGTTACCACCAATAACACTATTAAACCTGTAAAATTCAACACTGTAAGGCCAAATCTTTCATGATAAAGTATTTTTATTATTTTCATTTTTTTGTAAGACGCCACTTGAATGGGACTGAAGAAAGTAAGGTAATTGTCACAAGAAAAGGGGAGATTTTCTCGACTCCTAATGTGGGAAGACTTCCTTGACCCTTAGTGATTTATTTGTCTGTCAGTGCCCCAGGAAAGGTGAGACCCTTGTGGCTGATCAGTCTGTCAGCATCCCCTTATGGGGACTCAGCACGAAACAGTTCCACTGAATTGCAGGGCTATTCAACAACCCTTTTCCAGGGGCTTAAGCCAGCAGTGTAAGCTAGACTCCTCAGCAGGCCTTCCCACTCTATTTGAATGTGTTGTCTGCTACCAGCAACTGCCAGTGCCTGTGAAGGACTCAATCTAATAGTTTACAGAATAACACTCTTTATTAAGACAAAATTGTGACAGGTTAATAGGGTTCGAAGATTGATGGTGATAGTATCTGACTGTAAAAACTTATTTGAAGCAAGTTCTAATCCTAATAGCAGTATTCAGTGTGGTAGGGAATGGTTCTCACCTAATAGGCATCCCTATTGGGAGAAGACAGGTTTAGCCTGTTGACTGATGTCACCAATTTCAATGGAGTCTTCCCTGATTTACTCCCCATTCTCAACTTACTTTTATGCTATTTTTTTATGTTTAGGTGAAGCTTGAGTAGCTTTAGTCATAAATACTTTTATTTCTGATTGGTATAAAATTTTCTCATATCACTTTTAAAGATACAGCCAAAAGAATAAAGGGTGCACACTTAGTGATGGGGAGGTTATACCTTGGAGGCAGCTAACTTTGGGATGGAGGTTAACAAATCAAGTTCATCTGAGGAGAGAGATTTCCCCACAGCTGTTGGCTCAGCAGTAGGACATAATCTTCTATCTCCCTTGTTTGAAAGGTGCTATACAGGTTATCAGCTATAAAGTACCATCTTTTTCCCCTCCCTGCAAGGATTTCTATGGAGGGAGGCTGTGGCATCTCCACTCCACTCTGCCCTCTGTTCCATCCCTCATAGCCAAGTGCAAGGTCCTGCACCTCGGTCAGGGCAAGCCCAGACATGGGTACATGGGAGATGACATCACTGAGAGCAGCCCTATGGACAGGACTTGGGGGTTTTGGTGGAGGAAAAGCTGGACGTGAGCCAACAGTGTGCACTGGCAGCCCAGAAAGCCAAGTACATCCTGGGCTGCATCAAAAGAAGCATGGCCAGCAGCTCAAGGCAGGTGATTTGTCCCCTTATGTGCTCTCATAAAACCCCACTTGCAGTACTGCATCTGTGTCTGGGATCCTCAACACAAGAAAGATGTAGACCTGATGAAGGAAGTCCAGAGGAGGGCCACAAAGATGATCTAAGAGCTGGAGCATCTCTCCTATGAAGAAAGGCTGAGAGAATTGGAGTTGTTCAGCCTGCAGAAGAGAAGTCTCCAGGGAGATCTTATGGCAGCCTTTCAGTACTTAAAAGTGGCTTACAAAAAAAGTGGGGGAGCAACTTTTTACATGGCCAGATAGTGATAGGACCAAGGCGAATGGTTTTAAACTAAGAGAGGAGAGATTCAGACTAAATGTTAGGAAGAAGTTCCTTACTCAGTGGGTAGTGAGGCCCTGGAACAGATTAGGCAGAGAAGTGGTGGCTGCCGCATCCCTGGAAGTGTTCAACGCCAGTTTGAATAGAGCCCTGAGCAACCTGATTTAGTGGGTGGCATACCTGCCTACGACAGGGGGGTTGGAACTAGGGAACTTCCAACCCGAAACATTCTATGATTCTATGAAACTTTGTTCCATGGACTAGGCTCTTGCCTTGACTTTCAATAAATGCTGATAGTTCCTCTCCTGCTTGAATTCTACCTTTAGGCAAAAAGATCTGAGACCTTGTTGATGAAGACTAAGACAAAAATATTGAGTATCTGTACATTATCTGCAGCCATTTTTGCTGGATGAAGTCAGTCATCCTGTTCAGCAGCGAGTCCAGATTTTCATTGTTTATTCTTTCACTGCTAGTGCAGGGATAGAAGTTTTCGTGTTGCAAGTCTCAGCTGAAAGCAGGCCCTGTGTTTCCTGATAGTATTCCTGCATATGTGGTAAACAGTTCTACATTCTTCCTTTGTAGCCTGTTCTCACAGCTCCTTTTTAGATCTATTTAATACTTAACCTTGGTTATATGCTCCACATTTAGCCAAGCCAGTCTCCCGAGTCATCTTCACATTTTTCTAAGTATCATGGTTGCTACATGGATTATATCATCCCCAGCTGGTTCTTCCTTGTTTTTAAGTATCAGATCCAGGAGAGCTTCTACCACTTCCTGGCTCCTCCAGCTTCTGTGATAAGCAGCTGTTCTCAGAGCACTCCAACACCCTCACCCCTGTATTACTTGTGTCCCAGTGAATTGCCCTTACAGCAGATGTCAAGGTTAATGTCTCCTGTAAACCAAAGACTTCCCTGAGTTGCTTAAAGCAGAACTTTGTCCACTTCCTCATTTGATAGGCTGGTTGGTAACACCACAAAGCTACTCTTCCTGCTCTCTATCATCCTAACCCTCATAGTTTTGGCCAGTCTGCTGCTTATTCCATGGGTTAGCCCAGTATGCTTAAGATATGAAGAAAGACCCTCCTCCTACCATTCCCTTCCTATCTTGCCTCAGGGATTTTTATCCATCCCTTACAGAGCTACAGCCATACAACATACTAAGACCCCCATAGTTAGAGCAGTGACATTATATGAGAGTTCTGCATCCTCGTGTTGTGAGACACTGGATTATTATACATATTATTGGCTTGAACCAACTCAAGGGCGTGTGTGGGGTGGAAGGGACAGGTTGAATTTCACAAAGGTGAAATGCTGCCCTGTCCGACACCCTGCGAGCCTCCAGGGCAGCCCCGGGGCAGCTGTCAGTCACAAGCAGTCCAGGAGCACTGCCCACACCACAGCTCAGAGCCTCTGACCCAGCTTCACATAGGCTGGATCACTGGGAGTCCCGTTTGGGGGCTGTGGACACAGAGGCCAAAGCAAATAAACACATCACCGTGTGCTCTTCATGTTGTTTCAACCCTGACACCTCGACATGTGGGAGCTGGACTTCCACAGGATGCTGGTGGTAGCTATAATTTTCCTCTTTTTCTCTCTTTTCTTTACTTCTACTCTTAATCAACTTTCTTAATATTTTGGATAACTTGGAACTGAATGGGTTGGATTTTGCTAAATTGTATGGGTTACAATGTGCTAAGTCAATGCTTTGTAGAATGCTTTATTTTGATTGAATGTTACCCTTTAAACTTTTGTCAAGTTCCCTTATTTTCTGAAGCTTACCAATAAAAGTACCTCCTGAGAACATGAATGCAGCTTTTCTCCTTTGCTCTCTCTCTAAGGTGTTAAAAGAACTGTCTAAGTTTGATTTGGCTCCCCACCAAGTCCCCAAGACCCAACACAAAAACCTCTGGCAAAGAGCAAAAGAGGAAAAAACCTATGAAAAGATCCAGACTAGCCAAACTATATTAAAATATATGTATTTACATATATTACAGTTATGTACAGTTGAAATACTATATACAAAAGGGAAAGGGAAAAGGAAGGGAAAAAAAAAGAACAAAAAAAACCCAAAACAGATATACACAATCAAAAAAAAACCCTCAGTATCTAGCAAACTAAAGAATTAGCAAAAGAATATCTTACTAATTTCCTTGGGATAGCACAATTGCCCAAACGCCGTCACCGCACTACCGGACCCTGGATCAGCAGGAACAAGAGGCCCTGTAGGCCCGGCCAGGCCTCAACTCCCCCCACAGGAGTGAGACCGGCCTTGTGGGATTCTGCTGTCTCCAAACCTCTCTGGAAGGGAAGAGAGGAAGAGGCTTCTCTCCCCGTCTATTTATATGCTGGGTTATGTAAAGGAATAGGATGGAATACTTCCTTCCTTTCTTCCTTCCTGGTGACCAGGAAGGAAGGCCTAAACTCAAAATCATAACAAGAACCAAAGCTCTTCTATTAATCTGGAGGATGGATATTGTTGGAGTTTTGTATACTTTTAAAGTAAAACCCCTTCCGTGAGCTTGTATCTTGGAGCCTGGGGCCTTACACTTGTGTCGGTCTGACATCTTCTGTTTATTTCTCTGTTTTGTCACAAAATGCCTTCCACAGTCTCAGTTGTGTAAATGACAAGTGTTTTAGCAAACTTAAAACATCTTTTTTATTATTTCTATTTCCAGAGATTTTGTGTTCTATCATAATGAGGCTTTGTGTTCTGAGCACACAGTTGCGACTAATACTGTGCAGATCTGTCTTCACATTTACTATTACATCTTCAAAAAAAAGAGTGAGATGAATACAGGTTGATGCTCCGGTGAATACAGACAAACATTTGTAATATTTTTAATGACTCCACTGCAAATAGTTCTATTATCAGTGTAAGGTATTATGGAATTTATTTTAGTCATGCACAGAGATTTTGGCTGTACTTAGAAGGCTCAGGGCTCTGAATTTCAAGGTGGACCTTTATAGACAGGTGGAAAAACACAGAAAAATTTTGGTTTATGGTCAAATGAATATGCACTGTTACAATAGGAAAAATGTTGATAATTCCTAAATGAACAATTACCTTGTCAGTTATTTCTCAAGCTTAGTTCTCTGTCACAGAAAACTCATTTCAAGTTCATCAGGATTGTGGTGATTAGCTACACTTCAATCTGTTTGCTAGAAAACTGGCTAAGTTGTTTCCTTCTGAGTTCAAAGGTAAATGTTCTAAACTGGTTAAAACAGGCAACTAGGAGTTGCTAACATGCCCCTCCTGGTATCTGAGCACTTTTTTAGAAGAATTTTTAGCTCTCAATGGACAGTGCTGTCCTAAAAGGGGGATGTCACCTACTGCAGAGTCCTTCAGTCAGGATTCTGGCAGGTTCTCTAAGCACTGCCTCCAGTAGCCTCCTGGAAGGTGACCTACATGTATATGGCAGGTGTTTCTAAATATGCAGGAGAATAGTAATATCCTACAGCCTCTTTAGAGTGAAAACACTTGAAAATTGTTTCATGTAAGAGCAATCCACCCTGCCTTCCTTGATATAAACTATTTTTAAGGTAACACAGTTGCTGTGAGAAGTGTAAATACTGTTTACATTAGCTAATTTACGATTTTCCTTGGTATGCTTATAAAGACATATGGCTAAATATCTTTTTTTCTTCTAAGATGACAGTGAGATGCCTTCTTTATATTTTTTTACATCACAATTCTACTAGGTGTAAACAAAACGCTTTTTACAACCCCCTTTTTTTTTTTCATCAAACCCCAAAACTCTTTTTAATTCATTTTATACAATATCCCCATAAAGGTCTCATGCTACAGAAGGTTTCAGCTTGAAAGAAGTCAATGTCACTCTGTAATCAATTACAAGGATCACTGCTGAGTCCTCCAAGATTTGATTCTCTTGTCCATACAATTTCTTGAACTAAATATTCTGTTTCCATGATACCATTAGTTCACACTGCCTCAAGGAGTGAGGGAGACTGGAGCAGAGGAATCAAACTGATGTCTCTGTGTCATTGCACAGAGTATTGCCATTAGGACATCAAGCCAGCATGATTTATAAGCAATTTTAATTAATTTTCTGAGTCATTTCCTAAGGGCTTAATTCTGTAATCTTATTACCATGAGCCTAACATGCTATAGTAAGACTATGCTTTCTAATCTTTTTTTGGTTGTTAAATACGATCTCTGCTTTCATTAGGTAACTCTTGAAATGAAGCAAGTTGCTCTTTTGCATGGTGAAATTTTTCTATGTTTGTTAGAAATTAGTACCAGAAATTATGAGGTGGAGTACATTAGTTCTTAAAACAGATCTCATCATTTACTTCTCTCCTTTTATTCTTTTCCTATAGAATCATACTAGAAGTGATTGAGGTTTCTACTTTAAAGAAGCCACATATCTAGAATTTTAGATATGGAATAATCACACTTCATTTTATTTTATGTACACAGAATCAAAACTTAATCCTATTTAATTCAGTGAAATCTGAATTTCTTTTTATCCATTCTAAGCAAATAAATTGTGTCTGTGAAGATATGTATAGATTATGAACTGCAGAATAGTGTACTTTTACTCTCTGCTTTTTAACCTCGACTTTAAAGAAGGAAAATAATTAGCAGATGATTTGCTAAAAGCTAAATAATTTTTGATCAGTAATATTTTTTCTCTAGAATTTACAGAGCTTTTCAACAATATGGGTTAAGGTATATTTATCACATATTACTGCCCATAAGCAGTTTTCAATTACTGTAAGTTTACATTATTCTGAAGGCTCCTTGATCTGACAATATTATCAAAATTTTGGTTTTTAGTTACCAGGTTATTTTACATTGTATATGTTTTTAAAAAGCAATTTTTAAATCTCAAGTGTGTGATATCATTACTTTGATATTCTAATTATTCTCTAAATATTTTAGATATGTTACTTAAAGTAATTTTTCCCACTGCATCGTCAAGTACAAGCATGAAATTTTGCATTGGGGAAATAAACATAGTTTTAGCATAGAAGACTGTGATAATAGAATCAAGGCTTAGAACACTTAGGAAAGCAAGTAGGTTTCTTACTCATGAAAGAACACAGAAGTACAAGCCCTGGTAGCAGTCCAGGGCATTTGGAAAGATATATAAACTTGTTGTATAATGATCAGTAACATTCCTATACCCTCCAGAGTGCCCTAGAAATAAAGGATAAGGACAGTGAGTGAAGAAAGATGGTTTGTCTCCCCCATAAACTTTACACCAGTTATGGGATAAAAAGCAATTCAGTTGTCATGTACATCTTTGAATCTTGCTGCCACCATTTATCACAATTTTCTCAATGTTATTCTGTTCCCATGTACAGGAAAACTAGTTGATCATAAATCAGAGATCATATATTTAAATATGTAAAATTTCAGTGGGAAAATACATTGTTAGGACATCGTGTTTTAATGTGTCAATATAATCAATGTAATATATTAAGCTTAATACATGTGATACAGTCGAACAATTGTGGAAGGTTTTGGGTTTTTTTGTTTTGTTTTGAGAGTGTTATTACAATTAGCACTGACTATGATATTTTAAAACATCTGATTCTCTTCAAACATGTGTTTAGATTATTCACAATGTGCAGATAGCGGTGAAGTGCAGTGCTTTTGTGAATACCAGAACTGTATTCAGCACACTAATGTAAGAAGTGAGTGCTTTGATAAATTATTTTAAGGGTTCTAGACTATAAGTTGAAGAAAGAGTTTTAAAGAAGAATGTGTTAGGTCATCTCATGATTATAAGGAAGAAAAGCACAGAGATAAACAGTAGCAACATTTTTCATACTATCTCTTTACATCAAAAGAAAATGAACATAGTAATCTGGAAGACAAATGCATTAAAAGATTGTGGTATTGATTTTGTAGCATTTGTAACTTTAGCAGTCATCAGTGTTACCTTCTTATCCTTTTGAAAGTCTGACATCCCCAGTGGTTAAAAACAAAGAGGTGAGCTCATGTGAAAGGACTGACTACCTTTCCTCCTCTTCCCAAAATCACAACACGAAAGTGAGAAATGAGAGAAGTCCTGAAAAAGAGTCCTGAAAGAGTCTTCAAGTCTTGAAGGAGAGAGAAGTGAAGCCAAGATCAAAAATGAGAATGAAGATAGATGTAAATTAAACAGTAAAATTGCAATAAATTCCACTCAAAAAGCAAGTATTAGTAGTATATTGAAATAGATGGCCTGGATAGGTATATACAGCTTACCAAGGGCTAACAAAGGTATGAAATTTTTTCCTAAACTACCTCCCCACCAGTAACACAAACTGCAGTATCTTTCACCAGGGCATACTCCTTGCAACTAGATCTTTGTCTCACATTTCTAATTTCTAGTGTTCACAACATTTTTTTTTTCTGATTTACATGTTTTCTATAGATTAAATGCTGAGATAGCAAAAAATAAAGCATATGAGACAGATTAACAATTACTTCACTGTATTTAAAAGCAAATATTTTTAAAATAGATGGTATGACAACTGCAAGAGGCTTAACAGCTAAGATGTGGCCCTACACCCCCTCAAATGACCTGAAAACCAGCTTCTGTTTTGTTCTGTGGAGCTCTAAAACATAGTACAGTGTCCCTGGCTTTTCTGTGGAAATAAGTAGCTGCACCTTATTCTTTAGGGTAGATTTGACTCTCCTTTACTGACATTAAAGATGAAAAACTCTGTGGAAGTGAGTAGAGTCGTACTGATGCAAAAGTGCACAAGTCCTATAAATGGAATAAAAACTGGGCCATATTTTGTGTTTTGCATAGTGATCTGACATTTGATAGTTGGTATCTCTCATTGAAATACCTTCAGAAAAGGAATTTCTTTGACAGTTTTCATTGCCACAATAAAGAGCAGAACTGGATTGCAGGACAATGAAGTATAGTTAAAGAGAACTGAAAACAAGTGAAGAGAGGTCAATTTTCTGGATTCCAGGAAAAGCGCACTGCCAAAAGATCCTCTGAAAGCAATGTGGAAATTATGCTTTCTCTTCTGAAGAGGCTGTTTATTTGAAGAAACATACAGTTATTTATTGCTTATTCTCCTGACAGACAGAAGTCAAAAACATTAGCAGCACACTCTCTTTAATGGAAAAGCTGATATTTGTTCTTTTCCAGAAAAAACATACTGAGTATTATGGTATCTTCAGTGATAATTATACTTCCATTATTATACACAAAGATTTATTATTTGAGAATGTTTTAACAAAACTTAAGATAAGTAAGCCTGTTTTTAGAAGGGTGACATTCCACCTCAGTAATTTCAAATACTGCTCTGTTATTGAAGGGAAGAAAAGAGCAGCTATTCCTGGGAAATGGCTGTTTGGGTTCAATTAACAACTCTGTATGACCAGCAAGAGTTTACTTCATTAACTAGCGGTAACATTTCCCATGCTGGTTTAACTTTTTCTAGTATTAGTTAAGATCAGAAATGAATGATCAGAAAATGTAATTGACAGCCAAGTGTTCCTCAAACACAACTAATTTATCATTTTGTCACCTCAATAAAATGCAAACTATATTGAAATTTATTTTCATACTTTCAGGAAGAAATGTTTGGAATAAAGTTAATCTGCAATTTCCTCTCTTTTTTTATATGCATTCTATATGCTGTGGTTGCCTTGTTTCTCAGACAACGGCAAGAGAAGTGTAGGGAACAGAACAAAGGTCTCTACGTAACCTTTGTCGACCTCACCAAGGCTTTCGATACTGTAAGCAGAAAAGGTCTATGGCAGATTTTGGAATGTTTAGGATGTCCTCCCAAGTTCCTTAAAATGATCATCTCACTCCATGAGGATCAGCACGGCCAAGTCAGATATGGCAATGCACTTTCTGAACCCTTTCTAATAACCAATGGTGGGAAACAAGGTTGTGTTCTTACACCAACTCTATTCACAATCTTTTTCAGCATGATGCTCCAAAGGGCCACGGCAGACCTCGATGATCAGGACAGTATCTACACTCGATACCGTACTGATGGAAGCCTTTTCAACCTAAGGCGACTGAAGGCCCACACCAAGACCTTAAACCATCTTGTCCGGGAGCTGCTTTATGCTGATGACGCCAACCTTGTTGCCCACACAGAAGCAGCTCTGCAGCGTTTAACATCCTGCTTTGCAGATGCTGCTGAGCTCTTTGGGCTGGAAGTCAGCTTAAAGAAGACAGAAGTTCTCTATCAACTGGCACCTCAGGAAGTCCCCCATCATCCCCACATCACCACTGGCCAATCAGAGCTCAAATCAGTCCAACAGTTTAATTACCTAGGTAGCCTCATCTCCTCGGATGGTAAGATTGACGGAGAGATAGACAACAGATTAGCAAAGGCATATATAGTGCTTTTGGAAAACTCCATAAAAGAGTATGGTGTAATAAACACTTGAAGAAAAGTACCAAGTGTTTATAGAGCCATAGTGCTGTCTACTCTTTTATATGGTTCCGAATCATGGGTCATCTACTGCCACCACCCGTGTCTCCTAGAACGCTTCCATCAACGCGGTCTCTGCACAATCCTAAACATCCACTGGTCAGATTATGTGACCAATACATCTGTTCTAGAACAAGCAGCAGTCACAAGTATTGAGGCCATGTTGCTGAGAACACAGCTGCATTGGGCAGGGCACATTTCAAGGATGAAGGACCACCGCCTCCCTAAGGTCTTGCTTTCTGGTGAACTTGCCGCTGGCTGCCGCAAGAGAGGAGCCCCGAAGAAAAGATACAAAGACTCCCTGAAACAACATCTCAGCTTTGGCCATATTGATCATCATCACTGGTCTACTCTGGCCTCAAATCGGGAGGCCTGGAGACACACCATCTATAACGCTGCTGATGCTTTTAAGAACGCACGCAGGATCACTCTCGAGGAGAAAAGACAACGCAGAAGGAACCGTGTCTTGCAGAATATACCATCTAAGGAGTCTTTCTGCTGTGCCTTTAGCAATTGGATATGTCTGTCTCCTCTTGGCCTCATTAGCCACCAGCGTGCTTGTAACAAACGTGGATAGAGCCTTCCTAAATCTTCGTTCGCGAAGCCTAGCCATGATGATGATGATGATGGTTGCCATGTTCAGCCCAAGGCTATTTGTATTGTGCAGACAGAAAACGAAGAGCAAACATTTATTTCTCATATCTTTGTGAGGAACCTGAGGCACATGAAGATATTTGTGCTGTAACAGGCACAGAGTCAATCTCCTTCACTCCTTTTAGTCACTATATATCAACAGCAAACTCCCAGCTAGTCTTGCTGCAGCAATTAACTTGCCAGGGCTTTCTGCTGTCAGACTCAGAAATAATAAACTACCGCCAGTGAGACATAGAGCTATAGTTTCTCGTCCTGCAACTTCCACAGTGGGTGAATTATTCAGAATCAGCATGATTAAAGAGATGACATGGTATTAGCTAAAAACACATACTTTTTTTCATCCTAATTGACATTTAAACCTGTTAAGGAACAATAGTGAAAGAAATGGGTCTTCACCATTTGTCGACAGGCCTTAGAAAAGGGATTTCTAGAAAAGTGGTTTATAATGCCTATAATTTTGAAAGTTTAAAGATAAAAATGTAAATAACAAAAAGTTTGGCATAGTTATATCATAAAGAATTTGTAAATCCAAGAACCAAATAAATCAGAGTAAAAAAAAGCAGTAAGGATATAGAAAGAAAGATATTATTTGGGAAGAAAATTGTGATGTTGAATCTGTTTTTTTAAAGGAAAAGATTACCTCACTGATCATAATTTTTATTCAATATTATTATATAGAAAATTTTAAGAAGATATATTAAGAAATATGAATTGTGTCCCTTATTTATAATTTTCCTTTTTAAAAAAAAATGGGGGGTGAAAGCAGCATTATTATAAATACTATAATATATTTCAAACAAATCAACTGTTTACCTTTCCCAGTGCTGGGTCAGCAGTGTAATTTAGCTTGCACACTTCTAGTCCCATTAAAATCATAATTCATTTGCCAATCTCAGTTTACTCAGCCACTTCATAACACATTCTTAACTAAATGCTCCTAGTCATTCCCAGTGGGATGATTTCTCTAAAATGCAGGACTGGGCCTATGGGTTAGAAGTGGTGCTAAAAGCAGTCAAATCCATATTCTGTGGCTACTAAAGCAATGTGAATTATTTTGTTTGTCATGCTCATCTATATTAAGTAGAACTGACCTGTTGATAGAGAAGAACAGAGATAAATAAAAATCTTTTATTTTTGGTTTATCCAGACCTTCAATACAGGTATGGATGAATTAAGCACGCATTCCATACTAATGCATTTTTCTCAACATTAGACCATGTAAACAATTAATGAGTGCATACAGACGAAACTAACAACTGCAAAACAAGGTGCTGGTCAAAGGAAATATAACCTTATAAATCACAACAATAGATAAATTTGTTTGAAATAAAATAAACTTCTTGAAATTCAGTGTAGGAGTAGGCATTCATTCACCTCTCTTAAAAATAGTTGCCGAATCACTTCTTCATATAGACAAAATGAACTGCCATTTGCCATAGAAAGGAAAATTAACTTCTTAGTACAGCTGTCTGTACTGTGCTGATTGTACAAACCGATGTTGTAAAGTCTGTGCTCTATCTTTGCAACATATGTGATCATTTATGAAACTCATCTAAGACGTACTACAAATGTCATTAAGACTTCAAGCGTTCGCAGGATCAAACACTTTGATGGATTACTTTTCAAGAAACTTACCATCAGCAAATCTTCAAACTTGAGCGCGAAAAGCTAGACCTTTGAAAAGTTAAAACATTAAACCAACACTATTTAAAAAGACAAAACAAAACAAAAAAACCTGACCACATATTACCACCATATTTTGGATGACCAGATGATAAATTAGAAATTATGCTTATCTTGGTTTTAATGGATTTTTTGTGCATTTTGTTTGTTGTGAAAAAAAAGGGCAAGGGCTTTTAAATTTCTACACCTTAAATTCATATTTAGGTATCAAAACAAGTGGCTAAGTTTTCAAATGTGCTGCTCTTGCCACTGCTCCCAGTGAAATTGCTTAATGTTGCTGAAAAGTGCAGTTTTGCTTAAAATCAGGCTATGTATAAGTGCCAAGTATCCAACATAAGGTATCATCATCACTACTCAGAATATGTATTGTGTAAAAGCAAAATAGCCTTTTTGACCGGTGAGCATTAATATGCTTGTCATTTTTGAGGGGTCTTCTACAGACTTTACTGTGATAATCTGTTTGAGTAAAGATGTAAGGACTCAACATATTTGCCTTTCTGCATCTTCTGGCCTTACTGATGTTCTTTAAAAATGTCATCTGTCCACCCTTCCCTTCAACTGTTCATATTTTTAATATTGTTTGGTCTGCACACAATCAAAACCAGAGTTATTGTGGGGACTGTAATTCTCAAGCTTTTACCACTGTGTTCCAAGTGACAATCATAATCTAGACCCATTTCTTTTGTTCATGTTAATATGACATACATCAATAGCATATTAAATAAAATGTCTATAAAAATATTTAACATTATAGATGTTAAATAAGAAATAGTTTATTATTTAAAGAAATAAGAGAAACAAATTAATGCATAGTTTCAACTCCATAATTAAGCAAGTTTTCCTTTGCTAATCCCCAAAACTTTGTCTGGGTTTGTTAGGAATTTTAAAGAGCACAATTTTTCCTACCTGAGCACATGTTTTAAAGTGAAATTAGTTACTTTTGGCTTGTCACAAACCTTTACATTCCATTGCCTATAGAGAATGCTTAGGCAACTAGCACAGAGTAGATGTTTATGTTTAGAAGGCAAAATCTTGCGTTACACAACATAAAAGTACATAACTTTCAAGTTTATCCAGCTTGAGAAGGAGCTTGGCATAGATGACCTGCAGAGGTCCGGTCACACCTAATGATTTCTGTGATTTTAAGATTTTCATTTCCAAGTCATTTAGGTTGCACTAACAGTCTGAACCAGGCTTAACATTTCATAAGTCTGTGATATAATATGTATCAATAAAATTAAATATTTATTAGTAACAAACTGGATCCTGTCACCCTTTTAGATTTTTTTCCACATGTCTGGTGAAAGCACTTTTTTAGTTTTTCAGCTAATGTTAAAATTTAGTGTTCTTTATTCAGCAGCATGAAAAACACATATAAGTACCTGTTACTTGGACAAATTTAATGTCCTCAAAGGATTTGCTCTTTACACTGCAAATATTGTGCACCCTTAAACCATAAAACCCTTCCAATGCTGCTGATTTTTTAGATTCCTAGATCCTGCAGCTGGCTAGTTCTCTCTCATTTTGGGAACCTCATGTTTAGTCCTCTTTTCCTGAACAAAAGAATGTCTTGTTGCCTCTTTGGGCTTTCCTCAGATTGTATTCCCTTCTATAATCATTACACTTAGCTTATTTATTCTACTCAAAGTTTTTGCCTTCTCCAAATTTCAGGTCTGTCTAAGGAGGAAAACAATTCTCCATAGTATGAATTCTATTTATTAAAAATTAGAAGTGTTAACATTAACACTTCCTCTGCAGTTAACATTAACACTTCCTCTACAGTTAACATTAACATTTCCTCTGCAGTTTACTATGACTGCTAGTAGCTGTGTTTACAAAAGCATACAAATTGTGTTGTGCATCCTCTGATGCAACAAATTTTTTTTTTAATTTCATGGTGGAAATTTTGTAATAGCAATAAGGTCTCATAAACTTAGGTAGATGTTCAAATCTTCTTACTTATCACTGATGAAAAAAAAGTGATGTAAAATTCGTGGCAAATATTGTCATGTACTATGCAGAATGTTGTATTCTTATCACATTAAAACTGTACAGAAAAAGATTGTTATCTACTAACCCAGTCGCAAAATTTCAGTGAATTTAAATTTCTCAGTGTGCCAGGTAGCCTGACAAACCCAGAATGCTTCCACTATGGGAGAGATTGATTTTAACTTCCTGTGAAAAATTTGGTTTCAATAAAAGAGGTGTTGAAGTCTATTTGGAACTATCCGGCTGGTGCTATGTGACAGATAAATGTTTCATTTCATTCTGTGACATTGATTAGATTCTGAGATTTTTCATCCATCCAAGCTGCAAGTTGGATTCCTGTCTTCTCAGTTAATAAAATATTCAATGTAGTTTTGGACCTACTAAAGTGTTCCCTTTGGAAATGCAGAACAATGGTTGTCCTATATTATGATATCATTATACTTTTTCTGGAAAATATATTACAAAATTAGTAGTCAAAATTGATGCTTGGTCTTTACTGAAAAAGGATAGACAGCAATGTCTTGAACTGAGGACTATGGAAATAAAATGCATTGTTTTTCTGTAAACATTGTATTGCCTATGGGCCACAGCAGAAACTAAATTAACAGTTATGCTCTTTGTTCTTTGACAGCAGGAAGACATTTTCTTTTCTTTTTACATGTCTCAAGAGCAGGGGGATAAAGGTTCTCTAATGCTTAATGCAATTTGTACTACTATTATTTTAAGATGCTTTTTTATTTTAGAGTTTTAGAGTTCTTCATTCTTCTTTTTAATACACTGCAAGCTTACCAACATCAATTTCAAAAATGCTTTTCTCTTAACCATTTTACAATTTCACATTTTGTATATTGTTTAAGGGTTTTTTTTAAGTAGCTTTGAATTTATTTAGCAGATGAAGTCCTCACGCTATTTTCAAGATTATTATCATTACACTTCTCTCTATTCAGCATTATCAACATCATCCCACTCATCACAGTCTTGCCTGAATCAAAGGCTACTTGTTTCTTGTTGGTGGAAGCTTTGAATGAATAATTCATCTGGAAAAGCCTTCTATGTTGTACATTTCCAGAAGACAGAGTAATTCTCTTGTCAATCACAGTGGTTCTGTCAGTACTAAGTTCCATACAGTATGTGCTCCAAAGCTACAGGGGATGACAAGCAGCTGAGATTACCAACTGTGTTAATTCTGGCCATCCTTTTAGCTTTTCTTTGACAGAACATTCAAATTCAAGTCTCACTCTAACACTGCACTGAGAAATCAGTGTCAAATTTTCTTCTCTGTTCTCACCAATTCAATTTGGTTGAAAGCTCTGACATATATTGCAACCAAACTGGTCACAAGCCAAAGCTACTCATCTTCAGATAGTTGCATTTCATTTTGTATCCTGAGTCGCTGGTTTTCTCATACCTAGACAGGCTGGTCTGAGCTCAGACTGCCTCAGTATGAAGCCAGAGCTTCAACTGATAGTGTACAGATCTTCACACATGGAGCCCTGTAGGTCTAAACATATCCCTGCTGACACAACTCACACTCAATTGTACTCTCTTGGAGGATGGACTCCTTGTCATTTCTCTGAAGATTAATCTTCAGAAGACTAGTTGCTACTGATTGATTCTGCAATACAACTAGAAACATAAAGTAATTGGAAGAGAAGCTATACTCTAAAGATCTTTCCCTCTGAAAAAAACACATAGGGAGAGATATGATCTGGCACCTCAGAGAGGGAGGAAATCAACATACTGTTAAGAGTCTGAAAGTATAGATTTTAAAAGTACTTGTTTTTTATTTTAAAATCTTTTCATCTTCTTTTAAATTGAGCTTTGTCAATTTGACAGATTAAAAATTTGAGCCACTGGCATTAATTAGATATGACTCTCTGTTCCCATCCACTGCAAACATTTGTGAATAAAAGGCTCTACCTATATTAGCAAGTAGTGCAGCATTAAAGCAGCAGCTCTCCACAGCGTGAATCTAACATTCACATCACAGATGTTTTGCAAGGAATTGTTCCAGATTAGCTAGAGTCTCATTCTGTGAGATAAACATTTGACATGCTTCTGATCTGACTTTGTAGAAAAATAACACAGTTTGCATAGTTCAAGACTTAAAGAAAATGAGTACAGAGATTAGGAGACCCACATTAAAACCCTGCTCATGTTCTGAGCTAAAATTCTGGTGTACAACACAAAGCTACTAGTTCTGAGAATATGAACCTCAAAAGAATATGCAGGTGAAGAACAGATCTAACACCTCTACAGATTAATGAGGATGGACAATTTATGTCATTTATGAATTTGTAAAATTCTAGGAATAGATATGGAATTGTTGCTTACCTCTGAAGGAGGTAATGTCATCCTTCAGAAAGAAATAAAGTCTGCAAATAAATAAATATGTCATTGTGTACATACATAACAGCAATGACTAATTCCACTCAGAGTAATTATATTTTTAGCATATATTCTTAATAGTGAGATGCCTTTTAGATGCAGTGGTGCAATGTGCTTCAAAACTTCTATTTAAAAGGCTATTTTAATTGATAATGTAACTATGCTCATACTGTTGAATATGAGCATACTTAATCTATCAATTAAGGTTGGTTTTCCCCATTAGAAAAGGAATTAGAGACAGTTTATTGTGAAAAACTTTTCTAACACAGGTGGTACAAGTTTTTATACTGGCCTGATATGCAGGAAAGTTGCCCTCCTGGATTTTCTGTTTGTAAACAGAAAAAAACCCCATGGGTGAAGTGGCGACTAGTGGTTGCGCTGATCACTATGACTGTGAAGTAATTGAGTTTCAAATTGTTGGTAATAGGAGAATAACTGCCAGGAAACTTCAACCCTGAATGTAATGAGAGCAGACTTCAGACTTCTTGCTGAAGAAGATAGTAAGGTTCTGTGGGAATTTACTTTTGAAGGTATTAGAGTTCAAGAATGCTGGTAATTTTTTAAAACCCATTTCTGAAGAGCATAGAAGCAGACAATTCGGAAGTTAAACATCTGGGGCAGAAAGCCGCCTTAGGATGTCTTTCTAGAACTCAAGCAGAAAAGGAAAGCATAGGGAGCAACAACAGGTGGCATGAGAAGAACAAAGAGATGATGTTCACCACTGTAGCAAGAAAATTTGTGCAGCCATTAAGCTCAAACCTCCATTAAGATTTGAGCTCACCAGCACTGCAACAAACAATGAGAAGGAGGTTTTAACAGCAAAAGGAGGAACAGAGCTAACATTGGTCCATTACTTGTCAGTCACCTCTCTAATAAGGACATAGACAAAGTAGAGATACTTCACGTCTTTTTTGCCTCTGTCTTTAACACCTAGGTTCTCAGGATCCCTATGTCGAAGTCTGTGACTGCAGAGATAATAAACTCAAAGTTGACTCTGAACTTGCTCAAGATTGCTTCTCCAGCTGGATGCACATGAGTCTGTGGGGCCTGATGGGACTCATTTCAGAGTATTGAAAAAGCTGGCCACTGCCTTCATGGGATATCTCTCCATCATTTTTTGATGGTCTGCAGAATCTGGAGAGGTTCCAGTCAACTGGAAGCTGGTAAACATTTTCTTGGTTTTCATGAAGGGAAAGAAGGAAGATGCTGGTAATTACAGGCCTGTCAGTCTCACTTCAGTGCCTGGCAATATGATGGAGAAGGTTATTCTGGGATTTGCTAAGAAAACACTTAAGAGACAACACAGTCATTGGTCATAGCCAGCAAGGGTTCACAAGGGGAAAGTCAAGGAGTCACAGAATCACAGAACTGGTAAGGTTACAGGGGACCACAGTGGGCCACCTGGTCCAACCTGCTCAAGCAGCATCATTCTAGAGCACATTGCACAGGATTGCATCTAGAGAGTTCTTTAATATATCCAGTGAGGGAGAATACACAACCTCTCCGGGTAATCTGTTCCAGTGCACAGTCACCTTCACAGTAAAGACATTCTTCCTCATATTCAGGTGGAACTTTCTGTGCATCAGTTTCTGCCCATTGCCTCTTATGCTATTGCTTGGCACCACTCAGAAGAGCCTCTTGACAAACTCCTTTCAGATTCTTTCATAAATTAATGAGGTCCCTTCTCAGTCATCTCTTCTGCAGGCTAAACAAGTCTTTCAGACTTTCCTGTGTGAGGTGCTCCAGTGCCTTCACCACCTTTGCTGCCCTCCACTGGACTCATCCCAGAAGCTCCATGTCTCTCTGAGGAGCCCAGAACTGGACACAGCAGTCCAGATGTGGCCTTACGAGGGTTGAATAGAGAGGCACAATCACCTCCAGTGACCTGCTAACAATGCTCTTCCTAATGCACTCCAGGATACCATTGGTCTTCTTGGCCACAAGGACACACAGGTGGCTCATGGACAGCTTGTTTTCCACCAGGACCTCCAAGTCCTTCTCCACAGAGCTGCTTTCCATCAGATCAGGCCGCAGCTTGTGCTGGTGCCCAGTGTTATTCCTTCCCAGGAGCAGGACCCTGCTCTTACCTTTGCTGAATTTGAGAATGTTCCTCTCTACCCATCTCTCCAGTCTGTTGAGGTCCTTCTGAAGGGCTGCACAGCCCTCTGGGATATCAGTCAATCCTCCTAGTTTTGTGTCATCAGTGACCTTGCTGAGGAGGCATCTGCCCCTTCATCCAAGTTGCTGATGAATAAGTTAAACAACAGTGGGCCCAGTATTGAACCTTGGGGGATATCACTAGTGACAGGCTTCCAACTAGACCTTGTGACACTTATTATGACCCTCTGGGATCTGTCATATCCCCTGCTCTCCCTTCATCCATCAAGGTAGTTGTTCCATCACAGAAGGCAATCAAGTTGGTCAAGCATGATTTACCTTTAGTAAACCCATGCTGACTACTCCTGATCACCTTCTTGTCTTCCATGGGGATGATAGAAATGGTCTCCAGAATGAGGCGCTCCATCACCTTTCCAGGGAATGAGGTGAGGTTGAGTGACCAATAGTTCCCTGGGTCCTCTTTCTTGCCCTTTTTGAAGACCAGGGTTACATTTACTTTCTTCCAGTCCTCAGGCATCTCTCCTCATCTCCACAACCTTTCAAAGATGATCATGAGTGACCCAACTATGGTGTCCACCAACTCTCTCAGCACTTGTGGATGCATCCCATCAGGGCCCCTGGACTTGTGAATGTCAGGTCTTCCTACTGTTCTCTAATCCAATCTTCCATGACCAAGGGAAAGTCTACCAACATTCCTTTACCCTGTTCTCCTCTGTCAAAGATTCCTGAGAACTGGTCTTGTCAGTGAAGGTGATGCAAAGAACACATTCAATAACTGCCTTCTCTGTCACCAAGGTTCCCCTCATCCTTTAGTAACAGGTTCATGTTATCTTCTGTTTCCCTTTTGTTACTGATCTATTTGAAAAAGTTCTTTTTGCTGTCCTTGACATCCTCGTCCATGTTTAATTCCAGGTGGGCCTTGGTTGCCTTTGTCTCATTTCTATGTACTTTGATGACCTCTGTATTCATTCCAAATGACCTGACCCTCCTTCCGTCTCCTGTGTGTTTTGTGCTCACACTTGAGTAATGACAGGAGTTCTTCATCCACGGATGTCTCTTGCCCCCTTGGCCTGATTTCTTGTTCATCAGGATGCACCGTTCTTGAGACTGGAAGAGGTTGTCGTGGAATATCAACCCCTCTTTCTTGCAGGGTCTGTCCCCATGGGATTCTTCCAAGAAGATTCCTGCAGAGGCTAAAATTAGCTTTCTTGAAGTCCATGGCTCCAATCTTATTACTGCCTTGCTTCCTCCTCACCTGATGCTGAACTCCACAATCTCATGGTCACTACAGCCTAGGTTGCCTTCATATATCTCCAACAAGGCCTTCCCTGTTAGTATGAGGTCAAGCATCACAGCATTCCTTGTGGGATTCTCTGCTACCTCTGACAGGAAGTTGTCATCATTGCTTTCCAGAAATCTCCTGGGCTGTTTGGGCTTTACTCTGTTACCTCTCCAGCCAATGTCAGGGAGGTTAAAGTCCAATATGAGAACCAGTGCCTGTGACTTTGAGACTGCTTCAAGCTGCCTGTAGAATGCCTTATCCACTTTCTCCTCTTGGTCAGGTGGCCTGTAGCAAACATCCACAATGTCACCCTTGCTAGTCGGCCCTTTTATCCTAACTCATAAGCTCTTTATTTGTCCATCATCCATCCCAAAAGAGAGCTCCATACATTCCCAGTGTTGCCTTACACAGAGGGCAACTCCATCACCGCTCTTTCCTGGTCCGTCTCTCCGAAAGAGCATGTAGACCTTTGTGACAACATGCCAGTCATGTGAGCTACCCTATCATGTCTCCATAATTTTAATGAGGTCAAAGCCTTGTGATTGCACACAGATTTCTAATTCCTCCTGTCTGTACCCATATTGTCTGTGGTGTTGTACAGGTACTTTATATAAGTATTTGATTGCATCATTGTCCCAGTGAGGTTGCAAAAGGACATCCCACAGACCTGTCTTGTGGGTTTATCTTTGGTTGCTTGTGCTTGACGGAGGTATCCTCTCTTAACTCCTGAGCTGTGATCCTCTTTCCTCTTTGAGATAGTTGACCTGCTTCTGGACAATGCTCTTAGTCATAGGGTTTAATTTTAGGTAGTCCTGTAAGGAGCAGGGAGTTTTACTCAATGATTCCTATGGGTCCCTTCCCACTTGAGATATTCTATGATCCTATGATGAGCAAATTGTTCAGTGCATTTCGTTTGTACTCAATTTCGCAGAACCACAGAATATGCTGAGTTGGAATGGACCTATAAGGATCATCAAGTCTGACTCTTAGCCCTGCAAAGGACTAAAATCAAGAGTCACACCTTAAGACTGAGTTGTGCAGCTGACTTGCTTTCACTGCCTTCTGTGTGTGCCTGAGAGTATGATCCAAACACTTCCTGAACTCAATCAGACTTGGTGCTGTGATCACTTCTCTGGGAAGCCCGTTCCAGTGCCCAACCACCTTCTGGGTGAAGAACCTTTGGTGCTAGCTGTGAACAGTTTTTCTAGTTATCCTAACCTTATTTACAGCTTTATGGCCAAGTGTCAGTCTCTAAATCATAGAAGGCACATTGAATTTCACTTTGAAGAGTCTCTTGGCAAGCGTAAGAGAAGGCAGTGAAAGAAAGTCAGCTGCACAACTCAGTCTTCCGAATTTTCCCTTTACATACTTAAGTATCACATACAAGGAAGAACTTCACACTTTCTCTCAGCAATGTTGAAAGCAGTCCAGGGCTTATGCACAATGTCTCTGATGAGAAAAACAGATAGACCAAACAAACTTCCAGAAATTTTTCAAGTTTCTTTTTTTAAAAACAACTCTGAAATTTTAGGATGAAAATAAGTCAGTCCTTCTTGCAGTTTCCTATGTGCCACATGATTGTTCAAACCCAGTAGTAATTTGGAAAAAAAAAAAAACCAGATTTTTTCCAGTCCAGTAATCCTGATATGTGGTTGGGCAGAAGTGTTCCATGAGAAACTGAGCACCTGATTCTGGGTTGTATACCTCAAGAAAATTACTAAAGTATTTCCTAACTAAATGACAGGTTTCTCATTTTACTGACAATAGTCTGTTCTCCATATATATATTTCATCAATTTTATAATTCTAAACTTGTAAAAAAAAAAAATTTACAGAAGTTTGCTTAAAGTACTGCATCCTACATTTAGGATAGGTTTATAAGCAGTTGGTGTTTCTGGTGAAAAATATCTCCATTGATAACTTTGATATTTTTATTTCAAACAAGGGAGAAGATCTGTGGAAAAGCAAACTAAATATTTTGAAATCTACCCTTAAGAACTTTCTGGCTTAAATAGTGGTATATTCTCTTTTTTTCCGTCTCTATGCCAGCAGATTCCTTCCAAAAGTACCTTGTTCCTTTATGGCTCAAAAATGAGGGGCATCACTTTTGTTTGCTATTTTCCTCTCTGGAGGGTATCCAAACAGCAAGTTACTTGATAGTTATTAAAAAAAATATGATGCGGAAGTGGCTGAAATTATTTTTAACTACTCATTTTCTTCCACATGTATCTCTTCATCTGTAAGGACGAAAGCAAAAGGCAGAACATTTCTCATGTTACAGCATTAAATATCTACCTTGTGGTATGTTCTCTTTATCTTTTTACAGATGTTGCTTATCCTTATTGTTACCATGTTTTTTCTTAATCGGCTTGTTTAGGTACAACTATGTCTAAATGAAGAGGGAGTCAGGATATCTGACAGTGGTACCACTGATGAGTTGCTGCACAGCCTTGGGCCAGTCTCTAAACCTCCAGGAACATTAATTTTGTTCTCATTTCCTAAGAAGAACCACAGAAAAGACCATTAAGATCAGATACTACAATGATTGATGGTATAGACAGAAGGTAGATATAGAACAATTATGTTTGAACTTCTAAGTGACAGTTAATTGATGCGTATTATCCATCAATGCGCATTATAATTATTTAAACAACTGCTTATTCACTTTTGTCCCAAGTCTTTGTCCCAACCAAGAAAATAATAGAAAAATAAATATTGTTTAATCACAAATACAACAATTTATCAACACATCTAAGTTTTAATTTGTAACCCCTTCTCCTGATGCTCAAGCCTAGAGAGCCTCTTTGGAAAGTTTCTTTTCTTAATTGAACTTGTGAAATATTTGAGAAGAAAATGCACCACAGGAAATGTTTCTACTCAAAAGCAGAGCTTGATAGAAGAAATAGAAACTTTACTCACAGTATCCCAGAATGCCCAAATAAGGCACAATATGGCCTTAGAGAAGTCCTAGAGAATTTGATAAGGCTGTACTCAAAAAAAAGAAGATGTGAACTAAGCTCTGTGTACCCAAAAAAGATAAAATAAAGAACAAACATAACCGTTTTTGGTGGTGGAACACAATGATGTACCTACTCAAGAACTGTGGTCAAGATGATGAAGAGTCGGAAAGACCCAAGAAGGACTTCCAGTAGGGATGTGACTATGTAAAGAAACTAATGAATATGTATTAAATAAGGGAGAATATATGATGAATATGTAAACAGTAGGTGTAATAAAAAGCCCTGTCTGTCATTTGGCACATTCAATTAGAGGAGCTATCCTCTGAGTGTCCAGCACACTGAGCAAAGAAGAAAGCCATTTTTAACATTTACAAATTGGTGTTAAGAAGTTTGTTTCTGCTGCTTTTTGGTATCAAGCTTGCATGCTGGATTTAAAAAAAAACATACTTTACATATTGAAAATTTTTTTAATTTATTCAAAATTTACTTCCTTTTCTATAGAGCTCAAACTTACCATTTTTATACATAATAATGTAATTCTGCTATTAAATCTTTGTTAAAATTGCGCAGAATGAAGAATTAGTATTCTATTTGTGCTAGAATTTGACCAAAAAAATTTTGTATGCAGTGCTTTTATTTCTAGTACATTTCCAGGGAGAAGCTCATTGTTCTGGAATTATGATTTGTTCCTGGAGCATATTGATGCCAATTCCTTGCCTCACCAGATCATTAGAAAAAGTGTTTTAAAAGAGGGGCACGAAATTTTAAATGTGTTAAAGTTTCATGCTGCTGTAGAAGTTAGTATTTTTAATGATGTGTTTTTCTATATCTTTTTATACATATAAAGTTCATGGACTTTTTAAATGCTTTTGTGCTGTAAAGTAGCTTTAAAAGATGCTTACAGTCAAATAAATTGCCCTTCTAATTACTGGTACGTGGATAGCTTTTTCCACATTGTGTCCAGCAATCATTATGACAGGTGATAGGTTGACTAGAGAAAGAAGCTTTCTAGTTATCTGTAGAACTGATATTATGTCAGTAACGTAATTTTATGATTTGTTGCACTGGTTTTTCCATTCTCCATCTTGTTTTGAGACCTATTTGACAAGAAATTAATGCATTTAATATGTACAGTAATTAATGTTCACTAATTGACACATCACAGAGAACCATTTGGAGGCCAGTAGAGATATGGTCCAACCGTCTAGTTAATATCAGAGCCTCTTTACGTTGCCTCATTACATTGTAAGTTACTTCAAAGGAGGATATTTTATTATTACTAAAATTAGAAAACATAGTTTCTAAACAAAAATATGATACCCAAATAAAAGGAGTGGCTTCGAAGTATGTTTTCCTGAATGTGCACACAGACATAAAATACTTTCCCAACTGCCCAAAAAGAAATTGTTTCTTCCTCCTTTTATAACAACTATCTCTCTCGGCAGGCTCTCCAGTTTATAAGAGTTTCCTTAGTGAAACAGTTTTCACGTGTCTTTGCAGTTATTTAAGCATTAATAAAACATGAGCTTATGCTGTTCTATTGTGACTTTTATTCAGTAGCTGATCATGTGATCTCTGAAATCAGCATACTGTAAGTTGGTTGCGTTTCTTTCAGTTTGCAATTCACATTTATCTGTTGCAATGTCAGTAGTAGTAACAAGCCTAACCACAACCACCAAACAGTTTACTTAGTTTAGAATAGTTGAATGATGATTTTTTTTTCTCACATACTAGAATCGAATTCTACTTCTGCATGTTCTGAACCACAGACATCCCAATAGGAGAATACAAGATACTCTGAAGAGACACCAGTACTTCAGATTATTTAGTTTAGAAAGAACTGAGCCAAAAGCCAATGTTCAGATTAATCACCTTAGAAAGAACTGAGTCAAAAGCCAATGCTGTCACCGTCTCAGAAAAGTCAATAAGCTCTACCAGAAAAGGTGAGAAGCTGGAATTAGGAGCCAGCTGATCACATCCGTTTTAAGACTTGTTGTTGCCACCAGGCAAGATTCATGTCAACCTTGTGACTATGCTGGTCTGGTCTGGCTTTAGCATCCAGAAATCAACACCAAGTCATAAAAAGGCAGAGAAGAAGTTTTGGTGGAAAAAAAATTAAAAACTTACTGAGCCATTAATGAAAATGTAAATTGAATTAATGAAATTTAAACAGCCATTTATTGTTGATATGTTTGAAAGACACTGTCATCAACTCCTTATACTCCTAAACTGTGTTTTTATCTTACCCTTCTCCCTTACAGATCTGTTTCAGAACTTTATACAGAGCTAAAATGACATATGTTCAGTGAAATATATAAGGTCCTCAGTGTGACCTTAGCATGTCCTCACTATGACCTTAAATGATCTCAAGTTGCACCAGGGGAAGTTTAGGTTGGATATAAGGATATTGGATATTGTCAAGTGCTGGAATAGGATGCTCAGGAAAGTGGTGGAATCACCATCCCTGGAAGCGTTCAGAAGGCGCAGGGGTGGGGCACTTGGGGATATGATTTAGTCGTGAACATGGCACTGCTAGGTTAAGGGTTGAACTTAACGATCTTAGACATAATTTCTGGCTTAAATGATTATATGATTCTAAAACTATATTAATTTTCAAAATAGCAAAAAGGAAATAAATGTATTTACCATATTTGTATGGTTACTTCGGACCATAAGAATTTTATGGTGAGTAGCTCATTTCAGTGCACTTCAAGAAGATTTGGATAATAAATGTTTCATTTTTACAAGTATATTTTTAAAAATACAACAATATTTCTGAGATCAGATGTTAACCAAAATTAAATACAAGATTTTCTGTTCCATGCAGCAACAGGATTCTTGTGATTAGAAAGAGATCACACAAGTTATGGTCTCATGTGAAGAAACATTGAACCATAAGGGACTCGTCCTTCACTGATCCTCTTCTTTTCTGCCAGTGCTTGACCCTATCAGTTGCCCTCCACTTTTGCTCTACAGAAAGTATATACTTTAGTAGCAGACTTATAAAAATTGTCACAAGAAACTGTTCAGGTTTTTTCTTGACAACTCCTGACTATGAATGAAAGGAAAACTATGAAGTTAGTTCACAAAGTGCAAGGATCCTAAGAACTGCTGTAAAAAAATATTTTCAAGGAGGAGGGGTTTATTCTGCCAAAACCAGAACATGCACAGATCTCAGTATGGAATTCAGGTCTTTTTATTCCCTACTATCCTTTCCCTAAAAGAGAAAAAAATAACTCTGCAAATTATTTCACTCTCCCAAATACCAAAGAAAAACTGAAACCCAGTTTTAATATGAAGTTTACCATTATAATTCTATTAAAAAATCTTTCTGCTGTGGAATCATGTATTTTTGCCACTTTTAGAAATGTTCAACAATACTAATTGATTGTTTTCTGGAAGAAAAAAAGGTTCATTAAATTAGTGATTGATATCAGTAGTGGCAAAGGCCCGTGAATTCTTTAAAACAAAGTATTTCTGTCAATGTTGTAATCTTTCAGGAGTTCTAGGGTCCAAACTTTTTTCAAAACAATTGAGAAATGATACATCCAAATCCAAGCTCTATCTAGACATAAATCAGCAGTTGTGGAATTATTCATTTTCTTTCTCTCCTTGCAGAAGAGCTTTACATTCTTTCTCTGGCTTTTCTTCTGCTATTTCCTCCATTTTGCTTCTTTTATATTTTTTCCAGTATCACTGTCTTCATACCAAAAGTACCTGAATGTTAATCACCTACACGAGAGGTAAGTACCACCTACCATTAGGTAGCACAGAAAAAGCTCATTGTTGAAGAACAGACAGCAAGGTCTTCTAGAAAAGTGGCTTTACACCACTGCATTTCTGCTTTATGAGAAGACATAACTTACATAATTAGAGCCAATAAATTTAAGAGCCACACCTACTGTTAGGACATCAACAACGCTTTTTTTTTTTTTTTTTTTTTTAAGGAGAAAAATTTCATTGAGCACAGAGAAAGCTCAGCATAGCAAGACACCAGTTCACGTACCATAGTGGTAAGCAATAAAAAAATGTCTGTAAGTAAAGTTGAAAAAGTATAACAACATGAAACCCAGCAAAAAAAGCAAACTGCAATAGCAGCATTCTTCAGCATGTTGTACCTTTCCTGAGAATTTCCTTACCTTAATTTAAATATGCTTTTGCAATTTCTCTAGATACCCTAAAACGGTTTCTAAAGACATTCACTGCAACTCATGTTAAGCTAACTGGTCTGTAATTTCCTCATATAGCTCTAGGTGCCTTCCTTAATAATTGGATTATGCTGGCTACTTTTCAGCCTTCAGGGATTTCTTCTGAACTAAGTGAATAGGAACAACATATGATAAAGGTTTTCCAATTCCTTTCCTCACTTTTAGTTCTTTTTGAAGACTGCTATCTAGTCCTGTGGTCTAAATGAATTTAAAATATTAACTTCATCAAATTCTTTGCAGGAATCATGATCTTTATAAACTACATCAGTAAGCTGAATTATGATAACTGCTACCACCCCAAAGCATAAAAAATACTTTTTTTCTCTTTTTTTTGTTCGCATATAAAGGACCAGGTGGAAAGTCTGTAAAATAAGACTATGACTAGGGAATAGTCTGGAGGTTTTTCTAGTGTTGCAGAAGTTCCAGTTGGGGGATCTGCACCATCTATCCCAATGGTGGTTGAAGCCTCCACCCAGACGGAGCTGCTGGAGAGGTTGCAGTGCAGAAAAGTGCCTAGACCTTTCTCCTGAGTCAGGGACAGACAGCAAAGCTGTCTACAGAAGATGTACCAAGGTGGAAAACCTCATGTACAAAGTGTCTGAGCTGCAGGAGGCAGTGAGAAGCTGACAAGGAGTTAGATAGCCGGTTCCAAGCACAACCTGCAGAAAACCCAAAGCACACAGTCAAAGACTCCTCCAACAGCAAACCAAAAGGAAGAGGAACCAATAATGCATAAAAATGGATGCTTGTCATGGTAGGGACCTGCAGGAGGAAGAGATTTCCCCAGAAACCTAAGGTGCCCCATAGAATCACTTTACCACTCTGCAGACTGAAGAGGCTGTGGATGTTGAATATCTAGACTTCAGCAGAGTATTTGACAGCATCTCCCATAGCATTCTCCTGGAGAAACTGGCTGCACATATGTCATGGGTTGAAGTGGCTGTGGTTTTTTGGTAGCAGGGGGAGCTACATAGGGGGGCTTTGGTTAGAAGCTGCTAGAAGGCTCCCCACCAGTGAAACCAATGATAGTGGGCTACAGGAGGGACTTCTTGCTTCTGGCCAAGGGAGAACCAATAATTACGCCTCTGTGATAACCCATTTAAGAACAAGTTTGTTGCACAGAAGAATTCCAGCCAGGGGAGAGCTGACTAATGCTTTCAGGTTGCCCTGCCACGTCCCCCACCCCGGGCGGCTCAGGGCCGGCGGCAGCCCAGCCTGGGCCTCCTAGCACCTAGCCCAGAGCAGGCAGCAGCACCCCGGCCGAGTCACCTATGCTGCACTACTGCCTCCTGTAGCCAGCTGTCATTGGCTTCATTGGGGGGGGAGCCTTCTAGCAGCTTCTAATCAAAGCCTCCCTATGCAAGCCCCTCCACTACCAAAAAACCCAGCCACCTCAACCCACAACATTCCATGTTCTCCCTCCTCCTCCTACAGCAGTGCAGAGAGACAAGTCCACCCCTTGGGCAACAGGTCTTCCAAATCTGTTGTCCCACAGATCACTCTTCCATGGGCTGCAGGAGCCAACCTGCTTCACTGTGGTCCTCACCACGGGTTACGGGGCAGGCCACAGGGCTGAGTCCTTCCCCTGCTCCGTGGGGTCCCTCCCACAGGTAACAGTCCCTGATGGACCTCTCCAACGTGGCTCCACTCCTCAGGCAGTAGTTCTTCCATATTTCCTGCCCGAGAGTCACTTCTCCATGGGGTGCAGGGGGGGCCTCTGCACCCCAATGGTCCTTCATAGGATGCAGTCCTTCATAGGTTGAGCTGTAGCAAAGTGAATCCTCACAGGACCATGAGTCCTACCCGGGAATAACCTGCTTCAGCGTGGATTTTCCTCTCCATGGGCCACAAGTCTCTTGAAGGACTCCGTTCCATCCTGGGTCTTCCATGGGTGTAACGGACTTCTTCTATACATCCATCTGCTCCAGCATGGGCTTGGCTGCACCATGGTGGGACACCCCAGCCCTGGCCCCAGCTGCCCCTCCGCAGGAGCTGATGCTTGGCTTGGCTCTGCCTAAAGCAGCACGGGCGGCTCAGCTGGGGCGCCACTGCTTGCTCTGGGCTAGGTGCTGAGAGGCCCAGGCCGGGCTACCGCCATCCGCCCCCCACCCCCACAGCGGGGAAGGTGGCGGGGCCACCCAGGAGCATTGGTCAGCTCTCCCGTGGCTGGAATTCTTCTGTGCAACAAACTTGTTCTTAAATATGTTATCACAGAGACGTAATTATGGGCTCTCCCTTGGTCAGAAGTAAGAAGTCCCTCCTGTAGCCCGCTATCACTGGCTTCATTGGTGGGGAGCCTTCTAGCAGCTTCTAACCGAAGTCTCCCTATGTAGCTCCCCCTGCTACCAAAAAACCCAGCTACCTCAACCCACGACAACATAGTTTGGATGAGTGTACTCTTCATTGGGTGAAAAAGTGGCTGGATGGCCAGGCCTAGAGTGCGGTGGTGATAGAATTATGTTTAACAGGCAGCCAATCACTAGTGGTGTTCCCCATGGCTCAATGCTGGGGCCAGTCCTATTTAACATCTTAATTGATGATCTGGATGACGGTATTGAGTTCATCCTTGGTAACTTCACAGACAACACCAAGTTAGGTGGCAGTGTTGATCTGCTCAAGGTTTAGAAGGCTCTACAGAGAGATTTTCACTAACTGGATTGATGAGCTGAGGACACCTGCATGAGGTTCAGCAAGACAAAGTGCCAGGTCCTGATGGGTCACAACAACCCCATGCAGTACTACATGCTGGGGGAAGACTGGTTCAGCAGAAAGCAACTTGGGGCTGCTGGTTAACAGATGTGAGCCAGCGGTGTGTCTGGGACAATGCCATCTTGGCCTGTATCAAGAATAGTGTGGTCAGAAGGACCGGGGAAGTGATTGTCCTGCTGTTCTCAGCACTGATGAGGCTGTACCTCTAACCCTGTGCTCACTTTTGGTTCCCTCACTTCAAAAAGGACATTTAGATGCTGGAGCATTTCAGGTCAAGAGGGAACCTGTGGATGAAATGGCTAAGATACTTCCCATCATATTTGAGAAGTTGTGGAAGTCTAGTGATGTTTCCACTGACTGGAAAAGGGGAAACACAACTTCCACATTTAAAAAGGTAAGAAAAAGGAAGATCTGTGGAACTACAGGCCAGACCGTCTCATCTCTACACCCAGCAATATCATAGAGCATGTCTTCCTGAATACTGTGCTAAGGCATATATAAAAGAAGGAGGTCATAGGTGACAGTCAACATGACTTCACCAGAGGCAAATTGTACTAGGATGGAGTTACAGCTTTGGTGGATAAGAGAACAACTGACATCATTTACCTGGACTTGTGCAGAGCATTTAACAGTCTCACACAACATCCTTCTCCCTTAATTGAAGAGACATGCCTTTGATGGATGGACCACATAGTGGATAAAGAATTGACTGGGTGGTTGCACTCAAGGATTGTAGTCAAGGGCCCAAGGTCAAAGTGGAGATTAGTATTCCTTAGGGGTCAATATTGGGACTGACACTGTTGGTGACGATGGGATTGAGTGCACCCTCAGCAAGTTTGCTGACAACACCAAGCTTTGTGGTGCAGTTTGACACACTGGAGGGATGAAATGTCATCCAGAGGGACCTTGATAGGCTTGAGAGGTGGGCATGTGTGAACTTCAGTAAGTTCAAGAAGGTCAAGTAGAATCCTGCACCTGGGTCAAGGCAATCCCAAACACAAACGCAGTCTGGGCGAAGAATGGATTGAACACCTGAGGGTGTTAGTTGATGAGAAACTCTGCAGGACTGGGCGATGTGTGCTTGCAGCCTGAAAAGTCAATCACATCTTGGACTGCTTCAGAAGGGTGACAGCCAGGTGAAGGGAGATGATTCTGCCCCTCTAATCTGCTCTCATGGGACTCTACCTGGAGTGCCGTGCTCAGTTGTAGAGCCCTCAACACAAGTACATAGAACTGTTGCACTGAGTCCAGGGGAGGACCAAGAGGATGATTAGAGGGACTGGACCACCTCTCCTATGAAGGCAGGGTGAAAGAGTTAAGTTTGTTAAACCTGAAGAAGAGAAGACTGGGAAGATTTTATAGAAATCTTCCAGCATCTAAAGAAGGGCTACAAGAAAGCTGGAGTGGGATTATTTACAAAGGTGTGTAGTGACAGGACAAGGGGTAATTCCTTTAAACTGAAAAAGAGTAGGTTTACATTAGCTACTTCGGGGAAATTCTTTACTGTGAGGATTGTAAGGCATGGAACAGGTTCCCTAGAGCAGCTGTGAATGTTCCATCCCTGGAAGTGTTCAAGGTCAGGTTAGATGGGATTTTGTGAAACCTGTTCTAGTGGGTGGCATACCTGCCCATGGCAGGGGGGTTGAAACTAGAGGATCTTTAAGGTCCCTTACAATCATTCTATGGTTGTATGATACCATTTGTTTGCAGAATTTTCAGTTTGAAATATCTTGACATGCCTCCCAGGCACTAGCCTTCAAGACAGATGACAGCAGATATCTGCACAGAATCTGGGGAATGCTTGCCCTGTGCCTGAGACTGGGAATGAGTAGTTCTGAAACCTGTATGTATCATCTCTAACTTGTACAATAAATTTTCTTGCCTTGTTTGTAAAGTTCTGGTTCTGGATATAGCCATCACAAAAGGCTTTTCCAGAGCAAAAGGAAAATTAGGTTTAAATTATGGGATTTTTCTAGATTTTTGAAAAATTAATCTGTACAAAGTACAAAATGCTAAGGTCATAGATACATCTTAATTACTTAATTAAGTATGACTTACAATCTTCTTATTGGAAATAGTGTTAGTAAGATCCTCAACACTTTTGAAATATTTTAGTTCATCCTTTGCAAGCAATTTGAGTAATACCAAAGGAGTCTGAATGCTTTTATGGATTTTATGCTTCACAGACCTATGGATATTAACTGAAGTTAATGATTTCACTCTAATGATGTTATTTGCTCCCTTGAGATTAGCTTATAACCGTACAGTCTGATTTCAGTAATTTCTATTGCATTGTTTTGTAGTAGTGAAAGCAGAATCAGAGTTAGATATTGTCATATTTATTGAGCATATCTAGCAAGTTATTATTTATTGTAGCTTGAATATTCAGAATACTGAACTCATAATATTAATACTGAATGTCTGTTCCTTTCTTGTAGAGCTTTAAAGAAAATTTATGGCCATTAAAATAATGTCTGTGCTGTTGTTAGCAGTGTCGTTTTATGCTACCAAACTTTCTTGATGAGTAGATTTTCCTTTGATGTTAAAAGTACAAAGCAAGGGTATTTGCCTTTCTAGACTTTTAGTAGAATTCCATGGCATGTTTATTTAGAAGGTTTCTGGTGGGTTCTGTAATACCAAGTACATTACTCTTTTTTGCTCACAGACCTCTTTCACCTTTTCCTTTCCCCTTGGATTATGAATTAATAATCCATGCATTTGTATTTTCCACTTGTCAAATCCAGGCAGCAGTGAAAATAAGCAGCACAAATTGGTAGATAATGCACCTTATTTCCATGTAGAAGCAGGTGCATTTTCTTCAGCATAAGTGGTAAGATGACACTGATCCACTTTGACAGACAGGCAGTTCTAAAAATTACTCAGCACACTTTGCCACCAGTTCGGGGAAAGTCTCCCACAAGCTTGTTCTGAAATTCTTTTGTCCCTAGAGTGTTAATTAAAATTTACTGGATAACATTTGCAAGGCTCAATGGTTCTAGTTACAGCAATTATCAGTTACTAGATGTTAGTGGCAGAGATGACACCTGATGATTCAATGCTTTATTCAAGATGTTCAAGAGGGTTTTTCCCCTCCTCCTCCTTTTTTTTTTAATCTTCCCTTCAGTTCCTCAAAAAGCCAGATCAGCTGTCTCAATAAGCCTTTAGGCTAAAAATTACTCAGATAGGAGTTTAATTATCTATTTCTCATTGAGTTTCTTGTCATATGCCAGTTAAGGACTTGTAAAAGAGGAACAAGTTGCTACAAAAGCTTTTAAAGAAATGCAGTAGCCCATAGAAGCCCAAAACCAAATCTCAGCAAAAGGAAACTTGGTAAATTTGAATCATAAACCTTGGAAAACAAGAGCTGACAAACATCTCATGATCCGAAGAAATTTGGACCCTTGTCCTGAGACCTGTTGATGTACAACCTTGAAATATAAACCTGGCTCCAAGCAGAATTAAGAAAGGACCTTTTGAGATGATTGTTAAAACCATGTCTAAACCCCTGTAATCCCTCCATCCCCCATGTAATCTTGCTTGAAGAAAAATTAACTATTTGGAAATTACAGTAAAAACTTGTGTAACTCCTTAATTAACATAGTTTGTCCCCTTCATTAACATGTCCAGCCTCAATGCCTTTGAAATTGTGTTCTTGCATTCAATAAAACATTCCAGTTTTCCCCATGCTGGAATCGTGTCTAATTTTATTTTTCAGACTGTCACTGTAGCCAAAAGCCCTTCTGTGTTATAATTTTAGGAAGCAAAAGCAGGGGTCAGCTCAGGATTGTGAAAGGAAAAGAGCACCTTCCAAATAGACTTACTGCTCAGTTCAGATTTGCTCAACAAACTCTCAGATTGGAGATTGGCTAATCAGACATGCAATAAACAATGACCTCTTTCAACTTACTGAAGCACAGCTATCAGTAATGTTTATTACTACATGTCTACCAGTGGCTTCCTTCTCTCTCTCTCCTTAAAATTTCATCAATATGTTGAAAGACAGGCACTCTAAAATAGATATTTTTATGGGTTTTATTACTAACAGAAAAAAGCTTCCCTATACTTTGTTTCTCTTTTATTTAGATAAGTAATTAATACTTCAACAGTGTTTATTTTTCCCAAATCCTTTGACATTTCTGGCTAGTTTCTTGCAATGGTGCAGGTAAGGAACAGCCTTCCTGCTCACCAAGGATCTGTTCTTTCTAGTCTCTCTAACATGAGACTACATCCTTCTTTATGCCTGAAACTGGCCACCTCTGTGAATGAGGGAACACTGAAATGGCAAAATATTTGCATGCTCTTTAGGCAGTTTTCAACTGTAGGTCATATTGCCTCTGACCCTCATGTCTCTGCAATAACCATAGCAGAGGGGGGAAGCCAGTAGGATTTGTCTCTGACTAGGCCCTTCTGTAAGCTACCCAAAGGCCAGAAAATTAAGTGCAATATGAGTCAGAGATAGTCAACACAAAACATCAGCACATGAAACAGAGTAGAAAAAGCTGCAGGCCTATGAACCCCTGCCAGGTGTTACATCCCAGGCTGTAAGTTTATTCATTTAACTGAAACTGTTTCTTCTGGGCAAGAAAAAAAAATAGAAAATTCCAGGGAGGAGCAGGGCTGTACAACTTAACTTGACAAAGCTATTTTAAGTTCAACTTGAAAGTCATATCACATAACAAAATATGGCCTCATGTTGTAAAAGGCAGTGGGCTAGCCCCAGTTTCATTAAGTTCAGCTCGCTGTGCCATCACCTGTGTGTCCCTAGGCGTTACAAATAGCTGAAGAATAACATTTCAGATCACTCTATAAGAAGAACCCTGTTCTGTGCTGCAGAACAATCTGACAACAGGAGTCAGAAAGCAAAATAAAGGCAAAAAGAGAGCCCAAAAGAAAATTAAAATTATGGAGGGGGACAAAAAAATCAAAACGGAAAGAAAGGGCTGGAGAGAGATCAAAGTTTGGTAACATACGGGTAAAACATTTTCACAGAAAATAAGTGGGAAAAATAGATGATAGTAGACATCAATACCTTACACAATTTCAAATCCTAAAACCTCCAGAAACCTCAATTCCTAATGTTCTATTGTTATGTATCCATACACATTATATAAACTACTGAACATTGTATTTGACAAATACTGTAGGTACACAGACAGCTTTTCAAAACTCCTTCAGAGTAAAAAAATAACATGTTCTTCTCATAACACACTTATGTGCCTATCTCTGAGATCATTAGAATAAACATCAACGTTAGAGTCCCATTAAACATAAGAGAAAGAACAGCTAATCAGGATTTATTCAGCTAACTACTTTTCTGAGACTGAAGCAGAGATCCATTGAAATCTGCCTTTATTCCTGGGAGCATATTAGCATCTGTAATGCCGTGGTCCAGAAAGGTCTCTTTGATGCTGGAATTCTGATCAAGAATAGAGACCAGACACAGCTCTTGAACTAAACAGCAATTAGATATTCCCAACAATACGGGGTGATTGGTATTAAAAGAAAAAATTACTGCTGTGCATATAACTTCCCTTAATTATACACATGTAGTAAGATCTCTTTTAGTATTAGAGAAATTATGCTAAGTAGAGACTAGGAGAAACAAGCTTAGAGAAAGAAAGATCACTAAGTTTAGATGTGGATGACTGAGAACCAAGTGCTTTATCTCCAGAGTCAGCAGGACTCTCTCTTGTCTTCAAGCCTGTAGTGAGGATTCTAACCTAGGGAAACAAATCAATTACTCTATATTCTTAAATCATGAAGCAAGATTCTTTTGTCACCCACTTTTCATTGAGAAAAAAACTGAGGAATCATAATAGTTTGGAGAAATGGGCAAACAGAAACCTCTTGAAGTTCAGCAAAGGAAAGTGCACAGTTCTGCATCTGGCAAGGCACGACGCCATGCACCAGTACATAATGGAGGTGAACAGATAGGAAGAAGCCTTGAAGAAGGGTCCGGGGGATAGAGGAGAGAGTTGAAGAAGAGTCAACACTGTGCTTTTGTAAAGAAAGCCAGCAGTATGCTAGGCTGCTTAAGTAGGAGTATTGCCTGCAGGTTGAGGGTTGTGATCGTTCACTGCTCCTCAGCACTGGTGAGGCCACTACTGGTGTACTACGCCCACTTCTGGACTCTCCAATACAAGAGACACATGAATATACTGGAGAGGATCTAGCCAAGAGCTGAACTAAGATGATGAATAGGTTGGAGCATCTCCCATAGGAGGAACTTCAGAGAGAGCTCAGATTGCTGAGTCTGGAGAAGACTCAGAAGAAAACTCATCAAGGTGTCTGGATACCTGCAGGAGGGTGTAGAGATGGCAGAGCCAGTTTCTTGTCAGTGGTGTCCAGTGACAGACTGAAAACACTAGGCACAAGCTGAAACATGGCAAGTTCTTCCTCAACCCAAGGAGATACCCTTTTACTTGGAGGGTGACTGAGCACAGCAACAGGTTGCCCCAGAGAGCTGGTGGACTCTGTCCTTGGAGACTTTCAAAAGCCATCTGGACAGGGTCTTGGAAAACCTGGTTTATGTGAACATACTTGAGCAGGAACCTTAAACATGGTGACCTCTAGAGGTCCCTTCCAACCATTCTATCATATCCAGTGACAAAACACATCCTTCTCCCCTGAGAAAAGCCCAAGAAGAAGCTGAGCCACAGTGCTCCCTCCATTGGCATTCACCAGGAGCTACCTTGCTGCATTGCAGGGCTTCCTGTTGCCAAGTGATTGTGTGTGGGGTTCCAACCTCTCATCAAAGGACCCTGAAGTTCAAGAAGGTAGCATCTGTACCCACTGTAGGGAATGCTTTTTCAACACTGTGTGGCAGTGAGCTGCCCAGGACTGTGTCCTGCATACATTGCAAGTGGAGAATGACCATTAGAAATGTGGAGGTTGCTTTTCTGCCTGCCATCAGCAGAAATACACACCAGTGTGAGAGTACAGTGGCCAGCTTGTCCTTGGAGATTCTCAAAAGCTGTCTGGACATGATTCTGGGCAACCTCCTGTATGGTATTGACCTTCAGAGGTCCCTTCCAACTCAGTAAAGTGGAATTGTAATTTTTATTACTTGCCTAAAATGTCAACCAATATAAGCTCTTTTATGAAGATATTATTACAGGTGATCACCTTTTCATTTTGCTCTTATATCATAAATACTTAGCTAGTATTTGCTAGGAAGCTTTTATCTGTATCCTATCCTGAATATTAGTGATATCTAAAATAATATAGTCAATTGGTACAAAACAATGAGCTATCATTCTGAAAAAATATGTCAGCACCACCTAGTTGGGCTGTTGAGTGATGATTTTTTGTTGCTTTCTAAAACATGGCTTATAATAGTCAAAGGTTTTCTAGAGAATTTTTCAGGAAGCATTAGTTCTGTTTTTGACACTGATGCTATTTTACAGTGCTGTAACTAAGTTCCAAAAATATTGACAAGATTGTTGAACTGGTGTCTGGATAGCTCTTCAAACTCAATTTGGGCCATTCTGCAAAGTGTGTTGAGTGGACATTTTACCTAAAAGCAGATTTCTTTCTTGCTGTGAGAATGGTTTCTGACTATTGTGTAGTTGCCAAAATAAATTCCTCTGGAAAAAGGAAGATCATTGTTCCTATGTAGAAGAACAAATAACATTTGGTTGGCAACACAGAGTGAAAGGTTTACTAATGCCAGGAAAGGCTACTGAAAGAAATACAGGAAATTTTACTGTATATCCAATTCTTTGACAACACAAGGATCTTGTTGTAGGTTTTTGGTCTAGTTTAGTTTTATTTTAGGCTTACTTTGTTGCTTGGTGAATCACTTAAGAGGGGCATTTCTTGGAGACTTTTAATTTGTTGGTCCTTGGTCTATGGAAGTTCACTGACTTCCAAGGAAGCATTTCATTCATCTTTCATTCATCTTTCATTCATTGTCAACATCTTAAATCAGACTCAATATCAGATACTTTTTGAAAAGAACAAGTCAGTGGATAACCAGCTCTATGACTACAGCTCAGAGCGTTTATGAACACATTCCCTTTTTTTCCCCTTTTTTCACATGTTTTTACCAAGACACTATGATCATTTAAAGGCCTCCAATCTCAGTCTTTTCCAAAGTAACTTTGGGCCTTGACATTGGTTGAAAACATGTTCATATTATCTTTTCTGAAAATTTAAAGGAAAAATTCAGTGTATACAAGTCCTACTAATATTAGAAATATTTTTAATCAAATTTTATGCGCTAGGAACTGAATATAGCTTCACTTGTCAAATGGCTTCTGAAGTTATCCACAAGATATTTTATGCTATAACCCATATGAGATTAAGGTCTCAACATTATTTGCCATTTTGGAAATTTGACTTTGTAGCAATCGCTAAATTGGAATACATTACAGGTTTGTATTTTTGGGGTACAGTTAGTCCAAGGAGCAGGAAAAAGATCTCCATACTTCTTTTCTTCACTTACTGGTCTTCTGGAAAGTTGGTAGTATTGCCAGGCATTGTTTGTAAAAAGACAGTAGTTACAAATATCTCCCACAATCATTCAAAACTCTCCTGCTCCCCTACATTAAGCCACACTACAACAAAACCTTCTTTTCATCCAGATAAAATTATTAGCTCTTATCATTATTCCATTCATGCTAAGGAAATAATGCTATATTTAAAAAGGTCTTCAGAGGAAATATTCTTTCTTAACTTTTTTATTTGTTTGGAATTTTTTAAATTATTTTTATATTTTTTTCCAGTCAATATTCTCCACAAAAAGTTTTTAACTATTAACCACTAACAACAATTCTAAAAATTACAAGCATTTTATGTAAGTGTTACCTACTGACATGGGTAAAATGCTCATGCTTTTAAAAGGTATTGAGCAATAAAGTTTCAAATAAAATTTCAAATAAATAAAGTTTCAAATAAAATTTCAAAATTTCTGGAAGGAATAGCAATGAGAAAGTTTTTTCCCTAAAATTCCCCCCAAAAATATGTGCATACACACTTCACAGCACAGAAACTTAAAGTCTGCCTTTCCAGAAGCATCAGACCTCCTGTATATGTCCTAAACAAAGGTTAGCACGTTAACAAATACATATATGTTGCTTCCTCCCATTCCTCTCTGGAGGGGACGAAATACAGAATTCAGGAGTGCAATTGTGACTGGGGAGAAGAGAAGGGTGGTTTAAGGTATTTTAAGATTTGGTTTTCATTTTTTTATTATCCTACTGTGATTTTGATTGCTAATAAAATAAACTATTTTCCCCAAGTTTTCCCTGTGACAGCAATTGATGAGTGATCTCTTCCTGCCCCTATCTAGACCCACAAGCCTTTCTTTGTATTTTCTCTCTCCTGCCCAGTTCAGGATGGAAGTGACAGAGCTGCTTTGGAGGGCAGCTGGCATCCAGCTAGAGTCAACCGAACACCTTTGGTTGGAAAAAAAAAAGTATAAAAGTAAGGCCTTTGTGGTATGTATGCACAATATGTGTTGGGAAGTAAAATACATTGGAATATGGATGTAGTCCTTGTGTGTGCATACATGGGCTTGGAAGAAAATTAATCAGATTAAAAGAACTCCATGCTGAACATCCGAAAAATTAGATAACAAGCCTTGGATTTTCTCTCTCCAAATAGTTGATGTATGAATTTAGAGCAAAATAAAGACCTCAGACACTGTCAGTGATGTTCATCTGTGCTCCTTATAAAGCTGCTGAGATATATGAACTCTATTCCTTTTAGCATAACAGCTGTGTACATGGACTAGTGAAACCAGCTAAAAAATCTTAGACTAATGTCCAGGAAAGAACTGAATCCTGGCCTCTGGCTGGATAAAATTGTTTCTCCATCTCTTCAGCTGCGCAAGAACAGCTTTTAGCTGTACATAAATATCTGTACACATCCACTTTTTAATTGAACCTAAAGATACTTCTCTTCCTGTTGAAGGATAAACAATTTCCAAAAGAAAGTAGTGTTATTAAAAGGGCACATTCTTCTTCCTAATGTGGGCACAAATCAGGTCAGACATTTCCAACATTCTTGACTTCTGAGGATTACAGCTTTTAAGAGACATGTTCTCATCTCTCACATTCAGACTTTATATATGGAACATATCAAAACTACATCAAAGAGCCAGCAATTTATATTCATGATGTAGGAGGTGACCTTTTCACTCATGAGTGGTGTAGTCACGTGGAGTGGCTAATGAGAGAACCCCTACTGAGAGGGGATAAATTTCAAACCTTCAGAATAATTATTAGACGTTTTTTTGTATTTATGAACCTCCCTCATTTCAAACTGTCCCTTGATTTATAAAGCTGTCTTAGTTTTGTAAGCAATAATGATAGTCTCATCCAATGCCAAAGATTGATGAATTGTCCTTGTAGGGGCTTCTCTTCCTGGTACTGAATGCCAGAGAAATGCAATGAAAAGTTAAAAACAGAACCGTAAGGAAAAAGGACAGAGAAGGATGAAAGATGACTTAGAAGGAATGAGGGAGGAAACATCTGTACTGCACTTCACTGATGATAATCTCTGCACAGTTTATAACACAGAGGCAGTGGGAACAGTGAGGCAATCATTTTACTTGCCTGTCATCTGCAGAGAGTATTTCAAATTGCAGGGTGAAATTCTGGCTCCACTGAAATGAGAGACAAAGCTTCTGTTGATTTAAATGAAGGCCAGAATTTCTATGGATTCCCAGAGGGGCAGATGGGCAGAGTGGCAGCTGTGCCATCTCCATGACTGCATCAGTCTTCATCAGGATCTTAAAAGCTTTTCTTCAACTCTGTTTCCAGAAGCCTATGAAGGATTCAATAACATAGATACTTTCTCAAACATGCTGAATTTAAAAAGTAGTCTCAGATAATCCAACCCTGGTTTGGAATATCTTTAAATAAAAAACACTGTCCTTAAAAGTTTATTCATGGGTCACTGCATATTTTCATTAATATTTCCAATCTTTTTTCCTTTAATCTATACAAAAAGGGCCTTAGAGCATGTAGCAGACAAAAAATATCATCATTTGTAGTTGTCAAAATAGAGAAAACCCCCTATTATGACTGCAAGAAATTTACATCTTGGAGGCAGAAGAAGTTTTCCCAAAATGTCTGAGGTGCACAGTTATGAATTTCCCTGAACAAAATTTTGTCCTTATTAACAAGCAATACACGGGCATACACACTGGGGAGGACAGACCTGGTAGGTTGCAGTCAATGCAATTCTTTTTGTAGCGGATTTTAATAGAAGCGAGCCTTGATGGGGGAGCATCCTTGATGGGTAAGTGAAGAATGACATTCAAAAGAGGAAAGTGGCTAGCCATGATATCAAATGTTCTGTAAGAAAGCAAATCTGGAAGAACAAGAGGAAGAAGCTAAGAAACTGAAGAAATGAAAAACCAAAAGTAGTCTTCCTATAAGCCCCTACTGTATTGCAGGTGGATGTTTATTCAAACTTATATACTAAACTGGTGATGATACAGAGGTGTGATCATTCAATATGCTACCTTAGTCACCCAGTGAGAATCTCTGCTAAAAACTATGAAGCAGTTGATATGGCAAGAAAATAACTTCAACCAGATAACAAAAAAAATTTTATATGCATATACTATTATGTGTTTACACATATACATGCAAATATCTGTACAGACATTTCTATAGGTATATATAAAAGATTCTAATACTACTTAAGTCAGCAACTGACTTCATTGTGCCCACAATATATAAACATACTAACACACACCTGTAATCACACACACACACGTGCACAGAGGCCATGACATCTTGAGAATATGGTGGCTATGGTAAGTGTGGTTTGGTTGAATACCATCAAAGAATGTGGAAGAAGCTGATAATGCCCAATTTTATTTAAAGGAGAAAAAAGAAATCAGATAAAATCTGGGGTTAACATATTACTTAATATAACTGAATTAATTATTCATGAGTCAATGGAAAAGAATAGGATGCTTATTGGCTGCTGAGACACTGGATTATTATATTAATTATTGGCTTGGACCAACTCAACTGCGTGTGTATTTGGGGAAGGGACAGGTCAAATTTCATGGAAGTGAGGTAATGCCCATTGCCAGGATTACCTTTCCCCCAGCTATTGCTCAGTTCTGCTGACTGAGATAAAAAACTCTCCTGATGACTCTTGACTAGACAACCAATTCATCTTGGAATTGTTTTCTCTTTTCCTTCAACCAAAAGATGAGCCAAGCACAAAACGTTCACAACACAATTGTTTAATTGTAACTCTCCAGCTATAGCTACTGATTAACAATTAAAAAATTTGCAAATTTAGTTTCGAATCTTGAGAGGCTCAAATATCAGAGCTAAATATCAGTTACTTAGGAAGACCAGCTTTATCACTTTGGACATCTCTCCCTTCTTTCTTCTCCCCCTAAGCTGAGCATGAAGCCATATGGTCTGGAATATCCTTTTGGGTACTTGATATCATCTATCCCAGTTGTGTCCCCTTCCAACTTCCACTCACTGGTGGAGTGGCATGAGGACGAGAAAGTCCTTCACACTGTGTAAGTGCTGCTCAGCAACAATAAAAACATTCCTGAGTTATCAACACTATTTTCAGCACAAACCCAAAACACAGCTCCATACTAAGCACTATGAAGAAAATTAGGTCTACCTCAGCCAAAACCAGAGCAACTGGGTTTTTATCAGCATGACATTTCCCCACCCCCGTCCCCTTTTTTTTCTTCATGTGTGTCAGTTTGTTTGACTGCAGGGACATAGTTTAGTTTGCAAAGAAAAAACTCAAAGATTTCGTTATAAATGTTTTGGGAATATTAGTAATTAGTGTCAACTGAGCTAGTTTTCTCAAAATTCAGCTGGTATTTGGATTTCCATAAATTCAAAGTAGGAGGAAACTTTTTCATTGTGATTCTGAAAAGAGAGAAAATACCTATTCCAAAAATAAGTGGCAACTTGGATTTTTTTTTCTTCCACTTCTCTGTAGTCTTGAAATTACTGTAACAACTCTAAAGTTAAAGGCATAGCTGAAGACCTCAAGTCACATTAATGGAAGACAACGCAAAGATATGAGAACATCAAGAAGCAGCACCTCTTTAGTCCTGCTGTGCAGTTTGAATATTTGATGCTCTATTCCTTTCATACATACTTTTAATATTCTTCACTCTTTATTCAATAACAGTGAGATAGCAGATACTGTTTTTATATAAGCACATGTTATTTCATTTTTTGTACCGAGAACGTGTGAATGCAGGTGGTGGAGGATCACAGTCAATTTTCCTACTCTTAACATAGTTATTATATCTAAACTGGTTTACTTCTTTATGGAACTTATTCAAACACATGAAGTTTTTAATGTCCGGTACAGTGAACAACACTCTGTATCCATTATTAATTATGCTAGTTTGCTATCTGCCTAATATTAGCATCAAAAAAGTACAATTCTATATTATTAGTCAATATAATCAAAATAAACTCACACTAAAATAGTTCTTGAATTGAAAGGACAAAAATCGCAAATGGCAAACAACTTTATTGACTTAAGATTAGTTGAAAAACCTTGATTTTGTACCTTTTGCAGGTGTGCTATGGTAGAGGTAATGTAAAGTGACACTACAACTATCCTCCGGAGTTTCCTATTTCACACTGGTAAATACAGTAGAAAGAGTAGAACTTTAATACCAATCATTTATCATAAGTGATTATTATAACTTGTAAAAACTATTGCCTTTAGCAACAAGCTAAGGCCAAAAAATCAAGATCCTGATTTCCGTTCCTTTCTTCACATGCTGAATAACCTTGTGAAAGTAATTTAATTCTATTGTGCTCTTATTTACCCACCTCTCATGTAAAAGAGTAATAAATTTCATTAATACTATTAAGTACTTTAAAATCCTCATACTAAAGGAACCACAGAAGTGATTTATTACTCTTTAATGATACAAACCTGAAAGTCAAAAGGCGGAAGCTGTCCTCACATGACAGAGGCTAATCTATGACTCTAGCAAAGCAGCAAAAACTCCTATAATAGGGATGTGAGCAGCACAACACAGTTTCACTGCTTCTCACTTGAACCAGGCCAGCGAAGTTCAGTAAAGTCACTTACACATGCAAAGAGTACTTCTTCTGTGTGGATTAGCGCCATACTTCACAGCTATCCAAACAATCCAAATGGCCATCAGTCACTCGACTTAGCAGGACAACTGTGTTCCAGGAAGTGATGCTAAGAGCCATGTGTGAAAAACTCAAAATTCTTCCAGAAATGATAGTGCAGATGCAACCCTAAGAGCTAGACTGAACAAAACCCAGATCATAAGTTTCTTAACATCTTCATTTTAGTAAAGTTCCTTAGTTTTACTTAGAGCTAGATCTGCTTAGACTTTGGAGGGTAGGAGGGTCAAGGAGGAGTCTTATTAAAATAATTTTGCCAGGCTCCTGAGATTGAATCCTCAGACATGGGTCATTCAAGTCAATGGCAAAAAAGTGAAATGAAGCAGCCAGCAGAGCTGCCATAGAACATATTGTTGCTATATTTAACAACAACAACAAAATGAGGTGCTATTTCAGAGGGCAGATGAAATACTGGATTTACCCCGAACTGCTGGAGAGAAACACTGGCAAAAGGGACTTGGGGGTCCTGGTTGAAGGCAAGTTGAATATGAGTCCCTGGTACCCAGGAGGGCCAACCGTGTCCTGGGGGGCATCAGGCACGGCATCACCAGCTGGTCGAGGGAGGGGATTGTCCTGCTCTGCTCTGCACTGGGGTGGCCTCACCTTGAACATCGTGTGCAGTTTTGGGTGTCAAAATATAAAAAGATATTAAGCTCTTAGAGACGATTCAAAGGAGGGCCATGAAGATGGTGAAGGGTTTGGAGGGAAAGCCATATGAGGAGCAGCTGAGGTCACTTGGTATGTTCAGCCTGGAGAAGAGGAGGCTGAAGGGAGACATCGTTGTGATGTTCAGCATCCTCAAGAGTGGAAACAGAGGCAGGTATTGGTCTCTTTACTCTTGACGAGTGACAGAACTTGAGGAAAGCTGAGTCAGGAGAGATTTAGGTTGGATATCAGGAAAAGGTTTTGCATCTAGAGGTTGAGCACTGGAACAGGCTTCCCAGGTGAGTGGTCATGACACCAAGCCTGTCTGACTTCAAGAAGCATTTAGACAACACTCTCAGGTGTGTGGTGTGATTCTTGGGATGTTTTGCACAGGACCAGGAGTTGGACTTAATGATCCTGATGTGTCTCTTCCAACTCAGCATATTCTATGATTCTCTGATCGCAGAGTAGGGATTTTGTGCCCTTCTTTCCCATCACTAACAGCAAAGACCCTACATGTTACCACACAACACCTCCTCCTCCATATGGATACGCATTCACTGAAATAAAAAATGTTCTCATTTTTTATCACTATCCCACTTTACCTTGGTTAAGGACATGGAGTGCTCTGAACACATCTTAGCTCTGGGGCCAGGGCAGAAGAAGCACATCAAACTGCTTTTTTTTTGCCTTCACTACCACCTTTTCCCTTTAACCAGGCATGCCTCCCAATTTACCATGCTAAACTGGCACATGATATTAGCAGGGGAGGCAGGTGAGCTTGCTAGTATTCAGAACACAACTCTTTTTCTAGAGATCATGGCTGCTCTCATTATGTGATGCTGCAGCTGGTGGTAAATAGGAAATAAATTATAAGCCTGTAAAAGACAGACTTGAGACTCCTCCACAGAAAAGACTGCAAGGCACCTGAGAGGTTTAGTAGCTTACACTGCTATTTTTATGACAGTGTAGTAAATATCTTCAAATATTCTCCTCATCCCCCACTGCCACTTGCTTAGCTACCATCAGTATTACTTTTTGCCTGACTGTAGGGAGCAAGGTGGGGGAGAAACTAGGGCAAGGTAGAAGAGCTGTGTGAGACAAGGGAAGGCAATACCCAATATCCATAAAAAATTTGTTTCTAATTCCCTGGCTATCACAGATAGTGGCTGCTGCTAGCATTTAAGATAAGATTAGTCGGTGTTGTGCTATCAGCACCTCCATATTTTCCCTACAGGGACTCCTTCTGACAGGCTGAAGCTGGAGGCATGTCTGAGGATTAACATGAGCTAATGATTATACACTAAAGCTTTGGAACTGTCGGACTAATAAGATTAAGCAATACCAGATGCGGGTCCCCGTTCAGGTTAAAAATGCACTTTTTACATTACAAAGTCAGACAGATCCCTTTGAACATGCAATGAATATGGATGTTTTCAATTATCACAGTCTTCCAGGGCTATACGATATGGTAAATTAATCCCTTTAGAACATCGGAAACAGGACAAAATAGCCTTCTTGAAGCTGAAATCCCTCGTTTTAGATTTTCTTTCATGGGGATAAGCAGTGGTGCACCACACATAATTAATCTTATTACAAACAGAGAGAAATATATTTAAAAAAAAAAAAAAGCCAAAAAATGGTTTAAATATTTGAGAAACTAAGGGGTGGGGGAGGTGGGAAAACTTCAAAATCAACATCTCTTAATTAATTTCCACAACAGTGAAAAACATGGAGATACTGTTCAGCAAATGAGACTATTTTCCTGTCCTTCAGGCAGCAGCAAAACACAATAATAATATTAAATAAAGTCTTTTAGGAAACAGACAATAAAAGTGTGTTCATTAACAGAACAAAAGGTTTTAGAACACAGTTCTGCTTTAAAGTACCCAAACTCAGTGAGTTGGCCAGTAGAGCATCTGAAGCAGCACAGATTTGACTCCTTCAAATTGCTCCATGATGAGGTGCAGTTTCTGTAATGGAGAGAGTAAAGAGGAAAAAAATAGATTTAAGGAAAAGCAGAATGGTATCATATTCAGGTTAATTGAGACCATAGACTCTTTAAACTTGAATCTTGAGAGAAAACATGGAAGAAATGGGATTGGGCAGTCAAAAGTAGTGGCAGGAAGCCCTTGAATAGCTTGGTGATTCAGTTTGTTTTGGTGGCTTCTGTTGTAAACAGACCTGGGTTTGAATGAGCAGTAGTTCTCCTATTTTTTGAAAGAATTAAAAAAAAATTTGCATGAGAAAAGCAGAAAAAAGAGGGTCTTTTGTAAAATCCAGACAGAGATTTATGGCTGTTTAAATTTTTATCATCCGAATACTTGCATGGGACTTGTCTTCCACTGCTGATCAGCAGCATGCAGAACACTCCAAGGCTGTTTAGATTTTATATTCAAGTTAATGCCATTTAACTTACAAGATCATTGTTTCTCACCTCAGAAATCAATCAATCATTCTGATTTTCATTAAAGCTAGAAGTGATGCCAAAGTTCTTTCTCTTTTTTCATATCATGTAAGTGTATGAAAAGGGTTGAAAATCAGTACTCTAGAACATGACTGGAAAAATAACATGCATCAGCATGATTCATGGTGCATTTTGGAAAGAATAGAAATAAGAAAATTAGAGCAGATTGCTTCTGGAAGCAAATATCAGACATGTTGAAAACTGAAAGCAAAACCCAGACACCAGCTGGAATTTACAAAGCGAATTGGTGCTTTGAATTCAAAAAACATGCTATGTGAATTTGCTCCCAAATTTTAATGTGCTTTATTTCTTATCAAAAACACACACACACACCCCCCCCAAAAAAAAAACAAACAAAAAAGAAGGCATCAAAATCACCAAACCAAGACAAACATAAAGGGAAAGAAATCAACAGCAAAAGAACCCCAAAGCATTTACTTTTTATTCTACTTTATTTTCATTTCTCTTGGTAATTTACAGAAGCAGATAATTCAGTGCATACAGCTAGTCATAAGAAAACGTACTATAAAAGCCTCAAACAAAAGGTGCTGCTGAGCAAAACTAAAGATTTGCCCTGCATTTAGCTGACACTGCAGCATAGAGCTTAACAGTTTGAGAACTTACAATGCCAGAACATATTTGCTAAGGGATAGAACCTACCTGAGGATGAGAATTTGATGGTCTGGGTTTTTTTAATAGTTTCACCTGCCTGGAGTGAAAGGCAGGCTATATGCACCAAGGAACATGTTCATATTAAAAAAAAAAAAAAAAAAAAAAAAAAAAGAGCAAAAAATAAAACTGCTTAAATAAGAACACTATTTTTATTTTCAATTACTTCTCAGACTGTGACTTATTTCTCCTGTTCGAAACTAAGCATAATCTTCATCATCACCATCATCACAATCCTCACTGGGGGAGATGAGAGGAATGTATTCTGTAAGTGCAAAAACCATCGGAACATGAGCATCAGCCTATTAATCAACATAACTAAATGTATGAAGCAATCTCCATGTTTCTCTCTCTATAATGATATATTATTATGTAAATACAGGATGACATGATGACAAGAACTTCTGGAGTTTTGGAAATATTCTCTATTTCCCAGGCATTTTCTTTAATTGGAACAGAGTTAAAAGTACAATTTATGTTCTCCATTCTGCAATTAGAACTTCAGAAAAATGTGGCAAACTCTAAGAACAAAGGCTGTAGCCATCCACTGTCATTAAGAAGAGAAGTGTATTGTAGCCAGACTTTTTCATTAAAAGTTTTCCCATCTCTCTATGCGTGCAGAGGTTACTGCTCTTCTGCCTCATTTATTGACAATGAGATGACAGTTTGGAATATGGATTTGAAACAGTCTTATCTTCCTAAAAGATAACAGTTCAGTGTAAGGCTCTGCTCCTCTTCATCAGCTTCCTAAATGCATTTGGGGTCAGCTTAGTGTCAGTCATGATTCATCTTGTAAAGCTTTATCAGTTTACACTCAGAACAACAAAACAATGGACCTGATCACAATGACACACACTAAGCTTAGAGACACCTTTCAGCAGGTCTTTGTAAGAGAGGTGAACAAATTAAAAGTTTTGCCCTTATCCTCTTCTTTTCTGTTGGAAGTTCTTCTGATCACTGTCACAAATTATTTCTTGCTCTGGAGTTCTAGGGCATTTTTCAGTGCCGTTTGGGGAGCCATAATCTTTTAATAGGAAATTTGCCTCTAACAACACAACTAAGCACAGAGATATATTCATCTTCTTAACAGTTCAATGAAAGTTGAGGCTTCTTAGAAGAGGTAATAAAGCAACACAACAGTACTAAAAGGTACACGATTTGTGGACGAGAAGAAAAAAAGCTTACCGTTCCATTAGATGAAAAAAACTCCCAAAAAAACCCTTTTGACAAAATGAGTTCATCAAATAAGTAACTACTTTGAGTAAGATACAACTGTGTCTGCAAATCAGGATAATGTAATCATGTTTAACATAATCACCTATTGCTTATATACCTCATTTCAGTCTCTCAGCCTATTCTGATGATTTTCCATGTTTAAATTCCATCTCTGTTTAGCTAAAGCATTTCCCTTATGACTTGTCTTTCCTGTACCTATAAAATAGCTCAGATCTGCTGCAAATTTTGACTCTGTTTTGGGAAAGTTATAAGAATAAATCAATTCATAATTGTATCAAGTGCAAAAAATAGCCATATTAAGTAAATTGCATGCTAAAGAGGAAGGGATTAAGAAAGCTTACTATTCACTTCACAGAGATGAGATCACCATAATTTCACAGAAACTGTAGAAAAAAATGAAAAAATATTTCTACGGAAAAAGTACTAACAAGCAAGGTACAGTCCTGATTTTGAACAAGCAATTCATCTTATGAGATATAGACACAGCAAACTCTTCAGAGCAACTAGGTTTAGTGTGCAAAACTACTTCATGCAGAATACTCTGAAAAAAAAATAATTGTTTTAGTAATCTATCAAAATAGTATATGTGTGATTCAGTTGGGAGACCTATTGTTCCTCTTGGTTACTGTTATCATGTATCCATGAAACCTCAACCTTCAGCTTTAATTCAGGTTATTTAGTCTTTTCATTAATATATTTCGTAATTAAATTATTTTCAGGTTTGAGAATTAAGCATTGAAAATACAGTGTTTCTGAGACAGAACCACAAACTGGAAAGAAATCAAAATTAGCTAAGAAATCCAGATTTGAACTACCAACCCTAGATACACAGAACAAGCATTTCTTTTCCTTTAGGCTAAATGGGCTCCCAACACTTTACAGTGACTCTACAATACAAAGATATTGTTTTGGCCCAGCAGAGGGAGCCCATAATATTTCATGAATGCAAAAGGAACACATTGACAATTATATAGAAAAAATATAGGTCCAGTACATAAATATATGTGTGTGTGTATTTGCACATTTGCAATGTATTGTGGAGCTTGCCTGAGATCCTAGTTCTCGTAATGAATATGAGTTCAACAGGAAGTGCATTTCCATGAAACAACACTAGGGACAGATATGTACAACTGTATCTTTAGAATCACAGAATCATAGAATATCCTGAGTTGGAAAGGACCCACAAGGGTCACAGAAATTCAACTCCTGGCTCTGCACAGGACTACCTTAAGAATCATACCATATGCCTTCACCTTTAGATGAAGACCAGAGAGCAGTATTATGTTGAATAGGAACAAAGACCAATTTGACTTATATTTAATATCAATGTAGACTATGGATCAAATACTGGATACCTTAGAACTTAATTAAAAGAGGAATTGACTGTGATAATGAATGTTGCTTTGAGTTTGACCTTCCCATAAAGGTCTTAGGGTTCCAGCTAAATTCCAAGGTTTACATTCTGAACAGGTGCTATATTAATCATGTATGTGTTGCTCTTTTTTTCTTTCACATGAAAGAAAATCTATATCAACCTACTGCAACAAAACAGAACAAAACAGAACTGAGAATTGTATGTTCATGGGCAGAATCTAGAGGAGATATGTCCTCCTTAAAGGCAAGGTGGAGCAAGAGTTTCAATTACTTCTTACCATCCCTGTAATGTGGCAACCAGAGATGAGTCAGGGGCATAGCAAGAAAGTGCTGATTGTGACATAGTCAATAATATTGACTGAGAAATCTTATTCTCTTCAGTTGCTCCTAGTATTTGCACTGCCAAAAACTATCATTCCCCCCAAATAATTTCTTGTCCTTGACTGTGTTTTCCTTAACATTATTTTTATGTGCAGAGAAGGCTGAGCAAAAATTACTTAGTATAAACTGGGACCAGTTTTGGATTTCTGCTTTTAGACTTGTAAAGTAAAAACTCTGCAATCAGTGTGACCTAACTATTTTCAAATCCACCAGTAGTTTGGGGGTTTGGGGTTTTTTTTACTGCCAAGTGACCTAAAAATTTTCTAGATCTTTGGTGATTTGTCAAACAAGAATTCCAGCAGTTTTAAATACCCAGTGCTTTTTTATGAACAGGCTATGAACTTTTACTAAAAATGACATTGCTGCATTTTCTAAAAAAGATAGATTAAATGTTGTATTAAGTAAAATTTTTAATCACTCTGAAATACATGCTTCCACTTTTCAAATAATTAGGTGTTATTATCAAACACTTGGAAGATGTGTTATATACCAACTCCACAAGATTTAAATAATACTTCTAATTCAAAAGTTATTCTCATTATCACAAATATCTGGTTTGTTATGCTAACAAATTTCAGGCTACTCATGGTGCCAGCACCCCTTCTAAGAACATTAGATATTGTGCACCATTAGCTAGTTGTCAAATCTGTTATTAAACAAAGACTAAGCAGATGTGTCTCTCAACTCATAAACCCGCTTACACAATCTCCCTATAGTTGTACTCAATTGATTAACTCCAACGTCTTTATCGTTAAACCACTCATTTCATTTAGCAATCCACTAAAGCTTCAGTTAAAATGCACCATGTAACGCCTTTTTGGGCCTTAAATAATTACCCAGGTCTACTATGTGTTCTAATCTGTTTCTTGATGAACACCTCTAGCCCTTCATGATTTAAAATGATGTCAAGATGAGTCTTAGCCAAAAAAGATGAATGTTTTAAAAGGCATAAACAATGACAAATGTTTAGATAGCAGAAAATGAACAGCTGCTTCTTTACTACGTGTCAGACTGATGACTCAGTCACCAAAATTAAGAACAGTGAACTTGACAACATGAGGGTAGATGGCAAAAACTGGCTTTCATGCTGCAATGCTGAGCATCCACACAGTTTCTTGTGAGCTGGATGACTCCCACACTGGATCTAATCAATTGACTCACACTCAGACATTCCAGGTTGATAGCTTAAAATAGGATTCATAATAGCCAGCACATTGACCCTATTACAAGGATCTTTACTGACCATGGCAGTACAACATGCCTGGAGAGGAGTCATGCAGAGAAATAACTGTTTCTCAGTCATGATTTGACGTGGGTTGTTCAGTCTGTCAAGATAGAAGCAGCTCAGTATATGTGCAAAATACACATTTCTAGGCATTTTTCTAGGCATCTGGGTTATTTCTACAGAAGAAGGAATTTTTTGAAATAAAATCTACACATTTTTAAAAGCACATGCAGGACTATAATTTGTCTATAAGCACCAGGTTCCATTGAAGCACAGTCTTAAATATTTACTTTAACGTTGTTGGGATTTTTTCTCCTTTCAAGCAGAAGGGAGTTTGACATAGACTAGAGAAAGAGTTAATTTGGGTTTTAGCACATTTGCTTAACAATGGAAGTTCTTGCCTCAGAAGAAATCCCAGAAAATTTTACTTAGTCCAGTACAGCCATCATACAAAGAGTTTTGCTCCTGAGAAAGTCTCACATACTCCTTGTTCTCCTTTTCTGAAATTAAATTCATCCTAAGTGCATATGTTTAGAATTATTCTCTCAAATAAATTACCTCCCTTTTTAGGGCCACATTATGATCAACTCTTGCATCCTGTTCAAGGTAAATACCTGTTGAACACTAACATTACTGTCTGGGGAAGGTTCTTTAAAAGAAACACCAAGTACAAACAATTCTGCTTACCTTCACATCAGCTACCAGAGAAAGACTAGCCCGTAACAGGAGCAGACTGCTTTTCTAAAGGTCCTGGATGATTAGGAGGTCATAGATTCCTTTCTCTTGAGTGAAACCCTTAATCTGGAGAGATGTCTTAAAGGAACAAGATGGTTTGTAAGACATACAAACCATGTTATAAACTACAGTACATATTGCAACCTATTTCTGTCAGTATCATCCAAGTGGATTAGTGATCCTGGCAAAATAATATTTTCATCTGAAGAGTCCATTTTCTTGAAACTGTCACTTGCTATCAAAGCAGGGAAAACTGTACAATGATCCTTTTGTTCAGTTTGGTTTTGTGCAAACAAAGGAATAAAATGACAGTTGCAGTATTGCCAGAACAAGGTACCAATATGTAACCCAGTGGATATTTCACAAGTCTTCTCATAAGTTTCACAGTTTCATCTTTGCTCAGGTACTGCATATTGCACACAGTAGCAGTGCTGTTTGGTTTTAAAATTCCTAAATATTTTGTATGTTTGTAATGGTTTTGAGTTTAGGCCTTCCTTCCTGGTCACCAGGAAGGAAGGAAGGAAGTATTCCATCCTATTCCTTTACGTAACCCAGCATATAAATAGATGGAGAGAGAAACCTCTTCCTCTCTTCCCTTCCAGAGAGGTTTGGAGACAGCAGAATCCCACAAGGCCGGTCTCACTCCTGTGGGGGGAGTTGAGGCCTGGCCGGGCCTACAGGGCCTCTTGTTCCTGCTGATCCAGGGTCCGGTAGTGCGGTGACGGCGTTTGGGCAATTGTGCTATCCCAAGGAAATTAGTAAGATATTCTTTTGCTAATTCTTTAGTTTGCTAGATCCCAAGGTTTCTTTTTTGATTGTGTATATCTGTTTTGGTTTTGGGTTTGGTTTTGTTCTTTTTTTCCCCCTTCCTTTTCCCTTTCCCTTTTGGAATTGTATATAGTATTTCAACTGTATGTAACTGTAATATATGTAAATACATATATTTTAATATAGTTTGGCTAGTCTGGATCTTTTCATTGGTTTTTTCCTCTTTTGCTCTTTGTCAGAGGTTTTTGTGCTGGGTCTTTGGGACTTGGTGGGAAGCCAAATCAAACTTAGGCAATGTTGCAGAGAGATGTATTTGCTGTAGGTACTGTGGAAGACCATATTAAGAAGATGGTAAAATAGTAGCTTTGGAAAAAGCTACAGGCAGCCTTACAAGCATTGGAACCATCCCTTTGGATCACCTTATTTGAAACTAGAATTTTGGGAACCAAAAGCAAAATGCATCTGGAAGCCTGTTACATTAGTCTATGTCTGGACAGTGAGCCTTCTTCTAGTCTTAAATCTCTTTCTTGTAAGAATAGGCAGCGACAATTCAAGCACTCCCTGAGCTCTTGCAAAAGTGGAAAGGATATCCAGTTCACATATTATGTTTCAGTTCCAGAAAACTCCTGGTAAGTCTTCCTCTAAAAGCTGTTAAAAAACCAAGTTTTTGGAGGGCATGAGGGATGGTCCTCCAAAGAATATATAACTGGTTAAACGATAATAAGAAGAGTAATAAAGAGTCAACATTCAGAATAGAGGAGGACTACCAGGAAAGTCCTTTGCCGAGATCTTTTCTAGGACCTCCGTTCATAAATGACCAGGAAATAACAATTTGAAAAAGAATTGATAATTATGTACAGCAGTTGATGGAATGAAATCTAAAATTACTAAGGTTTGCATAAGAATTTCATAATAGAAAGTGACAGGTAAAACCAGAATGCTAACAACTTTTAGTCAAAGAATAGTAATTAAAACAAATTTGTATAAACCCTTGTAACAAAAGTTTAAGTTGTGATATCCCATCTTAAAAGATATGAAAGAACTATAAAAGACAGAGGATAAAAAGGGTGGTTAGGAGTATGGAATGGTTTCTGTGAAAAAAAGAAGTGAAGAGGCTTTTCACTCTAGGAAGGAATGGCCAGGAATTTGACAGCTATTCATGAAATCGTTAGCATCTTAAAGAAAGTGAATAGGTGTGGTAATTTACCATTTCACATAGAGACAACATAACTGCAGCCAAATATAATTAGCATCCAGTGAATTTAAAACAAAAGGAAGTATTTTTTTAAACAAAACATAATTAAATTGTGGTACACGCTGAAACATTACTGCCAGGTTGACAGAGAACCTGTCAGCAGCCTGGAAATTAGTGACAAGGAATTTAAAAAACTTTTAGGAAATATTTACTGTAATGCCGGACGGAACAAACGTAATGCAGCCCAGACCAAAGGTCACCAATCAAAATGTGTATAGTGTCACCAATAGCATGTCACAGCATGCACAGTGTCTTCAGTGTCACCAATAAGGGTGTGTGCAGTGTCTTCTGTATTACCAATTAAAGTGTTTTATGTTTGAGACTCTTGACCAATTGTGTTGTGGCACGATGCTGTACAAAGAGTATAAAAGAAACACTTGAGAGCAACAAACAGCTTCCTGATCACCTTACACCTGGACTACATCTGATATCTGTGTCGTTTTGGCTGTTCTGACTTTAACAACAACATATGGAGATGCTGATGTGATTGCAGAATTGAAGAAAGATTTATCTCCAACTCTGAGAAAGTGTTTGGAGGGATTCCTCTCCGAGAGAGAGGGGCTGCCGTGACTTCCCTCCTAAAGGCGGAAAGAGTAGATATTTTCTCTCCTAGAGAGAGATTGGACCTGTGGGATGAAGCTTGAGAGCAGGGGTGGTTCCTGTGAAAGAGTCCGGACCTGAACTTTTTCGAACCCCCATTAGGTAAGCTAATGGGGGTGCCACCAGGGACAATATTTTAACGACGGGACAGCATATAACAAAGGATGAAAGTGTAGTTCTATCTACGTGGAAATCCCTCCTTAACCGAAAGAATGTCAAGGTTGCTGAATTTAATTTACGACGTGTGCTGTTATAGTACTGAAAATAAGGCTTTGAAGCTACTACTACGTTAAGTTGCATTTCATGTGTTTGCCTAACACTCGCTCTGTGAGACTTTGAAAGATTTAGAAGCGTATGGGAGGCAACAACCTGTGCAATAATTCATATAAGAACTAAAACTCTGAAGCGCAGCTGCCCAGAAAGACAAGTGGGTTACCTATGTAACAAATTGTCGTAAGGACCCCCCCCTTCTCCATTGCCACCGCTGCAGAAAAAAACCCAGTTTTTCCACCAGATAACTCCACCGAGAAAACGACTAAGAAAAGAAATTCAAGTAAAGATATATAAGCAAATGGAAAGAGACAGAGATAAATTAGAACAGTGGGGGCTGGGCAGAAAACAAGACAGCAAGGTCCATCCCTGTATAAGCCTTTGAACTTAAAAGTCAGAACCTACATTCTTTTCTTGCTTCTTCGCAGCCTGAGTTACTTATTTTTTGTTCATGTACTAATTGGTTGTTTCAGTCTCACAATGTGTGTAAGATAAAATACAAAAAATATGCAACAGATCAAGTTTGGTGTCATGGAAGCCTGAAGAAGACTATCTCTGCCGCATAGGGGGAAGAAAAGAGGGGGCAAAAACTGCCTTCTGATATTTCTGTTAATTCTCATGTTAACTGTAGCGTCTGTTGAATATGTTTTTGTGAGCTCACAATATTATTGTTACTGTGTGTGTGTATGTGAAGAAACAAAGTTCTTTGCCAGGAGAAAAAGGAAAAAGGAAAAGTAAAAAGTCCTCCCTTGAAAAGATTCAGCCTTGTCAGAAAAAAAAAAAAAAAAAGTGTATTTCGCATGATAGAGATGGTCTGTTGCTTGGTAACTAAGTAGAAACTCTAACTACCTCCTCAGAGCTGGGAGGGGAGTGAAACTATCCTGCTTTGTAAAAATTGCAGCTTTGTAACCTTCTGATTGGAGAATGAAATTATCTTACAATTTCATAACATAATCTCACTAACTGTTTTCTGAAGTTGTTCATTAAAATAACCAAAATTGTTTTAAAATACATGCACAAATGTAATGGAGAAATAGAGTTTTTAAAGTAACTGCTGACAATTGCCTGTGATAAGAAAATTCCAAGGCATGTGGGGGGAGTGATTCTTCAGCAGAGCTGCTAAGCACAGCTGCTCTACCTTCCCTCTCCCCCCCTGCTCAAACAGCTCTGTAAACATTCTTTTGTTGCTTCTGTATTTTACAAATAGGTTTTTTGAGATTGTTGAGGAAGCTTTAAGGTAGACTTATTTGGTGGAATACCTTGCTCAAAAATATCTTATTTGACAGGGGCAGTTTTTGCAGAGAAAAAGGAAAAATAAATAAACTGTTTCTAGCTGGAAGTTTCCACCTTTGTGGAAAGAGAGATAAAATCTAAAGATATAATACAGGAAATTGCCTAACAACAGACAGCGTTTCAAGTTTAAACTGCATCTGTCCTAGTCTCTGTGCTAAGCAGCAGAGGTGTGTCCCTGTTATCAGGTGACAAGCTTAAACCAGAACGGTTGCTGCTTTGCAAGGTGTGCATCCTGGATCCCCTGGTATACTCTTATGAGCAAAACCCTAGTTTAAAGCAACCTGAGTGAGTTTTACTGTGGTTTTGTGTAAGTTGCTAAAGTTGAAAGCTACTTTACGAGCGTTAACTTCTTAAATACATCGGTGTAAGTTAAACTGTTACACCTATTTAGTTTAAATAAGGTGTTTAAAGTTTTCACGCATATCCCAGAAAAATATATCAATATCAGCAAAAATTCAGAATTAGCTGCTTATAAATCCTAGCTGATCATATCGTTTCAGAGGCTGGGTGAGACTGCTTAAGTTTTAAAAGGACGTGACTGTTCTCCAGTTTCATTTTTTACATTCAGAGAGGCAGGAATCTGCCCTATGAATTTGTGAATCCTGTTCAAATCACAAGCTATGCGTGGCTTGATAATAGAAAAGTAAAAGATGTAAAACTATATTTAATCCAATTATGCAACTAAGACCCTTATCAAAATCAGTAATCCCATCCTCTGAAAGATTTCCATATGCTGGGATTTTGAACAGCCAATTGTTTCTTCATAATGAAAGCTGCTATTTGCTTTTATTGAAGTTACAGTGACCTTCCTGAAATTCAGTGTGTTTTACTTTACAATAGGAGAGAATTGTTCTGCAGTACAACATGATAAAATGCTGCTCAAAATGATAAAAGCAAAGTAAAAGGAAATACAGAAGTTAGAGACCTGAAAAGATGAGCTAAAACTAAATGTGATTGTTCTAACCAATGTTATTTGAGAAGCAGGACTGAAGAATACTCCAGGAAAAATTCAAAGAACCAAGCCATGGAACCTATCTCCAAGAGAGAGAATTACACCACACAGAATCATCACTAAACCTTCAGCTTCAAAGAAAAACTGCAAAATTACCCACGATACCCACTTAAAACTGACTGAACTATTAATAACAAATTTGTGAGTTTTTTATTAAAGGTGAAGAACAACTAAAAGAAGCAGATGAACAAGAGCCGAGAGTTAATTACGTCCCAGACATCAGAGACAACTTAGACTGACTTCTCACAGAAGACACTGAATTTCGAGCTGTATTAGCAGACTGTATTTATCTATTTTTTTTTCTAGGTACCGACTATAGACAGAAATCATGTGTTGCTGCCAATCACACATTACTAATGTAACTCAGACATTGGTTTAACTTCTCCACAATTAAGGAAGTTTTGAAAAACTGTAAGGACAAGTAATGTTGTAATTTGCTGGTTTTCCAAAGCCAAAACAATTCTTGCAGGTTGGAGTGCATGTCACGCTGCAGACATCCAGTATAAATCTCTAAAAGTTACATTATACTCAGTGTGAGGGGGCATGAACCTCTTTAACAGAATTATTTACAATGTACTGCATAAATTCTAATAACTGTTTTATTTTCCTTTAGGGACTACTGCTGTGAAGCTTCTCTTAGTATACCTAATGTAAACGTTCAGAAATTCTTTTTCAGTATTAACACTGTTGAGTAGATGATCCCATGATAACATATTGTACAGGCTAATTTAATCCATATTTGATACAATATTCCTTCAGTTCAGTCAAGATACGAATTATGAGTAACTAAATTCGAGAAGTAAAATACCATTTATATTAATTTGCATCTCTTACACCATGTTGCTAAAAGATGAACAAAAATATAGAATTAGATGATGTGCTAATAGACTAACATCACCCTGAATTTTACACATGAATAGAGATTGCTTCATAGAGTACTTCGTTCCATACAAAATTTCTAATACCTTTTTTAATTAATGTCAAAAGTGAAAGTAAGGATAATTCTTCTAATGGAAAAATAGATGTTAGTGCCTTAAAGATCAAATTTCAGTAAGCTACAAACATGTCCCACCTATCTCAGGAAAAATAAGACTTTTAAGTACTGACTTTACGTAAAAGATAGAATACGTATGACTTGAGCATTGCAATTTCAGAAATTTTCACTAAAATAACTGTTCTCTTTTTAGCTTTGTTTTATAGTGAAGAACGTGATACAATAATATTCAGCTACAGACAGAAGCTTTAACTTATTTACCTTTTGTTTTAACTTACAGGGACCAGCAGTAAGACTAGTGGTGTTGTCTGTGTAAAGGGAAAAAACCTTACATTTATACTTAAATTACTGATGTTTAAAACCTCCTGAGATTTTTATTATTCAAACAGTTCTTTAACTCATTGCAGTTAAATTCAAAGGTTTAAATTGTTGATTTTTTTTTCCTTTTTGCCCTTCTATATGTCTGCTTACTAAAAGAATAATTGAGAGTAATTAAAAAAATTTAATCCTAATCCAGGTTACTGTAGTCAGGTGACTGCAAACTAAACCTTCTTTCTTTCCTTTTCCCCCTTCCTGACATCACATTTGTGTTTCCCTGCAGCAAACTCATTGAGGAAGTCTATTCAACCAAATAATAATGGGGTTTTTTGCATAACTAGTCAGCTGTGTGGCCTGAGTATCGAGACTACATTGTCTCCACAGTGAACTGACTTGAACACTTATGCAAATAAGCCCACGGGACAAGTGGGACTAAAGATAAGATCAAGTAATGTATATAACACATGATGTGTAATTTCTCTTAGTGTTCCTTGATCATCTCCTTTCAAATACTCTGTATGTAATACTGTCTTCTTAACTTTGACTTAATAGGAAGTTAGTAGCCAAAATGAAATAGCATCAATAACAAATAATGGTTATAACAGTGGAACTTGGGTTGTGAAACAAATTGGGTGCATTTCGGTTGGAAATTGAAGGTGTAAGGGCATTACTTTCTTATATTCTTTTAACTCGAATGACATTGTTTTTATTGTTCTGCGTAGAAAAATCAAATTACTACAAGATACAAATATGCAGAAATTCCTAACTCACTCATAGAACAAATTATTGTCAAGAAAACATTTTACACATCAAATGAACATTTTAAAATATAAAAGGGGGGGAAAGAGACTATACAGGCGCATAAGCAGATGCTAAATCAGAATAGATCTCATTTAAATTTGTTGGGCCTTATATTCCTTGTATGTGTTCCTTTTCAAGCCAGGTACAGTTGTTAAACGTGACTACCAAAAATGAGAAACTGAGAAGTACACAACCAATAACTACTTAAAATGTAAACTGTGTAATTGAAATGTAAAAGTATAATGGAAATTCCAGCTATGCATGAGTGAAGAGTGACTGAGGTGGCCATCAATGAATGACTGAAGAGGGATTGTGTGTGAGAGAGAGATTGTGTAGATATATATGTGTTATAATATATGTGTGTGCGAAATTAACAATGCTTTTGTATTGGAGTGTTAGACTTTGGGGGAATGTATTGCATGGATCTCTCGGACTGTAGTGAATCCTTCTTTTGAATGGTGGACGAGCTCTCTGGATTCTTTCTTGGTGGGATGTTGCTGCTGTGTTTCTTTTTAGCTTTGGATCAGGGGTTGCCAATGCCGGTGCCTTGCTCGATCAACCTGTTGCAAAGAGCCCTGCAACAGACTGTCAAAGCCATCTTTACGGCACAAAATAAAAAAAGAGGGGGAATTGTCAGGGTTGACAGAGAACCTGTCAGCAGCCTGGAAATTAGTGACGAGGAATTTAAAAAACTTTTAGGAAATATTTACTGTAATACCGGACGGAACAAACGTAATGCAGCCCAGACCAAAGGTCACCAATCAAAATGTGTATAGTGTCACCAATAGCGTGTCACAGCATGCACAGTGTCTTCAGTGTCACCAATAAGGGTGTGTGCAGTGTCTTCTGTATTACCAATTAAAGTATATACAGTGTTTTATGCTTGAGACTTTTGACCAATTGTGTTGTGGCACAATAGTGTACAAAGAGTATAAAAGAAACACTTAAGAGCAACAGCTTCCTGATCACCTTACACCTGGACTACATCTGATGTCTGTGTCGTTTTGGCCGTTCCGACTTTAACAACGACAAATTACATTAGTAGAAGAGGAGTGAAGGAAAAAATAATAATGAGAAAGCCCTGAAAACAACAAGACCACTGAAAAAAAAGGAAGAGTTGGTAATGCAGGCATGGGAGCAGAGATTCTGGTGCAGTCTGTGAGAGGGACAGTGGTGGAGAAGATATTTTCCTGCAGCCCATTAAGGACCCCAAGGCAAAGTAGGGAACAACAGAGGAGGAAGGAGTGCTAGAGATGAGCTGTTATGAACTGACTGCAACCCTCCTTTCCCCATCCCACCTTTTACTGCTTGGGCTGTGGAGTCATAAGTCAAAGGAGTCAGGAACAAAGAAATCAGGAATAAAGGAGTGAAGTTGAGACTGGAAAGAAGGGTATGAAATATGTTTTATATTTTGTCTTTGTTTCTCATTATACAGCTCAATTTAAATTGATAATAAATTAAAATACTTTTTCCCAAGTTGAGGCTGTTTTATGTGTGACAGTAACTGGTGAGTGATCTGCCTGTCTTTATCTCAGTTCATGTTATTTTCTTCTCTTCCTTCACCCTGTTGAGGAGGGATAAGTAGTGACAGAGTGGCTGTGTTGGTGCCTTGCAACTGGCCAAAGCCAGCCACCTAGAAGGTTCTATAGAGGTCTACTAAAAAACACAGACTAGATGCAATTTTCAGCTCAATTTTCAGATGTCTACAAATTGCAGATTTCCAGAAAGTCAAAGGTTATAAGAATGGAAGGACCAATCTGTATTTCTGTGGTTCCTTTTCTTGATCTGTGGCAACTAGATGTCATGTAAGTGAGGAATGGGAAAATGGGCTAGCTGAACCTCTGGTGTGACTCAGTGAAAAAATTGTTAGGTAAAGACCTTATATCTCGGCCTCACATCTGAATTGTAAAACTTATCCTGCTATTTTATGCAATACAAACAAGGAAACATCTCCATCAGAATTGCTGGAGTTTGAGGGAGGTTCAAAAATGTAGACAAATAGCGTGATAGGTGCATGCATACAGCATGTTTTGAAGTGACTGTCTGTGGAGGAGTCTTAGTAGTAGAAGATGAAAGTCACACAAGAAATTGATTAAGGAGTATGTCATATCCTCACATGAGTTTTTCGAAAGGAAGAAATGCCCTGACTCTGGGTGAGGTTTTTAACAGAAGGTATTTCCCATCACATTTCTGTTTTTCTGCATAGCATGGACCACTGAGGCACTGCACAAGGCAGCACAACATTGCCACATTCGGTTGTCCACAGACATAACAAGGATCTGGGGCAGCCAGGGGATTGTCAAGAAAATCATCTAGGTGCAGTACAAAGAAATTCTTGTCCCACTCTTAGTAAAAAGTATAAGAATTAAGTCATCTTACATTCATATATAACTCTTCAATAACTCAACCACAAGTACTTCCAAAGAAAGGGGAAAATAGATCAGTAAGGAAACAGATTTCAATGTCAAGCACTAAAGGGATAATTATAAACAATAGAAAGGGCTTTTTTAATTATGAAAAATACCATGACAGTATGCTTTTAAATTATATATTATGGAAAACAAGGTGAGTCACGTAATCATACCCCTTTTGACAGATAACAATCTTCATCAGCAATCTTCATCCTGCCCCCATGTCAAGACTGAAAAAGGGGGGCAGGTTTCCAGGAACATGTGAACATGCGTCTAATCTTGTACAGTGAAAAGCCTTATGCACTCACAAGAACTGCATCTTTTGAAACCACTCATTTTACTGTAGAACAACTACTTGTTAAGATATAAAATATTCATTGAATATCTCTTAATTTTAAAAAAACTGGGATAGAAGATTGAAGACATCACAGGTAGAATATTTATGATATAACCTAAAATCCCTTCAGAATTTGCCAAATGTAGTCCGAGAGAACTGTGTCCTAATTAGTTACATATTCAGTAAAGGTAGAAAAAATATAGACACTAGGGTCAAAGCCAAAGTATTATCTTTGGGTTTAGGGAGTTTGTTTGTTTGTTTGTTTGTTTGATTGATTGGTTTTATTATTGGAGCATAGTATAAATTCCATAAACATTCAAAAGAATTTTTGTTCTATACCTAAACCTGCAATAAAAGAATGGACATTTATAACCTGACTTGGTGTATTTTTCTTTTTCCTTTTTTTGTTTTTTTTTTAGATTATCTTGCTAAACAGATAGCATACCCCAATGCTAAACAGATAGCATACTCCAATTCACTGAAAAATTTTGCTCCAAAGTAAACATATATAAATGACCACTACTTCTTTTCAAGATTCACAGTATCTTGGTGGAATGTAAGAGGAGAGCAAATGGAACTACATCGTTTCATATTTATCAGTAATATTGTTTATTATGCAAAATTAGCAGGATAATAGCATTTTATCAGGATACAACCCAGCTGACATTATTTTCTTTTTCTGATACCTCAGGTTTAGATGACTGATATTTTTGCATGTAAATGTCCCAGGAAAAGGTAACCAGCTACATTTCTGTGCTACATTCCACTTGAGCAACTGAGAAGAACTAGAGAAAGCTCTTATATGTTCTTTATGTCATCTAGTTGGTGATGTCACCTACTTTGGATAAGGCTTCAGATCCTAGCTACATAATAAAGGTAGAACTCTTGTGAAGCACAGGTGAAAACCTTATACCACTGCTTGCTCAGAATTTCTGATTATTACACGTTTTAGTGGAGAGACAGAAATTAAATTAATTATTAACTACATGAAGGAATTTTTATTCTTTTCCTTTTTTTGCTGTAGCTTTCCAGCCTTCTGACTGGATTGTGGTTTAATCAGATTGACAAGATTTGGTCAGAAATGTAAAATTTTATCATATAAATATATTACTTGCAGCTGGTAAAGGAATCATGTTCAGAGAACTGGATGAACCCAAAAACTTAGAGGAAATTCATAACAGGTTCATGTTATGAGTATGGTTCATGGTATGCGCAGCAGAGCAGTTTCTTCACAAATGAGAAAAGATCTCTGTCAAAGAAAAAGTATGACCAGCCTCCATGAACTATAACTTCTGGAACCTGAAAAACTGAATGTAAAGAAATATTTCCCTAGAAAGGGTATTTTTTTTTTTTTTTAACTGTAAAATCCTATTCAACATCTTTTAGCCCCTCTCTTCTGGAAGCTTATTTTACAAACATTTTCCTCTTCATTTTCCTCAAACATTTTCCTCTTCATCCTTCCCCCATCTGCTCTAACTATGGTGAAATTTAAAACAAAGTGATCAAACTCCCCGATGAGTCAGACTTGCTCATTGTGTTGTACTCACATAGGTAAAAGAAATTATGTTGTCTCTGTTCTCGTTAGTTATAAATGTCAAGAGGTCCTACTTAAAATTCTGCGCTTTACTCTATGACTGTCAGAGAGGGCTTTTGGGGGTTTTTGTTTTAATTTTTGGTTTTTTTTCCTGCAGCTAACTAAACATTCTAAACCCTAAGATATAATACTTTCTCACCCTGTAACTAGAGAAATCATTCTGGCTTAAAATTTTATCACTTTGTGGTAAGAAAAAAATAAAGCTATTTTCTGACCACAAGCAATTCTCAGAATTACCAGGTGTCATTCTAGAGTAAATCCATGCTGTCTAATGTTGGAAACAAATTATTTGTATGCCTTTGTACTGATTTCATTATTATTATAATTATTATTTTATGTATTAAATCAACATAATTTTCCCAGCATCTAGATAACTTTGGATCCTAAATCCTACTTTCAAAACAATTTTGAGCTTAGTCCTACAAAGAGATTTAAGCATTGCAACAGAGATTTAGTTTCTACTGACATAAAAATCACAAAAGTAAGACACGTACAATTCATTTTCTTAAGTGAGTATTTGACATATACACAAACTTATAACAAATTGTATGGATGTAAAATTAAAAATATGGAATCTAAAAGATTATGCCATTGATTTCAACAGGATATAGAGTGTACTGAAATATGTTCTGCTTTCAAGACTGCCTGGTTCTGAAAGTTTTAGAAAAGAAGAATAGTTCATTTTTGACAGACATGTAATAATTCATATTAATACAATATCTATCCTAATCTCTTTAGTTAGGTATGCCCTCCATAATGCAGTTTTAATACCTCCCAAAATATTTGGCTGCAGTGATAATTAGAATTCTGAGCATTTCTGTTGTCCTATAACTTATTTTACAGATATGTTGTGGATCTCCCGTCCTTGGAAGTCTTCAAGGTCAGGTTGGATGGGTCACTGAGCAACCTGGTTGAACAACCTGGGTGGCATCCCTTCCCATAGCGTAGGGGTTGGAACTAGATGATCTTTAAGGATCTTTAAAGTCTTTCCAATCTTATCCATTCTATGATTCTATGAAACTTCAAACCCCTCTTAGAATTATACAAAATTATTGGTCAGAAGGATGTTGTGTGGGCCACTGCATTCACAAATATGCCTTGATATTTTTAACTGGCATTTTTTGCTCTCTTGGATGTTCTTTAGTTCTCAAGCTTTGCAACTGGAAAACAGAATGTCCTTTGCTATTTCTTCCCTAACATTTACTATTTTTTCAAATTTTATCATGTTTCTTCTTCTTCATTTCCTTTCTAAGATTAAAAAACACCTTTTTGAGTCTCTCTAAAGTGTGTTTCAACTCCCTTAACAGACTTCTCTTCATAATAATTTCCTTCATCTTTCACTGAACATTTTCAACTTCTGCAATATACTTTTCAAGATAGGGAGACTCATATTGCTAGAAAATTGAAAATTTTAGTTGAGGGCCCTACTGCTATTTTCTTTGCAGTGATAACATACTATCCCTTTATGGGATTTGAAAGTTTTTAAAGACAAAAGCTAGATAGCAATAGAAGTTTTTCCTTGGATTGTCCCTTCCTAATGGCTGAGTTTGCATAGGTGGCTCTGGAGTTTTTCACAGCATTTAGAAACATCTAAGCAATCATTATCACTTGATACAGAGCTATTTCATTAATCTCATTCTGTTTTGTTTGTATATGTACTTAAAAATTATATAGCACCTCAGTAGAGAATCCCAATGTGGTCTGCTATCAACACCTCCAGTCAAACCTGTGTTTACTCGTTTTCTTTTGTCTAGTATTTACCCATGTCATCATCTTTCACATTGTCACTATTTAGCTTCTATAACAGCCCACTGCTAAGACCTCTCTCAAATCTTTTTACAAGTCTCACTGAAGTATACCTAGTTGTTCTTCTCCTTCCAACACTTTACTGAAATGCTGAAACAATTCAACAAAGGGACATGTAATTTATATTTGCATTAAAAAATAATTTGCACAAAAAATCCCCTATCAGAGGATAATTTTCAGGATTTAGTCTTTTAGGAATGGAAAAATGTGATTGTTTCACTCTCACTAGTTTCAAAAATTTCCTGTGGTTTAGCAGCTAAATCTTTTATTTTATTTTATTTTTTTTTAACAGACCTTTCATCTTTTCTTGATTATTTATAAACAATGTAATTCTGGAGCTAGGGGAGGTATATGATCAAAAGATGCTCAGAAAGGACTCCAGTGAGCCATTTTAAATAGTTTACAAATCAAAAAATCATTAGAGTTGTAAAAGACTGCTAAGCTCAACCAGTCAAACTGTTGACTTAGCACCACCATGTTTACCACTAACCTATGTGAAGTGCCATATCCATATTTTTTGAACATGTCCAGGGATAGTGACTCCAGCACTTCCCTGGGCAGCCTGTTCCAATGTTTGACAATCTTTTCTGTGAAATGTCTAGAAGAAGAAAAAGGGGAAAAAACCAAGCAGAATGTTAATGGAAAAGTGGATGACTGATAGTTTAATAATTATAACTGTAATCACATGAACTCTTACAAAGCTAACCTTTAATTACCTTAGTCAATGCAGAAACCTGCTTGCAGTCAAAAATGTAAGTTATGGTGGGAATTATTTTTCAGTTTAAAACCTGAGCTTCTAACATTTCAAAAGGAATAGGTATAAGAGATTCTATCTTGAAAAAGTATTAAAATCCTTGGGATTTTGAGATGGGTGGTGTTGTATTAATACAACAGGAGTAGGGCTAGTAGAGGATAAGTAACAGAGAGAGTCAATTATTATATTTACAGAAGTACACAATTCAGTAATCAGGTAAACAGGTTATCTTACAGAATAATTTGAATACCAATAGTTAACTAGGTGCTTTTGAAAATTTTACCTCTGAGGTAGTTTAGTAAGTCACGAATTGGAATTTTAGAAAAGTAAAATACCAGTTACCTCATAATTGAAATTTGTGGCATAATATAAAACTGACTGGATAGATGGATGGAAATTTTGAAAACAGTGGCACTCCACAAAGTAGCAATTTGTCTAAGTCACTAAAAAACCTGCGTGAGGTTTTAATCTTCCTGCTCTCCTCACTCATAGTGTCACATTTTGAGGCAGCTCTTTACTTTTACCCTCAAGATCATGCTGAAATAAACTGCCAAACATCTCTTACACCTCCATGCCATCTAATTATAGCCTGTAATACTCAAGAATGCTGACAGTGCTGAGCTATTGACTCTTGACACTCTCTAAAGCACTTAATTATCTTTTCACACAAGCCCCTTTGAGACCTGTCAACTTCTTTGTATTGTTTATAAAAAAGTTGTATATTAAGATTTCAGGATTGTGCCCCTGAAGTCACACTTGTACATACACATGGACTATTAAAAGGAGAAAATAAATGACAGAAGAAGAGATGGAAGACTTTTACTTGGTAAGACCTCAATTAAGTAAAGGAAGAAAAAAATGGCCATTTACAAAAACTCCTGGAATAAATAGAAAGAATCTGAGGCTTTTTGATTAATTTTACCAAAGAGTAAAAGGAAGAAAACAACAAATAGGTGAGTGGTTTGCATTATTCTTATTCCATGAGATTAGGATCCAGACTTGAAATTTAGTGTCTTTCTAATAAAAAATATATTTAATCATCCTAGGCAAAAAAAAAAAAAAAAAAAGGTAGGTAAATTTATCAAGATCTACCATGTTTTCTGGAATGCTACCAAATAAAACTAAAATATAAAGAAAGATTTCTTAGATTAATGAAACATTTTGGCCAATATAATCCAAATTATATAAGTGATATAAGTGATTTTAAGTATTTTGGAAATTTTTTATGTAAACCTGTTGAAATCATCCCTTGAATATCATTAGGAAACAATGATATTAGGAAACAATGATATTAGGAAACAATGTCATTTGTGATGTCTAAACTCACGTGAAACACTAGATGTGCCCATAAATTGTGGTCACTTGCACAGTATTACAGCCTTTAACTACAACATCTTGATGACTGGATGCACAGAAGACAGATTTTTCCACACTTGAGAATTCCTATCAAATTTGAAATTTTTCACTCATTCCTGTGATTCGGCACAAATTTTTTTATGTGACATAAAGTGTGTGTTGCCTTTGATGATAGTTTATAAGCGTGTTGCCTTTAGTAAGTCACATACTTACCAAGCTAGTGAGTTAATTAATATGGTAATGAGAAAATTCTGCATCTGAACATGAAATATATCTACCACACTTATTAACTATCCATTTTTTGTCTTATACTAGCTTTAAATAGTCAGCATACTTGCAAAAAAGCAATTAGTTCACAAGCACTTTCCAAATGACAAAATCAAAAACCTTCCTAAACAATCCCATTTTTAAATACATGGAATTCTTTTGGAACATAAGTATTAATAATGAATATATAAACATAATTTTGAGTTTAAAAAGAAGAATCCTTCTTTTCAAAGGTTTCTGGAAGACATATGGGTATTTTCTTGGTAGAAACAAAGAACCAGCCCATTTGAAATAGAGCAACTTGGAGAAGCTATGGCATATCATACCACGCACATATCAACTTGCTTTCTTCATCACGAGACTTACTAATCATGCTAATTTTGTAGGTGCGAAATATTGTCTAATGACTGAATGTGGAACACTTAAAAATTGACATTGTGAAGATTAACAGAAACAGCAACTGCACACCTCACATGTAGGAGGTGTCGGGGCAGCTAGGTCATCTTGTGGTAGTAAAGTGACTAAATGCGTTTGCAGACAAGGGATCAAACTCATTAAGATTTTCGATAGATGACACAAAATAGTGCATTCTAAACAAGAAGACCTGGAGGACATTACCTAAAAAGGTTTTGTTTGAGTTTTTTACACTGACTTAAATTCAGTATGTGTCAAGCACTCCGTTCAATTAAATAAATTTGGAAACCAAGCTACAGGAAAACAAGTGAAGTTCTTTACTTCAAATAATGATTTCCAGAATGGGGGAAACCAATCAACCTGAAACTTCAGTGTAACTATTTCTGGGCCAAATGCCTCTTCACATGTTTCATGTTGCTCAATTTATTTGCACTAAACAACAGGCAAAAAGACAGATAAGGATATAAAAAGCAATTTTATTAGGGCATTCTAATTATAAAAGAAAATATGACAAGACATCCACAGCAGCATCAGTAATTATAGTTTCTGCTTTTATAACTATTTCAGTTGTGGTTTGATGTCATGATTTAATGGAATCACATGTTCTCCATAAAATTTTGTCCATTTCTACTTCTTACAGCTACCTAATTCTTGATCATGAGCTCTCACTGAAGGTTTCTATCTTTCCAATCTACTTTACCCTTAAATTTTCTGCAATGACTCTTTAAACAGCTTTGGTGACTTGGAAGGCTGTTTGTGTTACTGCTTTAATGATTGTTTTTTTGCACTGTTTCAGAAATTTACTTTCCTGCTCCAGTGTTTTTTTTTTCCCCTTTAGTTCACAACTGTGACTTTACATTTTGCTCTAGCATCAGCAATCACTTGAAACCTGTGCAACAGCACACCACTAAATTATGAGTTTTCCTTTACATGACTTGTAACACAGTGAGTGATATTTTGTTGATCAGAGGACCTCAGTTTCTGGATGTTTCACATTATAGCAAGAAGCAGCATGTACAGGGCATGGATATCTGTCTTATGTACAGGGCATGGATATGTGCTTATTGCTGTGTTCGAACCTTTATCTCACCCATCTGAACCTTTTTTCATCTGTTCAATTAAACATAGAAATTAAGAGGAAGAGGTGTTAGGTAGGCTTCAGTCAGAGTACCAGGAGAGGATTTCCTTGTGAAAATTTCATTGTAGTGCAATTATATAGTTCCCAGAGTTCCTTATAATTAAATTATGTCTCCTATTTGTAGTCAAGCTGGGGGGGGGGAGGGGCAGAGGGTGCAAAGAAAAAGCTTTATGGTTCTCCAACTATTCACTAGAATCATAGTTCAGTTACAAGCAAGAATCACAGAACGGCACATCACAAACATTTATTTTAGAGGATTATACATTCTCCATAAATATTTGCTATGGGTCAGACTTCAAACATTCTATTCAAATTTCTTCAGTAATTGCCATATAAATTCATCTGGAATGTAAGCATTAGGGAAAAAAAGAAGTCAGTTACCTCTCTTCCTGTGTTTTGAAAAGACATTTAAGATATCTTTCTGTCATGCTTAAATTATCCCCCTTCTACTTTTCTGTACTCTGCAAGTCCTTCTAATCCTATTCATAGAGTAAGCTGAAAGAGCAGTTAGTGACAATGCTCTTAAAGGTCTTTTCTAACCTAAATAATCATTTGGTTGTATGAGTTAGGTCTTGAATGGAAAAGATCTATATTCTATTAACAATTTGTTTTCACCTTGTGTTTTCCTCTTCAAAATTCTCTTTTGGCATGAAATGGTTTCTGCATTCTTTAGTATGTAATTCCCTAGACTCTTCACACAAAATTTGGGAAGTGCTCGTAATTCAAAGCAATGTAATAATCAGGGTATTTAAAGGTGCTTTCTTTTTAGGGAGAAATTAAGATCCCTGTCCGTTCAGTCTTGCACAACAATTACAACAAAACTGTTTCAAGTCAATGGTTGAGTTTAAAAAATTCTAAAGAATAAGGATACATTATGATTTGAATTTGCAGTAAATCCCTGTTGTCCTCTTTCCTAATCACATAGAAAAAGAAATCTTTTTCCTCTCCTTTTTCCACATTTTCTTGCATGCATTTACACACCCAGATTACTCTTTCTGCAGCAGTGTAAATCTAAAACAGAAGGTAGACATAAAGAGCTACAGGGTCAGAGTTTCCAGATAAGGACTTCCACTTCTTGGATCAGAGCTCCAGCTAGCCTAGGATCCCATCTCTGTTGGTAACCAGGAGCGGTCACAGAGGGAAAAATAAAACAATAATACTGTCATGGTTTGAGAGCTCCAAAATCCAATTCCCTAGTCCAAGCCCCCTCCCGCATCTCAACCCAGAGTGAGATGGGTTTTCCAGACACCACACGAGACTCAAAATGGGGGGAAGGGATTATATATTACAATGACTGCACAAAATAAATACTACAATACATTATATACAATCTTAGTTATCTCTACCATGACATAAAAGTATTTACAATGGATCAAATCTCTTCTCCTCTCCAAATAAAAGTCCAGGTGGGAAGAAGGAAAAGATCCTTTCCACTCTCAGAGCAGCAGTGTCTCTAAGGCAGCAGGCATCTCTTCTTCCCATGCAGCAACTGTAGCTGGATCTCTGCCAGTACACATGAGGGGGTATCCAAGCCCTCTCGGCCACTTGTCTTCAAGCAAGGGTCTTATCTTCCGTGGGCTGCGTTCACCCGGACACGGTCACCTCACCACGGTCATATCAACGAAGCTCAGGGGTCTTCATGGCGGTCCATATCTTCAGGGGATTCAAATTCCCTTTGCAGAGCTCTGTGCTCTGTCTCAAGCCGGGGGTGGGGGGGGGGCAAGGTCACCCCCTCCACATTCCTTCTCTGAGCTTTTCAACTCCTTTCTGTAGTGCTGTAGCACTCCAAGACTCTTTCAAGTAAGAGTCCATCATCATCCTCTCTCTCAGAGGCCTCAGATGGGTTTGGGGAGTTCTAGCTCTTACCCAAACTCTCTCTCTCTGCTGCTGGCTCTCTCTCTCGGCTCTCTCAGACAACTCTGTGTCTTCCTGCTCGGCTGCATACTTGTTTCTGCTGCTCCTTATCTCTTGGTTCTCTACCACTTTCTCTGGCCAGTGTTGTTTTTGCCACCGCTTCTGCTGCTCACGGTGGAGAAAAAAACTTCCAACTTCTCAGTCACAGACCTCAGTCCAGTTTAACACTGTTTCCGAGTTTCTATGACCCCAGCTGGGGCCTGGGGGGCCATGGCCCCCCAGAGGGGCTTCTACCCTCTCTCCTCGTGGCTCTACAACATGACTGCTTCTCCTACAACCACTACAACTACCTTCTTTTCCGGTCTGCTTGTGATATGTTTATATTTTGCAGAAGCGCTCATTGGGTAAAACCTCAAGGGTCACCACCCCCTGGAGTTTTACCATTTTATAACTTCAGGGGGAAAACTGTTTCCCCCCACCACAACTCTAATGGTTTTCTCTGGCATATCTTCACAGTATCTGGTGACTTTGATTGACACTTGATGGTTCTTGTGTTTAATGCCTATGTTGGACTTATCCTCCATGAATTTCTCTGATCTTTTTTGATAAGCATGTATATTCTTAGCCTTTATCAGTATCTGGAGCATTGAATTCCACAAAATATTCCTTAGTTCCATAATTTTAATGATTACTTAATTAAAATTTTCCAACTCGTATTTTTCAGAACTTTAATTTTTTAATCAGAGTGGATTAAAATGTTTTACATGTAAATTGATGTCATTACCTTTACATAAATCTGCTCTCGAAACACTACTCCTTCTTCCCACAAGTTCATTATTTTATTGTATATATTTCTGGGACAAAGTTAACAGCAGACACAATATTTGGATGGAGAGACTAGTATACCCAATATTTTTCATTTTTAACAATGTCAGGACTTTCGTTTAGACCTATCCTGACTGAACCATTCCTTAGTATATTACTGAGAAATAATGTCATCTCAAGTACTGCACTATCACCTCCTTCTAAAATAGACTTGTGCCCACAGTTACACAGAGACATTGGAATTACTAATCTATTTCCCCTGCTTTGACTTCTTTCTACCAAGAGGTAACGTTATCACAGCATCTTGAGAAGAACTCTTAGCAATCTGGAGTTATAATATCTACTGCTTGAACCAAGATTGCAGCAAGATTGGTCAAGCATTAAACCATGAAACAAATAAGGTTGCTAACAGAGTTTGAATCCTCCTAAAGTCTCGAATACATATTAGCAATGCAATAGAAGTCATAATTAAGATTTTTGAGGGGACAAAAGGAAAAGAATATCCCACTTAATGTATTTAATAAACAGTTAGCTTTTCCTTTTCTGAATTACGAACAACTACCAAAACTTATTTTGCCTGGAATCTTTGTAGGAAATATAAAAAGAAAAGCCACACCTTTAGAAACACAGAAACAAGAAGACGTCTAAAACCCTATTATTTACTTACTACTTTTGAGCAGTATCTCCAGAGACATTTCAGACTACTGAATTATTAATTGCGTGGGCACTGCAAAGAATCCATTTTATTATTCTTTCAAAAGTCCGTAATAATTCTTACTAAGACATTTCAGCTTATTGGGTCAAGGCTTGTAGTAAGACTCTTCAGCTTATGGATCACTGATTTGGTAGTGTAGCTGTTTACTTTGGCCGAACGCCAGCTGTCCACAAAGGCTGTGCAGATCCCCCCCTCCCCCAAAGGGGAGATGAAAGAAAAAAAATAAAACCCAGGGTTTACCAAAAAAGACAGTTTATATCTACACAGAGAAAAAGGAAAGGAACTGATAATGCTACAAACACACAGGCAAAGGAAGTTAACAGTAAAATTCTACCTCCCCCAAGAAGTGGCGTCTCAGAGAGGCATAACTGTCTACAGGCCATCCTGGAAGAAGAAGAAGGGCCGAGCTACCTCTCCCTCCCCTTTTATAGCCGGGCTGATGTAACATGATATGGAATACCTTCCTGTTCCAAACCCCCTACAATCTCCGCTCCTTATTCCATACCATTTTACGTCACACCCATATCCCCATTATTCATCTATATCCCACACTTTTACAGGTCTTGTCTTCTACAGTTGTCTCATCACTGAGCACCAGCATCAGCTTAGTTCAGGTCTTCCTCATCTAGTGACTTTTCCTGCAATATACAACTCAGAATACAAATTAGTTTTTCCCAAGGTTAAATCTCCATGAGGCACGCACTGGGTTTCCCCATCTTCTGTCATTATCCACCAAGTGTATCTGGGTCCTTGAGCAAAGACAATCCCACGAATGGGTTTGCCTTTGCTCAGGGGAGGGTTAACCCAAACTGCTTTACCTAACATACCCCTCAAGTGAATCATTGAGACTTTGTCTCCATTCACAGTGTGAAGGGGTTCTGTTTGGGCAGGGCCGGCTCAATTGACGGAGCCTCTAGTGTTGACTAGCCAAGTAGCCTTTGCTAAATGCTGATCCCAGCTTTTGAAAGTCCCCCTATCCAGTGCCTTCAAAGGAGTTTTCAGCAATCCATTGTATTGCTCAACTTTTCCAGCAGCTGGTGCATGATAGGGGACATGATATACCCATTCAATGACATGTTCCCTTGCCCAAGCAGTAACTAAACTGTTTTTGAAATGAGTCCCCTTATCTTACTCAATTTGCTCTGGGGTGCTGTACTTGCTTTTCAAGACCCAGAATGGTATTTTGGGCAGTTGCATGAGGCACTGGATAAGTCTCTAACCTTCCAGTGGTTGCTTCCACCATGGTGAGCACATAGCGTTTACCTTGGCGAGTCTGTGGCAGTGTGATATAGTCAGCCTGCCAAGCTTCCCTGTATCTATACTTATCCCAACGTCCACTATACCATAATGGCTTCACTCTCTTTGCTTGTTTAATGGCAGCGCATGTCTCACATGGATAACCTGGGAAATAGTGTCCATAGTTAGATCCACCCCTCGATCTCATGCCCATCTATGGGTGGCATCTCTGCCCTGATGGACTGAAGCATCATGTGCCCATCAAGCTAAGTACAACTCTCTCTTGTGCTGCCCAGCTAGATCTACTTGTGACACCTTGACTTGTGCAGCTCGGTCTGCTTGTTTGTTGTTGTGATGCTCTTCATTAGCTTGATTTTTGGGTACATGGGCATCTACTTGGCAGACTCTCACAGTCAACTTCTCAACCCGAGTGGCAATGTCTTGCCATAAATCAGCACCCCAGATAGGTTTTCCTCCACATTTCCAATTAGTCTTCTTCCGCCGATCCAGCCAGCCCCACAGAGCATTGGTTATCATCCATGAGTCTGTTTAGAGATAAGGCCTTGGCCATTTCTTGCCACGGCCTGAGGGAAATAAGGGATAGGGACACGGCACCACACAAAAGGGTTCAGACGCAGCTGAGGGTCTGGGTGCAATGCCAATTTATTAAGAGAACACAGGGACTTATGTAGGGTAAGTCTGAGGGGAGGATTCATAACTAGGGAGGTGCATGGGACTGACAACCAAGGGTGAGACAGGACTGGGAGACAGGGGAAAGGTGGGTTCCTTCCAGGGGAAGGGACCAATGGGGGCTCACTCTGCACTGCGGCAACTCTCAGCCAGTCAGTGACAGAGGAGTGGGAAAGCAGGGGAGAACAGGGGAGTAAACAATTTTTGGAGGGAAAATCTGAGGGACTGAGGGGAATAACATTAGGGTACATTAAACTTGATATGAAACCAATGATAAAGTGGGGAATAACAGTCAGTCCAGTAAGATATCAGTCCATTCAAGCTCCATAAATGGCTTTCCATGCTTGAAATCTTTCCCAATCGGATTTCTTATTCTCCTCAATTTCTCTTGTTCAGCAATGTCCAGGGCCAATTGAATGGTTTTGAGCTCTGCAAATTTACTCTATTCACCTTTCCCTTCAGTAGCTTCTGCTACTTGTCGGGTGGGACTCCATACAGCTGCTTTCCACTTCCAGTTCTTCCCTACAATATGGCAAGAACCATCAGTGAAGAGCGCATAACATGTTTCTTCTTCAGGTAACTGATTGTATGGTGGAGCTTCATCAGCCCAATTCACTTGTTCTTTTTCCTCCTTATCGGCCAGACTGAAGTTTCCACCTTCAGGCCAATTTGTTATGATTTCTAGGATTCTAGGGAGATTCGAGTTTCCAATTCAGGCACATTGTGTAATCAAAGCAATCCTCTTACTCCATGTAGCATTAGTGACATCGTGGGTATGGGGCACCTTTCCCTTGAACATCCAGCTCAGCACCAGTAGTCGGGGTGCCAGGAGAAGTTGTGCTCCTGTGCCAGTCATCTCTGAGGCTGCTTGTATTCCTTCATAAGCTGCTAGGATTTCCTTCTCCATGGCTTCAGATCCTCTGCAACTTCAGCTTCAGAAACTGAGTGGTCAGCCTCGGGTCTCACCAGGCACTTTTTGCCAGGGGTTCCAGGAGGGACCATTATCCCCACTTGAGGAATAAAGTACATTTTTCACATTTGGTTCTGCCCTGACTGGTCCAAGGGCCACGGTGTGTGCAATCTCCCACTTAATCTGTTTAAAGGCCTGTTGTTGTTCATGACCCCATTGGAAATCATTCTTCTTACAGGTCATTAAGTAAAGAGGGCACACAATTTGACTGTATTCAGGAATGTGCATCCTCCAAAAACCTATGGCCCCCAGGAAAGCTTGTGTTTCTTTCTTTTTAGTTGGTGGAGCCATCGCTATGATCTTGTTGATGACTTCTGTTGGAATCTGGCGACGTCCATCTTGCCATTTCACCCCTAAGAATTGGATCTCTTTGGCAGGTCCCTTGACCTTACTCTTTTTGATGGTGAAACCGGCTTTGAGGAGAATCTGGATATTTTCCTTTCCTTTCTCAAAAACTTCCTCTGCTGTGTCCCTCCATACAATAATGTCATCAATATATTGTATGTGCTCTGGAGCCTTACCCTTCTCTAGTGTAGCCTGAATCAGTCCATGGTAGATGGTGGGACTGTGTTTCCATCCCTGGGGCAGCCAGTTCCAGGTGTCCTGCATGCCCCTCCATGTGAAAGCAAACTGCAGCCTGCACTCTTCTGCTAAGGGGATGGAGAAGAATACATTTACAATATCGATGGTGGCGTACCACTTCACTGCCTTGGACTCCAGTTCGTACTGGAGCTCCAACATGTCTGGCACAGCGGCACTCAACCGTGGGGTGACTTCACTTAAGCCATGATAGTCCACAGTCAGTCCCCATCCTCCATCAGACTTACGTACAAGCCAGATGGGGCTATTGAAGGGAGGGAGTCTTACGGACCACCCCTTGGCTCTCCAGCTCTCAGATCATTTTATCGATGTGGATCACAACGTCTCGGTTCATTCGGTATCATCATCAACTTGGCTGTTGGCACTTGTTGATCTTTGACTTGTAACAATCCTGCAATGGAAGGATCTTCTGAGAGGCCAGGTAGGGTAGATAATTGTTTAAATTTCTCTCTAGCCACTGTGGCTACACCAAAAGCCCATCAATACCCCTTTGGGTCTTTGAAATATCCTCTCCTGAGGTAATCAATACCTAGGATGCAAGGGGCCTCCGGACCAGTCACAGTGGGGTGCTTTTCCCATTTGTTCCCTGTTAAACTTACTTCAGCCTCTTGCACTGATAATTCTTGACATCCCCCTGTCATTCCAGAAATCCAGATGGGCTCTGTACCTTTATGCCCTGATGACATCAAGGTGCACTGTGCGCCAGTGTCTACTAAAGCTTTATATCTCTGTGGATCCAGTGTGCCAGGCCATCGAACTCACACAGTCCAGTAAACCCTATCGGCCCTTTCCTTCTCCTGGCTGAAGGCAGGGCCCCTCTACTGTTCTTATTCTTATTCTTATTCTTATTCTTATTCTTATTCTTATTCTTATTCTTATTCTTATTCTTATTCTTATTCTTATTCTTATTCTTATTCTTATTCTTATTCTTATTCTTATTCTTATTCTTATTCTTATTCTTATTCTTATTCTTATTCTTATTCTTATTCTTATTCTTATTCTTCTCCTGCTCCTCGGAGTATTCACTGTCTGATCCTTGTGTTTCCCAGCCGGAGGTCCCTTCATCAGGATCACAGAAATTGATCTCAGTCTTTCTGTGTCTCAAAGGTCTCTGATCTCTTTCTGGAGCCTCTGCATTAACTGCGTGGACAGTCTTCTTACTAGGTTTCTTCCCTCTTAATTCTCATGCCTGGGCTTCAAGTTTATAGGTAGATTCACCATCCCACTTCTTCATGTCTTCCCCTCAGTCACGCAGAAAAAAACATAGCTCACCATGTGGCCTGCTCTTGGGGTTTCCTTTCCTTCTGAGTGGGGCAGGAGGAGATCGAGACCGATCTCTTGGGCTGTCTCTGTGGTGGGTCTCACATTCAGCGCACTCGTAAGGCCTTTCCATCCTCTCCGTGGTGTGGGCACACCATTGGTAGAGATTGGAGCTGTCTCTGAAATCGAACTTGCTGGACGGTGGGAGTGAGGAGGCTTCCATACCTTCTGCTATACTCTGTATTCAGGCACATATCATGTCCATGGCTGATTCATTCATCCTTGGATGATATATTGTTATCAGGCAGTTAACATATGATGCAGGGGCACCTTTAATTACTTTTCTCCGCATGGGTAGCATGCAAGGGACACTCTCTGGATTTAGGAAGTGGTGATTGCCTGTGTCACAATAAATGATTTCTAGCATGGCCAATTCCCGCAGGTCCTGGATGCCTTCTTCTGCAGTAGTCCACCTTCTTGGAGAGCTGATTAGATCTTCTTTAAGTGGGTACCTTTCTCTCACACCGAAGAGGAGTCAGAGTCAAAGACTGCTAATAAAACTCTCCCTTCCAATTTCCTGTTCAATTTCATGATCTCTGGCATTAGATCCTAGTTGCTGTGCTTCATGACCTTCTAACAGGTGACTACTAGCCCCATTATCCCAGCGTCAGAGCAGCCAGGTAAGAATTCATTCACCAGGCTGGCAAGTCCTGAAGTTCTGATGGGCTCAGGGATCAGGTAACGTTGCTTTCCTGTCTTATTTTCTCTCTGCTTCTGTCACATAGAAGCTCTCCCAATCCCTCTGATGAATCACTGGCTATTTGTCCTGCCTCCCCTTCTTCTCTTGAAGGCATGGAGGGGGTAGATCCTTCTCCTTCTTCCTCCCTTACTAATCACGGAGGTTGGCCTGTAGGTCCTGTAGATCTCCTTACCCATGTCTTCCTTTCCACTACAGGGGCAATAATGACTTCAGATGTTGTGGTTTGGGTCCCTACCTCAGTTATAGTCTTTTTAGAGTATTGAACTGCAGCTCGATAAGCACAGGCCAGGCTCCAGTACAAGGCAAGAAGTTGCTGGTTTTGATTGGGGTAGGCAAGGCATCCTTCCATTAAATGATGTGCCAGTTTGTTGGGGTTGAATACTTGTTCTGATGTGAAGTCCCAAGCAACAGGGGGTGTTAGACACAATGAGAACCTGCCTAAATTCATTCACATTCCTTGCCATCCAGGAACTGTCCCCTCTAGAGAACATCCCAGTAAACTCTCTCAAGGTTGGTTTTGTCCTAACACAAGGCAACAAAGACAACACTACTTTCCCCACTCCCCATAATGTTTTAAGAGCATTGGTTATAAGCAGTAACATAGCCAGACAACTCAGCTAAGGATTAGTAAGGATCATGGGCACTTTCATTACAAGACCCTCTATGTCAAAATTAAGAAGGGGAAAAAAATTGATTTTATCCCCTTCCAGGTGTTTTAAGGGCTAAGTTTCACATCCTATCAAAACTGTTAGCAAAATTACAGGAATAACCACTAAAGCTGGGCAAATTGCCATATTTTTTTAATTATATGTTCTCAGGTTAACAAAACAAACAGATAAGTGAGACAGTTGTTTATGTAAACAATCTTCCCTTGGCAGTCTTCCTGCGGTTTCGGCACCAATTTTGTAGTTGTTTATTTTGACTGAACGCCAGGTGTCCCCTCCAAAGGGGAGATGAAAGAAAAAAAACATAAACCCCAGGGCTTACCAAGAAAGACAGTTTATATCTACACAGAGAAAAAGGAAAGGAACTAGTAACGCTACAAACACACAGGCAAAGGAAGTTAACAGTAAAATTCTGCCTCCCCCAAGAAGCAGCGTCTCAGAGAGGCGTAACTGTCTACAGGCCATCCTGGAAGAAGAAGAAGGGCCGAGCTACCTCTCCCTCCCCTTTTATAGCCGGGTTGATGTAACATGATATGGAATACCTTCCTGTTCCTCCCATGAAAAGGAAATGTCATTTAACTACACAAACCCATTACAGGCAGACTGTAATAGCTTCAGCCTGACAGGTCAAAGCCAATGTATCATGCTTCTTTATATCTACCTCTAGGAAAAAATAATAATAAAAATCCCAACAAAACACCACTATGCCCAAGAACTGATTTTATCTGCCTGTGTCCTTCAAGTATTTAAGCCATATTTCATCCTGGAATTATATTAACTTAGTTCATTAGGATATGGTTCACCAGTAAAATGTTTTATAAAAGGAAAAATCAAATATGTCATTTACAGTGCCAGTGTATGTACTTGCATTGGTCAAGACAAGGACAATGATCTATTTACAGAAGCAAAGATAAACAAATATTTTGCCTTAAAAATAGCAGATACAAGGCTCTGCTTACTCAAAGTCACACAAATTTTCTTGTTAATTTTATTACTTACTCATATAAGCAATATAAGTGGCCTTAGGAATTACCCGGATAAATTACCTAGTAGTCAAGAACTACATTTCCACTCTCCACTTATAGACATACTTGGTATTCCCATTTGCCAAATATAGCAATAATAAAGCCAATCTTATGGGATCACGGCAAATATTTACCCACATAGACCCTTTTAGTGCTATACCGGGCAGTTATCTAATGCAGTTAGCAGCTATGAAACCTTTATATAGCTTTCTCCTCGCTCTGGCAGGATGTCACAAATTAATGGGTGCAAAACATGATTTTTAAAAGAACCTCTGATCCTTTCTGCCAGCCAAGTCTGGCCAATAGGGAGTCATCCTTGCAGAGTAGAGCCTTGCTCCTCAATCCTACAAATATCAGGACAGCCTTCTTCTCCTTGTTAAACATTTTGCAAAGGAACTGGCCTAGAAAACACACATACATACCCATTATATATTTGACATCTAATTACAAACATGTATGCAACTGCATCTTCTGTGGATTCCAGTGCTTTGTGTTTAAGAAATGATGCCTGTATTTCTTTCCAAATGCCCTGCATATATGAGATCATTTCTCAATACCAGGATGGGTTTAAAGAAAAAAAAATTAAGGAGCATCATAAATCATTCTGCAAACACCCCAGCTCTATTCATAGCCATACATATGTTGCCAGTAATACAGATAAATATAGAGTCATAGAAATACACACACAGACTTTGAGAAAATATGCCTCTAGACAGAAACATATTGTGCATATGCAAATAACTGTCTGGCACTGAAGCTTTGCCCTTTAGCATTCACTTAACTGTATCTCTTTCCTATGCCTTCTCCCTCCCGTTTTTCCATCTGTTTATTTTTTCAAACCTTCACTTAAGAATATAGTATAACTTCTCAAAAATCAAGACATACGGTCCTGCAAATACTGCCAGGTATAACAAACAATATTGCTTGTGGGAAGTAAAAAAAAATATAGAGGAGGATATATACAAATTTTCCAACAAAGATTACAGGAAATGGGTTTTATCCACTCTCCCATTCCTGGTTACATTTCAGGTCTGGCTGTTATATTTTAAAAAAGCTGTATAATCCAGGCCTTGTGATCAGCTTCCTTAATTTCTTTCCCTAAATGACATGTCTGGCAAAGGCAGGCTGGCTTCTCAGATGTCTAGATTACACTGTAGCTATGGAAACAGGTGTTAAAGTGCTATGAATTTCAAGTTACACTGATATTCTGCACATCACGTTCTGTACTGATGACAGGTTATTTTACATGCTGACCAATACAACAGCATCAGTCTTACTGATTTATAGGAGACCATTAGGTAGGAGAGTCTCCATGATGAACCTGGGAACCTTTCCCCAGGTTTTACACTCAGCTTGTTTCTGTGCACATGCAGGCTAAGACACACAGTTGAAGGAGCAGTACCTGCTACTATATCCTTTCCAAAGTCTTCAGGACAAGAGTTGCAGATGCCTAAAGTTGAAGTGTATTGATTTTTCCCATATAATAAGTATTTACTGTTTTCTTCTCTTTATGAAAAAAACCCAGTTTGTAGGCAATGCTCACATGGAGAGCTAACTCAGAGCTGAAGCCCTGCAGTAGTTTTCTTGGATTTGCATGAGAGCTATAGAAAACACCCAAGGTTGGGATGGTGGGAGGGCGACATAAACAAATAAATGCCTTTTGCTTTGGTACAAAATTGTCTGTGCAGTGATAACCCTCTCTACCTCCTGCCGCGACTTCTGTAGAAGCTGCAGCATCATGAGGGACCAGGCTGGAGCCTACCACCACTTTCCATTGCCCTGAAGAAAATTCAACTCAAAAAAGCAGCATATTACACTACTACTACCCTTCTCCATCACAGATGGTGAAGTCAGAAAATAGTTTCTGTGTTATTTTGCAGAGATGAATAGCCAGAAAACCAAAGTGTTTCAAAGAAACATCCCTGGTCTTCTTCAGGCTTTATCTCACTATCTTTTATTTTGATACACCACATTACCTTCTATCTCACAAGCCTGATGTTTTGGTGAGAGATTTATGCTGTTCATGTGTGTAGACATTCCCCAAGCAGCTCAACATGTACTTCCTCCTTTGCACCATGCAGTCAGTCCAGTCGCTCCCGAACCTGCCTGTACTAGTAACAGGGCATTTTTAAATTTTCTGGTATTTGTTATATTTTTGGTATCTCTTATTCATAGATGATGAAGTTAGATTTGGTATCAGACTGTATTTTTCTTCCTCAAAGTTTTGCAAACTGAAAAGCTTTTTTTTCTTGAAGGAACTGGTAAACCTCCTTAACTAAGATTATATTGAAAATATATGCTATATTTGGCATAGAAAGTGATCTTGTCAAAGTTCAGTCTTAGATTAAGCACATTAGAAGTAAGGTAATATAATGTGTGGCTCAAACTGCCACACATGCTAACTACAATACCAATGTAGTTGGTAATTACTGTGAGCTACAGTCTGAAATCCCTTATCCATATTCTGTGAAGCTATGAATTTCCATACTGCTTCATAGCAGTTCTGACTTCACACTGCTTTTGTGGAACACATGCCTGAACATCTCAGTTCTTTATTTTACATAAATATATATGAAACAGCATAGAGGTAGGTGTCTTGTAAGATGATCACCCCCACATGGAGAATTGAAATAGGGCCAAAGACTTTTGTAAAAGACTTTTATTTCATTCTATTAAATGCAAACATTTTCAGGCATTAGAAGTTTGGAAATTATTTCAGAGTTGAATAAAAGATCTCTGCATGCTAATGGAGAACTTCAAAGTTACTTAGTTCTCTGAATAAAAAATTCCATACATGAAAAGTAGAAAGGAATATTTTCAAGATTTTTAAATACTTGCACTGGGAAGTCAAAGTTAAGGTGAGGATAGTCATCATATATCTCCCTCTAGTTTCAAGAAGGATAAAAACAGAATGAGAGGAAAGGAACTTGGTCCCTCTTGCTCATGTAGGCAACATCATTCAAACAAATTACAGGCATAATTATTGAATTTCAACACTGTTTATGTTCACATTTGCATGATTAAATGAGAGATATTTGAAGGCTTTTCTTGTTTTGCCTCCCTTTCAAACTTGCTCTGGTTTCACACCGAGACATCCACATTAGTATAACATAAATAGTATGCCATACTTACTGCACTAACTAAAACTGAACTAGTGAAACACAAGTTTTCAGTAGTCACAATCTTGTCTGGTGACACCTGTGAACTCTGTAGGCTAATACTAATACTAATACTGCTTTTACTCAGCTATTCAAATTTTTAAAAGCATTACTCACTTGACACAGCAGGGTCTGCTTTGACTGATCACAGCAGGAACAAGCATTTAAAGGGCCAGTTCAGATTTCAGATTCTTTTCCCTATCCAATGCCTTAAGAGCCAATGTTTCAAAGGATTTTTGTGTGCAGACAAAGGATCTTAGATCCACTGCCTCTATGGCAACTGAAGACTTAAAAAGCATTCATTTCTTCTAAACATAATTCATACACATGGCACTTTTTGCACCATTATATCAAATCAAGTCCTTCCCTAAGGAAAACCTGATTCTGTTACATCCAGTCAAAATAACTACACACACGACACATGGTTTGCTCCAATAATTCCCCATTAATCAGCCTGCATTGGTTTTATATGTGCAGGTCCCAGAGGTTAATGAATGGATCATTAAATCTACTGTGCAATCAGTCCTCCAGAGTATGCCCATTTTTTGCCACATCACTTGTTTAAGCAAGCATTCTACTTAATGGCAAAGGCAGAAATTAAAAGCTCAGAAGCAGATCATGCCAAAAGAGATCTGTTTTTTTAAAAATCTTCTCTACAAGTATTTGGCAAAAAGATGCGAAGGGTGAAACAAAAAAGGTCAGGAGAGAATGATTTTGAAAACTAAGTATCATAAACAGGTTTAACTTAAAAAGATAAAAAACAACAAACAAACAAACAAAACACACAAAAAATGAACCCACAGAGTTATTTGATCTCCCTCAAACACTCACACCCATTCTGTGTAGAAAACTAGAGATGCCTGTCAGGGATGTAAGAGATGTAACACACACACATGAAGTGTTAAGTATCCCTGACTCCTGCACAGAAAACATCACTGTTCCCATGTCCCAGCTGGTATCTTTAAATAGCTCACATTATTTATGCTGTACATAGTGTTAATGTCCTTCAGTTGCTCTATTTTCAAGGATGGAAAAGCAGTTGCTAAGCATTTCTAAATGACAGTCCCAGGGTTCATTAAAAATATGGCAAACATTTGCTAAGCTCATTAAGTGCAATTTTTGTGCATGTGTGTATCAGATTCCCCCTCTGCATGTTGTGCGTGACCAAACATCTATTAACCCTAATCCCATTGATGAGTCTGATACATTCAAACCAGCAATTAGACAAAACAAAAGGGATATTTATGGAGGGACTCATAAGTGGGCTTTCATATTGGTCTAAACTGTTGCAAAATGACAGTTTAATTCCCTTCTGTTAATCCCCACCTACTAGAGTACTCCCTTTATTTGATTATAGGTTGTCAGATTTAGAGATTCTGATTGAATCAAAATTTGAAGTAAACCAGAAATACACAATAATTACACTTGCTAGGCACTGCTGCCTACTGTACAAGCAGAGTAAATGCAACAAAAATTTAAATAAAATTCAAAGAAAAAAGGATTTCAGGAATCAGCTACTTACAAAAATAAATGTATATATTTCCTCCATTTAAATAAAGAGAAAAAAATAATTTCTGTTTTTCAGTAGAATAACATGTTTTGATATGATTGTCTTCTAAACAGAATTTTTCTAGAACCAAGAGCATTTCTCCACAGCCGCAGGGGAGACATCTCACCCTTCTTAAATGGAATGGCCTTTCTAGCACACAGACATGCCCTTCTCACACACCTTTTCCACCACTGTGAAGCACAGATATTATTGTGAACTCTGCAAAATATTTGCAGTATAGATTTGCAAGCCGAGAGTCCTGTATGGAAAAGCCCAGAAATATTTGTTAACAAAATATCTGCCTGTTTATTAGGTAGTGCTTACAACACTAAGTTGTTAGTAACTACAGACTTGTCAGTAACATTTAACAGTGCAGATTTACGTGCTGTTCTGTAAAGCACCAACTGGACTGATGTGAGTTAGTAAGGAGGGAACATAATTTATGCTGTCACAAACTAATATTATGAAGTTTCCACAGCACAGTGACAGTGTTTTGAAAGTGAAAACTTCTGAGATTTACATAGAATAAAACAAACAAACGAACAACACAAAGAAGACTCATTCAGTAACTTTTTCTAAAACATTTCCTCAAGAAAAAGTTTCCTTTTTGTCGAAGGGATTTTTCTTTAAGTCAAAAATATTATGGTTCAATTTCACACGTACAAAAAGAAAGATCATTTACTATGTGAAGTCATTTTCAAATAATTTCCTCTAGTTCTCCAGGAATCCCACTTCGTACTAATCAAAGGCTTCTAAAAAGTGATCAAACAGACAACCTTCAGAAGGAAACACTCAACTCAGCAAAGATTTTTAATTAATTATTCTAAGTCTTATTAAACCAGGAGAAAAGCAGCTCCTCATTTCAGAAGAACTGTAATAATTATCTAAAGAGAAAATATTTGTGTATGTGTATAAATACAGAGATGTTGTCAGTCATTTTAAATTGCATTTTAAAATAAACATTCTTTCCTCAAAATCTTCAGTGAAATAAAGATGCTCTAGAATATGCTTCTTCTTTAAGATTTAATGTTATAAAGTAGTCCTTTCAGCATACTAGTTTGTGCTACTGACCTAAATCTTCTGTTTAGTTATTCAAGAGATGTCTAACAGATAAACACTACCTGAAATTTCTATTTCCCACTCTATACTGTCATACCCAGAGATTTTTCTCCTCTATGATGGTGATATTTCGGTGATTCCAGCAAATCACCTGTACAGGAACATCTTCCACATAAGTTATCAGCTTCTCTTTCCCTCAATAAAATCAGTATATCACAAATCTATCAGCATATTTTCAGTAAATATGACAAAACTTTACTAAATAACAAAGGTAGTGGAAAGGTCCACAGTGCAAAGGGACTCTCTGTGCCGAAGTGTGTATGCTTGGATATATTTCAGCTTTTAAAAAATTCTAGCTTCAGATTGGTCCCCTGCATAACTCAACAGGAAAGGAAACAAATCATCATGGATTTTTTAATAACCTAAAATCAATAAGATGAAGTGAGCATTAATGCTCCTACAGTTACTGCATTAAAAAGTAGTTGTGGGAAAAGAGCACATGCATTTATAGAGACTTAAGATAAAACACTGATAAGTAAACCGATCATTAAAACCAAAAGCAGAAAACCTTTATATCTTAGATATATTAAAACACAAAATTATATTTTTCCCTGAATTATGCATTTTTAATAATAATTTTCTCACTATTCCTTTGCCAAAGAGTTTAAAAAACAGATCTGTGAGCTTTGTCTTATCAGATACTGAGTTATATAGAAGCACATTGTACATTTTACAGAATGGAGAGCAAACCTGAAGACGTTTAGGTCTGAAGATGATGAAGCTCATGCAATTTTCTGTTCTTGCAATAGTATGTGCTACTGCTTCAAATTCACTACTCAGAACATTTTTTCTTTGACATAACTCCCAGCACAGAAGAGACTCCTGCCACACCTGAGAAAAAGAGGTGCCAAGGGCGATCAAGATCTTGAAGGCCATGAAAGTAACTCTGCTGGTACTTCTGGTTTAATTCTTCTTGAGTTTTAAAACAAAACTGGAACAAGAAACTTCACTGTGTATGCTTTACCATTCTTTACCAATTCTCTATGCTGTATTTTATGTTAAATAGATATTTCAAGCCAATATAGGTTGTTTACTAAGTGGATTACTACAAGGTAATAGAAGTATGTACAAGCAAGGTCATGTAGAATACTTCAAATTATAGTTTAAATGTCTTCGATTTGCAAGTTTAACTAGTCTTAAGCATTATCTTTCCCTTTTTTTTTTTTGATGACTTGGAAGAGCTGGGCAAAAATGAAAGCCCTCAGTCATATAAAGTTACCTAAAAGCAAAGTTAAATAACAGCATCTGTATATGTTTAAACCGGCACATATTTTAACTGGTTACCTGTGCAACTAAGTTCTGAGTTAGTAGGGACCAAGAAGCAATCAAAGTTTCCGAATACTACACACTTCAGCAGTCAGAAAAGGACTTAGGAGATTTGAAAAGCAGAAATGAGAGAATGCAGACTATTGTTTTGTGAAGAACTTTCTTTTCAACTTACTCTTTGCACATGAGCAAAATTTTCTGGTAAGAAAAATGAAAAACAGATTCTGCATCCATCTTTACCTTCTTTACCTTCTGCAAAAAGAATACAGATCTGAGAACATCACATAGCCAATATAGTAATTAACTATCTCACTTTCTGGATGTAATAAATAATGAATTGGCCTAAATTAACTTACCACAAGATTATCCCACAAGGAGATCATACATACAAACAAATGCAAGAGGAAAAAAAGGATAAACTGTTTTTCCTAATTTTCACTTCCTCTTCCTAATATCTATCTTAAAAATAAACTTGGAAGGATATGAAGGATTTTGTGGCTTTATTAATATAATAAATAAACCACACAACCCAGTTGCTTGGATTTCCAACAATCAAATCAGTTTATTAGAAGTGAACATTGCCTTTTATATGCCTTCGGACAACACATGATTCACCTAGCCAACCACCATGGGACTTACCACTGCCTATGTGTGTTAGAATGTATTTTGGGAACTACTTCTCCCAGGATGCACCACCCAGCACCCCTGAAACATGTTCCCCACAAGATTTGATCGTAATATTGTTGTCTCCTGAAATCCAGAAAATTATTTGTAACATACAGTCTTAAGCAAACTTATTTGCAGCCACACTTAATCTCAGTTATAATATTTTAACAGTTAGAAAAAGTATTTTTCTTGTTTTTATTGACAAAGTTTGTTGGAAGTCTCTCAGCTCTCGCTGTTTGATTTTTTCTTTGTTTTATTTTCCTTTGCTTTATAGCATTCTTGTGAAGTATTTGCCATAGTCATCACTCACAATACATTAGACATTACTTTCCACCAAGGCTGTCCTTAGACCCTTTTCAAATTGTGAACATATATCTTTATGGGCATTGTCAAAATCCAAATAGTGAAATTATAACACTTGAAAAGAGGTGGTCCAACTGGGATCAAGTGGGACCAAGTGGGACTTCTGCACTGGAAGTCTGATTTGGGAGCATTACAAGGATAGGAGAAGTATATTCATATACGTACACAATTCACCTGTTCAGCAAGTGGTGAATTTTGAGCTCTCACTTCTATTTCCTTCTATTTCTCTTCTTCCCAAAAACAGAAAAAACAAAACAAAAGGGAAAAAACAAATTATTTCACTAGCTTAAAAAAATCTATGAAGTATTCTGAGCATGTCTGGCTTTAGTTACATTACAAAGATTTACTTTATTTCCTTTTTTTTATAAAAGCATTTTAGTGAAGAATAAAAATGTAGAAAAAGTCTCTTGACAAATTCAGAGTTAGATTCTGAATCCAAAGATAAACCAAGCAGTATTTCAAGAGATAAACTGTAACTGAAAATCCACCTTTTCACATATATGATAAAATATTAACAAACAGCAACAACAAACAAACCAACAAAAACAATTAACAACAATAACAGCAGCAACAACAAAACAGCACTGAGGCAGGGGTTGTCCAAGAAATGTTCAGCTTTAAATCCAGACTTTGGAAACAACATCTTTCTGAAAACATGTGGAAAAAATATGTTAGAATGGAAAGAAAATTAATAGGATTTATTTGCTATGTTTTACTGCTGGTGGTGTATCAGAAGCAAAATATCCGTATTAAAACATGGTGTTCTTTTTCAGCCTTCATCCAGCCACTAAGCCCTTTCGGGCCCAGCCATTCAGGCAGAGTTTGCAGGTTTTCCACTAGATTACTGAAAATGATGCTAAACATAAGTATCCTTCATTTTACAGAGCTCTAATTTAAACGCATATCCTATTACAATGGAACAGCAAGTTTCGAGACCACAACAATCTTGGCATTTGCTCCAGAGAAAGACAGAACAAAATGGTCCTCAAAGGTCCATTCAAGTTCAACTGGATTCTGCTAAAATCACAAGTGGTTTTTTTGTCACTGTGTTGTGCAGCAGAAAGGACACCGTCAGTGTGCTTAGACTGCACCAGTGCGTGCAAGGACCACAGCCTTAAATCTTTCACTAGGTGCTCTAGAAGAGGTTGCTGTTTGGGTAGAGATGTAACATTTCAGACTTCCACATCTAAGGTAAAATCTCTCTCAAAAGCAGGCACGTGGAGGGTTACATATTAACAACCAGTCCCAGTTACACCTAATGGGATTTGCCTACGTTGAAAATGTAGCCTTTAGAGTTAGCATAACAAAAACCTTCTATAAATGGCCAGGAAGACTGAACATGCAATTAAATAGCTGTGTTTTCTGAATCAGTATGAATTGATTGAAAAGTAAACACTTGACCTTAATCTATTACTGTCATATAAAATTGGCTTTCTTCCTAAGAGACATTAAGAAATTTGGTCTGACTTCTTATGTCTGTATGAAGTGTCTCTCAAAGAAGGAAAAATCTGCAAACTATCATCCAGAGTAGAATAATAACAGACATTGTATCATTTGACTAAATTCAGTCTCTATTACTGAGTATTTACGTGGACTTCGATTAACTGTGAGCCATAACACTGTTACACCAGAAACAGCATATTATGTCTAGAAGCTCATCAGGCCAGAAACCCTCTATGTCTGAAATTTGTATAGCCCTTAACGTATTCATATGCAGTTTAAACCTACCCTACAGAACCAATGGGCATGTACCCATTATCATTATAATTTTGCTTGAAATAAGACAAAATAAACAAAGTGAGAGGAAGAGAACTCCTAGATTCACTTAAATAGACAGCAGATTTTTTATTAGACTGAAAAAGGAAGCAGTTTTGTGCTCTTAACTAAAGAAAGCATATTCAAAGCACAATGAACGTGAGTATGGTATCTTTGAGGGTGCAACAGGGGCAGGGAATCAAACATCTTTTTCCTCAAGAGTTACAAAAAATTCATTAATTGCACTATATGCCCAAGTAACTTTCTTTTATCTATGTATTTAAAACGAAAGGGGAAATGATAACGAATTAAAGAGTGCCTGACTTAGAGGCAATAGAGCATATCAGCATTCAAAAAAGAAAAAAATCTAAAATGGAAACAATTTGAAGAGAATAAAATTATACTCACAAACCTGAAAATTGAGTGAAATAAAGTGAAGATTCACTAGCCTCTAGAATATGTCTCAGACTACGAGACAAATTAGTAATAAGTAGGAATTCTTGTAGCTGAAAGCTGGGAGCTGTTTTCATGGTTAATAGGTCAAGATACATAGTGAATATAACATAAGGAAAGAAATATTTGCAGACAGTGATGACCCCAAGCCCAGCCAAAGTTCTCACAGTTTGTAAGAAAAAGTATTCTACCTCTTAAAAATTGTTTCCCTCTGTTCTCACAGGTCAACCTCTCAAAAAAAAGACTGCATTCTAGGCTGGCCAGCATTCTAGTACTCATCACACCTGTGACCCAAAAGATTTGTCTTGTGGCATATGTTGCACAGAGCTCTCCCACTGGGTCAATAGATTTCACAAGCAGTGTAATACAATTGCTGAATTGGATCCATGAAGTTAATTGAAGTAAAAATTACACTGTAGCTGTTTCCTTTCTTTTTTTCCTGCAAGATTATGTTCAGGAAATAAATTACATTTTTTTTATATTTCTATGAAGGCATTCCAGCATTTTAAACCTTTCTTGACTTAGGTGCCATAGACAGGATTTCAGTCCTTGAGGTTTACCAGCACAGATTTCCATCCTTATTTTCTTCACAGAGAGGAGATCCTACAGAGAGAAGTTAATGCTTGATGTATTTTTTAGAACTAAAAAGAACTCTTTCTCATCCAGTCCAGCGCTTCTGTTTAAATGGAAACAAAAAGGTTGTCAGACTCAAGCCTTCATCCAACACAAAATCTTAAATTCTTAGAAGCCTAGGTAACTGTCTAGGTTGTTTGTTTTGCGGTTGGATAGGAGATTCAACTACAGCCTTGATCTATAATGTTTATTGTGCTTTACCTTTGACTGGCAGGACTTGATGTCTTCATCTAGTTCTTTAACTTCGCAAGCTGACATCTGCAAAGGGAGTTTTAGAAAACATAATAAATATTTTTTAACATGCATACAGTTTTTATACAATATATGATTTTAGATTAATGGCTAAAATTAGAGTAATAGGAAAACTATCTACTGATAAAAGAAGTAGCTGTTTTTCAGACCTCACAATGAGATTTTCCTGTATTTGTGTTAATTATAGAGGAGGCAACCCTCAACATTTAAAGTATAATACCAAGTTATTTTTTAAATCATCAGAAAGAACGGGAAGAAAAAAAAAGAAAAGGCAAGTACTCTTAAATCTGAAATCAGATAAATTTTATTTTTTATTTCCATTGCCATTCTGGGAAACACAGTGCTCCTCAGTCCCACCTTCCATTATGCAAGTAATATCTCTTCTGCACATGCATGGCTTTCCCCATGCTTGTGCACTGCAGCTGGGGGGGTCTTTTTCAAATGAGTCTAGGGGTTTACTTCATGCCCATAGTCTTCAGTCTTTCTTTCAAGCAATCTTGGAGGACCATCAACCAATCATAAAACAGCAATTAAATATAGTTTATATAAGAACTCTCTCCAAGGACAAAGTTCCCGTTTTATCAGTGCTTGTTTTCTCCTAACTTGGCAGGGAAAGAACAAAGCTTTTACAGGTGGCTGGGCCGAACACAGACCAAAAGTATCAGTGTAATTAACCCCTGGTACACCATTTAAGGCAATTTGCATTTTGACAGTCAGAAACATGACCGTAGCAGCTTGTGTCTGACTATGAGACTATCAGACAAGAACTTTACCCCTAGTACAATCTTTTACACTGGTCTGTATGATATCAAAAGGAGGATGTGAAATGAGTTTCTGTTCAAGCTCTACATGTGGTGTCTCAGACTAACTGGGAACTTGAGTTTCAGGAATTTGTGACTACTTTTTTTTTTTTTTTAAGTAGCAAGATCCAAGTCAGTTCGGGAATTTTTTTTTCAGTTTCAATTGAGTGTGAAGCATGCCAGGATCAGATGTGATTTACTAAAGATGGCATTCAAATCTAAATGAGAATGATTATTTGCTACTTAATAGAAAATTCAGGGAAGTAGCATTTTAAATAGTAGACCGGATGTATGAGGAAACACCTACAGCATCAACCATAGATGTGTGAATGCGCAGGAATATTTGTAAAGGTCATGGTCAGCCCAGAAATTATCTGACGTAATCACACAAAATACAATAACTGTAAGGGACAGTAGGGCTGACTGTAGTTATTGGTAGGTGAGAGAAGGCTTCAGAACAGCTCCTGGGGGAGCATTGATGCAGGGTCAGGACCTGGAACTCAGAGAAGCACTTTAATGGTTTTTGCATAAACATGATCTCTCACAATCAGCTACTCTGTATGCCCGGTTTGCACTAAGTGCAGTTTTCTTGGTCTCTTCCCCTTCCAAAACTTCGATGTTTTTGGCTTACCTCTCATATACACAGTTCCTCTGCACCTACTGCCAAACATGACAAAGTCCTCATTGTCAGTAATTCAACTATATTTACTCCTATAAGGGGCTATTTTGAAACAGATTTTACTAATTAAAACATAAGCACAGTAAGAATTTTGCCATTTTATTACACAACTAGAAACCAGAAACAAAGATTTGTGTACATATGATGCACTCATTTTGCCTGGAGTAGAATTAATTTTCTTCACAGTAGCTAGTATGGGGCTGAGTTTTGGATCAACACTGGAAACGGTGTTGGTAATACAGAGATGTTTTTGTTACTGCTGAGTGGCACTTACAGGGTATTAAGGCCTTTTCTGCTCCTCAAACCACCTCACCAAAGTGGTGGTCCCAGGCTGGGAGCGCACAAGCAGCTGGGAGGGGACATGGCCGGGACAGATGACCCTAATTGAAAAAAAGGATATATCAGATCATATGGCATTGTGTTCAACATATAAAGCTGGAGACAGAAGGAAGAAGAAAGAAGGGGTGACATTTGGAGTGATGGAATTTGTCTTCCCAAGTCATCATTATGTGTGATGGAGACCTGGTTTCCTGGGGATGGCTGAACTCCCACCTACCTATGGGAATTGTTCAATTAATCCCTTGTTTTGCTTTGCTTGCATGTGTGGATTTTGCATTACCTATTAAACAGTCTTTATCTCAACCTACTAGTTTTCTCACTGCTATTCTCTCTGTTCTCTCCCCCGTCCTGTTGGCAGGTGGATCAGTGAGTAAGCAGCTGAGTGTGGCATGGTTGTCAGCTGAAGTTAAACCATTACACATTGGCAAATGTGGTATACACTGGCTTTCCTTGAGAAAACAACATTCCCAGGAATATTAAGATATCTCTGAGGTATCTGGAATATGCAGAATTAAAACAAAGAAGTGTTCAGGAAAGAGAAGTTTCAAGGAATAAGCAGCTCACTGGTGAAACACACAGAAAAACCACACATAAAAAAATAAAAATACCAGCATCATCAAAGAGAACAAACACAACATTTTTAATTACTACAAATACAGAGGAAAATATACGTGCAGTGTTAAAATGGTTGTTAAATCAGTTGGACAATAGTATTAGAGTTTTCAACTAAACTGTATGCTGAGAAAAAATTCTCTAATGTTGATCTGAAAGCAAATGTGCCACACTGCACGTTCCATTTCTCTGGCAGTCACCATGGGTACATAGGCAATCTGATAGAGAACTTATCATTAAAAATCAAGGTCAGAAATATTGTTGGAACTTCAGTTTTCTCCATTACTCTTGTCATCAGCTCTCCTGTCTTATTTAGTAGGGGAAGGTACATTTTCTTCAATCTCTTTTTCTGGTCTACATACCTGTAAAGCAGAATCACAGAATCACAGAGTTCTGTAAGGTAAGGTTTCAAGGGACCACCGTGGGTCTTCTGGTCCAACCTCCCTGCTCAGGCAGGGTCATCCTAGAGCACATTGTACAGAATTGTGACTAAGTGGATCTTGAGCATTTCCAGTGAAGGAGACACCAAAATTTCTCTGGGCAATCTGTTCCAGTGCTTGTTCACCTGCACAGTAAAGAATTTCTTCCTCATATGCAGAAGGAACTTCCTGTGCATTAATTTCTGCCCATTGCCTCTTGTCCTATGGCTTGGCACAACCGAGAAAAGCCTGGCTCCATGCTTTTCATTTCCTCCCTTCAGATACTTGTGTACGTTGATGACATCTCAGTTGTCTCTTCTCAGGGTTAAACAGACCCAACTCTCTCAGCCTTTCTTTGAAAAAGAGATGATCCAGTCCCTAAATCACCTTTGTTGCCCTCTGCTAGGCATCCTCCAGGAACTCCATGTTACTTTTGTACTGAGGAGACCAGAACTGGACACAGTAGTCCAGATGTGGCCTCACCAGGGTAGAATAGAGAGGCACAATCACCTCCAGTGACCTGCTGGCAATACTCTTCCTAACGCACCCCAGGATACCATTGGTCTTCCTGGCCACAAGGACACACATCTGGCTCATGGACAGCTTGTTGTCCACCAGGACCCTCGCATCCTTCTTCACAGAGCTGCTTTCCATCAGATCAGACCCTGACCTGTGCTGGTGCCCAGTGTTATTCCTTCCCAGGAGCAGGACCCTGCTCTTGCCTTTGCTGAATTTGAGAATGTTCCTCTCTGTTCATCTCTCCAGTCTATTGAGGTTCTTCTGAAGGGCTGCACAGCTCTCTGGGGTATCGGCCACTCCTCTCAGCTATGAGGGGAACCTATGAGAATGTTGTGACAAACAGTGTCAAAAGCCTTGCTGCAGCTGAGGTGGACAATATCCACTGCTCTCCCCTCATCCATCAAGGTAGTTGTTTCACCATAGAACACAATCAGGTTGGTCAAACACAATTTACCTTTAGTGAATCCATGTTGACTACTCCCGATCAATTTCCTGTCATTCATGCTGACGGAGGTGGTCTCCAGAATGAGGTGCTCCATCACCTTTCCAGGGACTGAGGTGAAGCTGAGTGGCCAATAGTTCCCTGGGTGCTCTTTCTTGCCCTTTTTGAATACTGGAGGGGCATTTTGCTTTCTTCCAGTCCTCAGGCACCTCTCCTCATCTCTATGACCTTTCAAAGATGATCAGGAGTGGTCCAACTATGGCGTCCACCAGTTCTCTCAGCACTTGTGGATGGGGCCCGAGGACTTGTGGATGTTAAGTCTTCCTAGGTGTTCTCTAATCCAATCCCCCATGACCAAGGGAAAGTCTTTCTTCCAAAATTCCTTTACCCTGTTCTCCTGTGTCAGAGATTCCTGAGAACTGGTCTTTTCAGTGAAGATCAGTGGAAAGAAAGCATTTAATAACTCTGTATCCTCTGTTACCAGGGTTGCCCCCTCCATTTAGTAACAGGCCCACATTATCTTTTATTTCCTTTTTGTTACTGATCTATTTGAAAAAGTTCTTTTTGCTGTCCTTGACATCCTCGTCCATGTTTAATTCCAGGTGGGCCTTGGTTGCCTTTGTCTCATTTCTACATACTTTGATGACCTCTGTATTCATTCCAAATGACCTGACCCTCCTTCCGTCTCCTGTGTGTTTTGTGCTCACACTTGAGTAATGACAGGAGTTCTTCATCCACGGATGTCTCTTGCCCCCTTGGCCTGATTTCTTGTTCATCAGGACGCACCGTTCTTGAGCCTGGAAGAGGTTGTCATGGAATATCAACCCCTCTTTCTTGCAGAGTCTGTCCCCATGGGATTCTTCCAAGAAATCCCTGCAGAGGCTAAAATTAGCCTTCTTGAAGTCCATGGCTCCAATCTTATTACTGCCTTACTTCCTCCTCGCCTGATGTTGAACTCCACAATCTCATGGTCACTACAGCCTAGGTTGCCGCAGCCTTCATATATCTCCAGCAAAGCCCTCCCTGTTAGTATGAGGTCAAGCAGCACAGCATTCCTTGCGGGATTCTCCATTACCTGTGACAGGCAGTTGTCATCATCGCTTTCCAGGAACCTCCTGGGCTGTTTGTGCCTGTGACTCTGAGGCTGCTTTGAGCTACCTGTAGAAGGCCTCATCCTCTTCCTCCTTCTGGTCAGGTGGCCTGTAGCAAACATTCACAAAAACCCTTCATCATCATTATCATCATCATCATCAGCAGCAGCAGCAGCAGCATTATTAAATATTAATTATTATTGGTGGTGATGATTGTTGTTAATTATTATCATTATACTTAAAATTAACATTGTTGTATCACCCTCACCACAGTCAGCTCCGATTATGCCTTAGATTTCCTAATCCCATCCTCTCATGCTTAAAGAAGAACGTCCTTAAAGAGTTGACAAATCCATTTGTTTCCTACGGTCCTGAAGGCAGTTTCTCATAAGTTCTATCCACTTATTTCTTACAAAATTGAAAGTTGTCTCTCCTAAAATTTAGCACTCTGACTCGACTTGTCAACAGGTCCCTTTCCCTCAAGACTATGAATTTATCAGTGTACAATCATTGCAGACTACAACCTACCACCACTTGTTATCCCTTGTTCTTCTGTGTTGATGAGCAACAGGTCCAACAGTACTTCTCCTCTGGTCAGATTGTGGTGAGGTCTTCAAATTTGAGGTCTTACAGAAGTAAAAATGGGAAGAAAGCACTTACAGGCACAATTCTAGACAGATTTCAAATAAGTAATCTTTTATAATGGATAGATTGTAACATGGAGCAGATAAGGGTGGATTTGTGTTCTTTTTGGTAAAAAAAACACGTATTCAAAGTCACTTGCAAAACAGTATACTGAATCAACTGTACTTTCAAGTAAATCAACTAGTATTTTAATTTCAATTTTCAAGTTAATGGAAATTATAAATCTAAATTTCAGGACTGTAGGTGTCATGAGTCTTATAGCATCTATTATTCACAGAAATCACAGGCCTTTTGTGCTGACTGACATCCAGTTAGTAGAGTTAAGGGGCCTTTTCCAAGAATCTTGCTGCTACAGGCAACCCTCCAGAAACATGTGGCCTCAGGGTCACTAGATGTTTCACTCCTGTAAAAGACGGAAGTGCTACCACCTTCAGATTCACAAGCTTCTGGCAACAGAATCAAGATAAAGGCAAACATTTTGTTCCAACAGGAACAAACCATTTTTTTGGTGGCAATGCAACTGCTTTCATGAATAATAAAGATACAGAGCCAAACTGAAGTTCAGTCAGCTTAGAAGAATAAAGTATTTTGCCGTTTCACAATGACTGTTCTTATTTTTGGATGCCTGCAAGATCTTGCTGCAAAGCTATTATTATGAGGTCCCCTATATGTAAGAATTGGTGTTGCAGGAAGAGACAGAACTGTGTCTTTAGGAATTGTACAGAAGAAACAGCTACAAAACAGTCCCTTGAGACAACTCCATCTAGAAGAAACTTTCACCAAAGTTTGAAGTCCCACCTACAGGGCTCCCAAAACTTTTGAACAAGAGTATTAGCTCCTACTTATCCCCACAGAATTCCTGGGTAACAAAAGAGTGGCAGAGAGATCAAGATTTAGGCTAAAGGAAATAAAAATTTTCTCTCTTTTTCAGTGTTTATCTTTTTCCTTGTCTTGAAAATATCCTTGATTTCATTCAGCCTGTTTATTTCTACAGTAAATATCCAGGCACATGCACTTTGAAAATTATGAACATATGTATTTGAATTGAAATGAGATGCAGAAAATAAAGCAAAAATATGTAAAATAGGAGTTATTGTAAAGTCTACCTCATTATGTTTGCCTGCATCTCAAGTCTGGGGAGTTTCCCCTTTCTGCTCCCACTGCATATTGTCTAAAGAAGATACTTTAACATATACTCTTTTGAGAGTAGTAAGTCATCCAAAACCTGGAAGGTGATATTGAGAATCATATGTATGATGACCCCATAAAAAAAAGCAAAAAGCATCTCTAGTCCTTTTGTTTACAAAGGGGTTCCCTACTTTAAATCATTTCCGGGAAAATCAATTGTAGAAACCAATGCTACGAATCAGACCTCCTTCATCTCTCCCTTTCTTTCCTGGTGCCATTTGGAGGTTCACTTATAGCTCTGTACGAAGGGGTTGGGAGTAGCTGCAGCTGTGCAGCAGATGTGTCTGGGGATGTTCTGCACATGTGGGATAGATTATGGAAAACCACTTTGGAGGAGGATCAGGGAGAATGTGACTCCTACCATTACTGTCTCTCCCTTCATAAGATACACAGCAGTTGCCAGGTGTTATAGAAGAAGCAGAGAGACTTGATCTAGAGATCCAGATCAGAAGATCAGGAACCCTAGAGATCAGGAGTCAGTCCAAGAGAGCTTTACCTTCCAAGGTAGTGGGAAAGTACAAGGTCTGCCCATGCCCGATGGTGCAGGAGGTGATGGTGAGGCAAAAAATTCATTCTGGGAGATCTGCACATTCCCTTCCTGGTCACACCACACCCAACAGTTTTCTTGGATATACCCTTTTGCATATATCCAGTTATTTTTATTTCTGTAGGAGAAATTAGCTGTAATTTGAATTGATCTTTTAGACAAAAGGAATTTATATTGAATTTTGGTTTGAGTTTAAATAGCTTCAGAAAAAAAGGAAAAAGAGAAAAAAATGAAGAAAATACTGTGGGTTAGATCACCATGATTATATTTTCTAAGCAAAATATTTCCATTTCTTAACTATGAAAACATTTTTCAAAGTCAGCTTAGATTTATTGTTAAGAAGTATGAAAATTGCAGAAATACGATGCCTTGATTTATTTCAGATTAAATAAAACATTCCTATTGGGTGATTAAATTTCTCATTTTATTATATTTGGTCCAGTTTGAATCACAAATAAATAAATAGCTGAATTTTCATGGATCTTGAATTGACTATAACTAATCTGATTAGAAAAATAATCATTTGGCAATTTTCTTGGTGAGTGGGCACACTAAATGCCACAAATTCACAGACATGGTTTGTGTCCAATTTAAATAAAAAAATGTAACATTTAATATTAGTAAAAGGACTTGTTATAGCTGTGTTGGTCTAAATATAAAAAAGAGGAAGAGTTTATAGTAGTGATGTGAGATGTGCTGGAAAAGTGGGGACAACCCTCTTCCCTTCTTGCTCCCTCCACAGGCAGAGAAGTTCCCAGCACTGTGGTCCCATTCCAAGAACCATGGCAGCTGAGGTACCTTTTAGATCAGTCACCAGAGCTGGGAGCCAGGGCAGATTTTGGACAGGTGAAATGCAGATACCTGCCTGGGCCAACAGTTTGGCCAAGCCTTGCCTGAGTATCACCCTGTAGTGAGCAGCCTTACCAGCACACCTTCAGTTTAGGAGACCCCAGTACTACCAGCCCCTTAGCAAGATTCTTTCATTCCAATTTTAAGTTCAGCAATAAATCTGTTTTTCATTAATGAGAGAATTAACAAGAGAGACAATCTCATTTCAAACCTATTAAAAACAAAATTAGGTATATTAAACAAGATATATAAAGTGGTATGGGAAACTTCTTTCACCAATAACCATGACTGCAGCCAGAGTAATCCCATCTAAATTGCTGTTGAAAAATTGCGTCCCACGGTTTTCATATTTCTGAAGGTCACCAGCTCCCTCAGACTAGCCCTACCTTAATTTCCCTTGCATTAGTTTTACAGCAGCACAAGTGAATGGCCTTTGAGAGAGTTACTTCTTTCCATAAACTCATTTTAATAAACTCAGGATCTGGTTAAGTAGGTTTAATTACACAGATGCTGTTCTTGTCTCATTGACTCTGGTAGAAGTCTGTGGTGTAAAGCAATCCAAGAAAAATCAGAATCGGCACCTCTGCTTGCACTGTGGTGAAAAGCATGTCTGATTATGCTGAAAGAGCTTGTATCTTAGGTGGGAAATACTAGATTACAAGCAGAATATTGTATCTAAACATGACATGTAATTCATTGCACTCTCCTATATCTCACCTACATCTATTGTCAGATCTTTTTTTTCCTTTTTTCCTAGTTACAACAAGGAATGGAAATGTGGTAGAAGTCAAAAGGTTGAATTTTACAGTTACAGTTCTTATGCAGATGTGCTCATTTGTTGAAGCTTAGCATTTAACCACAGACCATGACTGGAATTTATTAACTCACTAAAAAATTATAGTATTAGGTCCTCACACATTGTGTAGTGACTGCTTGCTTAATTATCCATATCTAAAGAGTTAAAATGGTGGCTTTTGATGATTTAATATTCTATGAGCTTTCTGCTGGTGTGCAGTGTACTGTGTATTAACAACACAGGTCATGGAATACACACTGAAAGCTCACTCTGGAAATACCTGAAGGACACATTGAACTCTTCAGAAATCTGTGTCATAATACTTCATGTGTTAACAGAATACATGGCACAGTGATGCGTAGCAAAGGATCAGCCTGGGGTGGGCATCTGAAGTGCTCTGTCTTGCTGCCGAATGTTAGAGTGAAGCATTGTAATTTTATTCCAATTACACTTTTAGTGCCATGATGTCACAGCGTAAATTCGTACTTTTGCATGCAGCTCATGCTGGTGTGATGACAGCTCTTAAAATATTGAGCAATTGTAGGCCCGTCAGCATAAAATTATTCTAACATGGTGCTTTTATTAGTGCTTCAATAAATGCCTTTCTTCTTGTGTTCCAAGGTGGCATTTGCAAATGAGCTAATTTCTCAGCAGTACGATAATTGTGTTGCATTTATTTTGTGAGGTGGGGATGGAAAAGGGAGAAGAAAAATGCTGTTACATAAAAGAGGTTCTTTTGCCATCAAAACTACATTCACTATAGTTAGGCAAGTTTAAAAAAGAGCAAGTTAACTAAATGACTGTACGATTATTTAAATGAGCTTGGTGCTTTATAAAGCCATAGAGGGGTATAAATACTTTTTCAAGCCATATAACAAAAGCTGTGACAGCCCTCTCACAAGAAACATTTCCTGAAAGTCAAGCGGAAACTATGTTTGCTAACTGATGACAGATATTTTGGGGTTCAGAATGTAACTACTTCAACAAACTAAATCCAAACCAGATGTCAGCTAACCTAATTCTCAGGGCAAAATGCATAAGAAATAAAGTTAAGGGAGGAAGTGAATTTTAAACTGTTGTCTTCCACTGTTTGTGTCATCTAGAAATAGACAAAACAGTGCAGAGAAAAATGATTCATGAATGGAACTGTGCAATCATAGTGCTAACTTAACATGAAAGACTCAAATTTACCTGGATGCACAGATCCAACAATTAATTTGAGAAGATTTTTTATAATTTCTTGTTTGATTACTTAGACTTACAAAAACAACTGACTTTCCAAATTAGTGCTCAGTATGCATCACTCAGTGTTCACAAATGCGAAATACATTCAGTCACTGAAAGCATTTAATTTTAAGGGTATTACTTTAAGGGTATATTGAAGCTATTATTGAATAAAAAATATATTTTTTTGTGGATCTGGAATGAAAACATAAAAAAATATTCTTCAAATCAAACTTGGTATTTCAATCAACCCATAAAGAAATGTCTCATTTAGCTTTCTTTTTTGAATTTCATATTCACAATAAATTTCTTCTGAAATTTTGTTTCAAAAACTATGACAGGCTTGATTCTGTAAATGCCAAGGTAAGATTTTCTGACCTTTTCAAAAGAAAGTCAAAGCAATTAAACCTATTTGCATTGGTTAATATACTTCTGTGAACATATTTTCAATGGAGTTTAATCCATGTTTTTTGGTAAATAAGTTTTCCTGCTGAAAATGTTAGTAAGCTTTGGTTTACAGAAAAAAAAGCTGCAGGCAGAACACGTGCAAGACTGAGACTTGGGACTGTCCAGTGTGGGTAAGAGATGGCTCAGGGGGAAGTTATCAATGGGCACAAACATCTGAAGGGAGTGTGCAAAGAAGACAGAGCCAGGCTCTTTCCAGTGAAAGAGCCCAATGGCAGGACAAAAAGCAGTGTGCACAAACAAGCACAGGAGATTCCTTCTGAAAGTCAGTAGACACTTTTTCTCTGTAAGGGTGACAAAGTACTGGTCCAGGTTACCAAGAGAGGTTGTAAAGTCTTTATCCTGTATGGACAAGATCCTAGGCAGACTGCTTAAGGTCGTCCTTCCTGAGCAGGGCAGTTGGACCAGATGAACATACAGGGGTCCCCTACAACCTCAGCCATCCTGTGGTTCTGTGATTCTGTGAAGGTGGGGAAAGAGAGTCTGCTCCAAATCAACCAGATGACAGTCTTTACTAGGAAAGACTTCTGTTCCATGATTTTTTTTTTTAAATACCCATATTTATTACTTTCAAATATTAAGGTTGAAGTATGAGGGTCCCTGCCATTACAGATTAAGTCTTCATTACCCTTAAGTCCCAGCGTTAAAGGTATTCTTAAGAAATTATACGAAACATTATCCACCACATACCTCTTACAGAAATCTTGTGTTTTGAAAATATCCCTTGCTTTGGAAGACTGAAGTTTCTTAATATTAAAAGGAAGAGATGCTCCAATAGGAGAGAAGTAAGAGGACCACTAAAGGCCCTAGTTATGTAGTGGCAGCCCTCTGAGGCTCCATGGGTCACTCCAGGAAGTGGGGGAGGGCTGTATCTATTCCTAAAAACATCAGAGGAATAGCAGGAAAGTCCTTTGGGGAAATATTACACATGGGGGAAGGTAGAAGACCAAGCCATTGATCCTTGGAAACTGGAGAGTCCTTGGGGTTTTTTGCAACTGACCTACAGCATAAAAGGAACAGAGTGACAATGTCACTTAGCAAAAGGAAATATAAACTTCAGCTCCACAGCTGACAGGTCAAAGGCAGGTGGAGTACTGGTCTTATGACATGCAGCCCCAGCTTCCTTGCTGCTGGTGCAAGAGCCACAAAGATGTCAGCTTTGAAGACAGTATGATAATCTCAAGCTACAATTTGCTTTAATGAGTCTTGTGTCTAGAGTCATTTTCCTTTTCCTAGCTACCAATTGCCCTCTGTCTTCTTTTTCAAATTTCTCCTAACATGTGCAGTTCTTCCTCCTAAATTTAAATCATGAATAATAATCCTTACACTCTGCCTCTCCTGAACTGTAGTCCTGTGTTTTGCTGTGAATTTTTCCTATCTCATTTAAACCATAAGCTTTTCACATAGGGCATGCATCTTGTAAATTTATGGTGTTGCAAGTGTGTTTAATGCTAATAATGTGCAGTGACAGGGCAGGGCAGATTCATCAGCAATGCCCTGAAAAAGAGGCAGCTATTGAATTCATAATATGGCACTTCATATTCACAAGAGAGGAAAAAGCTGTCATCTCAGAATAAGGGATCTGCTATAAAAGGAATGGTTATTTTGCGCTAATGGTTATAAAGAATTCATACATTCCACTTCATTATCAATTCCATATAGCAGTGACTATTTCCTAATGTTACTTGTACCATAAAGCTGTTGTTTAAGTCTATTTGATAGCTCATATTTGTTAAAAGAAAGATTTCACTAATAAAAGGTAAATTAGACCCAAGGCGTATGAACAAAACACCCACATGCTCCTGCCCATCAAACTTCATAATGCAGGGAACAAAACAACTTTGTATGTACAATGAGGTGGAAAGTTCCTCAGTGATACTTACGAAACATCTGAGTCATACAAGGAAGGAGAAAGGAAGCAGAGTGCTGGGTGGACTAAACAAGGGAAATGCTTGGGAGCTGTAGTTTCAGAAGTAAGATGAAAGACTTCATCAAACATAAGGAGAACTTGCAGGAAAAGTAATGTCTTTACAAAATTGAGGGCCAAAATACAATTTTTGAAGAGCCCATTTAATTAAAGCTCTGATCTTAAAGTAAGCTGAGTGCTCCTGGCAAAGCACTCAAACTTTTGCTCCTTTTTCATCTGGCAGCACCAGGCGGCAGCCTCTTCTAAGGACAATCTATGAATTTACTTCAGAGTACTGGGATGCCTGCTTTATGGTGAACTTGCCACTGACTGCCACAAGAGAGGAGCCTCGAAGAGAAGATACAAGGACTCCCTGAAACAACATCTCAGCCTTGGCCATATTGATCAACATAACTGGTCTACTCTGGCCTCCAATCGGGAGGTCTGTAGACACACTGTCTTTAACACCACTGCCTCTTTTGAGAAAGCACACAGCATCACTCTTGAGGAAAAAAGACAACTCAGAAAGAATTGTGTCTTGCAGAATACACCACCTAAGGAGTCTTTCTACTGTACCTTTTGCAACCGGATATGTCTATCTTGTACTGGCCGTCTTAGCCACCAGCGTGCTTGTAACAAACGTGGATAGAGCCCTTCCCAAATCTTTGTTCACGAAGCCTAACCATGATGACTGGGATGCCTTGTTGTGTATGCTCAGATGTTTCTTAACAGCGATAACTAAAGGTAGCATTAAAATGAATGAGTCCCAGAAAAATTAAAAAAAAAAAAAAAGATGAAGAAAAGAGGCCTGCATTGATCCAGAATAGCATAAACCAGAAACAGAATTTTTGTTGGGACTTCATGGAAGCAAACATGAAATTTGGCATGAAAAATATCCCCAGTTATACTATGTTTCTTTCTCCTTTAGGAGTACTACTCATAAAGTGCAAGTAGGTCTGCTTACTGGGACTTCAGAGGCAACAGATACACTGCCAGCTTCACCACCCACCTGCGAAACCCACAGTAAACCTTCCTTTAGCTCCCCACTCATACCACCCTCCTAAGCTGCTTCTCAGAGTAGGAGAACTTGTGGGAGGACCCCATAGACCACACTTTTCTCAGCCCTTCTCCCTGATCACAGCATAATTGTGACTGAGTTTGGCATCAGACAAAGTTGTGTAATTGTGTTGAACATCACATCCACAGCATTAAATATTTTTTTGCCATTTCTTTTAATTCCTTTCCACTCTACTAATAGCCAGTCCTCTGGAGTAATCAAGTTACATCCACTTGAAATTTTTGTGCTAGCTTAGAGAAATGATTTTTTTTTCTTTGTTTTAATTTTTTCTTGGTAGGGGGATGGGGGAAGGAGCCCTCAACTATAAATCTAGCATAAAGTTAAAGCAGTTCTGTCGTTCCTAGTCAGGTGTTTTGGTTTTTTGTTTGGTTGGGGTTTTTTGCCCCGTATCAAATTAATAATTAGAATGCTTAAAGAAGCCAAGGACAGCAATTCCTACATGTGATCAGTTGTTTGACACCACTAACCTATCTAGATCATACTGTACCTTACCTGTACAGTTTTTACTCCCTTCGTACACCATATAAGGAAAAAACTATACAAAGCTAAAAACAGCAACAGGGGGAAAAGATATAAAAATAAATAAGATATAGTAACAACATAGGGATTGAAAACAGTAGATTGCAAAAGTTGTAGAATTAATGTTCATATTTCTCCCAACAGTTTCACATGGCCACAGCTATTCTTCAGGCTTTCTGTTGTGATTCTAGTGATCAAATACCCATAGTTAAACACACAAACTCTCTGCTCCTCTCTGTCTGCACCTGTGTTTGGTACAAGACAATTTCATTCTTGGTTTTTGCTTGGGTGTCATAGTAGTTAATATAATAAATATTTGAGGTAGAGAGTAGTTTTGTCACCATTAATGATATATTTTTCAGACAATATATAAAGTAAATCACTTAGTTTCAGTGGTACTACAGGATATAAGTAGTATTTTGTTTCAAATACCTCTTCAAGTGGTATGTGTATTACCAAAAACAGGCCCACAATTAAACTTTAAAGAAAATCATCATACCATCATACAGTGGCTCTCCAGAAGTGTCTTTGTATATCCCATAGAAATATGTCTGTAAACAACCTTGATTGCAGATGCTGACAAGGTCAAAAAGTGAAAAAGGAAAAAAAAACCTGTTTTTCACTGAATTAGGAAGTACATAAAAATGTTTACCTCAAAAGCAAAAAATTTAAATTTACAATAAAGTTCATTAAATACTGTCCCTAACCAAAATTAACAAAATATCAAACAATATTTTTACGCTGAATAATAGACCCACATAAAACAAGATTAAAACAATTTTAAACCTGTTCTTAAAGTAATATTTTTCACCAGCTAAGTTAATATGCTCAAATATGCACTTCTGAAGGAAATAAGGAAGGAAGTAGTCTCCAAAAGAGGGAATAACTCTTGCATCATCAATGTTTTACTCCTTCCTGAGATTAAATGATGCTATACCCTAATATTACACCTGCTGCAGTCTACCACCTCTGTGCCAATTAAGATGGAAACTAAATTTTCTAACAACAATACCTAAGTGACAACACTCAAAGGGCAAGTTTTATCTGCAGAATTCTTCAGATGTGCTTACACAGGATACAATTATTTATTGATCTAACTCTGAAACAAAAGTGGTGCTGAGGAAGAGCTTGGCCTTGGTGCTGTGTGGCAATAGTTCTTGTCTTCTAGTTCAGCATAGCCAGCCTGTACTCTTGAGCACAACAAGAGTGAATTTAAAATGCAACATACACATAGCTAGTGAATTAAATAAAAAGGGGTTAATCTGTTCAAGAGAAGAAGAGTCATAAAAGATACTTATTTCAAAATGAACCATCAATCTTTCCTTGGCTGGGAAGAAGTTTAGAGTGGGCTAGTTAAATGCCGTGTGAACATTAAAAATACAGCAGGCAGTGGAGAGGGCCTTGGATGAACCTCAGCTTGTAAGACATGTCTCTTTAAAAGGGAGGAATGATTAAGGACATGTTTTACAGCATGTTTAGGGACAGTACTAGGATAAGTCTGCAGCACCAGCCATGAGAGTCTTGAGGTTTGAAATACAAATCAAGAAAACTCTTGACATCCTAACTCAGTCCTTTGGTAGAATAAATGAAGATAAAATGGCTGAGGTTTACCATATATGACAACAACTATGGAAATTTTGACAGCTGAAAATTCTATATAAAACTTTTATGACTCTGTTCGCACTAAGAGGTTTTTTCAAGGCAGTGGGTGAGAAATTAACCATGGATTTTTGTAAGGTCAGTGGCAGCTGAGAAACTGCTAGGAATTTCCAGCTAGCTCTCAGTAAGTGTTCCTTCTGTAGGAGCTGCCACAGGAGGCCACAGAATAAACTAGATCCTTTTAAACTGTCACAGAGCAGAAAATGCCAATTTTTTCCCCCTTCTTTTCATGGAAGCTATTTCTCACAGAAAGTTAAAACAGAAGTGAAGGTTTCTTGTCAATGCCTAGTGTCTCAGTTAAGACTTACGTGTTACACAGCCTCAAAAAAATTATTTCAGAAAGACTTCTAAAAATCTAATCCAACCCAGTGCAGATTTCAGCAACAGAATATCCTTTTATTAAAACCAACTCAAAACAGTGTGTAGAACCATAGTCCTCTGCTGCAGCTTACCAACATGTACAGTTTGTGCCAGCCCTTTCCCCTATTCCAGCTACCTCTTAGTGCCATTGCAGCTTCCTGAGTTACTTTCCATAGAGAATAACTTCTCCAAGCTCTCCTCTTTATGAGAAGTGGCCTTTCAGTGTGACACCTTTCCTCTCCATCCTCAAGGTTGCCCTCATGGAAGTGTACCCTGCTTCTTTGATTTAAATACCATGGTAATATAATACATGGGTAATGCAGATACAGGAATGTGATGGATCTGCTGCACTATGACCACAACAGTCAAGTAAGAACTGGCAACAGATCAATAAACAAGGCTTTCAAAACAAACAAACAAACAACCAATAAAACAACAATAAAAAAAATCTCCTCTTCCCAATAGACAGCAAGTCCTGTTGAATCGTATTGCTCTGTCATTCAGAAATGCATTTGATATGTAAGAGGAATACATCATATTCTTTCAGGTAGATACAGAGATGTACAGAGTCATCACTGCTGTTAGAAAATAAACATGCATGTTGTCAGGCTGTCCTTTTGCTGAAAACCACTTATTTAGTTAGTTAAAATGTTGCTCCTCTTTTCCTTTTGAGTGAGAGAACCAGTTAAGAAATCAAAATACAAAAATAAAATGTGTCTTTGAGGACTTTTCAGTTCTCATCTGTTAGAGAAAAAGTATCTTTAATGCAGCAAAACATAACACTTACAGTTAACAATTGACCTAGTCACTTTTCCTAAACAAAATGAGAATACGTACTTATGAATGTAGTTTAGACAACACAAGGAAGCAGCTGAAATATTTTCTTCTTCTCTGAAAAAGTAAAAGTCTTTTTCTTAGCACCATATAAGAAATTTTGGAGTGTACTTACCTTTTTTGTTTCTTTGTTTTTTCAGTTATTTTCGTGGGGGATGACATGAAAATTTTCCTTAAAATGTACAAAGCAGAGGTCATGATTTCAGTAATTCCTCTTCTCACTCATTGCATTAAATGAACTAGAACATGTGCATTTAGGACATTACAACATAGTCTAGCATTAGATATGGTGAAACTTTAACTGTCTTTCAGGTTCAGGAGTGTTCTTTAGTGTTGCAAGCACCACTAAAAAATTAAACATTTACTTACAGACATGGTGTAGGGTAGGTATATAATAAGTAAACCTGGAGTAAAGATGGATGAGAGAGTGCCACTGCAGTCAACAAAATAAGGATGTGCTCGTATAAATATAAGCAATCAAGTAAGAACATTTTCAAGAAGTTACTGTCCCTTAGCAGAGATACTGTAAATGGTTTGAAAGCCTGTTACAAAGCAGTGATGAATTAAGGTAAATTATTTTATTTTGCGATCCTGGTACATTAGAGGAACCCATGCTCAGCTATAAAATAGGTGTCAGTGTAAGGGAACAAACCTCCTAAGGTAGGTAGATGAAGAAGTTACGAGATATGAACTTCATTTCTATTCTGTGTAATCCTAATTGTGTATATTTTAAGCTAAGATATGCATCCATGAGCTCATTGTTGGAATAAGATTACACCATTGTAAATATCTGAGAATCAGCATAACTTACAAAGCTCATATTAGCAGTTATTTGAAGACAATGTTGAATAAAGTTTGAAATTTTTCCCTGCAGCCCCGACTAGACCATTCCTGCGTGTCCCATATTTTTCTTCTCACTAATTTCTTGTCATGCAGATTCTTCAAACACCCAAATGCTGGCTTACTAACCTGATGATGAAGATGAACAGTATAACAATATAACAAAGCCTGTAATATTGCATCAGTCTAAAGAAACGCCATTCAATAAACTTTTGCCGAAAAACAAGCTTGTTATGCATAAGTTGCATGCTGTCTGTCCATGAACCTGCCCCAGTGATGCTCTGCTGTCACAGCACAGTAAAACTTGACCCACAGATTCAGGGTATAATCTTCAGTTATCCCCACTAAAGATCCTAATTGTTCTCAGTACAGCAAGATGCTGATTGCTATGAGAGGACGTTGTACTGCCTTGCTGCCACTGAAGAGGGACTGTTCTTTCCTGTGCAGTCTTCCCCCACACAGTTAAAAAAAAAAAAAGTCCATGTACAATTACAAGCAAGGCTTCCAGTATGGTTGAGGGGATTGTACCTGGTATTATAGTTGAACTGAAACAGTGGGAGTCAAGCTTTGACAAACTGAAGCCTCTATTCTGTCATTTACCACCCGCCTCTTTTTTATTTTGTGTGAGTGGAGAGGTTAGTATCAAATGCATCTTCTTCTACTATTATCAGCTCAGTGCTGGAGTTTTTCACTAAACTACCTTAATTGCTTAAAGCTTGCATTTCAATCCCTCATAAATACTGCCTAAAATCAATTTGATGTCAGGCAACAGCTGCAACATTCACTGCAACTGGTTCCCAGAAAAATAGTTAATTCTGAAAAATGTTGATAACTTCAGGCTTCAGTTGAAAGATTTAATAACAAAAATTTTAATTTACTCCCCTTTCCTCCCTCCAAAAAGTTTTAAGACAGGTTAACCTGTCAAAAGCAGCATTGCTACTGATCCAGCTGAGGTAGAGAAGGAGGTTGTATATCCTTATTATTACCATAATTGGCATTGGAATCTCTTCAGAAATTCTGATTTACGTCGTAGCAGAGGATTATGGTTGAATTTTATCCCATGAATGGGAGTACTTTATCGTCTACAGAGGCTTATGAAATTCAAATATAAAAACTGTCAGTTAAACATTTCATGAAAAGCCCTACCTTATACTAATCCAAAGAAACACGAACAAGTGCTTGAGAGGATGAAAACCCACAATATGTTTTGGTAGTTAACCACTTACAAAAACATTAACATTCTTGGGCACGTTTGCCCTCTGAGCTTCTGAAATAACTTTGGAGCAGCAGGATTCAGTTCCTAGCAGACTTCCAACACCCTGAAAAAAGTAGTTAGTCAGAAGCCCCTAGTATTTATGAATTATTAATATTGACTTTCTCTGTTTTTTCCTTAGTTTTGCTTTTGTGTGCATGTTCAGCTAAGTAATTCAATAGACTGATAGAGACATGAATAGATATGCTAATTAACACCAAGGTTAACCTTTAAAGTTCCTTAAAGCTGTCAGCTTTCAATGAAATATTTTCATTTTTCTTCTTCTGAACTGGAATACAAACATTATTTGTACACTTGGTGCCAGCAGGGTGCCCCCAGGAATCAGCTTTTAAGATTTTTTTCATTGTAGAAAACAGTTTAAGAAAGGTGTCAGTTTTACAAACGTCATTTACAGTCCCTATCATGAGAACGTATTCATGTTGTGCCAGTAGCTTCCCTCATTACAATTGTCATCTAAACGAGGTTTAGAGATTTGAATACCTCATGCACTGTCCCCATGAAATAGCAAGATCAGAGGCGGGGGCGGGGGGGTGGGAGGAGAAGAAAGGGGAAAGGGAGGCTTGGGGACCTGAGATGCTACACTAGCACTAGTGTTGGAAGTAGAAGGAAAATTTCTTGTATTTAAACAACTGTTAAAAAACATTTTTGGCAAACTGAAGAAAAGACAAACTCACTTTACTGTCCCCACTTTACTCTTATGATAAGTTGTTCCTTCTAAAGCTTTTAATGCATGAGAAAAAGAAAAGCATCTTTACAATCCAGTGTTATATCCTTTCTAGTCATTGATACATTATAAATATAGATAGCCACAAAACTGAAGTATTTGATAGTAGAATCTAAAGAAATCCCAGTTTAATTCCTATTTATCTGATTCAAACACTATAATACGTGCAGTAGAAGCAACAGGAGTAAAGTTACAAAGACTAAATTCCCACTTCTGTTAAGAGATAACTGATCTCTTTTCCTCTCTTCTATTTTTTCCCTTCCTCCACCACATTTTTCCCTAGTTCAACACTGTCATTTCTGCATTCCTGTTCAAATGAATAGGTAGTCCAAATTCTGAGATTTGAAGTCACTCAATCCTGTGAGGAGCTCAGACACAGCTCTTTTGAAAATACCTGTACTTTAGATCTATCTTAAATTCCAATTACAAAACTTGGAAGGAAGCCTGAATTTTTGTTATAAATACACACCTCTGATCACATTTACAAATAGACTGTCTAAAGCACTACAGAATGAATCTGTTTTACTTGATTTTGGCATAACAATTTGGTCTTTGTAATACTGAGAATTTGTACTCAATCATGGTGATAAAAATTTTGGAGTTTTTTCTCTTTTTTTTTCAAGATCTATTAATATTATCCTAGCAGAGTAACTACACAGAAAACTGATTTACTACTTAAAATGAAACAAGCAGATTTTGAAAGTATAAGTTACTTGATTTTGATCAGTTAGGCACAGAGATTCAGCTTCCTATGGCTGGGGACTCAGAGACCAACATATCAGTTAAAGCATCAAGTAAATAGACTGGCAAAGTGTGGGGTAACAGTAAGCCTTCACTGACCCCATTATAATCTATGTGCAGTTTTCCTGCTGCAGATATTTTTATGCTGGTTTCTGAGAAAATGATTCAAAATTGAATGCCAGTATTGCCTATCGTGTAATTTGATAAGCAATCAGCAGATTTTACAGAAATGAAAAACCTATTTTTACACACTGTATGTGACACAATGTTCTCATTCCAGCCATGAACTCTGCCATAACATGAAAATGCAAAATATATATACTATGTTACATGATATATATACTAAATTAGACATGAAATAGAATCCCAGGGATAAAATGCTCGTCATACCAAGCATTTTAAAGATATTCTTCAAGTTTTAATTCTTCTGTATATAAGACGATGCAGTGAGACAGACCCCAAAGAAATGAAGGTTTTTCTCATGATCAAGTAATATATTGATGTTACTCTCATTGCTATTCATAGTAGATCTACTAGTGCAGTGAAATGAAGGTTTGTAAATTAAAGTTATGCAATACTCACCTAGCTTCTTTCCCAGAATTATTTGTGCCTCCCGTTTCTCAACACAGTTTGTACTTTATCTATCTGCTGCTCAGGTCTAGTTTGCCCAGTAATTTTTTCTTGAACTTTCCTTCAAAACAGGCAAGAAATATTCTTTCTTAGTCAAATATGGTGTTTTGCTATATACTTGGTAGTTACTTTTGACAACTTGTTTACAAAGGATTTCCTGACCTTTGGTTTGCTCAACTTTACTGTGGTTAATTGAACCAAGATGAAAAATCTGGAAAAGATACCTGTCTTCTCGTAAGTGTTATCCAGTGAACAGCTTATCTGTCTGTGTGTATGGTCAGTCAGTTAGTTCAGCAGACAAATTTTCCTCTCATCTTCCCACATAATTCCTCTCCATCAGCATGACCAACAGAGTACAAAATAGCAAACCCTAACCTATTATGACTACCATGGACACAGATGCCTTTAAGAAACTAAGCCTGGGTTGCACCATGAAGTCTTTCTAGAGATACTTAGCTGTTATATGAGCCTCTCTTGGATTTTTTCACAATGCATATAACTTAATCCACACTCCCTGACACCTTGAGAAATATTTAAAATATTGTAAATTATTGGATTAGGTAACAGATTCATAAGAGTTTCTAGGTAATTACCTCTTATTGTCTTCTTTTATTTATAGAACAAGGAGAAAGAAATAAAATGAAGAAAAAAAGACAACAAAACTTGACACTACTTTTCCCCAAAATGTTGCCATTTTTACAGTAGTCTATCTCAAGGCTGTGGTCAATTTTGTCTTCAACTTTATTTATTATTAATATTTCCAACAAATGACAGTTTGCCTTATGCTCTTTCATCCTAAGAGTGACAGCAGGCTTAAAAAAAAACACTACTCTGAAAGATGAGAGAATCTTCAACAAATCCCACATTTGCAGAAGATTCAAGATGGTCATTAAAGCTCCTTCATACCTCTGGTAGTAGAGAAGGATAGGGATGGAACTGGAGAGGCTGACCACGGGTTATTACAACTTACATTTGTGGAGAGGTGGAATATAAGCCCATTTGAAAATAAAAGCTGCCACTTTTTTTATCCTAATCAATTCACAATATTACAAGAGCCTAATGAAACTCGTAAGACTGAAAACCTGTGCAAAGATCAATAAGCTATCCTGATCCCAGGGGAGGCAGAAAACTGGAATCCTTTGTTGGACATACAACTTCATATTTAAAGGATTCAGAGTTTACATATTCGACAGGGGGCTTGCATATTCATTCTATTACAACTGGGGACTTTCCAGAGATGAGATAAGGGAAAAACCAGGTTTGACAAATCTTGGAGTCTTAGGAATTACTTCATGGGAAAAACCCACTTTAACTTGGGCGGTAATTTCATGGGGGGAACAGGTAACACAAAAGGAGAGATAAGGTACAATGAGTCTTCTTCGTAGGTTGATCAAATCAGTCTCTCTGGTTTGGGCAGGGCATGTGATAACATCATGCAAGGAGTCTCTTCCCTATTGGGCTGGAGGAGGCAGGAAGAATCCACAGTGATGAAGTTACTAAAAAGCAGTTTTTCCCCAGCTTCTGTGACTCAAGGTTTTCTGTTTAAACCTAGCAGTTTCTTTTCTCATATCGAAAATTTGGAATCCAACAACCTGTAAAAAGACAGAAAAGTTTTTTGACAAGACCACCCACTAGCCAGTTGCTGAGCCGGGAACACATTGAACAAGCTTGAAAAACAAACTTCTCCATTCCAACTATTTTGTACTACTCCAAACAGTAAAACATGAAATACATTTAAAACTTCCACACTGCTCTTTCCAATGAAAAGTGGAAAATATTACACATTTCCTTCGCAAAATATAAATGTAGCCTCTTAATGAAAATTACAAAGATCCAAATTTAGAAAGTTGCTATTTTTCTAAGTTGAGCAAAATCAACACTGCATCATGTCTTCATTTATTATTTTAGTTTAGTTAGCTACTATGGCTTTTACTCTTATGATTTTTATGGTAATCACCCCATATGCCCATACTTGATTTTGGAGAAATAGTCCCATACCTACAGTCAGTCAAGCATTTTGAAGTCATTGCTAATTCTCTAATGTGACTTGAACTCTTGGTCCTCCAGAGGCCATCCAAACCTATATGAGTTAGGAAGTGGATAACAGTGAGATGAATTAGAGTCATAGAGTCATTAGCTAGTAAAAGTCAACACTGCTGTGGAGTGTTGCAAAATCACCTATGTAGGGTTCAAGTATTGTCTCCCCCATCTTGCTGCATTCCTGCAAGTTTCTAGACCATGTTAGTTACCAGAGACATAATTTTAAAGGGCTGCAGTCCCTTGTCCTTCTCTAGTCCAACATGAAATAATCACCACTGCTCCATAGAATTTACTCAAGACATTATCTCAAGGAAGAGATAGAGAATAGGCTTGCCAAGACTGAATAACTTCTTCCCACTTTCCTCAACCTTTCCACGTCTGTGAATTTAGAGCAGTTGTTTTGGATTTTGGTTCCTCATCTTCTAGGGAAGCACTGAGTTTTGGGAGTTTGTTCTTCCTGCTAGAAATATTATTTAAGGGAAACTAAATACTTGACCTCTTTAATTTGTGAAGAGGAACTTGTGTTCAAGCAGAGAAATTTGAAATAGAAATTGCTGGTTGACTATGCATAGTTATGATCAACAATTTTCAGGCCCCACAATAATCTCCTCCTGTGAGTTCCAGATGGGCACACAGTATTGGAATACTGTGGCTGTAATACAGAATTCGCTAGGTTTGTAAATCATCATAAAACCCTAGACACACTTAGTTCTATGAAAATAAACTGCATTGGGGGGAAGCAATGTATAAATAAACATATTACACTTAAACTCCATCACAGCTGTGTGACTTCACAAGCAGATCACAAGAATAAGCAAAAATATCTGATTGCTAGAATGCTGGTGGCATTTCAGTTATTAAAGAAATTGCTTATTCACTCAACTCTCCTGTTAACTCTGACCTTCCAGATATTCATTTCAAATAAAATTGTGTTATTCTGATCATGCTATCTACATCGACATTTCTATTAAAAAGAAAACTCATTAGTTTGACAAAATCTCAGCATTAAAATATCCAATCACACATGCTTTGTACCCCTCTAGTGTGTTAAATTATATGATTTGTTATAACTCACAGTGTATATAACAGTTATACTTTGCAATTGATATGTTCATGGTTCCAACAGACAAGATAGATGAGATTAAAGGATGAAAGCATTCAGCATCAGTAACAGAACGAAAGTCACATTAGTAAAAATTGAACTTTTTTTTCTCTTCCTAAAACGTTCAGATTCATCTTCCTTTCCTTAATGAAACCTCTGTGCCTGTAGTGGAAGTCATGGAACACAGTGGAGCAAGTGCAGGAACAGACTACCAATTCAGAAAAGGTGTGGGTTATTTGTCTAAGGAGGGTTGTATTGGTACTTGGTTCTTAATGAAAAATCTGAAGAAAACTTCTGAACATGGACCAAAAAGAAGCCAGATTGTCCCTTGGGGAAAAAAAAATAGGTAAAATAGGAAGTTAGAGGAAAATAGCATCAAACCAGAACAATCTCATTGAATGAGAATCAGTGTCATAGCTATGCCTTTGTAATGAAAAGGGCAACCTTTTTCCATCTAGATAAGAGGGCTTTCTACCTGAAAAAGGCTATTGAGTTTGGGTGAGGTCATGTTTGATGGATTGACCTTGGTTGGATGCCAGGCGCCCACCAAGCCACTGTATCACTCCCCCTTCCCAACTGGACAGGGGAGAGAAAATAAGATGGAAAATGACTCATAGGTTGAGATGAGGCAGTTTACTGAAAGAAAAGTGAAAGACTGAGTGTGCACAAGCAAAGAGAAAAAAAAGTTTATTCTCTACTTCCCATCAGCAAGCGATGTTCAGCCAGTTTCTGGGAAGCAGGGCTTCAACACATGTAGCAGTTATTCTGGAAGGTAAACATTGCAAATAACAAGTGCCTCCTCTCCCTCCTCTTTCTTTAGCCTTTATATCTGAGCCAATGGTAACATTTTTGGTAAAAGTACTGTCAAGTTTTGTTGTCTTTTTTTCTTCATTTTATTTTTTTTTCCTGTTCTATATAGAGAAGAAAAAAATAAGAGGTAATTACCTAGAAACTAATCCAATAATTTACAATATTTTAAATTTTTCTCAAGGTGTCAGGGAGTGTGGATTAAGTTATATTCATTATGAATATCCTTTTGGTTAAATTGGGTCAGCTGGTCTAGTTGTGTCCCCTCCCAGGATCTTGCCCACCCCCAGCCCTTGATGGGGAAGAATGCTGGAGAGACAGCACCGATGCTGTGCCAGTGCTGCTCAGCCAAAACACCTTTCTAGTTACCAGCAAAAAGAACAACAGCACTGTGGGGACTGCTGTGAGAAAATTAGCTCCATCTCAGCCAGACCCAGTACATCAGGTCATGTCAACAATACTGTATTTTGGTCTTCACATATTCTTTGGTGGTGTTTACTTTGGAAGGTAGATAAATTTTAATCTGTATAGTAACCTTCTGTGCTTTTAAAAATCCTCAACCTGTTGTTTCAATTAAATATGGTAGTAATCTTCCTGCCTTGTCTCCAAGAGCAGAGTAGGATAGTGAACACCTACTCTGTTCCACCTAAGCAATGGTTGTACTTCACTTATCAGAAAATTGCCTAATGTTCCTTGTATTTTTCAGAATGGTTTTCTAGCATTTAGACTGTTCTTGTAAGTTACTTTAAAATCCTGCCTACAAAACATTCAGTTTTAATTTACACTAATATACAAATGTACTGATGTACAGATATCTTTACATCAAAGTATATTGTACACTGTATATATTCATGTGTATTATTCAGTTTCAAATTCCAAGATGTAAAAAGAAAAGAAAAGGGTTTAATAGAGGAAAATTACACATAAACAATTTAATTAATTAAAGTTACATATCAAATTATCCTAGTGGATATAACTATAGAAATCTCTTAGTAAACTATTAAATTGTATCAAAATACTGCCTAACAAGAATAGCATATTTCAGTTCCTATAGTATCTTTATCACACTCCTTTTTCATAGGGCAATAAGAAACTCAACATACAGAGGTTAATTTAGGTAGCAACTACCACAATTTACAATTACATTATCACCTATTAAGAGCCATTGTTTGTGGAAATTTTAAAGATATATTCCAGAGTGAACAAAAGCATAAAATGATTAGGAATAAAATTGTTTCCCTGTATGCTGACAGGACTGCTGAGCATAATTATACATTTCTGGGGTCACCTGTTTGGAGTTTACTCCAAAATTTTATGCAAATTTTGAATAACTTCATTTTTTCATTTTAAATGCTAATATGTTTTTGCATTGCACAGTTGAGTTGCATGAGGAACTAATGGACACAGATTGCAATTGATGGAACTTCATCAGACAAAAGTCTAGAACGACAAACTGACAGTTTGTCAGAATGACAAACTTTTAATTCATTGTTTCCTACTGCCACATTCTTGTTCCCAAATGAGCTACCATAATTTTCAATCAGTTACTAAATCCTAGCTATATTAACTATATTCTGAGCAAAAATCCATTCCAATGAAAATTCTAATTGCCGGGGCAGTATTTTATTTTTTTTCCTTCCTTTTGCTCATTTATTCAATGAATGATGCAGGCTTAAATCAACTTATACAACTTCATGTAATACACTCGCAGTAATCTGTACAACATAAAAAGACTAGCAGAAAAAAAGGAAAATCAAATACTCTGAAGACAAATATGTGGGATCAGGACTGTGCAAAAACATGCCTGTTTATATTTGCCCAGGTTTCAAAGAATTATACAGCTGAAATCCTGTGAGAACCAGTTGATTCTCTGTTAGGTTCACAGTGGAAGCCAAAATAAAGCAAACTTAAAGAAGCATGCAGGTATCAATGGATAGGAAGCCAAAATGAAAAGAAAAGAGAGGAGGGAGGGAAGGAAGGAAGGAAGGAAGGAAGGAACCACATCCCACTTTGCACCTATTTTCTCCAACTTTTTTTCAACTCCTGACCTTATTGTTACACTTTTCTTCAATCTCCTCCATACTGGGAAAAAATCTGCTAAAACTGAGTATGGATCACCACTACCCACAGCTTGACAGGAAGATCATACAGTCTGGCATCCCACAAGAAGATATATGTACATTTTTTTTAATGATAGACATCATTCCCATTTCTCCATTCCCATTTCTTGTTTTGCTTACTTTGTACAGTTGTTTTCGGAGATGGAGACAGAAAGGAAAACCTGTAGTAGCAAACTATAATTTCTCCATTATTATTTGATATTAAGATGTTCCAGACCAAGTACAACAGCACTACTCAGATCCCTATAACCTGAATTCTTTTTTGGACATTAAGAACTAATATACAAGACTTTCAACAACATAAATTTGACCACCATGAGCAAATGTAAAGGATCTGAGTTATACCTTGACAAAAAGCTACTGTCAGGAAATTAAAATTTGAAAATGTGTAAAATATTAGACTACAAGAGGATACCATATGAAGTTTCCTGAGTAGATGCTGGAGAGTAAAGATCACTCAGCTGATATTTGGGCCTTTGTGAAGAAAGGTTTGATCAAAGCTACTGAACAATGAGGTTGTTGAGAAGTGGCCTTGTGCTGAAATAGTGATTTCTTTGCAAGTTCTTGCCTTACAAGCCGTATGCTTCTCATGTTTCCCAATTACATGCTTGTCTTTCTTTCCCTTTTTGCTACAAATGAATTCAAGAATCTGTCCCAGTAGTGAAGATTGTGGGGTTTTAAGACTCTCTAGGTTGAATTATCTATATTACTGGAAGAAATATGAAGAAGCGAGGTTATTTTGATAAATTATAAGAATGAATAAGCAAGTGTATAAGTGTAACTATGATGCCTACTATAAAATAATCTATCTCCCCTTAGCAAATGAAAAAATAATTAAAATCAGCAGCTTAGTCATCCATGGTGGCAACTGCTCAGTAAACAGGAAAGTGGTTTTGCTTCCCTAAACCATATTTTGTACCTTGTGACATACAGTGGGTATGTACATGAAGTTCAAAATTGAAATCTAACTTTCTCCCGCAATCAGTTTCAACACATGTGCCACTCACATGATCCTAGAATTGAGTGCTTAATATGGTTGAGAGAGGTCATCTGAAAACTATAAAAGAAAAAAAATATAAAAGAAGAGGAAAATTTTCTGTGCTTGTTCCAATTTTTTTTCAAGAACTGTTCAATATAATAAGATATGATACTATGTAGAGGAGAGTATTTGTTCGTTTACAAAGCCACTTCCAAGGAAATTAATTTCTGTTCAATCATATTCAGTCTTGAATAATTTCCCATTATAAAAATGGGAAAATGATATTAACAGCCCCATGATAGGACTTTCTACCTAAATTTCCTACCTCTACTCCTTACTGGTATTCACATGTAGCTATCCCTTTTCTGTAATTACATCTCCACTGTACTCCATAGAGTACTTCACTCTAAGCGGCAAAGAATATTTACTTGCCCTGAGTACTTTTAGAAATAATTTGATTTTACTTTTAGTCACACACAGAACAGCTTTATTGTTATGGCAGTTATTGTGGACCTTACAGAAAAATCAATTGTTGATGAAATTGTTTGTGGAACTGATCAAACAAAAAAGCTTTTTTTCAAACCAGTAGGCAGATGATTGATTGGTTTGAATGGGAAACCATGCCAGAAAAAATTAATGTTCCTAGGATTTTAAAATCCACAAATAGCATGTTGAATTATTTCATGGATCCTCCGTCACAGTAAGGAAAAAAAAATCCAGCTATTGATTTTATACCCTGAACTGTTTGTCACAAGCCTGTTAAGCAGTGACCTTTTTTTTTTTGGTGTAATGTGTGTTAAGAGAAACTGATATCAATGGTTAATTTCTGTATAATATCCTGGTTTTGCCCCTTTCCCTTCTCCTTCCTGAACTCTTATGGCAATACAAATTAAAATAAAGTTCTGGGCTACCTTTTAAATTCATAAATCATTTCCCTGTGTTTGTCACTTTGATCATTACCTCTTTGCACCGTGTTTGACCTTCTAACACAGAGTTCCTCAACAATCACCAAAAAAGTGTGATTTTCTAGTCCATCATTCTTCCTGGTCATAGAATCAACTACACCAGTGACATCCCTGAGGTATGTTCTTTAATCTATTTAATCTATTTAATAATAGTTAATAAAACTTCACAGTGTCTCTAGTATGTAGTTTGCTTTTTTCTGACATCCAACCTGAATCTTCTTAGTCCAATGCTAGTCTGCTGTTTCCTAGTCTGTCCTTCATGCATGTGTAAAACAATTATTCAGTCTTAGGAATATTGTAGTGGTTTGGTTTAGGCCTTTTCCTGGCAACCAGATCAAAACTAAGGAAATACCCATATACCAGTATTCCATTCTATTCTTTACGTTAGCAGAAATATAAATAGAAGGGGGAAGGAAGTTGGAAAGTAGGTCTCTTCCGGTGGAGTTGGAGAAAGCAAAGCAACCTCTCTGCAGGTGGGTTTCTCATGTAGGAGTGTAGGCCTGTAAGTTTTTGAGAGTCTGTTGCTTCTTCCTGATTTGAGAGGAGAGATTTGGTGTGTGGACTCTCCTTTCTTAAGGAAAGTATTAAGATTTTGTTGGTTAGTACTTTATTGGCTGCATATATTTGTTTCTCTGTTTTTTTGGGGGAGGTGTTAGGGGTTCTCTTTCTTATATGTATATAGTTTTTGTAACTATATAAATGTAATATATATATATATATATATATATATATATATATATATATATATATATATTTACTGCTTTGGTTCTGTTATTTCGGTCTTTTAGGGTTTTTTTCCTTCCTTTCCTTCCCCTGTGTTCATAAAAATGGGGGGGGAGAAGCCCTTTTACTCTGGTCTTGGGCTCTTGGTCAGGAGCCAAGTCCAAACAGCCACAAATATGAAGACTAGTATCACGCCTTCCCTCAGCCTTCTCTTCTGTGAGCTAAACAGACAACCTATTCCAGTGCCTGATTACCCTCACAGTAAAAAAATCACAATCTTATGCTTAAATCTAACTATTTCTATTCAGCTACTTCTTGTCTGGTGTCCTGCCACTTGGCACCACTGAGAAGAGTCTTGCTCCATCTTGTTTAAACATTTTCATCAGATACTTATGCACTCTGTTAAGATCCCCCTGAGCCTCTTCTCTCCAGGCTGAAGAGTCACAGTTCTTCTGACTTCTCAGAATGTCAGATACTCTAAGCTCTTCATCTTCATGACCTTTTACTGAATTCACTGCTGGATGTCTACATTTCTTGTACTGGGAAGCCAAGACCTGGACACAGCACTCAGTTGTGTCTCACCAGTGTTGATCAGAGAAAAGGGATTATTCCCCTCTACCTGTTGGTGAGGCTTGTCTTAGTGGAGCCCAGGAAACTGTTGGTCTTCTTTTCCAGAAGGGTGTGTTCCTGGCTCATGCTCCTCTTGTTGTCCACCAAGATCTTAGAATTTTTCTCTGTGAGCTCCTTACCAACAAAGTAGCCCAAATCTATCTCTCTGTGGGGTCAGGACTTTACATTTTCCCTTGTTCAATTCCATGAGGTTGTTGTCAGACCACATTTTCAGCCTGTTGACATACCTCTGGTTGCTAGCACAACCAATTGGTATATCAGCCAATTCTAGTTTTGTATCATCTGCAGACTTTCCGAGTGTACATCACATCAGCATCTAACTCATTAAGGAAAATAAGCAGTAGTGTACCCAGTATTAACATGTGGCGCACAGCACTAGGGCCTGGCATCCAGCTGGACTTTGGGCCACTGATCAGAACCCTTTGAGAGCCACAGTTCATCCAGTTTGCAGTGCACCTCACTCTCTACTTACCTAGTTGATACTTCCTCAGTGTATTATGGAAGACAGTGTTAAAAGCCTTTATTTCAATATGTGATCACTCATAACCCCTAACCTTTCTTCTATTTAATAATTACATTCTCCAACTTTTCCCATCTTGTATCTGCACAGTTGATCATTCCTGCCCATTGATTTGCACCTTAGATTTTTTAGCTGTTCTTCCATACTGGCAGAGTTGTATTGTTTTCAGGCTATGGTTTCACAGCAAAGTTTATATCTCATTTCACTGATGTCACCTAGGCCATGTGTACCAAACTTTTTCATTAAGATGTCATGTAATATGTCCAAAGGCTCACCATCTCATTTTCTCTCTGGATTTAAGAGCAAATCTTTGTAGGTTTGATCACTGCTCTCTCCAGATAGACAGAATCAAAGTCTAGCAGCGCTGTTTCTATGCAGGATGATCTAAAAAAGAGTCAAACACATTTTGGTAAGACACATTGCATCTTTAAAGAAAAACAGAAAGTAGGTAAAGGAGAGGAAAAGTGGTTACAATCTTACACAATAGAAGTGAATACTAATTATGGGATGATGTGTGCTTTTTTTCCATAGAGGAAAGATAATGGGGCTAGTTAGAAACTCCGCTTGGTTTTCATAAATCCTAATCTCATAATACATTTCTTATACACTTTGATCCGATGACATGTTAGCAAGATGCAACATAAACAGGACTTCACTGAGTCATAAAAATCAGAGGACAAGCTTGCCCTTCAGCCACAATACGGGGGGGGGGGGGGGGAAGGAAGAAGCTTTGGAAATATTCAACTGCACTGTAATAAAACCGCTACTCATACGTGCTGTAAATCAGATGAGTACAGCTGCAGATACTGTCATTGCAGTCATTTTGAGCCTGTCAGCATTTCTATTTCCTCTGAGTGGCTTCAATATGCCACATCCCCAGAGCTGAAACATGGCACACAGATTGCCAGCCAGGACACTGTTTTCTTATAAAACCTCCGATGGATTTGTTCCAATGGATTTACTTAGGAGAAAGCTCTCTTCACAGTTCAGTACAATGAAGGAGTTAAAAAGTGTTTGCTTATGGGTACATGTCAGGAATAAACCTCCTACCAGGCAAAACACTATAAAGGAACACAGAGTGAGAAGATTTCAGCGACAGAAAGTTGCATTTAGAACCTCAGCACCTCCTGTGAACACCTGTGTCTGTACCATTTTTGCCTATTGTGGTGTTTTGACCCTGGCTATGTGCCAGGTGTCTACCAGTACCTCTCTCTTACTTCCTTCCTCAGCTGGGCAGGGGAGAGAAAATGTAACAGAAAGGCTTAGTAGTTGAGATAAGGATAGGGAAGGTTCAATCACTGATTAGTGCCATGAGCAAAACAGACCTGGAAAAAAAAGACTTGGAAAAATTAATTAAATTAAAATTGGAATAGGATAATGAGAAGTAAACCAAATCTTAAGAACACCTTTACCTCATCTCTCCCTCCTTCCTGGGATTAATTTTATTCCTGATTCTCTACCTCCTTCCCCCCGGTGGTGCAGGGAGGTGGGGAATAAGAGTTATGATGAGTTCATTACATGTTGTTTCTACCACCCTTTCCTCCTCAGGAAGAGGAGTCCTTCCCCTATTCCAGTGTGGAGTCTCTCTCACAGAAGACAGTCCTACGCAAATTTCTTCAGCATAAATCCTTCCCACAGGATACAGTCCTTCATTAATTGCTCCAGCAGGGGTCCCTTTCCACCACGTGCAGTTCTTCAGGAACAGCCTGCTCCAGTACTGGTCCCCTGTGAGGTCACAAGTCCTACCAGCAAATCTGCTCCAGTGGGGGCTCCTGTCAGGAGCCTGCTCCAGCATGGACTTCCAAAACTGAGACTCCAGTGATTTAAGGCATTTCGGCTCATGGGTTTCTTGACTGTCTAAATGGACTGTCTAAACCTGCAGGCTTCTGAGCAGAGAACATTGCTTTTGTGATGTGAAGACAAATATTTGCCACTTTTGCCAAAAAGATTTATAATATCCTTGTGTTTTGTAACAGTTTTGTAGGCTGCTTCTGGACCAAAACTGTTGCTTCTGACAAACCACACTTCACAGCCAGTTAGGTTGTAAAGTAAAGCAAACATCTTCTAGTACTACAATACATATTTTAATAATCAATTCATCTGAAATGCAACTGTACATAGAAACTAGTGTTTTCCAAATGTAGTGCTCATAAATCTGAAAGGGCTTGCAAGGATAATGAGCAGAGAAGGTCAAGACACTCACTCTGTCTTCTACCAACTTCACTTGTCATGACATGCCTCCAGTCATTATGGAAAGAAGATCCTCTGAACCATAAGCATAAGCCATACAGGACTGTCCATCTCACTTTTCAAAGATGCTGAAACTAACCCTCAAACACAAACTATCGAGCCCGTTTCACCAGGACTTAACACAAATATTGTCTCATATCATCAGTGTTAACTACTCAGCTGTTTAAAGCATGATGGAGAAAAGGGCAGTATTATCTTGTGGAAAAACTGCAATGACCAGGTTGTAGAAGAGAGAAGGAAGATGCAAATTATGCTGACTAGACCCTGAGTGATGCACAGTGGACTAGTGTGGTGTAAGGGAAGAACAGCTTCACTTTTTACAAGCTCGAAGAGGCTAGAAATCAATTTTCAAACTCTGGGAAATGCTCAGGATATACTTGGGCTAACACTTTCTTCTGAGAGAGGACAGCACATAACCATCAGGTGTGACACTGCAGCATACGCTACCACACTCAACCTGGTAGCTAGCAGTTCCTGGTACTCAAGACAACATTTCATGGATATACTCTTTCATGAGTTTCTTCATGGGAGGTGTTTCACCTCCTGGCCCTTGAAGTAGAGCAACTAATGCAGTTTAATGAAAACTACAAACACACTGTTTAGCAGACTGGGGATTTGGTTTTATTGGAGTGTGGAAACACAATGGGGGTGTGGGGTCTGCTGAGAGTTTTGGCAGGAATCTGGTGGTATTTGCACTTCAGTTAATTTATATTCCCTGGCAGCTGGGCCTTGTAACAGCCCAAGAAGTTTGACCTTGCTCACTCTGGAGCTCAGGGTGCACATGAAGAAAAAAAGGGCTAAGCTGAACTGTTGCACTGTGTAAAGAGCCAATGGATCAGTCTCATTGTCACATTGTCACTTAAGCTTTTCCTTAAGAAAGTGTTCCTGTGAGAAATGAGTGAAATATCTATTCTCAGTGTTTAAACCTTAATATTGGTCCTGAACCAGAACAGTCCTCTTAAAGTCCCTTTGGCTAGGTACTTAATGCCTTCCTTGATCCAGTCTTCAACAGAAAGACTGGTTATTCTCAGGGTAACTGGTCCTCTGAGCTGGTAGACAGGCATGGGGAACAGAATAGACCCCCTCTAATCCAGGAGGATGTAGTTAGTTAGCTGCTGTGCCACTTAGACACTCAAAAATTTATAGGACCAGATGGGATTCACCTGAGGGAACTGTGGTACCTGGTAGAAGAGCTCACCAAGCCACTCTTCATCATTTATTTCTATTCCTAGGTATCTGGTGAGGTCCCAGACAACTGGATGTTGGCTAGTGTAACACCCATCTACAAAAAACGTCAGAAGTGAGATCCGGGGAACTACAAGCCTGTCAGCCTGATCTTGGTACTCAAGATCATCTTGAGTGTGATCACATGGAATGAACAGGACAACCAGGGGATCAGGTCCAGCCAGACAGCATGGGTTTAGAAAAGGTAGGTCCTGCTCAACAAACCTGATTTCCTTTCCTTGTAGCTGAGGGAGAGGCTGTGGGTGTTGTCTATCAGGATTTCAGTAAAGCCTTTGATACTGTCTCTCACAGCACTCTCCTGGAGAAGCTGACAACCCATGGCTTGGACAGGTGCACTTTTCACTGGGTTAGGAACTGGTTGGATGGCCAGGCCCAGAGAGCAGTGGTGAATGGAGTTACATTCAGTCAGTGGCCAGTCATTAGTGGAGTTCCCCAGGGCTCAGTATTGGGTGCAGTCCTGTTAAAAATCTTTATCAATGACCTGGATGAGGCGATTGAGTACCTCAGGAAGAATTTTGTTATTGAAAGGATGGTTAAGTGTTGAAACAAATTGTCCAGGGAGGTGGTGGAATCATCATTCCTGGAAGTGTTTAAGAAAGGACTGGATGTGGCACTCAGTGCTATGGTTTAAAGCCAGACTTGGAGGTCTTGGAGGTCTTTTCTAACCTTAATGATTCTATGACTCCATGACTCTATGATTCTATGATTTCCCATACTGTTTTCTTTACAGACTGATGAAGGAGAAAGGGCTATCCTGTGCAGGAATTAGGGCATTGACTCTCACACTCTTTTCACTGTACCAGCATGCACAAACACTAGGCAAAACAAAATGTTAAAAAGAAAAAATCAAAAAATATGACCATATTTCCTTACCAGTTGTCATGGTGTTCAAATGCCTTAGTATTGGCTGAGGTTCAGGCTAGTGGATAGAAAGGACTAGACTAACAGAGGAGTGTGGAGCCAGTAGCTTTTGCTGTAGATGGTATGAGTTGGCAGAAGCTGTTGATCACTCCTCCAGCAATTGGAAAAAGAGCAAGTGACATATCAGATTTCCTTCTACAACCTTCTTAATAAACAGGCATGCCCCTGTGCTGTCAAACAGCAGTAAACATCCACTTTCTCTGCTTCATAAAGAGCCTTATTATGTTAAAATAATTTAAGCAAAAGACTCAAGAATTTTGGTATGGTTTGGTATAGCTTGGTTTGGTTTGCTTTGCTTTGAAGAACAAAGCTAAACAAAGCAAAACACAAAAGGGAGAGAGAGATAAGAGCTTTGCTGCAGGCTCCCCGAGCAGTGCTAAACACAGCAAGAATACCAACGAAGCCTCACTTAGGTGGTTCTGCCTACATTTGGTGACACACAAGCTTTCCAAAGCCAGTTCAGTGAGGATGTCTAATAAATTTTTTTAAGATCCACCCATTTCAAACAGTGCTATCTTTTGTCTATGTTACTTTAATCGTAACTTCATATAGATTAAAAGTAACAAATTTATCATCTTCATACAGGACTAGCAGACGTGTGTGTGTTTTCTACTAGGAAATTTTCTTGAGGTTAGACTCAGAATTCAGAATTAAAAATAAATAATCTAAATAAGTAGAAATGGAAGTGTGGCTTTTCTTCCAGGAGATTAATTTCACAGAAACAGAGAGTAAACTGTCATCTACACAATGAGAATAAAATAAAAACAAACAAAAACTCACAAAACAGTGGAAATGGAAAACAATTATTAGATTTCATCAGTATGCCTCTACAATTGCCTGATCTCACTTCTGCTGTACATCCCTTCTCTATATTATACCTTATATTTTTATTATCAATAAGTTATAGACAAAATATTACATGCAATATAATTCGAGCTTCTAAATGCGTGCTCTGGTAGGATGACTTTGTCTATTGAGACTCCTAGATTATTCCTATTAGGGAGTGAATGTCATGCTATTTGTTATCCAAAGGTAATTTTCTCTAGACTTATATTAAGGTTTCATATTTTATCATAACCTCAGTAATATGTTGATCTGGGCATTTTTCATGAACCCATTCATCAGATAGGTAGCTCCAGTAGTAACTTAGCCCTGTAACATTTTACTTTTTTTCAGGATGAATAATTTTTTTTTTTAAGCTGCATCAGTAATACCAAAGAAGCATTAGAGTCTCTGTGACCATGCCAGTAAAATTCTAGGTAAAGCTTCGCACATCTTAAGAAGTATATGTGTAGGAGTTAATTCATTGATTTTAGAAAATTGTATATCAAAAAGGAATCATATTTATCTTGGACTAAATGTTATTCTCTGATAGCTCTCTTGTAACCACCAATCTCTAACTGGCCCACCAATACAGCCAAACAGTTAAGAGTTGCAGTGCCTAGGATTTTTGACACAGTTCACTACGATACATTTACTTGGGTGAATGGGCAACTATACCTGAAGGATGACTAGGTTTGAATTAACTGCAAAATCTTCTTTACACTTGATATAGCATGAGGAGTAGACTTACCCAGAGAGAAGAGTTTGCATGTTCTATTTAATGAGCATTAAAACAACTTGCAAGATGTCATATGTTGTTTAGAAATTGTACCAAAGTTTCACAGGATAAGGGTCAGGGACCAGCTCCAAGGATGGCATACTCAGTGATCATTAACCTTTCAGATCCCTCTTAAATTTCAGAGCAACCTGTGATCCTAACTGAAATCAAATTGAGGGAGGGGGAGAGAGAAGGCTCTTGCCAAACTATAAACTGCAACGAAATGCGCCAGATATAGCCGTGCACGTTAATTTCTTCTTGTGGAGCACTCTGAGGAGCTGATACAGACACTAAATCAAATCCACAGCTTTATCTGACTAGGTGAGGCCTCAGCACTCCAGTCAAGAAGCAAAACGGATGAAGATCCTTTTGCCAACAGCATGCAGTTCCCATGGATAAAGGGAGCAATTTCCTACTCTCTCAGGCACCACTCTAAGCTAGCATTCAGGAGCCTAACAAAGAGTCCCAGCTGCTCTCACCTCAGAAGAAGAAAACACAAACAACTCTAAACAAATCTATCTAACATTTCCTATAGCCTCTAATGTGCAGCAGTCAATTCTTTTCTGCCTCTTCCCCTTTTTTACATAATAAAAATCTACTGTCCCTATTATCCCCAATATGTCATAAGCCAGCAAGTTTAAATGCAGCCATTCATATAATTTGAATGATAATCGAAAATAAGTGAAAAAGGAGGGTAAATTTATCAAAATTGTGAGAATATTCTAGGAAAAAAAGGAATTTCCTGAGGTAACTGTCCTTGACCTGGCTCTTTAATCGAGTGAAATTTCATCACTTTATCTAATATCATGCTTCATGCTTCAGGCTCCCAGCAATTCTATTTTAGTGTGGTCTAATGGGCAGCTGACACATCCACTCAGCACCAGACTGCATAATATGTGCTGACACACTGTGTGGTGAGCACCCTATTGAGAACTGCTTATTTGTGCCTGGCAAGGAAAAATTTCATCCAATAAAGCCCCTTCATAACAATTTTAGTCTTAGTTTTCAGGACCTCCACAGGCTCCGCATTTCAAGGTGTTCAGAAGCACTTGCAAGGAAATTCAGTTGCTTACTTGGGTGGCTGTACATTATCTGACTTTAGGTGAGAGGTTGTGAAAGCACTGGTTATGGCTGTCTGAAACCTGAATCTAGATAGTGTAATGAAGAGTGTCATTCTAACAGCTTTGGAGCCAGCTCTCCTCAGAAACCCTGATTCAGTTTGATATTCTGAGGTTAACACACTGTATTGGGACTGAAAATAGGAATGCACACAAAAAGCTTTTATATTTATTCAGTTCAGTAAGCATGGCAAACTCATCAAGAGCTATTTGTACACTGTAGCATGGTGAGACTGACTTTGATGTACTCTGATGTACTGATTTATGCTTGCTGTTTTTTGTGTGGTATTACTTTACAGTAGAAATAGACTAAACCAAAAAACAAACAAACAAACAAACCAAACTAAACCAAACCAAAAAAGACATGCCTCTCAACATAATAGCAAAGGATATTATCATAAACAAAGCAGCATGCGAAAATAAAAGAATGACACAATCACAGAGATTCTGGCCTCTCAGCCTCATGTAGAGATGAAATTTGTTATACAGAGACCAAGGAATACATTTTCTATACCTACACAAAGAGCTAAGATATTAAGATAGCTGTCTTATTTGTTAGCTACAGAGAAATAAGTAGTTTGTAAAGCAAGTTATATGTACACACAGATAAAAATAAGATAAGGGCCCACAAATAGAACTGATTAAAACTTATGCTTCATCAACCCATTCATACTGAAAGGTATACCCAGATTATGACTAGATATATAGTTACTGATCACCTTAGTACTTGGAGTGGAAACAAAATTTATTTCAGAAATATTGAGAAAAAATGATTCTATGAGTCTATGAAAAGCATTTATGATCTTTCATCTAGCCTTAGTACACGTACTACATAATACATGTATTTTCTACAAGGAAATATATATGATATAGTGAATGCATGTAATTCACAAGCCTATCTATCAGGAAAGTTGCTTTGATTTTGATAGTGTTAGAAAAGTAACCTCAGCTTTTTCAAACCCTTACTTTAGAATATTTGAAGTCAGAACTTTTAATAATTGGAAAAAGTCACTAGAAAATCCTGCAATTAGGAAAACAATTGAGCCTTATAATAAACTTAGAGACATCAGTTATGTTCACCATTTATATACATTTCTAGAATGAAAAATGTAAACTGTTAGATTTAAAGATTACTTTACTAGAAACTGTCTAGAGACTTAGTGAAAAACCTGTGTACTTACTGCACTTTAGAACTGTAGCTAACAAGGAATCAAATGTAGAAAGGCTGAGGGCAAAAATCCAATTTTCAGTGGTTCAGGTTGTCTTAGATTCAGATTCATTATTACGTGTCAGATTTTATCTCCTTATTTTGCATAACTGACCACTTTCTTGAAAAACTTTAATACTCCTTTTCCCACAGATAGAAAACAGATGCTAAGCAAATAATTTGTACCAACACAGTGTTTATCTCAATTTCCACCATCTCTCATATATCAAAGTTATTGCCATGTAAGAAAAAGATTCCATAATTAAAGACTGATTTTTAAGACAATAATATGTATCATTTGCTACCAGTACAGTTAATATGTGCATTCAGTAAATGTATGCTTATTTGCATGTACAAACATATGCAGATACAGGTGTATGTTTACCTACTGACCTGTATGCAAATAGGCTAGTATATATACAGGTAGGGAAGTATCTATTGTGAAAAAGTAAAATGAATCTAAAAGTAAAGTAAAATATGAAAACACTATAAATGCTGCAGTTTCAGTCCTTACAGGAGCATGAATTTTGCCATCTTGCACAGACTGAGAGCTGTATTTTTCAGATCATGTAAAATACATGCCAATCTTTATCACAAAACAGACAGGGTGCACCATGAGCCAAACAATAATAATATCAAGAAGTACATAAGTCACATAATTTCTAGACTTTTTATTTCACTTAAGTTCCTTTGCAAATTAATATAATTTCATTTCAGTGTCATCTCCAGTTACAGAGAGGATCCTTTCAGCAGAACCTGTAGGAGACTTAGTTTTTAAAGGAGGGTGAGATCATATGCCATGAGGTCTGCAGCAGTTTTTTTGTTTGTGCACTGGAGATGAGCTACCTCCATTGACACAGTCCTTAGTTTCACCTTTGCCTCAATGTTGCCATGCACAAACAGCTGAAGCATCAGTATGGCAGTTGGTATATGGTTGAGATAATAGGGTCAAGTGGTGAAAAAAATTAAAATTATCACCCAGAATAATTCTGGGCCATTTCTGAGAACTGTCCTTCCTTCCTAGCAAACATTTCCTTATCTCTAAAGAGATGGAGATGGCTTAGCTCAGCCTTGAGGGTCAGACTGTCATTTCAGGTTAGGGAAAGCTATGTTCCAACTCATCAACTTCAGGACAGCAATACGGGATTTCACACACTCATGCAGCAGTGTCACTTCTCAGAGGCTATTCCCAAACAGTAGGATAAATGTCAGGCACAGGAGAAGTAAAGAATAAAAGTGAAGATGTAGCAGCTGAACACAGGCAAGTTGTACACAGGTTCAGTTTACAGGGAGAATGACCTTGAGCTCAGAGTGGAACCATATAGACATGAATGTATCTATCATAACCTCCTAAAAAGAGGAAGAATAAGAGAAAGTACTACCTATATACAGATTCAACCCTACAAAGTATCCACCAGTGATATCAAGTGAGTATCTCAAGTAAGTTTTGCCTTACCACCTGCACGTGTCCAGGAGCAGTCCTAGTCATCTTACTTCAGGTGCCCTGGAGTCATAAGTTACAGAAAAACTATTCTTTTTCTCTGACGCGAACATTTCGCAACTTTTCAGACTTACACGAACTGAGCAAATCCTACCAGGAGAAGACATACAGAAAATTTCAGAAGATTCCTCAATAGCTTTCCCCTAGAAAAAGGGTACATTTTTTTCAGGTTTTTTCCATCTATAAAGGTGAGTCACATCATGCTTCAGCCTTCAGGCAGATAGTGTATTGATTTTTCCCGTTCAGCCAGGGTTAAGTATTTAGCAATAACTTCCAGTTGTAAGGTAGGGAACAGTAATTGTGCACACATGTCGTGATCTTTGGAGAATGAAGTAAAGTGGAGAGGTCTTTTAATGAGCTTGGAGAGGGAGAGAGGAACTCAGAGAAAGTAAAGCTGTTATTACAGTTCAACAGTAAGCCCTATTCATGCTCAGAATCCTAATAACATCTGCATGCCATTTATTCATACTCAAAACAAAGAAACATATAAGCTGTGAAAAGAGAACAGCTAAATCAACAAAACAATTTCTAGCCTTGTATGTACATTTCTTTGTAAGTCAGCATCCAAAAACTAACAAAGAAAAAAAGCTAGAAAATTCTGTCATTCCAAGAAGGGAAATTATAACTATCTTCTTATGAATTCATACATGAGAAAAGTGAAAATGCTGCCTAGTATTAACATACTTAAAACCACGAGGAAGGCTTGAATAGAAATCTATTTTGATATATGTACACATGTGTGCATGTATGCATGTCTATATTTACATATATACATATTTAATTTGTTTGGTAGCATTTTTTCTAGTTTTGAATTTTATCTAAATCTATTAATTTTAAATCTATTATATATAGCAATTTCTGATGCCTGTTTAACCTTGATATTATAATATTTCTTTTACCCTTTCTGGAAGTTGTAACTACAATATCTGTCTATAAATAGACACATGGATTTTTTGCAGACCTGCATTTATTTTTCCTCCAAGAACAATTAATAAGACAAAACCCTTGAATAATGCAAGTTGAACCTTCCTAAAGAGGCTTGCAAAAGGGCCACTGAAAAATTCATTTATTTGATGTTTAAAGTGTATTTCATAACACACACATGTTGTATTGTTCTGCTTTTTGGGTAGCTAATTCCATAAATATTGAATTGAAATTACATAATTAATTAACAAGGCCCAGGGTTCAATGTAAAATACTTTAGGTTAAGATCCCCAAATAAATATTTAATATAGAATTTCATGAGTGGGTTACTGTGTATATACCAGATTATTAACGAATGTTTTTACAGAAGGAGAGATTAACTATATAATAGATGAAACACCTGTTAAACAGATTCTAATTCTAATATATATTTCCCCAAAATTTTAATTCCAATATCCATTTCAAGGTACTATACTTGTCTTACGGATGTATTAATATCACAGAATCACAGAATGACAGAGCATGATGAGTTGGAAGAGACCCACAAGTCCAACTCCTAGTCCTGCAGAGAACCATTCCCAAGAGTCACAGCACGTGCCTGAGAGCATCATCCAAACACTTCTTGAACTCTGTCAGGCTTGGAGCTGTGACCACTTCCCTGGAGAGCCTGTTCCAGTGCCCAAACACCCTCTGGGTGATGAAGCTTTTTCTGATATCCAGCCTAAACCTCCCCTGACACAACTTCGGGCCATTCCCTTGGGTCCTGTCACTGGTCACCACAGAGAAGAGATCAGTGCCTGCCCCTCCTCTTCCTCTCACAAGGAAGTTGCAGACTGCAATGAGATATCCCCTCAGTCTCCTCCAGGCTGAACACACCAAGTGACCTCAGCCACTACTCATACGGCTTCCCCTCAAGGCCCTCCACCATCTTCGTTGCCCTCCTTTGGACATTCTCTAAGAGCTTAATATCTTTCTTATATTGTGGTGCCCAAAACTGCACACAGTGTTCAAGGTGAGGCCACCCCAGTGCAGAGCAGAGCAGGACAATCCCCTGCCTCAAACAGCTGGCGATGCTTTGTCTGAAGCCCCCCAGGACACAGCTGGCCCTCCTGGCTGCCAGGGCACTGCTGACTCATATTCAACTTGCTATCAACCAGGACCCCCAGGTCCCTTTCCATGGCAATGCTTTCCAGTATCTCATTCCCCAGTCTGTACAAGCATCCAGGGTTGCCCCATCCCAGGTGCAGAATCCAGCACTTTGTTGAACTTCATCTGGTTGGTGATTGCCCAGCCCTCTAATTTGTCGAGGTCTCTCTGCAAGGCATGCCTGCCCTCGAGGGAGTCAACTGTTCCTCCCAGTTCTGGATCATCTGCAAATTTGCTTAGTATCCCTTCCAGTCCTGCATCCAAGTCATTTATGAAGATGTTTGAAGAGCACAGGGCCCAAGATGGAGCCCTGGGGAACCCCACTAGTGACAGATCACCAGTCTGATGTTACCCCATACACTGTTACCATCCGTGCTCAACCCATGAATTAATTCCTCACCCACTACATGATGTGTCTATCCAGCTGCATGCTGGACATTTTGTCCAGAAGGACTCCAGAAGGAGACAGTATTGAAAGCTTTGCTGAAATCCGAATAGATTACATCAACTGACTTCCCTTGATCAACTAGGTTGGTTACCTCATCATAAAAGGAAGTCAGGTTGGATAAGCACGACATTCCTCTCATGAAGCCGTGCTGGCTGTGACCAATGACTGTGTTGTCTTTCAGGTGTTTTTCAATGCTTCCCAGAACAACTTTCTCCATAACTTTACGTGGCACCGAAGTGAGACTGACAGGCCTGCAGTGTTCAGGGTCCTCCTTTTTGCCCATCTTGAAAATTGGGACAACATTCACCAGCTTCCAGTCAGCTGGGGCTTCTCCAGATTCCCAAGACCACTCAAAAATCAAGAAAGGTTTTCTGATGACATCAGCCAGCTCTTTGAGGATTTTTGGATGAATCCCATAGTTCATATGTCATTTTAAACAGCTATTTTACTGTATAGTTAGTAGCAGACTTATATGAATAAATCTGTGGGAATCAATGTGATGCTGGTACAGAAGCACTCACAGAAGTACCAGGTACTTGCATAAAACATACCCAAGTATAGTGCAAGGGTCTGTGCTCTGCTCTACATGAGGCAGGCTGGAGCCTTATCTCCTTGGATTTTGCCAGCAGGCTTCACAGAATAAAAGAGAGGCACAGCATTGGGACAAGTTTTGGCAGAGCAGTGTCAATTCACAAGTTGTCTTGCATTAAATTGATTACTAAAGATGTGCAAGCAATTTGTGTTAAATGAAAGTATTTGGACACGGGTCATGGGTCTGACTGCCCTGCCCAAATGGTTATTTCATAATTGTCCACTGTGGGATTTCTTTCATTTTCACTGAAGCATCTGGTACTAGCTATTGTCCTACAATACATGGTAGGATGGAGCCAATATTCTTGTTAGGTATGGGCATTTTTGTGTGCTAATTGAAATTATTTTTTAATTAAAATTATCTTTTAATTAAAATTCATTTTAATCCTCTATCTCTGTCTACACCCAAATTTTGCTCAAAATTACTGAAAAGTCCAGTAAAGGCTGGTGTTTAAGGTAGAAATCTCTGTAGTATTTTGGGTAAACAAATTACAAGCATGAATATTTCTAACAATTTAGAGGGTTAAAAAAATTCATTTGATAGTGAAATGTACCTCATTCTTAATGTAAGTGCATTTGCAGGACACAGTATCTTGATCTAGCTGAATGCAATAGATTTCACCACTTACTTCCTTACAATACATTTAAGATTTACCCAGGAAAAACAAAGATGTCCTTAGGACATTATACTAAGGCCGTGACAGACACCCAAGCAGTGCACAGTTACACAAAGTCCCAGTGTAATACCTGAATGGCAAGGACATATTTCCTAGTGCTGTTGCTCCCTGGCTCTGGATGAAGTCCTTGGTGCTCTAGGTTTTCTCTTATGCTAAATCAGCAAGGTGTACCTAACTTTCAAAGGCTTGATTGACTTGTCATAAAGTACCTCAAAAATCTTTAAAGAAAGGCACTAGAATAGTATACTTAATGTTTCTCACACATATTGTGAATGACCAGAAACGCTTTTGTAGAAAAACTGACATTTTTAGATACATACTGAATTGCTGAAAAAAACCACAACCAAACAGACCAAAACCAACCAATTTCTTTGTATTAAATATTTAGCAGGGATTTCTATTTTTTTCCCTGGGAATTCAGTAGATACATGAAAATGTCAGCTTCCACAAAAGCTCATTTTTGACAGATGTTTATCATTTATCATGCTGCAAAAGACAATGGAAAGGGTCAAAGTCCAAGAAACAAAACCACCTTTCTCTAAAATAAGCTCTGTGATCTTCAATATTCTAATACTCAAAGGAGTTACACTCTTCAGTTAGGCTGACGAGTTCATCTGTATGGCACAGACTGACATGATTTTACGGAAAATCACAAGTCAAATCTAAATTTGGCAACACAAATCCAGTGGGAATAAGGACTTGCCAACGGTTGAGACTTCAATCCTGTTTATATCTGTTTGCCAGTATAACAGTAAAGGCACATAATTGGTCTGTAAGTTACTTCATAAGCATGCAAGTGTTCTTAAGTCTGTACTGAGATATATTGTTACAGGGTTTTTCCCAGGATAAATTCTATCTTACCCTATCATCTAGAAAGATACTTCCCCTTTGAAAATTTTACTTAAATGTAAATCAAATAGGGATTTTGGCAGAGGATAGAGTGAGGAACATTGGAGTGCCTCTGCAATTTACTTCTTCTTCTAGCATGCTCTTTTTGATTCATAACATAGACTTTCTTATATTACCATACATTAACCTCCAGTTATTTGAAACAAGATCTTTAGAGCAACCATACAAATGTTACATTTTTACACTCCTACATTGTCATTCACTGTAAGGTTTTACTTTTTGGTCCTGTTCTCACCAGTTACAGTCAGATACACAGTATATACTGTGAAAATATCTAAAAACTATAACCAAGCACAAATTTTACACTGTGAATTGTAGGTACTCCCTCTTTCTCTTCAGAGAGAAGTTAATTTAAAGTTGTCTTCAACTTTAGCATATTTTATGGTTTTAGTTTGGAGATACCTCAATGCCATGAAATTACCTAATATATATCCCAATATATATATTAAAATATATTTTACAAAATACAGAGGAGGAAAAAAAATACAGATTAAAATCTTCTATCTTCCTAAAAGATTCAAATTTACGTCTCCAAAGTAATATACATTGAAAGGGGAGTATGGGGTCTCAAACACCTTGGGTCAGATGGCTCTATTTGCATGAAATTCAAGGTAGGAGCAGAAATATTTGTGACTCAGTGGATGCTTACTACCTTCAGGCAACAAGATGCCTGGGTTCTTGTGCATATACTGTATTTTAGATGAAGGTGCACTAGCCAGATTAGATCATCCAGACCAACAAGTTAAAGATTTGAGTCAGGGCACTGTCTTGGGAAAAAGTAGGTTGCCAAAACACCTCAGTCAGGAGAGACTCCTACTGTTTCTTATGTTTGCCTCAAAAGTTGCTGTCATTTTTTCATTCCTATCCAACTGGTCAACAGCTAAACTACCTTCTTTTTCCTTTTCAATTAGGAGATTAAAAAAAAAAAAGGCTCAGCTAACTTCATCATTCCAGCAAAGCTCTTCCTTAGTTTTTCATCTATCATTGTGGTTGTTGAGTGTGGTTGAGGAGTCAGAGTTAATTGTAAAGGGCTTGACACCTAAAAGTGACATGCAGTTTCTTGATGGGGCCACAGAGAAACCAACCCACAGTTACAACTTTCTATGCTTCTGTTTTCAGTGGTCCTTTTACTGAGGGCCTTGACAAGTCAGCCTGTAAAAAGTAAGATACGTAAATTTATTTCTTAATTTGGAGAAATTGCATTAACCTAACATGTGTTAATGCAGAATGCTTTGAAATTTCTCTTTCAGAAAAGAAGAGGCTCCTTAGACTGAGCTACAGTTAAGTCTATTATTTTAGCTTGTCCAGATCATCTTTATTTGTGTATGTGGAGAAAGATAACTTGACCTAAAAAATAAGAAAATATGAGAAGCTTTAGAAAGTATATGTTGTGCAGAAGAGGAGGAAGAAAGTTGATGCTAAGAAATGACAGCATGTGTAAATTGGCTAACATGATGGGGAAGAATGTGGAGAAGAGTCATAAAAAGAATTCAAATTTTTGTCACATGCTTAAGGTCACTTTGAAAAAAATTTAATAAAGGACCCAAGAAGTCACACAATGAGAACAAGAGCTCGTGAGAAGTTTAAGAACCGTTCAGAAAAAAATCTTAGAAATGTCCATTGTATTGTAAACCATTAGATTCAGCATGGGTAAGAGTCTGAAATCTTTAATCCAGACAAATTATAATGCCACCAAAGAGACCTATAATGTCCAGCAAGGATGAATAAAGCAAAAGTAAGGTTCTACTAACTATACGTAAGGGATAGGATTCCCTAGATACATTGTATTCCTGTTATATTATTTTCTCTCATCAAAATACTTCAGGGCTCATCATGGCTGTTTTCATGCTAAAATAATAATAATAAAAAAAAAAATAACTGTAACAAATGTGGATAGAGCCTTCCCAAATCTTCGTTTGCCAAGCCCAGCCATGAATAAAAATAAACAAAAAGCATGATCAGCTACAGTGGCATTTCACACCACCCATCAGTTACAGAGCTTGAAACAGGAAGCACCATTTTCCAAATTGAAAATGTTTGAATGGGCTGTCAAAAAGCCTCTCAGTAAATGTGTTCCATCCAACAGAAACAAACCCTCTGCAAACAAATCAAGTGGTGCAGAAATCCTTTCACAAGATGATAGGCGAGGCCTCCATGCTGACACTGTATGCAAGCCAAGTTTTCATGTACTTTGATGGCTGACCTCCAACTCCTGACATATTCATTATATTCCAGCATGTTGAGTGCAGATTGCATTGAAGTGATGACAGCTACAAGACAGCCAACAAGGAATATGGGCATTCTGGCAACAGGTGGCCTTTCATTTGTACTGGGAAAGTTAATCTAGTTTATCATCAAAGTATATTATGTTCAAGGAGTGTCATGTTTTGAGAAGTATAGTGACAGATCAAACAGGCGAAGCAGTCTTCCGAAGACTGTGACATTTTTTGTCGACCAAAGCTTTCAAACTCCTCTATTGTTTATGCTTGATTTAGGTCAGATAAAAGTTATTTCACTGTCTCAGGGTTTACACTGTTGGCTCCAAATTACAGTTTCTGCCCTATGTCAAAGGCTGATGGAAGCATGCCATAAAGTATGCAGCCCTGCGACTACTATCAGCTGCACACTGGGAAATACTTTATTACCTTGAAAAAGGTGATTTTAGAAAGGTTATATTCCTCAAGGAAAAATAACAGCTGGAAATACTTCTGGTAATGTGTGTGTCTTTAGCTCTGAAAACCACATTAGCTGCAAATCCAGTCCTGAAAATTCTTACCCCCTTCCCCACTTTGCTTATCTTTTTCAACAGACAGGGGAAAAAGTGCATAAAATTGAAATCATGTCAAAGTCTCATAACTGAAGTGGTTATGTGAACTCTTGGTTTAATTTCTCTTCTGCTTTTGGAGGTAGGTCAGAGAAATACTGCAGTGCAGTTAAAGCAAACCAGTGATTTTACGTGCGAAAAAATAGTCACAGAGCTATTCAACCAATTTTTCGGTTAAAACTGTTTTGTGGTAACAAAGTATTTTTTAACTAAACCAATTTTTAATAAATAAATACACTTGCCATGGAAATTACAAAGAAATGTAGTCAAGAGATATAAATGAGCAGAAAAGACCCAAACCCAAGATACTAAAACTAGAAATGGAAATCTGGGAATCCTGGTTCAAACTCCTGCAGCTTTAATAACTAAATCACTTTTTCTTCTTTACTGAAGAAGAATACAGACTCTCTGGAATACAGACTTAGATAACGATCTTGGAAGTAAAATTAGATGCATCAAGAAAAATGTGATCTAACCAGGGAAATTAAGTTACCAACAGTACCAGCAGCCTAGCAGGGCTTGAATGACCGTTCTTATAAGGTACCATGGCAACATCTCCAAATCAAAATATCAGGCATTCAGATGACATAAAGTTTGAATTATGAATTTTCTATCAAAAATAGATTAATGGACAATGTAGACAAGTGGCTTCAATTCATAATATTAAAATTTGTCAAATAAAGAAAAAAAATCCTTTTCTAGCATTTTTTGTTCATGGTATAGTTAATATTAAATTATTACTGAATAAGGATCCACATGTAGTTTTACAGAAGAGCAGTGTGAAAACTCAGGGTATGTATGTAAATAAAATTTTTGAAGAGGTGAATGTTAAGAAGGAATCTCATAAGAATATTTTGCTTTTGTATCAATTGAACATAATATTTAAAAGATTTTAAGCAATACTGATGTATATATGCTTTAGCTGAGGTGAAGAATGTGTTCCCTGAGGTCACTACTACCTCCTTCATTCCAACATTCATTCATCTTTGAGCACATGAACTAAATTAAATCAAGGTGCAACTTCATGAAAAAATGTGGCACAGGTCAGTTACACCTCTTAGTCCTTGCAACCAGACCAGATTTAATCCAAAGACACTTACAACCAGTTTCTAGCTCTTCCAGCAAAGAATTTCCTTCTTTTTTCTTTTTTAAATGAAATATGCTAAGGAGGTAATTTCTCAGATAACACTGCTTTAAGACATCTCAGAAACTTTCAGAAACTGTGGCATAAGTACATAATGTTTCTGACATGACCCATAAGAAATATGAATAATCTTCTCATATAACCTTCATATATATACTTACTAAGAAATTAAAATATTTTAATTAAGAAATTTTAATTAAGAAATTAAAATATTTTAGGATCATATGAAAGAATATTGGGTCTGATGAACGGAGTCCTCTTTCAAGTTAGGAAAAGAAAAACACACATCATCTTGAAAAGTAAAGCCAGCTAGGAGAAAAAAAATGTGGTAAATAAATTACACAAGTTTTCAGAATGTGACAGAGGAAACAGAACTCACAGCATTATTTAATAAGGAAAAGCAGACAAACAAACAAGTTTTCATAGATTAATACACTCCTCACCGTTACAATGGCTGTTGAAACCCATTAATTGACAGGTGTTAGCATCTTCACTTTTCTAAGTCCTTTCCTGAGTACATAAGACTTGATCCTGGTTCATCAGTTTCTTGCCTTAACCCGTCCAGTAGATTTATAACTTCTGATTATGATCATATTTACAGTGTTGTACAATTATTTAAGATATATGTGCATTCTACTCCTTTGTGTGACTGAAAGCACAATCATATCCATAAGCTGTAATTTCTTTCTCATTACAACAAAATATATTTCTATTGTTTTTGAACAGAGATGCCTAGGTTCGCCTCATGTTCTCCATCTATTGCTGATGTTTGCCTAACTCCCTACAACTGATTTTACAAATTACTTTTAATTTAAAAAGATATTATGCAGCTCCTTATGCTATGCTCTTATCTTTCCCCCGTGCTCCTAGCCCTTAGAGGCAGAATGTTTTGGAATTTTAATTTAATTTTACTGCACTTCTTCCCAATTTTGTCCGCAATCCCTGTAGCCAGTTATTGAGTAACTGGGAGTTGAAAATCACATGTAATTTGGTTAACCAGGCAATTTTGCAAGTTTTCTGCAACAAAGAACACATGGTAGAATTATGACATACAGTGTTGACTGTCAAAGTTAAATAATAACCATTTGAAATAATTTTAACCTGCTGTTTTATAAAGAAACTTCCCCTTTTCTGCCATTATGGTTTTGCAGTTAGCCTGTAAAATCATCACATATATATGAAAACAGGCTTTGTATGGCTTCCTGCCTCCTGAAAAGGGGAGAAGAGTGGACTCAGATATGAAGTTCTAATGTCTTAATATCAGAGTGGTTCTTCTGCTTAAGGAAAAAGACAGAAATAAACATAATTTGAACCATGAATCTCCTTCAGATGAAAGGAGGGTTTGACTCTTGTTCCAAGATATGTTAAGAAAAAAACTTGAAGGCTAAATTTACTTCCTTCTTTATAGTCACTATTCGTGTGAAGGTCTGCATGGTAAGTTTATTGGCATTATTCTGCTGAACACAGTTAACAATAATACTAAAAGACAGATGGACAAAATAATCATGAGAAGTTCTCAACAGAAGAGTATTGCTAGAGTCAGTATTGTTGCTGTTTCTGCTACATTTGAGTAAAAACACCTGATTCTCACCCCAATTTATAGTTGTCTTAGCTTAATTCATTGTTAAAATCTTTTTCATAAATTATAATTTCTAAGAATAATGATTAAACTTTAAATAGGTAAGTGTTGCTTGTTCAGAATACTTGGAGACTGAGATAGCCTTGTCAACAGAACAGAGAGATGTCAGGGCTTTCAGTTATGGGAAGTAACACAGCCATGTGTTTCTAGTAAAACCTTTCAGAATTGAGAGTTATGTTTCTCAGTGGCTTTTTGGTTTTGCTTTGGGTTTTTTAATGAACACTTCTTGTGTTTGCTTAAAAAATCACCTTTACCAGGTTAAATCTCACTTTAACCAGAGAGAATTTGTGAAGGAAAACACTAAGCAAACACTAAGGACACTAAGGCATTCTCTGGACTGACTCAAAGCTATAGGTTTTATACAACCAAAAAAGCCCACAGTCCTATTTCACTCAAAAATCTTAACAGCAAACAAAGTGTGTTCCCTGTTTCCTGTGAAGTATCCAGGTAAGGTCAAATCTGTACCATACCTCTGCAGCTGACCTCATTTGACTGACCTTGTGCAAACTCTGAAAGTGCTCTGTTTATACTACAGTTTTGCCTCAGTTATCTTCATGTAAAACACTTCTTTGCCATGTAAGGAAACCAGTGAAAAAAGAACATACACAACTCTTCCATTTATGGGTGCTATCAGACTAACCCAAAAGCAAAAGCTCTGTTAGACAATTGTATTGTCTGTCCCATTTTGCTGTTGCCAACAGAAACATAACTACAGTTGCAAGACTGTACAGTGGCACAAGTAAATGCAAACTCCTCTGACTACACTGTGGGAAAAGAGTCCAAAGTGAGTTGCCTTTCCCAGTCTCCCACAAAAGCAGTGAATTATGGAGAAACTGTATCTTTTCCCTGCAGAAATTTGTGACATTTGGGTGACAACATCACTGATTTACATCCTCACAGTGCATTTGGCCTATGGCAGTGTGATAGTTTGGCCTAGGCCTTCCTTGGTGACCAGTTTGTAACCAAGGAAGTGCCCAGATTTACCCAGTATTCCCTACGATTTTTACGTAAGCCAGATTATAAGAAGAAAGGAGGAGAGGCCTTCGCTCTCTTTCCTTCCGGCGGCTTGGAGGTGCAGGTTCCCTGCTGTTGAGTCTGTCAGGTTGGAGAGTGAGGTCTGGTTAGGCCTTGTCGATCTTGGAAGACAGAGGTTGCCGGCAGTCGCTCCAGCGCAACTTTCTGTTGTCCCAAGGAGAGTAGTAAGAGTCTTTGCTAATTCTTTTAGTTGCTAGATCTTGGGCTATTGATCGGGATATATATTTTTTATTTTGGTTTTGTTCTTTTTTTCCCTTCTCCATTCCCTTTCCCTTTTCCTTGTGAAATTGTATATATATTTCAATTGTATATGTATATTTCAATTGTAATATAAGTGCAAATATATTTATATATATTGCTTTAGCTGTCTCTTTCTTGTTTCAGTTTTCTTGGTTGTTTTTTTTCCCTCTTCTCCCTGAGGTTTGGCGGGGGGACTTCTTGTGGTAAGGTTTGGAGACTTGGCAGGGAGCCAGCTTCAAACCATGTCAGGCAGATATTTATTCTCTAGAACAGTGTTTCTTATGTTTACACATCTGTAGCACACATCCCAAAAGCAGCCTTCTGCTGCTGTTACACATCAAGTAGTTAAGACTTTGAAGACATTAACAAAACATATCATGTAATTAAAATGCATTCTAGATACTGTCTTGTAAAGAATAACAGTTCAGAAAAAGAGAGGCAATAAGCTTTTCATCCTAAAGTGTACGTATATCTTGTATATACAAAGCAATGAAGGTATCAAAATACATGCTAATGTGTCAAAAGTCTGCAGTAATTTCATGGCATGGGCTTCCGATGAATTTCTGTAACATTACCACTAATTTTTCTTATTAAGAAAAATTAATTTACATTCCATCATGCCACTTTCTGGAGATATGCACTGAGGAAGTAGTGTACAGTAACTCAAATTAGATACAACATGTCTCTGCATAATTTACTTCATGCTGTTAATTGCCAATCCAGAGAGATTTTAATGATGCCATATTTAATAATACAGATCTGTCTATGTATAAGCACATGTTTAAACTGAGTGGAATGTATTTTGTTTTGGTACATGGCTGGCAACCTAGCAATATCATATAAGAGGATGTCAAATAAGCTGATTTTTACTAGTCCTCCTTCCAATAAGAGATTGATAGCGTAGAAGGCTTCTCTGAGAGGTATTTTTTCCTGACCAGATTGTTTTGTGGAGAGCAAAGTCACTTAATCCCTGGGTCCTTTTCCTTTTGCAGTTCAGAACAAAGGATTCAGCCACATATAGTCATAGACTTAATATGTACTCTGCAGGGAGTTGTGCTGAGGAGGTAAATCCTACACTTTTCTCACAGCCCAGCCTTGACTGTATTTCATTGTCCTTTCCTGGAAAATAACATTGATCGATCAGAATAAAAAGCACCTCCTGGCAAAGGAGTACTGGCAAGTTACAAGGGGTTTGGTCGGGGAGAGAATCTCCTCTCTAAACACCAGAGCTGAAACAGGATAGAAACTTTTTTCAATAGGATGCTGTAGTTCAAAGTGCACTGTTCCCATGAATGAAGTTAAATACATATTCTAGTACTTGTTGAATTTGAGATAAGAATCTTGCCTCTTTATAAGCTATTTCACAATTTTGAGATTCCACATATTTTTCAGAAAATTTACTTACGCCTGGTGTTCTACTGCCAGTACTGTGGGTGCAACAAGGATTCCTGCTTCAGTCTATGCTCTACATGCCCAAGTATTGCAACCCATGGTCTGTGGCCCTCCATATGTCCTGTATACCCGGGACATTTGGTTAAGCAGCAATTCAAGATGCTTGTTTCACACTGTAAGATTTCAACCTATATGGCTATTTTTGAAAAATAAAATAATGTATTTATAAACTGTACTTAAATGAAGAAGATATGCACCTGTGTTTTTAGGCCCTGTGACCAGGGCAGAAAACTTGTTGACTTCCTTTACAGCTTGTTTCATCAGTCATGAAGATGAAAGTGAAGACTATGCAGAGAACAGTATTTTAACTATAGCATGAGGAAATGTGCCTAACTTCTTATTTAAATGCTAGTAAGCAAGCAGTAAAAAGACTTGCAAATATTTTTACAATTAATTGTGTTAATCTATCCCATTTCCCTCTCATCATACCCTTTACTTTACTTCTATTGAATGTTCTGAAATCCATAGGACTAGCAAAGTGTTTAAGAAGGAAAAAAGGATAAAAAAAAGGTTAGAAGTTTAAACGGAAATTATACCAGTATACAAAGCAGTTATGCAAAATACCAAGAAATCATTGTCCTTTCTGTATCCAGAGTATTGACACTGCAAACATCCTTCAGTACAGAATGTACATTTTTTGAAAGCAATGAGAATCATTTATTGCAACTAACTTTCAAGATCTTATTCATCTCTGATAAACTGACCACAGAAACTGCATGTCTAAAAGGATACAACTGTTTACATGACAATCTCTCACAATACTTGAAACATAAGACCACAGTCTTACAATCAGTTTTCTCAGTTCCTTTACCTATGTGTCAGGGAAAATTTGCTGCTCCTTATTTTTAAAGTAATATTCAACAACTTTGATTTTTTAAGGTAACAATTTGTCTTACATCAGTTTGAAGGCATTTTATTTTTCCTTTTATGTGACTTGGAACAACTCTCTTTTCATAATTCTATTATAACTTTTTGTTGTCTGAGGACATTAAATATGTATTTTTCTTCATATGCTTCCTGTTTTGAAAGAATGTGTCTGTCGTCATATTTCTTACATATGAACACTCTGTAACCTGTTTTTAATAAACTGAACTCAGTTTCACATGTACCAATAGTCCATTGTGTTCTTAATCTTGCCTACAGGAATGTTCCTTAAAGGTGCAAATGAAATTAAACTAGACAAAGAATAAGGTGTTGTTCTATCCTCCATAGTATTTTTTCCAGACCCCCTTTGGGGTTTCAGCTTGTTTAATTGTCTACTTGTGTTAGGCCAAGTTCTCTTATGAATTGTACTACTCACAGTCAAGTCGTCCTCTAACTCTCTGGAGATCAATAGAAGTCCACTGTCTCTTACAAGTGTTTAGATGACATTCCTTTTTTTTGAAAACCAAACCCAGACAAAAAACCCAAGCCACTATTTAGGAAATTATGTGATAATTGCCAGACTAGGAAAAGATTAAACCAATGGTCTTGATATTTTATAATTAGGCTCTTCTGGGGTAATGATACAAAGTTCTTAAAAAGACTGAAATATATCCAAACATTTCCAAAGTGTTTTAAAGTACCGTAAGTGGTGCAATTTTCTGTTTTATCATCTACTTAATTTAACAAACAAAAAGTGTCAAGTGGTATTCTCCCAGTAGCTTGGTGTTATGATTTCTTCGTACACACAAAGATGAGACTCAGGAATATTACAGAATTGTAAAGATAGGGAACAGATCCATGGTTTATTGGTAAGAAATAGATGAACTTATAATTTTACTTTTAAATTCATCACATTCCATTAGACAGCAAAACGACTTTTGAACATTAGTCCAGCTGAGAACCCTGTTACAGGACCTCCTTTGTCTGAAAAACCACTCAAATGAAGCAACCAGGGAGGAATCTTTGGTTGATATACTTCCTTAGCAGTAACTCAGACACTAAAGACAATATTTTTAAGCACAGCTTAGTCAATAGTTCCTTTAAATTTAATATGGGCACATTTTCACATAAAAGGACCACCCAACGAAACTCCTAATTCTTGTGATTCTTTGTTTTATACCCAGACTCCACTCAACTAATGGGAGCAGGCTTTCACCAGGTTTCTGCGTCATTTATTGTCGTAGGGTACCTGTCGGAGGCCTTGGTCTGTGGGTGAAGAAAGACACTGACACACACACTACACACACACTAGAATGAGACAGAGAGATGTCTGCCTGCTCAGCACAGCAGGCAGCTTTTTTATTGAGTTCTCTAACTTCTATTTTCCCACACATATAACATAAACATATTCTTACAAAAACACCCAGGAATCCAGCACCTGCACTCAACCAAACAGCCTTAACTTTGTACTCTTTATAAATCAAGGCTGTGTCCATGGGAACTATCTAATTAGATCCACTGCTCTCATGGAAAACAGCCCAACACTTTGTAATATTCCAAACCCCTCAAGCTTCAGTTGTGGGGCTGTGACTTCACCGCACAATTTATACTTCACCATCCAAAGGACTTGATTTGACTGACATAAATGTCCTGCACATTGTTCAAAAATATATTAAATGAGAGTCCCCTATTCATCACAGTTATAAAAGAGCCTGCAACTTTGTATATTCTAAGATTTGCACAACTGTCAGCTAAAAATATCTGATCCTGTGTGGACTATAGACCTAAGTGATTGAGGATGTTTCTCGCTGTTGAGCTGTCAGGAAATAATTTATTCTGATAAATGCAAAAACTTTAGCTTTGTAAGTCTTCAAGGCTATACCACTATCAGGACATTTGCCTTTGTTCCATATAAATGAAGATACCTGTTCTGATGAATGGCATAATTTAATTATTTAATTTTTTCCCTCCTTTCCACTAAAGGACTGTTAATAAAATATAGGATTTAAAAACAAACAAAAAAAATTACACTAAATATAATGAATCTTTTTTAAGTAGGACTTGTTTACTTTGAATATGGTGAAATATCATTCATGCTTTTTCTAAAAGCATTCAGCCTGTGAGAGGCTGTTGCAATGAGAAAGTACACCAATAAAAATTGATATACTACTCTGAGTGACAGGAGATGCTTGATATATGGTCGTTTCAGAATATATGAGAAACTCTTCAAAAAAGTACCTTATGCCAAGGCTTAACTAAGTTGTCTGTCATGGTTATCACAGCAGGAGGTAAAGAAAGCAGACCAGTTCCACTCTCATATTGCCTGTGAATATGAGAAAGAACTCACTTCCACTTTTCTGTACCTCCTTTCACATTCTGCTTAGCTGACAGACCTTATTAAATTAGGAATAAAGTCCTTCATATTTTCTAAACTATGAGTGCTTAAGAGTGAAATTTTGTCCTTCCTCATGCAATACTTTCTATTGCACAAATGAAGGCCAGAATCCAAGCCCAAGAGTGTGGTAGGGAAAAAGTGTTTTCCCTTGGAGTTAAAAAAGGCGGTAACCCCAAGGGGGTGCTGTTCTGCATGCAGGGCTAATCAAAAGCTGCATTTCACTCCTTTGAAATCAACATATTGCAACAGACTGGAAAAAGAAGGGAGATGATGTAGCTGGACAAGAAGTAGCCATGTTTTAGGCAACGAGGGGAGAAGAGCCAAGAGCCCCGCTGGGGGTTAGGCCCTCCCAGCCCCCAGCTGGGGGCTGCAGGAACTTGGAACAGTGTTAAACTGGGCCAAGTACTGTAGCTAAGAGCTGGGGGAAGTTTTCTTGCTGTGAGTGGGCAGCCAGAGATACTGAAAGCAGCAGCGGAGCAGCAGTGAATGGGGAACTGTGGCTGAGAGCCAAAAAGATAACAAGCAGCAAAGACGGCATTGCAGCCAAGCTGAGAGACACTTAGATGTCTGACGGAGAGACAGAGAGAGAGGACTAAGCTCAACAGAAACGTTTTTGGGGTAAAACTGAATTAAATCTCCCCAAAACCCCTTTGAAACCCCTCCTGGGAGGAGGGGGTGGACTTCTACTTGATGGAAGTCCTAAAATGTAGCATGCAGCAGAGAGAGAGGAGCTAAGAAGCTCAGAGATGTCCTGGAAGTTGGACCGGGACAGCCGGACAGAATGCAGAGGAGGTGGCCTTGCCCCTCCGCTGCTGCCATGCTGGCAGTTGAGACGGAGCAGAGGAGCTCTGATAGGACACCTGGGGCAAAGACTGAACTGTGAGCTGCCCTAAATGTTCTGACTCAGGAGGAGTTTGAATCCCCTGAGGAAGGGACTTTCATGGGATGTCTTACACCCCATGATATGACCGTGGTAAGGCGAGTTTTGTCCCTGCTTTTGCAAGCCCACGGGAAAGAGACCTTTGCTTGGAGCTGAAGGGCTGAGAGGGGTGAGAGGAGACCCTCTTGTGTATAATGGAGAGAGAGAGAGAGAGAGAGATCCAGCTACAACAACTCCAGCTATGACCGCTGCATTGAAGAGGAGAGACGCTGCTGTCCTGAACGTGGAAAGGATCTTTCCTTCTTCCCTTCTGAACTTTTATTGGAGGCGGAGGAGACTTGATTGAATGTAAATATTGCTTTACCATAGGAGAGATAGTTAGGATTGTGTATATAATGTATTATATTATTTATTTGTGTAATAATTGTAATATAATTCCCTTTCTCCCATACTGAGTCTTGTGTTGTGTCTTGAAAACCCCTCTCACACTGGGGTGAGTTGTGGGAGGGGGACTTGGACTTGGAAATTGGATTTTTGGGGTCTCCAACTATGACAAAGAGTCATCAAATAAAAATTTCATCAAATAAAAACTTGATTATGCAGAAATTTCTCTTCTAGGCACTTGTAGCCTAGTTATTACCTCTTTCTGCCAAATTGATGAAATACTATAATCTGCTGGGCTTTTTAATCCTTATGAAACGAAAAAGCTCACACAAAGGTGCATTATCAGAAGAGAGAAGACTTGTATTGGTTTTTTTTTACCATACCAGTGTGGGAGGGGTTGAGCATAAAGAACAGTACAAAAAAAGTCTTAAAGAGAATAACAAATAACCTCACAGCACACAGAACAAACATTAAAATTATTGGATTTATAGTTCATTGCAATCATCCCAGATGTTTCATACAAAAGAGCAACTAAGCTGACCTATGATTTCATTCTGACGTCATAGACATATAACAGTTTCCCATGAATGAGAGAGCAGTCAAAATGCAGCACTGGCAGATTTGACATTCAACACTGAAGAAATCAAAGACAATATTTGCACCAGTTTTTGGGTCATGGAGACTTCTGACTTATGTGCAGTCTGATTCAGTCCATTACTGCTTTCATGTCAGCCCCAGTTATGGTTTTGATTCACCACTGCTGTCACACAGAATATGTCATTCACACATCTTTCCTTTTCAGTCAGCTATTTGGAATAGCATGCAAAATGGGTTTTGAAAATTGATGTTATCTCTCAGTTCTAGTAGTACTCCCAGGCCAGGTCACTTATTTTAACAAAATAAATAAACGAAACCCCCACTAACCTTGTGGTAGTAGATTTGGGAAAGGACATCTCTAATAGATAAAGTAAATCAGACTGAATGGTATTAGGGAATACAAAGAAGGTTGCTTTCCTCCCTGCCTACCAGTTCACCTGCCCCATGAAGCTCAGTCTCTCTCATTCGACAACCCTGGTGATCCTACCACAAAATTCCTGGGTAGAAGTTTGCCTGCAATGGCATGAATTTTAGCTAGTGGTCCAGGTGGGCCTGAAAGATGAGAGTACCTCTCTGGCACCCTAGTTTTGCAACCATAATCTCTTCTCTCACTCCATTGCTTATTTGTTCCCTTACAGACGTTGCCTTGCTCCATATGTGAGCTGCCTGTGGCATAGCAACTTTGCTGGGTTTGTCCCAGAAATGGTACAGCTGAAGTAAGTTTTAAATATAGGAACCAGGGCTGATACACATCCATCAGCATATCTCAGTTTTTTCTACTCATGCAACTTACAGTCATCCAACTATCCTATAGACTACACAAGAAACAGGAGATAGGTCAACTTCTCACTCATGCTTACTGAAGACATAAAGGGTCTTTTTATTATTAAGAAAACTCAGCATCTAAGCTGAGCTAAAACAGGTCACAAAAGCTATGTAAGCAGTAATTTCAGCAAGCTAGACATGAAAGTTCTGCTCATGGTGAGACAATAAATTAAAATAAATTAATAAAAAAAATGCAACGGTGAATGTGCTTTTCATTGATTAATTGTGTTATTGTTTTGCTGCCTACATAGAAATAGATTTTTAGCCCTGATTGTTTTGTTCATATGTTTGACTGTCTGGAGAGTGTAGAACCACAATCTACACTGAAGGTCAGTGAAGTGTTTCATTTGCCTTATTTTCAGGGGCACATATATCAACACATTGCAAACACATTTTCAAACTTGGTTTGAATCTTCAGTGTTAGAGCCCTTACATCATCTGCTCCATTGGATGATTTTCTCATTTAGATGTTTTTACTTTTATTTTACCATTAAAACAAAAGACTCAAGGATACAAAAGATGTCTGAAATACAACTGATCAGTTGCATCTTGGATGATCTACAATAATAGAGTAATATTTTCCTAATTTGGAAAGACTGTTCTAGAATCTTGCTGAAATTCTACCACCAGTTTTTAACTCAGTTTTTGCCTGTAATGAAACAAAAATAAAAACCATTAAGTTTCAAAGCTCTCATACATAATTTTGTCATTAACAATGTAAATTGTTCCCATCAGTTTGTCAGATTGATATTTTGAGCAAACTTCTAAGAGATTTTTATAAGCCTAATTGTCAGTGGGGAAAGAAAGAAATATTCTTTAAAAGTTATACTCTCTTCCTTTTCTATTACAATTACCGAGGAGCATAAGTCCAGCCAGAAACTTATTTTGAGCAAAAGCGTAAACAATGACGCAAAGAGCCTAGTGTGAGCTTATGCAACAGCTTTGATGTCACCTTGACATAAAAAATTGACAAAATTTTTAAAAGCTATTTCTCCTTTGTTGTTGCAGAATCTTGAATCTTATCTTTTGGAGTACAGCACAGTCATGTTCCATGCCCGACAGTACAGTCATGTTTCATGCCATTGTGTGATTTTCAAGTTCTTGGTTTAGAGAGTAAATTATACAGTTAACAAAAAACAAGTTTTTTTCAAATCTTCCTGGAATGTTTTTTGTACTGAAGAGAAACAATGAGTTCAGAAACTTATGGATTAAAAAGAAAAAAAAAGGAGTTTTTGCTGACAATTATACAATTTTTGTGTAGAAGGTCAAGAATGAGTATTCTGGATTCAGTAATTAAAGTTGAATCCAAAATTTTTTGAATTCAGAAATTTGCTCTTCGTTCCCCTTATTTATGGTTCTGCTAGGAATTTGAAACTGGGTTATATTGGAATGAACAAATTCATTTGTTGTACAAGTTGAAGCTGACCACTCCTCTCTACAAGACACCTGATGCCCTCAGTGCAGCATAAAGTCTTTTTTCTTAATTAATGGTCCTAGACAATTCTTTATTTAATTTAAAAATATATATAGTTAAAATTTAAAAGTCAGTCAGGACAGACTTGCTCTGAAATCTAGTTACAGCACAAGAACTGAAATACAATTCTCCACAGGCAGATTTTTTTTTTGCAAAAGAACAGCAAAAGTTATTTTTATTAAGCTGAATTAGTTAAAACATTTTGCACATTTAGCAACAACAAATCTTAACTAATGTCGCTTTATAATGAAGAACCAGAAATTTAGCAAGTCATTCTTCTGAAATATAGAGATCATGACTAGATTATTTCTCTATATTTGGTCAAGTAAGGGAAAACATTTCTATTTTGCTAACAATAGCAAAAAGGAATTCTAAATATTGCCATACATTTCTTCTCCATAACACTCTGCTCTGTTTTTATTTAATTTCTGAAAATTGGTATATCTTAGCTTTCATTTTGCTTTTGCATCATATTCTTACAATATATTGTTGATATAAATCTGTAAGACTAACTTTACAAACATCTTAAACAGTTAATTCTCTGCAACTCACCTCCCACGTGTAAATAATTAGAAAGTTCAATATTTCAAGTCGTTTAAATATAAGTTGGATCCTCAGTACTGTAATTTAAATGATACAATTCCATACCTTTTTCCCCAGGTACTGTACTTCATTTAGTGACTTCACTGAGGACTTAGTGTTTCCTAAAAGAGGAAGAAAACTCTGATCAAACTTCAACTATTGGATTGCAAATCACTTCTCTTACCAACGCTATCTGTACAGATTAATCACCAAAACAATGTTATACACCTGTTAGTCCTTTCTTAAGGCTCTACAGTGTTAGACAGAAATGGTAGTATTCTGATACAACACTTATCACTGGATCAAAGAATTCATCAAATTAAAAAATCCATCATATCCCATGCTGTGAAGAACCTCTCCCATGATGCAGGGAACCAACACTGCTCATTGTCTTCCAGACACATTTTTTCAGAAAATTCAACTTCTAAGGGTGCAAAGTTATAATGCTGCAGAATACAGAGGGAAAGATGACTACAGTGCAAGCCAAGTCATGTTTCAGTACAAGGTCTTCCAATATGTTGCAGAAAAACAAGAATTCCTTGTTATTAATTATAATGAACAAGGAGTTCAATTTATTTACACTGCACATCAATACAGTGGGATTTTTACAGATTTCAGAGTGGGGTCTCAATTTACATCATGCAATGGTACGTATTTACTAAAGCACTGAATTTATTTGCAATTATACAAAATTCCATATTCTAATTTTATGATGGTCTTAGACCTAAAGCATAGGTTAAGTGTTGCTCTGCATGACTCATACCTCCTATTTTTCAAGACATTTGAAAGAAGTGATAAATAAAATGGCAAGAATGACAAACACTCTAACTACACTGCCATTAAAATGCTGTGCTGCAATACAAGTTTAACAACCTGTGCTCTAGAAAGAAATTGACAACAGGGGATTTTGCCAATGCATATTGGATGTAACTGGACCTTAGAGCTCTGAACAACGTGGTTTGGTGGAAAGTGTCCCTGCCCATAGAAGGGCACTTAGAACTAGATGATCTTTAAGGTTCCTGCCAATCCAAACAGTTCTACAATTCTATGATTCCAATACATTCTAATGAAACATCTGATAATGTATAATTTTTAATATTGTTAATGTTTTCCTCTATTTTATGGAAACATGCAACATAAAAATAATTTTTATATATGTAGACATACTTCACACACAGACACACTGATGTTTCAAGACTGCTTTTACACTTTCTATTAATGATTATTTATCTTCTAAAAAGAAACATAACTTTTTGCAATGTCAATTAATAAGAAGGAAATTATTTTTGTAGTATTTCAATCAGGAAAGCTGGACTCTATTTTCATTTTTCTGGAAATACAGCTTTTATTTTATTTTGTGAGAAGGAGTTATACCTCTGTATATTTAGAAAAAAAATAGATGAATACGATGTTTTCCCTGTGCAGTACTAGCATTTGCAACAGAATTACACAAGCCAATATTTTTCTTGATTTTTGCATCTTCTTACAGTCTGGCAGAGATTATCTGAAAGCTTACAAGTAAAATAACTTCCTCAAAAACATATAGGAATGTTAATGGAAGGCTAGGGGGTATATAAAAGCAGTTTATTCAAAGCTGGATTAACACCAAGATTAATATTTAGATCTAGTATATAGTAATAATCCAGTTTACTAAAAAAAAACCAAGGTTTTTGCACCCCAAGGTTTTTGCTAGAGAAAGAGGAAATAAAACCTTTTGAAATCATATGGGAAATGGACAATGTTCTGTCTGTTTGGGAGCCTTTGGGCCCATATGAACAGCAGTGGGAAAAACAGCCAAAAGAGAACTGCAGAGTGAACAGCTCCAGCCACACAGTTGCGTCCTCAACTGGCTCCATTAGCTGTGTTACTGACAATGCATCTCTGAGGCCAGCTACCATGGAGCCAACCAGCCTCTCTCTTGCCCACTACCCTGCAGCCCTAATGGAGACCAGTGCCTTTGTGCAACAGTGTCGTGACTGCCCTCTCTTCCTCTCCACAGTTGGACACCCCGGTTGGATAGACTGGAGAGACCACAGTAACCACCAGGGAACATCATCATCATCATCATGGCTAGGCTTCGCGAACGAAGATTTGGGAAGGCTCTATCCACATTTGTTGCAGGCACGCTGGTGGCTTATGAGGCCAATAGGTGCCAGACATATCCAATTGCAAAAGGCACAGCAGAAAGACTCCTTAGATGGTGTATTCTGCAATACACGGTTCTTTCTGCGTTGCCTTTTCTCCTCAAGGGTGATCCTGCGTGTGTTCTCAAAGGAAACAGCAGCGTTATAGATGGTGTGTCTCCAGACCTCCCGACTGGAGGCCAGAGTAGACCAGTGATGTTGATCAATATGGCCAAGGCTGAGATGTTGTTTCAGGGAGTCCTTGTATCTTTTCTTCGGGGCTCCTCTCATGCGGCAGCCGGTGGTAAGTTTACCATAAAGCAAGATCTTAGGGAGGTGGTGGTCCTTCATCCTGGAGAAGTGCCCTGCCCAGTGCAGCTGTGTTCTCATCAACATGGCCTCAATACTTGTGACTGCTGCTTGCTCTAGAACAGATGTATTGGTCACATAATCTGACCAGTGGATGTTTAGGATTGTACGGAGGCAGCGTTGATGGAAGCGTTCTAGGAGACGCAGGTGGTGGTGGTAGATGACCCATGAATCGGAACCATACAAGAGAGTAGACAACACTATGGCTTTGTAAACACTGATCTTGGTGCTTTTCTTCAAGTGTTTATTACGCCATACTCTTTTATGGAGTTTTCCAAAAGCACTATATGCCTTTGCTAATCTGTTGTCTATCTTGCCATCTGAGGAGATGAGGCTGCCTAGGTAATTAAACTGCTGGACTGATTTGAGCTGTGATTGGCCAATGGTGATGTGGGGATGATGGGGGACTTCCTGAGGTGCAGGTTGATGGAGGACCTCTGTCTTCTTTAAGCTGACTTCCAGCCCAAAGAGCTCTGCGGCGTCTGCAAAGCAGGATGTTAAACGCTGCAGAGCTTCTTCTGTGTGGGCCACAAGGGCGGCATCATCAGCATAAAGCAGCTCCCGGACAAGATGGTTTAAGGTCTTGGTGTGGGCCTTCAGTCGCCTTAAGTTGAAAAGGCTTCCATCAGTACGGTATTGAATGTAGATACCGTCCTGATCCTCGAGGTCTGCTGTGACCCTTTGGAGCATCCTGCTAAAGAAGACTGTGAGTAGGGTAGGAGCAAGAACGCAGCCTTGTTTCACACCATTCTTAATTAAAAAGGGCTCAGAAAGTGTGTTGCCATATCTGACTTGGCCGCGCTGATCCTCATGGAGTGAGATGATCATTTTAAGGAACTTGGGGGACAACCTAAACATTCCAAAATCTGCCACAGACCTTTTCTTCTCATGGTATCAAAAGCCTTGGTGAGGTCGACAAAGGTTACATAAAGACCTTTGTTCTGTTCCCTGCACTTCTCTTGCAGTTGTCTGAGAACAAATACCATGTCTTTGGTACTCCTGTGGGCTCTGAAACCACATTGGCTTTCAGGTAGAATTTCTTCTGCTATAGTGGGTATTAGTCTGTTCAAGAGTATTCTTGCCAGGATTTTGCCAGCAATGGAGAGCAGAGTAATACCACGGTAGTTTGAGCAATCTGATTTAATACCTTTCTTCTTATACAAAGTGATGATGACTGCATCACGAAGGTCTGATGGTGGTTCACCGAACTCCCAACAGCGCACCACAAACTCGTGAAATTTGGTATGGAGTGCAAGGCCCCCATATTTCCAGACTTCAGGTGGAATTCCATCAACCCCAGCTGCCTTGCCAATTTTCACCTGCTGTATGGCCTTGAGGGTTTCTCCTAAAGTGGGGGCAGTATCCAATTCATATTTTACTGGTTGTTGCGTGATGGACTGAATTGCTGAGTCTTGAACTACACGGTTGGTACTGAAAAGAGTCTGAAAGTGTTCAGACCATCAATTCAGAATGGAGGATTTATCTATTAGAAGCGTTTGACCATCAGCGCTGAGTAGAGGGCTTTGTACCTGGTAGGTAGGGCCGTATGTTGTTTTCAAGGCCTCATAGAAACCTTTGTGATCACCTGTATCTGCGCATAATTGACTTTGAGTTGAGTTTGAGTCTAGCTGAAAAAACTCAAAACCAGGGAACATACGCCTCATTCTATTTACAGTCATATACTGCAAGTCTGTCCTGAATCTACAACCCATATAGCAGTGGTGCCCCCACCTTCACCACTTACCCTCCCTCAGTGCAAAAGACTAGAAAGGGCACTTGGGTCATATAACCCCATGAAGTCTGTTGACCACCACTTTGAGGACAGCTCTAAGGATTTGACTGTAATGAGAATTTCTGTGCAAATAGTATCATATTAATGAAATACATATTCCCATGGCTGATAGAGTGTTGATAGCCTAATATAAAAGGGTATACACAGGTGTAATTTATTCCTGTTTAAAATTAGGATTATTTTTTATGAAACAAATTACTCTTTGCAGCAGTTTACCTGCTGTGTACAAAGTAGTACAAACAGTTATGATGTTTATAATTACGATTTATCTTTTGTTTCAGGATCATCTTTACTCTATACTTTATATTTATCCATAAAGCCAGGTTTTACTGGATATAAGTTAAAATGATAAGATTAAAAATGTGGCAGCTAACATTGCAAATTCTCAAAAAATCTGCTGAGACTGAAAAATTTTTTGCAATTGAAAAGTCACGCTATGGGAAAAGGCTCCGACCTTCCTGAAACAGAGTACTTGGGGAAAGGACAAATGTTTAATGGACAGAACCAAAATTAAGGATGTTTAGTGAGCTACAGAAATGGAAAGCATGCATTAAAAAAGATTATTCGTTAAATAAACATACTCATGGGTGTGTATGATGAACTAAATTCAATAAACACTAAGGTACATGTTTAAATTTAAGTACTGACTGGAAAATGTTTTAGGTGGATGCTTAGTGTATGCTGAACAGAGATTTTTTACAAGTGAAGTTATGTTTGTCTGCTTCACTGACACACAATCTGCTATATTTTCTTCAAGAACAAGAATATCTTACTAGTGTTTTACATTGAGATACTTTTCTCATTGCAGTCATTCCTTTTTAACAGTGGAAATGAATGAAAAAAATCCCTGACATAGATAGATTATTGGGCCCACGCATCCTTTAAAACATTCTGTTGTGCTGTTTGAAAAAAAAAAAATAAATGAGGATAGTAGCAGTAGCACTATGCAGCTCTTCGATGATTAACAAGGCTAAAAGGATTAATATCTAGTGTTTATTTTAAGAGGGACACAATAGTATTCTGAAAGATCACATAGAGAAATCAATTGCAAAAAAATCTGGATTTTTTACAAATGAAGGTTTCTGCTAGTACTATTTGTAATTGCAGAGCATGTGGCTGCTGGGAACCACTGAAAAATGGCATCGTCCTTGACCTCAGAAATACAAGTTATAGATATAAGAGGATTATAAACCATTTTCCATAGTGCTTTAATGCTGCTTCCTAGCTTGTCAGAAATTATTCCTTTAGAAGTAAAGTAGTAAATATTTAAAAGTCTTCGTTGTTGGCAGATTTAGCTTGTTAACTGTGAAGGCAACATTAGCATAAATATCTTTTTAGATTATCGCTCTATGGCTGTTCATCTGACCAGACTAGAGTTGAGCTGAGCTCATCACCACCCACCACTGGGGAAGGGTTTACTCTACCTCTTGTAAACCACTTCTTTTCCCTGGCCATGGCTTACCCTTGCAGCTCATTTCTTCTCCAGTCTACCATTCCCACCCCTGTGTGTGCAAAGTTCCACAGCTATGATACAGTTTGCATAGCATGTTAACCAGGCACAGGCCTCTGTTGGAAGTGCCTATGATGAAGAAGAGAAGTTCAGATTGTGGAAACAGAAGATGCAGGAGACCTTAGCAGAGAACTGTAAGAAAAAAAGTGCGGTATGACTAGACTGGATACACATCTACAGAAACAGAGACTGTTGTTGTTAAAGAGTTTTTAATCTACTGTTAATGCACGTTCAATTATATTGTACCCCCATGTTTTTATTCAATTTTTGCAGTTTTTTTCTCCCTCATGTTTTATTCCTTTAATCCTATTGGCTGGATTCTGCTGCAGTGCAGGATCTCCATATTTGGTTGTAACTCTCCCCTCTTTCCCTTTTTAGGTAAGACTCCTCCTATGCTCTTCCTTATAAGTCCTGTGCCCTCCTTCCCTTTCCTTATTTGTCGTGCCTCCACCCACAGTTCCAGAAACTTCCTCTCTCCCCTATGTAAGGGGGAGCCATCTATAATAAAGTCAAACCTGCAGTCCTGTCGAACCCTGTAAGTTGTCGCGTCTTTCCTTATAACTGTGACAGGCCCCCTTTCCTTTGAGAGCCAGACTCCAATTGCCCCTGGCGGCATGACTCTGCCCGGGAATAACCCTTGGCACGTAGGCTTGCTATGTGCTTTGCTGATGCAAAGCTTTTTAGCTCCATGGATGACAAGCGTTAAGGAAGAGTTGAATATCTCCATAGTTTTTCTCAGACCATTTTGTGGGAGCGGATGTTGGGTTTTATACACTATCTAGAATCCTCAACCTTTTTTCTACTTCCTACAGGTTGCATAGAGCAAACACCAACAGCACTAGAAGACAAGCATTGTTTTTCACAGTTTGATTTATTAGCAAATAGCATTAATATTATCCCATGAACTATTTACATCAAGCTATCAGCTGAATAGAAACACCAAAACTATGAATAAAAAATATATAATGTATATACATGTAAAGTGTAGATATATGTAAAGTGTATATATATACACACATATAAAAATTATATATAATTTTGTCATTTATTTTCTTTTTCATAGAGTGTTAGAATTAAAACCAGAGATATTTCAGAAATTTAGCAGCAGGATATTCACATTAAGGCACATTTTCTGCTGGGAAAAGGGAGAAATATGCTAATATATTATTTTATTCTCATGCAACCCTACTCTGTTTATCTATTCTTTTATTTTATTTATTTCATATACCTGATTAAGGAGGCTAGTTCCTGGAATTGCACAGTGTTGAGGACTTAACATTTAAAGTGTATAACATTTTGTGCTTCAATCTTATATGCAAGAGGAGGCCTGCAGAATGAAACCTTCAGGCTTCTTTACTGTACTTGGCTACCGTATATTTCACTGGATATATGGCGACACTAAGAAAGACAGATATAAGGAACATGATTGAAACCAGGATGCCTGCTACAGACTCGAAGCATAGAGTCCTGGAAACACTTAGTTTTACGAGGAGCCCTCATTTTAAATTTTGCCTATAACAAAAATGGAGACAAACTTTTTGGCAGGTACTGTTGCAATCAGATAAGGGGTAATGGTTTCCAGCTGGAGGATGGTTGATTCAGATTAGATATAGGAAGAACTTTTTTTACAATGAAGGTGGTGAAACACTGGCACGGATTGCCTAAAGAGGAAGCTCCACCCCTGTGAACGTTCAAGGTTGGATGGGGTTCAGAACAACCTGATCTAGTTGAAGTTGTCCCTGCTGATTTCAGCCTGGTTGGATTAGATGATCTTTAAAGGTCATTCTACCCAACTGTTTTATGATTCTATGATGTTTTGGAGTTTAAAGAGAGCCTTTTATCATTACACTACTCACAGGAAAGTAACCACAGGATCAAGCCTCGTATCAGGTCTGTACCTGCTCAGGCACACGCACAGTGCCCCTGAATTCAAAACTAATGTGTGATGTATAAAACGCTTTCAAGGAACTGGAGTTGCCTGGGGTGGACCCTTTCCAAATTAAAAACTTCTGCCCCATATCTGTCCCTGTTTAAGAATAACTTGCATAAGTAAGGTTGCACAAGGCTAAATAATTATAATAAATCCAAGAAAACAAAACATTTACCTGCACTGTCCAGGAAAAGTAGAGGACCAGTGGCTAACATCTGTATTACTACTAAGTCAGCTTGATATAAAAACACTCCCTAGCACTAAATGCAAGAAGCTTCCAAAAAGTTTAATTTTAAATAAAAAATATTACTGCTCAAGATTCATATTCATGTGAACGCAATTTGAAAGACTTAATTTTCTCACATTTCTGTTTGAAACTGATAAGGTATTGCAGGTTTTCACAGAATTATTTCAAATAATTGATGATTGTTTACCAGTGTCAGCTTACCCTTTGATGTTTGTCATACTATTTCCCTTTTAGAAAGCACTTATAGCTGCATAGTAGGATTGTTTCTCATGAGTAAACTGACGTATCATAGATTATTACTTACACAGAGCTCTGGTCCTAATTTCATCAGATCAACAGGAAATATCATATTAAATTTAATAACACAGAGTTGAACATTTTCATCATCTTTCAACTTTGCAGCCAGATTGCATACAGGATCCCCATGTCCACATGCACACAGCCCTGGAAAATCAAACACTGCCTTCTGACTCATACAATTAACAATATGTGCTACCTGTTAAGAGAAAGAGAAATTTCACACTGATGGAACCACCACTGATATGCTATTATTTATACCTATATCAAAAGGGCTGGAGACTCAAATGTCAAGATGTTATGCAATCAATTGCTCTGTGTTTTCACCTTTTCTACCAAAGGACAGACTAACTGCTTCAAAAATCAGGGAGTTTTGTCTTATTTTGTTTTATTTTGACTTGATTTTTAAGTCAGCATAACTAAACACCAGGTGCTGGATAAAACCTCATCTCATATTTAAGGAAAATACAAATTTGTAATAATATTTTTAGATGGGACAAGAATGTCCTAAATAAAAAAAAAAAAATTAAAAAAAAATAAAAAATGCCTAAACCCAACTAAAACAATGTAGAAACTAGAGAATAAATAAAAATAAGTCATTATCAATTACCCAACATTTAGCACATGATACTTTGGGGTCTAGCTTATTAATTTCTTTAATCATTGAGAAAATCAGTGCACTATTTTTTTATCTAAATCAAGGTTTTAATTTTTTTTTTTTATTCTAGCGAATCTTTTGAAATTACAAAAATTACAATAATTCTGATTGGATGGGATTGTCTTTTCTTAGAGGAGAAATGGTTAAGTTACAGGGAGGGTCCAAGACCCACACGTGCTGAAGGGGAGGTCACTGTTCTCAGCTTCTTCAGTCACTTCAGCTCATCTTTTCACTCTGAAAGTTCACATCCCTGCAAATTTTCCATCCAAGCTTTCTAACATTTCATTTCCAAATGAATATAACCAGCTTCTTTTAAGCTACTCTTTGCACTGTTTCAGCTAACCTGATGCATTTGGACCCAAATAATTTACAGAACATTCACATAAACAGCTTTTCTAGCAATATGGGAGACTAGAAAGCTCCCTGATGTAGAGGAAAGGAAGATGCCAGCCTGAGTACAGGCAGGGGGACGACTATGTCTCTTACTGTTAGAGCTGCTCATAGAACCCTCATGTTTGTCTTCCACTGTCTTTCACTCCTATCCCACTGTATATACAATCTCTCAGAAAAGTTCGTTTTTTAATTTGGAATAAAAAATTCTATAGATAACAAAGATAGTAAAACACCAAAGTAAATTATGAACATTAAAGTAAATGATAACTATTTTGTGTCAGGGTTCTGAAGTAATATTTGAGGTGAAAATAACTTCCATTAGTACCTATCAAGTTAGTTTCTAATTTAGAAAATACATACAGATAAAATAATTTAGATAGATAAAGATGATCTATTAGTTTAATAACTCTTTGAACTGGAGCAGATTCATCTTCAGGTCAGTGTATACAGCTCAAACTTGTGCACTTGAGTACATGTTTGAATCTCCATGATCAGCCAGTGTGATAAGGGGGAACTGGTGACTAGAGCAGATGGGAATTAAACAGATGAAAAGAAATAGCTAAGGGACCTGAAATTTGCATATGCTACATTGAACAGAGGTTTGGAAACTTCACAAAGAACAACAGATGATGCAAAATATAGTATATGTTTGAAGGAATCAAAATAAAAAGTTATTTCCTCAAAGTTAAGAGAGGTAGTGTGTATATATGTTTATACATCAGTGTTAGCTGTAAGAAAGACAGAAATTGTGAACTGGAATAAGCTAAAAGCAAGATCAACTGACAAAAAAAAATAAATCTAAACAAACCCCAACAGCAAAGAGAGACATTGAAACAAGCGAGAAAGATCTGATGCAGCTGCCTGATCTAGACTAAGAACTAAACTGAAAACATGCAACAGCAATGCCTTGACAACACTAAAACAGAATATGGAGCAAAATGCAGAGATAATTAATGTTTTTCAAAGCTTCTTGCCTAAAGAATGATTTTTAGTTGGCAATACCAGAAAGGCTGCAGTGATAGCCAACTGGGCCTATGTATAGATCACCATCTGGAATGTTAAGGCTGGTGGAAAACTTGAGAGCAGATGATTAAGTTCAGATCTTACATAGCCACTTTTTAAGCAAGAAGCAAGAATGTTATGGACCTTGTCTATTATAAGCTCAAAAGAGATCAGCAATCTTCAAACCAATTCCTGCAAAAAGTCTCAGGTGGGGAATGAAAGAGGTGAAGGCTCCAGCTCTGGGCAGACACCAAGAGTAACATATCTGTTCCCCACACCTTCTAAAAATCTACCATTTAGTTTAATTTCCCATTTCAAAGGCTAATGATACAAATAAGAATGTAACTGGAGATACACAAGTGAAGAGAAGATCCTAAATCTGGATGTAGCTAAAGCAAGTATTGCTTATAGTTTGAGGTCTCCCGCATGCTTCATTTGGCTTCCCTGGCTTTTCAGGCATAATCATGCAATCTTATGCTGCTCTTAAATAACTTTTCTGTGTGAATTACATTTTAAAAATGGTACATATAAAGCTAGTAAGCCTGAAAATGTAATATTTCTGAGTTGGAAGAGAGTTTAGCAGCTTCAATGGTGAAAATAAAACTCTAGCATTTCTGACTTTTCTTTTTTTTTTTTTTTTTGATTGACTGACAAATAACTTTGTATCATTTTTAAGCAGAAAATTATATGTATATTTTTCAACTACAAAATATTCTGGCTAAGCATCCAAAATCAGACATTTAACTCTGCCAAAATCTTATGTGTACAAGTATAATGCATATTGTAAACAAACAAAAACCCCTCTTCCAAATGTAAGAAAAAAATAAAGATTTCATAAATGCAACAAACAAAACTAAGACTGGTTCACTCATCTAATGACAGACCAACCATTAGAAAAGAAAGCATGACAGACTTTCCTATAGCTGTACTATTTGCAGATCTCTTTACAAAGAGTTGCACTGTGTTTATCTTATCTACAAGAGAGCTCTGAACCCATAAAACACTATGGCTGTGCCAAGAGAAGGTGCAACTACTCCCAGCTTCGCAGTATTACGTGCTGCCAGATGACACTTGCTCCTGCATGACCAGCTCATCTGTGCCTAAATTACCAAAATCAGCTGCAAAAAACAGGCTCGGTCGTAGGTCCTTCTGTCATTTGTCTGAAATAAGGTTACAGTATACTCACCCAAACAGCAGTGCCAAGAAATTTAAGGGAAAAGTTACGACTCCTAGGGAGCTGGTGATACAAGTTGATAGCTTAAACCAATTCACCTGGCAGACATGCAATACAAAGAAGGTATACTTCTACAGAAAGAAAATACTTGTCTTGGAAAACTGATAATGCACGTGCACGACATAGACAGAGGGGGATCAAAAGCGTTGATATTTTTCCTTAGTTTTTTTAAATGAGAAGTTAAGTAGCAGGGGAATTATTCTCTGTGTTCCATGAAACACGCCTTGCTCACACCTTTCACCAAAATGTGACCTTAAAAAACTGGTTGAAGTCTCTCCTGGCATCAGTAAAAACAAATGTTGTGTCCTGGATTTCTGGCAAGTGTCTTACTAGAAACATAGAATTCCTCTCACCAAAGAAGGAGCATGAGCATGATGAAAAATGTCTTTTAATTTGACTATCCATGCTCAAACTCCTGTCATCTACTAACAAGGGCAGTGCTGAACTTTATCATTCTTTAAAAATATTGACATACTTTAGGCATAATTTAAACTGATCTGTACTTAATTTTAACTAGAAACCTGTTTATTTTGGGAAGAGTATTGCAGTACTTAGTGCAGGACACCTCCCTCCCTTCCTTAGCATTCATGTCTGGAATGGCAAGCTTATTTACTTTTTTTCTGGAAACACTACTGTTTTCACAAAGAAGGGATACAGTATCCATGGGGGGAGCTATTTTCCAAAAGTTACTCCAGTAGTATTTTAGGGTATGTTCAGTGACATGGAATATGCCTGTTTGAATCTATAATAAGAATTACAAAGTCCATTTATTTATCTAAATATTTTAAAGTATTTTCTCAAGATCCAATCCACACCCTTTTCATTCAGAAACACTTCATTGTCTGTGGGACTCGACAGAGGTATATAGCCAATTCTTGGTCTGGCAGGGAAAAGTAGCATCTGCTTCATGCCCATATTTTTTTTCTTGTTTAAACAGTCATGAACACTTCTGAAACTGAAAAAGAACAGAACTGCAATTGAGATGAATTAAGATTTCTGATCTATGAAAACTGCACTTAGAATTATTCATCAAATCAGAAGAAAATTGATTTTATTCACAGAATGTCATATTATAAACAAATACGAGACAAGGTTTTCATCAGTTTTGCTCATCCATTTGCTTTTGAGTTTTGCAATCCCAAGAAAACCAGGAGTGACAACCATGCAGGACCACAAAGTTTAATCACTTCTACACCCATATCACATAAGCATTCTAAAAAACCCCTGAAAAACAAGAAGTCTTCATAGTAAGAAAGTTAGCAGTAGTAAGTTGATGATATCTTGAGAGTAGAGGACCTTCAGGAAATTAGTCAAATCCTGAATTTATCTTCTCTTGATACTTACACTGTGGCATATCATAAATTAATATATTTCCTAATATAAAGGAACAAAGTAAAATCTCTCTTTTCAGTTTCTGGGGAATTTTTTTTTCTCATATTCTCCCACTCTGAGAAAGAAATTACATAAATATTTACGTGGAATATGCAAGTACTAAAACACACTAACAAGGAACAAATATAATGGCCAGGCAAATAGAGTGTTATATAAAAGGATGAGTTCTGTAGAGCATATAAACCCATCCTTCACATATAAGTACAGATTTTTCCTGCTTGCATGATTTCATGAAATTGAGCCTTAGATGACTGTTATTTAAAAAAAAAAAAAGGACAAAAGGGCAAACCATCTTCTCTTAAAAGAAATAAAACAACAAAAATACCTTTTTTTTCCAACATGAAGAAATTTCTTCTCTCCTTTATCCAAGATAACATAAAAGTTCTGATATTTATAAATGCTCTTTAAAATCAGACTCTTGTTTTAAGAACCGTAATCGCTTCAGGCTCACCTGAATTTCAAGTGCTACTGTATTCCAGGACTTAAGATATCTAAGCAACAATTCTTCCCTGAAATGTTTCACTTGTGCTTTCATTTTGCAACAGATCATGCAGAAAGAGTGAACCAGAGAACCAGGCAAAAGTCATAAGAAATCTAAAAATGTTCAAATGTTTGCATAGTTCAAATGTGCAAATACATGAGCGTGCATGCACACACATTTTTAGCCAACAATACTATAGTTACATGGTCTCATACAAATCACAGCAATGAAAACAATGATGAGACATAAAGGAAAAGCAATAGCATAATAATGCATATAAAATGGATATAATAACATAAAATAGATATAGACTAGATATCAGCCAGTCTAGAATGCATCCTGTAATGGATCATAGATCACGAGAGGGTTCAGGTTGTGGTTATATTGGGAACCCCAGTCCAAATGAGAAGGACAAACAGAAATCCCTCCCAGATCTACCTCCTCCTTCCAGGTTACCTGCTGTAGTAAAGACTAATCTAAGTTTCAAACTTTGAATCAGCCTTCTTCTGATCTAGTATTTACAAAATTCCTCTTCCATCACCACTCCTACCTCTATGTAATTAGCATAACCAGTTTGAATATCAGATGTTCTGAAGCATTAAAACCATTAGTCAAGGAGTCAAGAGTAATCTGAAGTTATTTTACTGTTAAATCATAGAATCATAGGATGGTGTGAGTTGGAAGGGACCTTAAAAATCATCTAGTTCCAATCCCCCTGCTATGGGCAGGTACACTTTCCACTAGGCGATATTGTTCAGAGCTCCATCCAACTTCTCCTTGAACACCTCCAGGGATGGGGCAACCACAACTTCTCAGGGCAATTTGTTCAGTGTCTCACCACCCTCACAGTAAAGACTTTTTCCTAATATCTAGTCTAAACCTACTCTCTTCCAGTTTGAAGCCATTCGCCCTTGTCCTGTGGCTCTTGTAAAAAGTCCCTCTCCATCTTTCTTGTAGGCTCTCTTCAGGAACTGGAAGGCCACAATTAGGTCACTCCGAACAAACCCAATTCTCCCAGCCTTTCCTCATAGGAGAGGTGGTCCACCCCTTCTAACCATCTTGGTGGCCTCCTCTGGACTTGCTAAAACACATGAATGTCCTTCCTGTGCTGGGAATCCCAGAGCTGGATGCAGCACTCTAGGTGGGGTCTCACCAGAGCAGAGTAGAGGGACAGAATCCTCTCCCTCAATGTGCTGACCACGCTGCTTTTCATGCAGCCCAGGATACAACTGGTTTTCTGGGCTGTGAGTGCACATTGTTGGGTCATGTCCAGCCTCTCATCCACCAGTATCCTCAAGTCCTTCTTGGCAGTGTCACACTCAGTCTGTTCATCCCTCAGCCTGTATTGATACCAGGGGTTGCCCTGACCCAAGTGTAGAACTTTGCACTTGGTCTTGTTAAACCTCGTGAGATTCCCACGTGACAACTTCTTGAGCTTGTCCAGGTCCCTCTGGATGGTATCCTGTCCTTCAGGTGTGTCAGTGGCACCACTCAGCTTGGTGTCATCTCTAAATTTGCTGAGGGTGCAAATCCCTTTGTCTATGTCATTAATGAAGATATTAAATAATGCTCGTCCCAATAGGGACCCCTGAGGGACACCACTTGTCACTGACATCCATTGGGACTTGAGCCATTAACAACAACCCTCTGGATGTGACCATCCAACCGCTTTCTTATCCATCTTGCAGTCCACCCATTGAATCCATCTCTCTCCAAACTCACTTTCCTGTCCTCCATGTGCTTTAGCATAGCTTCTAGGACTATTTGTTCCATGATCTTCCCAGGCACAGAGGGGAGGCTGACAGGTCAGTAGTTCCCAGGGTCCTTATTTCTACCTTTTTTAAAGATGTTTCCTTTTTCCAGTCCCTTGGACTGCCATCACTTTTCAAATATCATGGAGAGTGTCTTGGTAACTACTTCAGCCAATTTGATGAGAATTCTGTAATGCACCTTATTGGGTCCCGTTGACTTATGTACATTCAGGTTCCTCAGGTGATCGTGAACCTGATCTTTACTTGCAGCAGGAGGGACTTTGCTCCCCCAGTTCCCATCCTGCTATCCATTAAGAGGTGTGGGAAGAGGGCTTGCCATTGGAGACTGAGACAAAAATGTTGTTGAGTACCTCAGCCTTCTCCTCATCCATAGTTACCAGTTTTCCAGCATTGTTTATTGGGTGGGTACACCTTCTTTGATCACCCCTTTCTGGTTAACATACCTGAGGAAGCGCTACCTGTTATTCTTTACATCCCTTGGCAGGTTCAGTTCCAGCTTCACCTTGGCCTTTCTCACCCTGTCCCTACACAAATGGACTTCATGTCTATACCCTTTCTAGGTCATCTGTCCTTGTTTCCACTGTGCATCTCTTCTTTCCCTTTAGTTTGACCAGCAGTTCCCTACTCAACCATACTGTCTCTTGCCTTCCTTTCCCAATTTCTTGCTCCTGGAGACCGCTAGCTGTTGCACTCTATGAAAGACTTCCCTAAAGATCTGTCAGCTCTGTTCCACTCCCTTGTCCCAGAAGGCAGTCTCCCAGGGGATCCCACTGACTATTTCCCTGGAGAGTTGGAATTTTGCTTTCCTAAAGTTCAGGGACCTAACTTTACTTTTCACCTGACCCATTTTCCTCAGGACTGCAAACTCCATCAGTGCATGATCACTGCAGCCCAGGCTGCCTCCAGTATTGGTGTCCTTAGTTAGCTCACTTGCGTTGATGATCAACAGAGCCAGTAACACATCCGTTCTGGTAGGGCTGTCTACTACCTGGGTCATGAATCATAGAATCATTAAGATTGGAAGAGACCTTTAAGATCATCGAGTCCAATTGTCCACTGCCTCTGTAACCCCTAAACCACTAAACCATATCACTCAGTGCCAGATTCAGATGCCTCTTGAACACCTCCAGGAATGGTGACTCCACTACCTCCCTGTACAACCCATTCCACTGCCTGAGTACCCCATGGTTGAAAAAAATATTTCTAATATCTAATCTGAATTTCCCCTGCCTCAGATAAAGGCCTTTTCCTCTTATCCTCTCATTGCAGACATGGTAGAAGAGACCAACCCCCACCTCACTACAATGTCCTTCCAGGCAGTTATAGAGAGTGATGAGATCCCCCTGAGCCTCCTCTTCTTGAGACTAAACAAACCCAGCTTCCTCAGCCATTCCTCACAAGACATGTTTTCTAGTCCTTTCATGAGCCTTGTTGCACTTTGCTGAACACACTCCAGCACTCCAATGTCCTTTTTAAAGTAAGGGGCCCAGAACTGAACACAGTACTCAGGGTATGGTCTAACTATTGCCAAGTAGAGGAGGGTGACCACTTCCTTAGTCCTGCTGGCTACACTATTCTTGATACAGGTCAAAATGCCATTGGCCTTCTTGTCCACCTGGGCACACTGTTGGTTCATATTGAGCCAACTGGCAAACAGCACCCTCCCTTTCTGCTGAACGTATCTTGAGACACTCCTCCCCAAGCCTGTAGTGCTGCATGGGGTTGTTGTGACCCAAGTGCAGGACCAAGCACTTCACCTTGTTGAACCTCATGCAGTTGTCCATAGCCCATTGATCAAGTCTGTCATGGTCTCTCTGTAAAGTCTTCTTACCCTCAAGCAGATAAACACTCCCACTGAACTACTGTTGTCTGCAATTCTCCATGTAGTCTCCCGGATTGCCCACAGCTTCTCGTGATACTTTTCTTGCTGCTGTTTGGGTGGTTGAAGTCCCCCACCAGATGAACAAGAGCCTGCGACTGCAATGCCTGCTATAACTGGAGCAAGAAGGCTTCATCAATAGGCTCCCCTTGAACAGGGGCCTGTAAGTAGACACTAACCACAAGATTCCCTTTGTTGCCTCAGTCCCTGATTCTTACCCACATGCTTCCAACCTGCTTATGGCTGTTCTTCAGAGACAACACTTCACAATCAATCCAACTCCCGATGTAGAGGGCAAACCCTTCTTGTCTCCTTCCTCCCTTGTCTCTTCTGAACAGTGTAGTCGCACTCCACCCATGGGATTCGGACCACCAAGTTTCACTAATGGCAACAAGGTCATACATAACTTTCTAGCAGCACAGTGGCTTCCAGCTCCTCCTGTTTGTTGCCCATGTTGCGTGCCTGGGTGTAAAGGCACCTCAGCTGGGCTGTCTGCCATGTCATCTTGTGTCATGGTTTCCAGTTGGAAATTAAGCACCACTCAGCAGTTCATTCAAGTCTCCCCTCTCTTTCCCCCTACCCCAGTGGAATGGGGAGGAGAATCAAAGTACAACTTGTAGGTTGAGCTAAGAACAGATTAATAATTGAAAATAAATTAAAATAAAGTAATAATGGTAAATTATAATAATAATGATAATAAAAAAAGAAAAAACAAGACAGACACAATACAACTGATCACCAGCCACAGACCAATGCCAGGCACCCTTTCCAAGACATTCTTCTCAACTTATATACTTGGCATGATGTTCTAGGTTGTGCAAAATCACTTTGGTCAGTTCAGGTCACCTGTCACAGCTATGCTGCATCCCAGTTTCTTTCATGTACCTCCTCGCTGGTAGAGCATGAGACAAGAAAAAGTCCTTGACTTAGGATAAACACGACTTAGCAAAAAACCAGAACGTCAGTGTGTTATCAACACCATTCTCATTCTGAATCCAAAACATAGCAATGTAACAGCTGCCGAGAAAAAATTAACTCTACCCTAGCTGAAACCAGGACACCTTCCTAGTGGGACACCCCTTAATTCCTTTGATAAATTTCCCTGGTGTTTCCTTGTTGGCTTCCCTTACCTCAGGAGACCCTGGCTTGCCTCCATAAGACTGCAAATGTGTTCCAGCACGGTTAGCACAGCTCAGAGTTACCGGTAGAGAGCCTCCACCAGTGCCCTGTCACTATAACCTTTGCATATCATCTCACAGTTTGCCTGATATTGTCCCTATCCCCCATTACAACTACTTTAAAGCCCTGTCAATGAGCCCCGATAGTTTCCAAGCAAAGACTACTGCCTCGCTGAGAAAGGTGAGTCCCATTTGATGCCAGCATACCCAGTGCTGCATAGGCCATTCCACTGTCAAAAAAACCACAAAATTTTGGCAGTGATACCACTCACAGAAGCTGGGAGTTTCCAAAGATTCAAAGGGAGAAATGGGGTGGAGCGAATAAAAAACCAGTTGTTTCATAAGCATGACTTGCATGGTATCACACAATAACTTGCAAGACAAAAAACTATACTATTGCATATGTGAGCTGGATGAATAAGAACTAGGCAGTAGAGATGACCTATATCAGCAAGCCCATATCTTAAAAACGCTTTGATGACTTTCACCAATAGTCAAAAGCCAAAACTTCAGACATTAGAAAGACTGAAAAACATGTGTAATATCCTGACCAGTTAACACCGATATCTGAAAAAAAAAAAATCATTATCTCTTAGGCAATTACACCAGACTGGATAAGATGCCTGACATAACATGCCCCCAAAGCACACTCATCCTTCTATGTGTGAGAATTCAATGCTATCTAAACTATTCCATTGAGATAGCAGCCAGAAGGAATACCATTGCCATCAAGAATTGCACACAACTGTGTTTATCTACATATGGCCTATATCTGTAATGTATCCTATCTGTAATGCATCTTACTTGACAGCCCTGTTAAACATTTAAAAACTCTTGCTAACTCTTAATGAAAATATGGTTTCTGATTACACAATTGGCCAGGTGCAGTTCAGCTTTCCAGAGAAAGAAAAGGCAATGTCTCTCAACTTTTTGCGAATGTCTAATAATTCTCTTCTAGGCTGCAACAATGTAAAACAGCAATACAGTATACAGCTCTGGGAAAAACAAACAAAAAAAACCCCCAACCAACCAACCAACCACCAAAACAAATCCCATGCATAATAAATAAAGAAATCTATTGCCCTGAGTAAAGACAACTCCTAAGGCATACTGGAAGTCTGTCCAGCTGTGTTATTTCAGATCTTTAAGGCCCAAAAAGTTTGAAATGCTCAGGTGAAGCCATCCACCCTTTCACTTTTACTCTAGTACGGAAAAGGAGTGAGGAAGAAAATCTCACAGTATAATTTAACAAGGTACTCTAGCTGTCAAATTTTCCATTGTAAGCTGATGAAACTGAGGTGGCCATGTGCCTTTGAAAGTATCCCCTATAATTTCTTTCTTTTGTTTAAATCTTATAGTGAGTAATACTTTTTATGTCTTATAAATGATTCCTACTTGTTATAAAACTCCTAAATATCTAAGCTCAGATAAAGCATTATTTTCTTTATTTCACTTCCCAAGCATATTGTAAATATTTTTACACAATGTGAAGTGCATAAAATAGTTTATGACATACACTAAGACTGAAGAATCCCATCATTTCATACTAGCAAAAATAAAGTTTTTTTAAATGTAATCCATGCAAGTAAAATAAAATAAACCAAAACACTAAGAGGATTCAATGACTGTATTTAATTGGTTTTCCACAAACCAGGATATATTTCCAGAGGCAATTGTTAGTCTTTTTTGTGATAACAGAGTTTCTTTTGTGGATCCTTTTCCTGAGCTGCCAAAAATATTTGCCCCTTGTCAGGCAGCCAGCACTGATTTTAAGCCTATAGCAGGAGTTATTCTCTAGCATGGTTGCTTTCACTGAGAGGAACTTTCTCAGCGTTGTACTGGTGGCTTCTGCAACAGTCAACGCATTCTTGGAAACACGCTGTAGCTCTAAATTAGGGATGAAATGCAGTAATACATTACTCTAAATTTTACACACCTGTCAGTAGCAGCATTTGACGCTTGAAAGTGCTGTAAGATGATTCTCCTTTTCCAGTGCCTTCCTGCAATTCAAGGTCTCCTTGAAGTCAGCAGCAAATAGTGTGAGGGTCAGGTACCCCCTCACTCTATCTATCTTCTTGGTGGAATGCCTCGTTCTGCTCTCACATTGTATTTTCCCCAACATTGTCTGATTTTCATACCAACATTAAGAAATAGACTTTAGACTTTTGCACCTTTTCATTACTCCTCCAATAGGCAGATTACTACTGTAACCCATGACTCAGTCCTCAGTAGCATCTGGTGAGAGTCTTATACACTGACAACTCTTGAGGTTTTGAGAAGATTGGTTACCAGGATTTCAATATGATTTCTAAAGCAGATCTTCATATTTTAGAAAGATTGCTCAGTATTTTATTACAACCACCCAAGCACATCTAATCACACATCACTAGCAATAACTAGGTCTTTGTTGTGCCAATACAAGAAAAGGACAAGAAATTGTATAAAATACTCTTTTGCTAATAAGTGTAGTTGCAGCCAAATTCAATTCTCTTAAGCTCTAGCTACTTATAACATAAGTGTGGTTTTGTGTGGCTTAGCTCCTATCTTCTGTTTCTGTGAGTTACTTGATTTGACCTAAAAGCATTTCTGGTTAAATTTCCTGGTGGGTGCACACAATGAAACACTATATCATAATCAATAAGTAGATTGGAGAAGAGGAGGCTCAGGGGAGACCTCATCACTCTCTACAACTACCTGAAAGGAGGTTGTAGCCAGGTGGGAGTTGGTCTCTTTCCCCAGGCAACTATAAGTAAGACAAGAGGGCATGGTCTCAAGTTGTGCCAGGGGAGGTTTAGGTTAGACATTAGAAAAAATTTCTTTGCAGAGAGGGTAATCAGACATTGGAATGGGCTGCCCAGGGAAGTAGTGGATTCTCCATCCCTGGAGGTTTTTAAGAAGAAACTGGATGTGGCACTTAGTGCCATGGTCTAGCAACCGCAGCGGTAGTGGATCAAGGGTTGGACTTGATGATCTCTGAGGTCCCTTCTAACCCAGCTGATTCTATGATTCTATTTCTATGTTGGAATGATGAGAAAAACATCAAACTACTCTCTTTAAGACCTTTGGTAGGAATTTTCAAGTAACAGGACTAGATAAGTAGCATTTATCAATTCTTCTGTTAAAAAGAACATGTCTGTGAAATATGTTAGAGGAGAGCTATCCATGATTCCCTTTTTCTTCCTCTGCTTCCATAACCACAAAAACCCCAAACATTAAAATAGCCTGCTAAAAATGACTGTTCACAATACCGCAGGAGGAACCAACCAAATGAGGCCTACACTCACTTACATTTGTCTGCAACATTTATTTTAAAAAAATAATGTTTAAAAAAGAAAGACAGCTTCAAATTTACATTCATTTGAGAGTTTTCTTTGGACATCAGAAAGAGAAGAGCAGACAAACAGAATAATCCTATTCCAGTCTTGTTTAGATTCAACAAAGAGTTCCTCCTTTAACTGTGAGTGTCCTTTTCTAGTCTATATTTCAGGCGTTTCGTGGCAAGTAGTTATAGAGACTGAACTATCTTGAAGATTGCTGATAGTCTTACAACTTGTCCAATTATAGTAAGAATTATTTTTTAAAATCATTAATCTATCCTTGCTGCTGATTGTGGCAGGAAGAATGTAACAAGGAATCATGGGAGTTGTAGTCTGCCGAGTTCTCACGCATGCTCAAACAATACTTGATTGTCATTGGTTGGAACAGAGCAAGCATCTGTGTACGGTATTGGGGCCTGAGACACAGTTGATTGCAATTAAATATTCACCTCTTTCTGGAGAGTGCAGATCTAACTTTTGGCACACAGGTGTTATCTCCAAGTTTATCTCCTTTTGATATCCAGATACATATTTGCATAACATCTGGATTATGTTTTCAAGCATTCCTTTCAGCAACATATTTATAAGAGAAAAAGCACTTTTTATTATCATTTTCCCCACCTGCATTGTACTTCACCTTTGCTTTATTTCTAAAGAAACCAAAGCTCAGACTCGGTTTTCTATCATTTTTTTGTTCTGTGATGACAAAAACATGCTGGGACTGTATGTTTGTTTGGTTTGGCTTGGTTTGGTTTTTTTGATGGTTTACATTAGAATTCAAAGGCATTTTCAAAAGTATTTTCATACCTCAGGTACTAGTTGCAAAGCCATATAAGCAAATAACAAAGCTCTATACATGAGACTTTCCCCCTAAGCAAATATACATAGAAGTAAAAGGTAATTTGCCCCCGTGAGACTATATGCAAATCAAAGGACTGTTCCTTTAATAAAAATACAACATCCTTTGTATCACGCTGAATAGCTGCATTACAGCTCCGCTGCTTTTGTGCTTCAGTTGAGCAAGTTACAGATATTAAACAGAATGGCACATCACAATAGGACATGAATTATAGCATAATGAGTGAACACATCTACTGTATTATTACACAGTCACCTTTTATATATTATGTAAAAGAACCCAACTTGAAAGATCTAGCTCATTTTTCATTTCAAAAGGATTTTGTGGAGAACAGTTATAGTGTCAATTACTTCAGTATCAAATAGCAGATTTTTGAAAGCTGTAAGGTAGAAGAAGGCCAAGCAGATGTAAGTACATCACCGGTCACTTGGGCAGCATTGATCTTAACACACAGCCATGAAAGGCAGCAACAAAAATTTCAACTCTGTTTTGTTATCCAGCAGTGTAACTGCTCTGCTTGGGATAAATAACAGTGCAGTGTCAGGACTCTGACAGGCTACACAGAGGTCTTACCAGTGTCTTGAGCAGACCTTCACAGTTATGCCCACCATTCTATTTTACAGACAGCTGCCTACACTGCTGAAGGATTTTGTTCAGTAAAACTGACATCCTGTGGAAAATTAAGCAAAGCAAAGTGGAACAAAACATTCCTTTCCATGAGGAAATACCTTTCCCAGTATGAGCTTGGAAAAATAAGGTCCCATGCAACAGAGGGAGGCAGGTTAAAATTGATTGCATATTTAAAAGGATATGAAGATTTCTGGATGTTGTTATTTCTTCTCAGAACAAAGGAGCATCAGAACTTCTGCTGTTGGACACATGTTCAAACTAATGCCTAAGCCACCGATAAATGATCTTGCACTAGCTCAGATCTATGTCCATCAAAATTCACAGATGTTTACACAGGAAAATATTTTACCATAACTTCTTGAATTGTAATGTCTTATGACCTAGTGACATTTCAGTCATAAAAAAAAAAAAAAAATTTAGCCACAAATAAGACATCAGAAAAATGTAACAAACAATGGAAACTACACTACACATGGTGTTTCCAAATGAAAATTATAGCTTGCTTCTTGTTTAAGATAAATTACTTGGCTTATACATATTGTTCATTTGTAGTTTATCTGCATGCAACCAAAAGGACCTTTGGACATGTGAAACATTTAAATAGGCTAACCACTTTTATACAGCTGATAGTGGTTTAACAACTGCAAGAAATATAGTTCTCTTTAGAGGAATAACTTCATAATCTTTTACCTACTGAAAACCAAATACATTTTAAAGAAATTACAAGTATTTCTTTTATCTTACTGTGATAAAGAGATTTAGTGCAAACATCACCACCTATTCACCACACATAATTTATAACAGAGGAAGAGTTTGAAACACTTTTATGTAAACAGTCATAGATTTTCCTGTGATTATTAAAAGGCTGTTTAAAAGTCTTTAGTAGCAGGGGTTCTTGAAAAACACTGTTTCTAGCAAATCTCCATGTTTTCTTTCAGTTTTTGCACGATATTTACCCTGATGACACCATTTTTGTCTCAAATCCTTATATAAACAGTGTCTGTAATAAAACCAAATATATTTCTACCAGTTTCATATAAAGTAGGCCTTGAAATAGAACTGCAAAGACACTGGTGTAAAATAATGTAAGCATCTTCCACCAGAACTTATCAAGTACCTTCAACCATCTCCATTCACAGAAAATACATTTATCATAACTGACAGAATAGAAAATATACAGGATTCCAAAAATCATACAACAACCAGATTTTCACAACTACTACCACCTCTTATTACTACCTCTGAGCAAGGATGTACTCAAAAGGGAGACCTAGTTACACACTTCCTCTATGCCCCCTACTTATATAGCAATGTCTAGAAAAGGGTTTCAACTGCAATGCAGTCTTTTGTTAAAGTTCACCCATCCAGAATGTGGGTTCAGAAAAGGAGAAATGAGACTCCAGTTGTGATATTCTATTCATTAGAAAGATGTTTAGAGAGTCACAGTACTCTTAATATTGTAAGCTTCTGGTCTGCCTCAGAAACTGCTACAAGCCCCCCTGTTACATTAGGTCCTCCTAAGAGACTTGTACCTCCAGGAGTAACATCACAGTGCGCAGGAAAATCCAACTGGCAGTCATTATGATATCCCTCAGGGAGGTACCTCATACATGGTTCCACATAATGAGACACAAAATGCAAGCATTCTGGGTTCTGGAATACCTAAAGGTGTGTGTCAGGTTTTCACACTAGCTTGTCTTTTGATCTCAAATGTCGTGAAGCAGATACGTTAAAAATATGTTTCTGCCCTTTATGCAACCTTTCACAGAATAAATGTTACATAGTTTATAAATGAATCCCTAAGTAAATCATAATAGTTGCACTCACACTTCTAATCCCCAGATAACAAAATGTCCCACAGAGAAGCATATTTATCAATTATATTTTAATAAGGGATAACAGCTAAATTAGAGTAGAGTCATACAATAATCTCTGTAGATTTCTATGGAGTACATTATCAGAATATTTGATTAGGAGCCATTGTGGAATGCCAGATCTGCTACTCACGAGAGAAAAAAATAAACATGATTTACATCAAAGTCTAATATCCTATACTCCAAATGAAGTTTCAGTTGCAGGCACATATAATGTAACAGAAAGCAACATCAAACAGGCTTTTAAAATCTTTCATCTTGGCCAGAATAGGAATGATATTACACCTCCTAACCACCAAGAAAACAAAGAGTCCCAGAGTCACTATAATCAATTGCTGTGAAAGTTTATTAAAACGATTAACTGTAAAACAGACTAAACATTGGCAATTTGTTCAGACAGGCCTTCAGGCCCACGGTTCAGTCTTGATATCTAGAATCAGCAACAAGGATACAACTTCATTTGTGTTCCAGTAAAGCACAAAGATCTCAGGCAGGCTCAGGCACTGTACACTCAGAAGAGAAGGCAATCGTGTATCCAAAGAGGCTGCAACCAAGGAAACAAGATAGGAAATGGCAATAGCCAGCATTCAAGCACGTGCTCTGAGATCAGCAGAGCAGGGGACCGAACATGAGCCACCCACCTCACCTATGGTCATGCCCAGGTGTTACAACCTGTCCCAGAAGGGGAAAGTAACTTGGGTTCTTGTTAAATAATCCCTGGGGGTGGATTACAGTGAAACAACACTGAACAATCAGAGTTTGTAAATATATATATGTAGGGTTTATTTTCGAACAATTTAGTTTCAAAGGAAAACAGTTGTGTAGATGTTTTTGTTGTTATCGTCTACAGTAATATAGCAGTGTTAAAGCAAAAAATAACACTGAAGAAAATGTATAAGGGAGAGAAAGAGAAAAAATGGTTAAAGGTCTGAAGATATATGGAGAGTCACCACAAGCTGGATCCAGCAATGAAATTTGGTAGTTGTAGCTTCAATGTCTGTTGGTTGAAATGCTGTTTGCAGTCCTGTTTAAATGATGGTCTTGATCCATTGGGGGATGGGGGAAGTCCCCACAAAATTCAAAGATTTCATGAGTTATTATATAATTCAAGCTCAGGTGGGAATGTCTAGGATCTCCACTAAGGCAGGGAGTTTTACAATGGATGACATCACAGATATGTAATGAGTCTCTGACACCTCCTAAGACATTACAGCTGCCTATTATGTCCATCACTGAGATGAATAGCTCAGGGTAGGTGTGAAATATCCTCGATGCTCCCTGGAGGGGTTTTCACAGAGTCATAGAATCATGGAATCAACTGAAGACCTCCGAAATCATCAAGTCAAACCCTTGATCCAACGCCACCATGGTTACTAGACCATGGCACCAAGTGTCACGTGCAGTCTCCTCTTAAAAATCTTCAGGGATGGAGAATCCACCACCTCCCTGGACAGCCCATTCCAATGTCTGATTACTCTCTCTGGAAAAAATTTCCTCCTAATATCCAACCTAAACCTCCCCGGCACCGCTTAAGACCATGCCCTCTTGTCCTACGGCTGGTTGCCTGGGAAAAGAGACCAACCCCACCTGGCTACAAACTCCTTTCAGGGAGTTGTAGAGAGTGATGAGGTCTCCCCTGAGCCTCCTCTTCTCCAAGCTGAACAACCACAGCTCCCTCAGCCTCTCCTCATAGGACTTGTGCTCAAGTCCCTTCACCAGCCTTGTTGCTCTTCTCTGGACCTGCTCCAGGATCTCAATATCCTTCCTGAACTGAGGGGCCCAGAACTGGACACAGCACTCCAGGTGTGGCCTCACCAGTGCCGAGTACAGGGGAAGAATCACTTCCTTGGACATGCTGGTCACACTGTTCCTGATCCAGGCCAGGATGCCATTGGCCTTCTTGGCCACCTGGGCACACTGCTGGCTCGTGTTCAGCTTCCTGTCAATCCAAACTCCCAGGTCCTTCTCTGTCTGGTTGCTCTTCAGCCACTCTGTCCCCAGCCTGTAGCGCTGCAGGGGGTTGTTGTGGCCAAAGTGCAGGACCCAGTACTTGGCTGCCACGGCCCAAGGGTAAAAGGGATAGGGATGCAGCACCACACAAAAGGGTTTGGACTCGGTTGAAGGTCAGGGGTGCAATGCCACTTTATTGGGGAAAACAGGGACTTATATAGGGTATGGATAAGGGGAGGTTCCATAACTGGGGCGGAGCATGGGATTGACAACTCAGGGTAGAATGGGATTGGGGAATAGGGGAAAGATGGGTGGAACTTTGGAGTATCCAGGGGAAAGGACCAATGGGAGCTCACTCTGCACTGCGGCACTCATCAGCCAATCAGTGAGAGATGAGTGGGAAAACTAGGGGAGAACAAGGGAATAAACAACTTTTGGCGGGAAAACGTGAGGGCAAGTCTGAACAAGCCCTGAACAATATGAACCATAGGGAATAACATGGGAGTACATTATAATATGGTATAAAACTGGAGATTAACAGGAAAGTCCGTGGATTTAAAGTCCTTTCAGGCTCCATACAAGTCCCACCAGGCCTTGAATCTTTCCCAGTCTGTTTGGTGATCCTCCTCACTTGGCCTTGTTGAACCTCATCCTGTTGGAATCAGACAATCTCTCCTGCTTGTCCAGGTCCCTTTGAAGAGCCCTCCTGCCTTCTAGCAGATCAACACTCCCCCTCAACTTGGTGTCATCTGCAAATTTGCTAATGGTACACTCAATCCCCTGATCCAATCATCAATGAAGATATTAAAGAGGACTGGGCCCAACACTGATCCCTGGGGGACACCACTAGTGACCGGCCACCAACTGGATGCAGCCCCGTTCACCACCACTCTCTGGGCCCGGCCCTCCAGCCAGTTCCCAACCCAGCACAGAGTGCCCCTGTCCAAGCCGTGAGCTGCAGTTTTTTCAGGAGTGTGCTGTGGGAGACGATGTCAAAGGCTTTGCTGAAGTCCAGATAGACCACATCCACAGCCTTCCCCTCATCCACTATGTGGGTCATCTGATCATAAAAGGAGATCAGGTTGGTCAGACAGGACCTGCCCGTCCTAAACCCATGCTGGTTGGGTCTGATCCCTTGTCTATCCTGTAGGTGCTGTGTGATTGCACTTAGGATGATCTGCTCCATAACCTTGCTGGGCACTGAGGTCAGGCTGATGGGCCTGTAGTTTCCTGGATCCTCCTTGCAGCCCTTTTGGTGGATTGGCGTGACATTCGCCAACTTCCAATCATCTGGGACCTCCCCAGTGAGCCAGGACTGTTGGTAGATGATGGAGAGTGGCTTGGCAAGCTCTTCAACCAGCTCCCCCATCACCCTTAGGTGGATCTCATCTGGTCCCATAGACTTGTGAGGATCCAGGTGGCTCAGCAGGTCATTAACTGTTCCCTCCCGGATAACAGGGGGGCTATTCAGCTTCCTGTCTCTGTCTACGAGCTCCAGAAGCCAGTTGTCCTGAGGACAACCTGTCTTACTGTTGAAAACTGAGGTAAAGATGGTGTTAAGTATCTCAGCCTTTTCCTCATCTTTGGTGACTATGTTCCCCCCCATATCCAACAAAAAATGGAGGTTTTTCATGCCCCTCCTTTTCCTGCTGATGTATTTGTAGAAGCACTTCTTGTTACCCCTAACAGTAGTGGCTAGATTGAGTTCAAAATGTGCCTTTGTCTCTCTAATTTTCTTTCTACAAGACCTAAGTACATTCCTAAACTCTTCCTGAGTAGCCAGCCCTTTTTTCCTTAGCCAGTAAGCTCTCTTTTCCCCCCTAATTTCCTTCAAAGTTTCCCTGTTCAGCCAGGCTGACCGTCTTCCCCACCAGGGTGCCTTTTGGCACACTGAGACAGCCTGCTCCTGTGCCTTCATAACCTCCTTCTTGAAGCATGTCCATTCCTCCTGGACCTTTTTGTTTTGAAGGGCTGTTTCCCCAGGTACCCTCTGAACCAGTCTTCTGAATAGGTTGAAATCTGCCCTCTGGAAGTCCAGGGTAGAAGTTTTATTGAGGGCCCTCTTTGCATCCCTGAGCATTGAAAACTCTATTATTTCATGGCCACTGTGCCCCAGACGGCCTCCAACCACCACATCTCCCACCAGCCCCTCTCTATTTGTGAACAACAGGTCTAGCAGGGCCCCACCCCTGGTAGGTTCATTTATCAGCTGAAGCAGGAAATTATCCTCTATACACTCTAGGAATCTCCTAGACTATCTCTTCTCTGCTGTGTTGAGTTTCCAGCAGACATCCAGCAGGTTAAAGTCACCCACAAGGACAAGAACTGGTGATTTTGAGATATCTGCCAGCTGCTTGTAGAATAATTCATCACCCTCATCATGCTGGTTGGGTGGTCTGTAACAGACTCCCACCAGGATGTCAGCCTTACTGGCCTTCCCCCCAATTCCACAGGTACTCAACCTTATCGTTATTGACTTTAAGTTCTACAGACTCAAGAGACTCTCTAACATATAGAACCACCCCTCCACCCCTCCTACCCCGTCTGTCCCTTCTGAAGAGCTCATAGCCACCCATGGCAGCACTCCAGTCATGTGAGTCATCCCACCACATTTCCGTGATGGTGACTACAGCACAGCTTTCCTGCTGCACGATGGCTTCCAGCTCCTCTTGTTTGTTACCCATGCTGTGTGCATTGGTGTACATGCACTTCAGCTGGGCTGCTGATTTCACTTCTAACTCTGGCTTTCCACCCCCAGGCTCATCTCTGGAGAGCCTGGTTTCAACTCCTTCCCCCTTCAAACCTAGTTTAAAGCCCTCCTGATCAGCCCCACCAACTTAGGGGCTAGAGTCCTTTTGCCCTTGCTAGACAGATGAAGCCCATCTGACTCTGGCAGGCTTGGTACCATAGAATGTGCCCCATGGTCAAAAAAACCAAAATTCTGCCAGTGGCACCAATCCTTTAGCCATCTATTGACAAGATGGGTTTTCCTACTCCTCTCCTCATTCATCTCTGCTACTGCAGGAATTGAGGCAAACACCACCTGTGCTCCTGTCCCATTAACTAATCAACCCAGTGCCTTGAAGTCCTTTCTAATTAGCCTGGTACCTCTTTTCATTAATTATGTAAGTCATTATGTAAGGGAGGACATTGGCATGATAAGAAGGATTAACCCACATGGCAGCATTTGCCTCTTATCAGCCTCCTCCTTTATATGGAAATCCAGTTTGTAGGTTCAGGTATGCACATCCCTGGGCACCTGGGATAGTTGGACAATAGCACCCCCTTATCTTATTAGAAGGTCCTTTCATAGTAGGCATATTCAGGGAGGGGTGGGCTTTGCTGGATGAGCAGCTTTTTCTTTGCAGTTTGACAAAAGTCTTTTGGTAATCTTAACAATGTTTAAGCTACTAACTATTTCAGTCTCTGACACCAGCGTGTTCTCATGCAGGAAATGAGTTCACAATTTGAGAAGAAACAGAGTTCTGAGTCATGAGAAAGCTTCCAGATTAAAAATTGTCTAAAATTTAAATTTCAATTTAAAAAGTTAATTACGAAGAAAAAACATTTTTGATAAAATTTTGGGTTGTGTGGGGGCTTTTTTTTTCTTTTTAACTTTTTCACTGTAGTTTAGAATCAGAGGATCTCGTGGGTGACCCATGAAATTCTTCAGGTTCAACTCCTGACTCCTTACAGAGCAACCTAAAAGTTAAACCTTGTATCTAAAGTCCAAAAACTTTTGTAACACCCACAGGCTTGGGACCGTGACCATTTCCCTATGGGTTTGCTCCAGTGACCACCCCCTCAATGAAAAGCCCTTTACTGAGTCACTCCTCCTAAGTCATGCCCTGTAGTCCTTTCACCCTCTTTGGTGCTCTCCTTTGGACAAAAAACCTCTCACTTATTAAGGAAATATTGCAAAACAATGCATAAGACCAGTAACAGAAAGACAAAGATTCATCCAGTTAGGCCAGTAAATAGGAGTATGCAGCATACACACTGTGATTGAGGTGATGCCTTAAGCCCCTAATGGTTTTGTTATTTTTCTAATATTTGTAAGACTTGTAAGTTTTATAAGTAGTGGAAGTAGATTTTAAAAGCAGCAACCCCTCCCCCTCCTTTGTCCCTTGTTTCTTTCCCTTTCTCTAGCACCCTTGTTTATACATTCCTTAACCCTCTTACTCCATTCTATGCTCCCTATATCAATCCTACTCCTGAATACAGCAGAGATGTTTAGTCTTTTGTCAAGGCAAGGCCTAGATTGTTGGCAGAACAGCATATCAGGGCCTAAACCACAGAGTACGGTCAAGAATTAGGTAACTATGTACCCTTTGTGCTCTGATGAAGACGAAGATGGGATGAATAGGGGGTCCCAAAACCCCCAGACCCATTTCTCAGGGGGGGACCCCGTGGCGGTCCAGAGTAAAGGCCACAGGGTGGACACATCTGGGATTGGATGGATGGTATTATAAAATGTAACATCTGAGGCACAGCCTGCCTGCGTCTTGTAACATCTTAGCCTTGGCAAATAAACCTTTCTTATCTCACCCCTAATTAACTGCTCTGGAGATTTTTTCAGCATCAAAATTCCATGGCAACAGAGGAGATTAAACAATTAATCTGGGACACAAACTAATTTTTTTTCCTAAGGAATATCTTGCCACAAACTAACACTGGGCTAGGGGCCATGCAGAGATGTAGGGTAAAGGCAGAAAACTGAAACACTTTCTTTCACCTTCAACCCCATACCTTTTGAACAAATTCGGTAACAGTCTTAAGGAAATCAACTGTCTGTCGTTCAATAATGCTACAAAAAGAAAAAGCAATAATGAAAAATTTCTTTTTTTTTTTTTTTTTTTTTTTTTTTTTTTTTTTTTTTTTTTTTTGTTGAACTGCAAGTACAGGAAACCCAGAAATTAGCAATCTGCTGAGAGCCTTTTTTTCAACACAACAGAGATGTCCCAAGAAGCTGAAGGGCCTACACCAAACATTTTTGTTGTTTTCATAGGAAAAAAAATATTATCAGTAAATGTTATAAAAGACAAAATTCCTTTCCTGAAAGATTCACTGAGACTATCATAGAATCATAGAGTGTTCTGGGTTGGAATGGACCTTAAAGATCATATAGTTTCAACCCGCCTCCACCTTGCCTGGCTGTGTAAGTTTTGAGCTGGCTTCCCGCCAAGTCTCCGAAACTTGACAACAAGGCCTGCTTCCCAGAGAGGGAAGAAAAACAAACCATGGGAAAAACTGAAAGAAGTTTGAACGAAACGGGATTCTATCAAAAAAAATATATTTACAAATATATATACATATACAATTTGAATATATTATCCACAACAGGGACCTCCCGGAAGGAGGGAAAAAAGGGAAAAGGGAAGGGGAAACAGGGATAAAAAGAAGCATAAAAACAAATATCTCCTCAATATACCCGTTAATAGAGAGCTAGTCAATAAATATAAAAATGAATTAAATACTTCCCTGATCAGGACAGCAGAGGTGTGCAAGGCAGCAGCCAACTCCTCCACGCCTCCCGGAGAGATCACGGGCAGGCCTGAGCAGCAGGCCCCGGCCTATATAAACAAAGCCCATCTACAGAGAGACCCATTGCTTTCAGCCACCGGAAGAGAGAAGAGAGTGAACTCTCTTATCTGTGCCTTTTTATATGTTGTGTTACGGAAAGGAATAGCATGGAATACTTTCTAAGTCATTACCCTAGTTCCTTCCTGGTTACAAGCTGGTCTCCAGGAAGGCCTAGAGTGAAACCATCACACTGGCTGTGGACAAGAACACCTTCCACCAGACCAGGCTGCTCAGAGCTGCTCCATCCATCCTGGCCTGAGAGACTGAAATGTTAATGATTCAAACAACCGGTCATTTACAAAAAGCAGCAGGGTGCTTTGTTGAGGCCAGGTTTGCAGCCTCCAGCGGAAGGGAAGGAGGAGGGGGTTTGGGTGTATGGAGCTGTTTTTATAAACAGCCCCGATGCAGAGGGGGTGAGCACCCACCACAGGAGGATGACCCGGACGAACTACCTTTGTTTAAGGAGCTGGGTAACTAGCTGGGGTTTGAGCCAGATAGAGGAGAAGGCCAATAAGAAGCAGACCCTGCGGCAGTGGGATAATGCTTTTTATGGTGCCAATTTCCTTCCTTACACAGCTGGCTCAGGTGTAAAAATCTCCACCTCAGGAAGGCATCATGCATATGTAGGTCTGAGGGTATTCATCCCTTCTGATGGTGCATAATTGGCTCAACTATGCTGGCCTGAGAGGCAGCTGCTATGTCTTAGAGGGGGTCATAAACAATCAAAGACCTTAGAAGAACCCCCAGACTAATTTCCACCAGAGGACTCCGCATGACTTACAATGGTACATCAGGCAGTGTAAAACTCCCCCTGCCAGAGGAGCTACCTGAGTGTTCCCACCTGAACCTGAATATATATTAACCCATTGAACTTCATGTTTTGCGGGCTTCCCCCACTCCTGACAGATCAAGACTGTGACCATCACTTCAGCAAATGGACACTGAAATTGCAACAATCAAGATCCATGGGTGGTGACATCTTTCTACTCTCATCCTTTCTTTCTCTTTCTTTATGTATTTCCTTAAGTGATATTTTTATACTTTTTTTATTGTTGCGTTTCTATAGATAATAACAAAATGACTACATACCTCCTTTCCTTTGCAACCAAATTGTTCTAAAATAAACCTGCCATAAATATATATATGCATATATATAAATATATACACACATATACACATACATACATATGTATACCTATATACATGTGTATTGGGTCCGGCTGAGCTGGAGTTCATTCCTCACAACAGCCCTCACTGTGCTGTGCTTTGCATTGGTAGTTAGAAGAGTGTTGATAACACACCGGTGTTTTGGTTACTGCTGAGCAGGGCAGGCACAGCATCAGCACTGTAACATGCCTTCCTCAGTTGAGGGCAAGATCCTGGGAGGGGACCCAAGTAGGCCAGCTGACCCAAACTGGCCAAAGGGATATTCCATACCATACGACATCAGCTCAGATAGAAAAGCTAAAGCAAGGAGCAGGTAGGCAGGCATTCATTGTCTCCAATGGCTGCCTGCTGAGGAACCATCACACGTGCTGAAGCCCTGCTGCTCGGGAGTGTCTGACCATCGCTGCTCATGGGAAGTAGAGAATAAACCCTGCTATCTTTCGCTTCGCTTTTGCTTGCACAAGCTTCCGCTTTGCTTCTGCTTTAATAAACTGCCTTATCCCAACCCATGAGTTGTTTTCCACCTCACTCTCTACCCTGTCCAGCTGGGAAGGGGAGTGATAGAGCAGCTAGGTGGGCACCTGGCATCCAGCCAAGGTCAACCCACCACAACATATATATATATATATATATGCACATAAGCACTGATCATTCAGTGTCGTTTCACTCTAATCTGCTCTAAAAGATCTCTTAACAAGAACCTCAGTTACTCTTGCATTCAGGGGCAGGTCATAACATGGTCTTAAAACACTTCCAGAGATGGAGGTTTGATTTCTCTGAGCAACCTGTTCCAATGCCTCGCCATCCTCACAGCAAAGAATTTTTTCCTAATATCCAATCTAAACCTATTCTCTTTCAGTTTGAAGCCACTTCCCCTTGCCCTATCACTACATGCTCTTGTAAATACAAGTCCCTATCCATCTTTCTTGTAGGCCCCCTTCAGGTTGCTATATGGAAGGTTGCTACATGATCTCCCCAAAGCCTTCTCTTTTCAAGGCTGAACAAACTTGATTCTCTTGGTCTTTACTCCTAGGAGAGGTGCTCCATTCCTCTATCATCTTGGTGGCCTTCCTCTGCACTTTCTCCAACAAGTAGATGTCTCTCCTCTGCTGGGGACCCCAGGTCTGGAGGCAGTACTATAGCTTAGAGAAAGTGCACGTATCAAATGAGGCGTCAGTGTCTGAGAGAAAAGCCCTTGTTAAGGACTCAAAGGTGTTCCCATTTTACATCCAATTCAGGACAGGACTCTTCCAGATGTTTTACGGGGAGGGCAGACTTCCTTGCCTCTCATGCTATTACCACAGGCATGGCAATGCCCCTGGAAGTAAAGGAGAAATACAATAAGAGGAGAACACCATATCATGCAAAAACCATACAGTATGTCCCTCAAGTCAGATTCCCTTTCTACCCATACAGCTAGGACTGTCAGGCAGAAAAGAATGATGGTATGCTCCATAAGTCTCAAACATTTCAGTGCCACAATGGTGGATCAATATTTCAGTAAGGGATAACAAGAGAAACCTAAATGCTCCATGATAATTTCATGTCCTTTCTTCTCAAGAAAGGGCTTCTTCCACAGTATGAACAGGTGGGTTGGGAAAAAGACAACAATTGCAATGAATTCAAAGTGCAGAAAATAAGATTGTTTTTGTCTTTAAAATTGCTGTTTGCTTATTTTTAATATGACAAGTACAGTCAGCTTTGTGATAATTTTCTGCAGCCATTTTTCAGCCAAAATTCAGCTAGCATTTTGTTGCCTTTCTTCTGTGTTCCACTACCAAGCCACTACATTCCAGTTGCGTACCATTCCACCAGGTTCCTAACTTCAATTGCATCAGACTTTTTTCCTTCACTCTTAAAACTGGTGTGAGGACACACAAAACTCAGTTCACAATTTTCTCACACTGTTACCACTGCACATTAATTAATACATTAAACAAGTTCTTTGGAAAGCTGTGCAGGATGGTCAACAATGCTTTCTCTGGTGGACTGAAATTCAGCTCCAGAAAATACTACGTTTGAAAAGGGGCAAGAAAAAAAGGAAATAAGCTAGTTGATACGCTACAACTACCATGGTGATCCATCAAGCCTGTATATACATATTCACATTCTTCCAGCTGCAGGCACGCCCAGACTGAAGTATACAAACACTTGTCTTGGGATCAGAAATTTTCCTTTTGCATTAAGAAAAGAAATGCCTGACCTAGAACCAGAGCTGGTAAAATTTAGTCTGGTGGTAGAATGCAGCCTGTGTTTCACATGGAACAATTTGCCTTATAATACCATTTTCTCCTACTCTTTCTGACATGATAAGTGAAGGGATCCTTGGCAATCTTTGTCCTCAAACCACATCTCCCACAGCACTGCACAGTAGCAATTAGTATGACTGACTATGCCAAGCTATAATCATCTTGCCTCCCTCCTGTGCAGCCAAGATCATCTTCCCTCTCTTCCCTCGAGGTTATTCTGAGCAGCTTACAGCTATCAGTCTGCACAGCTGCACTCTGGGACACTCCACTGAACCCAAGTGCTACAGATGAGACCCACAATAGACGTGGAGAAGCATCTGTCATTTCTCCAAGCTCAAAATCCAAACACTTTGACTTATAAAAGAAACCAGATCATCTATCTGGGCTGATGGAGTACAAACCAGTGAACCTAACTGGCCAGAGCACAATGCATTAGACTTTGAATAATGTGCTGTTTTCTTTCTAACTATTGTTTTAGATAAGCAGTGTTGTAATAAATAGACCTAAGGAAAAGTGTTCATTTTTCATCTGCAGAGAAACACGCCACATTGAGTGTTTTCTGTTTGACAACCCTTTTCTCCCACTCTCTTCACCTACCAAACTTCTTTCCAAAGTAAACATCCTTTCATTCCATTACCATTATATATTCTGTAGGTCAAGCACGTAGGAAGCACTGGAAGAGACCTATGGGCTATGGATACCAGTGCCCTGCAATCACACACACATCTTCATAAATGTATTGTGCTCTGCCTTAAAAGCAGTTTGCTTTTCCTTTGCAGTCTCTGTGTTGGAAATCCTTTGCAGCATCTCCCTGCTCTTAACAGAAGCCTCTTTAATTCCAGGTTACACTGTTTTCCTCACCTTTTTTTTTTTTTGTGCTAGCTTTTTCTTTCAGTTGTAATGCCATTTCACCCTTGATGAATAGACATTTGAAGTATTTTCAGATGACATTTGGATCTGCTCTTGGTCTGCCACCTTGTAAGATTAAAAGGATGCAGGTTTTTCTTACATGACAAGTTCTCCATCCCCTTGTTTTTCCAGTTTGCCTGGTAGGCCCTTCTCCCTATCAGTCCCATTTTCAATTAAGATTTTGAACACAGGTGACCAGGTTCGTACTCACTATTTCAAGTGAGGTCTCGCCAGTGCCTTGTATAATGGCAGCAATACTTCCCTATCTCTGCAGTAAATGCCTCTCCTGACACATCCTGTATCACATTTGTCTTTTTCATGGCTGTCTCCCACCGGCACACTGAGCCTAGCTAGGACTCCCAGCTCCTTCTCCTCCTCTATCATTTCCAGATGATGAGCACCTGTGAAAACCAGGTAAAGCAGAAAGGTCAGCTACACAGAGGACTGCTCCTACTGCATCTCTCTATTTAAGACTGCTCAGAGGAAGGAGGAGGCATAAGTGAGTCTGTAACAGCTGTCACAGCAGTTGTTACTGCCAGCCAAATCCTGTGAACGCTTTCCATTCCCATTCCCTGAGCGGCTCCAAGATCAAGACCAAGCCACGAGCAAGAGCATCTCTTGAGTACTGAACACCAGCTTCAGGAATGTTCTCAGTGGGGGAGGAAGGAGTGAGAAAATAGCAGCAGAGTCACACACAACCCGCAAAAACCCTAAAATTGATATGACGTAGAGAAGCTCTTCTGATGAATAGCTGGATGAAATAAGCTAATTTGCAATGGAGGTGGGATTTTTTTTAATCAGGCAAAGACATGTGCATATGGAAATGGGAGGATGTCATTAATGTTATTTCGGAAAAAGTATTTTCAGTGAAATATTAACATCGCTGTTCTCACTTAGGAAATTATACCGTAAAATGACCGGATTTTTTTTTATAATATTGCTTCATGTGTTGGAGAGGTGAAAGCCTGGTAACTATCCTCATTATTCAACCCTATTTTTTTGTAAGGTGGCCAGACATGCCATCATTAATATCACATGAGGATTCGTGTCTTTTTATCCTAAAATGAATGCAAATTAGACATCACACCTAATACTTTAAAGCCATGCTGAAATACAAGGAAGTCTATTATCTTTATACCATATATTTTAGGATTTTTTTTTCTCCCCACTTCAGCAGAAGACTGGCAGTTTATAACACAGCAGTGTGACTGCCTCATTTGCACATTTACAGTACTTGATAAGGGGTTGAAACGCTTGATTCCCCAGAGGTCCTCCTTGTTCTTTTCCCAAAATGTCTCCCTATATTTCAATACAGCTGTGACAAATTTTTCTAAATAACAGATAGCTAGCCTTTAGATAATGCCTTTCATGCAGAAGAACATAAAACCACTTCACAGGGCTCATGCAAATAATTTCACTAGATGCCAGTCAGCACAGAGCACAGACTGGAATCAGAAGCAGAGCAATCCATTCCATATAGCACCTATTGCTCATGGTCCTGGGACCAGAGCGGTCCTTAAGTATCATTTTTTTGTCTCAAATGCATTCTAAATTACAGTAAAAAAAAATCAAGACAGAATTGTTGAAACCCTTTGAAGTTTCTCTAAGCCATACTGGACAGACATTCAAAAGCATTCAAATATACAGCCAAAATTCCATATTCCTTTTGCTAAGGAAGTGAGGTAACACCTTTGACCAGCAAATCATACTGACTTTTTTTTTCAATGCCAATAGCATCGTCTAAATCCTGGCTTCTAATTGCAGCCGTATCACCTATTTGCCTTTATGGCATTACTGTCCATTGTGCTAGAGCATATTTGCTAAAAAATTCTTTAAGAATAATGAAAATAAACCAAACTCCTTCAAGCACTAGCATTGGGGTATTTTTTAAAGAACAGATTTGATTGCAAGGGAAAGGGAACTTTAAATTCCTCCACCCCTTCTTTTATTTGAAAAGAAGGTGTAATACAGATGCTTACCTTGATATGATATTAAAAGACAGTTTGGGTCAATATAACTACTGTAGAACAGCAGAATTTTTTAAAAGATACTTAAGTGTTTGTACTTACTGATTTTACCTTTCAGATGCATTGTAGCACTCCAAGGTAATCAGTAAAATCCAAATCACAGATGTAGAGATAACTGCTAAGACAGTCTCTCCCTTTATTTGTACACTATGCATACAATATCATAGGTTAATCCTTCCAAAACAAGGAAAAATGTATTTCTGCAATAACATTTTAGAACATAACCACGTGAGTCAGTGACCCCACAGAAGAGCTTCTTTGCACTTGATGGCAGGTTTATAGACACGTTGTAAACGTCAGACTACACCATTTTTAATAATAAAAAAAGGCAGTATAATACTGTTTCCTTGTAACTGAGACAGAAAATCATTTGGTAAGAGTAAGAACATTTATTGGTTTTGACATAAAAATTTCTTGCTGTGCAGTGGAAATGCTGTAGTCCAAATACTGGAAGAAACATGAAGTCTCAAGGGCTATGTTCAGCAACTCTTTGGTCAAAAGCAGATGTGGCAGGTGCATTATTTAAGAGCTTGTCAGAGATGATCTTCCACAGCACACTACTCCAGGATTCATCTCCTACTGTGCTTCGGAAGGGAACTCTCATGTAAATATATGGCAGAACTGGCTGGCTGAACATCAAGCCCGAACTGCCCAACCCTCTTCAAGAAGACTGCGGTCATGCATCAGAAAAGCTCTCCACTACTGAATGCAACTACCCTACCACATACCTCATGTAAGAGCAGCTCTTTGGATGAGCTGCTGAAAAATTAAAAGCGACATTTTTCTCAGTAGCCATACTTGATGTTCTGAAGTGGTTTTGTATTGCTGTATTCAGTGTTAATTTGGTACCATGAAGATGTAGTATATTCAATACAGCGTGGCCCAAGCTACTGCTTTGATTTTCCTGACTCCTACACACATACAGAGACATGAGTTTATTTTATTTTATTTTATTTTATTTCACAGCATAAATCCTTGAGTAGAAGCTAATCACCTCAGTAGGGATGATCACAAATAAACACGCCAGTAGAAAACCAGAAGAGGCTCAAAGGATCAAACTGTTTCAAACAAAACAACAAAGAAACAAAAAACCCCAAAATTGAACCCACTCCCCACTGAAAAAAAAACAACACCCAAATCAGTCCAAATGGATCTGTGTGGTCCTCCTTGCTTACTGTGGTGAGCTAGATTTTCATCTGCGTAAACCATGGGAGTGTTGTTGTCTGTAGCACAGAAGTGTCATTTGTGCAAATAAGCTGACCTGTGTTTCTGTAGAGAATAGTCCAGACATATGTAGACCTGCACAGCTACTTTCCTGTTTTGACGACACACTCATCAACATTTCAGGAAGAAGGAATTTCCTGCGTCCTTCAGGTACCAGAGTTAAAACAAAACACAAAATCCAATTTGAACTACTCCAGTACAGACTTAAAAATCCCTCATACAGGAGAACCACAGCTGGTAAAATAAATCTTATTTTCTTTTTATGTAATGGAGTAGCTTAAGAAACAGGAGAGAGAAATCACTTTTGGCTAAAAACAAACAGGAGAAATACCATTTAAAATTGCCTATCTTTGGAAAAAGAAATTTTGATGGGAAGTGTTCTTCTTAAATGTGCCTATACTGGCCAGTCAGAAAAGATCTAAAAATTAAAAAGAAATGTCTTTCCTAATAAATCACCGTACTAAACAAAATTTGAGATGCGAAGAATAGAGAGAAAGTAATGGTTATACCTCAGATTATGGTATGTTGGCCACATGTTTGTGGCACAGTACACATTTGTAAAAAAACATTTTACACAAAATTGTGCTGTGCAGTGGCAAGTGAAACTAATGAATGAAAAAGAAAGGTGTCCCTATGTATACATAACTAAAAACCAGAAAGTAGCTCTGTACCATCTTTCACTTGCACTCAGCTCTGAAGGGAAAAAATTAGCATGACTGCAGTAATCCAGGATTAAAGCATTTAATTCCTAGACTGTTTACAAGCCATTAATACACACATTAATAAGCATATATATGGAGGGCTGCTCTAAAAATATATTACTCTGCTGTCAAAACTAGCTCTGGTACAAATTCAGTTGTATGCAAAGTTTTATTCTTTTTAAAGGAATGCTTTATGTTAGATGTTTTAAGTAATCTCATGCTTGAAGTACTACATAAAAATATAACATCCTCTGCATATATTAAGTAGGTCATTTCTCTTTTGTTAGTAAATGGAGTACTCTCTAGCCTTTTAAATTTTTCAATGCTTTTGAAAAGATAAGGTGTCTCCATTATAACAGGTAAATTATGTTTCTTCAGACAAGAGTAAATAATAACAGAGGGTATTTGTACCATGTTTACTTTTATGGAGCATTATTGTATTAAGTGGCACATAACCTCAATATGAGTAAAATCATACATTATTCTGGGAGACAACTGGAAAACTCTTTACCGTTAACTCTAAGGAAACTGATAGCTCTGGAGGAAACTTCCCTCTAGTCTCCTCCATCAACAAGTATTACCCAATCACTCACACTAAAGGTAAATGACTCTATCAACTTAAGGCTTGTTTTGACATTTCAAAAACCCCCTAAACATTTCTCAGCTTGGGTTCATGTACCAGCAGTCAAGATGGGCTGGCATATCACAAGACAACAGGCTTGCCTGCCTGGGAATTTCCACCATGCACAATATCACTTTTCAGAAATGGGTTATGGGACAATGATTTAATTCCAGATTTCTCTTGGATTTTTTCCATTTCCATTTTTCCTGTTATAGACAGCACAATTCCTTCCCCCCCACTGCCTCCCACTTCCCAATAGTGTATAAATTACTTTGCCCTAATTCACTTTAACCCAAGTCCTAATTTCACAGCAGCTGGGCTAAATTCTTGATCTAAACCCAAATGTAGTTGAGAGAAGCCTATCTATGGGCATCAACAGATTTTATGTCTGGACGGGGAAACCCAGGTGTGATGCTGCAGTGCAACACTACTCCCCAAATCCTGCCGAGCTCTACATACTCCAGCAGGCATGTGAGCAGGAATGGTCCCCAATTTCACTCTCTCCAAGGTATGGGATAACAAAAAGCTTTATGTCAGGTGGACAACTGCCCAAATGGGAGGTGGCAAACTCCCAGGTGACCCAGCCAAACTCTTGTGGTTAATGCTTCCAAGAGTTCAGAATCACTGCAGTCAAGTAACTTCGAAAACTATAAATTCATTGATTTCACTAGCTCAGATGAAACTCTTCATTGTCTCTCAGTGTCAAACCCACAAAGTATCTGTAGCGGCATGTTCTGTGACTGAATGGCTGTTGTCCTTATGGACGGCATTCTGCACACATAACTGAGATTATCACACATATTAAGAATGAGGGAGGGGAGGAAAAGAAAGAAAAATGCATCTTAGAAGTTACTTATTTTTAATGTCTAAAAGTCTGAATGCACAAACAATAATCTACCATTATAGAAGTACTGGTGGTCAATACAATGCATTAGAACTATGTACAATGACACAGTTTAGTATCAAAATCTTTCTACAATGTAGAGTATTACGAAACTGTTAATGACATCAAACACTAAGCACTTAAGACACCATTTTTGCTACCACATTTGGAACTTCAATGAACAGTCCATTTTAACTTGCAGCATCAATCCATTTCTAGTATGAAATTAAGTAATTTTCTACTTATACAATAAGATTTATCTACACGGGTCTTTTGATTTTGATCCATAGCAGCAAAGGCACTGTACATCAGCAGATCCACAGACTTAAAGATTTTTTTTAAAGCATTCAAAAAAAAAAAAGTCACAGATCATAGTTCAACAGCAACAACAACAACATAAAAAGATAACACGTTGTCTCTGGCACAATGGCTCAGTCTGCGTCCTTTTTAGGGACATCCAATCAAGACTTGGATTGAACTGCTGGCAAACAAAGCAAGTCCTTATCCCAATGAGAATCCATTCCTTTTTGAATGTCGGAATGAGTACTCTTGTAAATCCTACCTTGGAGGTCATTGCTTTTGTAGTTTGTATATTGGTAGGCATCCATTCTTATTTCAGTGCAGTTTCCAAAGAACATATCAAATATTTTTCATAATCTCTTGTAATTGAAAAATTGCCCAAAGACACATATCCCCATTTTCAAGGAAACATTGCAAAAGTTTCCAGAAGTAACAAAGGTGATTCTCTGAGGCAACTTATTGTACTCTCTACAATATAACAAAGAGAGGTGTTTATATTAAAAAACCTAGCTTGACACCAAAATGCTTTATGTTTATCAACAGAAAAGCATTGAGAACAAATCTGTACACAAGATGCTATATTAACATTGCAAATATATAAATTAGCACATTCTTACTTAAATTTAATTTAGATGTGAACTGAATTTGCCATTCATCACAGGCATGTAGATCACTGGCTACAGTTTGCAATTTCCTAAGTTTCCAAGACTGTCTAAAATAGTTAAGATACAGCATCTTCCCACCAAATAATTATACTGTAATAACATTTAGAGGTCTCATTCAAGAACAGGACTAAAAAATATAACAAAGTTTATTTTTTTTTAAATAGAAACTACAAGTCTATTTAGTGTAACTTTAACTATCTCCTGAACATCCTTCTCCAAGATCCCCAATTTATCCACCTGCAAAAACACAAGTATACAATGCATTTTTCAAACTAAAGCCGGGTCAGACAGCTTTATTAAGTCAGTTCATTGTTAGAAAGCCTTCTTTAAACAAAATAAATACATTACAGCTATAATACATAATTAAAGAGTCAAGGTCACTGTTCAGTATGCTTATTCCATCTTCTTCCAAATAGATATCTGACAATTTGGTATCACGAGTTCTTAATGAACATTCACAAACCAATAGCAAGTTAAGAAGGTAAAAATAAATTCCACAACTGTGATGAGCATTTAAGTTTTCAGTTTAGAAAGAAAAAACAAAAGGAATATACAGCAAAGTGCTAGGAGAAGGAGTTCTGTCTGCATTCAGATTTGTCTCTAATAAATAACTTCATAGACTGTAGCTTTCTTGTCCCCAGAGCCAGTGACAATGTATTTATCATCCACAGAGATATCACAGCTAAGCACAGATGAGGATTCTTTGGACTACAAGAAAAGAAAAAGAAAAAAAAAAGAAATTACGACTTTCCGATACTTCAATCCTGAAGGGCTTCAAGATTAATTGGAAGAGTTTATAGAGCAGGAATACACCAAAAGCTCATTTAAGTATCAGTACTGTACTTTTGTTACAAGACCAGGTCTCCAAATTTGTTCCACAAAAAGATCTGTTACAAGATAAAACAGCTGTGGAAAGGGAAATGAATGTTAAGTACCTAAAGATAATCTATCAATCCAATGAATAGAAGTAGTCTTTTCTATACACTTTACAAGGAATGAGCATTTACTGATATTTTACATATTGGATTTGCATAAAAATTAATTAAAAGCATCTTCTTCCCTTTTTTTTTGTTATAAACCACAAATTCACATGAAGTAGTAGTAAAAAGCCCAACCCATCCACAGGTATAAAATAAGGAGACTCCAAGAATAAACTATATCTCCTCTCACTACTTCCCAAGAGAAAAGACAAAAGCTTTGTGCAAAAGAATTCACATTATCAGGGAGGATGCAAACAGGAAAAGATATTCTAGTGGAAGAGGATGCACAACAAGTGTATAGGAGGTGGATGGGAGACAGGATGTACCGGGTTGCAGTAGCTCTATCTCCTCCAGCTTTTCTGTCTGTGCTGAGATTATGTTAATGTATTGTCACATTTGCCTTGCTGTTTCAGCGCAATATATAACATATGTCCACATTCTTTTCTGCCTGCCACTGCAAGAGCTAAACACTTCCCCAACATGCTATGTTTCGGTGAAGATGCCTCTGCTGCACCGCAAAGGAAGTTTTCTTATCTACCCCTCATTAAGAAAGCTGTAATGGGGTTTTTAACATCACTTTTAAGGGAGATGTGTTCTTGTTAGCATGATTTGGGCTGTCTGTGGGAGACATGAGTTGGGTACAGTATTACAGCAATATGTAGAAGATGGTGAAAAAGAAGTGTATTAAAACCAATTTTGTATTAAAGGGCTACTTTACTGTAAGAGCTGAATTACTAAATAAAAGCATATCTTTCTCTAATTACAGACAAATTCTTTAAGGAATATAGTAATTAGCTGCATTTCCATGTGAAAATTCCTTGAATTACTGACAGACCCTGAGATGTGCAGCTCTATTGCACTGTAATGTATGTGGAAAATAGCTTTTAGGAGATTATTACCTGGAATATACTGGCTCCATAAGGTGTTCTCCAGGCATTAAGAAGATTATCTTTTCCAGTGCTTACAAACCATTTGCCTACAACAGATTGTTTAAATGTTATTGTTGCATTTTGTTTTCAAGGAATACACCTCAAGAAACAGATTGATCATAACAACAAAGCATTCACACATATTCAAAGAAACAGTAATATTTTCATTTGGTTGCATTATGATGTTCAATCACAAAAAAAGCAGTAAATACAAAAAGCAGTCGTAGTTTTTAAAATAATCTTAATATTAAAATTTAATACCTAATTTTTAACTATACCCTATAGTTAAGTATCTACATTATATTTTCATTTAAAGATAATTTTGAGTGAACTTCTCAGGAAGGAAAACATTGATATATCAAGATTTGCTTACCACAGTGAGCAAATTTGAGTGACAATACACAGCTCTCATGAAGATGTAGCTGATACTTGTCCGGCTTAGTAACATGTAGCACCTCGACATTGCTGTTCTCCATTCCTACTGCCAACCACTCACCAGTTGGACAATAGCCCAGTGAGAAGATCTGTAATTAGCACAGCATATGCTTCAGTCAGTAAAGGAATGAGCTTGAGATCCTTGCTACACTGTTAACACTATGCAAAACCACATTTTTGGTCTACTACAGTTTTAAAAACATGATAATTCAATTACTACAGTACTCAAGATAAATTAGTTCATGCAAACACAGCTGTAAAGCTATGCTATTAAATGCTATTAAAACTGCAATAGTGAAATACTGAATCAAGTAAAAGTTAATGTCCGAGCTTATCTGACAGCATTTAAAAATATTTTCATAAAATATTTCTGAACCTCAGTCTACAGAAAGGGAAACAGATTACACACTTGTTTTATAAAAAGATTCTCCATTACTCCATTAGAAGTACTAATCTGTCACATAGTTATAACCCAGAAAGACATTTAGCTGCCCCATTAAATAAATTAAAAAAAAAAAAGTAAAAAAAAAAAGAGTATGACACTAAGTGAAAAATTCTTTGGAGTTCTCTTAAGAGTCTGCTTTTTTTTTCAGAAACTCCCTCACCCCCTCCCAAAAAGTGCTAGTTTTAAAAACCCATGATAAACTTTTCTTAACATGCCAATGCTTCTGAGATTGAACCTGTGATGTGAAATCATGTTGCTGTAGCTGTCTCCCTTCTCTGAGATCCCATGATCTGACTGTATTGTCCAAGCCTCCCGTCCATAGTTTGGTGCCATCATTAGAAATGTCAATACAGCTTGCTCCATCTGTGTGGCCCTGAAATTGCCTGAATATATTGAGAGAAGATCAGCATGTTCTTGCACTGGAAAGAGTTGGTTCTGAGCAAGTATACAAAATACTTCCTTTTTCTTTCAGTCCCTAACATGCAGCCATTGAAGACAACAGTAATGTAGATTCCAATAGCAATCCCAAATTAATATAAACTCTGGGACAATCATGTAAGTTTTTGAATTGATGAAGCAATCAGCCCCAACAGCCAAGTGCTAATTTGATTTCAAAAAATACACTTTAAGAGTCAGGTACTCTGGAAATCTTTGCTGCTGACTGTGTGATACCCACTATTCAACTTAAAATACTCATTCTCTCCAGTGGAATGTAACATGATCAGGAAAATGACCTTAGTTTAGGAAGAATCTGCAGGTTACCAAAGTTCTAAAAAAAAAGAGCAGTCTAAAGGGGAATATCAGGAAGTAAAAGCCTGACTTTACATGCAACACTGACACACTGCATGTAAAAACATACACACAGTACAGTGCACAGAGAAGCTCTGTATGATCGGCTCCTAGCTTAATGTACATCAGTGTTGAGCAGCAGCACATGCTCCTAAGAAGCTAAGTTTGCAATGCAGTAATTTACACAGAGCTTTACCCAAGACAATTTTGCTGGACCTCTGATTAAAGAGATTAGAGTGAGAGCAGTGTATTGCACAGAAACAAAGAAAACCATCTATTCAAAGAATCTACAGCAGAGTCAACATCAGCTGGTATTAGGGAATTACAGTTATGGGTTGCTCAACAGGGCTGGAATTGTGAAACTCTCAAAATCTACAAAGAATCATCTAGATTTTTGTCAAGGTATTAGCATGGCTACTGCCAAACAACAAAATATTGGAAGCATCTATGCATAGAGAAAACGGCATATATGTGCAAAGGTGCACATAAGGCTGTGTCTAGTTAATTCTTCACAATCTGACGATCCAGTTCTGTCGACCTACCTTACTAAAGTCTGGTTATGCAGATCCCACACTGCAATGTTCCCATCACTACAGCAAGAGAAGCAGACCTTGGAATCAGGGCTGATAGCTAGGGCATAGCAAGCTGGAGCAGAAGATGTCAGCTCTGCTTTGATGCGAGGAGTTGGAGCTGCCAGGTCCCAAATAGATAACGTGCTGGCTTCCCCACCAACAATCAGGGTGCGGCCATCAGGGAGCAATCTGCAGGAACGGATGTAGTTGTCTCTGTTCTGTGGAGACAGAAGCCATCAAGAGATTACTCATGAGGAAAGAAAACAGCATTAACATGAGAGAAGAAATCCATAAAAGTATTGTATTCCCTCCTGGTTTTAATGAGCCATTTATACTTATGACAATGATAAAAGTGTATTAATGCCAGAAAATAACATGACATTAGGGAAGTACTTCAGCTTGATCTACAAAATTCAGTAGTGAGAGATATTTAATCTTAATTAGCATCAAAATGCAAAGACCTGAACCCAGCCCAAAACAATTCAAGATAGCTGTATTTGACAGCTGGTGTAGAAAGTTATATTTTCATACTCTGTTTATTTCAGCACATTAGCCTCTCAGCATGGGGGATTACCAAATTCCCTGCACACTTCCCCCCTTCCCACTCCAGTGAGACTTGCTGCCACCATCTAGGAGATGTCAGAGGAAAATATTTGGGTAATTTTCTTCATTTGTGTAGCAACTTGTGTAGCAATTCATTGTAAGCCTACATGTGCTGCACAGTTCGTATTTTACTACCTTTGCAACATGTAGCCACATCTTACCAAGAACTCCTAAATTACAAAAGAAAAGCTGCTAGCAACAGTTCATCTTGTTAGCACATTCAAATAATTTGTGAATAACACTCAGAGATATTTTTAATAATATTTTTAATCTTTGTCACATTAAGATTGGGTGATCCGTTCCTGCACATACACAAAACACATGACGCAATCTTCAAATATTCTCAGGGCATACAGCTTTAAGACAGCAATTTTAAGCATGATAGGATATCAAGCTTTAAGACTGCCAAAAAATGTCAAAGTTTATAAACAATATCTGTTGTGCTGTCTTTGATCTTTCCTCCTACCAATAAAATTTTAGGATATTAAAAATGTTTTGAGTCATTGTGGGGAAAAAACCCCACAAGTATGGAAGGGATATACTCCAACCTCAATTTTAAAAGAAACACCAAAATTACAAACGTAATACCAATCTTTGATACCATGACAGCACTCAAATACCCACTATTTTTTGCACTTAAGATGTAGCATTGCAATATTAACACGACCTCCTATCTTCTTTCATTGCCATATCCTGCTGTTCACCTACCAGGCAGTCCAGCTGAGAGACAGGGTTCTTGTTGCCAGGGTGGCTGATGTCCCAGACTTTGACGCACCCCTTCCCACCCGTGTACACGTGTCTTGTGGGGTTGCTGATGGTAACTGCACACACAACTTCCCCGTGGTTCAGAGTGTTGATCTGACGGGCATGGCGAGGGATTCCCGGACCGATGAGGGCATCAGGAGGGAAAGGAACTGGCTGCATCTGACCATCTGCACTTACATGAAATGAGTATGCTCTGAGGGGGAAAAATTATAGGGGGTGATTTAAAGAGTTTTTCTTCAAGCCTGTTTAAGAAAATAGAATCAAAGACATGTTTCCACTGTAGGCCTTTAGATTGTGCCCTTAGCTCAATTTTTTTGCAGTCTTTTTCACAGATATTTCACAGACTAATCTGAGTTGAGAGGGACCTGCAAGGATCCTTGAGTCCAGCACTTAAGTGAACGGCGTGTATGGGAATCAAACACATGACCTTGGTATTATTAGCACCATGTTCTAATGAACTTAGCTTATATCAGGTATTTTAATCATGCAAAGAAGAAATATTTATCTATAGCATGGCCCTCAAAGCATAAACTTAGCTAATCACTCATCTTTTAATGTAAAAGTCAAGCACCAATCAAACAACCTTTAACAACTCATGCAATGATGATTTCTGCCATGACATGACAAGACATGAGGCTATATGACACTACTCTTTATTTTGGGGCATAGGCATTCTTAAACTTGGGGATCAGGATATCACTGCATGCAGAGAAGGGAAGGAAGGTTGGGTAAGGGGCTCCTGAAAGACCGAAGTAGTTGGCTGCAGAGCATGGAAGGTAGCTGCGTGCCAGGGGGGACATTTACTTGCTCACTTTACTGACTCTGATGTGGCAGCTTCAGCTGGACTGCTGCCAATCTGCCCCAAACACACAGTGGCTCCCAAGCCCCTTCAGCAAAACTGCTCAGCACTGTACCTAAGGGTGCAGTGAAACCTCCACCCACCACCAAAGAGCTAAGTCCTCAAGGCACAGTTGCTGACAGCCGACATGACAGACCAGCAAAAATGCACTGGAATGGAATTTTTTGTTGTTTTTTTGTTGTTGGTGGTGATTGTTTGGTTTTGGTTTTTGAGCAGGTTTGGTTGTTGTTGGTTTTGGTTTGGGGTTTTCGTTTTTTTGTTGTTGTTGTTGGCTTTGGGTTATGTGGGGTTTTTTTGTGGGTTTCTTTTTTTGGGGGAAGGGTTTGTTTTTTTGGGGAGGAGAGTCGGGTTGGGGTTTTTTGTGTGTGTTTTTTTTTTTTTTTTTTTTTTTTATGGACCCAACACAACTACTACAGATTCCAATTTCTCTTGCCAAAATCAGGCCTCTCACTGAGAAAGAACGTGTTGTGTGACTGCCACTTATGCCACCTGTGAATAACCTATCAACAGTTATATCTTAAAATATTTTCCAGGGAGAACAGTTAGGTTGTGAAATTGTCTTGTTCTGAGATGCTACCTGACACATTGCATCTATTACAAGGGCACAGACTTTGTAAGAGGGTTCACCTACACATACCAAGGTAGGCTTAATGGAAGGCTTTAATTTCCTTAGACCTAAAAAATCATCATAGTACTGATGAAAAATTCATTGTCACAATGGTGGGATGAGAAGAGCTCACAAAAAAATCATTTTATGAGAATACTTTGTAAGCTCACTTCCTTAATTAATGCTTCAAAGTCACTGAAGGAAGGCAATGTTCAGAATTCAACTACTGAATTTGGCATTTAAGATTCATAGTGCATTAACACTGGAACAATAATTGTCAGTGAGACAAAATGCAAAGGCATTTTCATCTTTCTGCCCTATTCACAGTGCTTTACACACTTTTCTCACACTGTACTCTGTTTCTTATTCTGGCAAATCTGAGAGACAGATCATAACACCATTCTCTGTTTTTTGACATTAAATACATTCAGGAAACAGTACGACAGACTTCTGTGGTTGTTAGAAGAAGAAAACTGCCTAAAGGAGTAGAATTAGGGTTTGATCATCACCACAGAAATCTGAAATATCTTCCGCATTATCTCCCTACTTCCTGTTTGTGCAGTAAGATACTGAAAAAAGCGGTTGATGGTCATCTAAAATCAAGTGGAATTTCATAATCCTCTTTTCTGATTTCTGTACACAGTCACACTCTGCAGAGCCATGTTGAGCACTGAGTGTATGATACCTTTATCAGCCAAAGTGTTTTTTAGCATCGTTATAATGAACACAGAGAGCATATTTAAAAATTACAGAAATAAATCTTATATCTTACATTATCCTCACTCTATTCATTACTCCATACCAGCACATGTGATTATTTTGTGGTCATTGAGTGCTCGCCTTTTTTTTCCCCCTAAGAACTAACACCGCATGTTGCTTACAGAAGGACTGTAAATATCTTACAAATAACTGACACTATAAACACCTGGTGAGCACCTTTTCCTTCTTTTCCCTACTTATATACTGTACAATAGTCAACATGTTGATGTATCTCCAAAGTGAAAAGAGAGTTATTCGGGGCCAGATCCCTGATGTACTACATGCTGCCCACTCTATTTCAAGATATTCAACAGTGCAGAGAATTTACACAGCTTTCCCTCTAAAGGAAAAGGAGAAGTAAATGAAAAAGTAAGTGAGAAAGTAAATGAGAAACAATCCTGAATGGAAGCTGTGAGAAGTACCACACTTAAGATGAAGAAAAGTCAATGCCCTCATGCTAAAAGAACCACAGATTTTAAAATTTCAGGCCCTATGGTAGACAAATGATAGCTACATTTAAATGCTTAACAGAGACATCAACACAGCAACAACATTCAAAAACCTTGGAGATGTACCAGAATTGAATTGATTTGATTTCAGTTTACCTCATGTTTTATTCCCCTAAATTCTAGCGTAAGTGAGATGTAAGCAGGGAAGTCCCTTCATCCCTGCAATTGCCATTGCTCAGACCACAGCAAGCAAAGCCTAGCAGATCCAGTCACACTTCTTTTCAGGTCATTGACTCCACAGGGGATGAACTTAAATCCAGCAAACATTTGAACACTATGTCAAGACATTTCTAAGAGCCCATGGTATGCATCGGATGAAGATCTGTACCCACAGAATTTTTAATCCAAGTAGCTCATCATCAATTTCCATACCTCCCTTGCACAGCCACCTAACAGGGTGGAAAAATTCGCAGAAAGTCAACTGAAGGTGGTTACCATGCTTGAGAGATCTGGACCTGGTTTGATTTGTGTGACACATGTACAAGAAGAGTTATAGGCACTAGGTTTGATCGCTTATGTCACCATATTAACCATTAATCCTGTGTGTGTGCAAGCCCACTGGCAGGTAAGTATCCATTTACTCACACATGCAAGTGTGTAACTAACCCCAACCACTCCTCGACAAACACGTTCCTACACAAAAAAGCTAGAGATGGAGTGACACAAACATCCCTTGACCTTCACACTCTGTAGGATGAACTGGTCACAGTGTTCCACAAGTGTCAGAAGGAAGTGGAATTAGATGACCCATACATAAAATCTGGATCAATGTGGTTTGTGGAGCTGCTTTAGTTCTTCTCCTCTCTAGCTCAAGAGGAATATGAGCAGAGAGTTCTTTGTCTCCGTAATTCTTCTTTCGAGGTTCACAACATGATAAGCCTGGTAGAGCAGGTCACCTTTTACAGTCCATTCCATAAAGGATGAATCTGAATATTATGATACAATAATTTTTCAATCAAACAAAACAGGTCAGCATTCCTTTCTCTGCACACTGCTTATAGCAGCTGCTAGGTTTGCTAGTAATTGCAAGGCTTTTGTGAACAAAACAATAATTTTTTTTAAACTGAGAAGCAGAGTACAGTAGAGATGGATAGCTGAGATCCCATTCCAGTTTGCATTTCCACAGACAATCAACCAGTCAGATTTGAAGTTCACCTTCTTTTTCCATTTAATTGTCTCCTTTACTCTATGTCATCCAGTCCCTGTTGACTGCTACTAGTCTTCAAAACAAATTTATAAATGTAACTTTAAGATTAAACAGTAATTCTCCTGCTCTCGTTGAATAGCTGTATTTATTTCTATTCACACAGCAGTTTTCAGCAGCTAAGGGGAATTCCAACCAGCAAGGGAACACAACTTCCAACAGATGATTGACTTTTAAAGCTGAATGTTTGATACTCACGGTTTTCCTCCTGGGATGCCTGTTAGATTGGGAGGGATGCCTGGGACTCGCATGTGATGATGTGGATCAAAACCAACCTATAGTTTTCCCCAAGCAAAACAAAAAGGTGTATTAAAGTAAGAGCTTGGCAAGGGAAGACTGTTTAATTCATGTTCTCCATAGCATGCTCCCCAAACCACAAAGAGAGTGAACTAGAGTTAAACCCACAGGTCTTATATTTAATATACACTGCTCTCAAAACTAAATGCACCAATGGCAAACACTTACCACTGGAGATCGCCCGTAAGCTGCTGCTGCTGCTGCTGCTGCAGCTGCTGCACTCATTTGAGGGGAAATGTTGTGCAGACCGGCATAGGCAGCTCCAGGGCTGGTCAGCTCCCCGTTCATACCAGCATGTGGCACGATACCAAATGGAGTAGGATAAGGGCACGGTACTGCCATAGGTGTTCTTAAACCTGAAGCTACAGAGGGAGTAAAAAAAGAAAGAAGTCACAGAGGCATTCTAGACCCATCAGATGAAACATGAGTTTGGTAAACAGCAAAAAGACCCCAACACATAATAACAAAAAACCCAAACAAACAAACAAATAAAACAAAAACGGCAACAATGATGAAACACACACACTGTATTACAATGTTGAAGAAACAGCTCAGCACCCAATTTAAGTAACTGTAAGGTACTGATTTCACACTGCAGATTTAAAGGGAGCCTGGTAAGGGACAAATGGCCACTGTTTCACGCCACTGAAATATGTGTACACTAACCTATTGGGTCCACACCTGGGGGTTTGCCAGGCACTGATCTCAGTCCAGGAGTGGAGTTGCTGCCTGGAGTCGGGGCATCAGTCCGTGGAGTTGGGGTATTTGATTTAGACACAGGAGTGGTAGATTTCTCATTCTGGTCACCAAAAAAGGAAAGAAGACAGCTTGTGAGTTATTTAAGTCTTATAGGTAGTGGTTGGAAAGAGACAACGACAACCAGAATGAGTATGATTAGTGATATTTAGCTTTTGGGCTTGGGTTTTGACAGTGCTTGGCAATGAAGAGAAGCTGCAGAAACACCAAAAAAGATGGAATGGTTTTGGTAATTAACTACAGACTTCACAGCTTTCTTCATCAGTAGTGTCCATATGATTCAGACTGAGGTAAATGAAAATCATTGCCATCTGACAATTGGCAGCATATGTGAACTCTGTCAGTAGTCTCACTTTGCTCATGGACCTGTTCCCATTATGATTATGATTTTCTGTGAGAGGCCACTGCTGAATGGACAAGAAGGGTGGAAAAAAATCCCCAAACTGACCGACAACTCATGCCCAGGCATGGTGCTAGAAACGCAGGATGGAGACAGTGATGAGTGTAAAGTCAGGGACTGTGCAATGCCATTCTTGTGACAAGCTTGTTCATCAGACGAATCACTGACTCCCAGACCCGAACCTGTCATTCCACCACCTTTCCTGAGCACAACATTCACTTTAAGCTTTCTTTTTATTTATTTTGCTTCTTTAAATAATCATGTACCCTGCCCTGTGAAGAACTGAGAGGGGAACTACTGTGCAGCTTAGGCAGGTGATTAACTGTGGTCACAAATATGAAAGGAAAGAAGACCCCTTGCAGGCATTTTGCATTATGATTTGTGATGCAAGTCAAGGAAGGCTCTTGTAAATGACAGATTACTTTTTAGACAGAAAATAAGAATTATTGTTGTTGTATATAGCCTGGTAATTCAAGCAAAGCTAACAACCAAATCACATCCAAGCAGGGAACTGGATTTGCTATAAACCACAGCACAGGAAAACAGCTCAAGAAACCCCTGTGTACTTTTATTTATTCTCAGATTGACAGCTTTTCATATGGAGGAGGAGAAGAATATCTCTCAGAACAGCAAATCTATCATCTACCCACACCACCAATGAAAACCTCTTCCTATTGCAAAAAAAAAGACTGTGGACTTTCTCAGTATTATGTTATTAAACTTCCTTGAAGACATAAATTAAACTAATTTTAAATTGATGCTTCATATTGCACTATATTTATAGTGGAAATACAAATTGTGTCCAGAAAAAAATCCAGTAAGCATGCATTTCAGCATACAATCATGGGTCAGGAGCATTTTGAAGCACTTACAAGGCTAAGTTCTTTGGATTTGGAGGAAGGAGTACTGCTAGAAGATGCAATAGATGACGGACTAATTGGTGCATCTTTTTTCAGCAGGCGAGTCTTGTCCAAGCCATTTTCCCGTGGAGACTGGGCTGGGCTCCCCCGGGGAGAAGAAGGATCCTAAACATCAGCAACATGGGTTAGCATAAAAATTTCATACTAGTCACTAGTGCTTGACTTGAGCAGTCCTTGCTTCGGAATGAAGATCCGTCATAGGAATTGACGTCTTTCTTCTGTTCTCGACTGATTTAGCTGATACAATTGTAAAATCGAGATGGATAATGAAGGACAACCTTTTTTTTAAAGAAAGCCCTAAAATTTGATGCCATTGAATTATGTAAAAAAATTTATGGATATTGAAATAGGCAAGTAAATCTTTTTTTTTAGGTGACAGACTGAAAAGGTTTGATGCACTTAGCAGACCTGATAAAGCTGACAAACGAACTCATGGTCAGAGTGAAACAAACGACTGTTAGAAGATACTGTTAGATGCTGCATCCCATCTTGTGCTGTTCTGGCTTCAAATATCTCAAGAGAACTTTCCGTTCATATGAGAAACAAAAAGCCCTTTGTAGAAATAAATGTTAGATCTGATTTGTTTTCTAAAGAGAGACAATGTGACTGGATTCCCTCATGTATTTCAAGTTCCTTTATGAAGGCAAACACTGTAATCTTAGTCATAAAACCAATACGCACAGAAACCACTGAAGACACTCCCACCACCACTACTATAAGGTAGAAAAAACACCATTGTGTATACCTCATTGGAAACATCAACTACCAAGTTGTCATCACTCTTTTCACCATCGCTGTCCTGCAATGACAAATCACAATGTTCTAAAACCCATTTATTTAATATCCCAACATCTCTTAAGCATTAAGAAAAAATAGCAAGGCTGCTCGCAAATATGCAATGTACCATTCCCAAGCTTTAAGTGGTAATACAATTAGAATATTTAGATCACCTACAGGGCTTCTGCTTTGCAGGTTGCCATAGCTATAGTATTCTTTCCAGTTTTTACACTGGTACACAAGGACACACGATGAAAATCTTCATCCAAAGTTGCGCTGCACTATGAAGTGGAGCCAAATTAGAGCCCAGATCTAACAAGTCCCAGCCTAACTAAAGCTCAGCACTACTGTCACATGGCTTCCATGTGCTCTGTATTTATATTGTTAAAAACACTATCAATCATACACACCGAAAACCTTTAATCGAATACAGACTTTAGAGGTAACCAGCAAGAACTTGTTGAAAATTTGACCCTCAATTTTAAAATTAGTTATGCAGAAGGAATCAGGGTGAAATTTCAGAGGAACACTTAAGTACAACAATGCACAATGCAGACAATTTACTCACATAACGAGCCGCTATTTCCTTTTCTTCTGTTTTCTGTTTTTTACTATCTGAAGAATAATCTGTAGAATTTCTGTGCTTTTCTCCTGTTCTGAAACTGGCTGAGGGAGATACAGAAGAGCTCTGCAGTCCAAAAACAGAAGGAAACATTATCAAGCACTTATTCAAAACAGTGGTTCATTTGTCACGACCCCTCAATACATCTTAAGCTGATAATATAATTTGGAGCTGTTCTTATAGATAGCACTTTGGGTTTTAATTGGTGATAGCTACCCATCAAGTGTCTTATATTAAAAATTGCACATTGTATTGCAAGAGACAGAAAAAGGAGATCAACTGATGACAACAGTGGCTATCTGCAGTGTCAATTGGATGAATGTAGAGCTAAATTGGGTCATTTTATGAATACTGTGCATTGATCTTGTTTAGCTTTGTTTCCTCTACAAATAAACAGGGTTAAATTAGTAGTCCAAGAAGGGGTGTGTACATATGTGTGTGTTTGCCTGTGTACATCAAAAAGGACGAAGAGGCTCAACGCAAGTCACACTTCAGCAAACATCTGAATGAAGATTTTTACCAAAGAAAGAAGTAAGCTTCTGAACAGTCTTGAAGCAGCCAAGAATAGGGGAAAACACTTAAACTCATTTTATTTTGATGCTGTTTACAATTACAGGCTGTGTCTGCAGCAGATGGAAACAAAATGTAGTGGCTCAGCAATTCTCTTACCATTCTACACTCTCACCTAGTAATGATTGCTAAAGAGCACATGTAGGGACAGGAGAGAAAGAAAGATAACAAGTACTTTATGCACTGTCATCCAAAAATTCTACTGTACTCCTTTAAACAAGGCAGGCAACATTTATCAACTCCTACCATATTCCCAAAAGTTGGTGGAGCCTGTATCTTGGTATACAAAAAAGAAAACAATGAAAGATGCAAAGTTCCCTCTGGGACTGATTTTAGCAGCAGCAGGAGCTTTTGGCTGTAGTTCAAGAGAGCATTTAAGCATGCACTAAACTTTATCTCACACTGAAGTCAGTGGTTGAACGTACATAAGTAAGGATGTGTTCAAGCTTTTTTCAGAATTTGAAATGACAGCAATGAAGATGAAAATAATTGTCAGTTGAAACCCTGCTGACTGTTTCCATCACTATCCTCCTTATATAATGGGGTGGGGAGGAACAACAGCTAAAGAAGTCCTTACTGATGGATTTTAGATCCTCCCATTCATTCAGAAACACTGGTTTGGGAGTTCTCCCTCCATACGCTACAGACAGCTGTTGTTCCACATAAAACTGTACTACACAGCTGTTTTGTTTTGGGGATCTCAGTGCACATCTTCCTTGGTTTATTTTACAATTATGAACACGAACATAAACCAAGAAATCAGCACTTACACTGAGTAACTTCTGCTTCATCACTATGACAAAATTTCTTCTTTTCCTTATTACATCACAAGCTTCTGGTAAGGATTTAGAACACTTAACCACAGAAATTAAGCTGTCCTTATTGCCCAAGTCATGTGAGAGAATATTTCTCCCTACTGCGACACTCAATTTTTCTAAAATTTCCAGTTCTTGTAAAGAGCATCTCAGATTAATGAGTGGTGGAATTTGCAAAAATCTTCCACATTTTTGACTGTCAATCGTGAATTACTCTCTAAGAACACTGAGTGGAAATAAAAATTTTAGAACAAAGCTAGTGCTGAACACTGCTTGTGCCTTTCCCATTTTCATATCTTCCTGCCTCCCTCTCTCTCTCTCCCTGATAGTATAAAATAAGTTGAAAAGGAGCAAATACATCTTAAAATACTGTTAATTTTGAAGCAGATTATTAATCAATTATTATAGTAAATGACAAAAACTAACAAAATTATTTTTTGCTCTGAAGTGACAACACATGTTCAGACATTTAGAGACAACAGCGGCAGTAGGTACAGAAGCCCTTAAAATAAAGTCCAAGAAGAAACATTAAATGAACTGATGACTTTAAAAACATATCTGTTTACTGCAACGATATAGCATAGCCTTTTGCAAAAGACTTTAATAGCATGTTCCTATTACATTTATATTCATTTACAATTTGGGAGACAGTAGCTTGTAATGTGAATTCAATTCATTATTTTTCAACTTCACCCTATGGAAAGCAATTTGTTTTAAAAGGAAGAAAAATGATCACCAATAAACTACAAATCAGAGTGTTGTCTAAAGAATTAAACTACTGCACTTACTTAAACAGAAATACTTATTTTCATAAATTTGAAACCATATAATTTCATTTTTCACAATCTGGTTAGCTATGTGCTATAGATACCATTTCAATCTTTGATTTCACTGCTTAATAAAGTAATAAATTAAAGTTCCCTACTAGAAAGATAAAGTAGCTAATTAACATTAGCATATAAAGGATGAGCACCACATTTGGCATTGGGGTAATGCATGTTGCTTAAGGCTTCTATTGCTTTAAAGATGGATCAGACCCGATACCAATATGAAAAAATCCTCCTGCAGCATGTCACCTGACATTAGCAGACAAATGGAGACAACTCACCTATTGACAACAGGCAGAATCTCATTTCCCAACCTGAAATTAGGCCAGTGTACTAGGACTAACATTATTTTGCCTCAAGAGTCAATTAGTACAGAAAAAATCTAAATATTCCCAGTTTTAACTGTCACCCCCCCTTTCCTTGCATGAAGCCAGCCTATCAATACCTCTGCAGCACTACCTTCTTTTTCTTTCAACATGAAATGCACCTGCTACATAAAGATCAATGACTTTATGAGATCTCTGGTAATGGTGTTGGCAGATCTAAATTTACCTCTTATGCTAAGTAATAAATACATGTCATACACATAGCCAATGAGCTGTGGTGTAGATCTTCCTATGGACGTAATGCCTACTTATTTTCACTGTGCAAGGGACAACGCTATTACCTGTACTGAGTTCCCTCCATTGTTCGTAACAGCTCTTCAGTCTATAAACAGTTGTAAGGATCTATCTTCATTGATAAATACCAGGATGTAACAATGTCCTCATGGTTTCCACTGACATCAGATTCCTGTATATAATCCTGTACACACCTACACCTTGGTTCCTGAGTGTGCAGGCCCACATGTTCCAAGAGAGGCCCTTACATTTGCAGACTGTGAAAGAAAACCTCCATCAAAGCAAATTGTTTAGCTGACAGATTCTGCCCTGTTCCTTGATTAAAACATCAGTGCCCTCCTAACAGCTGTCTTTAAGAGGCAGGAATAGGATGGCTACTTAGAGAAATTAAGTGATTCAGCACTATAACTTGGAGACTGTAACTTAATGGGCCAGAGCCTTTGTTTTAGTAACTATTAAAATTTATAGAGAAATAAAGTCTTTTCACACTGCTGTTTTCTTTAATAAAATGTGTTAATCTACTGAAAGAGTAGCATTTTCCTACTAAATAATGCTGAGTTTGCTCGCATATAATAATTAGATCAGACATCGGAAAAATACTCTTTGGTGAAAGTAGGTTACATTTAGTTGTGTTTGAGCAAAATATACAGGTTTTTCTTATTCTGCTTAGGTAGAACATTTTTATTCATGTTAAATACAACACAAAATGCTGACAAAAAACAACTGAACATACATATTTATGGATAGGTTGAGCACATTGCTGTGTTCAAATAATTTGCTTAAGAAGTGGAACAGTGTGTTTCTAGTGCTGGACCCACAGTATTTTTTGCACTAGGCTGTAAAGCATGGCATGCTATGCTTCGGTCTTTGTTTTGGGCAGTGCTGAGCGCAGTGCTAACTGAAACAATCTACCACAAGGATCACTCTTTTTTCTCTCCAACACTGGCAGGACACTGCTCCTGGTGGAGTACCAGTACCATACAGGTGCAAATTAAATAAGTATCAAAAAAGCCATGCAAGCCTCTTACGCAGCAGTAAAATTCTCTCCAGCATGCTGTCTATTTGGGATAATTAATAGTTCAAATTGCTAAGGGAAAAAACACTCCCTGTTTTAGCCCCAGGTTCCACTGGAAGTTAACTGCATCGACATAGATGGCTCACACTGTAACGTGGCAGAAATCAGTGTTGTCAGACTGCACAGCCATACAAGTGCTCTCAAATCCTGCAAGCCCCAACTCCCTGTATGCTGATTCCTCTAGATGAAGACCTGGTCTGAGCAGACTAAGTAATAATTAAATTAAATCAGTGTTAAAAGTAATGACTAGAGACAACAGGATGAAAAGCCTTCCCACATGTTTAAGATGGTAACTCTTTAAAGCATTCACGAATATGACCATTCCCATGTGTACTCTTACTACTATGCCAAAATGATGTATTTGGAGTGGAATAATTAAAACAATAATTCCCAACAAAGTGGGAATTACAAGATAATTGACCATACTGAAGTATTAAGCAAACTGCAGTAAAAGCCAAGGATGCTCAATGCTAAGGTCAATTATGGTATAATTATGTGAATGACATTACTGCTGTTACAAAGTCTGTTGAAAGTATAAAAGAACTATAAAAATTGGTACAATATGCATCACGGGGAAACGACCAGGCAGTAACGCTGTTTTGTTGGTTGATGCCAGTGTTTTAGATGGAAGTACCAGTACAGGAGCTTGGACTCAGCCACTGCACTTATGTTTGGGCTTGGAGCACTAAGCTGTCTAAGACAACGTCTATGCTTACATCGGAAGCACAAAGAAAAAAAAGAAAAAGAAATAGAGAAATTCGTGATGAGACTTCTGACACCTGAAGGTTAAGATGAAGACTTCTCTAGTCAGCTACGAATGGTATGAGGTGGGAGACATCTCATCATACAGGTGAAAGGACATGGAATAAGAAAAAGGGGCAGTACAGCACAGTCCACAGAGACCATGCACTGCTCAGGGAGAAAACTGCAACCAAGAGCTACCAAAGGCCTTCTACATGGCTCCAAGACAACACTCATCTGCCTCAAAGAATGAATTCATTTACATATACCTGTATGAATGGGCATATTACTTTGGTTAAAATGAGGGAGGTGGTGTGAAATGCTGTGGACTGATCTACAGACACTATGGAATGCTTGCATAGTGACTGTGGCTCCTCAGGTCCCCCACAATTACTGCTACTACACTTTTTGTTGTTATCATTCTTATTAAATTATTATTATTATTATTGTTATTACTACATCCCACTATCTATTCCAGTCTCACAGATTTTGTGCTCTTTGCTTTAGATTTTCTACATGTCCTCTTTGCTATCCTCACTTAGGTAAGCGGATTTTCCTTACCATGCCTTTATCTTTAGGTATCCATAGTAGATAGTGATCAAGCTGACACAGTCAGGCAGTACAACTCAGAGCACAAATCTTCTAAAATGATTCATCAAAGGAGAGAAGGTTGCTAGTCAAGTATTGATCCCATATATATAACTTGTCATGGTAGACTTTTTTAATATTTTCACCTCTCCCTTTTCCAACTTGTTTCTCTACTTACCCAAACTGAAACCCAACTTCCACTCAGTCATATCATGATCAATTTTTTTTTTTTTTTTGTCTCATTCACCACTTTTTCTCTGTAGCTGCATTTTCAGAAATCAGACAAAGCCTCAGTTATTGTTAGTGAAAAATACTACTAACTAGCTAGGAAAGATACAGAACAAAGCTGGTTTTAACATCACATGACACAGTCTGAGCTAACTGAATTGAGTTTAGTAATCAAGCATGTGATAATTATTTTTAATACAAACTATGATTAAAATGGAAACTTTGAAGTTTCATACAGCATTTTTACCCACTAATTAACTTCACTAATTGCAAAATTAATGAAGATAATTAGAGGATAAGAGTGTCATGAAAAACATCAAAGTGTAGATGTGTGGCACTGCCTACAAGAGCAATGAGAAGGCTATAAAGTAGTCTGGAATAAAGAGAATGTGTAGGCTCAGCAGTCTTCAAAACCCACATGTTCTCAGAAGTTTTACATGAACAGAAGTACAGATATGTATGTACATTATGTATAGGGGTATGCAATTTCTACAAAAATATCCATGTAGCTGTTAACACTTGTAATCTGCTTGCCCTGGTGGTACCACTGGAGTATTTAATCTAAGATAATTAAAAGCATCAAAGTCTAGATGTAATGAAACGGGTAATAAAATGAACAATAAACTACTATGGTTGTATACATTAATTCCAGTCATATTTCAACATACACTTATCAATTTGCTGGAAAAGTTGAGAGGGCCACACAGCAGCAGTTGAAGATACCTAGTAATTTTGAAGAATAATCCTATCAGCATGTGATGATGTTTTTCCAGCCCCTCCTGGTGTACAGGTGCATGGTGGTGATAAGAAAGGTAGGTGTTTAAAGCAATGGTGAGGGCTACCGGCTAGCCTTTCACAGATGGATTTTTGCAATAAATCCTTTAAAATACAGCTTCTCCACTAATCAATGGCTGAAGGAATAACACACCTAAGGCTTAATCACTACTGGCACTGTGAGGTTCAAAGGATGGAGAGAAGAACCAATGCAGCTTAAGTGCAAGCAGTGAAGAAGTAGAAGAACACAGTTGTGAGGTAAAAAGGAAAGCCAGGTTTAGCTTAAAGTATATCCTAGCAGAGGCATATGAAGATAGTGAAATCGAGTGTGGCAAATGTAACAAGGGCCCTTTGGTAAGCAAGACAGTTTGAACAAAGGACATGGTTTCAGAAGGGAACAAAAGAAACAGATGGGCAGGAAAAAGAGTTAAACATTCCTGATAGGTTTACAGAAACTTCAAAGTTCACAGATTACATTTACCATCAAGGCTGCTCTCCACATCTGCCTACTTATAAATATTGAATTTAATTGATGGTAACAAACCTGGGCATTGTCAAACATCCTCCTCTTTAAACTACAGAGTAATTCACCTGATCCGTTCTCTCCATTCACCACCCTGTGATTCTATCTCCTCCCCTTTGAATAGACCCCAGAATAAGACCACATGCTTCAGCACTCAGCAGAGAAGGTAATTTGGAAGGAGCAAAAAAATTTGCAAGAAGGTATCAGAGGTACAAACTGCAATTAGTATAGGCAATACAGTGGGTTTGCCCCAGGCCCTATGCAGGCTGCAGAGGAATACCATACCATCCCTAATGATCTCAGAAAAGGTAAGTGGTCCAACATCACAAGCCTGGAAATGCTGCCAGAGAAAAACATGCTGCTGGTATTTTAGAAAGTAAGTGTGAAAATCAGGAACAAACCTGCATGTTGGCCATGACAGTGTACAAACCCTTAAATGTTACTTTTGTCAAAATCAGGCACAATGAAATGGAGGGATCAAAGATCATGAAGTTACAGAGATTCAAAAGAATTTAGAGTGAATACCATTAGAAACCTGAGGAAACAAGCAGTGCCAAGGAAATGTGAAACTACAGCTCTACTATCCTCAAATATTTATTTGGGGTTCTAATTACTGGTTTTTCACGCTATTTCCTTCAGCAGAGACCTGAAACAGTTTGAGAAGTTCTAGCAAAACTGAAACACGGAGAATAGAGAGTATTGGCAGTTATCTAGGGAGAAAGAGCAGGGAAAGCATGTAATCAGAGCATAAGGGGAAAAGCTCAACCAGTTGGAGCATTCAATGCAGCAATTTAATTGTGGGTTCACCACCATGAAAGGGAGAGAGCAGTAAAACCACCAGTCTGCATTATGGGCTTTGTTTCAGTGGCATGCCACAAGGCAACGAAAAGTAGTAGCACTCCACGGGTGTTCTTCAAAAGCCAGTGATATACATGCACAGACAATTCTCAGCATCCAACATATCTCCAGAATATTAACACTAATTACATTTTCACAACAACTGCATTTAAACAGAATACACAAGGATCCTTGGTTAGTTGTCAGAATACTAAAAAAACACTAAAGAGGGAATGTTTTATGATAGCCATCAAAGGCCTGTGTCAGTACACTTTACACTTTGTTAAAGAATACACGCAAGAATCAGGAAACCCCCTGAAGAATAACCGGGTTTTGCTTAGGGTCCTCTTTTCAGACCAAGCACCACAGTAAAACTGTTGTCCTTTCACTTTGCATAGTGATTAAAATGGAGGCACTGAGCCAAGCTGAACACACTTTCCTGTAGCATCTCAAGCCACGAGGGCTATAAAAATCTCTTCAGTACCAGCAACAGAGGTTAGGAGGTAAAAAATACACACGTCTACACTCTCTAGATTTTCCACATTAAAGCAGCAATGGTCAGGTTTTAAGTGTTGTCTTCTCCAGGGATATTTAAGTGGATTCAGTTTCCATGTGACAGGTCCTAACAACTTTCTCCTGGGATTTACATTCCCCTTCTAATTCTTCATTTACACCAGAAGGATCTAATCTAGCACTAATGAGCCTTCTACTGTTGCTTTAAAACCACGGAGATCACGTCTGAAGACAGTCCCATGAGACACTCAATTTAGCTGCCTTAAATCACGTACTGTGCCCCAGTGTCCCACATTCTGAGTTTTGGTTATACCTAACAAAGGCTATATTCATAGCAAAGGTATCAGTTTTGAGTTTTCACATTTTTGTTCCTTTCTAATCTATCCATATGTATCAACCCCTTGGGGGAAAACACTTTCATTTTCTTCCCTTCTGTCTGCTTGTCTCTAAAGAATTTCATTGTTGTTTTGAGGCAGAGATGACCTAGGAGATGACAAGAAGACAAAGCAAAGTATTGTTTTAACTGAATATTTCACAGATAGAACTAATGATCTCTTTCTACACTTTCTGATTAGTTATCTCCCTCCCCCCTATTTTCAATCCTATTTGTTCCTGACTCGATCAGTAGAAAAGTGATGGGAAAAAAAGATAGCCTTCAAAAGTCTACCATGATTACAAAAAGCCCCCTGAAATTCAGTAGAAACACTCACTCCACATCCTGACTGCTTCTGTCAGCACAAACATGTTCACATGATTTTCTCAGGTATTAAGCAAGAGACTAGCAATTCAGTCATCTCTTCCCCATTAGATTGTGTGGCTTCTGAAGACTCTATTCTATGCTTTTTTAATACCCTACGCGATTTAAGAAGCCACAGCCACTGCTAGGCGTTGAAAACAGAATTCATTATCTAACCAATCTCTTCATTGGACAGGTGAAGAAAACATGACTAGGTGTTATTAAATATTTGCAGATTCTACGTCATGCCAAAGCAAGACATCCTCTTGACTATCTATAAAAAATACCTTCCATAAAGAAATCTTTGAGCACTACTGTTCTCTCTGTCCAAATAACATCCTAGCCCATTATATCTGCCTCACTTCATCTACACTCACTTACTTGTGTTCCCCAGACCCTTGTTCAGGAAATTATCCCATTTCCTATTCAGGAAAGCACTTGAGCAGATGCCAGATTTGAGGTACACACTTTGATCTCAGGGAAGTCACAAGGCAGAAAAAGAAATCAGAGGAACGTACGCATGTGCTGAATTCTAGATGCCTACTGAACACTACCCTGAATCTGGACCTCAGCATGCTGCAAAAATAATTGTCCCCAGTCTCATTCTTCAAATCAATGACTCTGCTAAGTGGATTGGATGGAGGAGTGGTGGGAACACAGATTCTGCACTCAGCCTTAAAGCAGTTACATCAGTATATAATAGTACATTGTAAGTACAACACCTACTTTGAAAATTGAAAAAATAAAACACATGGTTCTTTCTGCCAGATTTTAAGATGCATTACAACTCCTGAACATTGTAGACGTTTGCCAAGAGAAGCAGCAGTAGCTTTTACTTCTCTGGGACTTTCATTATTTATATGAGACAGATCATGCTGTTAAAAGTTTTAAATGTTAAAAGCACACTCAAATACTAACTTCAGGCTAGCTGGAAATGTTTTGATGTTAGCAATGAGTAGCCAATACATTTTTAATTCAGGTTAGAGAGGAAGGGAAGCAAAAATCTCCCTCTTGTACTCCTCCTGCACTCTGCCAAGTAGTTAAGTGTGATAACTTGGTATGCACACACATGACCTTCTGTTCTAGTCAAATTAGTTCAGATAATTTCTGAAGACTGTTCTCTCTCATTTAAGTACTTCATAATACGATACATCTTTCCATTTGCTTTTAAGGGAAGACTACAGTAGTACCTCTTAAACAGCATTCTGGTAAATGTTCCTAAATTATGTAATTCACTAGGTTCAACTCTACTGATACAATAATTTTCAAAGAAGATGGATATCATACATTATCATTACAGCTATACAATCCTGAGTTGAATTTTCCTTTGCTGAATTACTAACATTTTAATGCTGAAATTTATTTGTTTTAAAAACATCATGTGAAAGGTTTTTTAAATACCATACATGCTCAGGCACTTTATTTTAAATAGTTTAGAAATGAGCTGGTGGAAACAGGAGACAAAAAAAAAATCATCTTATGCTCTCTAATCCAGAATTAAGTACATTTTAAAGAACAACAAGCCTGTTTCCAAACAATACCTACTGTGTGCCTTTTGTTTTATTTATAAAACAAAATGTGGAATCCCTCTAGAGAAGCTGACAAGTATCAAGTTTATCAAAATGACAAGTTCAAGGTACTTTTCCTGTTGACTGTAAATAATCTCGCTGTGAGCCAATCAAGAGTATGGAGATCAAAGGCCCAACTAACACTATAAAAGCAGCAGTTACAGGGTTAAGGGAAAGCCCCCAAAGCCTCCTTCCATACAGATAATTTCCTCTAGGAACAGTTCACTGAGTGCAAAAGTGAAGACAAGTATTTTTGGACTTGCTCTGGAGTACAGCAAAAAACAACACCCACATTTTAAAGGACACCTAAGCAAGCAGCTTGATCTTATGCACAGTTCAGAATTATTTTAGTTGTAAAGACTGACCCAGGTGAGAAGGCAAAAAAGAAGCTGGGATGGTTACACGGAATAACTTGTAAAACGGGTTTCTCAGTTGGGAATGGTTATTAAATCTCAAATGACAACAGTCCGTGACTGGACTCCTTCTCCTTAACAGCTTGCTAAGATCGTTCCTTTTTGAGGCACTAGTAACAACAGCTAGTAAAGTGTTTCCTAATGCAAGGCTTGACTACAGTGATGATCTCCACACACCCTCTTCAGATTTGAAGAGTGAGTGGGGGCTTTACACAAAGCACTGCCAGCAAGTCTTCAGAACTTAAGAGGCTGAGTTGTAAGTCACACAACTATTCAGTGACCAGGCGTCGGCGCGGGCCCGGCCGGCCCTGGGCACTGGGGCCCGGCCCTGGGCGAGGAAAGGAGCGAGAGAATGGGAGCTTCGCCTGTGCGGACAGTGCCATCGTGGGAGTTGAGAGGGGAGCCCCGGAACACACTGAAGAGAAGGACGACTCTAAACCCGGGCAGATGGATCTCATAAGCCCTGTAAGGCCATCAATCTAAGAGAAGGTCACTCTAAACAAACCTACGTCCTGAGGACCTCGCTGCCACCGTCCGAGCTCACTCGGCCCCGGCAGATGAACCTCAGGATTAAAGGGTGGGCTCAGTTCAGCACACACTGTGTCTCACCTAAAAAATCCACTGCGCAGGCTAGAAGGCCTTACCCGCATTTGCAAAGCCCCGTATCACCAGCGCGCTTGTAACAAATGTGGGTAAAGACCTTTACCTAATCTTCGTTCGCGAAGACTGGCCATGAAATTCAGTGACCAACATCTGGGCTGCTTGAGTTTCCTTGTAATGCTACTTTGCTTACTCTCAGTAATGAGCTAAATCCTGCCTTAAGACAGAAAATCTTGAATTTTTAAGCATGTCTTCACTACTGTTTCCTGCTAAGATGGGGACAGATTCTGCACCTGTCCAGTCTGTCCCCCTTCATTTCACTAACCTTCCCTGCCCATTATATTGTAGGGTTGGAGGGGAAGAAAAAGCTTTTATTTGTTGTGACTAGTAAGACCATTAGAATTTTCACTGTGCATAGACTTTAGTTCTGACAGTAAATGTAAATTTCCATTTAAAGACACCTAGAGCACCAAATGGAGCCCTTACAGTGAGAAAGTGTAACAAGCTCTTTCACACCAGGTACAATTATATTCAAAGCTCCAGCCCACAGACGGAAATCCTTTTTCCTTGCCTAACACGCTCTCCCCATAGGCACTTTCACTACTGACAAAAATCACATTCCCACATCCACTTTTGGGGCTGCTCCCTCTGCACTAGCACTGGGGGAAGCCTGGAAGAGTCCTTCAGCTGTGCAGCAGCCCATGCTGCACACCTTGCTAGATGGCAGTGGAGCACTGTGCCAAAAATCATGATCTGCGGATGAACAATCTTGGTCCATGTACAGAAGGTGGCAGAGCCCTGGGCTGGAACTAACACAATGGGGAACAGCTCAGGAGCAGTGCTGGGATGTCTGAAGTTGCACTGCTGGTGGGTGGTGTGGTCCTAAGACCTTGTCCTAAGACAAGTTAACATCAGCCCCAGAGTTCTGGTGGGGTGTTTTGTGGCATTGTGTGGCATATGCTGTGCGATGGCCGGTTAGCCTGGCATAGGTAACATAATCAAATACAAGTGCCCCTTGGCGTGACAGTGCAGTGAGCTTCTGCTGATTCTGATACTTGTACAATCCAGGTTGGTACTGAAGGAGTCATACCAAAAACACAAAAGCAATGTAATCGAGCCAGAAGGAATGATGTAAATTCAACAAAAGCTTGTCTTCTGAAAAAACATACAGAGATTAGATAGTCAACTGAAACTGGAAGTAGTTCAAAAGGATTGAGTGAGCAAACTAGAAGCATGCATGTACTTGCCAAGAATGGGACTCAAATCCACTGTGAGGTTTCAAAAAGATGAATTAGGTAAAAATAGATCACTAAGTTGTGGCCAGATGAAGAACTGTTTGCTCAGCTGGTGTTAAAACAATGCTTATTTTGCAAAACCACTAGCCTATGGAAAAACTATGTTTAACCAAGAAGATGCACAAAATAACGAAGCAGTCTAGGTATGTCAACTCAGCTTCATATTTGGGAAGTAAATACCAGTTCATCAAGCCATCAGCTGTAACTTCAGGGTCTATGACCACCAGAGGGACCCTCGGGACAGAAGAACATGTGCCAATGGGAGGGGAAATATGTTGATAACATCGGAGAAATGATTATCGTGGGTATGTATCCTCTGTGAAAATCAATGAATATGTATGTGAGCTACAGTATATGTACTTTTTCTGTACTCTGCATACATGGTATTTTGGAGAAAATACCTTATGCATCTGGTGCCAAATAAAGAATGCCTGCTTCTTAATGCTACATTGGTGTTAAGGAGGTTTTGACCGGTTTTGGTAACAAAGTAACATTGATGCCTGCACAAAAAAACCTAAAACTGGGGAGGGTGCAAACTGTGTTTATATTTTGGAAATATAGGTTTAGTAGTCTGCTCTTTCATCTGATCATGTGAAGTCAGTTAAGCCTCTTCATGCCTCAGTTTCTTTTCCTTACGGGTTGTTGTGAAGATTAATGTATTGAAGATTTGGAAGTACTCCAGTATCACCAAAACGGATCTATTACATATCACAGACTAAAATGGGAAAATGAGGGAAGAATAATCAGTATTCCTTGTATCAGCAAAAACGCAACTAGAACATTAGAGCAATCTGACTCCTGTAAGAGTATTCATACCAAACTCCAGAAACTATACAGATAATAACTTTAGTTCATTCTTAGTTTACATAAATCTGTATCACACAGATATGAGAAATGTAAAAGAGGAAACATTTTTGCATTGTATGTAAAACTCTCATCAGCCAAACTCATGAGAACCTAAAGTCACTACATTTGAGATGTAACTAAATACTCTTAACAAAGTTTCAGGAAGAAAATGCTGCTGGTGGTTAATGCTGTTGCTTTTTAATTACCCACAGGTAACAGAATTAACCAGGAAATGTGCTATCTGCAAGTTTGTCTTTGAAATTATTTTTTTCTCAAATAACCTTATTGTTTAAAATGTATACAAAGCCAAACTTGCAGCTGCCTAATAAACTCAAACCTGTACTTCAGAATGTGTAAGGCTTTCTCAAAGGCAGCCAGATGTCAGATAAACCTTGCTCATTTCAGAAATCCAGGGACAGTCTTTGCATCATCATTCCTTTTACTATAACCCACCAAGTGCTTTGTGCTACACAGTGTTTGCACTTAAAGCACTCCACAAATATGACAAAAAAAGAGGGTGTGTGCTTATCTGATTAAAATCCAATGTAACTTATATGCAAAACAGGTGCAGCCCACTGGTTCGTGGCAAGTCGCCAGTGAAGAACCTCTGTGCTGAAGGATGTGCACTGCTGATTTAGGGCTTTATATCTCTGTCATACTTTTACTTCTGTCTTACTATTTTATGGTTTCCTACTATTGAATGTTCTTTCCCATATCCACTCCTCTTCCTAATTAGCCAGTTTAGCACTCCATTTGCTTATTATCTGACACCAGACAATGCAAAAAAAGTTTGCCCCGTGATGCATAATCACTCTGTCATTTGGGTGAGTCCAATCCAATCTCAGCCTATGGTAGTACATCATTTCTCTCTCTTCTTGCTTCTGTAATCACTCAAAACTATCGTTACTCTAATGCAAATTTATTCCAGAAGCTTTCCTGCTTCCAGGTCTCTGTTTCCTGAAAGTCCAGGTACTTGGGGCCCTGCTTAGAGGTCTTCAAGCAAAGCAGACTTGCCTGAAGAGCTAACTCTGTAGCTCTAAGTACAGGGGAAAGTGTACTTCACATGAAAACACAAAACTATCCAAGCTTGATTAACAAGCATCCAGGTAATGTCACAGAACACCCATCAGTTAGTTTCTTCCAAATTCTCACTCAATTTAAATGATCCAAAACCGGATTTTCCAAATGCTGTTCAAACATGATTATGGAATATATTTGTTTTGATTGACTTTTCAGAAAATCCTCATTTTTCCTTCATTTAAGGTTGAAATTTGTATGATAATTTCTTTAGTCCCCTTTAGAATTGCTCACAGTATTCCCCAAAGAGGGAGACAAAAATAACTGGAGATTCATTATGCACAAGCTGATATTTACAGTAACATCACTCCCAGCATATGTTCACTAGAAATAGCTTGGTATTTCTACCCTCTGTTTTAATATTTGTAGGATTAATAACACATTCAGGCCCTGATCCCACAGTATTTAACACCTGGGCAAAACACTTCTTGCTGACATCCACAGGGCTGTGGTTTGGCACAACAAACATACTACATGTTACAAGAAACAGCAATGGCAGCAGTAAAAGGCAATTTCTTCCCTACCTCTTTTTGTGTTTCTCTTGTTTTTTTATTGCGAAGACAGTAGGAACAATATGGCAACCATAACAAAGGGGGATAATGAAAATACTCATGGATGATTGCTCAAATTGAGTCCGTAAATGCCATGATTACCTTGCTACTATGCTGTTTGGTTTTAGGAAAACTTGAAGCTCCATGGGGGCAGGCAACAAAAGTACCAGCATATGACAACTTTGGTGCTCCAAAATCCTACAGGTACCTCACATACCACCAGGTGCACGTCACAGCAGAGGCAAGAAATACCTTTGTATGCCTTCAGATAGCAAAGCAAAAGAGTGTATCTCCTTTCATCACAGTGGTGTCTTCACCCCTGTGAACTTTATTTGCCACTTTCCAGTTGACTTGCACAACACTAAAGTTGATTGCTACAAGAAAACTACAATCAGAATAACAAATACAAAACATCTCTCCTGCCAAGCAGTAAGACCTTCCAGGTCATACACTAACTTCCTCCACAGCTACCAACATAACCACATTTCACTATACATTAAATACATTAACAATCCCAAGAAAACGATGTTCAGGCACAAAACTCAAGAGGCAGAGATGGCTAGAGCAAACTTGAAGCTCCTCCAGGGCCAAAACTCCCTTTTCAGCAGAAGTATCCTAATGTGATGCTATTCTCCTGCCTTTATTCTCTGCCATCCCTTATGACAGACCTGAAAAGAAGAACAGCTGGAACACTGTGAGTCAGACATAGGCAAAAAGGTTAGTCTCCAGAAGCCAGAAACCACAAGGATAGGCATCTTAGACACGTATTTTTAATACTTTCTTTCTGTCTCTTTCTTCTTTTCCTGAAGGACTAATGCAAAATGAAATCATCTTACAGAAGGACAACCGCTTCCCCCCTGTGCTCAATCATTCCAGTCACACTATGTTGTCCAGTAACCTGCACTGATAATTCCTTATGAATAAAATGCCAACATTATCATCCACAGCTATGTTGTTGACATGCTTTTGCTATTTCACTAAAAATACCATTAATTTTCTGGCTTCACAACAGCTGAGCTACTCTCCATTTGAATATACAAAAGAGTATTTTGTTTAAATCAAATTAAAAGCGTTCCGGTAAATGACTTCAATTTTGCTGGCTATACTACTTAGTGTATACAGTTGTATTTAATCCCCTCTTTTCTCAACTCTACTCTTTCTATACCCCCCTTCCTTTTCTCACTTCCCCCCCCCCCCTTTGCTTTTTATACTTAATCCTTTCACTTCAGGAACTGGATTTGCCCAGCAAGACATCCACAGTCAGAAAGAGCTTCAAAAACGTAGTGCCAAAGAGTTAAGGCAATGGTAAAAATTCCTCTGCTCTGTTTTTATTCACCTGTTTGCCAAAACATATTTAGCAGTAAGGAAAGGAAGGGAAGGGGGAGGGAAAAACACATAAATGCTGAATACACCTTCCTTTTCCCATCCAGACAAGTGTAAACATTCCCCATTTAAGCTGGAATGAAAACCACCATTTCTGCCAAGTCCTCCTGGCATCTCACTACTTTATTTGTTCCCATTTGTATCTAATGCTTTTGTCAACAGTTCAACAAAAGTCAAAGCAAACAACCCACTACAAACATTGGGGGTAACAGCAACAAGCATGAATCCTTCACAATTATTCAAGCCCAGCTGCTCAGTGCCTGTCCAGGCTGCTTTCATTTACAACAGTGTCAACAAAAGGCTGAAACCCAATAACTAGGTGGGTCAATACTACCACTGTAAACCCTTCTGAGAAGGAAATGCTGTTCTGCTGCTTAACTGCTTCAGCAAACATGCAGAATAATTCAGTTAGATAGACAAGTGCTAGCCTAATCATTTGTTGTGTGAATTATTCAAGGCCTTCTCCTTAAACCCCTAAACGATGGCTCCTCAAACATTTCTGAGGAACCACCAGATGTCCTACAGGAGAAAAGGAAACAATCATTCTGACACAACAGAGGGCAGTAATCTGTGATCTTGAAAAGCATTAATGTTTAGAGGATTAATGCCTTCCTACATCTTGCTTTTGGTGTCACTGTACAGAGAGCACACACCTTTTAACATACAAGCACTAGGCATGCATCAGTTTACTAGTAGCTTGATCTCTACGCATAGAGATCGAGGTTGCTGCCTACAATTGTAGGCTGCTGCCTACAATTTTTCTTCCTCTTCTTTTTCATGTGAATTCTAAGAGTTCTTTCCGGAGAACATGTAAAATGTGGGTAAAAATAAGCAAAGTAGTCAGGTGGATGCAGAGAGAAAACATGAATTTATTCCCACATATCTCTCTCTCTCCACTGCCCCCCACGCTCATTTGATCTCTTCCTCATCACCCACTTCTGCGTTTCTTTCTCTGCAGACACAAGGCGAATGTTCACAAGCCTTTCTCCAGAAGTTTCACCAGAGTTCATGTTTACACTTTCAAAAAGCAGGGCAAACTAGTGTTACTGCATAGAATCAAGTCCTGAGCATTAGATGTTTTACTTCAGTTGCCTCTTTAGTATGGGAAACCGCCACCTCCAGATGCCTGTCTCCCCATTTTTGTTGGCTTTTTTCACAAACATATCATTACATTAACACATTTAAATTTTCAGTTAAATGTTAAGAAAACAGGCAAATTAGGTAACAAATGGTGCTTGTTTTGATATAATCTTACTATTGGCAAGAACAACCCTCGTTATGAAGAAATGTTTTCCTAAGACCAGTTTACATATATATCACAGTGCAGTGTTGGACAGACACATATCTTGAGCCAGAACACAATATCAAATACACTTAAGAATATTTTATTTTTGACATCTATGGTAACAGTTATGCACACTGAATAACTAGTATTCCAGAGAGAATTTCTGGCAGTTTTAAGACTCAGAAAAATAGTAAGAGAAAATCTGTCTGTATATCAAATTAAAGAACATGTTTTTGTTTTTATAATTAGAATCTGTGACATACTTTGTTTGCAAAACAGGCGGCTTTGCACTGTAGGAATCTCTGCTGTTGTGCATTGTCAACAGGAAGAGACTTCTTCTATCGAATAAAGTTTTCTTCCTCTTTCTGCCCAGAACAATCATGAAACACTTGTCTATCAAACAGCAGAAGCTCCATCACTGTGATGGCCTCAGCTGTTAGTACTCACTATTAGTTAGCCCTACTCGGTGGGAAACTTCAGTTACATTTACTATTTTAAATCAGGTTATTGGTACTTGCAATACTAAGTTGCAAGTATAGCAGGACTGTTACAGTCATTAGTAGGATTTACAAAATGGTTTAGGGTCCATGGAGAAGAAAGGCACAACAGAGAAGTGCTGTAGCACAGAAAACATTTGATATCAAAAGGGTTGCAATTTGCACAGAAGAACTGCGAAAAAGCTGCACAGTCTGATGCTAGATACTCTAAAAGGAACAGGGAAAAGAGACAACATCACAATCTTTGATGGTGTCTCCTCTTCTTCATCCCCCGAAGCAGGAAGAAGGGTCCAAAAATGGCACCTCCAGCCTCTGCCACAGTTGAAAGTAATGCTGTTACCAGAAAACCTTCATGAAGCACACAAGAGTCCTACAGACTAAATAACTTAACTGCTTTCAAACACGTGCAGTGTGATATAAAGCTTTTAGGCTACCTAGACGGTAAGCATACAGTGCTTTTTCTAAAGGCGCTGAACTGATCCCGGACTAGCTGCCTTTATGCTTAAGGCAGGGTACCTTTGCTACTCTAATGCCAATTACGCATACTGACAGGGCACTTAGAAAGATACCATACTTCAAGGAAATGGCAGAAAAAGGGTTTCTCTCACCCCACAGGATTTATTGTAATTTATTTAAAGGGATTCTTTTGAAATTATTCAGATACTGAATTCTTTTCTTATTTTGCAGTATGGGACAGCAAGGCTCATTACAAAATAATATTTGCAGGTCATTGTATGAAACTCTTTTCTCAAAGCAGGGGAGGAAAACCAAAACATTAATTTCTTCAAGGGCTAAAATAAATTGCAATTTGGTATTTTTAAAAGAAATAGAGAGGTGGGACAGAAGTACAGCATGAACAGATATGGCTTCAGTAAAGATATCAGGAAGAAATAAGAAATATAAGCACATAGCCATAATTACTGCAAGTCAGATACAATGATTTCCTAATGCCTGGTGTTCTAAGATCACAAAGCAAGGCTTTATATCATTTAGGTCAGCACTGGTATTTCAACTCAATGCAACCAGCAGTTTCTATACAGTCTGGCCATGTCATTAATAAAATAAAATGAGCAAAGGAGTAAGAAATATGTTGCTGGAGCTCGTAAATTTTATGTTGCATGTGTTCTGTGCCAAACACAAACCACACAGCCCTGCAGACAACCCTTCTGGGGGTAGCTGCAATTGGGAGACACCTCTCCTGGCTGTTCTTATTCCAGCATTCTTATTCCTGCATATTCCAGCACTGCACCTCTGCAGAGCATGTCAGTCTGACCAAATAGGTCTCAACCAGCAAAATCAATGTTATTATTTATTTTGATCTGTCAAGATTAATATAGGAAAAAAAATACTGTATGCCCTCTTTCAAATGATACAGTGCCTTGAAATATGCCAGCTTCTCTGTATAGAGAATCTACAATATACAGCTCACCCAGTTAATGAAAAAAGGAACAAACCATGTTGAAATCTTTTTCCTTTTCCCACCCCTCCATCCAACTTACTCATAAGTATGCATTAAGAACACTCCCACAGCTGCATTCATTGCCTCTCGAGAGGCAGAAAAACAGAGGTGCAGCTGTGCCTGCTAATATTCGTATGCAAACAAGTAGCGTTGGACTGGCTGCTATACCTCACTTAAAAGCACCCCGTCAGTCTTTGATAAGCTTGCAGATCAAAAAAAAGTGATACAGAGCAATCTGCTGTCCTTTTAATACAATTAGCAGATTAAAGTGGCATTTCACTTTCAACACTTCTTTAAAACACTGATTACATCCAGCATTCACTGATGATACAACATACACAGTGTTCCCCCTACAGTCCTTCCTGAGACTTGGTAGAGAGCTGGGGCAAGCCCTGCACTGGCAACCAGTGGTCAGCACAGCTCCTGGAGTCAGACATGAAACCCGCACCCTGGTGCACCACAGCAGGGATGCAGCTGGCAGTAGGTCAGGGGAGAGAACACCTGGCACCTGCCAGGGCCCTGGCAGGAAGCCCACAATCCCCGTGCTAGTGCTCTCAGTAATTGTTCCAGGAGGCAGTGGAAATTACCATCCCCCGGGTTTTGCATCTCACAAGCATAGTTGTGGCTGGGCCTCTTGCTGGGTCAGCTGTCACACTGCTGATTTTTGCTATGCCTCTCCATCTTATGATTTGTGTGAGACCTGCTACCCTTCAACTTCTGTTTCCACTCCAGTCTCGTGAGAGTGAAGCACAGGAGTGGTGGACTCCAGTAAAACACAGTGTGGAAACAAGTGCTTCAGTTTTCCTCTCCGACTGTTTTTTTCATGAAAGCCTGACAAGCCAAACAACACCTCAATTTAGGAGAATATTTTTTAATTTCTTCTCTCCCCTACATCCAAAAGCAAGCTTAGAGCATTCCACTGAGACCAACATCAGGCCAAGGCCCTCCACTGTGTTAAGCGCTGCTGAGAGGGACCTGGCTTCACCCCCTCTGCCAGGAGCATGGGACATCCCTGGGGTATCCCTCCAGCTCTGGCCCTGCTGCTACCAGGCAGCGCAGCCCCGTTGGTACCAAGGAAAGAACAAACTAAAAAAGATTAATTTGCAGACGTTCATGCATTTCACACACAGGGTGCCCTGTGGTCCGTTGCCAGGGCAACAGGAGACCACCAGCGTGCGCTTTATTGGCTTTATGAAGTGCGTCTTGGGGGCTATAGTCCGAGAAATGCTGTATGATAATCTTCAGGCTTTTCAGAAGCCTTGTTTTGTGTTTATCCACATTTAACCCTCTGAGTGTTATTAAGAGCATCACTATGCACGTCTGGCATGCCAAGGAAAGTAGATACAGGAAGCTGGGAGACATGCACACGGTCTCTGCTTCCAGGCTAGAGACTTGGGAAAGCACATCCTCAGCAACTGCTCCCACCTGCTGTGTGTTGAAGTTTTCACCCGCAGGCCACAGGTAAGCTGGTACCCTGGCTGTGGTAGTGCAAGACTCAGCACAGCTGTGTTTGGGGACAAAAGTGACAACAGCAAGTGCAAAGGCAACAACTAGACTAATAGACTACTGACAGTAAGTTTTCTCAATAATGTCAAAAGAAGATTAAAAAGAAAAATAGGCATCTCACCAACTTCCTAGACACATCATAAGAAAAAACACACTCTTATTTTGAAGCCCAACATGTGGCACCGTCAAGCCAGCCACGTCAAAACCTTTACCACAATATCATCTGTAAATTTACACAAACAACTTCCCCTCCTCTCCTCACTCCAGGCTGGCATCAGGCATCTCCTCTGGCTGCCCTCTCACCAGCCAAGGCAGGAGCAGGAGGGAACAGGGGTTAAAAACACAGCTGACACAACACTCCAAGCAGCAACAGCCACCACTGATATGAAGCAAGAGAAGAGAGGGAGAAAGCGAGGGTGACAGAGGGGATCAGTAGAAGAAACAGCTTGCATTCAGGCTTGCAGGAGAAAGAGCATGCGGCGACAATAACTTCCTGGGAAAAGCTAAAGCCTAACGAGAATTTACTCCGTCTCCTTTATTCAGACGACCAACCCTTTTGTGGCAGGGGTTTCCTGACTGACAGGAACTCAGGGCCCCTTAATAGGATTTCCATATTATTTCCAACACCTGTCTAGAAGTTATTTGTTTACACTGAAGGAGGCGAGATTCTCAAACCAGACATCTGCTTCTGGTTCAGGCATATTTTAGGAAACCATCTAGAAAGAAGCTTTGTTGCTATGGAGACACTTTTATTTTCTTCCCTTAGTTGGCTGAAAAACATTAGCATTTCAATTTTTTTTTCTTCAAAAGGCCAAATGTCGCTTAAGCAAATACAGAACTTTTCAAATTGCTATGCAGAATAGGTTAATCGAGCTTTCGATATTTAATTAATTATTCAACTCAGCTAGAGCTGTACTAAAGAGAGGCAGGAAACAGTTCAACTTTCCTACAAACTCCCTTCAATGGTCGATTCCTGATGGCTGGCCTAATTGCTTCTTCCCTCAAAGCACAACTAAAACTTTGTAATTCATGTTGCACTCAACAATCTTGCACAATAACTTGTATTAGACTACTCATTTCCCTCCACATTCTTCTAAAATCAACCTAAGGAGACTGACAACATTTGGACTAGGAATGTGCTTCTCTCTCTCTGCCAGGGAAGAGACAGGAGGAGCAATACAAATATTAATGTAAGTATTAACATACCACTAGCATTCAGTAACATAAGTGATATGACAAAATTCCAATGCATGTCATCCACGTGGTAGAATCCAGAAGGTAAATCAGTACACTCTTTCTCTCCCTTTAGCAGATAATCTGCATGCCCAATGACTCCACTAATTTGCATAAAAATAAGGAATGTTTCAAGTTACTTTGGACCTAAGGGTTTTAAAGACAACTCCAAAATGCTAAGTGTTCAATATAAAAGCAAAAATAATTATAGCTATAGTATATAGATATCTATAAGGCAAAACACAGCCACCTAGTCTGTGTCTTGCTTTAACAAAAATTGGTGTTTATTTTCTCGCATTATACGACTAACACCTATGTAACTTGACCTGCAAATGTGTTCTTCATTCCAGACTCATTCACCAAAAGTAAACTGGTGTAAGACATGAATGCCAGCATCCAAAGTATGCTTTTATTAACATACAGTGAGAAGAACTTCAAAAGATATAATAAACAAATTAACTCCCTCCCTTTACTTCTTTTCCTCCAGCTATTATACTGTCAAAGCCTTTGCACTGGAGGCCTTTCCACCCACCTCCTCATTCCAGCAAACTTCCTCTTCCTACTCTACGATGTGAAGTCATAATCCTGTGTTATCAACATCACAGTCTGTTGCCATGGAAATAATTAGACGTGACTGCTCAGGTTAGAAATTACGGCCCATGTGTGTGTTTACCTTCTGGGTGAAGAGAGAAACTGGAGAGAGAATACTTGAGTTACCTTAAATCACCAAGTGGCAAAATAAAAGCTTGATAGTGAGAAGCACTACAGGAATTTTACCAAATGTGGGCACACCACTGAATTAGAATCAACCTGTGGTAACTGGCAAAAGGATGCAAGATCAGAGGACAGCTATTGAGTAAAAGAGGTAAAGCCATCAAAAATGGCAGAAGCAGCTAATTCTTTGATACCAGAGTACGCGCGGTTACTTTCATATGAATATGAATTCCCTACACTAAATTAAAATTCCCAGATGTCCTCATGAAAAAGCCTTAAGATGTGACACTGTATGAATTAAAGAAATGTAAAACTCAGTTGGGGTGGGGGGAGAAAAGAATTAAAAAACACAGCAGGGATATATATACCTGAGGTTCAGTTTCATGTTCTAAAAGTCTGTTAAAAACACAGGGCTTGAATGACATACTACGAGTCTAACCGTGAAAAGGTTATAAAGAAAAAAAAGCAGTGCCAAAAAATCTGCTCCATAAGATAGACTGAGACAACAAACAGGACTCTGCTAATTAATATTTGTTCTGCTTCAGCATACAGTTACTGGACCAGACTGCAACAAACAAGCATGTCTCACCCAATCACATCATTAATCCACTCACATTCACCACCTGAGGACCAGCTATGCCCCACAGATATTTATTCATCTGTTCCACAAACAAACAATTACAACACATTTTCTGGAATTAGGGCACCTGTTACATTCAGCACAGCTTACAGGCCCAGAGGCAGATATCAATTAATACTGAAAAAATTACTGTATCACAAGCCAACAGAAGTTACTTATTATTATTTGGTAATGCTATCCCCAAAACACCCATAAAGATCAAAAACACAACTCTTGTAGAGCAGTGTAGTTCAAATATGCTCTGCTTAAAACTACCACTTCATCATTACAGAAAGCAAAACACATGTAATGCCTTGTTTCCAAACAGAGAAAGGTACAAACAGAATCTGTGGCATGAGTGTGAAATGTCTGGATTTTAACAAGCCTGTGAAGCGCTTTTCAGCTGAATGGTAATTAATTGGCAAAATAACAAAATTATTAGGAAATAAATTCTGCAAATTTCTTTAAGTTTGTAACAGGTAACTATGTTTCTTTGTCTCATTAAATACATAGTGAATACAAAGACATCTTGCAGACACTCAAGCCACTAGACGAAGTCACATTTAAAAGAAACCTGACAAACAGGACAAAGTTCACAGCAATACATCACAGTAGTTTATCTTCCTCTATCAGCAGAAGAACAAAGCTAGAAATGTAATTACATGAGATAGTATCCAAAAGTCTTACATAGTATACGTTGAGCATTTTTATTTTAAACCATCTAGTACTTTCCAGAAGCATTACACTCACCAACTCTTTTTTAAGTATTAGGTTACTTTCAGCTTCAGGAGTAAGCAGCTTACTCACAACTAAATGAACAGAGGTCTAAACAACTAATAGTGGCTAACAGCTTGTGAAGCACTGGAGCACAGGCTACCACAAATGCAAATGGAATGGGGGAATCTCACCCATCCACTTTTCCTGTATCTCCCACACATGTAATTATTAGCTTTCACACAGATTAAGGCAAAAGTAATCTTATTTCTAAATTCACCTCAATTTGTCCTGACAGACTTCTTTCTCTGAATTCACCAGCATGTTGGCCTGAAATTCACCCCAAAGCTGCATTCGATAAATTATTTCAGATATTTTCATTTAAAAGTCTGTACTTTTTCGCAGGGGAATCCCAGATTAGCTGTTTTATTCCTGCCACAAGACTGCGGTTTTAAATTTTTGGCACTTGTTGCTCCCGAAACAGTAACCTCTGTCATCAAAATGAACAAAGTTTTCACCAAGCTGGCAAGTCGTACTATAGTCATAGTCTCTGCCCCAAACAATTTAAAAATCAGGTGAAGAAAAAAAAACAAAAAAACAAAACAAACACAAACAAACAAACAAACAACCCCTAAAAGAAAGGCAGCACATGACAGTTATATAAGGAACAAGAGATCTAGATTAACAAAAGATGTGGTAAAAAGTTACACACACTGCATTCTGTGCACAAAGCAGTGATTCAGAAGACAGATTCTTGAACAACATGCTCAGGAACATCCTGGTTAGCTCTGGTAGGCCCACAACCCAGCCAGCATCTGAGCGGTCCTTCACTCCATTTGCTGCAGTGAGAGTCATGGGAAGAGACTGCTAGCACTAGACTACTTTCTGCCAGGTGGAGCTTTTGCACACAAAATGTTTCCACAGCTGCTTCAAAGGGCATGTGTTACAGAAGGAACTTTGACATGGACCAGCAAAACTTTTGCCACATTTGTCCCAGGGAGGGTACCACAGCTGGGAAGAAGGACATGCTTCCTGAATCGGGAGTTCTCATAGGACGTGGAAAAAAATTTGTGTGGTGCAATTAGCAAGCAAGAATTCAGTTTAGAAAAATCCTTTTTTTCTTTTTTCCTTTTCTTTTTTGAAAAAAAGAAGTTTTACAGCTTCAAAAAGGAAACACACTAAGTCCACTGTGAAAAGCTGCTCGGTTAACCGCAGAGCAGTTTGTCTTTCTACCTAAATACACTATATTCCCTCTGAGCCCTTAAGCCAGGGCTGCCAGTTGAGCGCAGCCCTGGCACATGCCCCCCTTCTCTTCCTTTTGTGTGCTCCACAGCCTTGCCACTGCACAAAGAGCACTCCCACGGCCCAGTTTACTGCCTTTAGAGTTTTCCCACACTTCAAACTTGGCGACAGATTTGGAAGACTGAATCCAAGCAGCAAGAGCTCCCAATGCTGCCCTTCTCCACAGAGCTTCCTCTGCCAATGCTGATCTAGTATTTAGGAACAGCTCCTGGACAATCTTGTTACCTGGAAAGTGACTACTCAGCTGCAGCAGGAAACTACTCGCTCAAGGGATGTGCTGGGAAGGATGTGAGTCCAGTCTGGCTTATCAGGCAGAAAACATCACATTTGGAAGAATGATGCAAAGTGCCTTTTCCCTGGTGTGAACTAAGAGGAGTCAGGATCAGCACAGCTAGAGACAGCAAGTTTCACTAAGAGAACTGCCCAGAAAATCCAAAGTGCTGGAAATGGTGGCAAGCAATGGGACATTTCAGCCAAACTTCTTTCTTTATAGAAATGGCTAGTGTACCTTCATTACGCACACTACAGTGTAAATTTACACTTTATGAGCTATTTTAAAATCTGCCCTGCTTAATAATCTGTATCAGCAAGAAAACTTTAAGGTGTCTCTTACAATTAAACCCAGGCAAAACGTTATATAAATCAAAATTTTGCTACCATATCAAAATGTTACACTGGGGCTGTATAACATCGCTCATTTCCTCATTACATGCTACACTAATTACTACCAGCAGATTCAGAATTTTCTGCACATTAGAGGCTTTTAAAGGAGCTATAAAAAATTTCAGGCACCATTAATTTAAATTTGTATTGAAATTTCCTTTTGACAGATGGCCAAAAATTACTTACTATTTAGAGTACCAGAGCCTCCCTGTTTGCACATTGAAAGAGGAAAGTAAAAAATTAAAAGGAAGAAGGAAATTTATGTCACGTTCATTACCTGTTAAATGTTAAGAGGCATTATCCTGCATGAATAAATTATTTCTTACAAGCACACAGACTCCAGCTCCTGGCAACTGGCACGTTCTGGCTGACAAAAACCATCTCAAGTCACACAGCAGACAATCATAAAACCCCTGTCTTAACTGGGAACCACTTAAGGGAGGACAGATCAATTAAACAAGTGACTAACTGCTACTCTGGGCATCACTGCAAACATTTAAGGAAATTAGCAAACTATTTTGCCTTGCAAAGTTGGCAGTAAGTCCCATAATGCTGACACAGAAACCAATTCACAACCTGAACAGTGTGGAAGACAAACACCTACTTATCAGTTCAAAGTAAACTGGCACAAACTAGCAATGCCCTCCTCTCCCTTTGGAAGTTGTATGAGTAACAGCAGCTTTGAATCAGTCCCAGACAAAATTGGGCTTTTCAGTACAAATGCTCCCCCTAACACCCATGCCAGCATAAACACCCCAACATCCCACAAATGACAGAAACATGACTAGCATGTATTGTTTAGAAACAGCGGATGGTATATACCAGTAGTTCTCCTCAGCCACTTTCTTGAGTGAAATCCTCATGGTTCTAACTACACAGGTATGCAAACTCACTCAAGAAACCAGATGAGTTTGTATTGCCATATTTAGGTAACTGCCCTACTTGTATTTGTTTGTTTGAATGCAGGAAAAAGGAAAATGGACTAAACCTATCTGTTCACAGCAAAGAGGGGATGTTCTAGGGAAATAATCATTAATCTGTGCCCAGCCTCATTGCATAAAGCACTAAGGGCAGTTTCTAGTCCTCATGACAAGAAAGCTGAAGTGAAATCCAACGCACTGCTGTCTTATGTCAGCAGATAGACAGCTTCAGTGCCTTTGCTGCTCACAGTAAAAACTGACAGTTCCTGTCAGCTCCTGGTTGTTATGCAGAGCCGTGTGAGTAATCGCAAAACTGACAACCATCGGCTCAGATGCACTTGGCTGGGACATGTCAGAGTTGGCAGTGGCAGAATGGGTGCACTGGGGTAGACTGTGGGACACGTCCCCACCTGTAGTTGCCAAAGAAGCAAAGCAAAGGCATAGCCCCTCACGCTTTAGCCCCGGTTGGACACGTTTCTGACGGGGACAAAGCCTGTGCCCAGAACCATGGTTTTCCCAATGCCAGCTAGGGCACACTGTAACATCTGACTGAGAAGATCCTCATAATCATGTCTAATGCACCCTAGACTCATGCTGTGAACACCTCTTCTGCCACTTGGCCAACTCCAAGAATATATATAACAATATTCCTAAAAAAACCACCACTAGAAACGTGACAAACTCATCGTAAGTGCTCAAAAGGTTGGCATAGGTTTTGCCATCTGTAGAAGTTTATTTTTCATTTCACATACCAGCACCTAAAAAGGTTTGTTGACCTTATGTTTCTGAAAACCATGCAAACTAGGAGAGCAGACCGATCCAGGAGATGGCAGGGCCAGGGTACAATCTCCCCACTTGCAGCATGGAAACCTCAGGAGCCTCTGAGAGAGTCTAGTGGCTATCCAGTATCGAAAAGCATCCAGGTACATAGCATCACTGAATGCTCAAAAATATACAGGCTGCAAGGTGTGTTATTACATCTACTTATGGACACTACCATACACAGGATGGTACATACAGAGTAATACAGATACATTGCAGAGTCATTCAGAACCTGAAAATTAACTTCTGGAAACAGAAGGCAGAATCCTCAGTGTGAGTACCACGTTCATCAGAGTAGGAAAAGGCAGCTCACTCCTCTCCAACTACTTGAGTCAGGACAGCAGGCAGCATCCCCTCTCTCCTCTGAGAGAGACAGAGTTCTCCTTTCATAAGTGCATTATAAGGAAATATCAGAATTACAGTTTACAGTCTCCAAATTATTTAAGGCTAATGGCTAATTGTTTCTGTCTCAGAAGCGTGGGCAGGGACCCCAGGCAGACTTTTCACTCTAACCAAAAACATCCTCGATGCTGTTCCAGCAAACTTGCTGCTCAGCATGTTGCTTGCAGTCCTAGCTGTCCCACTACTAGCCACTTCCTAAATGTGATACACGATCTATGCAGGGTGCTGCTATACGAGTATCACAACTCAGTTTCACTTGGTTTTTCCACCACTCTGGGCCATACTTTAGAAAAATGCAGTGTGCCTACAGCTCTGTCAAGCTACCCTTTACACCTATGAAATGGAATCCTACCTTGATGGAGTCTCTGTCTGCATGCATAAGGAGGGGAAGAGACGGCGGCAGGAGATGGAGATGGGGGAAGAGAGAAAGAGAAAAGTACCGGTTAGTTTACATAAAATTATACATTTATCATACTGGGAAGAAAGAATCCTGATGTCTGTTAAATAATAAATTTCACAGATGTTAACTTTTCTGTACAGTTAATTATTAACGCTGTGCAGCCAGATTTATAAAACTGGATTTCTAGCACTTGAACATAATTTCTGGCTACTGCTAGATAAGAAACACTGAAGTAATTAGCTTGGAATTCTTCTGAAAATCTCTCTCCCCTCCTCTCCTCTCCCTCTCTTTTTTTTTAACAGGAGAATTTTTTAAAAAAAGAAGGAAAACAAACAAAGCCACACACTCATCTGTCAGCACCAACCTCTTTGGTGATCATTATCATGGTGCTTCTTCTCATCTTTAATTGGGAGGTGTGACTGCCCACCCAGCGCACTGGAGAGTGCCAGGAGACCAGCACTGCTGCCAATGGGTGGGATGGCTGGAGGCTGCAAGCCCGAGGGGTGCGGAGTGAGCGGCACGGGAAGACCATGTCCGTGTGACAAGTGCTGGGCCTGAAGTTGTTGCTGCTGTGAAAAACAAAACACAGATATTGAATTTGTTCAGGCAACTGGGGGTTGTCTGATTGCTTATATACATCAACTGTGATTGATTAGATCAACCAATGCATCTGATCAATTCAGATATCAACACACAAACATCCTGGTGTTTTAAAAATGTCCATGTTTGGACACAACACATTCAGTAAACTTCAGGCTGCAAAAGAAGAAGAACAACAATGAAAACAAAACAAAATAAAAGGAAAAAAAAGAATAAAGGAAGGGAATGTTCCCATTTTTGGAGAAATCTCTGTTTTTCTGACAGAAGTATTACATTTTTCTCTTTCTAGCAGAAACGCACACTACACGTCTAATCAAAACACATGTAACTATAAAAGTAGTTATATAATAAAAAAAAGCTGAAAATTGAGAAAATTAGTGTTAAACAGTTCTCCCAGCGCCACTACACAGCATGCAGTGAAAGTTAATTTGAAAGAGAAAACCCAAATTAACAATCCAGAAAAGGAAACTGGTTGCAGCCACCGTTTAAAGCCCTTTAAGTGTCCTCAGCGGTACTTGAGCAAATTACTAAAGAAAATCTAATGTAGCAAGGCTTGGATCCTCCTGTAGGCTTCCTCAATAATGCTGAAATAATTGGGTACTCTGTGCACGTTTAGTGATGCTTGAATGAAAAGCTAGAGGCCTGCCCTTGTAGTCTTCTTTAGCTGCTGACTCTGTGTTGTGACAGGTTTATTTGAGTGGGACTGTGATGCATGCACCAGTAACTGCACTGACAAGAGTTTAAAGTCATTTTTACCAGGACACTGGCAACACAGAGAGAAAGCCCTTGAGAGGTTCGAACTGGAGTGCTTGACCTCAACCAGGGCTGCATCAAGCTCTGTGCTATACTAACCACCGTGGGATAGATAGACTGTTGCTATTCATTGGGAAGGCAAGGGCAAAAAAAACCAGATCAAAACAAAAAATCAAACAGTTGAAAAAGTTTGATAGTTGAATAAGTTAAATATATCCCAAGAAAGATCTGTTCAGATCTAAGGTTTGCATGCTAACAGTCCCAACTAATTTCTGTTCATACAATAAATAGATTAACTCTGAAATTTTGGTTTTCAAGCAGCCATTGCTCAGGATTCAGGTAAATCCCATAAGTCCTCTGGGATTGTTCTCTCCCCCCGCATGTCTGTATACAGGACTTCAGGAGAAAAAAAAAAAATGTAATTTGCTTTGCATAAACCAATTCCACTTTAAATTTCTAATTGCTAAGGCTTGAGTTCTACTTTTGTTTGGTTTTCATTAGAACTTAAATTTACTTCCCACCCTGCAACCTATCTCTTGATAATCAACAGACACGTTGCTCGCTTTACTACTCCCTTCCCTCCCCTAGCATGAATCTTTACATAAGGGTGAGCTGAAAGTAAAAGGCTGCAAGTCACACACACAGTATGCTAGATAACTCTTGCAGCACACTGCATGCCTTCCTTAACACCCCACCCCTAAAGTACAGATCCTCCTCTTCCTCTTGGAAATAAAACCCATGCAGTGGAATCAGACTGGTGGTAGCACACATGTGTCATCCACTCAAGATCAGTGCCAGGGAAAAGAGGGGAATGATCCAAAAGAATGGTGAGAGGAAAAAAAATACAAAAGGGGTGGGGACCACACAACAACAACAAAATCAAAACCAGAAAGAACATTCTTCCAGGTGGAAGAAGAAGGGAAGGCTCAATCTTTTCCCTGCTTGCAAACCCATGTGTTCCCATTCTAGCAGGTGCTCCTTCTTGTAGAAAGCATCAAACACATTTTGCTTGCTTGATGCTCTTATGGCAGTATGCTTTGTTTTTCAGAATTTTAAATTAATTCTAATGAAACAACTCAAGAGTAAACAGTGTATTGTTTAGCTTCGGTTTGAATGGGGCTGCCTTAAAGCAAGGAAACAATCAGGCATGCCTGATCTGGGGAGGGAGGAGAAGAGCAAGCAAAAGAAAAGGGATAGACAAAATAATCTGTGTTCTATCAGCTGATTTTGAGCAAGGAATTTCCCATTCCTGTTTAACAATATGCTATAATGTACTGCAAGAAGAACTCTGCCTTATTCTTGCCAGCAGCTTAAAACAAAGACTTTGAGAAGAGCTCAAGAGTATCAACAATGAGCTTTTCCCTTGTTAACTATTACACTGTCAACCAAAAAGAGACACTCATTTCACAGTATTGTACAACCTGTATAGATCCCTACTGACCTACCGTATTTGCACTATTTGACCTCCTCTGTGGATATAGGATGGTTTCCAAAAAGCTGGAAGAAAACTGCAATAAAAATGTAATGCCCTTTTTTACTGTTCTTTGTTGGGAACCTCTCCACATAGCTCAGCAAGACAACAGCACAGACTGAATCTTGGATGTACTGAACATCACTAATGCCTCTCAGGTATAGTATGGTCATTAAGAGTAATGGCACTTCAGTGCCTAGCAGCTTGGGATCACCCTGAACAGCTTGGCTGGCCCAGTCCTTCTTGGCCAAGAACCAATGTGTTTTCATTGCAAGTTGCATTGCAGAGAGCTCTGAAAATAACTGCAGAGAGTAGCGGGAAAAAAAAACCAAACCCGGAGCCTTCCTGCCATGGAGAACTGCAAGTTCTTCGATTAGAAGTGATGGGAACCTAAAATCTGGAAAGAACATGGTCCCTGTAGTGACAAAGTGTCATTCACTAATACAGCAGAAATTCAGTCACTTGTAGCAGCACAAAGAAAACAGTATGAAAAGCAGACTGTTAAAGAAATCTAAGTTAACACCCAAAATTTCAGCACGGCCCCATATGCCTACGCCACACAGACAGAGGTAATGTTGTGCATGCTGTTAGGCTGGGCTGGAAGTAAATGTCCAATAACAGAAGGATTATGGACTAGGATTGCATTGGTATGGGAAAGGACTATGGACTATGACCACCTCCATTACAATGGACGATGCTGAAAAAATGAGGCACTGGTTCAAACCCAGAAATGACACAAATTCAAGTGAAGCACTGAGCAGGCTTTTGCTCACAGAATATAGAAGAGAAAATAAAAGTATATAATCACATAATTAGTGCTGTTTGCTAATAAGCTTAGCCAAGAAAGTAAAGACAAAGCGACATCACATCTCTGACTGCCATTTCCATGACCTCTGAAAACTATTACTGTATTCAAACACCCACAACATTCGCAGCTTGGTTTTGCTTTTCCCCTGTCCATAGGTGTCACTGGTGAGCATCAGGTGGACCACATGCAGTTATTTGGTTACAGAGAAAGTTATAAAAACAGGGGCAATTCTTTAGTCCACTGGGCATCAGGTTAGTGGTCCAAAGTGCTAAAAAAGCCTGAACTCCTCTAGTCATCAAAATGCCAAAGACATGGAGCAGTAAGACAACTGACAGATACTCTCCACACACAGAAATATTCTACTACAGAAGAAAGTTCATATTTGTTTCTGCATGTAACATGAATTTAGATCAAAAAATCCAACACAATTAAAAAACTTGCAAAAAAAGCCTGAAAATGAGCAACACATAATTTTTTGATGTTGTTGTAATCCCTTCTCTTCCCCTTTCTTCATTTTCTTTTTAATTTGTTATCCTTAGTCACATTATTTATGAACTCTTAGCATGTGGTTAACTTTAGAGAATCCCATCACAATTGACTTCAATATGTGTAAAGTCAAGCATACATCTTCAGCATCTATGCATAATAGGTGAAAACTTGGAAACTAGGCTTTATGATGCTGTAAATTTTCCAAAACTATCTGAAAATAAGAACAGTAAAAGTTGGCTACCAAGAAATATGCCCTACAGAATTGCAAAATGCAATGTTTTTAAGAAGATCCAACACACAAAAAATATAAGAGCAGGGGGTAAACACAGCAATCAGAAAGAAGACAAAAAAAGTAGACTGCATTCTTTTTAGTAATATATTTAGGAAGATGATAATTTAAATCAGCTCAGTAGTAAAAACTGAAGTACGACATTCAAAACATATTAACACATGTCAAATAAAGATAACATTTGGTTGCTCCTTAACGGTATTTTATTTTCTGTATATTCTTCTAGGCAGTCTACACTAAGGAATAAAATAACTCCAAAGTCATGTCTTAGCAAATGGGTAAAAAGGATTTGCAAAAGGTTTTTATCTAAGTATCACTAATTTTTACAGCCACAATTCTTAATATTGATGCTTAGCTTAATTCTTTTCCCAAAACATCTTAAGAGATCAAATTTGAAGTAATCATTGATAACAAACCCACTAACAAATTAGCTTCAAATGCTCTCTTGTTATAGTCAGCACATTCAAAGCCTATTTTCCTGGAAAAGGTTCAAGCTTTTACTGGATACTTTCCAAGCAGCTCTGTGTTGCAGTAATCTACCACTTTTACTCTTACAGACCCCTAAAGCTCACAGCCATTACCCAAACAACCTGAACCTCCTTTAACCTGAAGACATTTCTAATGTTAACAAACTAACATCTCAAAAAGATATTTTCTCTTTTATATTTATACTCATGCGTTCACTACCCATACCTGCAATACTGCTGGAACGGGACCTCAAAATATCTAAATCAAATAGCTTCATTGTTTGTTTGAAATGAGTTAGATGATGTGATTGATTGCTCAGAGTGAATCATTAGTAAGATAGCATACTGACAAAACAGAAACCAAGACAAAGAGGAAACAAAGAAATAAAAATAGTGGCTCATAAGTACACAATATTGATGTCAATGGTTTGAACACCAGCAAAGGAAGTCCTTCGGCACACACAGTTATGAGTGTGCCTAGGATGATGTGAATTTTTATCTATCATGCCTGTTCACACCCTTGATGTGATCTGCACTATTTATACTTCCTTTGTACTGGCATAGCATTACTAAAAAAAGTTTTTTTGATGTTAAGATACAACACAGCAAAACAGCTTACAAAGAGAGTCATGCAGTGGTTTCTCCAGTGGAATGGTTCTCGAGCTATATGCATATATACCATATGACTGGTATATAAAGAGACAGTGATACTGATATAGGGTAGAACAAACTACTACCCTTACTCTTTTACAGAATCACAGAACATTTCAAGGAAGAGTGATCATTCCGAAAATTATTACAGTGACCAGAGTAAAAGGAACTATCCTGGTGGGAGTCTGCTATAGACCACCAAGATGAAGAGGCGAATGAAGTAGTCTGTAAACAGTTGGCAGAACTCTCTGATCGCAGGTACTTCTTCTCACAGAGGATTTCAACTTACAAGATGTCTGCTGGAAATACAACACAATAGACAGGAAACAATCCACAAAGTTCCCGGACTGTGTGGAAGATAACTTCCCAACACAGTGGATGAGTGAGACAACAAGGGCTGGCACCACACTGGACCTGCTGTTTGCGAACAGAGAAGGATTATTGCCAGGTGTGTCGGTCAGAGGCCGTCTTGGTCACAATAAGGGCCAGTAGTAGGATCCAGAGAAATACAGACCTGTCAATCTGACCTCACTGCCAAGGAAGATTATGGAACATATCACCTTGAGTTCCATAATGGCCATACAGGACAACCAGGGAATCAGGCACAGTCAGCATGGGTTTGTAGGTCCTGCTTGACCAACCTGATCTCCTGCAACAAGGTAACCCGCTTAGTGGATGAGGGAAATGCTGTGGATGTTGTCTACATAGACATAATAAAGCTTTTGACACCATTTCCCACAGCGTTCTCTTGCAGAAACTGGTTTCCCATGGTATGTATGAGTGCATTGTTTGCCAGATAAAAACTGATTGGGTGGCGGGGCCCAGAGGGTAGTAGTGAACAGAGTTATATCAGCTGGCAGCCAGTCACTAGTGGGTGTTCCCCAGGGCTCAGTACTGGGGGCAGTCCTGTTTAACAACTTTACTGATGATCTGGATGAGAGGACCGAGTGGTGCCCCCAGTAAATTTGCAGATGACACCAAGTTGGGCAGGAGGGTACGAAGGCTCTGCAGAGGGTTCTTCACTGCATCAATGGGCCAAGGCCAATTGTATGAATTTCAATAAGGTCAAGTGCCAAGTCCTTGGGTCACAACAAACCCAGGGACCACTACAGGCTAGGGGAAGAGTGGCTCAAAAGCTGCCTAGTGGAAAAAAGACCTGGGGGTGCTGGTTGACACCCAACTGAACATGAACCAGCAGTGTGCCCAGGTGGCCAAGAAAGCCAATGGCATCCTGCCTTGTATCAGCAATTGCATGGCCAGCAGGACCAGAGGAAGGGATTGCCCCACTGTACTTGGCACTGTTGAGGCTGCATCTTGAGTACTGTATCCAGTTCTGGGTCCCTCACTTCAAAAAGGACATTGAGGTACTAGAGTACGTCCAGTGAAGGGAAACAGAGCTCGTGAAGGGTCTGGAGGAAAAGTCTTATAAGGAGTAGCTGAGGGAGCTGGAATCATGCATCCTGGAGAAAAGGAGGCTCAGGAGACCTTATTGCTCTCTACAACGGCCTGAGAGAAGGTTGTAGTGCAGTGGGGGTTGGCCTCTTCTCCCAGGTAACTAGCTTTTGGATGAGAGGAAATGGTTTCAAGCTGTACCAAGGGAAGTTTAGATGGGATATTAAGAAAAATCTTTGCACTAAAAGAGTGGTCAGCCATTGGAACAGGCTGCCAAGGGAGATGGCAGAATCACCATATCTGGAAGTGCTCAGAAAAACTTCTGGATGTGGCACTTGAGGACATGGTTTAATGGTGACCACAGTGGTGCTGGTTTAATGGTTGGACTCCATGATCTTAGAGGTCTTTTCCAACCTAAAGAATTCTGTGATTATATGAAAGGTGTTCTAAATTCTAAATTCTAATTGGAAATTTAGAATTGGAAATTCTAAATGATCAGATGCAGCTGATCTACTAAAAAACTCAAACATTTCTGTTCACAAAGGGGAATGAATGCACAGGTTAGACAAAAATAAAGGAGAAAAAAAGAAGAATGAAAAACAATGAAAAAGGAGAGAGAATAAGAAGGAGGCTAATAATAATAAAAGTAATTTTATTTTTTACAAGAATCAAATGCTAGGCTTCTTGTTCTCTTCAAATCAGTAATTTCTGATTCTAATTTCTGTCTTTGAGGATGCTGATTTCACAGGAAGAAAGCAAGCTCTACTGAGAAAACTATGGGGAGAAGAAAAAAATCAATAGCTGTCATTAATCAGAAGAGGAACATTTAGAACTCCTATATAAGTAACAAAGAAACCATCAGAATCATATCTCTACAAATTGCTTCAAAGATCTTTTAAGTGAATGAGGAACAAAAAATCATCTCCCAAATCATATTGTGGGATGAAAGGCAATATATGGAGAGCACATTTCCGTTCTGTCAGGATACATGTTTCACCATTTGTCCTCACTTTCACTCCCACGACTATTTTTCACTCAGTGAAACAGCACAGATAGAGAACAAAAAATTAATAAAACCTACTAGGAAATAAAATATTCTTGGTAAAAAAAGGACAGAATCTTAATAAAGGAAAAAACCTAGTCCCCTGCAAAAGGCCAAGTGCACCCTTCCCATAGAATACTGGACTTCAGTAGTTTCTTCTGATTGCAGGACTTCATCTCAATTTCACAGTGACGGTGGAGGGAATTAAGCTCTTCAGAATGATTTTCTATTATCAATTAATAAAGGGCAGAAGTTCCTGCATAAATCATGCCACTTAAAACTCTCTTCTTCCTTCTCTCCCATCAATTCCCAGCCAAGGAAAATCCACATCTCCTGCCAGAGAGGAAAGAAAGCACAAATGCAAGTAAGCTCAAGGTCTTACCATAAGGAGGGCCAGTCGTGTGAAATGTGCCCCGACATACCAAACCTTCACTTTAAAACCTTCTCACAAAGACCAGTGCAAAGAATAACAATGACAACAAACGGGTGTTTTCTGCTACAGACAAACAGATGGCAAAAATCATCTCTGACTAAGGTGCACACTGGTTCAAGTACCTTATTTACAAAGTGCTCCATTCATGTCCTACCCACAGATATTGGGAAGAAATTTTTTTCTCCTCTGGACTCAGTAGAAAAACAGCATCTCTGTTGTGACCTTGTGAACCTTGTTCCTTTTCTTTAGAACTAGAAAATGAGAGCAATGCCAATGCTCTTTCTAGTGGCCTTCCAAATAATCTTCCAGGGTCATCATATTTAAAAGTTTCTGAAACCCTGGGCTGAAAAGTGAAAAAAGTATCACCTGCGAGGTATCACGAATCAAAACAATAAAAGCTAGAAGAAAAGTTAAGCAATGCTACCGATCATAGAGAGATCCAAGTGGCTAAATCTATGAGCAATTCTAACAATCTCCAATCAGCCACAGTGAGAGACAGATTCCAGGCAAATCTTCGAACTAGGCTCGAAAACTATTCCATAGATTCTATATATGCCTCTCCTGAAACACTTTGGCACCATATTAAAAACAGCATCCTGTAGTCCTCTGAAGAATCCTTAGGGTTCTCCCTCAAGAAGAACAAGGACTTGATGATGTTTGATGAAAACAATCAAGAGATCCAGGAATTGTTGAGGAAGAAGAGAACTGCTCACCAAGCACACCTTGCACTGCCATCCTGTCATGTAAGAAAAGCAGCTTTTCATCTTGCATGCAGCAAGATCCAACAGAAACTCTGTGACATCCAGAACAAGCAGTGGATGAATCTGGCTGAAAAAACTCAATTATGTGCAGATATGGGTGATCACAAAGGATTCTATGAGACCCTGAAAACAGCATATGGGTCTACCTACCAGGTACAAAGCCTTCTACTCAGCGCTGATGGGCAAACGCTTCTGACAGATAAAACCTCCATTCTGAATCGATGGTCTGAACACTTTCAGACTCTTTTCAGTAGTAGCCGTGTAGTTCAAGACTCAGTAATTCAGTCCATCACACAACAACCAGTGAAGTATGAATTGGATACTGCCCCCACTTTAGGAGAAACCCTCAAGGTCATACAGCAGGTGAAAACTGGCAAGGCAGATGGGGCTGATGGAATTCCATCTGAATTCTGGAAACATGGGGGTCTTGCACTCCATGCTAAATTTCATGAATTTGTGGTGTGCTGTTGGGAACTAGGCGAACTACCATCAGACCTTCGTGATGCAGTCATCATCACTTTGTATAAGAAGAAAGGTACTAAATCAGACTGTTCAAATTACTGTGCTATTACTCTGCTCTCCATTGCTGGCAAAATCCTGGCAAGAATACTCTTGAACAGACTAATACCCGCTATAGCAGAAGGAATTCTACCTGAAAGCCAATGTGGTTACAGAGCCAACAGGAGTACCACAGACATGGTATTTGTTCTCAGACAACTGCAAGAGAAGTGCAGGGAACAGAACAAAGGTCTCTATGAAACCTTTGTTGACCTCACCAAGGCTTTTGATACTGTGAGCAGAAAAGGTCTATGGCAGATTTTGGAACGTTTAGGTTGTCCCCCCAGTTCCTTAAAATGATCATCTCACTCCATGAGGATCAGCGCGGCCAAGTCAGATATGGCAATGCACTTTCTGAACCCTTTCTAATAACCAGTGGTGTGAAACAAGGTTGTGTTCTTGCAGCAACTCTATTCACAATCTTTTTCAGCATGATGCTCCAAAGGGCCACAGCAGACCTCGAGGATCAGGACGGTATCTACATTCGATACCATACTGATGGAAGCCTTTTCAACCTAAGGCGTCTGAAGGCCCACACCAAGACCTTAAACCATCTTGTCCGGGAGCTGCTTTATGCTGATGACGCCGCCCTTGTTGCCCACACAGAAGCAGCTCTGCAGCGTTTAACATCCTGCTTTGTAGACGCTGCTGAGCTCTTTGGGCTGGAAGTCAGTCTAAAGAAGACAGAAGTTCTCTATCAACTTGCACCTCAGGAAGTCTTCCATCATCCCCATATCACCATCGGCCAATCAGAGCTCAAATCAGTCCAGCAGTTTAATTACCTCGGTAGCCTCACCTCCTCAGACGGTAAGACTGACGGAGAGATAGACAACAGGTTAGCAAAGGCATATAGTGCCTTCAGAAAGCTTCATAAAAGAGTTTGGCGAAATAAACACTTGAAGAAAAGTACCAAGATCAGTGTTTACAGAGCCATAGTGCTGTCTACTCTCTTATATGGATCCGAATCATGGGTCATCTACCGCCACCACCTGCGACTCCTAGAACACTTCCATCAACGCTGTCTCTGCACAATCCTAAACATTCATTGGTCAGATTATGTGACTAATACATCTGTTCTAGAACAAGCAGCAGTCACAAGTATTGAGGCCATGTTGCTGAGAACACAGCTGCATTGGGCAGGACACGTCTCCAGGATGATGGACCACCGCCTCCCTAAGATCTTGCTTTACGGTGAACTTGCCACCGCAAGAGAGGAGCCGCAAAGAGAGGAGCCCCGAAGAGAAGATACAAGAACTCCCTGAAACAACATCTCAGCCTCGGCCATATTGATCACCATAACTGGTCTACTCTGGCCTCCAGTCGGGAGGTCTGGAGACACACCATCTATAACGCTGCTGATGCCTTTGAGAACACACGCAGGATCACTCTTGAGGAGAAAAGACAATGCAGAAAGAATCGTGTCTTGCAGAATATACCACCTAAGGAGTCTTTCTGCTGAGCCTTTTGCAACTTGACGTGCCTATCTTGTATTGGCCTTTTAAGCCACCAGCGTGCTTGTAACAAGAGTTGGTAGAGCTCTCCCCAAATCTTCATTCGCAAGGCCTAGCCATGATGATAACGTGGTAACTATAATTTAGTTCAAAGCTTCCTCACAAGGTATAGTTTTAGAGCCATGTAGTATCAGTGAAAAAGAGATGCATGTTACGCATCTCACACGTGCATTTCTCCAATGCATCTTACAAAGTCAATCCTTACCAGTCAAATTTCTACATAGCAATTACTGAGAAGTACAAGCTCCATAACTCTAAGTGCTAACACTATGTTTCATTATACGTACAATACACAAATATAGACTGTGTTGGATTTCAGCAAGTTGTCTTTGCTTAGGATAAGAACCTGGGTTGCATGGATTGATCCATTCTTTCCAATCCGTTCTGTGTCTTTATAAACTGCCATTTCTGGTGCAGCTCTGGTCCTGTGCAGAGCACTGTAATGGCTGCTCTTCTCGGAGGTGAGCAGCCTCTTCCCACAGGTGTTAGAACATGTGGATATTATTACCTCTCTCCAAGCAATTTAATTGAGATGTGTAGTGTTCTGCCTCTTTAATGTAGTGTCTGTTAGTCAAGTAACTGAAACTTAAAGTGATTTAATTGCAGTTTCCCATTTACAGCGGTTTTGATAATGGAAGGATCAAATCACCTGGATTTAAGTCGCAGTTCTAAGACTGTGGAAGGACCACTTTTTCTTTTTGCTTCAGTCTCTTTCGAAGGTGCAACAGGGAAAGCACTACTCCCTTGTTCCAGAAACATTACTGGATTAAGTTCATCAGTATTTGTGATGCATTCATATACTAAGAAAGTGTCTGTGAGAAGTTCACCAAACGATAAGCAAGGAATGGTCTCGCTAATGAAAATCAAACATTCTGAAATATCACACAACTTAAAATATTTAAGATCTCCCAAACTCCTTTTTTATGGATGAACTTAACATGTGGAAACACTTACACAGTATTTTAGTGTCCATCCCAGTTAAGCACTAAAGCTCTTGTTTTGTCCTGTAATTAAGACTGAAGATACAAGAACTACCCACATACCTGAAGAAATGCAAACACTTAACTGATCCACTGTAGAGAGTCCTGGTCCTCATTCATAGCTGTAGGCAGCAGCCTACCAAGTGGGGTTGGGAAAAAGTCTAGATGGCAAACATACAACCTTGTTAAGGGGTGATATCAGAACTCTTGTGTTATGAAACCAGGACACAGTAACAATTGCCTTTAGGCTATACTGTACAGTAAGGGTACCCATTTAAACGGATGGTATCTCCACTTAGTACATAAACCTTGCTGATTTTGCAATGAAACACGTCTGCAAAACCCCTGCCTTCACAACACTTTAAAATCAAACAGACACACTTCTTTTTTTCCAAAGCACTGGTATAAGGCCATGACTGAAGGCAATATATGGCATATAAAAGACCAATATGGAGCACAGTACATCTGTATTTGGTTGGCAACACCTTCCATATGTGGGAGTACAGGCCACATCAGTAACAGTGTTTTCTCCTTTCTACCGTATGTGAAGTAAAAGCATACAAAAATAAGTCATAAATAAAATACTGCATATGTTCATGCTGTAGAACATCACAAAAATTCTCCATGGGACTGCTCATATCTGCACTGATTAATCCTAATGAAAAAAGATATAGCTTTGGTACCAGGGTTTGCAAAACCTTGAGAAACATGGAAGAAAAAGCCAGCTCTCCTGCCTGATCAGATACAGTGTGTGAGCTGTAACACTCATGTCATATGCACGTACTTAAACATAAGGAGCGAGGCCTCTGGTACCAGCATATTGGCAGTTAGATGTTAGCAAGTGGTCAGCACTTCACACTGCAATGTTACTGACTGCTCATATAGTGATAGATAATATAAATTCAGTAGCTACCATAGCTACTGAAGGTAGGCGAAAAAGCAAAAAAACAGAGGCAGCCCATTCTACAAGAAGCAACAGTATTTAAAATCCATCCTCAGAATGTTTTTTCAGTAAATACAGTACCTGAAAATTATTTACATTCTAATTAATTCCCTTGGAAATCTCTAAAAAATTCCTGTGCCTCATTTCAGCTTCTTTAAATCAAGATAATGCTGCATATGGGAGAGATTTATTTAAATTAGGTCTCACCTTCAAGGCTCTCTCTGAAGCCGGCACATCGGAATAAGACAACAAATCCCTCCAAAACAGCTCTTTATAGCCAAAAAACAGGGTGTCTTTAACTTAGCCAGACTTCAGGTGAATAACTCAAAACCAAAAATGCTCATCCAAAAGGCACCTCCAGTTCCTTCTACAATTCAATATCAGGCAGTAGGCAGTATCAAAAAAATTGCAGAACCACATCACCAACACCCTCAATATACAATCAGCAAACAAGTAATTAAATGGGGAGCAACGAATTTCAGCATTTCTTTAGGGTACACAAATAAACACAACTCAAAGCACATACCTATTAAGTCAACCTCTTCTGCCACCTTCCCACTGTAACAACCTGTGTACAACATACAGCAGGTCACCAACTCGTTCTACAGATTTAAGCTTCAACCACTGCTTAACACACCTTTAAACAAGCAATACAGAAGGGCTGGAGAGACAAGAGACTGTTGACCCCACGCTTGTTTTACTGCACTTCCCCACCCTCCCTGCCACTATTGTTCCTGAATGCACACACTGGGCAGGAATGACTTTTCCATACAAACTGCCTGCATCAGTTCAAACAGAAAACCCTCAATCTTCCTCACAGCACAAGCACACACATAATCCAGAAACAATCTACCCTCTCTGTGAGGAGCAGGAGATGCCTCTGCAGGTTAAGTACCGATGTAAAGAAGAAGCGCCTCAGCATCTGGCATCTGGAACTCCAGACAACTGGCTCCACAGCAGTGATGGCTGGCACTGATGCCAAATTTTCATTTCAAGTTGTGTGCACTGCACTGCTTTCAAAGCTTTCCATGCTTGCTATGCAATACTGTTATATAGTTGTAAAATGACCACTCACTTGAAAACAACCAAACAACCAAAAATTACAAACCTTTTGAGATGGGTCAAACAAGCACCTTGGCCTCAAATATAGGGTAGAAATTGTGACAAGCAGTGTATTTAAGAAGGAACATTATAGCTTGGTAATTATATAAGACAAGACAGAAGGAGTCCCTTCTTCCAGTAACTGACATTTGCTATTTTTTTTTTTTAAGAAGATAATAAAAGTAGCATAATAAAACAAAATGTTTAAAAATTAAACCAAACCCATCCTTTTTTTCTTCAGATGTATAGAATGGTAAAGAAAAAAAATTATTTCAATCATTTCCTTAGTAATACAAGTAATGTTTAAATAGATTTAATAGTGCAGCTCCAAACCAATGAATTATGAGTTTAAAACCTATTAAAATGTAATGTTTTTTTCCTGAGCTGAGGAGAGAGAGATTTAAATTCACTGAATTTTAATATTTCAGCTTGAGCTGCAGGAGGTAGAGAAAGTCCAAATGAACTATTCCATCAGCACCATTCAAGCATGAACATTTTAATCAGTTTTACTTCCTTGGAGTTCTCCAACACAGTTTACGCTGTCATTCTGAAAGCACTTAACACAGAGGGTGTGAAAAACCACCAAGGCTTGTTATTGCCTTCACAATTGATGGCAAATAATTTTGCAGACTTCCTATCATTAAAATGTCACTGCTAAAAATTGAGGTTCAGCATTTCTTGTGCTAAACTGCATTTTCTTTCAACACCATCACATATCTGTTCTTCAGTTTTTGGTGTATTTATCTTTCTCCAAGTGATAAACAGGCATACAAGCAGTAGCCTTTATTTCTCCCTTACTACCCAACTGCAGCTGAAAAATTACTACTTTAAACAGCAGGAAAAAAACAATACTCTGATAAAATTCTTAAAAAGTTACAAGTTAATTCCCTGGTTCCCTTATTAAAATGTAACCACACTCACACAGTGTGTTCCAATTGTATTGTATAATGGATTAAAAAAAAAACAAACCCCAACATTTTAAGAAAGTTAGACAACTCAATTTATTAATTGAGGAAATGAAAACATCATTCCTAATTAGATTATACTGCTGACTTAAGGCTATGATTCATGTGTTGTTCCAACAGTGCGATCTTGCAGATTCTAATGTAAAAACACGGCAGCTTTGACACATGACAAGATCAACTGGATACATCACATGGCTCATCCTGGCACACCCAGCCTGGGAAGCAGCTCTGGATGTGCACTTCCAACGGCCCCAAGCAAGAACGCTACACCACACCATCCATGGCAAACACCAGATGCAGAGTCTGTATGCCTGCAGATTTACAGTCCTCCTGCAGCATGCTTATGATATACACAGTTTTGATTTAGTTTTTCTCACTGCAACTCTCCAGGAGATGATAGATGATATCTAACTTGTTTGAGCCTGTCAACAATTTTCAACTGAACATGACCTGTGAAAGAAGTCATTATAACTGTGTTTCATTCCATTAAACATAACTAGTTTATTGTCAGGAGAACAAGCAGCCTCTCCAGATTCCGGGTTCACTTCAGTATTTTGCATTTAAACTGCATGGATCAGTGATTTGGTTCATTTACCAATGAAGATAGAATAATATTGCAAAGTTAAAAGGTGCTTCATCAGATTCCATTAAATTAGAGCACATTCATACAAAAATATATGTGTGTGTGAAACATAAAGAGAGACGTGATCCATGCACGTTTGATTCTCTTCTTGTGGCATATTCCATTTTGGTAGAATCCATTTTAAACTGACACCCAGGGTTGCTCTGTGCGAATTGAAGGGGTTTAGCACGAGTGAGGTGAACTGAACAGAACTCACTCAAAGCACAGAGAAACTTAAGCTACAGTTGTATTTCAAAAACTCAAATACTGCTTCCTTCTTTGCCTGATACACAGTTCAATGGGTTAAACATACTTTGGAAGTTTTTCTAATACCACAGTGTTAAAAGAACACAAACACTGTCAGACTTACCAAACGGCAAAATTATTTAAGACAATCTAATCAGATATATATAAAAGGCATAATTTCTAATTACATTCTTTGTTTTATTTTTAGGGGTATTCACTTCACAAAGTATGACAAGCCTTTTTAGTCCCATGTTACATTTTCAGACTTTAAATCTCTCTAATCTCTCTTATTGTGGATATTCATCCAACAAAAACTTGATAACTCTCTTTCCTATTTATTCCATTTTTAAAAATGAATATTTCAAAGATTGCATGAGATTACTTCTCCTTAAATGTGATGAACACAAAAATTGGAGTCCATATTGCTCCTGTTTCTGTAAAACTAAAGAGAGGGACACACAGCGTTTGCTAAGTCAACATAAAACTTAGGAGTGAAAAAAGGCAGTAGAGTAAGGTAAAAATCAGTCCTGTGAGGACACGAGGGTTGTCTAATTTTAATGCACAAATCCAAAATTCTGATAGTTTAAAAAACTTTGAAGCAACAGAATTTTAGTTGACATGAAGAGATAAATTCAGACAGCAGGAAACAAGAGAAAATTTACTTCTGTCTGGTGGAGGGAAGACCAACAGAAGCTATTGCCAGGCTCCCAGGCAAGTGTCTAGTCTGTTTATATTTATTCTGCATGGTTTAGCGGTTCATGAAAGCAGGATAAACTTAAATAAGGAGTGCAATAGCCAGTATCTATAACATCACACATTTTACACGGACGTATACACACATGTTATATATGCACATGCAGCACACACATATAAAAGCTTCTTTAACTAAGAAGCCAACCTTCAGCTACTTACTTTATGCAAAGAATGTTAATAGAAGACAATATTTCTGGTTAGGTAATGAAAACTAATTGGGAAATTATTCACTTCCCACTCTTCCCACTGGAGTGTAAAAGACATACAACAAATGTTATTCATGATTCTACACGACGTGCTCTGATTCACCCCCTTCTTTCTAACGGGTACTTCAGAGGAAATAAAGGTTACTTTTTTCCATTTATAATTTCTAATTGACTACCAATGTTTTCTTGTGGTCAGAGATACAAAACAGAGTTAGAAATAGCCTAGTAAAAACAAGCTACAGTCAGATCCTTGGTCTGTACTACTGTCACCAATGATGAGAAAGGCCCGATTTCCTTGTTAAAAGATGGAGGTGTAATTGAAGCAATATCTTCACTTCAGATTGATTATTCTGCGACCCTTATGCACATCTTCACTCAGCAATTTGAATTTTAATGAAAGTAAATGGAATAATTAGAATTTCAAAGTGTGTTTGATACACTGAATAAAAAAAAAGGAAAATACTTTTCTGGATAATCTGTACATAAAACAAAAAGCATTTGGGCGGGTTCAGAAGAAAGGAAGTACAGTTGTGTCTTCACTAGAATAACTTAAACGACTGCTTGCTCCAGCTGCATAATTATACATGAGAATAATGTGCTATGAGAAGCTATGACTTCTCAACTTTATTTTATGTAGTGTGAACAGCTATGGCTTTTGTTGTTATGTCTCTCCTCTCCAGTTGTAAAATATAAACACTGTGGCTGCCCACACCCATAAAATCTCTATACTGGACTAATACCACTGGCAGTAAAGCTTTTACAAGAGAGGTTCCACACACTCATACTTTTAGATGATTGTAGGGGACCTATAAGCACACTGTTGATGAGTTGTTCTGCTATGGATTTTGGTTATTTCTTTGGGTGTTTTGGTTTTGGTGTTTTGGGGTTTTTTCCACTTGGTTGATTGTTCTATTTGTTTTTTAAAGTAACAGCTATTTTTTAATTTAAAAATGAAAAGTGTGATGAATATTCAGAGTCTTGAGCCAACACCCAGAAAAGGATGTGGGCAGGAGGGATGGGAAAAACAGTATGTCACATGAAGTCCTTCTGTTACTGTGGCTGCAGAAGCAGACTGGCAGGTGGAATGCAAAGGAAGCAATGTTACTTAAAAAGGACAAAAACAAACAAAAACTCAAAAAAATTAGATACAATAATAGATACAATACAGACATTAATTAGCCCATTAGTCCTTTTGGCACAGTGCAAGGAAAAGTCTTCAGATAGTAACCAGATTTTATGAAGATTAAGCTACTGAACTTCACCACTGCTCACACTTTTTGCCCATCTGATGGAAATGAGTTCATGAAAGGGAGAAAAAAAAAAAGAAAAGCTATTTACAAATACTATCAGAGCTAAAATGAAAAGACCACGTACCCCAATGATTGCGTTCAGTTCTGCCATGGTCACTTGTTTGGCACGCTCCACAGCCTGCACCACTTGTTGCTGGTGCTATAAATGAAGATCAGAAACAGAATAAAATTATTTGTTTTCTAAATTACTAAGCACAGATTCTTCCTTTTATTGTTTTTATTTGCTTTTCCAACAGGTCTGACATAACTGTTCTCTAACAGACAGTCAAATTGTGTGTTGATCTGCAAAAACGTACAGGTAAGGGGAGGATGTTTATTTTTATGCCATTACATGCTAGGAATTACACCTTCGCTTCCCAAAAAGCTATTTTACAACCTAGCTAATGGAAAACTGTCTTCTTTTTTGCTCTTCAGCACAATGTGCTCTTGAATTTATATGCCAACTTCAAATGCAAGCCAGTTTCCTTACAGCCACAGAAACTTTCTGAATTTTTTAAAAAAGTATTCTGAAAAAGAAAGGTATATATTTTCAACAAGCATATGGCACTCACACTACTGAAAAATGTGCAGATTCTCCTCCTAGGTACATTTCAAACCATTTCAACCATAGGAAAGAAATTTAAAATGCCATTCACAAATCTGTCAAACACGTGAAAGAAAACTAATTATTTCAATCTCTAACATGTAAATTTTAGTAGCTTTAAAAAGTCCATTAAAAACACATGGTCTAATTAACAACATAGTTTACAAGCTTCAGTGGTTATATTATCTCAGTTTGAGCGATACTGTATCACTCAGTATGCTGTATGCTGATATTTACTTGAAGACAACTACTACAAATAAAATAAGGTCTTCATTTTTGAAGCAGATCTATGCCTGTTCAGATCTCCACCAGTGGCAAATTAATCTTCACAGGCAGCCTCGCGGAATCAGGATGACGCGGAACAAACAGGTGCAAGGACAGGTCAGGGAGAACAGCAAGTAGATTGTGTGATCTGCACTGGGAGTGAGACGTCTTTGATTTATAGCCATAGGTTGAACACAAAAAGGAAGGAGATCCTGTCTATCTGGAGAGGTGCTAAAACCATAACAATGAATCCTCAGCTTTGTATCAAAATCAACATCTAGGTGTTTTTTATCACAAAGTTGAAGGAAAAGGTCTCTTTAAAGACTCAAGTCTGCCACCCCATGGCTGTGTATATGGGCAGAATGGAGCCAAGGTAGAGACCATCCAACAACTTCTCCTGTGCATCCTTATCAGGAACAAAAAGCTGCACAAAATAAGGTGGGGACCCAAATCCCCAAGACCACCTCCAAAACAAGGTTAGGTGAAGAGCATCAGAAACACTACCCAGGGAGCACCCTAAGCTCCACTGGGAGAGGGCGCCATAAAGAAGGGCACTCCTACATCAGGGGCTTGGAGGACTCAGATTTCACAATTCTCAGTGCAACACTGTCCTAGTTAGGACAGCTGAGATCAGTTCATCATGGTGGGTGTAACCCAAAACTGTATTCTATAGCCTTCCATGTCATTTCCCAGAAACTAGACTATTGTTGTCAATAGACTATTCGCACTTTCTGCCCATAGAGCCTGACTCCTCAGGCTATAAACTAGGTGTTAAGAGGCCTGTGAGATAGGAAGATGTTTCTGTCCTCACACCCTTTGTGGAACTCCCCGCCCTGAGGGGAGCACTGAACATTCCTGCCTGAACTGGAGGATATATAATCTTGGAGTTTTGGAACATTTTTCAACCCACTCGTGGGATCCAGAGGACAGCTGCATCTCATCGCTCTCAACCAGACTTAGACCACCACTGGACTGCGATCACCAGTTCTGGCCAGACTGCAGCAGCTCTCCCACCAGCAGGTTCTTCCCCTCTCCCTTTACTTTGGACTCAAACGGGGCCCAAGGAACACCACTTTGTTCAGGCCCCAGGGTACTAGGTTATACATTTGGGTTTTTGTGGGTTGAGACCAATTGTTTGTTTGTATTATTGTACTTACTGTATTATTTTAATAAATTGTTATTCTGATTTATAATCTCTCCTTTGAGTTGGGTTCATTCCCCCTGCTGGTTAACTTTTAAACCAGCACAAACACACAAACGAAAATGGCATTTTCACTTATAAACTGTCTCCCATAAACGCCCTCAGGGCAAGGAAAACCAAACATATAAATCCACCCACCCATAACTGTCTTGGTTTGGGCCAGGACAGAATTAATTTTTCACAGTAGCCATGAGGGGTGGAGCCTGGACCCATGTAGGCAGATCTCAGTTGTTATTCTGTACCATCTCATGTCCTGGCTGGGGGTGGAAGTAAAGAACTCGCTTCTGGGAGAAAAAGTGGCTTGTGGTCAGGAAAAAGTAGGGTGGCCAGATGGTCTGTCCACTATTGTTTTCATTGTCCTGGGCTACGTGAGCATTTTTGCTTGTATATTACCCTCTCTTTGTACATTTTTGTTATTAGTATTGTTGCTGTTACTGATCGTTTTCTTATCTCATTGCTGTTTCCAGTAATTGTTCTTATTTCAACCGGTGATCTCTGCCTTCTGTCTCCCACAGACAGAAGAGCAGGGAGGGACGGGAGAGGGAAGAAGAGGGGAGCAGCTTACGGTTTTCTTTTTACTGGGAGTACTAAATTAGGGAGTAGCATTCCTAAACCATGACACTGTAAGAAATGCTGACCTCAACTATGAAAAGTGGAAAAATGCAAATAATGAAGGAGGCAATTTAGAAACACTCCTAGTAAGACTAAAATGGATTTAAGGTTTGTTTGTTTTTAAGCAAGGAAGAATTAAATGAAGGACAAACAAACAAACAAAGGAAATAGAATCACAGCAGTTTCCTTTAGAGTTTTGTAAAACTACAGTGCCAACGTAAACCAAATTCGCCACTTATAAGAAGACAACATAAAGACTAAAAAGCAGGCTGAAAGTGAGCAAACATGTTCTTGGCATTCACGGGGGGGGGGGAAATAATGCAGTGTATCAGTACCACAGATAACCAGAAAAAAAGAAAATCATGATACTCCAGCCTCGAGTTCCTGACATTGTGGTTTCATCTCCAGGTCATCACTTGTTAAGGACAGGTACAGCTTTCATTGATTATATAGCTGAAAGCCTGGTGACACGTCTATACATGTCAATAGGGTAATCATAAAAATTATACCATCACTTTCTGGTGGAGATCATTCACGCCCAAAATGGGTCATGGAATTTTTCATCAAGTAATCAAAAAAATGCAAAACAAAAAAGAGTTTTAAAAATATTTAGGTTTTTTTTTTTTTAATAAAATCATTAACTAGGATGTTTGCAGTCATCTTCTCTTTCTACCATTTCCTAGGCAATGATTTTTGCACTGAGGTACAGAAAGCTCTAGTACATGAGTGTTCTCTTCCAACACCCATTTACTTAAATCCTGTTCCCAGGGCAACAGGCAGGGGAAAAAAACTTCCAAGAGACCTACAAAAAGCTGGCCTAAAATCACCAAAATTACTGCAGAAATTACTCCAATTTTCATCCAGGATTTGGAAAATAAGTCAACTCCACAAGAGTTGGAATGTTTTCTGTTCCCTTATAGCAAACACAGAAAGAATGGCTCTCAGAAGAATTTGGAAAAAATATTATTTCACTCTTAGGTGAGAGGAAGAGAAGGTGAAGGGTTATACTACCATAATATCACATTCAGATTTCTGCTGGAGCAGCCACAGAAGGCATCTTTCATTGATTCTAATAGTTTGGGATCAAGCCTTCACAGATAGGAGAAAACGCAAGGGCCTAGTAACACTGAACCTAAATTAGGTAGAGAAAATTAAAACTCTTCTCTTGCTACCTGCTTTAACATTGATTTAATCTTCAGTGGCATTGTATGCAAAAGACTGGAAATAGATGGCCTGTAATTAGCCCCTCCATCACCTCCACCTCATTGCAGCAACAAAGCAGACTCCTGATTAGCTCCCTAAAACCCCATGGGGGGCCCCGCCCCAAGTGACCCTGGGGCTATTTTGAGTTACAAGCGAAAACCATGCATTCCAGTGGATAAAGGCACAGGGAAGTCCATAGAAGGTTGGAAGAGCTGCATCGTCTGCTCACAGCCTTTCTGAAACTGGGGCGGGCTGGTGGCTCTGTGTTACCAGCCATGGCTCCAGTAATGGGTGGGGATCTCTCCATGCAGAGAAGGAGCCCGACAGGGCTCCAGGGACCCACTGCAACCCAAAAAGAAGGTGAAGGGCAGGGAGCCCAGGGGCCAATTGAGCAGCGTGCCTGAACGCCTTCCCCAGCCAACAAGCAGCATTATGTTGAAACCAAGAGTATATATTAGCCTGCCCATCAAGCGATCATGTACCTATTTACAGCCAAGTAAAAATGGCAACAACAAAAAAGGGTTACTTTTTTCCCAATCAAGTATAGACACAGGGTTGCAACTTTCACACACATCTAATGCTAGCCTTCCTCCGTGCACACAAGCAAATGACAGACCTGGCTTTTTTCAGTTGCGAGAAAACAGTATTTTGCACTGCATTTAACAGGCCAGAGTGATGAGCTCAATACCCTGCCTCAGGTGTCACCCAGACTAGTACTGTTTCTCCTTTCTAACTTCCCTTTTCTCTTCTCCCCTCTTTGCCTTCTGTAACAACTGATGTGTCTGCAGTTGTCTTGTGTTGGAAAACCACCTCCTTTCAGTCTCACAGCGGGTAGCAACAGCTACAGAGACCACAAGAAGGATGTAGGCTTTTTCACCATCACATTGTCTCACCACAGTCATCACCTAGCCCTGGTTCATGCACAGGTACTGCAGCATGGGGGAAAATATCCAAGCTTTTTATGCCATGTCAGAGCTTCCCCAACTCCCAATGATAGGTGAGCTGTGCTGGCAGCAACTGAGCACCAAAATCCCCCAAGTATGCACATACCAACACTGGTGTTAAGAACACCTAATTACAGCCTGTCCTCAGCACTGCTATCAACATCCAAAGCAAAACTTACTGAACAATACACTTTGAAGAATCAAACAAGCTTTGCTATGCTTTACTCAGATTATTTTGCTGGTCTGTTATCTCTTTAGAGGAAGTACAGGTCTTGCTTAAGAACTGCAGCACTACCCTTCTGAAAAGCCTGATCTAGAGACAGCATAATGGAACAAGGCTGTGCCAAAAATGCTAGTGAGAATTGGGGAGTAAATACACATTTTCTGTGGAGTACAGCACACACTTTGAATTCTAAAAGGGACAAGCTGGGTCACTGCATGCAGGCACCATAACTCAGACAAGATATAATAACCACTTTACAAAAACGGAAGAACATTATTAGCAATACATGCCTAAATTGCTAATGAGATGCCTTCCATGGCAGGAGGATTACAAATCACTGACAATTTCCTTGTACTTACTATCTAAACTCTAGTCTGGGGCAAGTTTAAGATGGAGGCAAATAATTTTGTCTTCTCAGCATCTCACATCTCAGAACAAAACCTACTTCTTTTTGAACAGCACATAAGAACTCCTGCTCTGCTTCTATATAATGGATCTCACACTCCTCATCCAAATTTACTGAACTTTAGAAGCACCTCCAGGGAAAGTATGTACAAAGAACAGCAAGCACATTATGAACCACATCAATCTCATAAAAGGAAAATAATCAACTAATATTATGTTTGAAAGAAGACAACTGCATGCAGCATTTCCTTCTGATGTTTGTTTGCATGTATGCATGCCAGTGCTTGGCATTGTATTGTACTGCTAAGTATATTTGACCACCTTAATGTGCACAGGAAACTGAAGATCCCTGTTAAAAAATAACCCATCTAGCTTATTATTAGCTACTTCACTGGCAGCTGAAAGGGAAAGTGCACCTTCCAAGAATAGTTTATTAGAGCCTTCTCCAGCCTACGTAATTCTTACATTGTGGCAAGGAAGTTGACAGGGATCAATACTATGAACATCTATCTGGCTTCTTAAACAGCTTTTGCAGGTTGTGCTGAGCTTCAAGTTGCCACAACTACAGTGCTAGCTGTACATCAGCCAGCTTGTGTGTGTCTCATGAATATAAACACAGGCAATACTTACTGAAAAGAAGATAACTGTGATATATGAGTATCTCCAGACACACTGAACAAATACCACTATCCAGTACACGAGGTCGTTCAGCACTTGACAGCTCACAATAATTGCCACGGGTTGCAAGCAGCCACACATAGCACCTTGAGCAGACAGGAACCAGTCCCACCTTGAAAGTCACAGGGTGAAGTGTCTCACTCTGCTGCAGCTGGTAAATTCAGTTGAGAAACGTAAATTAGCAGAGGCACTGTCTATGGCTTCAGACACAAAATTAATTGCATCTTACTGGCTAGATCATTCAATAATGTGAGCCATTTATACCAGCTGCAGCAGATCAAACTAAGTTAACTGAGTGACAACCTCCAAGTATTTACCTACATCCTTAAAGGCATCCTTTTCACCTTATGCAATAGGAACTATTTTGAGTACTCTGGTACCTCATAACATCACTACAGATGGAAAATTACTGTTGCAACACAGGAAGCCCAAAACCACAGCAGAAATCAAACACACATTGCCCCTGAGGTCCATCTCATCTCTCGACCACAAAGTCACTCTTTCCTATCAAAATGAGAAGCTTGTATTTCTTGGTGCTGTTTTTTACAGTCTGTCTAAGGTGGAGTCAATATAAAAACAAGGTACCACTTGACTGCATATTTAGGCAGGTTAGGAACTTTGTTTTCAATATATGCTTAGACGATTTACAGCACAGGAAAACTGACTGAAGCTTGAAGATTTTACTGTATACTTTACTGGATTTATCCCTGAAACAAAGCAGACAGTAGTACACAGTAGGGTGATGTATTATAATTGCATCCTATTCTCAAGATTTCTAGCGATTTTGCCCACAATTTCTTACTTTTAAGTGAGTTATCACAAGCCATTGATTCCTTAGAAAGTTAACAAGCAATAAGACAAGTTAACCTGGTGCGATTATGAGGCAAAAATGTTACCATCAGTGCATGCAACCACTGTATTTTGTTCATTTTTCCCTCAGGCACAATACAAAGGAGCCTGATCACATTTTTCAGCCACTATTCCACAATTAGACTGTATGCAAAATGCATGAACAGCAAAAGCATGCTGCATTCAATCCTCAATTAATCTAGATGATGAAATAAAGAGAATTCCATTAAGACACTCACTTTCTAAAGACACAAATTAGTCAGAAGCCAAGACTAACAGAGTACTCAAATCTGAAGACCGGTTCTCTTTTGACACTCAGCATATGCCAATATACACTGATTTAAATATGACCTACTAACATAGGTCAAACAACTACCAAGATTTTCCTAAGCCCAACATGAAAACTGTCACTATCAAATGCACTGTCAAGACACATGAAAAGTTTCTTTATGCTTCCCCTTTCAATCCCTCCCTACTATCTATATATGATGTGCTACCTCTGCACAGCAGATGAAACTGTGTAACTACATGAATAGAGATTTTGAAGCAGTAAAAGAGCAAAACAGATACTTGTTTCAGATCCATGCAGGACTTGAATTCTAGTCCCCCAGCAATATAGTTGGAATATTACACATCATTTAATTTCCACAAATCCATCTTAATAAGCAGAGAGTACAGTGGCAGTCCTGAACACTGTTAGGTTCTACTTTTGATAGCATTATTCTCATTTGAAATACACACAGATACACACACACGTACACACAGGCAGCGCATTAGCTGCACACAGCTTCGTTTGCAGCAGGTTGAGCAGCTCTCTTGAAAAGCAATGGTATTTTATGGAACAGCTGAAAAGGTAGCAGAAATAGTTGCATTGTATTCTCAGACATGATGTTTTACAGATGTAATGCACAAAAATACGCCTTCCAGCTTTGTCTTCCCAGCTACAGATCGTACAATTGAAATGAAACCATGTGCTAAATAGATGTATGCCAACTTGCACCAGCAGACCCCAGTTTCCAGTTCCTTTCCTCCAGCAGGGTGGACAGGGGAAGCTATTATCCAACCAAAGCCTCCTTTAATGAGCCGTACCTTCCTTTTATTTCACACGTGCCAGTTGTTCTAAAGCTCCTTGCTAGCTCCCACCAACTCCCCCAAAGCCCAGTGCCCCTCAATATCTACAATGCACTCACAATAATACCAGTCAAATACCAATCCTAATTTGGGAAAAATTAGTGCTTAGAGAAATTAGCTCACAGCGAGTTTCAATCTTCTGTTTATATTCCCCAAATACACAAAAAAAACATAAAAGTATTTAAGCTAGTAAGTAATCTGGGGGATGCAGAGAGAAAAAAGGCAGAAAAAAAGCTGCATTTCTATGCCTACTGTGTTGAACATCACTACTTGTACCAAAATAGAAGTTTCTGCCAAACTTTAATGCTCATTGCCAAGGATATAGCACAAATTATGTCTTTCTATCATTTTTGCAAGCTGTCCTCTGATTTCAGACCCATAAAATCATAATTGCAAGAAAATCTGTACTGCACATTAAAGAAAAATATTTAAACAACTAAAATTTTGCTTATCACACTACAACACATTCAATTTCATAAATATATTTAAATAACATTATAATAGGCTTTGAGAAGATAATGAAGTTACAGTGATAACAACGCAGTGGAAAGTCATCTGCAAGTACCAAGAGATTCATAAGGAAACCATGTCAATGCAAAGTTCCACTTTCCTAATAGATACGATGAGGCAATCGTTTACATCAGAAGTGGTACAAATGACTACCTACCTCTTGGGACAGGAAGGGAATGACTTGTGCACATATAGCATTCAGCCTCTTGACAATTTCTGCCTGCAAGTGACAAGAAAAAAGAGGTTCAATTATGTAAATTCTAAAATGCAATTGTCACCCATGAACACTAAAGAGACATTTTATTTTTTTTCATCTCTGGTAATCCTCTGGCCAGGACATGTTATCAAAATAATAAAAGTATTTGGACATCAATTAAAAAATATTTAGGAAGCTAGTAATTTCTGGCTTAAAAGGTCCTCTTAAAAAACACTGTTTAGAACAAAGACTAATTAATTTTGATTACACAGTCACAGGCATTTAAGGAACAAAACCTTTAGGAGATGTAACAAAAAAGATAAACAAAATTCTGGGCATCAAACTGAACTCTCTCCTACAATGCAAAAGCAAGGATCGTTTGCAATTACAGCACTGCTGCTGTAAGCAAAGGGAACAAATAAACCATTTACTGCTAACAGTGCATATCATGAGAACACTAGCATTGTAATATACAACTTCACTAATAATCATTCTACCACATATTTCAGAAAGAGAAACTGCAGTCTTGTATCACACTTATGCTTTTATCAAACCCAAGGTTAATAGCAGATACTTTCATGTTGCAATTGTGATCAGAAATTAATAATATACAATTCTGTATTTTCATGCTGAAGATTAATTCTTATTCTGTGTATTTAATCTGCAAATCTCAATAGACACAGGGAAGATTTGCTGAGATAACACAAGAATTACAGCTCCAAACCCAGAATATTTTAAGCAACACAGACTTCCCTACAATATATCATAACTTTCTTATAATAAATTCTAACCAGGATCAATTCTTCATTATACAGTAGGACAGAATGCTCTTCCTCTTGCAAAGTCACTAACCGTATGATGAAGAGATACAAACTTGTGCAATTTAGCCTTCCTTCTTTTAACAGCAGACCTTCCAGCCTTTTTGCTATGCTGTCTTTTAAATAGCAAACACTTAGGAAAGAATCTATAGAACAGAAAGGCTCAGAAGTAGCAGTAAAAAAAGCCAGAAGGTCCCATAAAATAAATCTGGGTTCGAGGAATATTATAGTTACACAGTTACTTAACCTTAACAGACATGGTTTGCAAGAGGTAAGAGTACATATGAAACTAACTCTGCCCCCTTGTGCATACTGTGTGATACATACAAATTACTAATGCTATTTTGCAAATACAACAACTTAATTTCTCTGAAATCCATCTAGACTCCCACAGATTATTTATACAGCAATTTCTATGCTACACTATCCTTGTATCTTCTCACTGGCCTGCGCTGTTTATGCAAGTCCTCATCTTGTTAAAACACTTACGCATTTTAATATATGTTTTAGATTCGTCTACTACTCCTTTTCTATTTATTCACCAACACAGGTACCTTATAGGACACTTCAGAATATGTTCAGTTCACCACAAAGCTAAATTATCTGCAAATTTCAAAGTTCTCTACATACCTATAATATCAGATATCCCACAATGTAAAACTTAAATATTCCTTTAAACAGACAGTGTTCACTACACTAGTTGACATGGAAATTTATGAACTGCTAGTTACACAAAGCAGTACTGGAAGTGACAAGTTGTGTGCATCTAAGCCTCAGCCAGAGAGGCTGCACAATCCAATACAGCATTACTTGAGAAAAAAACATTTTATTACAGAATTTAGACTGTAATACCAGGCACAGCTGTCGAGTACTGGAGCTGTAGTGGTTTAAGCATCATTAATCTAGTAATTTCCAAATTTTGGGCTCCAGTCACACTGCTATTTTTTAAAGGAATCTCCCAAGTGCTTTAAAGTCAAACAGAAAACTACACATTCTGTTCTTCAAGGCTTTTCCATATGAGCAGAAAATTCCAAAGTGCCCCTGCCTTGGCATAAGCTGAAGCCCCTCTGACCTGCCATTTAACTCACATATATGCCATAGTAAAAAAGGGCACATCATGCTTTTTTCTGCTGCAAAACAACTCCTCCTACCTACCTTTAAAATGCCCGTCACAACCTTACCCACCTTCTGCACAGCTCCTGGGGGGAGCCTCTGGAAAACCAGTCTTCCACCTCAGCCACATTAGCTGGATACCTTACTGCACTGCTAAGAAAATGAGAACAAAACCGGCTCGAAGTGCCATGCAGGAGCTCAGCATCTAATTTTAAAAGGCTTGAAGATTCATAGATTTTAAGGCCAGAAGGGACTGTTACAATTGTCTTATCTGACCTCCTGGGTAACACAGGCTGTAAAACTTCACTGGCTTCTCCATCAAACCCATAAATTACAGTTCAGCTAGAATATAGCTTAGTCAACAAAAATAATTTTATTCAATTCACTCTAAGGCATTTCTTCTCAGTTAAGGTACTCGACCATAGCTATTTCAAGTTATTTCAGCTATGATGTTTTCCTTTTGATCATTTCTCTCCCCCTTCCCTAACAGAAGTACGTCTCTCTTCTACTGCTCTTGTGGCCAAAAAGTGGATGAAACATATTTGCTCAATATTTATACAAAAATACACCTCTGGCAGATTCTGAATCTGGGAAACGTTAAGCGAAAAAGAGTTTTCCAAAAAGCTGTAAGTAACTGAAAACAGGTGACTGAATATGAACAGTTACACAATTGCAATAAATCTCTTGATATCAATCCCGCTGGAGTGCAGAAAAGAGAGTCCTTTCATGCTGTATGCAGGGAAGTGAGCTGATGGAGACAGCACCCAGCTCAGCCTATGGAGAAGAAAAAAAACTTGCTAAAACAGCTTCAAGTGATGTGGAAACATTCCCCAGCAACATTTCTGAGCTAGACAAGGGGCCCACTACGCCAGTCACAACAAAGCCAAGAAGCCCTTGCTACACCAAAGTGCTTACAATTTTTCCTTATTAAAACAGTCTTCTTTTCCCCTAATAGTGAGTGTCCCCAGTTGCACGGTCGTGCATACATTTTATCACCCTCAACACTCAGGCAGCAAGGAAACAGCCCAACTGAGCAGCAGACTGCAGAGGCACAGCATGACCAAGACAGAGATTGCCTGCCTTTGGAGACCACAGGCAGGCCAAAGGCATGAAGCAAAACACTGTGTACATGCACAAATGATAGGAAGGGCATTACACATTCTGTACCAAGGAAAGTCTTACACCAGACATTTTCACATAGTAAATACGAAGTACAGCCTGTTTCGACACTGCAACTGTTTCTGCAATTAACTGTGGGAGATGCCACAGCAATAGGCTTGATTGTCTTCCGCAAAATGTACAAGAGAAAGCAGTTAGCCTCCAGAAGCTAGTTGAGTGGGTTTCTTGCGATGCTGCCCTAAAACCTGAAGGTTTATACTGCTCACACAGGTCAGCATCTCAGTAGACCTATTCCACTCCCCTGGTGGGGGCCTGGAAACTCACTCTTCTTTGCATAAGGTACAAACTCTGACACAAAGTAAAGAACAACTCCACATTTCTACACTCATACAGATATTTAAAACCTTACATTTCATAACCAATTTAGGGTCTCTTTTTTCTCTTAGACATCAGGTCAATGGGCTTTTCATGATCAGTTTAACTGGCAGGAGAAGGAAAAAGCATGATTTCATAAAATCAGTCATTCAGTTCCTCACATGAAAAGCCGAAGTTGCCTCAGAAACACGGCTGCTTCCACAATCATCTAATTTTACCTCTTTTTTCCCATGGGACTAGGCTTTAGAGAGGCTTCATTTATTTACAGGCCCTTCCACCGGGCTTCAGTTATCAGCCAATAATACTGTGGACACACACACTTCTAATGGCCTATGTTTTGAAACCAAGTCTAATCTGATGGCGCAGCGCCCAAACTCCTTTTCCAGCATAGCCATTAAAGGATGTAGGTTATTGCTGTTGTCACCATTGATATTTGTCATTGTAATGTAATTAGGGCTCTAAAATGATGCATTACAGCCCTTGGCAGAGCTTCTATTAAAATCTTTTCTTCTGCTCACTGAACTGCGACCTGCTTTCTGATGAAGAACAGACAGACAGCTTTAGCGTGAGGAACAGATTCATCAAAGTAGTATTTTCCAGCTCTGGAAATAAAATAAATAAGTAAATAAATAAATAAGAGGGCTACCTAAGAAGAAACACAAGGGGAGAGGGGATGGAGGAAAGCAAACAGCATATTTTAATTTCATCTGACCGCCTGAAACTCTGATTGCATCTAACGAATGTTTCTTAGGACAATATATTCCCAGCCTGTGAATTACATGGTTAATCAGGGTTCTGTTCTGCTATCCATCAGCCTATGCCAGCAGTGTAACTTCCAATCACATTTATAGGTTATGTGGGTCATGCATCCTTGAACAACTACATTCACGGATATCCCATGTAAACTGGCACAGATTCTGAAATGCTTTTGCTAGTGTTACTGAATGTTATAATACTATTCAAAGCTTCATGAAAGCTCCTGATAAACAACTGCTAAATTATTGCCTGTGGATACAGCACGATGCTCTGAAATAGCAATAATGGCACAATAAAAGGGAGACTCTTCATGCCAAAATATAAAAAAGATAGCTTTTGCTGCCACAGTTTGTCAAATCTGCTAACCCACTAAGACACTTCTATTACTACTTTCCCTAAACCAAAAGATGTTTGGTTTTGCATAAAAGCACACAAGCGCAGAACCAGAAAAGATGAAGCAGACTCAGAAACAGAAGACTTGGGCTGGAATTGTCTTTTTACTGATGCAATACAAGTTTGTACTTGTGTCCATCCTTTGGGAGAGACCTACACCACAGTATTTTAAAAGTTCTGATCTCTTTTCATAGTTACTTATGTGGCATCATTTTTAAAAAGAGACGATACTTAAATCATTGTGCCAGAATCTGATCCTAGTAAAGGAATGAGAACTTGTATCAGTTAACAGTGCCTCAGCATTATCTCAGGGATACAACACAAGAGTAACAGCTAAGGTCCCCAGTTCAGACAACAAAATCTTTTTGATCAAAGCTGATAAGTTAAATGATACTTAGTTTCCTAAACACACCTAAAAATCTGACCCCTTAAGTTCATAAGTGCCTATAAAGGATTCTGGAAAATGTTCAAAGATAAGTCTATGGACAAGACTATACCTCTGGTTCCACAAGGTAAGATAACCCAGTCCATTAAGAGGGCTCAGCAAAACTGGACTTTGGGGTACAACCACAGCTCAACAGCTATCAGTTGTAGGTGAAGGGGAGCATGTGATGGACCATCTGACTCCTAAATCCCTTTCAGAATTACAATATGGTGGTTTAATTCCATTTACCCTTGTCACAAACAGCTAAAACAGGACATAAGCACATGGTAAAATATGGAAATGTGTTTAAGTGCCTTAATTAGCATTTTAGCATATGTCCAAATACTTAGCACTGATGGAGATGAAAAGAGAAGCAAGAGTCATATAAACTCCAGATACTGAAGTACTCAGAAACATCCTCATAGATAGGGAGTTCAGAAAAAATTTGTTGCTTAAAAAATATCTATTAGTATTCCCCTTTTTCTGGAAAAAATCTAAATGATTCTGTAAAAAAAAAAAAAAGAGAGAATTGGGATTTTATTTATAGTATATAAGCTTCAGGAAAATATTTCCACTATATTTCACAAAGTTCCATGGTTATTACAATTATAAAAAAATTGCTGGTAAAGAATTACCACTGGAGGCTCTAGGTTTGTCAGTGGAATGGAAAAAAACCTACTATATATGTATTGTTGAAATAAAACAGAATAATAAAACATTATTGGGAAACCCATTTCAGCAGCCACTAGGAAGAAGAATATATGCAATTACGCTTTCAGAAAAATAATCTGAAACAACTGTTATTTCAGGTTTAATTTGTTCTACACAATGCAGCCTTTGCCAAAAAGATCAATCTAGTTTATTAAGTGCTTACCAAGAACACATGCAAACACCCTAAACAAGCATTTCACAAATTAGTGAGAACAAAAAACATTATTACACTGTATGAAACATATTGTGATTCTGAATAAAGCAAGAAAAAAGCTAATCTTAGTATTTCACAGAAAATTAACTCTTCATTCATAAAGAAGAATGTGTTTTGTTTTAATCACAGACTGTTGTCTGGAAGTGCTTACTCCAGTTCTATGGAACTAGAGGAAATACTGCAAGCCCTGAATATCAAATTTCTCCTCAGCCCTAAAGAAATGGTGTTTGGAAACCAAGACTCAAAGAGCCTAGTCAAAGGAAGTGGAGGGAAAAGTTCTAGATACAAAGGAGACTGAACAAAAAATTATTCTTTGCTAAGCCAACTGCTGATGTTTATGTATGAGTTGGATGTAAGCAGGGTCATCAGAGTGCCAAATAATCACGGGTCCATTGTCTACCTCACTTCCTTACCAAATTTCTTTTCAAATAACCCAGTTAAGCTCTTAAAGTACTGAAAACATGATAGTCAGCCTCTGTAAGTTAATTTACATGCCTATTTTGCACAAAATCCTGCAAACAGCAACACAAGCAATAAACTGGAGTGGCAGGCTTTTCAAAATCAATTTTCTAATGTACGTACCACTCAGTGGGCTGCTGAAGTGAACTGATAAGACACAGCTCTTATTTAATGTCTGAAGAATCACATGAAGCTCAACTCAGAAAGAAAGGATACATATTGAATCATTCATGTTTAAGACAATAAAAAGCAAGTCAAGTAAGGTGACATACAAACATGCATCAAGCCTGCCACCTGATGAAGTCAATGTTTTTTGTAAATATCAACTTTTATCAGCAAGTAGGCAAACAAATGAACAGCCTGGAGATTACCATAGTTCTTCAGTTTCTCAGGTTGCCACCAAGGTGCATCCTGCCCCACCCTGACACCAGAAACTGCAGAGCATCCAGAAAAAAGGTTGCAAGTGGAACTTGAAATGGCAAAGACTGGCTTCAATTTCCCTTCCTCAAAGGCAGCAGGAAACATTTGCTGAAAAATCAGACAGAAACAAGTAAAAGGACACTGCCACAGGAAATGTTGTTTCCATCAGTAGAGCTTTGAAGTCCTCTATAAGGTACTATGCCTTCACCTACAAGCAATCCTCAGCATTTCACTGCAACACTTTTTTTGTGAAATATGTCCTCATTACATAGGGCTGAGATATTTTCATCACTCTCCACCAGCTGAAGGATCTGACTTTATAGTCAGAAACACAGGAAAAAAAATGTTTTAAGCTTATAAACCTGTGGCATCACCCTATGGTTCAGAGTTTAGTATTTTGCATCTATCTCCTAGCTGCAATTAGGTCAGAATTTCCAATTTTAATCTTTCCCATCACTGCTGAAACACAACAGCACATGCACAATCACCAGTCTCTAACTACTCAATTTCTACCCTCACACACCTCATCAAAGAGTCTGACCACAGTTCTGTATCTGCTGAAAATGGCAGAATCCAGTCTGAGCCTGCCCTTGTAACTATATGCATACAGTGGTTCTAGTGTGCAGTTTTAATTTAACTGGATGAAGAAAATTCTCTATTTATTTACATCACAAGTTCATTTATACTCTGTTTCTCAGGGGTGGCAGGAGAACAAGTCAGCAAGAAATACCACAGATCAGTAGTTTCAATGTATACATCACAAAAAATTAATCAAAGGAAAAACAGTTGAGAGTAAAAATTTGTTCTCAGTTTGACTTGAGGTGGCCTTAACTGCCCTGAAAAAATATTAAGGAGGCAACATTTCATGGACAAGCTGAAAATATCTAGCAGTTGAATTTAAAAGAAACTATGCTTTTAAAATTTACATACATAAGGCTTTCAAAAGGGGGTTCTGATGCTCTTTTTAGAAACCTTACCACAAAATAAATGCTAAAATCATTTTCCCATTACAAAATAGAATGCCAATGTCTATTTCTGACCCCTCCCTGCACTTCACTTTCATCTGCAAATACACAAACAGGAAGACTCAGAAAGAGCTACAGGCATCTAGTAGTCCACATACCCTATTCTATCCACTCCCTGTATTATGGCTAAAGTGCTTACTCTGGAGCAGTATGCTTCAAATGTTAATCACCAAGAAGCTGGTATGCTATCAGAGTTGAGAACTGTGAAGATTGCGACAGACTTTCAGTTACACCTAAAAGTTGTACTCTTCAATCTTGAAGCTTGCAGAAAACACGACAATCAGTGGCAACACACAACGTTCTGACAAGAAAACTACGTTTCCTAGTAAGTGTTGTGTTGTTGCAGGTTTTAATGAACTACATAAAGCTGATCAATAAACTTGCTGAACTCAAGTTTATTTTCTTCCAAATTCGTCTGGAGCTCACAAATCAGTCTTTCTCCATCAGGAACAAGGCTACCATTTCTTTTCGCCTCTGGTTTCCTTTGCTTAACCTGACTCAGCCCTGCAGGTTATGAAAGGTGGAGCCCATAGCCTGTCTGATTCATTGATAATCACACTTGATCGTGTTTGCTTCCCAAAAGATAATATGAGGAATAAGCACACTGATCTATTTGATGGATTTGTTAGGTCTGATTACAAGAATTCTTAGAGTGTTTGAAAACTTTGTCATGTTTCGCCTTCAATCCTTCATCTCTTCTACCTACCCAGCAATTTCACAATACATCGTGAACAGCAGTCAGGTATTTATTTAAAGGAAACAACATTTTAACTCATCTTCTGTTGCAAATATGCTGTTGTACCATGAACAGGAGCAATACTCAGATGCAATTTCCGTAGATTAACGTAACAGATTTTAGTATTTGAAATAATAGACAAAAATACTACCCCTTTTAAGCCAATACAGAAGCATAATTTTAACATCCTTGAAAGAGATGAAAGAACAGTACAGTGAATTTTGCGGCAATGATATAATCAAGCTTCAATTTTGAATCCTTGTAAAGACAGAAATTCAAATAAATCCTCACATTTAAACCAAGGCAAGTATGATACCTGTTAATTCTTTCTGAGGATAAGTAAATGTTTCATGTTCCTTGGTGGTCTTTATCAAGTTCCAGTTTCAAACTCGTAACTTCCTCATGCTTGAGAAGGCAATGCCACAGTCCTACTGAAGCACCAACTGAAAACTTCCATATTGCAGCACCCTATATGGAAGGGCAACGTAGGATGAACGAACTATCTACCCATCTTGTTACTAGGGGTTTACACCATACTGCATATGATGACACAGCCAGTGAGGATCCCCATTCCCTTTCTCTGGAGCAGGTTGCCCTGAGAGTAAGGGGGACAGTACCAAGGAGCTAGCGAACCAAGTGCATTCATCCAAGGAGCAAAGACTGGAAGTTCCAGCATTCCACACATCTCTGCCACCACCCAGTTGATACTGACTCACATTCACATTTTCGAAGTAGAAGACTTGTTCCGACAACTAGCTCAGCAGGAAGGGATTCCTGATGAAGCAGAATGCTGCTTTCCAAAGAGGAACAACAAAAAAAGCCTGTAATTCCAACTCCTATTGAGGAGAAAATATTGATATGAGTTGTCATTGCTCATAATTTAAATCAGTGGAGATCATAACTATCTCTGCTGAAAATAACTCATTCAGATTCCAGCATTTCTGCAAGTAGGGTTTCTTGCTATTTTTTGTCCTAAGTGATGGAGAACAAGGAAAGTACAGGTAATTTAATCCTTCAGCATGTGAATACCTAACAAGTGGTAGTTTCACTAGGGAAATACATCTAAAATAATCAGGCAGTTTACGATTCTCTTTTAAGCCTTCCTAAGAAGACACATCTGCAAAGCAAATGCTAAGACATTTGTAAGACATGCACTCTTAATATGTTCAGGAAATTTACCTGTCCAAGACAGCAGGATGCACTAAGTACATCTTCACATTCAATTCCTTTGAATGGCATTCCCCCAGTGAAACTCCTACCAGAACAGAGAGACTCTGAATCAAGCAAAACTAAATGGCATTTATCTTTAAAGTACATCAGCATTATTGAAATTTTCAAATACTCTTTATCCATGAGGGATTTCAACATAAAATAATTTTAAAGAAACGACAATTTTAAGAAAATGCCGTAAGAAGCAGAACAGGAAGAATGGAGCAAGAACTCTCTGATCAGAAAATGTAAATTTTATGGAACATTTTCCAGTGTGTAACTCCTGTGAGAACATACTTGGTGCAGAGACCTACTATGAACTGCACTAATTTCAGAAAAATGCTCAAGACACACCATATGTTAAATGTGCTTTCCATCATACTGCACCTACAAACTTTAATAAAAACATCTACAACGTGGAAATCACATAAAATTTAAGCAAATGTAGGGGGTAAATAATCAACCTCTAAACAAATTAAACATGCGATCAACACATTTCTCCTTAAACAAGTTCTTATCAGAAAAGGTATCAGTCAAACAAGATTCCATCATGAAGTTGTCTCGATTTTACACCCATGATTCCTCTTCTATAAAGACATCTGGGCCAGAAATATGGACTACACTCTCATCAGTTATGCTGTGTCTGCTCTTGAGATAGAGAGAAGGCTTTCACTGTTGCCTCATATGCACTTTAAATTGGCATAAAAACAGGCACTTGAAATGCACAGAAAACTTCATTTCTAGACACACAAAATCTTCAAGATGACACTTTTTGTGAACAATTTTAATCAGAAAACAAGAGCACAGTCAAGTGAGCAGACTACACGGCAGCAAGCTGCTCATCTTGTTAGACATAGTTCTCTGGGCATGGTAAGGCACTCTGTTTCACTTCCTCCCTGCAACCAAGTTGTATTGTCATCAACCATATCCTAAACTTTTCACCTCTCAGCTTAATATCATGATTTGTATAGCTGAAAGTTTACGAGCCACCTGTTAGATACCTGGTAAATCAAATCACCAATATCCAATTGCACAGTGAATTCGAAACAATAAATAAATAAAAACTAGTGCAAATTAGTGGTGGTCATACCAACTTGGTACTGGTCAAATGAAGAAATTAAATGCTGTGATCAAAACCATGAAAAAACCCACACGAACAAAAGAATGCATATTTATCAGTTAAAGCAGACAGCATGAGAGACAGCAAAATCACATTTCCATGGTCAGTTTGTTTTGGATTTTTTTAATGGATCTCTGGCTTTTTGCCATGGAGTAATTCTATGGTTTACCCAAATGCAACCTCTGGGCTTGTTAATTTCATATTTAGTTTGCTAGGTCTGTATTATTGCTACTTTTTTAATCAAAAAGGTTTCAGGCAAGCATTTAGATGAAAAATCCTAACATTTTTACCCACAGAAGTACACAGAGGTTCGATCTATTCTGGTTTATGAAAATCTGTTTTGCACAAACTATGATAATTATTCCTTTTTGTAATAGCAGCTTCCCATGACAATTAGAGACTTAGTTGTTCTATTCTGTTTGTATTAGAAATTTGCCAGAATACAAAAAAGAAAACCTTAAAATCACAGAATTACCTACTGACTGTTTGCAAACCTGTTTGTGTAAAATCATTATCTGTTTTTCAAAAAGGCAACAGAAAATGCTGGGAGGAGTAGAAAGGGAAATAGGTTTGATGACAAGTGGATAGCTCAGACTGTTTCCTTTGTGTGAGCTTCAGTGAAGATGAGAGAATAAGCTGGAAAATATTAACTTTCAATATAAAGAGAAAGTAGTTTAAAATTACTCATTTATTTATTGAAATAAGTCAGTTTTTACTATGTAACACGCCATGACACGTGGATGAAAGCAAAGGAAAGAGAAGTGAGAAAACATTTATTTTTTAAGTCTTTAGGAAGGGATGTAATTACTTTCACCATCACAAGTATAATTTCACTCATGGACATAAAACCAGAATTGCCTTAAACTAGCTATAGAATAGCCCAAGAAGCTGGAGAAATTATCAGAACAGTAAAACCTTGCCAATTCCTCAGTTATCAGGACCTGAGGAAGTCTGTTCAACACTGGTTAAAGCACACCTGTGAGTACTTCAGTGATACTCTTGAATACCATCCACATGCACCAAACAGCACTTTATCTTACTCTGTACCTGTAAACAAAGTCTTGAAAATAGATGCCATTTTCTGCCAACGCAGCCTAAAGCAATACAAAATCACTCTCAATATCTACTGCAGAACCTGTGTAGAACTCATTTGATACGGCTGTAAATTAGGCTTTTTGCTACTCTACTGACTAAGCTAGACTGTAGACCGAGATATATTAGTCTTGTTAAATTCACAGCTGTTCTGCCTCCAAAACTGGCACCCCTCTGAGGAAGGGTAACCACAATAGGAAGGAGCAAAGTGATGCTCAAATAAGGAAAGCAACTTGCTTTACCACCTAAATTTCACTGCTCCATCAAAGTGGAAAAGCACAGCAGTATTTCAGTGGAGAGAACCACGTGTTTCTCCTGCATTATGCTAAAGACAGTTCTCAGATTAGTACTTCTTTTCCAAAGTCCAACTTTCATTTACACTCAAAATTACTTTTACAGCTTCTCACATGTGGGGAGGTATTCCATATACTGACCAGTGAAGATTCAAACAAAGCTGCAATCCTCATTGCTGAATACTAAGCCTGTTTGCCTAATCTTTTGATATTTCACACTGTCATTACCTCCCTTTCCTTCCTTCAACCTCTTCAACAAATAAATCAAGAAAGAGCCTTGTACAGATTCACTGCCTAGTAGGTTGAGGCTAAAAAGAGACTGGGAAACTAGTTAGAGAGCTACACCAAGAGCCTACCTTGGACTAATTCTGCACAGTTCCACATAGAACCATCAAGCACAAAAAAGTTTATCCAAACCTGTATTTTCTCTAACTTTACAATATAATTGCTTCTACCAGAGAATCAAGATCCCACTGCACTGCAGCCCCTGCATTTATAGCTATAAATGCATTGCAAAGATTTGCACATGCAGGTGGCAGGCACGGACACACACTATCACAAGGCAAGAAAGTTTGTTTCAGGTTTCCCAAAAAAATTCCACCCCGATAAAAAAAGTACTATTATCTCATTGTCCAGATGGAGAACAGAAGCTGATAGGATAGACTACCACAGGCAAACTTCCTTAACACAAATCAAAGCATTGACTTTATTACCACTGAAAGGCACATCCCTAGAGCTATTAATTGCAGCTGGATGGAAGACAGCAGAATTCACACGGGAAGCAAAAGAAGGACAAAACTGTCTTGGGAAAGAGCACTCTGCCCCAAGCACAATGCTCTAGGAGATAAACACAGTCACTCCTAAGTGACTCCCATCTAATAGCATCCCACTTCCCATTTTTTAACATACTGCTCTCCAAACAATTCTCTGTGGTAAGGGCTATGCTTCAGGAAATAGTATTACTTCCACTTCCCAGACAGAGATCTGAAGCAGTGAAAGCCAGAGGTGAAGTCTCCAGAAGGTATGCAATTGAATTTTTAAAAATACGTAAACACACTAGACATGTAATTCAGTAGAAAGTTAGCAACAGGTAAATGCTCAAGATTTTCTAGAATTCCTAAGCATGTGGGGGTTTCTACTCTTATCTACAGATACATAAATGGTACCTTTGCATCTGAAAAAAAACAAGGCACATCACCACAAAAATTTAGGTATTAAAATCCCAAACTTTGATCTTCACCCCCCCTTTGATTCCCCACTCCGGACTGACACAATGCTGAAGTCACCAAAAATACACAGAAGTCTCCATATCCAGGACTGAACTCTGCCAGAATTATTCCTACATAAAATACAGCAGCAGCACACTTAAAAAAAAAAAGGAGTGGAGAACAGATAGATTTCTATGTAACAGCTTAGTGGTTAAAGAGTTTAATCAGAGCACTATATGCATTACTTCAGTTCTTTCTTTACTTCTCCTTCCCTGTCTAATAGGCTTCTGTGAGCACTGGAAAGACTCTCAATTTTTTCACTGGAGAAGGAATGTCTCTTTTCCAGTTCCTGCTCAGAATCATCATACTTGAAGAAACACTGCAGGCTAAACCGTGGCTTTGGGGCAGAGATTGGAACCCAGTAAACTTGTCCAGCTGGCCAGAGTCTTTCCGAGGGGACAGCACAGCATGTGTCTCTCCTCTTTCAGTTGGACTGAATCATAAAGGATCTCGTGCAAACCAGATAGCTTCCTGGTGGGTATCCCAGTCATTTTCCTGGGAGAGAAGAAATGTGGGTCTCACTAGCAGAACAGAAAAATAGCTGAACTATGACGAACCAAGAACGTTGCCTTCAGTTTTTTGTTTAAGAAAAATCAGTACTATGCTTATACTTTCAAATAAATTTCAGGTGCCACTCTTCAAAAGGTGATTCTGAGAACTACCAAACCAAGGCAGCATGCCCTGGCAGCATCAACTTTGGTGGCTCAGCCTTCAAGCAGTGAGGTATCCGAGACACTCCTGCGACCTCAACGTTCCCCTCTGAGCTACCCTTTCATATGTGATGGATTTCTTTGGCACTGTACTGAATCTCTTAACTCATCCCCACACCACAAGCATTTCTCTGCCCTTGTTCAGTGAGCCCTGCAGCCCAGTGGTACAAAAGTGCCCACAGCATTGCTCCCATCTCGCTCCAGAGAGCAGTCGAAGTGGCTTGTCCAAGGTCTCACAGGAAGCCCCTGACAGCATAGTCCGAAAACTTGCATCTGGATTCCCCCCAGGCCCTAGATCCTGGTAGCTGCATCTCATCCACCTAAGAGCTTTCTGCATTGCTTCACATTAATACAGAGAGGCATTTCCCATGTCTACAGATTTTCGGGCTCTCCAGGTTCTATCACAGGCTTTAAAAAAACCACTCTTGACCCTTAATGCAGTGCATACTTACAGCTGCAATTTTTTTTTGAAAATGTGTAAACTAAGATTATCCCAGGATTCTTCTCACCTACATAAAGATATGTTAAAAATCAATGTATTAGAAGAAATACACATGAGTTCCAAGCAGAAAAGAGAGCTAGTAGTAACTAAAGAAAGGACAAAATATCCTAATTTCCTACATTTGCAAGGCCTGTATGTCCATTTGACTGAAGGCATAGTTGTAAAAAAAAATTTTGCATATTCAAAGAAGCTGGATGTATCCGCAAAGAAAAGTCTTTCATCTTTCCACAGAGGTAGGTTTTAAGTGTGTAGCAGCAAGGTTGCTAATGTTAGTTTTAAAAGCATCTTGTATACATACTTGAAAACTCATCTTCAAACAGAAAACCTATAACCTCAGAAAAAAAAAAAAAGCAGCCATATTTATGCTCATGGGGGCTTTCCTCTTGTACAGCCTTATGGTGCTGTTGCTTTTTACATCTCTATCTACATGATCTAACCTAAGTAGATTGTGGTTTTAGACAAAATGTCAGAAATAAACCATTCCTCAGAAATTTCCAGGACACCACAGGCACATAACTGCAAGAATTTTTCTTAGGCTGACAACAAGTGAAACATGTTTTGGTGTTGTTGGTCTGTAGAGATAAAACGGGCAATATTGTGGGGGGGAGAAAACTAAATGCCTTGTAGATATACATGAAAGATGTTCTTCTCATGGCCTTCACATTAAAGACATTGCTTCATTCTCCTTAACAGCCATCTCCAGAAGAACTTGGAAGCACAGATGCAAAGGAAGCAAGATACCACTCTTGAATGAATTAAACCAAGAACTTATATACAATTCACTTTTCAAGAGCAAATGCATTACAAGTAACTCTCACAAGTAACTCAAAGTCCTTCGACGTTTGGATGAAGTCAGCATTGATATTGCTTTAGAGCAACAAATAAGCAGGAAACTCTCATCAATGCTTGATTTTGGTGGTGTTGTAGTTATTTTTTAGGACAAGACAGAAAGAAAAGATACAGTTTGCTGCCAGAAATTAAGAAGTACTAATAAAAATTGTAAATAAGAGACATGTTCAGACTGCAACAGCCTTCTGCAATTAGGACAGAAAGTCTACTGATTAAACTGTGGATAAGAATAGACAACCTATCCTTTGTTAACACACTGAGACAAACATACAGGGTATGTTTTATGCCCGAAGTCTTCCCAATCTTCTTGTGTTATAATTTTAAGCAAAGGCATCTACTGCATATTTTAAGAAAAGGCACCTACTTTGTACCTAGTCAGGTGCTTTACAAAATTACAGCAAGCAGACAGTAGTCATGTTGTAGCTGACTCTCTTTCACACATCAGCACAGTACCATCTTTCAAAGGCATCACTAAGAAAGTGGATGGCTGTCACATAGAGTGAACAGTAGTGCAGGGAAATAGGAGATGTGAGAAGAAAACCAACTGAAGAACTTCCTCCAAACATTTCTTATTCTTTGCCTTCTCCCCCAAGCCAATAGTCCGGGGTGTTTTGGACAGCTTTGGCCTTGTCCTCCCCCAAATGTTACAAGAAGACCAGACTTGTTTTGTATTTTCAACTTTTATCTCCAAATACAATTAAAAGAGTTGCAGAAAGGAGGATAAGTCGAGTATCTGTGGTGTTCTATCTCCTGGTAACCATCTGCAGGTACCCAGAGCACGAAATAGAACACACAGAAACACTGACTTTTCTCTGCAGATCCACAATGCTCCACAAAATATGAGTACTGAACTCTTGCCTCCTGCAGCAACCACAGAAAGGTGGTTTCCTCCTGCAGCTACCATAAAAATTCAGCAGTTACTCATATCCACCTCAAAGACAAAACCATGACACAGCTCAGCTCAGCTCAGCTGCTGGCTCTCAAATGCCCACGGCGTCCATGCTGCCACTGGCTACTTGGCTGTTAAGCAGCTAAATGGTGGCTTGTCCACCTCACACCTAACATAGGATCTCCCAGAGTGGACAGGTAGCTGGTCAGAGACACTGGCAGAGCTACTGACAGAAACCTAGCCCTTCACAGTCCTCAGTGAAGCAGCTGTCATGAAAACACATGGACAAGCACTGTCACAAAGCTGCACCCTTCTCCAAGCCTAAGCTAGGCTGCACTATAGTTATTTCATCTCCCTTACACTTACTAATAGGAAAGCTTAATATGAAAACAGCACTGTGTTTTCAAAAGAAGTTGAGAATCATTTCAGATACGAGGCATGGCTGAAAACTTCATATTCATCCCTGGGGAAGCGTAGAAATGGGGAAAAGTGGCTGTCCAAGATAAAAACTTTGCTCAATGATTGCTCCATTTTCCCCTGGTCTTAAAAAGTAAAATTTGAATCAAATGATAAATAGGAGAAACTGAGATCTTGCAAATTTGAGCATTTGCTGTCACTGCCTGCAAGTACCACGACATTTTATTAAGTATTTGCAGAGAAGCATGTATTGGCCTTGCTGTGTTTTGATCTATTTGATTTAGGGTTCAAAGTCAGAAAAAACAAGGGGATAGGACCTCATTTGCTCTCTGTCATAGTACACCTGCATCACTGGCTACATCTGTAACTGAAACCCAGGTGATGTCTTTAACAGGAGCTTCATCATGCCCTCTACATGGTGCTACTCCAGTACCAACCACTCAGTCCTAGGGCAATCACTTCTTTCTGGGGTAAGCCAGAACATGGTTGGAGGGGTTTTTTTTTACTTTTGCAAATTCTTAAACAGTCAGGACACTATAGGAAGCCACGCACATAAGCAGACAGAGTACTACAAGAGAAGTTTACTGTCCTTAAGATGGAAGAAAGACCACAATTTTTAAAAATTAAATGTTCTCAGTGATCATACACAACATGCACACAGTATACAACATATGTCAAAAAAAATCTAGTGCCATTACCTATTGTTATGCAGATTCTTTATAGCATGAAGGGGACAAATTTTTACTTCTGCTCAACTGTGAGATGTTCTGTTGAGGTTTTTTAAGCAAGAAAAAAGAAAAGCACACATTCTCATTGCCAGTGTTTCACATCCCAAGCATAACAGTGAAAAGATTTTCTGCTTTGAAGAATCTGAATTTCATCCAGCAAATGTCCAAAACCTCTGGCAGTAAAAGATTCTGCACAGAAACCATTTAAGCAGACCAAGAGAGAGAGGCCAAGTTAGAAGATACCTACTCAAAACTATGCCCTGTGTTACCTTTCCTTCTAATGCAAAAGAAGAATTGCCACCATCGTATCTGTGGCATCTTATGATATATAATGCACAAAAACTACTCATGTAGTTTTATAGTTTGGTATTATTTTTTCTTAGCAGAGTACACATCACACATTTTCTGAGAGCAGGAAATTATGACAAAAGTTGTCAGCTGTATCTCATACTCACCTCCACTGACTTTATCTTGAATGTTTTACTCCTTATTTGCAAAAATCAATTATGGAAGAAGACTGGAGAAAAAACTAAGTATGAGCCAAGCACAGTTTGACAGCTTAAAATTAGATGGCAAGTAAAAAGAGCTCCAAATTTATTATGTTTATCTCATGATTAATTTTCAGCCAGTCTCATGAAACTCAGTGACTGGCATGATTTAACATTTGGAGTTGGCAATACAGCATACCATACAACTACATAACCATAAAGAGACCAATTCAAGCCTACTGTGGGGACTATAAGTTTGACTTGCCTGACATTTGCACATTTAAGCGTCTCAGCCATAACACCGCAGCGTTCAATACCAGAGCATCATGTACCTGTCCTGGGCTAAGAAAAATGATTTCTTATGTCTAAATCCTATCCATATGGACAAGAAACCACTATTTAGAGTTCTGTTTATTATTTGTGATATATTTCAGTTATATTTAAAAACTATTATTTTTTAAAAAGTTATGAACACCCGCTTTTGACATTGTGCCAGTACACTTTCTGCTACACTGAATTACCAAGTTTGTACCACCACTAAGACAAACAGTATCAAAGGGAAAAAATTAGAGAATAAGTACTTCAAGGTAGAATTATAGAGTAGTTTAGATTGGAAGAGACCTTAAAGTTCATCTAGTTCCACTCCCCCTGCCAAAGGCAGGAACATCTTCCAGTAAGTACCAGTGAAACTATAAAAATATCATCTCGAACCAAAACAAAACTTGTAAATATACAGATAAACAGAAAGGCAAATAGGTATTCTTAAAACCACTTTATATTTTTGTATTTTAAAATAAAGATTAATTCTTACTGTGAATATTCAATTTCTTGCATATAATAGCATTTCCTGAGTGATGATAAGTTCAGCTTCAAGATACACTTTTGTCATCTGTTAGTTAATGTGTATCGGTTTATACATCCTGTGTTTCACATTATCATCTTTGTTGTGCTCCCACTGCATCTTGTAGCTAAACAGGTTTTCTGAAAGTCAGTGGCAAGATGTACTCAATCTGCAGACCACAGAAGTATTTTTGTAACAATTATAATTGTACTGTTCACAAACTGGCCCATGTTTGTGATAAACTCATTTCTCTGCTACATCCACAAATAGTACATCATGATTTTTCATTAAAGGGAAAAAAAAAAAAAGACCAAATTGATAACTGTGAATTCTTCACATTTGACAGTCTTAATGTTAAACTTTGTTTGCCAGCTTTAATGGACCAAGCCTACAGTACTCATTGTGACTGACCTGTGCGAGCACCCCCTTCACTTTTGGTAACACAGATCAAAATCAGAATCTTAAGGAGCTTACAATAGCAATTATTTCACATGCTTGAATCTTCATGTTTAAAGTTATTTCTGTTGCTGAGACAAGCACCCAAACACTTTCAAGTTAGCTTTATAATCACCTCTGCAGTCTTAATTCTACTTTTCTAATCTCTATTTTTTGCAGTGAAAAAGGTCCTCTAGGAAAACTGGTAATGAGATCAGCAATTTAGTGTATAACTAAAACCTGCACCATGATGCACACACAGGACCAAATTTACACAAATGCTGTAAAGTTTGGGCATCCCAGCATAGTAATACTTCACTTGAAAACCTGCTAATTAATGTTTTTTTCCAATGCTGAATGACATCAGCACTTCTTTTTTGCCCCTAAAAGGAAGGCAAATCTCACCACAAAAAATGGTGCAAAAGCTATATACAAAATGGTGACACAGCTTCTCTCTCTTGGTGGGTAGTAAGTCCTGACTCTTCAGCAGGAGCCTTATGCCCAAGTCTTATTTTCCGGCATGCTGGGCAAACCAAAAAGCCAGCAGTGGTGCCAGGAAGGAGGGGAGCTTCTCACTGCAAGGATACACATCACTTTTCCCTCTCCCTTCCCTCTCCCCCACCACTGTCCAAAAAGGGCTCAGGGTTCTCACCAGAACACTCTTCCTTATTGAAAGTTTCTTTCATTAAAAAAAAAAATTAAATTGCAAGAGTTTTTTATAAGGGAAACTGTTAGGAGACTATAACCACGGGGTCACCACTGGCCCCCTCTGTAATTACAAGTGGGCCTATAAACTAATACAGTCAGTATTAACAGTCAGCATAAACAACACAGGCAGCATCACGGCAATTAGCACCTTTCAAAGACAGAAAAAATGCTCTTATGTTTAAGCACTGTAGAGCACAGCCTTTTGTCAGTAAAAACAGAGCATATGTCTTAATTTAAACATTTGCTCAGCATGTTTTGTGCTACTTCCTGTGTCTTAAGCATCTGTCTGAATTCCCTAAACAAGCGTGAGAAAACGACATTTTCCTTTGCTGATGAATGGCAAAACCTGGTGATATGGAAGTTCATCTTGTATGCTATTCTGCAGTAGCAAGGGTAAAGGTTATTTCAACAATAACTCATGGAGTAGTGGCAACAACAAACTTCTCAGTAATTACCAGGACCTTTCCACAGAAAGGCTGCTCAACAGGTCTGAGGAAAAGAAAGCACAGAATCTTGTTTCCGAACTTAGCAGTTCGGAATCTTGTTTCCGAACTTACTTACTTATTATCAAGTAAAAGATTTCTGGTTTAACTCCAGAATAATACATTTTCTAACTTTTCATAAGCTTCTAAGCTTTTCTGTTGGCTTGAGAGGCTAAATAACCTAAAATTGGGACAAACAAGCCTCAGCTGTCAAACTAATTTGACAGCCTATTTTTTACATTTTGCAACTTTAATCGAAACACCACTTGTTTTTCTCTTCCTCTGTAATAGTCCTGTGTGAGCTGCAGTCTTCAAAATTTCACTTCTAATCTCTCTCATTTTGAAGTTTTTCAGTTCAGTTCTGATTACCCACTGCCTGTATCTCTATTAAATCTTTCCAACTGTTTACAACAGAGAACAAATTCAACCAGTATAATTTTAGTTCGCTCTCCAGCTATTTTTCGAACACAAGACTATATACACTCAACTACTGAATGTGCTAAAGAAAATGTCCACACATGCATGCGTATAGATTCATGCCGATTCATGCATTACCAAAAAATAAAGAGGAAAAAGAAGAGTGCATTTTTGTGTTGCACAGGTAGCACGCACAAAACCACTTCTCTGTGATATATGCGTTTTATCTCCATGAAGATGAGAAATGGTCAAAACTCTGCCCTAAATTAAACAAATTGGTTCCCATCCTCACCCCTTTACCAAAATAATTTACTAATGCTTAAGAAGCAAGCAGGTAAAAGGCTAGGATGTCATTACAGCCCATATATCAACTCAGTCAGCAATAAATCTCCCCCTACTCTCCATACTACTTTCTTAAATAGCTCACTATAAAGCCCCAACCTAATTAAAAACAGCTTTCTCGGCAACAGTGGCCTTGATTTCACTTATTTACACATTAACTGCAGCCTCCATTTGGCCAATCCAGTCTATTCCCTGTACCATGCAGGGCTTTTTATCTGCCCTGGACAGCATTTTCTCCAGCAGATGAAGTAGATGCCGATTGATTTGCTGTCGAGCATGGTAAATTAATAGCAACAAATTGCTGAGGGCCCCATCTCGCTGCTCCACCATGCTTCGGCAGTTTTGCTTTATTTGCTCCATGATGGGCAGCAGTCAAGCCTCTTCAAGTCAATTTCTTCTCAACAACCTGCAATACTTTTCAATGGTGAAAATAGAGCTATTCCTTGTAAGACAGAAATCAATATCCTATTGCCCTTAGAAAATGCTTAACAAGCAGTATTGGCAATCCACTTGGTACTAGAGGGTATCAGATATAATGCAAATCCATACTGCTTCCCTCCTCGTAGTTATTACAGTTTGCTAAAAGGTTCCTAATGCCATTTATCATCATTTACTATCGACTACTGCAGCTATGATTATGACATCCTATCAGCTAGCAGAGCCCTTCCATTTCTATCCAATTAATATTTTAGCAGCACTCAAATGGTTGCTGACCAAGTCTTGTAATAAAATTTACATGGATTGGACTGATTTTTTTTCTGTGATCTTAAAAAGTCATTTCATTTATTTTTTAATACCCAGCTTCTTGAAAGACTTAAATTTTCTTTCAAAAAATGCTGAAATCTGACATTCTAGCACGTGAATTAGTTCAAAGATGAAGGTCTAGCCAAAAGGTATGAATCAGAATTTATGTATTGACAGCTTTAAAACACATAGTCAAAGGTGAATACTATATCTTATTTATGCTTTCCATTAGTTCCATTCACAAATATCTGTTGTCTGTAGCCAAATATGGACACTTATTTTAAGCGATGATTACAGTTTTGATTTAAAACATTCAGCAAGCATATCGGATTACAGCAATTTAAATAAACTGTTTACCATAACATTAAAAGTCTAATTTCAGAAATTAAACTAAATGACCACCACCAAGTACCAACAGTATATTAGAAACACAGAGCAACACGTCAACTATTCATTCATAAACTACTGGCTGAGCCTCTTAAAAAGAGATGTTAAAAAAGCAACTTAGTAAGAAATGGACATCTTTAGACACACTCAAACATTATTATGGCATTGAAATTTAAAATTGTAGGGACATATCTGATCATACTCAACCCAAAATCCCTAAGTCAATGCCTTTTTTTCTGGAGTGTGTCCACTTTGAAGCTCTATTGATCATAATACAGAATATCGAAAATCAGCTTAGTATTTTGGGCTACAACACCATATGTGACAGCTTACCCTACACTCATCTTTAAAAAAAAAAAATTACTAATTTTACCAGTCTAATGCTATTTACTCAGTTACCAAAATTTAAATTAATTATGTTCTCAAACATAATTGTTAAAAATTGGCAACATTATGCAGGCTTAATTAAGATTAAATCCAATTTACTAAATGTACTTTAATTGGTACTAATTACATTAGCTTTCCTTTCAGAATGACAAATTCCCCATAGGTTTCACTTTAATAGTCTTCTATCAAAATCAACACAGGATGACTGATGATGAGCATCACACAAGCGGCGGGGAAAAGAGATGCTCTTCCCCCTCGCCCTGCTCCCAGACACACAAGCACACTCACTACCACTGCTTTCTGCACGTTTATCCTTCTATCAATTTGCTAAGTCACAGAGTCATGACTCCATCACACATCATTTTCTGTTCCAGTGAAAAATTTCTCTAAAAATAAATACTCTGTGGCTGGGAGCAGCCAAGAAGAACAGAAGCTGTAACAGAAAAATACACAAAGGTTTCAAATATCAGGGCCACCAATTACTACGGTACTTCCAAGGACTCCAGGGAGTCCTGCTCTTGAACCCTTTGAGACGCAAATCTAATAAGTGAATAAGCCTAACCTGATCTTGAGAACTAGGCCCAATTACGCTGAAGGGCAACTTCACTGCATTATTGCCTGCTTTCCATTACAAGGGCATCAAGCAAGTACATCTGGAAAAGAACCTGAGAGGAACCAAGGCTGTCTGCCCAGAAAAACAAATAAAGACAGATATGCCTCTGTGCTAAACTGAAAAAAAGAGAAAGAAAATATAATAAGTAGGTGGTTTGCAGGCTGTCTGTATTTCATAATGTGATAAACTGCCCTCAGGATTTTTTATGTGATTGAATTTAGAAAGATGGGGGGGAGGGAAGGGGAGAAGGGAAAAAAAAAGGGTGAACCACTCAATTTCAGCTGAGTTAAATTCAAAGATGGGAGAGGAAGAAAAGGGAATTTAAGGTGGTAGACTAAAAAATCTTTGTGCACATTAAATGAAGCAATCAATGCTATCTATACAAATACCAAATTGCACCCTAATGCTGTGATAATAAAGCAAGATGGAAAATATTTTGCAGTTGCTGAGGCAAGAGGAGAAAGGAAAAACACAATGCTCTGGCAATAGAGGGGGAGACATGAAAGACAGGAAATTGGTATTAGATTTAAGAATGAGAGAAATTTTCTTAGCCGTAACTAATTTAAATCTACATCTGACAAAATATTTCAGTGTTTTGCACAAGAGTACAATAGTTAAAACTACTAATTTGAATAGACTGAATGCTGATGAAAAAAGGCATTTAATTAAAACTCAGTCCTTTGTAATCTCCACACTTAGTTGTCACTAAGTATTTAATTTTGGTACAGTATCAACGACGAGTCCATCACCATAGCTATATAAAATTTCTGAAGTAAAACATTTAGAAATTAAAAAGGCTTTTGCTGTGGGTTTTTTCCCTCGCTTAATACAATTTCATTACACATTGCCCTTGCGAGCTGATTTTTGTTGCACAGAATTTTGTGCAGTCAGTGTAAGTGTACCTACAACTCAGTGCTGTAAAAACAGGGTATCTGGAAATATAAACAAGTTTGACTGCAATGCTTGCTTTCAAATGCCGGTAAGAATTTGCTACTTAGGTGGCCTGTAAAGACTCCAGTCTTTGTGAATTGTTTCCATATCTACAACTTTACTGAATGGAGGTTTGTTTGGTTCTGGTTTTGTTTTCTTTTTTTTTTTTTAATTTGGATTTCAAATAATCTGAATATTCTTTTAAGAACAGACCCAACACCTCTGAGAGTCAATCACCAGCCTTGCCGCCTGCATTCATTACATGAATCAGGTCCAGAAAGTCACCAGATACATAAAATCTGATCAGCTGCAATCACAGCCTTTTCCTGTCAACCATTTGTTAAACACATTTGTTGAGTCTTCGTGGTACCTGTGAGAAGGACTCATAGAGGAATTCAAAAGGTCTACATATATGTCTGTAAAATAAGTTGTATGAACAAGGTCCCATAAGCTGCAAGATGCTTTGAGGCAGGAAATCCCACAGTCTTTGTATTTGTATGTCATCTAGCATAAATGATCGCAATAATTTCTGAAGCACTGGGATGCTGATAGAATACAAAATTTAATAAACAACATGAAAAAACTTTTGACTTCTATGTCTGCTTCCAACAGGACAAAGAAATCCTATTTTCACAACCCAGAGAAGTTCCAAATCCCTAACTCTGAATAGACGCATACAAAACAATTTTAAGGTGGTCTTTCTTCTCCCATCCAATCATTTATTTCTGCAGTTTACATTCCCCAGTAACCCCTGACAAAATGCTCAATCACTTGCTAAAATGAGTTGTCAGTATTAAACTCTACAATATAAAAAGTTCCCTTACTGGAAAAGAGGTCAGATGTTTAATTTATTCTCCTCTAGAGAAGGCTGAAAAACACATACTGCTGAATAAGAAACTCTAATTTACACTACCATGCTCCAGCTGACTAATCTCTTGCTAATCTTGGCCTAAGTGCTACAGTTCAAGGCATAAAACCCATTGCAGCCTTCAAGTACCTAAAGGGTGCCCACAAGAGAGCTGTAGAGGGTCTTTGACATGTAGGGATAGGACAAAGGGGAATGGCTTCAAACGGAAAGAGGATAGCTTTAGTTTAAATATTAGGAAGAAATTCTTTACTGTGAGGGTTGTGAGGCACTGGAAGGTTGAGCTCCACCCTTAGCAGCATTCAAGGCCAGGCTGGATGGGGCTTTAAGTAACCTGCTCTAGTGGATGTCCCTACCCATGGGGTAGGGTGGAACCAGAATACATTTAAGGTCCCCTCCAACACAAACCAATCTATAATTCCATGCTAACACCCTTGCAGAAAGCTCATTTAACCTTTTGTGTTTGAGATGATAAGACACTGGTTTTGGACAAAAGTCCAAGTAAGCAGCCTGAGGGAAACATGAACATGGTTGTGCATCACATGCATTTGTAGCTCCATCTTAAGTCAGTCTAGGTTAACCAAAAAGAACAGGCTTTTCCACATGCATTCCTTTTCCCAATACACACTCATGATGTAGTTATCTCTCAAAAAGTAAACCCCAAAGGTTTGAGGCCAGACAAAAATGAAGATACAACCAAAAACCCATCCCTACTCACATACGCCCTCCCTGTGCAGTATAAGATCACCTGCATGTGTAAAATCTACATGTGGAAAAAAACCAAACAATGCACAACTGGCAACCCAGACGGTAACCTACGCAGCCTGTATACCATACATGAGATGGAAGATTCAGGGCCAAGTAAAGAACAAAAAAAATTCCAATGCACTCAAGTATGCAATTAAAGCAAGTCACACAGAATACACATCTCTGTTAAGACTGATAAGAGAAATTACACAGAGTATTCTTACAACAGAATAAATTATCTACCTACCTGTTTATGCATCTCTATATTCAGCCCATAGGACATCTCGTAATACTAAGAAAAAAGAAAATTACTCTATTAGACTTTGTAATTCTGAAAGCTATTCTGAAATTCACTTTGACTGAAACATCTGTACAAAGACATACAGACTTAAAAACACTTATTTGCCTTGAAGAGTTCCTGGAATTGGAAAGAGCATATTTCAGAGTAAACTTTTTTTTTTTTGCTTTATCTACAGTGCTTCATGTCAGATTTACAAAGAACAGCCACAAAACAAGGCAAAAACAGACAACGAAAATATCACAAAAAGTAATCATAACCAGAGTCAAACATTAGAAGCAGAAAATGCTTACGCTTTTATTCCCTAGCACACATAAAAGATGCCAAAAAAACAGACAAAGTGCTTCAAGCGTATAAACATCTAAATCAGCAGTGTCTAACAGACCAATTATTCACTATTTTAAATTAAAAATGAACACAAAAAAACCCTGCAATTAAATTACAGGGATAAAAAAAAATGAAAGTACATCCTGTTGTGCCTGAGTACTGCGGCAAACTCTGTTCAGTGCGTTAATACCAAACAATCTCCAAGATTTAGGCATGTCGGGCATTAAAAAGACAACTGCGAGCCTTAACATTAGCATGTGCTCATGGTTAAGATTTTTTCAAGGTTATTTAGGCTTTTTGTGAATACAAGAGTAATACTTGTGCATACAGAAAACGGCTAATCTTTCATAGATGTACAACAGAAGAGACAGTAAGAGCTCCTCTGTAGCTATCAGGATCCATCAAGCAATTATGTATTTAGACATGCATGTTATTTAACCAAGCAGACCACAACCACTGAGGAAATCCCTTTCACAGCTGAGGTCCCAGACATTCTCAATGTAGTGAAACGCTGATTCGGCTGCCTAAGTGCAACAGTTCTTCTAGGAAGTAGGCTTTGGATTTGTATACATTCATGTACAATTTTGGTTTACGCCCATCATAGAAAAAAATATTATCCTGAATGAACCGTTTTACAGAGATATGATCATTGGGAGAGATCAGCAAAAGTGAAAACATCATCCCCACATACACTACGGAAGTTGTATGTGGCTTTAAAGGGCCGACAAGTAATTTGCTAGCATTTGGAAGAAATGCCCTCAACTGCTTAAAAGCTGGTTTCACGCAGATACTAACCACTGCAAACAAGTTAAAAGACCCCAGAAACTAAGGATTTACAATGTAAGCACTGATGCAACCTCAACAACAGCAGTGCTACTACAATCTTCCTGTTCGCCTCCAGCAATCCGAATGTATGTCAGTCTCAGTATACCAAGCTAACAGACATTTAGAATTTGTTATGCAGCTTGCTTACCATGACATAATGTCGCTGCATCTCTGTCTTCTCACTGGCCAGTTTTTCACATTCTAGCTTTAAACTGTTAAAGACACAAAAAGTAAAAATCATGGATACTTCATGACAGTAAACTGACATTCCCCTGAGCGCAGGCTACCCCCTTTTTCACACATTTCTCCAATATAGAAATATAAATGTATATTCCAGCTCTTGCTTGGGATATCAGAGTAAGGGTTTGCAATTTTCCATTTTCAAGCAATACTGTGCAACTTCCTCATCTCCTAAAAGAACTGCATGTCTATGTGTGCATACATAGGAGAGTATTTTTCTGACATTAAAAAACTGACCACCGACACGAGTTCACAGAAGAAGCATGCCTATCTCTAACACTCAGTAGCTTGAGAAGCTACTAATGAAAACATAATTTAGGTTTCAGAGTTTTTATTTGAAAGAGTTTTAGAATTTCACTCGACCCATAGAAGAATCAAATGCATATCACCACTTCAAGAAGCACAAAGGTGTGGATTTTAATTTTGCTTTTTGCTATTACTGGTGAGAGAACTACAAATAAAATACAGCAGGTAATTTAAGAATACCGTGGTAAACACTAACACCTCCACTGTTTATTTTGTTTTCAGAAGCCCGTTAAGCAATTCTGCCAAAAGCCACTTGTCACTTTGAGGACACAGCGCTGTTCCACCTAAGGATAATGAAACAGCTCGCCGCCCCACTTCCAGGTTATCAGCACTTGACATGTCAATGAAAGGCGCGAGGGGGCCGAGCCAAGACAAGATGCGTGTCCTGAGCGGCATTTCGAAAAAAAGCAGAGGACGAGCCCAGCCAGCCACATATTTTTCTGTCAACACCCACTCACTCCCCGCAAGCAAAAGTGAATTTAAAAAAAAAAAAAAAAAAGAAAAGAAAAGAAAAGGGGGGGGGAAAGAGGGGGTAAAAAAAGAACAACCACAAAACGGAAAGCGGGGAAAACGAGAAAATCTGCTCGCACCGCTCGGCTCGGGGCCCATGGGAGCCTCTTGCCCCGAGGGTTGGGAGAGGCGGCGGGATGCAGCGGGCCGGCGGAGGAGCGCGCGGCTGGGTCCGCCCCGCTCCCGGGCTCCGCCAGGGAGTCCCGCGCCCCCGCCCCGCCGCCCCTCCGGGCAGCGGTGGGAAGAGCGGCGAGAGGAGCGATCGCGCGGGGCTCGGAGAAAGTAGGCAGCGTTACCTGTGGTACTGAGCCTGCAAAAACTGAAACTCCTCCTTTATCCGATCGCAGGACTCTGAAATGGTGAATTTAAAGGGCTGCGCTGGCTGGTGAGGAGCCTGCAAGCAAGCAACAGCAGGTCTTTTAATCGCCCGCTCTCGTTCGGCCGCCACCTCCCGCCCGCCGCCGCCCCCCGCGGAGGGCCCCGCACCCGGGCTCTGCCGAGGCGCGATGCCCCAAGCGCCCCGCGATACCGCCCCGACGGGGCCGCCGGCGGTACAGGCCGCCGCCGGAGGAGGCGTCGCCCGCTTGTACCCCCGCACCGGCCGCTGCCGCGGGACGCGGGGCTGGCGGCGGGACCGCCGCGCACCGGACGAGAACAATTCGAACGAGCCAACCTCGACACGGGGCGGCGGCGCGGCGGACAACAATAAGAAAATGGCTACAACTCCGCTGTGCCCGCGTCGGAGCGCTGCCCGCGAGCCCGCCGCCGCCGCCACTCACCGGGTGCCGGGTCTGTGGGTACATCTTGCTCAGGTCGCGGATCATCCACGCCGCTTCGGGGGGCGCTGGCGGCCGGAGCGGCGGGGATCAGGGCTGCAGGCGCGGCGGCGGAGACGGCGGGCAGGGACGCCCCGGCCCCGCCGCCCCGGGGCTGGCGGGGCACCGCCGGCAGCAGCGAGGCGCGGCGGCGACGGCGTCCGTGACGCTCGGGGGCTGCTGCCACATCCCCCGGGGGCGGTCAGCGGGCGGCGCCGGCCGGTTCTCCCGAGCGCCGCCGCCGCTCCGCGGGCTCCGAGCCCCGTGCGGCGGAGGGCGAAGTGGAGGAGGGCGGGGAAAGCCCCTACGCCAGCACCGGCGCGCGCTCCGCCAGAGATCCCCCCCGCCGGCAGTTTTCCTCCCCTCCTGAAAACTTTTACTGCTCCTGCCGGCAGCTCTCCCGGCGCCGGGCGGAGTGGGGCGCGGCGCCCCGGCGGGGACTGCGGTTGCGGCGGGCGGGCGGGTGCTCCGCCGGGGCTGCGGGGCTGCCTGCGGTGCGGTGCCCTTTTGTGCGGCGGGCCGGTCCTCGCTGCTACCGCCCGGACAGCAACTCCCCCGCCAGCGCTGCTTGGCCGCTCTTTTCCTTTCTTTTTTAAATTAAAAAAAATAAAAATAGAATTAAGAAGAGCGAGAAGAATGAAAAATACGGTACGGTCCAGGCAGCTTTATTTATGTCTTTTTTTTTTTTCTCTTTTTTCGCTCCTCGCCTTTCGAAACTCCGGGAAGTGGCAGAGGCGGCAGCGACGCGCGGAGCGGAGCCCCGTGCTCGGCTCGTCGGCGCTGTCCGGCCCTGCTCAGCCGTGTCCTGCCCAGCCTGACCCAGCCCTGGCCGGCGCTCCACGCCGCTCCGACCGCACGCTCTGCCGAGGTGACTCCTTTGACCAAATTTAGCAGCGGCTCGTCATTAACATTCTTATACATATTCACAGCAGCCGGAAGGCCGCCGCCGCGAGGTACTCTGGGAGTCGCAGTCCTCCCTGCGGCACCTCTGCCCGCGCGCCACTATGCCGGGTACTACTTCTCCCGCCAGGCACCGCGGCCCCGCCCACCGTCCCCCCGCGCCCAGCCCCTGAAGGGCGGTGGCGGCGGCCAATGGGCGTTGGGCTCACGCTAATCGCCGCTCGGTATTAATACCCATCATTTCGCCGCTGACAAATAGGCGCACGAGCCCGCGGAGAGGGGCGGTCCCTAGCTTAGCCCCACGTGGGGCCGTGACGCCATGCGGCCTCGCAGCCAATCAGACGGCCCTCCGCTGCCTCCCCGCCCCCGCTGGCCCACGGCCCGAGGCGGGGCCCGCAGACCGCCACCCTTCCGCGGCGCCGGCGCTCGAACAGAGGAAACATTTGTTCAGCCGTCAATCAAAGTAACGTGGGGCCGGTGTCGGCTGTCGCTGCCGCCGCCGCTCCCACCGCCCACCGCGCCACCGCCCCGCGCGGAGGAGGAGGCGGCGGAAGCTCCGCCTGGCGCTCGTACCGCAGGCTCTGGCGACGGGCGCTAATGAGGGGCAGCGCCTCGGGAAAGAGGGGGGCGCGGCGATGCCGCTGCCCCCGCGGGCTCCCGGTGTCTTGGTGGGGTTCACGGCAGGCACAGGAGGCGGAGCGGCCTCTGCTCTGCCACAGCGGGGGCGAGCGCGGCTGTCCTGCCCTCGCCCCCGCAGGCTACGCGGGACCGGTCCTGGCTCCCTGCCCGGGGAACCGAGGAAGGTACTGACGGGGCAGCTCCGGCAGCTCCATGGGTCCCACCCTGCCCGGTGCCGTGCTACGGTTGGCGAATGCGACGTGATTTAAGTTTAGTTGTTTGGGTTTTGCTTTGTTTTGGTTTTTTTCCATACAGGCTTTGCTCGAGGAAGGGGTTTCAGGGACAGAACCTCGACCACTTGCGGGAGTGAGGCTTGAAGGCTTGGCCTTTAAGTGCTCCATTGTAACGCCACTTTTGTGTTCGACGGGGCGTTGTGTCTCGGTTTCGGAGGGTGGCTTGGCCCTTAGAATGCCGCGGAACGTGCAGTACTCACACCTGGAAATTACCTGTGGAGGAGAAGGGACAGGTGGCTACAGCGTCGTTTCTCCATCAGCCAGGGCTGCACAGCCTCGGCTGCTGTTCTGCAGGCTGGGGAGCAACTTCGGAGAGTGCCTTCTGCAGGGCTGTCACTGGCAAGCTGGAGCGTGAACACCTGATTCCACACACACACACCGCCCGAAAAATAACTGGGAAAAACTGCAATCTGCACGTAGTGGTGCTGTGTCCTAAAAAGACCCTACAACAATTTTTCTGCCTAGCCCCACTGCAGACAATGCTGTGCAGTGACGCACATATGAGGGATAGGCTCAGGCTGGGGGTTTTTTTTCCCTCTGTCTGTATCTGTCATGCTTAGATTTGCCTTCAAGCAGTTTGTATTCCTAATGAGCTGCCGTTTAAACCTACATGCAAAATAGATGTGGTTTAGTAATGACATTTTTGATGCCTGTATTCCAAATCTATAGTCTCAAAACTTACACTCAGCAATTAATACCCTAACAATGGTAGCTAAATTATGTATACCTAGATTTTTGGTTGTAAATTGGCTTTATTGGCTAAAGATCTCTGCCTAAGGCCTGCAGCTGCTCAGTACCCTGAAGCCTTGATGAGACATTCCCCCCCTGTTTTACCATTGAGATTTTGCCTTGCTTAAATGGCCTCTGAAGATTGGTCCAGTAGTCAGGAGCTCAGGACTGTTTCAGAGTCATGGTGGTGATGATAAAGGTGGTAAGGACATCCATCGTCTTCCACTGTGTAGAGCTGAAAGAGGTACAAGGTGGAAATTCCACCTCTTTCTCAAACAGAGTTTGTAAACAAAATCTGCTTCCCCCGTGGTGAGTGCTATTACCACTAGAATCTGGAGTAGTTTGTGACAATAGATTCTGAATCCTTTTGAAAGAAGTTTTTGCCTAAAATGGCAAGTGCAAAATGGGCCAAAACATGTCCATCCTTCTCATCTTCTGTTTTTATACCACTGAAAATATCTCCATGATATGTATCACAATACTCAGCCTTCACCCTACTTGCATATTTAGTTTCCATTGGAATTTTCATATTTACCAGAGTCATAATAAGAGTTCCAGTGGGATTTAGACCTCTAAATATTGTTTAAAAATTTGGTGATAAAACACCTGCCTAATTATGAAAACTCTGCTTCTCAGTTGTCTAAATCTTCCGACACTAAAAATACTTTTAAAAAATCAGTTATGAGCATCCTTCTCTAGACAGAGGAGCACTTCCAACTCCTCTGAAATAGAAGACATTTACCATATGCCAGGACCAAGTCTTGACATTCAGAAGCATGGCTGCCAAACCTACAAATGCTTAAATGCCTGTCACTGAAAAGCGTGAAAGCTATGCAGGAAAAGAATGGAACAATTCACTCTGCAGAGTTGCAAGCATCTCTGGAAAACTGACGGGTGCATGCAGTGTACATTACCATCAAATCCACAACCTGGAGAAGGATGAGTCCAGTTATAAAATAAACAGTATATCTGAAGAAATTGAATTCTGAAAATAACAGCAGGATTCATTCTCCCCTGTCACCCTGCATGTGTTTGAGATTAGGTACAGAGTTCCAAACATAAAGGTATTCAACACCTTAGAAGGCAAAAAATCTTTTTGGTCAAATCAGTCCCTGGTCTTTTGGAGGGCAGTTTACCGGGAGTGTTTGTCAAAGCTTCACCACTGTTTGCTCTTGCTTGCCCAGTAGTTTTCAATGAATTTGTGTAGCTAGAAGTAGACAGTTTGGTTTGCAAAACTTTAGCAAGATGTATATATCTATATACTTAACTCTTTATTTAACAATCACATCTATTTTTGCACAGTTCTGCAGCATTCTGCCAAGATCCATGAAATCCAGAAGTTTGAGAAAGTGCCCTATAACTTGCCACTTTTAAATTATGTGAATTAAGATCAGAATGTCATTGTCATTCTATTTTCCTATCTTTTGTCACTTCTGACACAGCTTTGATGGATCTTTAAATATAGGCTGTTTTGTATTTAAAGCTCCTTGTTTTTTCCTTCTTTTATGAAAAATCTTTTATGGTAGGTTATATAACTTGTTACCGTTATCTAGTAAGTGGAGAAGCTAGATTTTAAATGTTTTACATAACTTGCTAAAGATTTCTCATAGATGAATTGACTGCAAGAAATATTTAGGCAGTTTTACACGCACAATAAGTGTGCTGAGTTTTGACAGGTGTAGAAAAACCCTTATGAAGTATCTCAAGGAACCAGAGGGTGCAAAATATCACATCCCTTCTTTTGTCGAGAAAGGCAACTGGTTATTTCAGTTCTAACAATTTGGAACTACTCTGCTTTTGTTTACATTCAGAATTTAGGGTCTGAAGTGAACAGAGCAATGCGTGCTTATATATATATGTTACAGGATAGGTGAAAAAGAAGCTTTCTTTTCTACCTAAGATTTTCTAATGCACTTTCAGAGTCTGGTGATTTTTTTTTTTACAGTCACATCATAACCTTAATACGGAGATTTATCAGTGCTAGAGGACCTTTAATAAAGGGTCCAATCCTAACGCTGTTTTGTCTGTAAGCCTACATATATCCTGTCTGGAATGACTGTAGCTGACAACCAAGATAGTTGTGCCTAGCACTGCAACTTATTACAGTTTATTTTGGGACCAAGTTACTAGATCTCTATACTTTGCCAACTGTATATTCACACAGACACACTCAAAAAAATAAAGTGTTAAACTGATAATTGGTTCAAAATGCCTCAGAGTAAAACTTTTATCAGTACCCATATTTAAGTTCACTTATGTAATAAATGCTTTTCTTAGCTTTCAAAAAGATAAACTCAGTGAGGTTTTCAGTTGAATTGAAACCAAGTTCCCTCTGCTTAAAAATTTTAATCATGGTATTAGATCAGATTCTAGGCGTAGAAGAATGTAGACAGCATGACACACAGTTTATGATCTGGTGTTTCACAAGTGCTATCAAGTGACCCTGCCTCAGCAAGTCTTTAAAACGCTCCCTACCTACGATTAGTTATTAGTGACCTTAAGGATATGTTGTAGCTGGTAAGCACTATGTATAATGCAATGATTGATATGCCAATCTGTATGTACCTCCCATGCAAAACAAGAGTTTTGCATGTTCCAAACTATTTTTCATTTAAGTCTTTACTTTTTCCTTTCACATTGCTAAAATCCCACTTTATTTAGTTATTTCTTAGGCATCAGTGTTTTGGATTTATGGTCTTTGTTTATTTCCGCTTGATTCATTACATGCAGAATTCTTGCAATGACAGAATTCTGCTTACAAGAATTGCACTTGGGATGTGGCAGGAAAACTTCTGTTAAAGTCCACAGAAGTTTTTTTTCTCCAGGAAGAATAGTTTAAGACCTATCATGTACTGGAAGCTGGATTTGCAAACTTATGTGGTGCAAAATGGCTTAGGCAGATATTTGAAATTAAAGTATTTTTTCCTAGTCAGTGGTCCTTTTTGCATTAAAATCTGTGCACTAGTAGTAAGGAATATTATTATCCATGGCAAACTCGTGACAAATTCTTTGGGAGAAAAACTTCAACTCTCTCAGAGAATTCTCATAAAGTCCTCATTAAGTTACGTTCAGGCCTTTTCATCATACTCGGTCTGTGAGTACTACCTAGTCACTCCTCACTTTCTGCAAGAAAGCGACTTGAGTCCTGAGGCCCACCTGCAACATTTGCTAAATGACTGTAGCTATAAGATTGTTTATCCTACATTTTGTGGCTACACTCTTCTAGCTTCAATAAACATGAAATTAATTCAATGTGGCTCAAACTGACAAAACTGGACCTGAACAAAACATTTTCTTACATTTATACCATATAGTCACATTGCAGCTAGCTTACAAATGACACTTCTGATAAGGCTACAATATTTCTTAGTGCGGTTACTCATAGGAACCTCGTTAATCTCAGTAACTTAAAAGCCACCACTTCACTTGCAACACTGGATCCAAAATTTTCTTAGCTTCCAGTAAACTAATCAGACGGTTTCACAACACAATGTGAAATGGGCTGGTCCAAGGGAGAAGTCAGCCACTCACACAACACATTCACCCCTGCATTCACTCCCAGTATAAGAAAAACAAGGATTTTCTTCTCAGGAGTGATGACTGTAGGAAAACACATAGCTTTCCATTTTACCCTACCTTTCAATTTCTCTACCCAGTTTTCAGTGCTTACTGCAATGTTAGGAGTTTCCTAACAATATTAGAAGGAGAATGGACTTAGCATTTCTTCTTGCTTCTTCAAGGCCCTTAAGGTAAAGACAGTTCTCCCAGCCCTTGCAATACCATTAGCAAATGTCACTATTTAGTCTCTGGCATGTAATAATTACTAAATAAGTCCAATCCCTTAATTCTTTAACTCACATTTTCTTAGGTGCAATAAATTCTATTACACATTTTTCAAAACTTTAGCTTTTCAAAAGTACATATTAAGTTGAAAAGACTTTTATCATATAATTTTGATAAAAGAGAAGGTGCCATTGTTTGGAAATTAACATTGCTGGATGATTTATATTTTGATGTGCAAGAAAATTATACATACCAATTTAATTTTGCAAGTTCAGGGTGCTTTAAGCCGGATGAGGAAAGTCTCACTGGAGGGTAAGAGGCCAAAAGAAAGAAAAATAATTTAAAATGGATGTAGTATGTATTTAGCTTAATGTTCTTTATGTATTAACATTTCTATACTTTGGCAAAAGTGAGTAAACTGAGGAGCACAAAAATATTATCAAAAGACAAAAACTCAACAAGTATTTTGAACTTATTTTCACGGTGTAAATAAGATTTTGGACTTCTCTTTCTCTCATCATATATTGCAAATGTATTGAAATTGAATTGCATGCTGTCATTGTACTGCAGACTGCAAGCACAGGGTATTGGGAGTTTAGATGCATATTGTCAAACAGCTTTATTTCCTTTAGACCTTCCTTAGGAGCATCATTCATGAGTAAGATGTACACACCTCTTAGAATAGCAATGGAATTACTATATGATAAAGATTAATGTGTTTAGCGGAAACTGAGTTAAGCAAATAGCTGCTGTATTTATATGGAAAACTCTAATTCGGTGGCAGTGTGTTTTCATCTGATAAACAACAAGGATTATTTTCTAACAGACTTTTCCTTCCTAAAGAATAGGAAGAAGAATTCCTCTCCAGTTATTATTCAGAATGAAAATAGTCAAAACAATGTGCTTCAAGTAAATTTATTAGTTGCAATGCAAGTTTCCTGCTGTCTAAAGTCCAGGCAGTTTAGAACTTTTAGTGTATTTCAGCACTGGAAGTTTTGAACAGAATATGGATTTTGAGAATCATTGAATGCATTCTGCTTCTATTTCTGTGTTTAATGGATTAATGTACAGTGACCCTATACATGGACATGGACATATTCATGGAGTCAGCAATCTTTTCTTCAGAAAAATATCAGCATTAGGCTTTTGTGGATTATTTGCATATTTTGAGGTGATGTGGGAAATATTGCCATAACATCAGATTATGTCAAAGCAGCATATAAGGTGACCTTTCCATTATTCCCATTCACACAGTTCTGAAGAGCTGAGAGTTCATTCTTTCCTATTATAAATTGCATCAACATCTTACAGCCTTGTCTTTCCTGTCCTTGGCACATTTTTCTTTCCTGATCCCAGTACAAAACAGGAGCCCAGTGGGGACTCCAGAGTATCCTCTGTGAGATGGAGAGCTTCTATCAGTTTCCTGGAGTGGAGAACAGTGGATTCTGTAGGTGGGAGACTCTGTCCTGTCTTCTAGGTATGCTTTATAGTTAGGGTCACTGTCGGGTTTCTGTGAAAACACAGAACAATGCAGTTCTCTTCACTGGCTGCTGACAAAAGGACCTTCACAAACCACAACTAAAGAAAGTAGTGAGGAAGTGGTTATTATTTTAAGGACTGTTTCTATTTGTATAACTGGGTATACACGCAGATGATCCTCACTAAAGGTACTCCAAGTACCAGCCAGCCCTCTAACCCACACCTGTCTCAAAGGTAAACAGTGACATTTTGTTCCTAATGACAAATTCTTTTGATGAGGCTACCTCATGAAATTCTGTCAAGTTTACTTAAGGAAACAGTGAATGGGAATTTACTCCCTACTTGCTTGTAGATCAAGTGACTCCATCGGGTTTAATGGCACGGCTTTGGATGAACAGTGGTATAAAAGAGAGAAGGGTCAAATTGATTTGGGTCAAACTTGAGGGACAATCAAATTGCTTGTTTTCAGAATAAGCTGCAAGACATATTGAATTGAACTTGATGTGAGCTGGCTGAAAACAAAACGGAGTAATTTACTAAACAAACTTTTTTTTACTTTTTTCCCTGTAAGTTTTAGAACAGTACCTGCCATAACAGAGTCCCTATCAGAGAAAGGAGGGATAAAGCTGAAGATAGCAAATGAATAGTACCCCCTTTAACAACAGTTGGTTACTTCTTGCAATGAAAACCATACTAACATGTGGCCTGTTCAAATAAAAATTATTGGACTAGAGCGTCCCGACTCAGAAGAAATGAGATGAAAGTAGCCAGTCGACTGTCTCAGGTCTTTTTGGGTCTTTCTCCTAACTAAATGAAATTTCTACCCTCCTTGCATACAACCCAATCTTATCCCCCTCCTCCTATGTTATATATGGCAGATCTAGGTAGCAAGTTGTGCGATATAGTCATATATGTGGTAGTATTTATTAAGAAGTCTTATGCAGGGTATACATTTTAATATTCAAATGACCCTTAATCAGGTAAAAGTTCCTTTGTTTTGGCCATAGTGTCCTTCAAAGTTCTGGTCATAGGACTATGTGCCATTCTGTGTCATTTTTCAGACCCAAAACAGGACCAGCCTCCTGTCTCCACAGGACTTCCTCCTTTGGCCAATTCATCTTTTCTTGGTGTCAGCTGTGCAGCTCTCCATCTGCAAAGATAATGTGGGGATTATACAGTGTAGGTCGTAGATAGTAAGCACTAGCCCTTGTCTGGCTCTTTGGTCATCATTCCACATCCTTTCTGAAGAGTGAGCTTTAAAATTCATTGTGTGCACTTAAAAACAAAGTGTCCTTGTCCTGGTTTATAATGATTCTCTTTTAGATTGGGTTTCTTTAGTTATTTAATTACATTCTCTTCTGTTTTGCATTTTTGGACAGATACTTGCTGGAAATTTCTGCTGCTCTTAAACAAAGAATCTTTTGTGCTATATCAGCTTGCATTTTTCCTTGGATTGTGTTGTGCTGGTGCCTTTTCACTGACTTCAGCAGTGGAGTATTGTAGTCATAGCTTCACTAAGTAGACTTTAACAAACAGATTCACTGGCCCTTTCTCTGTGCTGCATCTTATTAACTGATCTGTGGGAAATGCTCTTTATGTTGTTAAGGCATATGCACTAATATAAACAATAAATTAACCTTAACTGGAGGAAGCTTTGAGACTCCTAATACAGTAACCTAGCAGAAAACAGAGTTTATAAAAGCTTTATACCTACCAAATTTCATGGTTATTTTTCTTTAAGTGTTCTCTACCTATTTTCTACACCAACCTTTTACTATTGCCTTTACCAATAGATATTATGAATAATGCTCTGTAATTTCTTAATATGAGATAGCAAGGAAGACATAAATACTAGATTCATTCAGTTGCATCAAATGATGCAATTTTATTTCTTTCTGCTCCAGTTAAAAGGACAACAGTGAACACAATTGTTGGAAGATTATTACTGTGAATTAGAAGGCAGCATGCACATATCTATGTTACCAGTTTTATGGGGGCTGCTAATGATAACCTTCAAATTACAGACTGCAGTCTAGTTAAGAGGTCAAATACTGGAGTGCTAATTAATTCACACAAAAGTGCTTTGGATTCTAGTATTTAGATTGCTTTTTCATATTGTAAAAGTGTTAGAGCTCACAACTTGTGTAGTGAGAAGAATGTAGGTACTCATGATGATGCAGGAATAGCAGCATCTTAAGCAGGAGGAGCTGAGGATGAAGGTGCAGTTCTGGTAACAGAGAAGAACTAGGAACACACTTAAACAAGGACAGACCCTCCCAATCCCCCTCAAATGAGATGTACATTGTCTTTGGGCTCTTGAGGGAGAAGTTTGTACTCAAACACTGTCTCTAGCACATTCGTTCACTTAGGGAATCTTATAAATTTATACTGTGTTTCTAAGTGTAAAAGTTCATCACCTACTTCCCTCCCTGGAAACTAAAGAATAAAAAAGAATTTTAGAGCTCCGCCATATAGGCCTGATTATCTTAAATGCAATAAGCTCCATCCAAAGCCTGATTTGTCAAAAAAAAGTGCTTAGATCTTTAAAGCATGATACCAGCTTCGCCACTCACTGTCTGGCTTTGGACAATTTATTTTCAGTTTTGTTATGGAAGTATAAAAAGACTTGGTGTAATTAGTATTGGCACAGGGCTGTGGAATCCATAAATTATTTGTTATATTTCAGAAAGAGGCTCCAAGGTTAGTATATGTAAATTCAGGAACCCCTGCAAAGGCATGCAATTTGTGTGTCCCTTGGCTTTAACAGAATTTCAGGGATTTCCTTGACATCAACACTTGTTCTAGTCTCACAATAAGTACAAGTCTGAGAGTGTTTGAGAAGCAGCGCTGGGAAACTCTGATCCAATAGTTGAAACTGAGTCCATAAAATGCTTTAAGCATTTGCTTAACTTTGAGCCCATGAGTTGTGCTATTAATTCAGAGCTAACTACTAGATTAAAATTAAATTCATGCCAAAATGCTTTGCTGGACTTTTACCAGATTATTAGGTTTATGATTTAGGTATCTTTTTTAAACTTGCTGACTTCAGATCTCCTGATTTAAGAATTTACAGTCCAGCTGAATGTGGTGGACTTATATTTCTGTGAAAGTCATTTTGGGGCAAGAGATCTCTCAATATTGAGAGGTACCTTGACAAATCTAAACGTTGACTAACTTCTGTTCAGTTATCTAAATTTCCAAATGCTACTTTGTATGACTCATACTCTTGTAGCTCATATTTATTCATTTTATTTTTCTCAAGACTAAAATCTATAATGCTATAAACCACCATGCCTCAGGCAACTGCAATGAGGCTACTACAGTTTACTTGTTTGAAGATCTGGCTCCTGCTCAATACTACTTTCAACGTCAGCTTTATCACTTGTAGTACAGTACATAAGAAATGCATGTAAAAATATATGCTGCGTCTTCCACTTACGAAGAAGCCTCAAATTAATTGCAAGGAGCCTATTGCAGATAATAAGCACTACTGAATAGTGCATATTGCCTTGCATTATTGGGCTTGTAGTTGGTATTTTAAAGCTGAAGAATAAGGCTTTAACTTTAAAGTAGGTATTTGGGGGCTTATGTCCATTAAAAAAGATCTCTGCATAGCCATAAGATTTCAAGCTGTAATTTAAAATTATATAAGATAATAAGTAGCAAGAAATGGGGTTTTGGGGTAGAAACAATCCTCTGGTGTTTTACTTAGCATCATTCCAAGCAGTGGTCTGAAATTCACTGTCATGGGTCAATATTCAAAAGATGAGTGTTTGCTTTGATTAGAGGTTACCTTGTTTCCTATTCAATGGGTAAAGGTGTAGACCACTGATTGTCTGTGATACAGGGGTATTTTTACTGAAAATGTGAGGATTCTTTTTATTAGCACATTAAAATATTGATCACTTGATATGCTGTCGACAATTTCTACTTTTTTCTGATTAGCTTAAGGGAATAAATTATTTACATTTGATATGACAGTTTTTAGAAATGTTCAGTGTGGCCACAATAAATCAAAATTTGTGTTGATCTTTTGGGATAAAGGGTTTTATTATTATCTTAAACAATAGAATGACAGTTAAAAACAGAATAGATTTTTTTTTTTCTAATATCAGTCTCATTTGAATGTTTTCATTTATCAAAGTATTTCATGTTGACTTAAAAAGCATATTTTCTGCTACCTGGAGAGTCCATAATCCACTCAGTAAAGACTGAACATCAGAAAAAATGTATTTAATGACAGAGTAAAATTCATGAAAAATTGTTCTGGTTTTGTTTTGGTAGATACACATGTTGTTGAATGTTGGTGATATAAATTTTTTGCCTGTGTTAACACATTTCCTTTTGTGGTCATCTGAATAATATAGCTTTTATTCAAAGTCTAGCATTCAAAGACACCACAGGTGAGTACTTTAGTTTTAAAATCTTAAATATTTAAGCTGAAGAGAAGAAATGGAACTATAGAGAACTATAATTCTTTTCACCAGTGAAAGTACCTCAGAAATTACATGTGACTAAGCTGGAGTTAGGGCATTTTCTTAATAGCTAATTTGATAAAATCCGGATAGTTTATATATGACTTAAACTTTGCCTGACTGTAAAATGGCATTGTTCATTAATGAACAGCACATCTACACAATAGCTTAGGACAAGAATTGAAAAATTCTATTTCTATATGAAATTACAGAAGGAATTCAGAGAGCTAAAATCAAATTATTGAAACTGGAACATTACAAAGATCCTTGAGCTAACTTCTCTGTTCTTAGAAGCTATATATTAGATCCCATTTCTTGTCTGTCTTTGCTGTACACTTGCTGTATTTTTTTAAAAAATTCTGATTATTTTTTCTTTTTTTTTTTTTATTTAAAGAGAATGCCAGGTTTGTGGCTGGACATAAGTGTTTAAAAATGTGTAGGTATGGTTGGTCGCAGTAGTTAAGAAACCTGTATTTAAACAGTCATACCAGTTTAAAAATACTATCACTGAGAAGTTTCCAGGGCTCTCAGGCAAGCTGAAATAAGCAGATATGGTCAAGACTAACACAGTTTTATATTGTCTGTGAAAACATAGCATGAAGTCTTTAGCCTGTCAGGTCCTCAGTAAAACTCTTGCTGACGTTGGTGAAGAGAGGATTTCAGCATGATACTGCTGGTGCTTGTAATTTTAGCACCAATTTTGCAGCAGTTGGTATTTTTATTGTATGCTCAGCTCCAAGTCCTGCTTGTCATGAAACTCTCAACTGCAGGCTAGCACCAAATCTACAAAATAGTGTTGGGCCCAGATACCACTAAAAGGTTTCATGCCCTATGATGATGCATTTGTACATTATGTTTTTAGACAGTCACACCTTGTATCTTGCTCCCCTGTTATTCTCCAAGTCCATGATCTATTAGCTGAGCGCTTGCACAGCTAAAGCAGGAGGTGCTTCTGCTCCTATCTTGCTGTGGCCATGGTGTACACCCACTGCTCATAGCTTTGCCCCAGATACAATAAGCAGTACCTCTGTAGTGTCAGATCTAGAGACTCAGAAGTCTCTGGAGTTGAAAGTTACTAAAGTAACTGGAGCTGTAAATTGCTAAGAGAAGCAATATGTAGGACAGTTTGGGCATTCACCACTAGGTTTTTTTTAAACATCTTTGTTATACTAGCTGTTGTGAACATCGTCATGGTCAAAATGTATCTCCACTACAGGCACAGGAGCAGCAACCTTGCCAAGCCAGAACTAGAGATATAGCAGCACATAGTACAAATTCCTCTCTGGTAATGCTTTGGAAGAGTGTTGAACTGGGCCGAGTACAGTTGTTGGGGTTGGAGTGAACTCAGGATCTCAAGACTCATGCTCCATTCCTTTCACCTCCTCCAGACACTGGAGACTAGGGAACATATCCAGAGCTGTGGATCTGCTAAAGTATCTACAATTTTTTTATAGATTAAACTTTAATTCTCTAGTTGTGGAAAAAAAGTTTCCACACAACCTTTCTTCTCGGAAGGAAGAAGATCACAGAGCATCTGAAAAGAACCTGAATTGTGCAGTTAAACAAAGACCCCAAAAATCCTCATTATTTTAACAGAAGTAGATAACTTTTTGGACAAAGTAATGATATTTTAGTGTTTAGCAAGCAAAATATGGAAGATAGTTATTCCTCATGAGGCTGTTCCTCCTCCCTGAAGGTATAGCTGTTCCAGTTCAAACTGGCTATAATGAATATCATCACCAGTAAGAATCCCTAAGTTTTCCATCTTAGTAAAAACTGTCTTAGGAGATTTGATGGGATCAGGAAGAGATTGGTAGAATTTTTCTGGTGACTGTATGTTATTGCATCAAACTCTACTTGTGGCACTTGTGGGTACCAGGATATTTTGAATCATTACTGTAAGTCCTTTAAAAAATGAAAGCTTCTTTCATCCTGACACGCTATTGTGTAGCCCAGCCCTTTAGCAGAAAAACATAAGTCTGTATAACAGTGTGTACCTCTAGCCACTAATGAAATCTCAGAGTACATACAGGAATGCCATTACAATTCACTAGGCCAAAATTAGTTGCTTCTATTTAATCCACTTGTCGTATATGTATTTTTCCTGCGCTAATCACTAGACCATTCATTGAGTCTGAGCATTTCTGTGATAACGGAGAGTATCTCCCTGGAGTGCAATCAGGTTCCTACCATTGATATGCATATTTGAAAGGTCCTGAAGTTTTTAGTGTTCCTCTAGCAAATAGTTCACTTTTAATTGATATGCATTTTATCTATGAGAACACTCAAGGATTCTTGTTTAAAGAACAGACAAAATGAAGGATTGAAAACTAAAGACAAACAGAAGTACAGATTTCTTTATACCTTATTTGAATGAATGTGTATGGATCTTTGATCACTTCAAAAGAAAACTGTTGATGACATGTGCTGAAAAATAAAACAACATAACATATGGCTGAAAGCATATCAGCACGGTACTTCCGTTTTTTACACCAGTCTCTACAGAACTTTCCTAAAGCACATTTGCTAATATTTCAGAAAATATATTAAATTGTTCAAGTTTTTGCTATTTGCTATTATAGTAGCTTTGGAAAGAATTAATTCTTTTAAGAGTCTACCATTTTCATAAAATTTTTTAACTTCTTTGACAGTGTAAGTACTAATTACAGAAAGTACTAATTACAAACCAACATTTGTAAAGTACCAGATATGAGTTTTAAACAAGTATATATCCTATACCATATTTTCAGTAGTGGCTGACTACAGAAGTATAAGATAAATTCAGACACAGTGATATTCCTGCAATCTTAGAATGGTTTATGTGATTAAAACCATATGATGAACTAGGTTCTTTTTCACACTGTAATGATGGAGGTACCAATTCCTATGGAAGTGTGAAGAAATAGACTGTTCCCAATCACTGTAGTTAAGAAGATCTTTACCTGTTGAAGTTGAAAGACATACCAGGAATCTCCAAACTTTGCCTACAGCTGTAACCTGGTCTGTGACTCTTCTAAAGACTATAGGTTTTATTATTTTTATGTTGTTCTCCCTAGCCTAAAGAACTTAGGAAGTATGTGCTGGATGAAGATCACAAACATACTATATTAACAGGCACTTTTTAGAATCCATCACCACGTTAGAAGCATTTCAAAGACATGGTGGCTTCCAACAACAGGAACATTTGTGTGACAAGTTGTGCTGGTTTAAAAGTTAACCAGCAGGGGAAATGAACTCAACTCAAAAGAGAGATTATAAGTCAGAATAACAATTTCATAAAATAATACAGTAAGTACGGTTATACAGACAAGCAATTTGGTTTTAACCCACAAAACCCAAATGTATAACCCAGCACCCTGGGGCATGAACAAAGTGGTGTTCCTTGGGCCCCCCCTTGAGTCCAAAGTAAAGGGAGAGGGGAAAAAAAAAACAAAAACCTGCTGGTGGGAGAGCTGTTGCAGTCTGGTCAAAAGTGGTGATTGCAGTCTAGTTGAGGGTGGTGAGCTGCAGTCTGGTTGAGAGTGGTGAGCTGCAGTCTTCCTCTGGATCCCACGAGTGGTAAAAAGGTTCCAAAACTCCAAGTTTATATATTCTCCTGTTCAGGCAGGAATGCTCAGTCCTCCCCTCAGAGCAGGAAGTTCCATAACAGGGTATGAGGATGCTCAGTCCTTCCCTCAGAGCAGGGAATTCCATAAAAGGGTATGAGGACAGGAACATCTACAGGCCTCTATTGCTAACAATCTCTGGGAAATGGCATGGAAAGCCATAGAATACACAGTTTTGGGTTACACCCATACCATGATGAACTGGTCTCAGCTGTCCTAACTAGGACACAAGTTCATTAGGCTTTACTGTAAACTTTAAATAAAGTTATGCAGTATAAGTCTTTTGTATGAGAAGTGCTGACCTAAATAAATTACATATAATTATCTGCATTTAAATTCTTACCAGAAGTAATATTCATTGTAATGAATTATATTTTGATAGGAATACTGTTACAGATTTCAGTCTTGAGTTTCAAAATCAGTCTAATTTTTTAATTTGTAAATCCAATTTTATTTCCTCAGGAGATTTTAAGACATTGGCAAGTGGTCTTGCTGCTCTTTGAATAGCAGGGAGCCAGAAGTAGCCAAATGGAATGACCTGCTTGTGGCAACATGGGGAGCTAATGACACAGCCTGGGAAAGAAATAGAGCTTCCCAAAGATCCATATCCTGTCCTGTGGACTGTGATGGCTTTCACTGCTATATTTTTCCATCTATGCAAACTATGTTTTAGGTTGTTTAGTTGTTGTTGTAGGTTATTTTGGTGGGGTTTTTTTCCCTTCTGATTTTTGGGTGAAGGAGTAGTCAGGAATCATTAAAGAAGCAAGGAGATTAAAAAGAGGAGGAATTTAAATTTTTCAGTGGTTGGGCTTAAAGGCTGTATGTGAAGGAAATTCATCTATTTCATACTCTGAATTTTAAAAAGCCACTATACAATGTCAGCTTGTACTTTTGTGCAATGCAAGAAAACTAATAATTGAAAACCTCTGAAGGGCTCATGTCATATTTTTAATGTATTCCTGTTCAATGTTCTGAGTAGAAGTTTTGTTGTTGCTATTGGTAGAGGATAGTTTGAACTGATTATATACTCTGTTATAAGTAAGTGTATTTTGTTCCCTGAGGAATTATTCTTCCTTCAGTAACAGGAAAAATAAACAAAGGGAAAAGGGTACATTTTAAGCTTGCTGTCAAGTCTTAGCTATTCCTAGGCTTTCAGATTTCTGTTTTCAGCTACAGTGTCCTAAATATAAAACATTTTTCATTTTAAATCCAATTTCTAAATGGCTTAAGAAGAGACTTTTCCAAGTTAACCAGTAGATATCCTGTTGCTGGGTAAACCCTTTGTCCTCCTGAATTACAAGGAAAGGTGGGAAAAGCATGGCCTGAATCTATGTTTGCACTCCTGTGATTTTTGGGTTTGGCAGAGGCCAGACTGATTTTGGCATAGATTAGAGCCATCTAAAATGGTTCTGTTGTTGCTGACTGCCTGAGACTATGTGGGATCATTCATAACTGAGGGTCAGGTATATAGGGCTGTGCTCTGGGAAGGTGCTTTAATAAATGGGGAATCCTCAGGAGGTCAGTTAGATTAGTTTCCAGATGGTTGGTACCACTTGAACAGAGGCAAAAAATGTCTCATCTCAGGTTCACAAGATTTGAAGAAATGCGCAGTTCTGCTACGAATAAACTTACTTGAGGAACAAATAAGATTTCAGTGGCTTTCTGGAATTTAGTGCAAGGTGCAAACTGTGGGCAAATGGCTATTGTTCATGCCTTTAACTAGCTGGATTTTGCATTTCTACAGCTACACTGCCATTGACATCAGAGCTAGTTTAAATCTAGCTTAACTGCATTGATACTAATTGCTTCCTGTACTGTGGTGTCAATTTGGCACTCACTGGTCATGCAATATCCACTGTATTTCAATTTTTTTCTTTAATTTTTGGTTGGTTGGTTGGTTGGTTTTTGGTTTTTTTGCTAGGCCACTCTTGTCTCTGCAGCTGAAATGAGCAATTGATCTTGTTATTTGTTTTATCACTAAGAAATATAACTCACACAGTGTCTAGTAATGCCCATATCAATTTGTGTGACAACCTTACAGTTAAATTTCAACTGCAGTCATCACTAATTATCAGGGGAGTTTCTTAGTGTCCTTTCTCTTATTCAGATTTTTTTAGCCTTGCTTTCTATGTAAACTGTATCTTCGTGTTGCCAGTAATCATAGTGAGTAAGAGAATTTTTACAGCCCTGTAATCTTGGTGGACTTCTAAAGGTGCACAGCACTTCAAGGAAAAAAAAACAACAAATGAAAACCAAACAAACACAAACCCAAGTAAAACAAAAAAACCCAAACCAAAACAAAACCAGAAAAATATGGGTGAGTGTTCTTAATCTTTAATTTTTCCACTGAAATTGTGCTGCATATAGCACAAGATAAAATGTGATAATTATTAGGCCATTCAGAGCTGCACTGCATGGCCATTCTGGAGAGAAAAGGAAGCAGAGAACAGCATTAGACAAACCACACGGGGAAGTTTTAGGTAGACTTTGATATCCAAGCTACAATTTAAATTTGACACTGATGTTAACAAACATAACCGTGGAAAGTACTGTAGTGTCTTTAGTGACCACAAACATATACGATTTTCTCTAAGCCAAAAGGCAGTGCACCCACTCAAAGGAACTGTTTACATAACCAGATATACCATTTCCTGCAGCATTTGAGTTTCTATTGACAGCTCCTTAAATGGTTATATTTATCAAGACAAAAAATATTAGTTACATAAGAAGATAAACTTCTGTATGTGAGCTCATTAACATGTCCCTGGAAGAAGAGAAAGCGGTACCACTTATTCTCTACTATGTAGTTGTTGTTACACACACTCTCACAGTACTATAACAATGCACAACACATTCAGTTTGGACATAAAAGATGAAAAAAGATTGTGCAATATTCACAGACAGAATTTTTAAATCTTTTAGGCACTTCCTTCATAGTCTTTTCTGCTGTTGCTCTTATGTTCATTAATATGATGTGTTTTCTGCCTGTGTCTTTTCTTCTCTTTTGAATGTTGTGTACTTTCTTATGTGCACTGCCAAAATTGCCTAGTTCTAATGTTCTAATGCAGGATCGTACCTTGCTTCCTTACTTGCCCACTCATCCACTTTTGGATAATGTTAGAAAACATCCCTTAAAAACAATCGCTCTTAATCTTGTCAAAGATGCCTGTGTTGTGAGGGTGAAAATTAGTTATTAGCTTAGCTTTTCATCCATACATAATAGGATGTTATAATCAGAGATGTATGCTTGGGGCCATGAGAAACATCCCACTCTGAGGTTACAAGTTCTGAATTTATAAAATGCAACATATGTAAGATAAATACACAGAAAGTAAAATGAGAAAATCTGTTTTGTGTATTTTAGTCTTTGTGCAAGGAGTTTAAGACATCTTCTTGACTGCAGTAAAAGAAGGGTTCTTATCCCTCCCCCCACATTTGTTATAAGAGATTATCAACAGAAGAAACTATGCCATGCTCTTCTTACAGCAAAAACTTTCGCCCTGAATAGGGGTCTCATCATCTTGGTTCCTGCAGCATTAATCATCCTCAGTGCTCATGATGTACCTCATCAAATTAAACCCTAGAAACTAACAACACCAAGAAAAAGTCAGCCTGGAAAAAAACAAACAAACAAAACAAAAACCAAAAAACAAATTAAACCTATCCTGAACAAAATAGTGACAAAGCACATGTACTGCAAGGTAAAGCTGATGTAATTTAGAGATGATGCAACCTCTCTCCTTCCTTCTGCGCTGAAGCATCTGTGGCAGGATGGGAAGTCAGGATCTCTCTCTGCAAATACCCACAGATCAGAAGCAACTTCCAGTTTTCCTTATCTCTTATTCCACTTTGGTTAAATCAGGCAGAGCAAAGGATGTAGAGTAGGTGATAGTTCCTTTGGGAATATCTAAGTTAGAATCATGGTAATTGGCAGTGAAAGCAATCAGTGAGTTCAGACACTTTCAGAGAAACCTCTAGATGTCTCAGTGCTTTCCTTTGTCATCCCCAGTACCTGCATAATAAAAATGGCTACCAAAAAACCCAAAAAAAGGTAGGCATTGTGGCTCTAAATGCATGCATTGTGTCTCTAAATGCATGCATTATATAAAATGCAGAGTTGTACACCAATCTGCTGCATGACAAGCTTGAGTCTTTGGATCGCCTACCAGGTGTTGATGAAAAGCCACACAGATTCTTAATTCAGAAACTCCAATTTTTCCTCTGTTCATGTGTTCATTTTCTTTATCAGCAGGGGTTGACTTACACTTTCAAAACTGATTAACATTTTAAAACTGTGGGAGCACTTTGTGTGGCATTTCAAATTATTTTAACCCTTTAGCTCTTCGCTGGAGCTGCTCTTTGATGTTTTATCTTCCTTTTTTTCTTCTTTTTTTTTTTTTTTTCTGTTTGGAATACAGGTTATGCCAGCATGTCAGCACTTCCAGAAAGTATTTTGAGTTGTGCAGAATGCACTGGAGGCATTAGTTACATTAACTAAATTTTGGCAGTACAAATAGATAGAGGCTTACTAGCTTTCACCTCATTGTCTAACCTACCCACAGGAGTGGAAGAAACAGCTTTGCCTTAAAGTTTTGAGAAACCAAATAGTTTCCTTAATCCTCTCCATGTCCTGTTTGTCCTCAAAATATTGTCTCTGATACAGCTGTTTAAAGTCAACAGGACTTTTCCTTTTCAGCATGTTTTCCCCTCAATCTCTTTTTTTTCTGTTTTCCCCCCTCTCACATGCTTGACAACAGTGATGTTTGGACAAAGCAGGGACTCACATCACCCAAAGACCCAGCTTCCAACTCTGCTTTCTCTTCAGCAGTCAAAGCCCGTTCTAAACCATGACTGAGGAATATTATTGACTTAAAAATAAATATGGTACTTGAAGGCTTTTTCCATATTCATAGACAAACGCGTAGCTGAAATGATCATTTGCAGCCAAGAAAAACTATTAAGCGATGCCTACAGGCTTGTCTTTAGCCCACTCAAAAGTTCTGCCACCTGTGAATTAAAAAGGTCAACATCAGTTCAAGTCCACTAATTATGTTGATAACATGGCTAGAGATTCATAGGAAAAATTCAATTCTAATGTCATCTGAGTAAGGACAATCCCTTTGACTTTGGTGGGACTTGCACTTGAGGACCCATTTTGTTTCATGACTCCAAACATGAATGTGGACATTACTTACCAGTTGCTGTTCTGCAGTGTTCAACAGGACACTCAACATTGTAAATATTAGTTTATTTTGCTTCTTACTATTTTTCAGCAAACAGAAGTCCAGTAACAGGAGAATTTTGCTATTCTCTTAAAGATAAGAGTGCAGGAACAAAAACACGTTTCTGGTTTCCTACAATATATTGGGATAAAAAGATGGGCAGAGGTCTCCTATTTTCTAACTTGTCAGTTTTAGGAATTCAGAAAAGTTGTGCATGATCCAGTAGTGAAGAACAAGAAAGAAGAAAAGACAAGAAAGGCACATTACATCTGCATCTGAAGATGAATTACCCATTTCTAAACCTACATCTTTTAACTTTTACCTCTTTCCCTTTCTAACTCCACTTTGTCTGAGACTCACTCCCCAATGCCCAGATCCTCCCTCAGGATTCCTTGGTTTGGAGATTGCTATTAGTCCTGTCCATGCATTCGGTGATGGGGATGTTGATTTTAATATGTATTTTTGTAACTTGTTTGTTAATGACCTGCTACCACTCTTCTGCACATGTTAACTAACAGAAGTGGTAAACAGAAACTCTTAACAGTTGTGCCCATAGAACAAAGACAAATGGAAAATGCAAAACACTATGGAGAACCAATCAGGAATGTATTTATTGTTCTCTAAATTCACATTTACTTTCTGAAAATGTAGCTGTTTTGACAGTTAGTTAAAAAGAAATCTCCTTCAGTTTTACTCTTTCCCCTGTAAAAATAAACAGCACAGGACATTTCAGTCAGTTTATCTTTGTTTCATTAAGTAGGGTCAGGCAAGAATAAGAGGAAGTAGAAAAATCTGCTTGTAATGTTGGAAGAGGTAGGGTCTTAAAAATCTTACAAAATATGAAAACCATAAGCATTTCTGAAAAGACTAGCTATTTATTATTTTGTGTTGTAACTAGTATTCTGAAATATTAGTAGCTTTTTTGACATTTGATTATTAGGTACAAACAGCACTTTTTCAGGTTTGGAGGCAGGTAATTTACAGCTTATTGTAGGGGAAATGGAACCAGAGGAAAGTAAAGTTAGAATGCTTCATCTACATTTCTTCACCCTTTCTTTGAAGTTTCCTGTTAATATTCAGGAACAATTTCCATTTTCTAATGCTCTTCCACTAGTAGTATTTTAGTTATTGATCTTTGTCCATTGTAAATAAAAAATAAGAAATCTGCTAATGCCCTTTGATCATGGTTCTGTTCTTTCCTCCCAAAAAACTTATACACAGAGTCTTTTCCTTCAGAAGTGAGAAGTATTCCTCATTAGGAAGAGCAGACGCATCCTATCATAAAGGGTTGAGGGTTATAGATTCTTTCAAGCAGTTTTCTCTCTCTCCAGGTACAAATTGTTAAATTCCCAAGCACTGTCAGTGTTCTGGAGTGTTCACATATTTAGAATATAGTGTCATTGGAAGCTCCAGGCAAACCATGTGAAAGAATAGAAAAATGTATTAAAGTCTAAAAGCTAATGAGAACATAGTGCAAATACTTTTCATAACTGTTGCCCAGATTACTTCCTTGGAGGAGTTAGACTAAAGTAGTTACATCAGGAAAACAGGCACACCACAAGTGGGTGCCAGTATTCTCCCTTCAACTCTGTATAAAGTAGAAACACAAAACCCCCAAAAAATGTTTCTTGTACCTTTTTGATAATTTTAATTATTTGAAGGAAGACATTAATCCATATTTCTTTTCATACTCATTCATATTTTGAAATTTTGTTCTAAAGTTCTTTTTCTCTTCAAATTAAATGTATTTCCTGGGGATATATATATCAATTATTTTGAAAGTCTGCAAAAGCCAACAGTGCAAATACTGCAGGCATTTAATAAACACAGAAGTGAAACAATACACTGAAATTGCTTGTCATACAAGATCTTGAAACAAGGGAAAGGTTGTACTCTATTCAGAAAACATTTTCTTGAAGTTTGCATATATCCCTTTTTTTTCCTTGTGAAGTTTTAAAGTTACACACACACATACACTTGCTTGAAGCCTGATGAAACTGAAATGTCAAGTGAGAGTTGCTTTATATCATGTTCTGTCAATCAAAGTAAGCAAGGCTTTATGCATCTGTTGCTAGTATATTGGCACTTTTTTTGAAGAGTGTTTCGGAGGGAGCGAGAATAAATAAAGATCTTTCAGGCAGTTTCTCATTTATGGATGAGGAATCAAAGCAGTCTGAAACTTCATTTTCAGCCTGATACCCTGAAGATTGTTGGCTGATAATTCTGGATGGAACAGCTTATCTGGGAGGATTAGGAAGAACATGGGCTTCCTATTACTGCTGGCTTCAGCCTATTCAGCTGGGCAGACTCTGTCACACATTATCTGTGCCTTTACATATGTCACTAATCTTATCTATATCTTTTCAGCTCCTTCTGTTGAAGCTGTGGTTTCCTGTGCCTAAACCTCCCATTTCTTCATTATACCAGCTGTATAGGCATTAGCCTTCGCTAACAGTCTTTCTGTGCCATGTCATTCAGTAATGGCTAGTAATGCAAAGGTATGAGAAGGTAATGGTTGTGCTTTATCTCAGATCTTACAGGCCTCACATCAATGTATTAAATGCACACCTCCTTCCCACCAGCATCCTCCATTCTCCCCCCATCATTTTTGCCAGTCCGCTTAATGAAATAAAATCACCTCCACAATAGAATATCCCTGCAATCATTAAAAATAGTGGAAGCAGTCAATTTGGGGGCAAGCGTATATGCTGGAAGGGTCAAACTAGTTTTTAACCAACAAAACAAAACCATCCAGATCTTCTGCCATTCTCTCATGGATTCCTAATTAGTGTTACAAATTTAATGATGTTCATCCCTAGGACAAAGTAGCTCAGAAGAAAGAAGAATTAAACTCTCTGAGAGTCCCTGCCCTTTTAAATTTAATAGATGATCCCCATCACCACACCTGCTCTAAAATACTTTCTTAACTCCAGCTGGCTCCCTATCTGCCAGCTAAGCTCTTTTCACTCCTATTCTGCTTTTGTTTTTCAGTTCTCTTGCCACACTGCCACTTCGGTGTCCTCTTTCCTTTCTAATTAATTTTCTGCTGTTTCTTCGCCTCCTTCAGCCATTTTCAACTTCCTCATTCCTTGTTACTGTAATAAAAATTAAAATAAATAAATTTTTAAAAGTGAAAGAAATGAAAGCAACGAAGTACCACTTTACCCATTTATTTTCCCACTAACAATGTTTTTGACTGTAAAGTCTTTGGGGCAGGGACTGCTCCTGTGTGTTTTCATTGTGCCTAGTACAATACACATTTAAAAAACAGAGAAATATTATAATCGGTCCTTATCTTGATGCCTTTTTTGCGTACCATCAGAATGCAAACTAGAAAAACATGTCACTGGCCTCTGAGTAATTACTTATGCAATAATACTATCTAGCACTTTATTTCTTATTAGTAATTCAAACAGATGTATATGTGATTCATTTTAATTACATTTAAATAAAATTTAAATTATTTTAAAGCAGGGAAATTTTTCTTCCTGTTTTTACTGTCCTCACACTTTGTTTTACTTTAAATTGCCAAGTTATTAGGGGCTTGTATCTTGTCTGTTCTCCAACATTGAAACAATAAGCTTTAGCTGAACCTGACAAACATAATTTCTCTTCTTCATAAATAAATGCCTTGAATGTCATGTTTTCCCCATCCCACTACCACAAGTCCAGCCAGGCCCATGTCATTTAGCTCAGACACATTTTTTATTCTGTTACAAGCTGAAGAAAGAAGAAATGTAACCTATATCCCAAACGTTGCGACCTACCCCAGAAAGGGGATGGTAATCCAGATTCTTAATAAATCCCTTGGGGTGGACTGGAGTGAAAGGACACTGAATAATTGGTTTTAGTAAACATATATATGAAGGGGTTTTTTTAGAACAGTTTTGTTTCAAAGGTAAACAGGTATGTTGCCGTTTTGGGTGATATCATTCTATAGCAATACAACATCTATATATATGTTATCTATACAGCAATATCAAAGCATCTATAGTAATATGGCAATATTAAAGCATAACAATAATCATCTAAACAGCAATATCAAAGCATCGTTAAAGCATAAAGATAGCACTTAAGGAAATGCATAAGGGAGAGAAAGGGGAAGAAAGGATAACTGTGGAAAGATGTATATAGTCACCACCCCCTGGATCCAGTGAAGAAACTTGGTAGTCACAGCTTCCATATCTGTTGGATGAAGTGGTGGTCTTGGTCCGTTGGGAGTGGGGGCAGCCCCCATGCAACTCAAAGAAATTATGAGTTATTAGACACTTCCAGCTCAGATGGGAATACCTTCTGCCTCTCAGGGGTGAGGAGTTTTACAATGGAATGTCATGGGCTATGTCAAGAGCCTCCACAAGCCTCTGAGCCTCCTACATCCAGATGCTGCCTATTGTACCAGCATCAGTCTTGGTCCATCATGGTCCAGCATTTGAGGTATATAGCCCAGGCTAGATGCGCGGAGTTCACGTAAAGGGAGGACAATGGCATGATAAAAGGGATTTTCCCACCTCTAAGGACTTGCCTCTTTTTAACCTCTCCCCTTCCTCAGGCAAGCATCTGCACCCAGGATAGCTGGACAATGGCACCCACTTGACTGATTCTTTAGCAGTAATGGTGGGTGTGTGGGTGTGTGTGGGGGGTGTTTGCTGGGTGAGCAGCTGCTTCTTTTCAGTTAACAAAAGTCTTTTGGTGATCTTATAATGTGTAAATCATTAACTGTTTCAGTCTCTGACACCAAAGCTATACAATTACTGCTGAATTATACAGCTGAGATAGCCACAGAGAGTTGTGTTTGCTCCAGCAGCGCTGGCAAGTGCAGAAATTATGTGTTGTAGCAATGGAAGATTACCTTGACTTTCAGACATTTAGAAAAGCTGCTAACTGCAGAACCTGCAAGAACTTCTGGTTTTCAGCATTCATGGTCCCTCAAGGTCACAAGGAAGAATTTAATTTCAGACGCTTCCAGGGAAATTGCTTTCATTCTTCTAATCCAATTTATTTGTTCTTCCCTATGCTCTTGTACATGGACTTTTTCAACAAGCACTGGGATAAACTGAGCATTTGGTATAAAGTTAATTTTGCCCATGCAGTTAGGTATGTCGCCGAGTGAAATGTATAGACCTAAAAAGGGCAAGGCTCATTCTCAACACAGAGAATCCAGTGTTCCATCGGGTGGACCTGTATTCCTTTATGATACATACAATATGAAGAACTATAAAAAAAAAAAATCTCTTAAATACTTAATTTGTAGTCTGCCCTTGTCAGAGTATATGTCACTTACAAAAGGATAACACGTGGCATGTAGACTCATCATTAGCCCAAAGTAACAGAGGTTATGACTTCTAATTCTGCTCTCAGCCCTGCTACAGAGTTACTACATGACCTTGCACAAATCACTTAACCTTTATATGACTAATTTTATCCAACCATAAAACGGGGATAGTAAATTTTTAGCTACACATGGCAGGATGATGAGAATTAATTAATGCTGTTGAAATCCTGAAAGAAGCCTTAATATACAGGGCCTAATTCCACTAGTATTCACTTGCTGACTCTCTGTCTTGAGCAGTTACTTCTAGCTGAGCAAAATGAGTGTAAAACCTACCATCTGGATTTGTTAGCATTGTTCAGATTCACTGTGCTTAGATATGAAGCTCACACAAAACACTCTAGAGAATCAACACAAAAGAAATCTGAAGTGATTCATTACTAATATAACTTCTATGTCCACATACACAGAGAACAACTAACAATGCATTCAGAATTTCATAGGAGGGGCTCCAAGTCAGTATATGTAAAAATAAACATCTGATTAAAAGCTCCTATCTGGGTTACTGCAGCTGCAAGCAGCAGTCAGGTGGCCATATGTCCATGTGTGTGGAAGATAAAGTGTGCACTGTTCATGTTGTTCTTCAACTTCCGTTTTTTTTAAATTTGACACTAAAACTTCACTTCTTCTGGATTGTGAGAGCAAATTTCCAAGATAAAAGCAATAGGATTTTCATTAGAAAACTCAAGTTGGAAATGTAGTATCATGTCACCTACCAATATACTGGAACTTTATGGGATAGGACCATTACAAAATACACAACAGGAAGAGCTAGCTAGTATCCATGTCTAGTAGCTGGAATGAGGGGGGAGTGGTACAGCTCACTTTACTCTGCTGCTGGCATGCTGTTTTACAGTGGGCAATCCAAATCAGTCCTAATCCAATTTCAATTCTCACATATTAAAACATAAAGATATCCTGATACGGCATAGAACAACCAGTCTTCAATCTGTTGTTTTACCTAAAGCATGTATGGGTTTATGCTCAAAGCAATCACTTTATTTCTTTCTACCACTAAGGCAGAACATTCAAGTTACTGTAATTGTTGCAAAACTTCATCAGATTAATAATATATTCACATTAAAACCTGAAGATCAAAGTTATAGAACTGCCAAGAAGGCAGAAAGCACCAATCTTGTCTGTAGATACCAGTAATACAATTGCCTTATACTAGACTATCAACAAACCCACAGATTATTGGTTCAAGATTATGTGTGGTGTAACTGGAAATACTTCATGGCGCGCCCTAACTCCAGCATATTTTCACATTAACCTCAGAAGATTCTTCATCATAAGGAAAAATGAATTCTTTATACAATGGGAGTGGTTAACCTTGAATCTTCAAAGTCAAGATGATTGGAAGATGTGTGTGCAGGGTGCAGAAGGAAAGATTCTACAATTTCCAAGGCATTTGAAAACTGATACATTTCTGAGAAAATGAACAAAATATGTCTCTCTCCGTAGTTTGCTGTTGCAAACATTCAAGAATATTTTACTGTAAAACCTTGTCTCTTTTAAATTATCAAAGCAGGATGTGATCCAATCAGTTAAACTGCAACAAGTCAGAACAACAAAAACACACTTAAATGTCCCATTTACTGAAGATGTTAATTGAAGATAATGATGCACAGGACCTAAGAGATTTGGCGGGAAAAAAAATAAATAGAAATCAACCTCAGCTTAATGATGTCTATGATAAAGTGTGTAGAACGGTGAAGGTTGGTGGTTGTTGAGGAACACATTCAGTTCAGGTAGCTCAACATGCAGCTGCAGTGAGAGCTGCAGGTTGAGCTCTGGGTGGTGAGATCCCTGGGCAAGAGGCCATGACCTCCTGATCCTTTGCATAACACAGGGCCCAGGGACCTGTGGCCCAGCCAGGGCACTGGACGCTGAAGGACACAGCAGCAGCCAATGGCTCCCAGACTTTCCTGCACTTAGACAGTGAGGATATAAAAACCCAAGGGTTCCTTTGTTCTGGCTCCACTCAGAGGCACCTGACTCGAGTTGTTATTTTTTTATTTAGTTATTGCACCATGATTGCATTATTTTAAGGATCAGGGCACCGGAGACTCTGCCATGGGAAACCTGGGATGGAGCTGGTAAGGACACCTGCTCTGACTGTGAGTGTGTGTGGTGTAGCTGTGAGGGGCCTCAGTCCCAGCTCAGGGGGTGTGATAGTGACTGCCAGAGGGGGCCCTGGATGTCAGACAAGGAAGTTTCCTCAAGAGTGGTGACACTTTTCTCTTTATCATTTATTAGGACTAAGAAAATATTTACTTGCACACTTGATTGGAGCATGGTGCTAGTAACATTTAAGAGTTGGACCTGATGATCCTTGTGGGTCCCTTCCAACTCTGAATATTCTGTGAAACTCTGTGAAACTCTGTAAAGTCATTTTACACACTGCTAAAATTATTTTGCACCTTGTACATCTATGTTAATATCAGCACAGCAGAAGAATATGTCAGAAACAGCTAAATAGTGCCAAAATAGTTTACCTTTAAGCATATTTTCCCCTGGGTCAAAGAGAATAAATGTGCTTTGCTAAAAAAATAAAATAATGATAAACTGATAGTAGTAATAATGCAGCACAGACTGTTTCCATAAGAAACAAGTAAAGCTAAGCCATAATACATAAATGCAAAGTATTTTTGGCATTGCATGTTTGTTTCAATAAATAACCAAAAAATTGCATTGACTAATTTCTTCTCTGGCTTCTCCATTTGTTATGTCTGTCTGGCATTCCTTATTCACTATATTCCTTCATCAATTTCAAGAGAGCATTTAAAGAGGTGCTGATTATTAAAGCAGATGAATTTTTCAATTGACTCACATAAAACATACACAAAAGGTTTTCAGATGTGAGGTATGTATCCTGTGAGGACCACCCAAGGAGGTACCCACCTGGTGGCCTTGCATTAAATTCTACTGCTCCCACCCTATCATGCCTCAGCCTGAACCAGTCTTCTCAGTCAGTCATACTCACTCATTCAAGCTCAAAACTGCTCTTTTTCTGGTAATATCCTAAAAGAGTACTGCCTCCAAGAAAAATCCTGCAGCTCTAGAAATTCCCCCTTTTCTCCTAAATGCGAAGAAAGCAGTCACGTCGTCTTATCTTTCCCTTCCTCAGGCTGGTTTGTAGTCTTACCTACTGCATTAACTGACTTTTACAGTATGGCCTTTAAAATGGCAGGAAACTCAACAACTTCATGCATGCAGGTAGTGACCAGGAGACTTTTCACATCATGCAGCTTATGGCATGGACATGGCTTATCTCTCCTTACTTTATGTTCATTTTTAAAACATGTAATAATTTTAAGGGGATTTTCCTGTTCACTTCAGTCCTAATGCAGTCTTAAAAAGCAAGTCTTTTGTAGTAGGCTGACATGCAACTGATGGGACAATATGCTGCTTGCAATACCCTGAGGTGTATTACAACATGCTTCCCACTTCATGTAGTGAACCAGAGTATATAGGTGGTGCTGAGTGTATTTTATCTTAAAACAACCTTTTCTTAAGTTATAATCAGTCAATCTTACTGAAACTGAGTTTTTTGAAGTGGTCATTCATATATGTACATGTGCATTGAATCCAGTATTAGTAAGATACATTTCTGTATCATCAGATGCTTATTTTCAAATGTCTCATTCTGATAAGGGGGGTTTATTTCTCTTATCATGCGTCAAACAGCAAAATAACTGAAGGTGAATAGGTAAAGATGATACATCCTACCTGAGGTCTCCTCATGCACTTGGTAAGCATTTGGTTTTTATAGATGACATTAATGAAATAAATATATCTGAATGAGTGAGTGAGTAAGAGAACAGTATACTCTGTGTTCAAGTGCCTGGAAATACTGTGGCTGGAACTAGCACTTAGCTATGATGGCTATGAAAGATGCCTTTTCACAGTTAGATTGCTTCTGGATGTATCTAGAATGTGGCCTACATCTATTCTAGTAAATGCAAACAATGCTGGAGTGATCCCAACTCCGGGATCCTATTGTCATTGCAGTAAAATATTAGAACATCTTCAACAGACATAAGTGATGGTGATAATAAAGCACTCAACACAACAGATCAAGCCTTACAAGCCTTCTTTTAGTATCTCCATCTGCTAAGTTACTAACTGTTGCATTTTGTGTACACAACATCAGCACCTTTCCAAACATTTAGGTAGAGGTTTTTTCCACATTATCAATAATTTTTGAAAAATTTAGGTGGGTTCTTTCCCTGTCTCTTCTTAATGTGTAGATTTCAGAAGTCACATTTTTGAAGAAGTGGGGAGAGGGAGTATTAGCCTGAAAAATTCTGTATATTCACAATGAATTGTTTTTCATATTCTTTAGCACATTTTATTTACTATTCACTAATATCAGAGGTTAAACAGTATAATACCTTGTATGTTTTACAAAAAGGGGTGATACTATTCTGTTGAATCCATGCTGTATTTGCTATCACTCTTTCACTATATACAGTATTTCTTATTAAAGAAGTAATCTTTAAAATGATCTGCTGGAATTCTTCTCTAAAGAAACACACCTAAGAAGGCTATCTATCCCCCCATAAACCCTTTTCTAGCCTATCATAATATACAATCACTTCCTATAGAGAGCACAGGAAATTATGTAGTCAAAATTTTTGTGGTGAAACTTCTGTTGCAGAAAAGAACCTAAATGAGTGCTGGTTTAGGTCTGAAATGTCAACAATTGTATATTCCACTATTTAGATATTAAAAAAAAACCACCAAAAAGGTGTATTCTACTCATTACAGTGCAGTCAAGTCGCTTACAATAGGGATTATCTATGCAGTTGAATCTTTACACTATTAGATTCCATAGGAATGTTCCCAGCTGTCTTTACATACATAGGTCATAGTAACTTGGGTAAAGTTTTGCCAGAAGCAAATAGCCAAACACCCTGTATGAGGACAATGCATACCCTCCAATCAGGACTTAGAATTAACAAAACTTCTATATGTGAGTAAATTCATCCTAAAAAATTACAAGGATGATTAAACTAAATTAATACTTACATAACATTTCTTTCTATTTGCATTTGTTTACTTAATATAAGAAGAACTGGATAGTTTTCTCCTTTGTTGTTGGAATGATGTGCACTGGAAAGAAATTAAATTGTGTTTTCTAAGAAGTATTAGTCTATGTGCAACACTAATATGCCCTTGAAGTAAAGCAATGAAACAGAAGAGCGCAGATCTATTGGTAATATAGATTTAACTGCTGAATAATTCTTAATTCAGAAAGTAAATATAAAATCTTGAGAATCTTGCAAATTCATGAATATATTTTCATAGGCATAAGTGTCACAACCAAAAAAAAAAAAATATGTAGCAGGCTTGGTGAATTTTGTTGAATGCTTGATAAGTTTACAAATCTTTTATCTTAACACTTACTACAGTTTGAGACTGGTGAATAATTCACAATGAATATTTCATCAGACACATTGCCTTCTTTTTGCAAATAGCTCATAGTTTTCCAGATTTATTTGTTATTTGAAATTATTTTTTTAAACAAGTAACCATGTAGATTAATCCAAAAGCTTTACGTGCAAATATTTGTCAACTTCGTTGGACTGGTTAATTGTGATGAGCCAGATAAGTCACGATGTATTCTTTCTATTTATGCTGTGGAACAACAAGCATATAATTTTGGAAGAAATATTTACACATATGAATATGACATTTAGTTTTAGTGAATACCCCTGCATGTGATAGAGGAGCATGTGTTCTGTGACCATTTGTGCCAGAAAAAGGCAATCATTCAAATGTCTGTAGAAAGCAAACACAAAAGGAGATTGTGATTATCACGTAACCAACACAAAATATAATCTCATTTTTTAAACAGGGGAATGAATTAACAATATGTTGTTGCTAGGGCAGGTAGGTGACACTGGGGATGCAAAGACAATCCCAGTTGCAGATATTTGCATATTATTTGTCTGTGTTCCCATTTTGTAGTTGTTTGGTGCTTTTGGGTACCCTTTGTTAAGACAAAAAATAGTTCCTAGGCAGTAACAAACTAGGCTGATGACAGTAGTAACAGACATCCAATAGTTATCCTCAAAATTCATTTTGTTCCATGCTATGCTCTCTAACTATTGTCCTCAGGGTTGCTTGAGGAGGTGAAAATTACTTCTCACTTTGTAATATGCTTCTTCTATGACGAAGACTAAAAGGAGCTGTGTCAGAGGAGCTGTTGTGGGGACCTTAAATAAGTGGAGGATACCTCTAACCAAGGAAATCTCCCATAACTGGGTCCAGTCAATTTATAACCATTTAACCTACTAGGTAAAAAATTACTGTAATCCAGTTTAGAAGTTGGCATCTGTTTTCATAGAACAATAACACACTGATAACTCTACAAGATTAAAAATTTCTTCCTTCCTACCACATGTGCTTCTTCCAAGTAACTGATCCAGAATGGGCAATCCCCATTGTTGTCTTCTCTTTTACACAGATTGGCTTCTTCATTTGAAGAGTCACACCTAACACCTAACAGCCAGTGTGTTTTGTCTGAGACGGAAATGGTGAACACCACAGAGTATGAGTAATGAGCCAACTGTGCATAAACAAAGATTAGGAAGACAGAGACACCACAGCCAGCTGTGCCTGAATTTTATCTAGACACTTGTCAAAACTGGCTTTGCTAGTACTACTTTCCTCCACATTATACTAAAAGCTGTCACATATACTGTCACATAAATTCAGTCCAGACAGAGAATAAAAGTATGACAATAGCAGGTACTAGTATTAACACATTTCAAAAATCCAGAAGTACAAGCATCTTGATTTACAGAGGTATTTGAAGCACTGTCATTCGATTTCGGTGGGAATTAAGCACCTGACCTGTTTAGGCATTTAGATAAATCTTACTAAACACTCATCTTCACCTCCAGGCAGGAAATAGCTCTGTGTGTCTGATTTATAGCATTTAAAAGAGGTTGCTGAGGCTTTAACTCAACTCTGCCAGCACATTAAATACAGATCCTAGTCTGCATAAGACTCTGCAAAATAGCTGGTTAGGAAATATTAGCTAACAGAGGCTATTACCTTAAATCTTTACCTCCGGGAGTTCTTCAAAGATAAAAGAATTTTCCCTCTCAATGGTGGCAAAACTATTTTACAGATTGTCCAGAAGAAAGTAACAGAAAGCACAGAATCTTTTCTCAGCCACACCAAAACCAGTGATTCTCTTGGCCATAACTGAATTCCACTATTAAGTATGTGGTTGAATAAACATCAGCCAAAATTGAGCATGTTATGATTATTTGGGGATTTCTCGTTAATGACTATTTTGCAGACCACCCAGCTGCATAGACAAAGTATGCAGATCTGAAAATATCCCTATGTATAGTGAAATAGTAGTATTAGGACCACAAGACAGTATCATTTCCCTTGCACTAACACTCCCACTCTAGTTCCTCAAAAAGGAAAAAAGGCAGAGGGGGTAAAGAAAAAAGAAAACAAAAGGCAGGAAAAAAAAGCAGCTGCAGTGCATGCATGGTGTAAGCAGTTTACTAAGGCATTATAGTGCAGTGTCATGCAGGTTGTTAAAGAAAATCTGGGACTCTGGTGATAATGTGTATATTCATTCAGTATAAATGCCTAAGTTCAAAAAACCGTACCATAAATAACAGTTGCAAGGTCAGACTTCCTTTGATTAACTACACTAGTGTAATGAAATCCAACAGAGCAATCACTGAAACATTTACCTCCAAATGTAAATCTTCTTGAACTCTGAAAAAAACCTGTTAGACAATGAGAGGTGGTACATAATACAGCCATATTTCATATCATGAAAGTGGAAGCAGTTGGAAAGAAAAGGGAATGTTAAAAATTTGTTATGCTGTGTTTGGCAAGAATGAGTCATTCGGAGTGTGTCATTCATGATAATCCAACATATTTTTAACCTAAAGGTCAGTGGAAGCATTTTCTGTGGTTATGCCAAATATGAAAGTAAGCACTTATAAGACACTTTCAATTATTAACACAGTACCATAATGTGTCTTGGAGAATTAATCTCAACTTTAAATTGAATGGCATAGGTTGATCATGGTAAGAGAATTTTTTTAGAAGTGTGCTGATATAACCCGTGACACTTTCATTTCAGCTAGGTTGTGATGTTGAATTCCCATATCTCAGGCTTGTCTTAACTGTAGAGGTGGAAGGTGTCTTTTCTACCAAAAGGTAGCATGTGCTGTCTACGGGAAACCTACTGTTTTACCACAGAGCATGAAGATTTCTTCGTATGATTACTAGTCAGGCATCTGGACAGTAGGTATGCAGTTTTTCCTGGGAAACATATCTGCCAAGTGCTATTAATGCTAATAAAAGATTACCTGCACCAGTAGGAGACCTAGACCTGAGGAATTCTTCTCAATATATGACTTAGGACATCACAAGTTTTCCATATGTCATCATTTCCCTGCTGTTCTGCCCCTTTTGTCTGTGTAGTTGACTACAGTCTGAGAGGAAGTTTTTTCAGTGGTGAGTAGAATTACACAAACATAAAACGCAGAACATGGGCAACAGGAACAACACAACCAGAAGGAAAATATTTTCCTTCTACTGTTGCTTACTCAGAGGATTTAATGGGGAGAGACCAGAGAGTAGAAACTGTGCTGAAGATCTCTGCCATTACAGCGAGGGAAACTAAAGTCGAAGACAGCACTGCTGGTGTTGGGATATTATCTTCTGAGATGCATGTGGCCAGAACTAGGGAGACCCTGGAGAACAGGTGCCAGAAACACGGCATTGGGAAAGCATCTTAATGATTGTCTGGTATTTCCTCCTGTGTTAAGTGAGGGAGAGAGTTCCTCTAGCCCTTTCTTCCAGGCTTTCCACCACCAAGTTAAAATATTGGACTTACCATGGAATTAATGTATTCTATTACATACACATTACATATAGACTATAGATCATATCATATAAAGAGATATGATGTTACTACTATGGACATGATCAAATTTGGTGTGAGTGGATCCAATTTCCTCTGCCCATTTACACTGGATCTAAATAGGTACTACAGGATTCAGCATTCCACTATTTAAACTATTTAAACTATTTAAACTATTTAAACTATTTAAACTATTTAAACTATTTAAACTATTTAAACTGATGTTGATCTTGGTAGACTGAAAATGCTTACATGAAGAACAGAGCATTACAATAGTCACTGTAAAATCCATTTGCTAAACCTTGGTGTTCCAGATTGATTTTGTACAATAGTTCAGCACTTGCTATAAAACAAGACTCATAACCAACACAAGATTTCTTTGAGTTATTCCATTCAAAGAAACGAAAGTCTGAACAAAATGTTCTTTCATCAATAAAATACAGCATTTCTTGCAACAAGCCATAGTGTCACAGCTGTTGTGAAGACTGCAAGTTAATTAATGTGAAAGCATATGTGTATGCTAACTTGTAAGATTCAATAACCTTTGTCTTGGCCCAAAGGCCTTAATATAACACCAAGAGGAAACCTCATACAGTGAGTAGAGTGTGTGTTGGGACAGAGTAAAAGAAGTTGCTTGATCACCTTTGTCATGGTTTGAAAATTGCTCCCCCTGGGAGCCGGGGGGCCTATAGGTGAGGTGATTGGATTCCAGGGCAGTCTCCCCTGGAGGGCCAACCCTGCTCGTTTTGTTCACTCCTGTGAAAAATCATATATACACAAACGCTGGAAGTTGCTGGCAATCGGTCTGTCTGGCCGCTGCTGTGTGTGCTGCTGTGTGGGTGTGTGGGTGTGAGAAGGCTCAGGGGTGGCAGGGCCCCCTTTTTTCCCCTCCAGGGAAGGGAGGCCCTGCGGCCCTCAGCTCTGGCTAGGCCAGGGTTGGAGGCAGCATTGGAGTGTTGTGAGAGAGACTCACAACATAAGGTAAGTGGGGAGAGAGGCAGGCAGGCTCCTTGCGAGGAGCCAGGCCCTCTTCCCGCCCCCCTTTCCAGCTAGACTGCGGAGGGGGCTTTCTTTTCCCTCTCACTGTAAAGTGGAGGGGAGGCTCAGCATTGGAGCCAAGCCAAAGTGGATGGGCTGAACGCAGCCCAGCGCCAGGGAGATTACCCCAGGCGAAATTGGAGACAGATCAGAGAAAGGCCCAGAGGTTTAAAGGTCCTCTGTTTCAATACTTGCAGTGATTTAAACAGAGGACAGCTGAAAACTCGGAGGAGGAATGAAGATTCCAGGAAGCGTACACGTGATAAGCTGAACTGAACTACAGCAGCTATGAAACCGAGGTATGAGAGAGAAAATGACACAGCAGAGACTGACACAGACCCAAGGAGCATGGACTCAAACTATTTTCTTGGACTTCGTAAGGAAGAAGAAACTTCAGTAAACAACTGGAGGTTGGTGGGGGAGTGAACCCTTTTCCCTGAACACTCCCACGAGAGGAAGATTAGTTACCTATCAACCTGAAGGGCTTTTCCTGGACTGAATTGAGGGAGAAGCTTAAAGGGACTGATAGAAGTGTGTAGTATTATATATATAGTTCCTTTTAGCTTGTACAGTATATTTGTTTGTGTAAAATAAATGTATATAGTTCCCCTTTTCCCCTGTAGAAGCCTCTTGCCTGAAAGTTTCTCTTTGGTGTTGAGATAAAATTGTGGGAAGGGGTGGGGGAAGCCTGGAAATTGGATTTTGGATTTTTGTGGTGGCTCAAACCACCACAACCTTTTACTGATTAGGAAGGGATGAGACTCTACTGGAAAAGAAGGAGAATTTTTTTTTCCTAACACTAAATCATCTTTTTACAATGAAATATCATGATGGACTCAAGGGACAAAAAGTATAGTTTAACTTGTTTCCAAATCACAGTCAACATCCAAGCCTCAATGTCCATAGACAGCCACCGAAATTCATATTCCAACACCAACATAAGTATCCTGATCAAAGTTGCTCGTTCACTGTTGCCATTAATTTCTTTCAAAACACTGACTGTTAAATGGAAAACATACTGCTTACTACTCCTAAAATATTTTCTATTGTGACTATAAACTTCTCATTGGGTTTTTCTTCTTATCAGTTCTCCTAGTTGATAGATAGCTTGAGACAGAAAAGAAATAAACAGCTCTTTGATTTCCTCAACTCTTCTCCCAAATGTCTGCAGGCAGAGTTGTACAACTTTGTGATTTATATGAGCTTCATTTAAAAGTATCTTTTCCTTAAACAAATTTTGTAAAATGGCACCAACTACAAAATTATCAGCATCTGTATGCAAAATTCAATACCATCACTGATTGCAAAATATTATGGAGAATTAAACACAATTTGATTTGTTGCACATTTTGAAGAGCAGACATGCTATATCACATGGAGTTTGTAGCGTTACGGGTTATACTGTAAGCAGTTTCACTCACATGATATGAGTTTCCTTGGCCACCAAACCTTCTTGACTTTTGGGAGTGTTGTGTACTCACAGGGCACTCCCACAAGCAAGAAAAGAGTGGAAGCAGTATCCCTAAGACTGGGAAAAAAAGACAATCAAGGAATTCTCCTCACACAGACTGAGAGGACCTCTGCTCGATAATGTTTAAGCATGTGTATAAGAGAATAAAGCACGGGTGTAAGTGCCCTGCATGGTTAGTAAATATCACAAATGAGACCCTTAGGAAGGTATGGTTGGTTTTGTTTCACTCAACTCTTTCTTGGGCCATGAGATTGTTATTAGAAATGGAGCAAACCACCTCAGCCAGCCTGTCTTAACAACTTGATTAATCTGTATCCAAAAAGAGGATTTCCAAACCTGCCTCTAATTCATATAAATGGTAGCACGTGATGAAACTGCCTACAACCTAGAGACAGAGTTGATTTGGAGCATACATCACGTGCTTTTTTGCAGAAGGGAAGGCTGGGACCACACAAAGGGAGTCCACCCAATACCTACTGCAGCAGGGAGTCCTGCAGAGAGCTCTCCTGGCAGAGTTCGGGAAGTCACTCTGACTATGGTGAGCCTCTGCAGATTCACTCTTCTGCTTCCCGAAAGACAGATGAACCTTGAAAATCTTTACTTGTTCTTGTCCTTTTTTTTTTTTTTTTAAGGTCTGTTTTCCCCAGACCTCTTATGGAGCTATTTCTACAAAATCCTGATGGTTGCTTTATTTCTGATGGTAGTTGCTGATAATGGACAACTCTAGATTACGAGTTTCCATAAAAGATATACGGCGGTGTGGGGTAGGTAGATTATGTCTATTATAAATTCTTTGATATGTCCCCAAAACAGTGAATAGTGAAAATGTGTCAACATTTGAAAATTTTAAAAAATACATTAAAAAGTTTAGATCAGATTATTGCAGCATTATTTAGGTACAGCACAGTTGAATTACTGCTTTGAAATTTTATAGTGACAGCAGATTAAAGCAGTGGGACAAAAAAATCCCGGTAAAATAACATACCTGTGATAAACCTTCAAGAGCCCCAGTGGTGGGATGGGATAATCTCAGATCAAGAACCAATTTATGAGGTAAGTTTGAGGATCCATAATAGGGGGGAAAAATCAGTATGAGAAAGATTTAGGTAAGTAACACTGTCTTCTGCCAGTAATACTGCTGTATATCCCTCAGTTCCCTTGAGTGATTATGCCTCTATCTGCAGCATTGGGATTGGACACCTATTAATCAGAATGAGAAAACCTTCACATCTCTTCTGTGAAGAACCATGAACTGTGGGACTAAATGCAGGCAAACATCCAGTAACTTTATTCTTACAACAAAGTGACACAAGTAAATATAAATCCCACTAGTGTTATTATAATGCCTGCTAAGCTAATTGAGAACATATTCATTTCTTTAACTAAATAAATTACTGTTCAAATTATATCACTCCAAGGTCATCTCCTTTAGGAGATGTCTAGCACTTGAATTAACTATTCAACCCTTCACAGTAAGTGGCCTCAGCCAATCGATGCCAAAGAAATACTGCTGAAATATGCATTTAATTGTCCTAACACTTTAGCTTCTAAAAACCTTTTCTTTTGCCAGCAGAATTTTTGTTAGCTAATTTATTCTGTAAGGGTGAGAGATTTCTGAGTTGTCTTGAGACTGGTCTTTGTAGACTCTGATCCCAAGAGAGATTACAGCCAACCCACACAGATGAAAATGGTTACAAAAAGACCATTTCTTTGCTAAGGTGGAGCAAAAATTTTTTATTTCATATTCTTTATGTTGTTGATTGTAAGAAGCAAACACAGCTGGATAATTTTTAGGAAGTTTCAAAAGTATACCCCTCCAATGTACTTTACCAGGTTAGCTAAGGACAAAATACCTCCTCTAATGAAGAACTCATGTTTTGCCAAACTCAGAGCTACTACTGCTGAATTAAAACTGACATGTAAAACGTCAGTGAGCTCACTACAAACTGGTTTATTTTTGAAATTATGTGATTCAGTTTACACACCAACTAAAGCCTGCTACAAAAAAATATAAGTTCTTCTGAAAACTAAAGGCTACTTTCCATCCTCCTGATTTGCTAAAACTAATCCTAATGAATCTAAGGTTTGGAAAGCCTATGCCTCATGCTTATAAACCCAGCTTAAGCCCTTTACATAGGTACTGCGTGGGACTCCTCTACTGGAGAACATCGTTCCTTGAGGAACACATGGTAAGTTGTCATTTAGGCTGCTCACATTACATATTAGTCCCTAGAAATAAGAAAACTCTTGACTATTCTGCTGTAAATTGGAGTAGAATTAAATTTGCCATTTATTTGCACCAGTATAAATAAGAGTTCATCTTGGTCCTCCACACAAAATAATCACTGCGTAACTAAAAATTACTTGTCTTTTATTCTTGTAACCTTTTTTGGATTTTTCATGGCTTTCCACGTAAATAAACAAACATATCCAAATTGCAGTATAAAAAAAGACTCTCATTTTGCAATTATTTGTAATATAATTTTCATGAATATTAATTCTTTTAAAGATGAAAATAAAAGTGAGGAGACCCTGCAGACTGGTAGACTTCACACTTTCAGGAAAAATGTTTCATTAATTTTTAAACAAGAGGCATTCATTACTATGCTTTCCATGGCAAGACTGATTTTTTTTGTAAATGATGACCATAATTAAGCCTCTCATAATGAACATTGCTATTACTAAACAGTAAAATTAATATAATGTCTCCACTCTAGGAGACTTCCCTTTTTCATAGAGGAGAAAAGGCAGATAATGACTGAGATTATCATATAATACTATTATTTTTAAGGACATTGCTCAAAACATATATAGACCATATTAATCTTTAAGCAAAACTTAAGGAACTGAATTATTTGTCATTACTCTAATGCAATGTTGATGTTTCTTCATGTTCTAGAGATATATACATGTTAAGTTACACCCAAGTAACATTTTTACGCAGTGTAAAACATTTTTATGTCATTCATGTACTTAATTTAGGCCTGGCAGTACTCTGTATAGACAAAAAATTGCTTGAAACTGATACTAGGCAAATAATGAATGTCTTCACAATTACTTGTAGCTCTATGAATCCTTTTATTTAACTGCAAATAAAAATTGTGTTCAGCTTTGTCTGTGGAGATCTTTGGCAGTCAGCACAAAATTATTCTCAAAGAAAGGTATTTTATCTATACATGCTCCTGTTTTGCTAAGCAGAGGATAAAGACAAATGTGACATATGTGACCACTTCCAGAACTTGAATTCTGAACACCATTTGAGACTTCATAAGAGAAGGTGCCCAGAGAATGTTGATGACTTGCTTATAGTATTTTTTTTAATGTTTTCAGTTGGGTTTGGAAGTGCTTCATGGAACAAAAAGAGGCAAATTCTGCTGAGTTTAAATACTGTTCAGCTAGCAGCAGTTCCTAGGAAAACGCTGATTTAGCTACAGTTCACACATGACACATTCTCTTGCTGTTTCCTTGATTAAATATGTGACTCCATATTCCTATTTATGTTGTAAAATGAGTTGCGGAATTACACATATTTAGTTGATTTTTCTGGTAGTGCCTAAATGACTTTGGAATAGAAGTGGTTTTTGTATTGGAAGGAATGTATTCTTCTAAATTATCTTAAGGGTAATGATTTATAAAATCCTGCTGAAAGCATTCGTACTGCAGCTCTATGATTTTTTCCTACTGTGATTTTAGTGAAAAGCAACATAATTATCAAGCCTGTTTTGAAAAACAAAGCAGTGTGACTTGGGGAAGACCTTCTGGTACATGAATTTGATTCAAAGTGGCATTTTAAAGTTATACTCCACGCCTGGTGAGCTTTTGGTCAAGCTGTGCAGGTCAGATTAGGTTTTACAGCATCAGGAAGTTGGAGAGGGCAGAGAAGAGGGCTTTCCATCACCTCCAGAAGGTTTTCCATCATTTGCAGTCTAAACACATGCCTTATGATGATGTTAGATAGAGATTTCAACAACTAAAAAACTGGAGGTGGCCAGGTATTTTCTGTCTAACTGGATCTTTACAGGTATTAAAAACAGGGTTAATAAATGTCTGTAGCAAAACCCCCCAGAAATTGCCATGGTAGGAGAGATTGTTCATTTTCAAATGAGAAATATTAAAACAGAACATTTTGTTTCAGGCCATCTCAGCCCAAATCAAAAAGTCATAACCTGACAAACTGAGAAGAAGCTTTTCATTTCACATCAGTTTGACATTAACCAACGTCTGTCAGAAGTGCTGTTACCTGCCATGAGATTTTTAGTGCTTTGTGCTGGGGACCTGAAAGCATGTTTCAGCTGTCAAATCCAAGTACATGTCCTAGCCCTGTCCTAGTAAATCTTGTCTGTACATCATCCACCTCTCACTTTTTTCTCTTCTTCTTTGCCATGCTTTCTCTAAGAAAGAAATTGAACTCACTAAGAGTAAACTATGACACAAAACCATCATTGCTCTCACCAGGTCTGGGAACAAGATTGCAGACTGTGCCATGGAGAAAACATGCCCCTTGGTCAGAGCCATGACTTTGCCAGCTGAATACTGCTTTACTTTGCCCTTTCTCCATTAAAGAAAAAGGATCTCTCTGGAAAATAGTGTAATTTTCAGTATTACAGAATATGGCCTACTTGTTTGTAAAGGATTGTATTCTGGTGTTCATTTTTTAACCTTTAAGTAACTTCGAAGGTGTTTGTCAGACTACTGTGGGACAGGAGGTTCGTGAACTGTGTAATGAAGGAAGAACAGGCTTCACTATCTCCTGTCTATCTCAGAGGTGTGTTTTGCGTGTTACCTGCTGAATTCAGAATAGGTCTTGCCCATAACTAAAGCATTTTTGAAGCCGAAAAAAGTAGTTTCCTACAACTGAAGAATAGTTACTGCTACAAGATAATATTAGGATACATCTGCATAAATGTTAAAGACTAAATCTAAGAAGAGATGAACTTACATTGCTGGCCACATAATTTTTTATTACCCGTGTTTCTGTAAAAATGCATAGACAGCTAGAACAAAACATTTTTCTTGAAAAATATTTTCTGCAGCATTGTACATTTTTTATAACAGTCACAGTTTTACAAAAAGTCTAAGGAGGCTGCATATCTGCCATGATTAGCTTTAGTTAAGGAGCATGCACACCAAATTATTCAAATAAAAATGAACATGGAGCATCATAGCCCCCAAATCCTGCTTGAGGCTGCATTTTTGTACATGTTCCCTGATCAACCTTGATTCAACTCAACAGATCTTCCTTGCGTCCTGCAGGACAAAATAAGTTAAACATCTTTCATTATCACCTAGGCACATCCAAAATATACTCTTGTGTATAAAATTATTAGAGTTCATGACAGTATTTTGAGTAAAAAAAAAGATCTGTATGCATTATGTACCATATTGAATACCTGCTGCTCCTCACCAACAAAATATGAGCACACTTTGCAGGACCAGACAGGAAAGAAGCTTGTGCCACAATGGGGTAGAGCCCTTGCTGAGGGTGATAGTGTTCATGCAGGCAGGCTAGCTGTAAGCACAGGTCAAAACCAAGCAGAAGCAGGCAGAAAAGATGTGTGTTTGGTGCTGCGTATCTTTGACTCAAGTCATGTATCTGTGCTGAAGCATGGTTTTCACAGGAAACTAGTATGCCTTAAGAAGTCCTCTTATTCCTCTAGCAATTAGGAAGCAGTGGAGTGGAGAAGAGCACCCTTGGAGTTACCTTTTACCAAGGGATGGGTAGGGAGAATTGACAGCATCAGGTCTAGCTGGGCCAGGGCTTCATGAGAGGTGTGCTTGGTGCCCAATGCCTATCCTGAACTGGGGAAAAACAATAAACTAGAGACTGATTCCTGATATCAGTGTTTCTTTTTAGGGCTGCTGGCAAAGTCACGGCTTCCCCCTTTGGGCTCCACAGCACTGTGAATACTGCTGCTGCATAATAATTCTGCCTAGAAAACTGAAGGTGGTTCACTTGAAAAGGCAGAGGGCATAATAGAAGTAAGGATGAGTTGCTGTAACCAGACAAGAAAAACCCTGTTGGCAATGTTTTTTGCAATGCAAGGATGAGAGTCTTTGTAATTTGAAGAACATGGTGTTCTGGAGGTAGTTCAGAGTGGGAAAAAATATTTAAAAATTTGTCTCAACTGATTAAAAGCTAAATAGAAAGCTAAGGTTGACATAGGGATCGAAGCAAAAGAATAGACTCCTTGCATTCAAAAGAAGTTTTCAGCAAACCCTTTTTCATTTGCTGGGCATGACTGTCACGTTAGCACAGCTCAAGTGAAACATTTTGAATGAAATTTTCTTCACTATGAGAGTTGTGAGGCACTAGAACAGGTTGTCCAGAGAAGTTGTGGACTCCCCATCCCTGGGATTGTTCGAGGGGAGGCTGAATAGGGCTCTGAGTAATCTGGTTTGGTGGAAGATGTCCCTGTTCATGTCAGGAGGGTTGAAAGTAGATGATCTTTAAGTTCCCTTCCAACCCAACCCATTCTGTGATTCTATGATTCTGTGAAATAAAAGACAAGCAACACCATCTGTTTATGGTCTCTTTATGGGTAGTAATCTCAGGAACAGTGTCAAATACCACACTTGTTCATGACTTGAAAACCAGGACCCATGTACTTGCAGCACTCTTTCTCTATTTTTATACAACAAAAACCTAGATAGAAGTTCGAGTCTCAAACATTCGAACTCAAAAGTTCGAGTCTCTGCATTTTTTCTGGTGACATTGCAACTATTCATTCTACAGCATTAACTCTGGAAGAAGATAGCTGCTTCTGAAATTGCAGAATTTTTGGGATTATGGAATATTTTTCTTTGGTTATGGTATAACGATGGGTTCTTAATTGCATGGTAAACTCAGCCAGTTGGTGGAAAACCATTAACAAAAATATTAACCACCAGTGTTCTGCTATCCTGGTATGAATATATTGTACAAACCCAAAAGAACCAGCTGAAACAATTCCAACTGATATGCATTTGAAATTCAATGTAGACATATCAGAGAGTTATACTCAGTGCTACATGAATACAAATATTAATGGAGGTATTCCGAAATGAATGAAAACAATGATGACCAACAGATTGAAAACGCTGTTTGTCATAGCATTTGATCTGGCTTGAATGACATTATTTTGGAAAAACTTCACAGGCTCAATTGTGTTTTACATTTTAAAATATTGACATTGTCATGACAGACCATGCTGAACAGAACAACAAATTGGTATTAGAAAGCAGATAGTTCTAGGACTGAATGCGAAATTTAATGTTCAAACTACTTCTGCATGGAGTAAATACAACATTCTCACTTCATACAAACTAAGTAGCAGGGCTTTGCTTTGTGATACTAATGGTGAGAATGAAAATTGCAATTCCAGACTGGGTAAGCCTGTGTAAAAAGATTCCCCTGAAATAGCTCCAAGTAATTAATTCCAAGCTTAGGGCACACTGACAAAAGCTAACTGTCCTCTTTATCTCCTATTCTTTCTCACTGTTACCCTCAAATCCTTCCACTAAATTGTATTTGAGGGCAGCAACCCAAGCTCAAATACGATGAAACATTCTATTAGCAAAACAACTTTTAATTGGAAAAATATCAAATGCTCACAGGAAGACCTATCTTAAAGTGCAGTGGTTTCACCTGTACTTTCCAGAAAAATGTTGCTGAGTTTTGATAAAGAATTTCTAATAAAAAAAAGAGGGAGCTAGCCATAATTTAACATACATCTCCAACTCAAACACAGAACTGATTTAGAGCTACACCAAGAGTCAGCCTGAGAGTTCTGGATATCATTGTCTTTTATTATATGGTCACAAAGGATGCATTTTGTGGCCCAATGTTAGGGAAAATCTGGGAGATGCGTATAAACACAAATTTTGTGCGTTCAAAAAATCCTTCCTGACTTTGGGGTACTTGTTCTTGAAGTAATCAGATAACTGTCAAAAATGTTAGTGTTACACTGGTAAAGAAGAGAAGATGATGTTAGGGTCATAGTAAGATGCACATTTGTTTCCAGTCTGGTTTATTTCCAATGTTTTCCATAGATTGCAGGCCTCCCATTTTATTAGACTTTGAGACTCATCCCTTAGCTAATAGATGTGGAGGGGGTTTTTGAAGACATCAGGGGTGAATATCATTAAACAGAACGATGATGAACACTTTAAAACTAACCGTAAAAAAATAGCCAAGGACCTTCTAGTAGACAAGCTACAAGCCACACTACTAGTAATTTGAAAACCTAACTTTTTATACAACTAAATTTAGAATAAACTGATATGGGTTTATCTTTTCCCTTAGTTTCTGATGAAAAGGTGCAAAATGACAAAAGTGTCAAAATTTACTTTGAGTTCTTACAACATAGAGGGAGGCATGCTAGATTTTAAAACCAATGTTTTCCAAACAATGTGCTTTCATTTCAAATACCTGTGTTTCTATGCAGGCAACAAAGTGCACTTTGTTGAATAGCAGGATTATTATCCTTCCCCAGATTGGAAAGTCCTTCACATAGAACCTGCATATTTAAGCTATGGTATCAGAAGACATGAAACAACCGCTAATATAAAAAGACAAGATGAAAACACAGCAGATCACTTTCTGACTGGGTTGTTTTGAGAAATGAGAATTGCTGCTAGCCCTGATACCTCACTGATGCAGCACATCCAGCAGCCTCCTGCCAGGAAGTCTTCAGTAGCTCAAAGAGGAGCAAATGCGAGAAGCAATGGCCAGAGAGAAGGACACAGGGAATTACAGTGCTGCAAGGCTATGGAACAAGCTACCTTCTCTCTCTATTTCTTTTCAAACTCTAAGTTTTCACCTCTGGCTTCTTAATTATCTTTTGCTTTTCTTTTTTTTTTTACCTTTTCTTTTTTTTTTTCTAGCTCGAAAGTTATTGCATAGTCTTTCCCTGTCAGTTCCCTGCTTTTTTTCGCCCCTTTACTTCTCTTTTCTCACTTAGACTTTCCTTTCTCAAACTCGTCCTTATGCTTACTAGAAGGGAGAGGAGAAAGACCAGCCATTCCCATACTGGTGATTCAGTTGGAGATTGGTCACTAATAGCTTCCTAGGAAGCGCAGACTATGTGTAAAGAAAGGGGAAAGATGATGTGAAAAGCATCAAAAACATCTCCTTCTTGGCCTCTGACTGCTTCCTTTCATAATTTTGATCTTTTCCTCCACCTTTATTTTTTTTTTTCAATGAGGCACATATATAAATGTGATATATAATTTTATCCTTAGGGAATGGGGAGTAAGGAGTCATAGGACCAGCTGCAGCTCTGGGTGTGCTATGTGTATGGAAGAGCTCTGGCTGTATAAGCCAAGCTTGCTTCCCCTCTCCTGCACAACAGCATCCAAGGCCTGAGGTAGGCTGGGAAATAGGGGAGACAGATGATGGATTACTATCTACACAGATCAAGGATGTGCTGCTCCTATAAGGAGCCCTTGCTCACAGAGATTAATGGCTACACCAGGGAAGTGGATGTCAGTGGGAAAGACTGGGTTCAGGGCTGGGAGGGCTCAAGGAGCTCCAGGGCCTGGAACAGAGGGTCATGCAAAGGGTTCTGATGAAAAGTTCTAAGAGGCGAGGGGTCAGTGAGGGTTTCAGGTGTCCCTGCTGGTAGACAGGTACAGGATTTGGAAAGCAAGAAAAGGCAGAGTTATTATAAGTGGAAATATGTAGGGGAGGGAGTGGGAGGCTAGATTTTGGACTAGGTCAGAGGTTGGAAGGAAATGAAAAAGAATATTTTTGGAAAAAAATCTGAAAGTTTGAGAGCTAGAACAGTTACTTCATTGCTGGCCGGAGAGAAAGGAAGCAGAGGTTAAAGTGTAACTCTCTCCTTGACCCTTACAAACAAGCTTCTTGGAGGCCAAGGGGAACAGTAGAGAATATTTTGCACTGAATAACATTCATTTACTATCTTTTATTCCTCCAAGTATTAAAAGGTGAAAGACCAAAGAAGCATTTAGAAGCATAAAATTTCTCAAATTTGAAGGGACCCACAAGGATCAAGAATCACAGAATGGATAAGTTTGGCAGGGACCGTCAATGGAGTCATCTGGTCCAAAATCCCTGCTCGGGTAAGGTCATCCTAGAATATATGGCACAGAGTTGTGCCCAGATGGTTCTTGAATATCTCCACAACCTTTCTGAGCAATCTGTTCCAGTGCATGATCACCCATGTCATAAAGAAGTTCTTCCTCATATTCAGGTGTAACTTCACGTGCATCAATTTCTGCCTGTTGCCTCTTGTCCTGTAGCTTGGCACCACCGAGAAGAGCCTGGCTGCATCCTCTTGGCACCCTCCCTTCAGATGCTTGCATACATTGAGAAGATCCCCTTCCCATTGTCTCAACCTTTCCTTGTAATCGAGGTGCTACAATCCCTTAATCATCTTTGTAGCCCTCCGCTGGACCTGCTTCAGGAGCTCCATGTCTCTCTTGTCCTGAGGAGCCCAGAACAGGACACAGCATTCCAGATTTGGCTTAACCGGGGCAAGGTAGAATAGAGAAGAGGGGTAGGATCACCTCCCTCAACCTGCTGACAATGCTCTTCCTAATGCACCCCGGGATACCACTGGCCTTCTTGGCCACAAGGACACACTTCAGGCTCAGGGACAGCTTGTTGCCCAGCAGGATCCCCAGGTCCTTCTGCACAGAGCTGTCTTCCAGGTCAGCCCCAGCCTATACTGATGTCTGAGGTTATTCTTCCCTACTATTTTTCTATTTGCCTTTGTTGAATTTCAGACAGTTCCTCCCTGTCCATCTCTCCAACCTGTCGGGGTCCTTCAGAAGGGCTGCAGAAGACTCTGGGGAATTGGCCACTCCTCCCAGCTTTGTGTAGTCAGTGAACTTGCTGAAGAGGCATCTACCTCTTAGTCCAAGTCGTTGATGAACAACTTAACACTGGACCCAACATTTAGCCTTGCGGGACACCACTAGTGTGGTGATCTTCCACTAGACTCTGTGCTACTGACCATAACCCTCTGGAATCTGCTATTCAGCCAGTTCTTAATCCACCTCACCATCCGTTTATCCAACCCACACTTCCTGAGCTTAACTATAAGGATATCATGGGAGACAGCGGCAAAAAACAACCAAGTCCAATTACCCACTCCTCACAGAATTACCTAAAATTAAACTATATGTCTAAATCATTTAGTGCTCACCAGTGGAGATTGAGAAGGCCCAGCAATCATCTATTTGGTGATCATAAAAATACATAAATCTCAGCTTTCCAAGGTCTAAATGAGAAAATCAAGTTGTGTAAAAACTTTTGATGGGCACAAGATTGAAACACACTTTGCACTAAGTGTAAGGTTGGCTGAAGACATCAAAGACTGCCCTTAATTTCTGAGACTAAAAGCTATGATATATTTACAGTGGAAGTCTCTGGTTACTTTTGTTTTAAGAAGTGCATCAAAATTATATTATTTAAAAGTTAAATGCTTTTATGCTGAAAAAACCCCAACACAACAGACAAAAACATCCTTTGAAGAAAATTACAACATTGTTAGAATGATATCTTAGTTGAAATTTCTCTTTAAAATTAGTGTCTTATTTAATTAAATTAAAAGTATTTAAAAAAATAAAGAGAAAGACTATGAAACCTGTATGTCAGTGGCATATAAAATAGCTACTTTTTAAAAATTATTTTCCAGGTAGGCTTGCATTTTCCAGTTGGTTCCATTTTAAATATTATTTTTCTATACACTAAGTTAACATCACAGTCAAACTAACAAGCACAGAATGCACATTCTTCAGGAGAAGGTTTACCCCCTTCACAAAAGAAGTTAACTATGAAGAGAATCCAATGCTAATGTTAAATTAAGGCTTTATGCACTGACTGTTCAATTACTGAGTAAATATGCACTAGGTGTATGCTTCGAATACTGAAACAAAGAATTGCTTCCTAAGGTGAGATAATTCTGTGCCCTTTCTATTAGCATATTGTTGTTTGATTTTGTTTATTCTTCTACCTCAAACTCTTTTTCAAAGTATGTTAAAAAAAGCTCAAAAGGCCTGGGTTGTGTATAGTATCTTTTTAATGAAGAAATAACTTTAAGCACTTCTGAGTAGATATTCCAGGAACTACTTTTGGAAAACTTCTCTTAGATGAAATATCCTAAAGGCACTGTCCAAAACTGGAGAAACATCAACAAATGAAGAAGTAGCTCGCAGTGTTGGCAATTTTCAAGGTACCAGACAGAAAATGATAAACAGCCCAACACAATACTAAGGAAACTCCACATGCCAAGTCATTAGTCTGCACTCCAGCAAAACTTAGTGCCTCAGTAAAAAGGGGACTTTGGGTTATAAAGAAGAATCTTTATGTTTCTTTTGTGTCATTTGCAAATCACTTTGTGGAAATCTGTACTAAGAGATGTTAATTTCTCAGGTCACATAACCATTCTCCTATGGAAGGAAGTCAAGAATGTATGAATTTGTAGGTCATTAAAGCTGAAACTCTTGATCTTACACTGTGCAAAACATTGTAATTTACTGACTACACTTTAGAGTGCTGTGGTTTTCAAACTGTGCAACTTGCATTGCTTGTGATTCACAAAGACTTCTTTGTTAATGCTCAGAATGACACATGAAACAAATAGCAGAGTTTGAGGCTAAAAAGGAACCATTTGACCAGAATGTCCTTTATGATTCTGTCAGACTAGAGGAAAAAGAGTCAATTAGGTAAAAAAATTAAACCTTACTTTGGAATGTGGTGCTAAAAATAAACAAAAAGGGACAGCAGTGTATGTGAAATGTTTATTAAATTAATATTAGACATAATTTATTATTTTAATGTTTATTATGAAATATTGCATGCTATTAGTTTTTGTTAAAACTAATGTTTTGTGGGACACTGTAACATCCTTAACCAATTGCAGCTTTCAGGTGTCATTCTGGACACATTTAAAAGCTTGAACCATGATTGAAATATAAACCGAGAGAAACCTTCAGTGAAAATTTTGTCCTTGGTTCCTGAACCTTTGGGAATCAAATAATGGATTATCCTTTCAAACAGTCATAGTAGAGAGTAATGACAAAGGATGAAACAGCTGACAGAAGAATGTATTCCAAATACATGAGGCTTTTGTTCAAATAAATAAGGCTGAGTATTACTTTCTTTTCTCCCTTCCTCATGGTCTTTTCCTCCTTCCTTCCTTCCTTTCTTCTTTCCTTCCTTCCTTCTTTCCTTCTTCCTTCCTTCCTTTCCTCCTTCCTTCCACACAGATCTATACAACTATTAGCAAGCTTATTCAGTGAATGAATTTAACACAATGTTTTCTGTTCTGTTTTCAGTTACCTTATGAAAAAAAAGTATCCTTCTGAATTGCATGAGTAATTGTTAATTCATTTTCCTTATTCTACTCTTGAGATAACTTGTTAAATTAATCCTGTCTTCATTTGTTTTATGGTGCCTTCATGTTTAAATGCTGATTTTGTGAACATCTGTTTCAGTCACTGTTGCAAAGCCATTACTTTTATGAGCCTTATGTATTTTAGATAGATTTACTGTTGACCTTTGTTAGGAAATTGAATGTTTTTGTTGTTACTAACATTTCTATAACTGATATTGTTGATATTGTTTGTGCCATGAGGGTACTTCCTTTAAGTGAAATACTGCATCTTGGATGGTAATCTGCCTTAAAATTATACTAAATCATATAAATATTATTTAACTTTTCTTAGCTTTGAAACAAAAAGTACCATTAACCCCCTCAGTACTAGACAACTATGAGCTGACACTTAATTCAAATACACCACTGGTATAGTTTTTAAATTTCTTATTTAATCATTTTCTGTTGTTTCCTCACTATCATTTGCTATTAAATAATAAAAATCAGATCATTACACTGTTTAAGTCACTGTCATATGACTGCTGAGAAATTCAACACAGTCTAAGATGATGAAGAACTATTTTTTATCCACTGAAAAAATGCATTCTGCTGCAGAAAAGCAGCATGGTTGAATTTGTATGTGTATTTGTATGCAGAGAAGTTAACTGAACCAGAGGAAGTGTCTGCTAAAAAGGTTTGATCCCTGGCATATACAACCTGCCATATTGCCTGCGGAGAACTTCAGTTTTCTCTGAAGAGCAAACTATTCTCACTATCATGCAGTAGACCTTTTGTTGTAAATCCAGGTTCAAGTGCATTGTTTCAGAGAAACAGTATGTCCCTGACAATTTTCCCACTAAGGCTGAGTTCAACTCAGTCATCCTTAAACAGAGCATAAATTAATTGTCCAGTGAAAGTGATGAATATTTTAAAGCCCTCAATTTCTTGAGTGCATGGGATGAATTCTCTTTGCCTCCCACAGCAGGCAATCCTAGTTTAACACATGGGCTAGTGTATCTACTTGGTAGCCAGTGGAGGCTATTCCATTTAAATCATGTTAGACAATACATTGATCATTCCCAACCTGGTGAATGATAGAGTCCCATTCCTGTTTCTTTCTATAAATCTATGGGCAGAATCACAACACAGTGTTGAGATGAAAGAGCAAGAGTGCTCTTACTGTATTTTCCTATTGCTGATTAATTCTTCTTACTATAAAATCATGTTGATAATATTGTGAAACTTGGGACTGAAGTTCTACCTCACTATTAAACACCTCAAGATCAATTTCTTGTCAAGTTTAGACAAAATGCTTTGGGTATTTTTGAAAAAGTATTTTGCTTGTGTTAAATATACTGACATTATTTTAAGGAACTCTGAAACACCAACACTTTGATTGAGCCACTTGAAATATGGCAGGTGGAATAATCTGCAATGAAAACACACTTTCTAGCATCTGCAGAGAAATTTATGTGATATATCTAGTCAACATATAAGCCTTTGAAAAATTGATGTTAAATGTACACAGAAGAGATATTTTTTCAATATCAGTTCAGAAGTTCAGATTCCCAAAACCCATGGATACTTGAGGCATTTACCATTTATTCAGGATGCTCAAGGCTCCTGCAGCTCAATCTCCTAGGACTAAGTAACAGACTCAAGGAAAATAAAGATGGAGACTTCATGGAGAATTATGGAAAGGAAGTCAGTTCTGCTAGCTAGCCAGACCAGAGCAGAAGGGACATCAAAAATAGATAAGAAAATAGTTTTTGGGTGAAAAATGCAAAACAGTAGAGACTGTTTTGAAGAAAAAACTGTGATTAAAATAGTTATGTGATTCCTGCAAGAAGGAGGAATCCACAGGATTTGACAGTAACTAGGCCATGAAGAAGAATTGTAATGATGACAGTTAAGTGGACTGAAAAGAACCAAGCTGGAGTGGTTGTGAAAAAGCCAAATCTGTTGCAGAAGAAATTGTGCCTGCTCACATTCTCTGAAGACCAAAACAGATCCAAGATACTCTCTCTGCCAGCAAGCATAGCAGGTGTGATGTCTATTGCTGCCCCTTGGCTCCAGTAATAGAGATTCAGGAAGGCAATGCTCTTCATGTCTCTCTTTGATACCACGTGGTTTTTAGGATTGAAAGACCAGAGGAGTCAGTGCTCTGGAATGCTTCTTGAAACTTCAGAAAATTGCATACAAAGTACTCCCTGAAAGAATAACTGGTGGGATTATGACCACTCAGAAATAAAGAAATACTGATATTGAGGTTGCCAGAGTACTTTCAATTTAGGTCACTCAAGCATAGTTCCTAAAATACCATACATTTATTTTCAACTCATTCTCAGTATAAAGAAAATGCTTGATCTAGGTGTATTTCTCCAGTTGTCAAATAACAGAAGGGATGCTGATTAGACCTCTGTTTCATCTGCTGCAGGAGTTTTGAGGGTGCCATTGAATGGAACCAGTGGAAGGGCTAATGGAAGACTAAAGTAAACCTTAGTTCTGAAAGCAGTGCTGTGGCAGTATCTATATTTCCAACCTGTCCTGTCACTGCTGCAGCATTTTTGCTGTTCCAGAAAAGTTATAAACCAAAGTTTTCCTAGGCAGCACAATTGTGCATTTTATGGGTGGCATTAAATCATCTGCAAAGTGCTGAGCATTCACAGCTGTAAGCGAGGTCAGTGATCCAATCCTCTGAATCTAGTAAATTATAGAAAATGCTAATTATGCTGAAAAAGCTAGTCACATGGCTTTAAATTAGATACCTATAATGAATGTACATTTGATAAGAAGTTCAATGTCTTAGGGTAGAATTGACAATGTTTTTGAATGAGAAACTCAGAAGGGAAGCCTGGACACCTACACCCTCTAGGCTGTTTTGAAACAATCATCATATAAGTGGTTTGCCTGGTGGTAGAAATTTTTGCTTTTCAAAGGTAATTTTGCAATAACATAAAAAATGAGAATCGTGGGCAGTGGTGCCCAAATTGTCTCTACAGCAAAAACTTCTCTAATTATACAGGGTAGCTTTCTTAACGGCCTCAGGTTACACTAAAGATGTGTAAAACCACAAGTATTACCTTGCTGATTATCATTGTTTTACATAAGCAATTTCTGTGTTTACTGCTATGAATGTGAGTGTGCAGCTATAGATAGTGTCAGCCCTTTAACTCTAGTAAACCAAGGTTCCTTTTTTTTGTTTGTTCTTACAAAATGCTTTGAAAACTTTTGATTTTCTGGACTGAAGCCTGAGAAGTGCTGAACAACCTCTGCTGTAGAAGAGTATGTAATTCAAGCCTACAATTCACCTTGAGTCCTTAAAATGAAATTCACATTCTGAATTTTCTTTCAGTTATAGAATTTGCATGATAATTTATTTTTGAAACATATAGCCCAAATGAAAACCACCATACTACCAAAAGCTTTTTGTAGACAGGGAAGGCAGTGTGGTAGAGCTCTACCAGAATGCAGCACTTTGCTCCATCTAAATATATTGGCGCATCACGAAGTATTCTGCCAATTAATTCTACCTGCAAGGTGAATTTATTTGTAGGCTACCTAAAAATGTCCCCTTTTCTTCAATTAGTTTTTCTGCTAGAAAAAGACAAAAAAGTTTTTATATCATATACATCAATCTGAATTTTACTGCTTTAGTTTCATTAGGTCAAGATATATCATGGTCAGAATGAGTTCCCCTCTACTTTTGACTAAAGGCTGAGCTGCATACCTGCAATAATGATAACACTGGAGAAAACACAGCAGGCATTCCTATCTGCAGTGCTGAAACTGCCCATCTGACCAATACATCAGCACAGCTGAAAGAAATTTAACTAGGCTTACTAGCAATATCACCCTCATAAGACACAAAACCAAAAAAAAAAAAAAAAAGATAATACCCATCTGTCTCCAGTAGTTTCAGTAGTTTGGGTGTTCAATACCTGAATCAAATGCCTGCATAAAGCTCTACACAGGCCAGCCCTACCTGATCATGCTACAAATAATCCTCAGCATGGCTGAAAAACCACGGTTTTTCACCGATAACTTCATTATGTATTTCAGTGGGGCACAGTAATTTTCATATAGTGATTTGTCTATAAATAGTTATGGTAGGACTTTTTAACAAATTGGTTGATTTACTGAAACCTCTTTCTAGCTTTAAGGATAAAACTTACTGCAGCTCTTCGATAATCAAAGGTACAATTCTTTGTTATTTTTCTTCCCCGTGAACTTTGGAAATAGAAGACCATAGCCCAGCAGAGACATTTTCTCTGCTAAGCACTTAAGTGTGTTTCTGAAAGTCAGGAATCATTTTCTTGGACTCATTATACTATTGCCTGTAGTTAAATATCCAGGCAGAGCTGCAGTAAAAAAAAGGTAAGAAAGTCTCCCCCAACAGAGAAAAAAAAATCTGTGAAGCCTTAACACAGTTACTTCCAGAGAGGATAGAAATATAAACACAGTGTAGAAGAAAGTAGAGTTCTGCTCTGATGTATTTACAACCCCAAATACAAGAGGAGAGGAAATTATTCCCCAGGAACCAGAACACATTGCTAAGGCTTTGCTTAGACACATATTTTGAACCAAGATCCAGTTTCTTCTGTTGGTGCCTCTGACCCCAAATACATGAACCTGCCAAGATACATTTAAAGTTTCTTCCATTTCAGTTGGATCCATTTTAATGCATTTTAATGGCCTACTGTAGAGGGAACAGGCACAAAGGTGTTGACTATCTAAGCCAAAACTGAAAGAAAGTTTAGTATGAGCTTACTATTACTGCAAATAAGATAGTATAAAAAAAAATTAATGCAGTAGTCTTTTAATTTTTTATTATTATAAAAGACATTAATTACAGTATCCAAAAGAACACTTAGGCAGGTGAATGAAGTTTTGGCTACTACAAAGAGTACATAAGTCACTATTTACTCTGTCCTTATTGCAGGAAGGATCCCAACAGTATATTTTCCAGTATTTTATCCTAACTAGTTTTCAAAATCTTGTGATAAATGGCTGAAGCTCCAACAGAGAGAGTAATAATGTTTTATGGCTGAAGTGTATTTCACTGTCTGAATAAAAAATAATAAAAAAATCCTTTTCCTCTGTTTTGAATGTCATCATTTTATTCCTTATTATAGATTTAGTCCATCTTGGTGTTTCCATCTAGTGTTTATCATCATAGGCTATTCTTATACCTTATTCCGGTCATAGTTTTCCAACTTCAGAAAATTAGATCAGGACTTTCAAACACTGTAGGGAGTTTATCCACAGAAGTGCCCTTAAAACTCTTCTCAAAACCATATTTTAAACCCACTGTACTGCTTTGAGAATTTTAGTCTTGATTATTAGTTTCTGTGGCCCAATGGGTTTTCCTACACTTTTCTGTGTTCTTTATAATGTCCCAGTACATACAATTGTCATACAAGACTTTTCAGTTCTATTTACAGAATTTCCATCTACTTCCTCACTCCAAGCTTCATAACACCTTACGTTTCATCTTCATTAACATGAAGTTTGCTGCTGAATGGTTCATCTGACTGATCAAGTCAACCTATTTATGACTATCTCCTTCCCCCATGATGGTCTTCCAGCCTGATTAAAATGGGAACCAGATCTTCACATGGTGTCTAAATTAGTGCTGAGGTGGGCTAAGTTGCACATTATGACAAACTGATGCTAGAAAGAGAAGATGAATCTTTCATTTTCATGTTTGTTTTTATTACCTTTTAAATACAATGCAAGAACAAAAGTGATGCCCAAATTGTATATATTAGTGTAAAATGCATACATTTTTCTGAAGTAATCAATCATCAATTTACAGATTAAAGACACACATAACAAAATCAAAAGGCAAAAGCATATTAAACTACATTCTTAACTTCCTGATTAAAAATACTGTGCCATCAGTTGCTTAGAGCCTTGTAAAAAGCCTGTCAAAAGACTACCATACAGCATCCAGAATGATATAAATGTATACAGTATGCAGTTTTAAAAATGTTCTGTTCCATAATGGTGTTTTACACGTGAAAGTAGATGGATATAAGCAGTATTAAGAGAAAAAAATATTATGTCTCTGGAATTTACATCTAACACCAGAATTTTCAAGAAGTTTGAGCACAGCAGAATGTAATCAGAAATAATATATATCATGATGCAGAAAACTTTTAAAAACTAGTGGAAAAGTAGTTTCTAGTTGTTTTTATACCATGTACAAGACATCATGAGTGGGCCTCATAGGAATGGAACACTATCCTAACAGTTTCCAAAATAGTCCAGCTGAATTTTTAATAGCTGGAGAAGGTAAAAGTAGGCAGGAGAAAGAGCCTGTGATTCATTACCCTCCGATGAGATACGGCTCCAGAGGATGGAGAACCAGCCAAGTTTTTACAAAGCTGAGTCACTTCTTCTCCAGCCACAGTAGGCAGCAAAAAGAGAGTGTCATCAGCACTGATACATCTGAGAATTACTTAAAAGGAGGAACATTTGTCATTTTCATGCTAGCTCAAGGAATGTCTCAGTACTGAAAGACATCAAGGACTCTGAGAAGTACTAAAACAACCTTGTTTCAATTGTGACTGTAAAAAAATTATCTACATATTTCAAGTTTGTCTCTTTGTAAGGGAAGTACAGATGACAGGAGTTGAAATAATATATATTTTCCTGACAAAAACAACATATAAATCTCACATTGAATGTAATTTCTCAATATTAAGTTTCATAGGTTTAATCTTGTGTTGAAAAGGAATAAGCTCCTCCCTCCATCCCCAATAAATAAATGCCCACATCTCACCTTAATACTGTGAGAAACTGGTTTTGACAACCATGCTGATAAAACAAGAACTGGTCATAAAGAACCCATATCAGTAAGTTAGATTAACACTGAAGTACTGGAAATATATCTGTAGTTCAGAGAAACACCATTTCTCATTTAAAAACTTAATATTATTTCAAACAATCAGGGGTAGAGGGAGAACTGAAGACAGAGATTTCTCTTCTTTTTTACACAAAGTAAATTATAAGATCATACAATCAATATGCTCGGCTACCTGAGCAGGATCCGGTGAACGTGCATTAGAATTTAAAGAGGGTAGTGAAGGAGCACACTTAGAAAAATCAAGTCACCCCCATGGCCTTAAATACTCTGACCAAAGAGAAAAAGGGTAAGTGAGAAAAATCCATTAGAGTGTTCTGAATGAGTGATGATAGAGAGGTGATAAGACTTCAAGAATATCAGGCATAAAGATTGACCCTCCATGAGCACCCAAATGAGATAATGAAAATAATCCAGAATTAGATAAGAACATCTATGTCTGAACTCATAAGAAAATCAGGCTGAGACTTTTAGAGCTGCTCTGAAACATACAAATGCCTTATTCCCGTTCAATTTAATTAGGTGACTGACTCCCTCGCTGCTGCTTGAAAATTCCAGCCTCTGAATACACTCACTCCTGATTGCTTCCATGCCTAAAGTGTTGGCAGCTGATTAAAAGGTTTCCCAGGAGTATATTTTGTTAAGTATTAGTGAATTATATACAGTTATAGATAATAAATGCCCAGTTTAAGAAAACCAGAATGTGTGAGACATGGAAAATATTTTCTAAACCACATTGTATCCCTGAAAGAAAACCAATTGTACCTTCATCACTGTGATATTTAGTTTACATGTGCTTTAGGATATCTCAAGATTTCCTTGAAATGAAAATGCTCCACACTAACTTGAAGGAACTAGGCACAGACCAGTTATAAGCCATGCAACTCTGTTCGCATGGAAGAAGCCGTCACCAGGTAAAAGTTCCTTCTATCCTAAAAAAGGTGAAGAAAAATTAAAAGGGAGTCATCACTCCACTACTGCCAGACAGCTGTAGGAACTTCGTAGCAGTGGAACAAGATTGCCTGAAGAAGAAGTGCACTTATAAACTTTTGCAGAATAGTTCCATGGTTAACATGTCATCCAACCTGCCCTCTAGGATGAGAGGTGTTTGAGGTGCAGAGAGAAATAGCCTTAAGTACACTTTGTCCCCATAAATAGCAACTGATTAGGAAGCAGAGGAGCCCAGATTTCCAAGGAGGTTTTCCTTTTATGTTACGTGTAAGGTAAAGCATAGGAAGGTATTCCTCTCAAGAATGCCAAGGGAGTGGAATGATTGAAAAAAAGGTTTATTTCAGATGCAAGGACCATTTCTTAACGACTCTGCGCACCAGGCCTCCTGGGAAAAAAGGCAATGCCTTGCCTTGTCCAAGGCTTTTAATATCTTCTTTTTCTCCTACTCCACCCTCTCTGGACCAAGGAGATCTTGTACATGTCTGTAAAAATGTTATCTCTGTGCATACCTGGGAGAGAGACAGCTTGCTCACAGCTTCTCCCTGTGACTTTCTCTGAAACGCAGGAGGAAGGAAAAAAAAATCTAATCTGTTTGAGAAGGCATTTCGCAGTCCTCCTAAGTGAAACCAGTTCTAGCTTTCTGTTACAAATTCTTCTGAAATTGTACCAATCCCTACAGGAGCAGGTTGAGCCCAGTCCCTCCGTAATCAGTAGGATACTATGGACAACCCAACCACTACCAACTCTGTAGATGCTTATCGTTTCTCACTGACTAACAAGGACCCCCACAGCATGCAGGCTTCTACCTGAAGCATTCATCTTGAAGTGGGAAGGGTATAAGACCAGACTCACTACAGATGAGCCTAGGAGCAGCATGCCAGACTTAGGGTTGAAATTGGTTGCTGAAGTGCATGTACATGCTGAAGTGCATGTACATCAATGCACACAGTATGTGTAACAAACAGGAGGAGCTGGGGGCCTCTGTGCAGCAGGAAAGCTTCATGATGTAGTCATCATCATGGAAATGTGGTGGGATGACTCACATGTCTAGAGTGTTGCAATGGATGGCTTCAAGCTCTTCAGAAGGGACAGGTGAGGAAGGAGAGGGAGTGGGATGGCACTGTACGTTAGGGAGTGCTTTGACTGTGTAGAGCTCAAGGATAGTGATGATAAGGTTGAATGCCTGTGGGTAAGAAACAGGGGGAAGGCTAACAGGGCAGACATCCTGGTGGGAGTCCATTATAGACCACCCAACCAGGATGAAGGGGTGGATGAATTATTCTGTAAGTGACTGACTGATGTTTCATGATCATCAGCTCTTGTTCTTGTGGGAGACTTTAACCTGCTGCATGTCTGCTGGCAACTCAACAGAGCAGAGGCTGTCTAGGAGGTTCCTGGAGTGTGTGGAAGATAACACAGTTGGTGAGCGAGCCTGCCAGGGGTGGTGCCCCACTAGACCTTCTGTCTACAGAGAAGGGTTGGTGAGAGATGTGGTGGCTGGAGCCATTTTGGGCAGAGCAACTATGAAATGATAGAGTTTTCAATACTTGGTAAAAAACGAGGTCAATAAAACCTTAACCTTGGGCTTCCAGAGGGCAGACTTTGACCTGTTCAGGATGCTGGTTTGGAAAGTCCCTTGGGAAGCAGCCCTTAAGAAGTACGGGGGACAGGAAGGCTTTACACACTTTAAGAGAGAAATCTTGAAGGTGCAGGAGCAGGCTGTCCCTATGTGCTGAAAGACTAGCTGGCAGAGAAGAATACTGGCCTGGCTGAGCAGGAAGCTTTCACAAGTACTCAGGAATTAAAAAGAGGGTGTCATCGTGGCTGGACTTTGCAGATGAAGATTTGGGAAAGGTCTCTACCCACATTTGTCACAAGTGCGCTGGTGTCTAAAAAGGCCAATACAAGACAGGCATGTCCGATTGCAAAAGGCACAGCAGAAAGACTCCTTAGGTGGTAAATTCCGCAAGGCACGATTCTTTCTCCGTTGCCTTTTCTCCTCAAGGGTGATCCTGTGTGCTTTCTCAAAAGTATCAGCAGCGTTAGAGATGGTGTGTCTCCAGGTCTCCCCATTGGAGGCCAGAGTAGACCAGTTATGTTGATCAATATGGTCAAGGCTGAGATGTTGTTTCAGGGTGTCCTCGTATCTCCTCTTCGGGGCTCCTCTCTTGCGGCAGCCAGTGGCAAGTTCACCACAGATCAAGATCTTAGGGAGGCAGTGGTCCTTCATCCTGGAGACGAGCCCTGCCCAATGCAGCTGTGTTCTCATCAACATGGCCTCAATACTTGTGACTGCTGCTTGCTCTAGAACAGATGTATTGGTCACAAAATCTGACCAGTGGATGTTCAGGATTGTACGGGGACAGCATTAATGGAAGCATTCTAAGAGTCGCAGGTGGTGGTGGTAGATGACCCATGATTCAGATCCATATAGGAGAGTGGACAGCACTATGACTCTGTAAACACTGATCTTTGTACTTTTCTTCAAGTGTTTATTTCGCCAAACTCTTTTATGAAGCTTTCTGAAGGCCCTATATGCCTTTGCTAACTTGTTGTCTATCTCTCCATCAATCTTACTGTCCAAGGAGATGAGGCTACCTAGGTAATTAAACTGCTGGACTGATTTGAGCTCTGATTCACCAGTGGTGAGATGGGGATGGTGGAAGACTTCCTGAGGTACTGGTCGATGGAGAACTTCTGTTTTATTTAAACTGACTTCCAGCCCAAAGAGCTCAGCAGCATCTGCAAAGCAGGATGTTAAACGCTGCAGAGCTGCTTCTGTGTGAGTGACAAGGGCGACGTCATCAGCACAGAGCAGCTCCCGGACAAGATGGTTTAAGGTCTTGGTGTGGGCCTTCAGTCGCCTTAGGTTGAAAAGGCTTCCATCAGTACGGTATCGAATGTAGATACCGTCCTGATCATCGAGGTCTGCTGTGGCCCTCTGGAGCATCGTGCTGAAAAAGACTGTGAATAGGGTTGATGTGAGAACGCAGCCTTGTTTCACACCATTAGTTATTAGAAAGGGTTCAGAAAGTGCATCATCATATCTGACTTGGCCATGCTGATCCTCATGGAGTGAGATGATGATTTTAAGGAACTTGGGGGGATATCGTAAACATTCCAAAGTCTGCCAGAGACCTTTTCTGCTCACAGTATCAAAAGTCTTGGTGAGGTCGACAAAGCTTGCATAGAGACCTTTGTTCTGTTCCCTACACTTCTCTTGCAGTTGTCTGAGGACAAATACCATGTCTGTGGTACTCCTGTTGGCTCTGAAACCACATTGGCTTTCAGGTAGAATTCCTTCTGCTATAGTGGGTATTAGTCTGTTCAAGAGTATTCTTGCCAGGATTTTGCCAGCAATGGAGAGCAGAGTAATACCACGGTAATTTGAACACTCTGATTTAGTACCTTTCTTCTTATACAAAGTGATGATAACTATATCGCGAAGGTCTGATGGTAGTTTGCCTAGTTCCCAACAGCCTAGTAAGAACTTGTGAAATTTAGCATGGAGTGCAAGGGCCCCATGTTTCCAGACTTTGGGTGGAATTCCATCAACCCCATCTGCCTTGCCAATTTTCACCTGCTGTATGACCTTGAGGGTTTCTCCTAAAGTGGGGGCAGTATCCAGTTCATACTTCACTGGTTGTTGTGTGATGGACTGAATGACTGTGTCTTGGACTACACAGTTGGTACTGAAAGGAGTCTGAAAGTGTTCAGACCATCAATTCAGAATGGAGGTTTTATCTGTAAGAAGTGTTTGACCATCAGCGCTGAGTAGAGGACTTTGAGCTTGGTATGTAGGTCCATATGCTGTTTTCAGGGTTTCATAGAACCCTCTGTGATCACCCGTGTCTGTGCATAATTGTGTTTTTTCAGCTAGGTTGATCCACCACTTGTTCTGGATGTCACGGAGTTTCTATTGGAGTTTGCTGCATGTGATGCGAAAAGCTGGTTTTCTTGTGTGACAGGCTGGCAGTGCAAGGTGTGCTTGGTGGGCAGTTCTCTTCTTCCTCAGCAAGTCCTGGATCTCTTGATTGTTTTCATCAAACCAGTTCCTGTTCTTCTTGAGGGAGAACCCTAAGGTTTCTTCAGAGGACTGCAGGATGCTGTTTTTAATATGGTACCAGAGTGTTACGGGAGAGGGATCTGTAGAATCTGTGGAATGGTTATCAAGTCTAGTTTGAAGATTAGCCTGAAATTTGTTCTCACTGTGGCTGATTGGAGATCGTTAACTTGGAGTCTCCTCCTTGGGATATTGCCCCTTTTAGGTTTGAATTTAAGAATGAGGTTAAGTTTACAGCGCACAAGCTGATGGTCTGTTTGGCATTCTGCACTGGGCATCACACGGGTGTGGTGGACATCGCAGACATCTCTCCATCGCACCAAGACATAATCGATGAGGTGCCAATGTTTGAATCTGGGATGCATCCATGTTGTCTTCAGACTATTTTTCTGCTGAAAGATAGTGTTAGTGATGGTGAGCTGTTGCTCCTCACAGAATTCTAGCAGAAGTCGACCATTATCGTTGCAGTTTCCAACACCATGCTTGCCTAATATTCCTTTCCAGGCTTCAAAATTCTTACCTACTCTGACGTTGAAATCACCAAGGATAATGATCTTATCATCTGCAGGAATCTTCTGGGCAAGGCTGCGCAGGTTGGTCTAAAATTTATCTTTTTCAGCAGGATCAGCTTGGAGAGTTGGGGCATATATACTAAAGACAACAACGTGTTGCTTGTTGTGGAGTGGAAGGTGTAGGGAGATAATGCGGTCAGAATGACCTGTTGGCAGATTTTTGAGTTTAGGAATAGTAGAGTTTTTGATCATGAAGCCGACTGCTGAGAGATGCTTTTCGGTTCTGGGTTTACCTGACCAAAAGAGTAAGTAACTGGCACCATGTTCTCTGAGGCTGCCTTCCTTGTGAAGGCGAACTTCACTGAGAGCAGCAATGTTGATGTTGAGACGTGACAGTTCATGGGCAATCAGGGCAGTCCGCCGCTCAAGAGGTCCACTATCTGCAGAATTGAGCATGGTTCTGATGTTCCAGCATGCTGGAGTTAATTTGGCTGTACCTTTGGAGGCAGATGTATATGCCTTTGTCTTTTGATCTTTGTGTGACTGCATTTGTAGAAGATGTCGATACAGGGCTTTGCAAATGTGGGTAAGGCCTTCAAACCTGCGCAATGGATTTTTTAGGTGAGACACAGTATGCGCTGAACTAAACCCACCCTTTAATCCTAAGGTTCATCTGCCAGGGCTGAGTGAGCTTAAAGAGTGACAGCAAGGTCCTCAGGACGTAGGGTTAATTAGAGTGACCTTCTCTTGGATGGATGGCCTTAAAGGGCTGAATGAGCTCCATCTGCCCGGGTTTGGAGTTGTCCTTCTCTTTTGTGTGTTCTGGGCTCCCCCTCTTGTCTCCCATGATGGCACAGTCCACATCAGTGAAGCTGCCCCTCTCTCACTCCTTTCCGCGCCCAGGGCCAGGCTGCGCCGAGCCGAGTGCATGCGGCCTGGGACCCAAAAAGAGGGTGTATGATCTTTGGAAAAAAGGGCAGGCAGTTCAGGAATTGTATTAGGGTGTCATTAGGTAATGTAGAAAGAAAACTACAAAGCTGAAAGTTCAGTTAAAACTTAATCTGGTCACTACTGTAAAAGATAATAGAAAGTGTTTTTACAAATACATGGATATGTAAGGAAAACCTCCTTTCTTTATTGGACAAGGAGGGGAATATAGTCACAAAAGATGAGGAAAATGTTGAGGTACTTAATGCCTTCTTCACCTCAGTCTTCAGCAGACAGACCCATTATCCTCAGGGCAATCAGCTTCCTGAGTTTGTAGACAGTGACAGGGAGCAGAACAGACCCCTGCAATCCATGAGGAAGTAAGCTACAATTCTGTGGGACTGGATGGGATCCAATGGTACTAATGGAGCTAGTGGAAGAGTTCACTAAGCCATTCTCCATCATTTATCATCAGTCCTGGCTAACCAGGGAGGTCCCAGATTACTGGATGCTGGTCAGTGAGACACCCATCTACAGGAAGTGCCGGAAGAAGAGTCCAGGGAACTACAGGCCTGTCAGCCTGACCTCAGTGTTTAGCAAGGTTATTTATGGAGCAGATCATCTTAAGTGCCATCACATGGCACATACAGGACAACCAAGAAATCAGACCCAGCCAGCACTGGTTCAGGAAAGGCTTGTCCTGCGTGACCAATCTGATCTCCTCTTATGAAGAGGTTATCCCCCAAGTGGATGAGAAGAAGTCCAGGATGTGGTCTACTTGGACTTCAGCAAAGCCTTTGACACCATCTCCCATAGCATAGTCCTGAAAAAGCTGCAGCCCACAGCTTGGACAGGGGCACTCTCTGCTGGGTTAAGAACTGGTTGGAGGGTCAGGCCCCAAGAGTGGTGGTGAATGGTGCTGCATCCAGTTGGCAGCTGGTCACTAGTGGTGTCCTCCAGGGATCAGTGTTGGGCCCAGTTCTGTTTAATATCTTTATTGATGATCTGGATGAGGGGATCGAGTATACTCTGTAAATTTGCGGACGATAAGTTGGGCAGGGGGGTTGAGGGTTGGAAAGCTCTGCAGAGGGATCTGGACAGGCTGGATCAATGGGCTGAGACCAAGAGTATGAGATTCATCAAGATCAAGTCATGGGTCACACACTTGGGCCACAACAATCCCATGCAGTGCTACATGCTGGGGAAAGAGTGGCTGGAAAGTGGCACAGGGGAAAAGGACCTGGGGATGCTGGTTACACCCAACTGAACATGAGCCAGCAGTGTGTCCAGGTGGCCTTGAAGGCTAATGGTATCCTGGTTTGTATCAGACCTGTGGCCAGCAGGACCAGGGAAGTGATTGTCTCCCTGTACTCAGCAGTTGTGAAGCTGCATGTCAAGTATTGTGTTTGGTTCTGGGCCCCTCATATCAGGAAGGACATTGAGATGCTAGAGTATGTTCAGAGAAAGGCAGTGAAGCTGGTGAAGAGTCTGGAGCACAAGTCCAATGAGGAGAGGCTTAGAGAGCTGGGGTTGTTTAGCCTGGAGAGGAAGAGATTCTGGGGTGACTTTATCATTCCTTATAACTGCCTGACAGGAGGTTGTAGCAAGGTCAGAGATTGGCCTCTTCTCCTAGGCAACTAGTGACAGGACAAGAGGACAGTCTGAAGCTGCACCCAAGGATGTTCAGGTTGGACATTAAGAGGAATTTCTTCACAGAAAGGGTGATTAAACATTGGAACAGGCTGATCAGGGAAGTGGTGGAGTCACCATCCCTAAAGATGTTTAAGGAAAGACTGGAGGTGGCACCTAGTGCCACGATCTAATTTACATGGTGATGTTTGTTCAAAGGTTGGATTTTGTGATCTCAGAGGTCTTTTCAAACCTGATTGATTCTCTGATTTTGTGAATGTCTAAAATTAGGCAAGAACTCTTCCATATCCATGTCCTCTTTTCAGACTTCATTAGTCTTTCACTGGTAAAAATGTGCTGAGTATTAGTATGATTTTTACCATAAATTATTTTCTGTCTTGGCTCATTCTCTGTGATGGGGTTTACATTATACTCTCTGAACAGACTTCCTTAAGGATGTTCACTTGAGATTAAGGACTTCCTGGCTCTCGTCTTTCTTCCTCACTGATTCTGTCTATTAAAATGTATGAAATGGCAGGAATCAAGACAATAAACTAGAAGAGAAAAGTTCATGTATTGTCTTTAATTCGGAACATGGTCAGGTTAAATAGACCTTACCCTATTCTGAAACAATAGTTTCAAAAGCTGTTTGAGATGTTCTCTTCACAAGTCACATTGGTGCCAGTAATGGGTAAACACATTCTAACCCTCTTCCTGGCACACCTCTCCCTCAACAGTGACAAAGCATGCCAGCTGATATACAATAGTAAAGGTTCCATTCCTTCACAATATCAATATATGACAAGCATAATTACATTGAATAGAAAAAAATCAAACAAACTCCAGCCCAAAAACAAAATTAAGAAGTTCTAAAACACTTCATAGTATTTGAAGGAATTACTGAGGAGGCATCGAGAAAAGACATTACAGGAACTTGAGCTCTATGATAATAAACAATATGTTTTCATTATTTTAACTAATTCCTGTTCCTTGATAATCATGATAGTTTTGTTCAGTAACAAGTCCTGAGGTAACAGAGTAGTCTCTGGGAATTGATTTGTTGCAGCTGAGCCACATGGAGCTAGTGTTCAGACCCGTCTTCTAATTTTGGGATGCCTTCTCTGAGACCAACTTCTGACAACAGCAGAATTCGTGATTTTCTGACTTTGACTTACAGATTAAAAAAAAAAATGTTTAAATTAAAATACCTCTCTCACAGTTCCTATTTTTCTAGAGCTAAGTAAGCATTTAAAGACAAAACATCTGTCCTTCATCTGAAGACGTTCTTTAACATAGACAAACATAATTCCTCTTTAGAATAAGTTAAACTCAGAGAAGCTGAACTCTGACATATAAAAGGTCTTTTACTTTCTAGAAAAAAATACAGTGCGATCATGCAGAAGTTATCTACATCTCATGCTAATAAAAAGAACTATCAGAGCTCAAAGCCTTAAACTAGCATTCAGTGTATAGCTGCTCAGTCGCAAATGCTGCCAAAAGCTTCCAGTGAAACTTTATACAAGTGATTTTCTGTAAGTGTTAGCTACCATTTTCCTTTATGAAGAAGAAGCAGTTTTTCTTCTCATCATTCATCTGTCACATCTATTTAGTTTATAGGGGGCTGAGAATGGGGATTCTGTAGGTAGAATAGGACAGTGATTTTTTGGAGTCTTATCAATACCATGCTATATAAATATTTAGTCCATATTCACTAGCTTAAACTGATTTGGTGATTTCTTTTTTCTTAGTCATCTCATGGAGTTTGCAGTTTTGCACTCAGACAGTGTTTACAGATTAGGCATGAGCACATGCATGTGTACTTTCTGTATTAAAGTTGAAGAGTCAATCAAAAGAGAAGAAATGACAGAATTAAGGTGAACACAACTGTTGACCTTGAGTGCATTTGCATTACAGCGTCAAAAAGATTTCTAGGGACCAGCAGTGTTATTTATTAATAAAACACTGCCAGGTTTAAATTCCATTTAGAAACTAAGAATAGACCTTTAGAAATTAAAGCAGACGGAGAAAGAGTAAGAGAAGAAATAGAATTCCAGCGCTTGAATCATCTCAGATCTCCACTGGGATATGAAAAGCAAGATGGGAAGTGCCAAGAAAATGCACAGGTAACATCAGTTCTGCCTGTAATAAGCAGGGCATAACAGGAAAGGTATGTGAAGCAGAAGAAGGAGGTCTGTTGCCAGATGCATGACCTCCAGACATCATCTACTCATACAAGGCAGCTGAGTTTTCCTGTGGCGGCACCGCATTTAGTGTTGTCTAACAGTCAAGCCAGTGACCACTCTGGCCTCTGTGGGTTTGTTGCTCTCTAGCTTAATTTTTTGACAAGAAATTCTGCTCTGGGCCATGAAAGTCCTTTTGACAAAAATATCATTCAGATGAACATGTTTCCATAAAAAGTTGCAGTTTTGAGAAACTAGTATTTTCTGATAAAACAAAGAAACAAGCGAAAAGTTTTTGTCAAAAGAAATTCCCATGTAGCTCCTTTTTTTTTTTCCTACACAAACCACAGCCTTACTCAATGTATGGATAGAAGAGGGCCTGCAGAGTAAGCAGCTATTCACTATTTTGCTTTATCTTCACTCTGCAGTGTGCAGTCTGAAGCTTTGTTTGTTTTCCACTATTCAAACTTTCCTCTAAATCCAGACTCATTAATTTCCGCATGTGCTTTTTATATAGTTCAGGAAAGTGCTTGGCAAACAGGAATCTATTTTTCCAGCATTGTGCTGACAGAGAGTTGAGACAGAGAGATTAAAGTCAAAAGTGCCATTCGTGTTGAGTGCTTGATCTGAAACCTCAAAAACCAGATCTTCTAGGCTGCGTATTGCTACATATGGCTTTTTGTATTTGCAGCTCCCTTGGTTGTGATTGCAGGTAGAGCAGTCAGCAGTCAGGACTGCCCAGCTCACACTCCCCTTTAGGCACCCAGATAATAAGAAGCACGTTTAAGGACCATCGATGGAAGGTACTTAGCCTGGACAAGAGATGAGGTGGCCTCAACAGGAGAGAGGACTGGTTATTTTGAATGGCCTGAGGGTCCTGTAACCTCCTTCCCAGTACAGTGCTGATTATTCCACAGGGCATAGCCTACATGCAGCAGTGTGTGAAACCTTGTGTGATTCCCCTGCCAGGGGACTTTTAAAGACTACATCTACTAAATTTCCATCTAATCTCTCTTGATCTTTGGTGATGTGAAATTGTTTATGGACATTGCAATTCGACCAACCTTTTTCTTTTCATTAAAAAGGTGAAAAACATTGCTGTGTCATGTAGACTGTATATTGTGCTAAGTATAAAAAAAAAATTGCCTGTAAGCTCTAAAAATGCTCATTAAAGCAGCCATAAAAATCACAATTTTTGCCATACACAAAAAATATACTCTGTTACTTGGTTTTTATCCTCCTCTAAAGTAGCAAACTGATTTTTTCTACAAATTTCTGAGAACAAAATTATTTTATTCAAGTCTACTTAATACATTGGAAAAAATGTACCAAAATAGTCAAAGTTCAGTGAAGTTTTAAACCAGTGTAGGTAAGATGTTAAGATATGACATACCAAGGAATGATTTTTCCTGGCTATAACAGATAGAATTTGAGAGCGGAAGGACTTGGGACAGAAGGGAAAAGGACTGTCACCAAACTGACATTGATTTGTTACTTCAAATCCTTTTGTTAACACTTATTAAGCAGCAGAACTCCCATGCTGGTGTTGTGATGTGCTTTACAAAGTGGCACCAGCTAATCATAATTACACAATGTCATTTTCCCCACTTCTCTCACCTTGTCAAGGCTCTGAATGCAGAAACGATTCCCTCTGCCATTCAAAGAAAACCTGAAAATCTTATCTTCACCTGCCTTTTGTATTTTGCACCAAGGTCAGCTAATGGCTCCCCTCCCTGTTCCTGTAGTCCCACCTTGCCATATCAACCACACATCTTTCAGCTCCAGAAGGATGGATGCATAGGTAGAAGACACATTGGTGTCCCTCCGCCCAGTAATACTATCTCCCTCAATTGTTTCTACAGGTTTGTTTTGTCTGTGGGCCACACAATAGTTGTATGGGTTGCAATGTATCCAACTTATCTCTTTAAAGATAAGAATAACATAGATGTTAAGACCCTCTCAGCTGCATTTAAAATGTTGAACAGTTTCTCCTTACGAGACTTGTTAACCTTTTCTGCTTCCTGTTAGCAATTTCCTGTTTCCCCTGCCCCCGACCTCCCTTATCCTTTAGATAGAAACACAAGTCTGTCATTTAATAAAACCCCAATAACGATCCTACTTTAAAGGACAAGGGCTAATCACTTGCTGTTTAACATTCCAGACACATGACAGCGGAGGAGAATAAATCAGTTAAACAGCAAGATGCAGCACAACTAATTTTCATGTAAAAGGGGGTGATTGCCTTCTTTTTTTTTAACAATTGTGATTTTTTTTGAGCTGTTAAAGCCCAAACATTCTCGTCTATCAGTTTATGAATTATTAATAAAAAAAGAGAGAAAAGAGGCTTTCTTTTTCTAAATATCATCTGCTAAGCCACCACAGACTGAAGTGCCTCACACTGATTCCTGATTTACATAGTCCCAGTTGGAAGTTAATGAAGACTGCTGAGCCACCTTTCAACATGCAGATAAACCTTCATGTATTTAAAAGCAGGGAATGTGTGCTTTTTGCTGGCAAATTATTCATCTAAGATCTGAAGTTTCTGACATCGCCTGCGTCAGATAAACTGTCACCCAAATTGCAAACTAATTAGTGATTCAAACATTTTTGAGCTGATTGATGACAGAATAATTTACGCTTGTTTCTCAGTTTCCAGCTGGCATAGGCTGCTGACTGGAGCCCTAATTAACGCTAGTACATCAGTCATCTTCTGCCAAGGCAGCACATACAATTAAAAGGCAGTTTAAATGGAATATCACATTAAAAAGGCTGGTAGATGCAAATGTGAGGAAACAGCACTTTGGGATAGAATGACAACAGAACCCCAGAAACCAAAACAGAATGGAACAGGGTTGGGATTTTTTGGTTGTTGTGGTTTTCTTGTTTTGTTTTGTTTTGCTTGTTTGTTTGGTTTGGCTTCTTGTTATTGTTTTCATCTCTCTTTTAATGGATAAGTAAATTGTTTTCCACATAGGCTATTTAGTAAAATAAAAGAAGTGTGGAGGCAAAACATGCATACTAAACTCTTTGTAACTAATACTAGCTCTTAGCACTGCATTTTGGATTTCAGCTCTGTAAAAATGAAATAGAGAACCTCTGTGATAGCTGTGAAGTTGTTTACAGTGATAAGACTAAACAAATATCAATATGTGTAAGTGCGAGAACCTATACAAAAGCATCTTTAAAAACTAGCTTTAAATAACAAAAGAACAAATCCAAAACTCACTAAGATTAAGGGAAAACTGGGCATGGGATGTAGAGGAGACTATTGCAAATATCTAGACGTCCCTTATTCTTATTTTCAGGTGAAACTGGTAGATTTTGAAAAGTGCTGTATGGTAAACATACAATAGTTTCTAGTGGCATTCCCCTGATGAAGTCATAAAATATTTGGGGAAAAAATAGCTACTCTGTGGGCTTTAAATATTATCCTTATTGGCACAGGTACAAATACAACCTGTGACCTGATTCTGTGTCAGGCAAGTATTCCAACCTGCAACACAGAAAGACAGTCCTCTGCAGTGCTGCTGTCAAGCCGGTCTTTTATTTTATTATATACATATTATAACCATGACATCTGTATATCAGCTGCTTATCAGGTATTAAGCAGTCGGGTAGGAGAAAATGCATTTTGTCATTTCAGTAATGAGAAATGAGGATAGTTGTAACCTGTGTTGTCATTTACATTTGAACTGCAAGAACTTTGTCCATTTGAAACTGATGATCAAGCTAAGGACAAAAACAGTCCTCCTTGATACAACTCACAAAAAGTCTTAAGCCTGCAATGCCAGACTGCTGTTGCATGGTGTGCTGCATATTTGATGACACGGTTTATCTTATTCAATGTGACCTTTGTGGGGGGAAAAGTTTTCATGAATATAAACAGCCCTGGGGTTTCTACCTTGTCTGTTAAGGTGTTTTTGCGATTATCTATGGCACATGACAGACGAGCCCTTTTCTCTTACAGTGCTGGAGTACAGAACAAAGAGAAATCGCTGTAGTAACCATAAACAGACCTGGAGACTGAAGATGTGTGAAAGCAGTCCATTTGTTTCTAGAAGCACAGCAGCCTGAAAGCTCACATCATTCAGTGCAGTCACACTTTGCTGTCAAATGCCATTTTGGAATGCCATATATTTTAACCTTTAAAAATTTTAGATAAAAGTAATAATTTACATTAGCATTGTGACGAGGGGTTTATACACTGGTTTTGACAGCTGAGCTATTTTAAGGAGCTTACAAATCAGATTAGAGATGATGAGTGAAACTCACCATAGACACAAAAAACATCCAAGTTTTCTGGCTTTGCTAGAGTTGGGTGAGATGTTTGCTGTGAGGCATGGTGAAGTCTGTGTGCTGCTGACCCTGTGTAGCAATGAGGTAAGATTTACCAGAAAACCTTGGCTTGGGTTTTAGATGCCACATCACGTGACTTCTGCTGTTTTGACTCTGTCCAACACTGAGCTTACCAGTAAGCACTGAGACACCCTGTAGAGTGTCTGGGAATAGCAAAATCCCAATCGGCACAGCAGATGGGATGCTGAGCAGCTGATAGAAGCTGAGAGAGGGACCATCTGAAAAGAGAGTATCGTGAGGGTTAGCCAACAGCCAAGCAGCAGTTGTCAGGATAGGATTTAGGGATGTAAATTTTCACACTCCCACTCCAATATCCTCCTTTTAAATCTGGTTTTCACAGCTTCATGTACAAAAAAAAAATATTTTCTCCTTAACGTAGAATGTGGTGTATGACAACAGGATTATGCTCTCCTTTCTAAAAAAGATGTCAGAAGCTTCAATCTATCAGTAAAGATACCGCCAAGAAAGGGAAACACCAAAGAATTTTGTCATTAGAATGTCACATTGAAGAAATAAGACAAATTAATAATATTTTGTGTTTTCATTTAAAAAGCATATCCTGTATAGTGGAGAGCAGATTTTTATTTTTATTACAAGGTCTTTCTTACGGATGTCACATGAAACACTTGCAATCTACTGTCAACAATCCTGTACACAGAGCATTGGAAAGTAGAGTCGGAGCTTGTGGGTTAAAGAAGTGGAGCCAAATGTGTTTCTACTACTGCAGAAACTGCTTGTTTCCATGCTGTTGCTGATCACAGTGTTAGCTGGTTACATCTCTCCCGAGAGAAGCAGCTCCATAAGAGGAGGAATTCTGAATTCCCTCTAGAAATCAAACTTCTAATGCGCAATGTAAATTCAGCAAGTTCTAGCCAGTTTGCGTTTATAACATATTAACCAGGTGCAGTATCACCTCCCCAGTGGGGAATCCAGAAAAGCCTGAGTACTCAGACTCTTATGTTTTTTCTCTAAAGTTCTCTATCTAATGTTGAACACATGCAAATCTTTCCAATATGAAATATCTTCTCTCCTTTTAAACATTTTCCCCTCAGGTTTCCTAATGTCGAGGTCTACTCTCTTTGCTGAGAATAGAGCCTACACAATTAAACATGACTATAACACGATGTCCCAAGGGACAGGAAAGCATTCAGGAAAACAAGTTGGGAGGGCTATTTAAGGGGTTTGGCTTTTTAAAGAGATTTTTTAATATTTTCTAAGTTTAAAAGGAAATTTTAACAAATGCCAGCAGAGATTAACTAAAGGAAATACTGTGGGAAAGAAATAAAGACAGTGTTACAGTGTCAGACTGTGCACCTTGGACAGCCCATTTCAGTTCATTTTTTTGCCACAGACTTATGTGACCTTTGGGAAGTTACTTAATCCAATGGCACCTCATTAACCGATTTGCAAAGAAGGTAAAATGACATTTTCTCTCTCTAACAATCTTAGCTGTTCACTTGAACTTGCAAAGTACTACTCGTATGAACTTCTGTTCAAGATGTGATTCTATACTTTTTGGTGTTTAGACTGAAAACTCTTCAGTGTTGTCTCTGAATATATGAATACCTAGAGCCAGTCTTATTTGTACTTTTCACCTGCAGCTACAGATACGTGAAATGACTTAAAGTTTCTACTGTCAAAACCTGGACCATTGCACTTGTTTTGTGAACACATATTTTTTGAACCATACTACTTGACTCTCAAGATTTCTGAATACTTTTGAATGTAGAGGGTTTTATTCACAGGAGGTATATTTCAAAAACACATTTTACTTAGGTTAATCTTCATTTTTCCACATATTACCTTCCCATAAATTACACCCTCCTCAGAAGTATTCATTCTGTGGGGACAATCAAAACACACGTGGCTCTACTTCAGTATGCATTTCCTAATGGGAACTGTCATGACCAACCAAATCTGAATTCTCTCTGGGCCTCTGCAATTATAAGGGAGCACCTTATTGTCATCCTTCATCCTCTGAATTTCCTTAAGGGCCTTATTTCTTATTCCTCTATACTTTTAGAAGTAAAATGTCTGAAAGTATCTATAAAATTTCGCCTCTCCTCTGTGGGATTTCAGTTCCCAGTTATGTCAGCAGGCATCACACTCCAGTGGTTCTTAAATTTTAAACAAGGAGCATCTCAACAAGAAGGTGGTGAGCTGCTGGAAATGGTTAAGACACAAAACTAACCCCGAAGTGCATCATGAGTAAAATGAGAGAAAGATGGGAGAAGAAGGAAAAGGAGATAAAAATCTATGGGAATTTATGATGTCGAAAAAAGTCTTATAAGTGCATCAGACATATACAAAGGACAGATTAAAGAAAGAGCTGAGCATTCCTGGAACATAACACTATCTGGGCGATGGTGCACTGAAACAGATTGCCCGGAGAGGTTGTGGAGTCTCCCTCACTGGAGATATTCAAGAACTGTCTCAACCCAATCCTGTGACATGTGCTCTAGGATGACCCTGCATGAGCAGGGAGTTGGACCAGATGACTTCCAGTGGTCCCTTCCAACCCTTACCCATTATGTGACTCTGTAATAGTACTGAAAAAGCCAAGATACAGCATGTAGCAGGAGTAGTAGTAGTAGCATGCCAGTCAGGAGTACAAAGAAAGAGTTATTTCTTATGAATTGGAAAAGCTTTGGGTCTAACCAGTGTTAAGGTCACTCTTTGACTGACTTGGATGCCTTCTTTTTCTTTAGGTTTTGCAGTTCATTCTTCAATGATACTTTTCAGGATTACATTGTCACTTGTGAAGCTGGAGAAGTCCATTAAAGCAGTTGCTGTTGATGAATCACCTCCTTCTATATCACTTATTGTTGTCTGGAGGTACAAAATTTAATTGCATCTCACTAGAACTTAACGAGACAGAACAAGCCTAGACCCTACAACAGAGAATACCAGTGCTAAAGAGGAACAAGCATTAGCAATCACAAGAGAAGCAACAAGTAGTCTAGAAGTTTAATATAGATAATGGGAAGCTTAAATAAATACAGGTATCCTGCCTTTTCAGGAACAAAGCTGTTTTAACACCCTGCAAACTAATGATACTATTCTATCCATTCGTTTTGACAGAATTATATTGGTTTTATGAAGGTGTAGCTAAGAAAAGAATTAGGCTTGTTGTCCACTTGGGAATAATTAATGGTATATTTAGAATGCGTAAACAAACAAACACAAACAAACAAACAAACAATAAAACAAAACTTTCAAGTATGGAAACAGCTATCCGGAAAAACAATAGTTTGGGTAGGCACACAGAAGAGGAAGAGGGAGGTTCTGCTTTCTAAGACACTTCCTCTGATCATTTGTCTATCAACCCCTTCCATCTTTTAATCCATTGCCCCCGAAATTCTACGAATAGCTTTTTTCTTTCATAGGGTTTTGCAGTGGATACTAGCTACTTTCCTTGTAAAGTTGTTCAGATGTTTTATCCCCATCAGTATCTTCTGTCCCTTGAAATGGCAGCAGGTGAAAATTGGAATATTCTTTGGAGCAATCTTGATGAAATCAGGCTTTAGCATTAATTCCTAAACTGTTATCCACAGATCTGAGATCAAGAGAAGTTACTTATGATCTCCAGAGAGCTGATTTAAAATACTACATTTCCCCCCATAATGCATTAAATTAAACCACTGCTTTTAGCCAGATAGGATATGAATGTTGCCAGAAATGCTGACAGTGTGCCCTCTGTGTGTAAAGTGTCTAGGGCTCATAGTGTACTAGTCTGGTAGATTTAGTAGAAAGACATCAAAACATTCATTCTAAGTCTGTCCTGTCACACTGCCAGGTGTTTTACTTCCATGTACAGGTGAAAGAGTACAGTATGTGCTTATAGAAAAGAATTACTCTTGTTCAAGATCCACTATACTAACTTCAAATGGACCACAAACTTGAGCTTATACTACTTGGATCAGCAAGTACACATATCTGGTATTTTAGTGATAGCATCCACGGCAGTGCTGACAGTTTTCACCAGAGGAACAAGTTAGACTGCTGCTGGAGGTATTGGCTTGAGTGTGCCAATGCTATCCAATCCTCGGGACAGTTAAGAGAGAACTGTAGCATGAGAGAGAGAGATTTTCACTTAAAAAAAAAGTTATTCACAGAAATGGCAATGGAAGAAATTTGTAATTTTCTCACTCCCACTTGCATACAATTATTTGTATGAATAGTCCAATTGCAAAAAAAAGTTAGTGTTTGGGTGTTTAACCATTCACTAAGGAACAGATACAATTCAAACAATTTCGTATTATAAGTGTTTTTAAGAAAAATCAGGATTTTCTCAAAAAGAAGTAATTTCGTGTTTATTCCCCCAGTATTATTATCTGCTATATGTAATAGTTTTTTTACTTCAAATTTACATTTTTAATTTCATTTTGCTAAAATTTACTTTTTCTCAAATTCCTTAATTTCTTCCCTACTAAGAAACAGGTTTACCATAATCTTGTTTTTATGTCACCAAACACTCCCTATTTCTGAAAAACAAAACTAGCTGTTTGACTCTTCTCACAGACAAGTTGCAGTCAAAAAAGGTGTAGAATATGTTTCAGGAAGAGACAATCCTGTCTTAATCCTTAGTCAATCCATATCTTTCCAGAAAACTACCATTAAGATAGTCACAAGGTCAACTCTCCCCTGGTCCCTCAAGGAGAGCCACATAGCATGTTAGATAGGTAAGAAAAAACAAAATCAGAGCATGTAGAAATGAGCCTGTAGAAACTCATTTCCTAATTAAAATGCTGTAGACAAGTGTTTGAAACTGCTTGAAAAGACATGACATATATTATACTCAATTTGTTCCATTACTTAAAGCCAATTCTGTTTTTAATAAAAATTTACTAATTTAGATTTAAAACATGTTGTCAAAAAAATGTACTTTATTACCAAGATGTTTGTCTGAGCCCATATGATAATTACTCTAGCCTGTTTAAGTCCAATACTAAGGGAACAATGCTTCAAAAATCTAGAATTCTAGGATAATCTGTCCACAGACGATACCACTCATTTTTTCCTCTCTTCTATATTCTTCCTATTTGTCTTATTTTTGTGGTAAATGGGTATAATTATTTCCTGTCCCTTTTTATATGGGCAGTTTTCTTTAGGCTGATCTTTTGGTTCTCTATACCTGTCCCTGAAGCTCTTCTCTTTGACAGACCATTCCTGAGGTAGGGTGACCCACAATAGTTACTGCACTCCATAAATTTGCACCTTACTGTGATGTTTTCTATATGATTCTCTACCCCATTCTTCCTTTAGCAGAAAAGGTTAGTACCACCCACCCCAACAAGGCAGCACGACAGAGCACTACTTTTTCAATAAAAACACCACAGAGAACTCAGAATAAAACAGAAAATTGTATCAAACCCACAGTCTACGTGCTAGATATGAACACACTAACTCTGGGCTGTGAGCAGTATACAATCTTTTAGCTGGCAGCATGTACAGGACAGAGTTGGGCAGTAAAACGTCATCTGCAAATTTATCAACTGAACTGAAGTGCTGACTGTGTGGACATGCTAAACCTAAGCCAAAGCCGTGGCATGGGAGCCCATGCCTTCTCTATTTCCTGTGAGATTTTCATGATAAGATAGTTGAGTAACCCAGTCAAGGAAATAGGAATTCAATTAGATTACCTTCTAAAAAAAGAAGGGAAAGGAAAAAAGAGGAAAAAAAAAAAAAAAAAGAAGAAAAATGTTCAACCTGCAAAGTATGAAAAGTCTAATATCACATTATACCTCAGGCTTTCCAAAGTGAGAGCTGCCAACATTATTGTCACTGACAGAGCCTGACTGAGGAGGAGAATTTTTGACAGAGAACTAGATCCTACCTTCTATTTCTACTACTCAGAGCAGTGGTGTCAGTATTTCAAAATAAATATAAAAAAAATACATTAGAAAAAAAAGCATTGATCCAGGAGTCTGTAAAGGTAGAAGTAAACAATACAGCTATCAATAAAAGATTCTGACCTCAAAGGAGTATTTAACCTGGAGGTAAATTATATTGTTTTTCCACTGTGCAAGGACAATATTTGAATGTTTATCTTTTCCAGGAAGGGTCTAAGCTTTGTTTCATGTTTGCATAGCACTTTGCATGACACCACCATTTCAAAACCAGAGAAGTAACAGTGTAACTTGTGTGCAGAGCAACTCTGGCATCTTACAGTGATCTCTTTTTGTGCTACAGTCTCTCTTGAACTACCATCTTAAACCCTTTCTCAACAGACACTGATCTCTTTCTAGTGCAGCTGTCAATAACCTTTATTTGGCACTTCCAGGATTCTGGGATTTCTAAAGCTCTGTTCCCTTCAGATATCTGCTCTTCATCATGATGAACTGCATTGAAAACTCTAAATCAGGAGCCAGATCCATAAGCAGCCAAGACCAGATCAGTCATGCCATGAACAACACAGTTGTTGAGGAGCAGCCAGCACCATTCCTACAGACAGGTCTTTCACCGTGTCAGGCTATGGAGGGAAGAGAGGAGTGACTAATGTGGTAAAAAAAGTATTTGCCTAACTGGGGAAGAAGCGGATAGCAGTTTTGTGTTGAACAGGATGTACAATGCAACTGAACTTGAATAAAGGCAATGGTAGAAGCATTGTGGGGACCCTGGAGAGCTCCATTTATTACCCCACAGGGCTTTCAGGAGGAAGCAGCTTGTTCTGCTCACTGTGAGGCACTGAGGCGTGAGCAGCAAACATCAGACCAGTATTTCAGCCTCTTTGAGGGAACAGGGCAAAGCCTCTGAAGCTGGAGGCTTGACAGCATTCTCTGAGTCAGCATGCCCAGTTGATGACATTTACCCGGCTGCTAGTCCAGCTCTAAAGCACTGCTGAATTTATCCAAAATGTAAATCACCAAGCTTCAGATATCTTGCAGAGTCATAGGGACAGCATCAAGCTTGCCTGCAGTGCCTGGCCTCTGCAAGAGTGAGAGAGGGTAGGGACATGGAGGACAGAAAAACTTTAGTTACGAGGATTGACAGAAACAGGGACAGAAGAATGGAGAAAAACATAAAAGTGGGACAGAACAGGAAAGATACCGAGTAAATAATGAAAAGCATGAGCAAAGTAGAAACACTGGTAATAAGACAATGTCAGGGTTAGGAAAGAAAGGGATTTAAGTGAGAGATGACAGATTCTGGAGAATAATGTAAACTTGTATATGCTCATACTGTAAAATCATAGCATCTTACTCAAAGGATAACAAAATTATATGAGTGTTGCACCAGGGGTAAGAAAAATGAAGGGATTAACCCATTGAACTCTATGTTTCATGGGCTTTTCCCAGCCCCAATGGATCAAGACTGTGACCATCACTTTGACCAACAGACATCTCAATTGCAGCAATCAAGTCTCATTGCTCTGTGGATCTCTGGATCCACAGATGGTGACATCTTTCTAATCCTCTCCTTCCTTTCTCTTTCTTTCTTTTCCTTATATATTTTCTTAGTGATATTTATATGCTTTTATACTGTTATATTACTATAGATAATAATAAACAAAATTACTACATACCTGCTTTCCATTGCAAACTGTTGTAAAATAATACATTCATAAACACAAATCATTCAGTGTTGTTTCACTCTAATCTGCCCCAAAGGATCTGTTAACAAGAACCTGGGTTACCCTTGCCTTCTGGGGAAGGTTGTAACAAAGGGGTAACCTGGGAATGGCCCTATTATAAAAAGAAATAAATATTAACTCAGTTCTTCACTCGAATATCTAGTCTGTCACTGGCATACATTTATTGAAAGGTTAAATTGGAGGTGGGAAGGGGGAGACAGTAATCTCAGACTGAGAAAAGCTGCCAAAACTGAATTATTGAAGCAAATGCCAGGCCAGGCAGTGGGCCAGTTCACTTATCCTTACTAACCACCTGCAGGCTATATTATCAAAGCCCCTGAAGTTTATTATTGCAGTATATTATCCCTTCATTATGATATGGAAAAAAAGCATTGATGTAAAAAAATATTGACACCAAGTTTCTCTCTGATATTTGTCACTGGTATCCGTTGATGTTTGCAGAGGATCAGGATATGGGAGAAATTTTTTTTCTCTATCAGATGCTATAGACTTTATCTCTGACCAGATGCTCATGCCTATATCTAACTTCTCATTGTTACCTTTAGGAAAAAAATCGCCTTTTGCATGAGAAATAGACAATGTAAAAGAAAGAGGCATCTCATCAGATAAGTATTAAACAATCACATCCTAACTGGGGAAAGCACCACCACTGACTTCAGTGCAATTGCTCCAAACAGCTCACTTGTATGCTGGCGTCAGCAGATAAGGAAAGGTCTCACTGGCCAATGACATGTAGATGACACTGCCAAAGCAAGTCACTCACATGAATATCCTTCAAATTTTGAAACACAACTCAAGATAACAGTTTTTTACTACTGTCTTTCCCAAGACAAAATGGCATGTTTTGAATCACATCCTTTGGCACTGGGTGGGTATTTCTGATAGCTAAGAGATTTTCTGAAAAATTAGATCTTGAAGATTTTCTCAGATTACAATACTCAAATGCAACAAAGCATGTGAATCTGTGTGTTCTGTTTCTCCTTATTTTAAATAGAGGTTTTTTTCATTTTAACCAAGGGATCAGACATCCCTTATTTTGTGGGATTATTTATTTTTTAATCAGGTGGGTTGCTATCATCTCTAGCACTGATTTGGTACTGTTATAGCTGTAAAAATCTGAGAATATTATTAGCACAACAAGTGCTATAAGGAAAAATCATATCTGTTATGAAGACTAACTGATATATTTGGAAAAAAATTCAGATCAGCTGCAGATCTGTCTTCCAAAAGGGCTCATCTGTTATTTCTTATTACATCAGCCACTCTATTGAAAGACAAAAATTCTCTTCCAAACTTTGCCTACTGTCACTTGCAATTTAAACACCAGGCGTTTAAATTTCTTTCCTCTGACAAACAGAAGAAAGAGTCAGAGAGAAGGGTATAAAGGCAAAAATACCTAGATGAATAAATATTGATTTTCTTGAATTGGGGCACAAGCATCTTCTTTTTTCTCTTACTCTTGGGGCTGTTTAGGATCCAGTTGTATTTTCCGTGCAAAATATAGCTTGCCTCATTACTAGAGTGAGGGACAAGGCACTAGAGAATACCTAGAACAGCTGGTCCAAACTCTGAGCTCCTAGTGAAAAAAGAAACAGTGGAGCAGTGGAGGCCAGAAGCAGCTCAACATAAGTGTCTTTTTTTTTAATGTTAATCTTCATTGTTTATGGTTTAGTACATTTTATATCAGGGCTGTATACAGGTAAAACAAAATAATGAGTGCTAAGCACGGTTACCCAGGAGTGTGACTAGTTCAAGAAATCATTTGTACCATATACTCTGTCCCTTGTTAGGATTTCCTCCAGATAGAAGAACAGTTAGCACCTGCATTCTAATAATGACAGAGACGTATAAGGATTTTCTCCAAGTAGGTAAAAGCAACAGTAACAGAAGACAAAGGAGACAACCTTACTTGACTCCAATGAGATGGAACAATACATCCAGGATCTACTGTGTAGAGGAAGCTGTCTTCACAAGGAGGTTTTCATTGCAATGATAGTCATTGGCTTAGCCTGAGGGTTCCTACCCTTTGGATACAGAAAGTATTTACTGAAGTTGGAAAACTCTAACTAGTTTCCTTGCTCTTTGTCATGCCTTTTTTTTTTTTTTTTGGTAGCAAAAAGCCAGACACAGCTATTAAAGCAAACCAACAAGCAAACAAAGATCTTCAGGACTTCACCAGATGGTACCTATTTACAAGATCCACTGTGAATTTTTTTGAGGATAATAGAGATTTTCATGGTATAAACAACATGGTTCAAGGTAATCTCTGCTGTAAAAGGATGCAGCTCCATCCGCCTCAGCTGCCACTAGACCATGAGTGCATTCTCCATCAGATCTCATTTAGCAAAAATGGAGTTATACTTCAAGTTTTACTGGTGTGGTTCTATCAAGAGAGATCTAAATAAATGTTTTCCAGCATATACGTATGTATATTACCCACAAAGGCCTCTTCTTGTCAATTACCTCAGCCAGGCGCTACTTAAAGCTGACTTTCACAGGGATATGTGTATTTGCAGGTCAGGTTCATCAAACATTCATTGTTCAATACTGTGACAACTGGTAGAGGGTGTATATATTCACCCCCTGTTTAGTTTTCTGATAGAACCTGTCAAGTACTTGTTGTCTGTACCTGAATTTTTCACCCTCTCAGCAAGGTTATACCTTCTCTTACTATCAAATCAAACAATAAAAAAACTTTACAAACCCTGATGCTAATTTTTCAACTAGCAATGCAAAAGCATGGGGTTTTAATCAAAACAACCACTAATAAATAGGAGCAATTCATTTTTGTTCATTTATTCTAACAGATTTTAAAATCGTAATATCGTGCCTCTGAGAGCAGTTGCTGATCCCTTCACTAGTGATAAAGCAATCACTCACCACCAGAGGTATTATATACCTAGGGATGGGAGCACTTCCAGGGCAAGATTAAATACATTTGGCTTGTCAAGTCTACCCTTACAGTGGAACTAGTCAGTTGGTACTGAGCATCAGCCATTCAGTATAGACAGGGGCAGTTTTTGCACAGATTTGGAGACTGCCTGCAATTCAGTCCCCAGGGCTAAGTACACTATGCACTTGCTGAGTGTGGGAAGTCTTTACTGAGTTAAATACCAGAATATTAGTGATTCAGGAGCATCAAAATCTGGAGAAGGCTGCTACATGTTGTAAATAGCTAGAAAATTTCTCATAGAGAGAGAGCAAGAAAAACATGACCTGTTTGGGACAATCTACTCTGTCTTGACAGAGACCACAGCTGTCCAATGCAACTCAAATGTGATGAGGAGGATGACAGCAATACAAGCAAACTTGTTAAGTGAGATGTACATTTCCAAGTGCAATGTAAATTCACGATTTGATCCATGATTTAATTCTACATGTAGTATAGAGAAAGCAGTAGTTATAACAGTGGCCTAAAATACTGGGGAAAAAAATCACCACCTGTTATAAAATACAAACATCAAATTTAAAAGACTTAAGTGCCTAAAGCTTACGCGAGTGTCTTAGGATATTTAACAAAAACTGAAATTCCATGGACATCACAAAGAAGTACATACCTAGGCTGCCAATATATTTTTGTATATTACACATGGCACTTTTTTGCTTTCTCAAGACACCTCTGTGATATTTCAGTACAGGACTTCTCTCTGTGTCTCTGTTATCATTCATCATGCAACCACAAACTAACAAAACCAGAACCAAAGATAGAATAAGCATAATTCAAGTCAAACAAGTTCAGATTGTATTTCTCTTGAGGACGACAGTGAAAAATATTATTTAATGCACCTCTAAATCCATGCTTAGGGAAAAAGGCAGACAGTTACATATTTTAATCACTATGAAAAGAAGAAATAGAAATTATTTAGAAGTACTAGGAGATCAACTATCCATTTTAGATACAAAATGTGTGAGAAAAACATTTATTTCCTAGTCATGTCCTTTGAAAAAGATAAGAACCATACAGTCTTGTTATTAAATAAATAAAGTCAATAGATACATGGATAGATAGATACATAGATTGATACACAGATACATAGATGTGTATGTGTATATAGATATATATATATACAATTGATGTGAAGTCTGGTTGCAGAGAAACCCTTCACTTCAGTTCAGTTGACTATTTAAAGCACAGGACTGAAGAATTTCTTGCAAGATTGAAACCAGACATAGACTTAAGTATCTTGTTAAATCAAGACATCTGTTCCCCTCATCGAAAGACTACAAAGTGAACTTTACCCTTTGTTTTGTGAAATGACCCAGACACCACAGGAAAACCCATTGTTTCTACAAGTCCCATAATTTCACTCTGTTTTCAGACACTTTGACAATTTCCTTGAAAATCATTCAGTTTTTATTCTTGATCTTGAACAGCTACAGGTCACATTCTGCTTTCAATTACTTCATCGCCGTTGTCTTCTTGAACTACTTGAACAATTATTCTCCTAAGTGTTACTCTAAAACTTCAGGATATACTAGTAAGAAAAGTAAGAAAATAAAGACACACTAAACTTTGAAATCTGTACAAAGTACCAGTATCATCAGACCTTTGTTCAAAATTGTTTCAAAACCTAAATATAATGGTCCCACTGAACACCTGCAAAATCCCAATTACCACCTCAGATTTGAATTCCAGCTCTGTTGCAGCTGTTCTTGAAAGGAGCTCTGTTGCTTCCTGAGAGGTAAGGATGACTTTCAAGATACCGACCTACGTGCCATAAAACCACTCTCCCATGTACTCTGCTTTATGCATGGAAACAAATGTATTCATGTTCGTCTTCAAGAGCAAGTCTGGTCTCTGCAGAGAAAGAAAAGGAATTCACTTCCCGTGAGGGAGACTTAAAAGCAGAATAGGTGGGTTTCACAAGGTCTGAACCACATTTTATTTTTGAGCATTCCCTGCTCCACCTAGACTTAGATTATGATAAGAGCTGACTGTGCCACCAAAGCATTTTCATGACCTACAAATTACCCCTGTTTTAAGAGCTAGTGTATCCTTAACTGCAAGATATTCTGAGGGGAAATGTGTCTACAAGAGACATCCAGGCATTTTTATAAACTCTTTAGGCTTCTGGTGTCTTGTGGTATCATATGTGAACAATCAAATCAGTTCTGATTTGAACGCTGTCACTTGGATTAGGGTTTATCTATCGCATGGTAGCACTGAGTTAGCAGGCCGTGGAGATGAATAGAAGTACTGATTGCTGAACTGACAGCCTTGAAGATGAGTAGCATTATTTTTTCACATCCTTCTTTGCAGCATGTGCCAGTGGGTTTTAGCTGTCACATTTTTTAAAATTATCAAGCCTCAAAATAAGTAGCAGAGCTGGTTCCTTAGTGCATAAGAGTCCCCTTCTCTCCTTCTGATCCTACCAAACCTACAAAGCTTTTATTTTGTGAAATTGTGTACTTAGAAGTTAGTTCGAATAAACAAAATATTTTATTTTGCAAAGCACAACATACTTTGCTACAGATTTAGTAGGTGTCTAGTACCCTGCTTCCCAGTGTACCTCCTGTTAGCAGTGTGTTACAAAAGAGATAAATCACAGAAGAAACATTTAAACTCATTTCTAGAGGTAAAAATTCTATGTTCTCATGACACTTATTAATGTCTATTAGCTAGACATGTTTGGATGGCAATGTGGTTTCTCACATTCCCCCGAGCAGCTTGCTCCACAAGCCTATGTGATGTGCAGTTGTCATTTCTCATTCAGGTACTTTCCCTGATGTCCCTACCTGCCTCCAAGTGTCAGTCTCTGAAGACTACTGTTGACAGTGTTATAAAAGGCTACAAAAAGTTGCCAGAAAGCTGAGACCCCTGATTGAATGACCAGTGCTGGCTGGATCCTCTGGAGTTTGAGTTTGATCAGGACAAGTAGAGGAGAGGGCCACAAACATTAGCAGCAATTAGACCCCGTGACGACATACCTTGTCCCATCTTACAAACCTACCATCTTCTTGTGGTAGAGTATTATCCCTATTCCAGCTGAAACAGTGCCACATCCCTGTCAGATGTGGGACTGGGGTGATGGTACAGCCTTGTGTGCTGCAGCTTGGTGTGACAGCCCTGCATTGTGCCATACCAAGAAGAACAGGCATGTTCCTGTGACCTCTAGCTGGGTGCATGACCCATTGCTCTGCTCCCCAGGCACAGTGCAGTGAGGTGCAGAGACCAGGCACTTGAAACTACTCGCAGACCTCAGCCCAGCCCTCTGCCCTGCCTAATTAGTCAGACTGATGGTATGTTAAAACTGCAAATGTCAGGCTGCACAGAAAGGATCTGTTAAAAAAGTCAGGCAATTTTCATGGATGTGTGATGCACTGCCACTTGCTGTCACCTTATCCAGCATACAGCAGTCCACATCAAACCTGTTTGTGTGCAAACATATACCAAGGCTGAAACATCTAAATCCCTTTTCCTACTAAATATACATCACAAGTAACGAGACAGCATTCTTTAATAAAGAGACAATTCTTGGCTCCCCCAAAAAGTTTGTGAATACACCCTTCCTTCAGTTCCTGCTCTGCAATAATAAAAAGCACACTCTCCTGACACTGGAATAAGAGAAGCCTCAAAAAAGAAAAAAAAAAAAAAACAACAAAACAAAACCAACCCAAAAATCAGTGGAACTCAGGAAAGTTCAGCCTCTGCAGGATTAGACCTTTGGGGAACTTTCTCTTCACCACTTCTTACGAGCAATACCCAAATATTCAACACTCCAAAACATAAAAATTGAGCAGCTAATTACTTCATTTATCATTAGTTCATTTTCTGTAGAAAGCAATTTAATTCTTATCCTTCCTAATAAAAGAAGTACTTTATCATCTCTATCACCCATCCTGAGTTAGACTGCACAGATGCCTCTATGATAGTAGATCAAATGTCAAAATACTTCTTACCTGAAAGGGCAGTACAGCTGTAGATATCAGGAACTGCACTCACATTAAAATAGATTCATTTAGTATTTGTGCTCAAAAAGATAGCATTTTAAAAGATTCTGTCATTTTTGGAAGCTCCTTAGGACTGACTAGATCTTACAGTGTGGGTGATGATTATTAGAAAACAATCAAAAAGAAAATTCTTATGATGGGGAAAAGAAAAAAAATGCCACAAGGCCGTTTACCTTTTAAAGACAGGAGAAATGCCTAGACAACGGATTTAACATGCTCTTACAAGGCAGAATTTTCACAAAGTGGAAATAATTTAATCAGTGTAAGAAAAGCGGTTTTTAGTTTCACCGTCATAATTCTGCACTGCAGAGCTTTACAGTTTACAGTGGGACAAAGGGAAGCACTGTTTCATTAGGGCTGATGTTGAAAGAAAGTTTAAAATGGTGATACAGAGTGAGGGAGAGCCGAAAAATTCTACTAGACTGAGACCCAATTTTATCAAAAATCAATTTAGTGTATTGTTGTCGTCCATTTCCTATTGATTTAAAACTAGAAGTAGTAGTATTTCTTAAAGTCTTGGGCATATTTTAATATGAGGAAAGACTGAGTTGCTGAACAGAGGGTAAACATTTTATAAACTAGTGTTTTCATCAGAGTGTGTTTGGATGGAAACTATACATTTTTTCCTTTCAAAATACTTCAGGACATCATTTGACAAAATAAAGAAAAAAAAACCAAAAAGGAGTAATTCACAGAGGTGGGAGAAAATAAGACTAAACATAAACTATATCATAATTTCAAATGACAGGGAAAGGTTTAAGTGCTTGCTGAAGATCTGTCCCCAGCTGCACGCAGAGGTGCATGACGTTGGGCCAGATTGTGTATAATGGTGCTGGAGAATGTTGCCATGCTGTGTAGGAGTTAACATCCAAAGCCAGCAAAGATCAAGATGGAGAAAAAAATTAGAGGCTGACAATGATGGAGGAAAAGAGAGTTAAGGAAGATAAGGCCTTCACAGACCTAAGTCTCTAAAAGTCTGTAAATGACCTTCCCTGTACAAGGAACATGAGGTTTCAGGACTGGAAACAGAGGGATCTCCCTCTCCAGGATTCAAAGCATGAAGTTCTTCACACCAGTTCTTTCTTCAAAGCCATCTGACCTGGTAAAGACTGCGTTTACCACTTAAGTGTTAATTTCTCTTGAGAAAGAAGCAGAGGGAAAAAGTCAAGCAGGGAAAATATGTCCCATGTGTTCCCAGTCCTTCAGAACACCATTCCAGCGTAGGTGCATCTCTTTTAGATGGGGCATAGGGTAAAAAAGATAAGCTAAAACTGTGGGAAGAAGGAGAATAAAAGATACTTAATCTGCTGATTAATTCTTTATGAAGAAATATAGTTTAACAAAGAACAATATCATGAGAAGCTGGCTTCAAAGAAAACTATTTTAAACCCGCAGCATTTAAATTGATTTGCAGTGAGGCTCTGCTGAGAAGATGCTAAGACATCCAATGGGGCTGCAAATGCAACTGGCACAAGCATGTGTCTGGTTAGGCGGGGAGGGGGAAAGGCTGGCCACTTAGGCAGGCCATAAAGTGGGAGCAAGAAGACTTTGGAAGTCATCATGGAAGTGAGGGTGAGGGGAAACCACAGGCCTGGGGAGGCAGCAGTTTCCCTACTGACCTTCCCAACTAACCTTTTCAGTGCAGGGCAATGACTGACAGTGCTCCTCAGCCCCTTACCTAGCTGCAGGGGAGCTCCCTAGGAAAACATCTCAAATGCCTTACTGCTTCAAGGCCCAGACGCTTAGCATCTTTCTTGGGAGGAAAATGGTACTTACCTTGCAGAACTGTGATGTTTTCCTTGTGATAATAGATCACTATTTATTGAAGTCTAAATAAAATTATTTTTCAAATGTTGAACATGAAATTACTTGCTTAAGACATGTCACTTTTGTGAATAATAAAATCTGTACGTGTCATATGTATATAGACATGCAAATGCTTGTGGCCTTACAAAACTTGAAAATGATGATTACCCTTTGTTTTACTTTCAAACACTGAAATCACTTTGACTCAGTTTTTCTGAGATCTCAATTTCTAAAGCAAAGTTATAAAGTCTAGACTCTGTGTGTTTACAAGACAATATAAATTTAAAACAACCCAGGACTAGAACTGTATCTATATCTATAGTGAAGATTTTTCTTTTTTTATCCTGAAAATAAAAATAAAAAATAAAGTTCATATCAGGACTAACACTCAATGTATAAAATATTAACCTGGAGGAAATTTTTATGCAGGCAAGTTATAAATCCCTGGAAATATTACAGTAACAGACCACACTGACCTTTAGCTCTAGGATTGCAAATAGTAATGCTATAATAATTGTGTATATCCTCTTACTGTGTGACTCCCCACTCCCCAGTCTAGTAGGGAATGGGAAATGATGGCCTTTAGCACTCCTTTAAATTGAAAGTATAGGGATGCCTTAAGATTATTCCCATTTATATATAACCATGTAGTACTATTATTATTTACATCTTGCTAGAAGCACTTGGATTGCAACTGCTCTGGTGGGTAGCCATGTAAAGGTGCTATGTGTTTTGAAGAATTAAATCCATACAGATGATACTGTATAAATGCTTTCTTTTCATATTTTTGTGGATTAACACTGCAGTTTCCATAGAGAGGAAAATTCTATGCAGCATTCAGCAGTATCAGAAATAAACAAGATTTAATGAGGGAGATGGACATTTATATAGCTACAAATACCCAGCATTGCAAGAGTTAATGCAAACTGAGAAATGACTGATCAAGAAATAAAGCTGGATGTTTAGTGTTTAAAGCACTCTCTAGCTAAAGTGTTTCAACAAGATTTTGATTGCCTCCCATTGGCACAGCCTGGAGATTTCTTTCGGTCTTTTCTGGAGACATTGGTGGAAGGACTCTGGAGAAAGTGGTCAGGAAAGCTGACCAGCACAACAAATTCTCCTGTTTGTATGATTTTGCAGAGACTGGCACTGCTAAAGATCAACGATGGAATGCAAGTTTACCAAAGTCATTGAACTAAAAGAAAATTACAAGACTTGGTGGTATGCTTAATTTTCTTTTGAAAATAATAAAAAAATTATACTATATTATTTATATTATTATGTATTTTTTTATAAATGTTGCTTCCAAATTTGAACCAGACAGATACTGAATTCAGCAGGCTTTTCTCCTTCTCTTAAGACATATATTCAACAGGCGGTCTTTTCTGACCTGTTTTTTTCTGTAGGGTTAAGATCAATGTATATAAAATATATAAATGTATAAAGTGCGTAACATATAAAACTATTGAACTGTTTTAGTACTTTTCCTGTCATGCATTCAGGATCCTCTAAAGTTGTCACCAGCTACTGTTTCATTTAATTCCCTAGCCTTCAGGGTAATGTAAGAAAATTGAAGAGATTAGAAGCTCTCTCTTTCCTGTTCAATGCATTTGTGTTGCAGTAAATTGGTACCAACCTTCAATCTCATGGTCAGGGCTCTCCAGGGTCCTTCCACTGATATGACAGAGCAGTCAGCTTGATAAATGGTGCACAACCCTTCAGCGCGATGGAGAAAGCTTTCCTCCCTGTCTCTGCAATTGTCTCTCCCACACTGGAGAGAGAGGAAACAATTAGCTGTCTTATTGCACTTAAGGAATGCCACTATTCTGTTTACATTGTCTGTGTTAATTAGAAGATACATTTTTTCCCCCCTTGATTAATTATTTCATGGACAGTGGCAAACACAGGATATGAAGGGAACTGGAGGGAAGGGAGAATACTTAGCTTGGAAAATGATTAACTCTCGATAACCTTAAATAAAACATATTCACTAAAGAGGCAGCTCAGTAAGTTAGTTAAACATATGCTTAACTTCAAGTTCAGTAGATATTACTGATGAAGTAGGGAGACTGTGAACAGTGTTACATTATGTCCTTACTTGATCACCTTGTTGAATTGTAGCTAATAAATACAGAATTAACACAGGCACAATTATAAGCTCTGCATTAAAGTGCATTAGCAAAATATTTAAGCAAATACTTATATGCTATTCTAGTTCATTCTGGTTCAACAGTTCTCTAGCACTAACTTCCATGAACTGCCATTGGGTATACTTAAACACTGATGAGGGGTCGTCTTGGTCCTTTCCTCTGTGTGCAAAAATATAAAAGGAAGATGGAGGATAATGAAAGGTCTTTACAAGTCAGATTTTCAGATTTTTCTTTTCCAGGAAACTTGGCCTTGAATAGACAGGCATGTGTGCGTTTGTGTGTACACCCACATATTTCAAATTTGCTCATGCAGGTAGCTGATCTAAAAGGACATCATGTGAAATTGATAATAGATGGTTGTCTAGAGGATTTAAATAAACAAGTCTTAAACCACTATTGACAGGAAATAAACACATGGAGGATTAATTTGCAGTAGGACAATAAAAAATCAGTCATTTCCACTAAATGATATATTAATTAATTATAAGTCATAGCTGTTGAAGATCAGGCAGTGTACATCTTAAATAAGGTTTGATTCAGCTTCCTATTAAAAACCTATAGCAACTTTCAGCTTTAAATAATGCTATTAAGCAAGCTAGGCATGCCCTTATATCAGTCATTTATTAAACAGTCCATGAGAAGTGGCTGAAGATAATTGGAAAGACTGCAATTGAGGGGTTAATATAGGCTTGCTATCAAACTGAGTACACTGCAGATTTCAAAACATATCGCATACTGCACACCAAAGTCATATTTTCTACTTCTGCCTATTCTAAACCTGCTAAAGAACTGACCTGCCATTTCACCTCCAGTTGTGAGTTGATCACCTTTCCTATCTGTTCCTTTGTGCCTCTGGCAATGTATAAGACTGGGAGAACAGCATGTGATCCAGGCTATACAGTGATTAGCAGTTGCTAGTAAATCCAATGGGGTGAAGTAAGGACAAAAGGAACAATGTTGTCTCTAAAATTCCTCGACTTAGTGCATTTGCTAGAGCCTTAGGGCTAGATGTTCAAAGGAGTGGGTGCAGGGTCAGTTGCCTGTAGTCTCTCTTTGGGAATACAAGTTGATTGTCAAATTGCTGAGAACAGATTGTAGGTGCAAAACACACACCATGCAACATTCAAAAGAAGCTGGAGAAATCCTAGGACTCTGACTGGAGTTACAATTTACTTTTCTAAAAACGCATGTTACCTGTCCCAAGCTTACAAGGACACTGTGGTGGGTTGACTCTAGTGAAAAACTGAGCACCCACACAGCTGCAGGATGGGGAGACAATAAAAGGAAGATGAGTAGCTAGTTTATGGATCAAGACGAAGACAGTTTAATAGGTAAAGCAAAAGCTGCACATGCAAGCAAAACAAAATAAGGAATTTATATACTACTTGCCATGGGTTAGACACATCTTCATCCACTCCCTGGAAAGTAGAGCCTCATCACACACAACAGCTAATTGGGAAGACAAACACTAGAACCACAAATGTCTTCCTTGTCTCCCTCCTTCCCTTGAAACTTCTGTTGCTGTGCATGGCAAACTATGGTATAAGATATCCCTTTGATAATTTTCGGTCAGCTGTCCTGGCTGTGTATTCTCTCAGTTACTTGACCATCCCCAACCTGCTCACTTTGGGAACAGAGGGCAAAAAATTGAGGACCTTGAAGTTGTTCAAGTATTTTTCAGCAGTAGACAAAACACTGATGTATCAACACTGTTTCAGCCAAAAAAATAAAACCCCAGTACATTATGGGCTACCATATAGAATATTAACTCTATCTCAGCCACACCCAGCACAGACAGCAAGAGAGCTGACACCATGGATGAAGCCTCTTTCAGTCAAGACAGACCTTATCCTTAGGGCAGACCCTTCCACAGATGATAGGAACTTACGTTAGTTCATCCCCAGTTCATCCCCAGTCAGCTGATACATCTGTTTCCATTTTCACTTTTATTGAGGAAAAGCAATCGCCTTGGCAGCCTGCTCTGATTATGACAATTTATCCTGTTCTCTGGCCTCTACCAACAACTGGGGCCACATTGCCTCAGAAGTACAGGTCAGGAATAGCACTTGTTGTGTGAGGTGATGACTTCCACAGGCAAGTACTTTCAGTCTGGTTAAAACTAAGGATTGAATCTTTGACATCTTTTGTAAACAGGCTTAGCAAACACAAACTAAGATACTACCGAAGGAAAAGCTGTAGAAGATCTGTGCCACTGTTACTTAAATCTCACTTGCAATTCCCCTGACAGAACGAAGACATTTAGAGAGACCATTAGAGTATTTTTTTGACTGCAAACTATGACTGAATTTGATATTTGTTCTATATTTAACCCTGTTTGAGAATTCATACAGTTTATGACATTAGGGAATAAATAAAGTATTTGTACTACATGAGAAAAAATGCATGACTAAGGGAAAACTACTCATCTACTCAGATATCTAAAGACCACTGTTCCTCATTGTTGCTAATACTGAGCTCTGCATATGTTGGGTGATTTTCAACGGGTAGTTTGAGAGAATTCTAAAATAGGCACAAGGGACACATGTACTGGCTCAAAATCCTGAAAAGCATCCCTAAATTTTCCATAGGCACTCTTATAAAACAGGATGGTAGAATGCAAGCATATTACTGAACTAGTTTTTAATCTTTAAAATATCACTAGTGACTTCAAATTCATTGTTTCCTTTGAAGAAAAACTACTGAAGTGTTTTGCCTTCCGCTTTTTTTTGTCACTGCTCTCACACATCATGGCATTCAGCCTGTTCAACATTCACACAGTAAACAAGTATCTCCTCTGAGTGCCATGAGATCTTTTCAAGGCATTTCATCAAACATTTATTTCCAGTGCAGCCAGTTGATGAGAATGGAAACACATTCACTGTTGATTCTGAAATACATGAGTTCCTGAAAAAAAGTTGATAGATTGAGTAAAATGTCCAGTCTTGTGAACTTACACGGTGTATTTTCACACACCAGTGTCAGGTCACCACAGGTGCTTTATTCAAACAGAAGAAAATTTTACATGCAGAACAGTTGCTGCAGTTTTATATTACCTGTGTAATAATTCATGACCTGAGTAATAAAGAACTCATTAGGGCTATTTCCTGCTTTTCCTTTACACATAGACCTCCCAGCAGTTTAAGCCATACATAATGAGTCCAAGTATTTTAAGGGATAGTGTTCAAATTATCTACTAGTCTTTCATATCTCAAAATCACCCTTTTATTTTCCTCCACTACATTGCTAGCATAACTAGGAAACTATATATTGACCTAATTACATGTTATTTATTAGACAGCAAGCAAATAAGTCATTCAAAGACAAATCCCTGTAGTTATTCATGGAGTTGCTTTGGATGACTAAGATATAGTAAACTGAACAATCTTTCATTGTATTTATTGCACACTCTTTGTACTAATGAACAGTTGCAGGCTTTGCTGAAATAATGGTTTCTGTTCTGAGTTGTGGTAAATGTTATACAGACCATATTCATCAAGCATGTCAAAGACATGGATGACCTTCATTTCTTTTGCTTGCACTTGAGGAATTTGGGTAGCTAGTGAATAGCAATGATTTAGAGGGCTTAATAAACATGATGTAAAATAATTAGTGTCTTTAAAAAACCAACATGCATAATGTACTAGTGGCAGCTCGGCCCCTGAGAAACACACAGTGGTGAAGATGTCGGCAATTTATTTTTATAACCCTTACCTGTGGAAGAGCCTATGCCTTCTCTTTGCTCTCAATATGAGACAGACCTTTTCTATGTTGTTAAGCAAGCATTAAATCTGCATTGCAGCGGGATGAAAATTTCTCGTTAACTTCACTCATCATTTAGAATTAATGAAGGCTATAAAGCAAAAGAAGTAAATTTGAATATGAAATCACAGAAAGAATGAAATAGACAAAAAATGAGGAGAAGAAGAGGGCTTTGGACCTGACTGTTTTAAGTACTCAGGGTTAGCTTTTAAATGCTTTCTGAAGAAGAAATTGGAGTCCCTATCTTTTTTCTCTCAAATAGAAATCCTACACATAATGACATGAAAACACATTCTTTCTCCTCCTGGTGAATATTTATGCTTCAAAGAAGCTGGCACAGGACAAGACAATATAAGAATATCCTTGAGTGTGATGGCCAGGGTCATCTCCCAGAAACTGTGTTCAAATACCCTTTTATGACCCAGGTATTAGAGAACTGATCTCCAGAAATCTTGGTAGAATACTCTTCTTGAGCTTTGGTCAGAGCTCTAGTCATCTTTAAGTTGCTCCAGGTCTGACCTAGAAGAAATGTACTAAAGAAGCAGAAATGTACTAAAAATATCTATTGGATAACACCTTTCATATGGGACAAATAAGATACTTTAGTGTAATATGCTTTCAGAGTCCTGGGCAACCACAGGAGAAGCATATAAGAAACATGGCAGAAAAAATACTGAGGGGAATTAATTCTGTGGTTGTACAACGTCTGTGAAAAAACTGGGGATCTATGTTTTGAAGTCAGGTACCCCAGTAGCAAGTAAAAGAAAGTCAGGTTCTTCTTCAAAATTAAACTGAGGGTAGCATTTGTCATTAATAACATTTGCTGTTCCAGCTCAAGACAAGGACTTTCTCCAGTGTGATACCCAGGTTCTGGGGACAGATATTTTGATGTACTTGTACTTCTTCCATTCTAACTCTCTTAACACATTCTTAAATGTCCATTCGCAAAAGAAAGATCCAACTGACCCTTTCGTGAACCTTCATCTAACTTATGAAAACCAACATTGTGTTTATATTTTTAAAAGAGTTGGGTAAGAATAGCAACAAGCTGCTTTCTAACATTGCAAAAAGAATGCCCGGTGCCTAAATACAGTCCAATAAATTCAGTCTAAGAAGTTTATTTCTTATCCTTACTTTGTCTTTTGAGACATAAATTGAGGAAACCAAACTAATTTACAATAATAAGAACAAATTTCTGTCTCTAATTCTTTTAGAAACTCGTGCTTATTTTTATAGAATAGCATGAATCATAGAACCATAAAATGGTCAGGGATAGAAGGGACCTTAAAGACCTTTTAGGTCCAAATCTGGACCTAAGCCCTACCTTGGGCAGGGATGCCACTCACTAGATCATATCGCAAAAGGCTCCACACAACCTGGCACTGAACATTTCCAAAGATGGAGCATCTACAGCTTCCCTGGGAATCCTGTTTCAGTGCTTCATCCACCCTTACAATAAAGAATTTCTTCCCAACATCCAATCTAATCCTATCCTCTATCAGTTTAAAACCATTGCCCCTTGTCCTATCACTAGCTGCCCATATAAAAAGTACCTCTCTCTCCTTTTTATAAGCCCTCAAGGCACTGGAAGGCTGCAGGAAGCTCTCTCCGAAACTTTCTCTTCCACATGGTGAACAACCCCAGCTCTCTCAGCCTGTCTTCAGAGGAGAGGTGCTCCAGTCCTCTGATTATCTTCATGACCCTCTTCTGGATTTAATCCAGCAAGTCCATGTCATTCTTATGCTGGAGACAGACCTGGATGCAGTACTCCAGGTGAGGGCAGAGTAGAGGGAGAGAATCACCTCCTGCAACCTGCTGGCCACGCCTCTCTTAATGCAGCCCAGGATGCATTTGGACTTCTGGGCTGCAAGTGCTATTGGCTCATGTCCCGCTTTTTATCTATGAAAACCCCCAAACCCCTCTCTGCAGGGCTTCTCTCAATCCATTCTCTGCCCAGCTTGTATTTGTGCTTGGGATTGTCTTGATCCAGATACAGCACCTTACACTTGGACTTGCTGAAATTCTCCAGTTTAGAAAGAAGGATGTAGCAGGGAACCATGCCAAAGGCTTCACAGAAGTCCAAATAAATGACACCTGTAGACTTTCCCTTGTCTACTGATACAGCCATTCCTTCAGATAAGGCCACTAATTTGGTCAGGTAGGACTTACTCTTGCTGAAGCCACCCTGGTAGTCTCAACTCACCTTCGTCTCTTCCATGTGCCTTAGCATAGCTTCTAGGAACTCCCAGATCTATGATCTCTCCAGGAACAGAGCAGAGGCTGACAAGTTGGTAGTTCCCAGGGTCCTCCTTCCTACCCTTTTTAAAGATGGGTACAATGTTTCCCCTTTTTCAGTTCTCTGGGACTTCATCTGACTTCTATGACTTTTCAAATATCCTGAAGAGTGACCTCAGCCAATTCCCTCAGGACTCTGGGATGCGTCTCACTGGGTCCCATTGACTTATGTACATTCAGGTTCCTCAGGTGGTCATGGACCTGACCTTTACTTACAGTGGAGGGACTTTGCTGCCTCAGTCCCCATCCAGCTGTCCATCCATTTGAGAGGTGACAGAAGAGAGATTACCAGATTGCAGACTGAGGTAAAAAGATTTTTGAGAACTTCAGCCTTCTCCTTGTCTATGGTTACCAATTGGCCAGTCGTGTTCATCAGTGGAGTCATGCTTTCTTTGACCTTTCTGTTATAGCTGACATACCTGCAGAAGCCTTTCTTGTTATTCTTTATGTCTCTTGTCAAGTTCACCTCCAGCCATGTTTTGGCCTTCCTTACCTCATCCCTACACAACTGGACTGTGCCTATGTACCCTTCCCAGGTTATCTGCCACTGCCTGCACTGCTTGTGCGTTTGCTTCTTACCCTTTAGCTGGACCAGCAGGTATTGACTCATCCAAGTCAGTGTCTTGCCATCCTTGTCTGTCATCCTACACATGGGGATTGAGAGCTATTGTGGTCTATAAAAAGAATCCGTAAAGATCTACCAGCTCTGTTCTGCTCTCTTGTTCCTGAGAACATTTTCCCAGGAGGTCCTACTGACCAACATCTCCTCCTAAAATTCAGAGTCCTGATCTATATCCCTCAGGACTGTAAACTCTACTCATGCATGATCACTGCAACCCTCTTGATTTCTCCAATTAGTTTGCTTACACTGGTGATCATCAGGTCCAGTACTGCAACCCCTTTGGTAGGGCTGTCTATCACCTGCCTTAAGTTATCCTCTATGTATTACGGGAGTCTTCTGGGTTGCCAGAAGCTTACCTGTACACTCTCTTGGGTTTCTGCCAGTGATGTAGTGCTTTCTGTGCATGTGACAACTATGCAAACATTATAAGAGGGAGACTGCAGATGGATAAGTTCTCTTTAACTCAGGTGGCACTAGTATCCAATGCCAAGATCAGAGAGAAAGAAGAAAAAAACAAAAGGTTGTTTAATACAGTGTAACTGATTTTACAATTTTGCAGAGAAATTTGGACTGACATGCTTTCAGCTTTTTGGTAGTGGGAAATATCTCACTGATGAAGACCTTGTCACTGGAACTGCTGATATAAAATGCAATTATTCCATACAATGATCACATTAACATGATATGTTAGTCATCTCTAAGTAATCTGTAGTCCTCCATATAATTTCTTGTGTCACCTTCATTTACCTTTACAGAAGAACTTATCCTGACTTTGTTTAAAACACTTTATATCTTAGTCCATTAATGTTGCAGATACTGTAAGTGTCAGTGTCTTACTTGGAAGACAGTCGTTCTCTTCTACAATTCCCAATCTGTAAACCAGATGCTTGGTCCAACAGTGTCTTTCCTCACAAGCTAAAGTAATTTTAGCCACCTCCTAAATTTCAGGATGCTCTTTCATCTGAGGCAATGGTGATGAATTATGCTATTATTTGCATTAATTTCCTTCTACCTGTAATTAGGACGGAATATACCCCCACCCAGCTCCCTCCTGACCCAGTAAATATAAAAAAAAAAAGAGGTAGATTGATGCAGACAGAAAATTGGATTAATAGTATGCCAGTTAGAAGAACTATATCATGTTCTATATATTTATGAAACTTGCTCCATTTGAACAGTGTCATAGCCATTTGAACATAGTAAAATATTATCCAAACTCATGTAGTTCCTCTGATCCGTTCTCCTCCAAACCAGCTTGGAAGTTAGGCAGCTGCTATAAAAACTGCCATATTTGTATGTGTCTTTGTATACAAGGCCAATGGATCATCACTAGAGGAAAATCTAAAAGCAGAGCAATGTCTCATTCGTGTTTCACCCTATAAAAGGGGTGCATTCTAGTAAGGGTGAGTGAGCCTAGAGGACACAAAGGAAGCCTACTCCATGATAAATGGCATTGGAGATAGGGCCACTGGTATCAAACATCATGGATGATTAATGCTTGTGAACACAAACAGTTACCATTAAGTCCTAAACATAATAAAGAAAGATTCTACGTGTTTCAATATGCGAAAAAGCTCATAACCACATTCAGTTATGCAAAATGCACAGAGAGGTACACATACTACCTAAACCCATATGAAGATTTTCAGGGGTGTAAATTCTCAGAAAAGGCATTGCTTATGAGCTAAACAATATAGCAAATGTGTCATTATTAACTTATTCCTTGCCGCCTAATATATAAGAAAACTGCATCATCATGTACCTAGTAATTCTCTATAGAAGTAGTGAATAAATAACTGACAGATGCTGTCATCACATAATTGGTATAATGAGTTTCAGTGGGGATGAGGTTCTAAGCATGATTTCTAGCTGGGGTAGATTAACTCGTGGATTGCAGATTTAACTTTGACACCACAGAGACATAAGTCTGACCTAAATTTTATGGACAACTGTTAGAATAAAACAGCTGAAAATAAGAAATTCAACCAAAACTTGACCAAGAGATACATAAAATGTTGTAGATGAGATGTGAAGCATCTTACAAGCTGTTTCGGAATTAATAAAAGTGCAAACTGCCACCTGAAATTAGAACTGCTAAAGGTCTTGTTAGTTATTACTTTCATTTGTTCTGCTAGGCTTTAAGGGATGTTCTGAAATAAAGTGTTGTGCTTTCAAGGACTATCAGGACAGCTTCTCCTTTCGAGGTCCAGCTCTACTGTGACACTGTTTGTGCCGAAGGAGCTCTGAGCTGAAAAACTGCCATTCTTCTCTCTTTATGGATCAGTCTCCTCACTGACTCCATTTTATCCATTTGGTTGGATTGGGAGGCAAGTACATGCTTTTGTAGAAGTAATCCAGCAAATGTTTGATATAATAAGTTCAAGGCTCCTTTTGTCATAAACTAAGATGTGACAAAAACCCCATAAAAATTCTCATTCTGTCCCAAACTCAGTATCACAAACATCAATAATACTTGTGAAATTTACAAAAGATTGTCACCGTTTGCATTTATACTTTATACTCAGCAAGGGATGGTGAAATTGCTTACTTGTTTCAACAAATAAGCAGTAGATACTAGGGTTTACAGTGACTTTTTTTCGAAGTAACACTATATCAGAGTGCGGGGAATCTTCAGTCCAGGTCTTCTTGCCTAACACTTACTTTCTTTTCTAGAAGCCTGTTCACCCTCTCTTTACTGAGGTGCTTTTAACATCTGATCTTGACTACAGAAATTTATAGCGACCAGAATAAAGAGATGCTAGGGCACTGTGCTTTTCCTTTTTTTTCTATCTCCCCTAAAAATATTGTAAAAAAATAGATCCTTATGAAAGGAGGGAGAGTATAATTGGATGGTTACCGTAGTGTCTGTAATGGTTATATCCCAAGGCGACAGTTCAAAATAAAACACAGACTCTCATATTTAGTCCACTGCTGAGGCCATCTGACATATCAATGTGAAAACCATTCTGTAAACTAATTGTTAATCACCTAGGGACAAAGGAGCCCTGATTAGCTGAATGTGGAAAAACAGTGCTCTCTAAAACACAAAAGGTTTTTCACCTCCACGTTGCTAATTATCTGCTATCCTGAATAAACAGCCAGACAGCAAAGCTGAGGAGACGTGCCTGGATAAAACAGAAATATGACATGTGAAATATATATAAATCATAGGGAAGGACAAGGAGGTTATCAAGAATAAAAGAAATCTGGTGACAGCTGATTGTGGAACACAGATTCCTAAGCTAGTGATCATGCAAATAGACGAGTACACAGGACAGATTGGTTGAACATGAGTATATTCTCCTTCATACTAGACTGGCTCATACAGAGCCAGCCAAGTGTCTTTGACCAATAGTTGAACTTTCAGATACTCCATCTTACAAATGCTGAAAAACTGACTGTAGCAACGAATAGCAACAGACATGCAAGGAAAAGATATTAGTAGCATGTGCATTAATCACTGTGAATTACTGATGACCAGTCCACACACTAAAACAATGCAAGCAGGCCTCTAAGTTGTTAAAAGTACATTTAAATATCTCAATCTAAATGTTGTTTCACCAAAAAAAAGAGAACAAAACAAAACCCACAGAAATGGGAGGTGGGTACTTGTTTCAGTAATCAAAAAGGAAAGCCAAATGCACATTCAAGAACTAAAAACCATTATTTCCCTCTTTATCTTCAAAATCCATATGCTGGAAAGCAATGAGATCTTCAGGAGTATGAAAAATATTCTCCCATTCTACACTTCTGCAAACTATATTGAGCAAACCACTAGTCCTTCAAGTCTCTGTTTCTACCTATAATAAGCAAAGAGTTTAGGGACATCATCATATCTATCCATGGCATTTCAGAGCAATTTGAGAATTAATTCATGCTGACAACCAACTCGTGAAGAATTTGGAAAACAGTGCATGAACATATTTATCAAACTGTTACACTTTACAATTTAGTTCTTCTTGATCTTGATATTTGGATCAGATTTCTTCTCCTCACATATGATAAACAAAGCAAACAAAAAAGAAACTAGACCATAATATTTTCCGTCAGCATGGTTGTTTTTCACATTAAAAAAATTATCTCTGATTAAAAACTTCTAGAAGAAATGTAAATTTCCTTAAAAAATTTTTACAATTTCACTGAGATCAGAAAGCCTCAAGAGAAACTCCAAAGCGTATCTCTTTGGGGAAAAAAAAAAAAAAAACAAAACAAAACAAACCACCAAAACAAAACAAAACCCAAACCAAACCAAAAAAACCCGAAATCAATAAATTACTTGTAGATTGTAAAAAAAATTTTAATTCATTAAGTAGTCTGAGAAAAGTTATGGATAGATAATAGAAAAATATCCTTCATAGACTTTCTGTCTTTCCCTACTTTGTCTGAAACAGTGGCAATTATTCCAAGACCATAATTCAATAGCAAGCTTCAGAAAACTTACCATGATTCCAAGCTTTTGGGACATAGAATAATTTCAGACATTATTTTGGACTCAGACTGCAACATGAGTATTTTAACAATCGGTAGTCATCATCTACAAAATTGACATAAGCAGAAGTTCCAGATTAATAGTATTGAGTAAAACCTGCCAGTGTTCAAGAAGCATTTGGACGATGCTCTCAGGAACATGGTGTGATTCTTGGGGCTGTAATGTGTAGGTTGAATTGGACTTAATGATGCTTGTAGGTTGCTTCCAGCTCAGAAGATCATGTGATTCTGTGAAAAGTGTACCCATTCTGTCAGTCACTAGACTAACCCAAGTTCAGATACTTGTGTGCTGACAGGTGTTTCACTGACAGTCAGTTTTCATCCTAATTGATTGCACTAAAAAGCCATGAGCTCAAGAAATTACAAACAAAAGTAGTTTGGGGTTCTTCTTTCTAAATCTCAGAATACATCTGAAAGCTTGCTTGTGCCTAAGCCAGAAACCCCATCTTTGTTAGCCAAGGCAAGTAAGACATGAAATAATGCCAACACTTCTCACTGTCCAGAAGTGTCCTTCACAATCTTATATACCAAGGGAAAAATAAAATGCTTGATCTTTAGCTCTGCTCTCAACTATTCCCTTACAGTCATTGAGGGTTATCATATCCATGAGGTATACATAAGGTTTGTTTACTTTCTTCTTATCCATTTAACAATGCTCCTACCTTTCAGTCTCCTAATTCTGGTATTCTCAAATTCATTTCCTCAGTATCTGCTGCATGATTTCAGATAGCTGTTCATAGATATAATAAATCTATGGCCTAACATTATTAGGACATTAGCACCAATTCAGCGAAAAAAAATTTTTGAGTGTAAATTACAGTTTATGTACAGAAGGTAGAATAACCATAAACTGTAAGGATATAAGCCACTACAACTGCAAAAGTAGTGTGAAGGGAAGATGGAATTGTACCATTCGTATTGACAAGGTACAATGACCAACAAGTCACTTACAAGAGTAGATTCTGAAACTGTCTTTGAACATGCCCTTCTCTCCCCTACCTCTCCAACAGTGAAAACTGTTCACTGGGAAATAATCCCTTGGGCATGCTGGCTGGTCTGCTGTAGTTGTGAGAAGGTGGTAAACAAACACAGAGGTAAAGGACTGACTGGCATTTAGTGAGAACCTCTAACCAGGGGAGAGAGAGTTGAGGAGCCTGTTGCTGAAAGCCACAGTGCAATCTCTACAGCATTCTGCCCATTGTTGCATTCTGCCCACCAAGAGGAGCCAGTGCAACTTCTAGCTACCTAGGACCCTGTCCCTTGTCCACTCATCTGGAGTTTTCACCCCTTAGCTTTGTTACTAAGTCATATCTCAACACAACTTTCACATTTGGGTGAACCATGTTCAAGTGACATTATCCTACTGTCACAAGGCCTTTAGTCAGCAGTCTCTCTAGCAAAAGCCTACAAGTGGTTGTAAGGCTGGCAACAGTCATGAAAAGAAGCCCAGAAACAGGATGGAAATACTTCATCAGTCTGAATTTCCGCTGGTAAATTTAGACCATCTCCAAATTTTGAGATAACAGACCTGCAGTCATCTGCAGTGCAACTGATAGAAATGAATGAGTGAGTAACACAGTGAGGAAAATATAAAGAAGGTGCCTCTCAGACAGAGAAACAGGACTATATGGAGAGCTTTGTTTTTGAAACATCTTTGGATAGTCAGAAAGAAGGGAACTGGGGAAAGGAAGACGTAGATCAGGTCCTTAAACATTGCTTTTGAAGGGCTTTAAGCCTCTTAAGCATCTATGAAACTGAGACGAGTGAGTACAAATCAAGTACCAAAGCCACTTCAGAGAAGGAGCATTTTTATTGTCATTCTTATTAGTGCTAACCATTGTGAAGACTGAAAAAAAAAAAAAGTAGTTACTCTGACTTAAAGCTAGTTCAGGTTAATTGTACCTGTCTGCCCCCACACTCAGTGCTGCAAAAGCAAAAGGATTTATTGGATGGATCCTCCAAGCCCTCTCTCTGCTTCACATGCAGCTTGGGAGTAGAAACAGAGCAGGAAAGGATAAGCAGAGAGAAGCACTGAACTTAGCTTTTTGCTACTCTCTCTGCCTGGGCTGAATGTCCCTCATTCTGATTCAGGAATACGTTAAATTCCGAGGAAAGATCAATTTTTTTCTGAAGTAAACTCTTTCTCTTCTTCCTCCCTTTTTCACCTCTGCCTACCCATTTTTCTCTTGTCAGTCAATGAGAGGAAACAGAATTTGCATTTTGAGCACAGGAATGGGAGGAAAAGAAAAGCTGAAGAATCTCTAAGTGCTTAGATTCTGTAAAAGCTAAGTCCTTGTGAGACTACAGTTTATGGCTAAGTGCTACTTTTTTTTAATTGAAGGTAAACTTTGTATTGCTGATGTGTGAAGATGTGTTATATAGAAAACAGGAAAAACTTAACCCAGAACACAAGAGCAAAATAGTACAAGAACCTTAAAAAGATCAATATGGAAATTGGAAGAAAAGGAAGACCTTGCAACTTGAGACAAAAAACCACACAGACACTTGTATGATACTGAGCAAATGCAGCATCATTAGCGTAACAGTGAAAACAAGATTGCAGGAGTAAAGTCTGCTACTGATCATTTTAGCTGTTTGGAAATCCTTGGGATTGACTTGCAACGTGAGAAAGTTCACTTTTGTGGAAGCTAAGAGAGCTCAGCACCTTGTTTGCACGAGGTTATGAGGGAAACATGACACTAGAACAGTGTTTGTGACTCTAGATTTGTTTCTATATATTTTATATTTTTGTATTTTTGTATTTTATGCTTTCTTGATGTCTTTGATACTTTAAATCAATGATTAAAATTAAAAATTCCAAGAAAGTAAATCTAAAGTAATTTTATAATTCATATTCATTAAAAGCCTTATGGCACAAAAACATTCTTTATATGATACTCAGTAGAAGAAGTTCAAAAGGAATTATTGTAAAAGAAATATTTAATTTCTCTAGTGCTACATAAACATTACTGTGATGCTGCTCATGATTTTAAAACCTGAATTCCCTTTCTCCTCATAATTCTATTGCTGAATGTCTATAATGCAGTAGTTTTCAAACATAGCAAATTATATCACAGGTTTTGAAACATGACATAGTCCAAATGAGACTAGGAATCCAAGGCAGGTTGTACCGAGGTCAATTTAGACAGTCCTACTCAGCTGTCTATAAAACCCTTGGGAGAGATCATTATATTAATTTCCATTTGTAGTCTAGCCTAAGGAAACCGTGCAAATCTGCAGAGATGTCTTCATCTTTATCATTATCTTATTGTCAGGTATTTTAACCCATGATTTCACAAAATGTCTCTAGCTGTATCTATTCAGCCTTGGAGGCCACTGATTCTTGGTTTCTCTGTCTCACATAGTTCTTGAACTATGCTCAAGAAGCATTAGAAACTAGGAGATTAAGGAGAAGTAAAGTTTTTTTCACTAAGTCAGTTTTCACAGGTTCACATGGCTCTGCACAGACATGATTCTGAGATTCATGACAGACACTTTTGAAGAATGTGTCATTGCAGGCTCTCCATACGTTGTTCCTCCCTTCCTGTCACACTGAGAACTCTCTGAAGAAATGGAGTATTTTTCTGATACAACACTTAACAGCATTCCCAGACAGCCTTTTCAGAGATAAAGCTATAGGCCACTCATCTTTCAAGTGCTTTTGCTGAAGATTTTTGTTTCAAAAGTTTTGAACCTATTCATTAAAGATCTCTGTTTTTTGCTAAAGAATTGTACCAGAAAAGAAAATCTCTTTTGTTCCAAGAAATGTGAATATTTTGGATACTTTTTTTACCAAAAACTGTCAGAACAGTACTATTGTATCTGACCCTTAAAAAAACCAGGCTGAACGCTGCCAACTAGGAATGCTCAGGAAAAACATTTAATATGACATTGGAGAGGGTGAACATACCAGATTTATGGTATAAAGCTGTCAGCAAAGGACTGCCAGTAAAAAGATGACCCTCTTTTACAGGCTTTTCAAATTTTGAAGATTATGCAGGGAGAAGTATGGAGGACAGTGCTCCTAGCTAGTTTCAGAAAGTTCAGTCAAATGGATTAACAAATCACTGGAATGCTCCAGCTATTATGCAGCAGTGTAGTACATACCATCAGGGAAGAGACAGTTTTCTTGCCAGTGGCTGAATTCAGCACAAAAATATGTTCAATTCTCTGTACTACATGAACTTAGACTATTCCACCTTTGGAGTTTTGAATAATGTGAAATCATTGAAATTGCACCTTGCTTTACATCTTATAAATTTATCTGTTATTATTTATTGCTTTCTTTCTGAAGCAGGAAAAGTTTGTTTCCTGAATGAAACTATATTTTTTTTTCACTTTCTATATGGCATAATAGAAGTGAAAAAAAATGCAATCATTTTAGCCTTCTAAAGAATAAGTAAGTATATGATTTGGGCTTATCCACCCTGTATCACTTGATAAAAGGAAGGCACTAACTGAAGTGTGAGTTATGAACATTCTCAACGTGTTTTTTTCCTTTATAGATAACAAGATATGGACCACCTGAACCCCAGGCCAAAAACTAAAATAAAGACTGCTCAAATGCTTGACCTCACATGGAAGCTGAGACATGAAATTAAGGCAGTTACCTGCCTTCTGAATTATATTTCCACAGATTATCACAGAGAACGCCAGGATCTGGGGCAACTGTAGAAAACTCATCTACTCTAGCTTCCAAACTCTCTTTTTAGATCCATTCTTACCTAAATTGTAATCTCTAGAAGAAAAAATCTGCAAGCCAGAAAATTAAGAAAACAGAAAATCAACAAAAAAAATCTACTTTGTCTGAAGTACAAACAAATTTCTTCTATTAAATGAAATGCAATGGTCAAAGAAGTATTTGTCAGAGAAGTTAAGGTCTGTGATTTATGGACTAGCTGTCATGTAATACAAGATGGAAGCTTTAAAATTTTACCAGATCTGGTAGGAATTTTAAAAGTTAAAAATAATTAACTAATTCAATTTGAAGAGTATTATGAACTAATGTACACACATAGGGATCAAAGGTCATGTCTGTGTGTCTGTTAGAAATGTCCATATATTGAACATGAATAAATAATTCAGTCCGGCCTCAGGAGACTCAAGGTTTAAAATCAATTATTACAAAGATTTGTTGTTGCTGTTGGTTTGCATATAATGATAAAAATGCTACCATTCTGTATCTTTAGATTAGGTTTTCTTTACATCTTTAAAAGGTAGTTTAAATCTCTCACCTTGAGTATGTATCATTTTATCACCTGCAGCAAAGTTCTTCCACATCAGCATTTTATTGTCTACTAAAATACACTCTGTCATAACTTGTAGTGTAAACCATTCCTAGACTTCCTGGCAGTCAGGTTTCCAATGAAAAGTTCTTGACATGATCAGAAAAGGTGAAGAAAAACACCCCAAGCAAACAGATAATAAAGGTGGATATATTCAGATATCTATGTTATCTTTTCTAGATAAATCAGTGATTAAACAGTAACTAAACTTAAGAACTGAGTTAAAAGTCATATTGCTGAAATTGTTCTTTTAAGAATTTCTTTTAAGGATTTCTTTTAAGAAAACAGCATTTCAGATTCTTGTGAAAAGAACATGAGCAAGATGAGAGAAACACTTCCAAACTTGGGGATGTGACACATTAGAATTCCAAAGCAGACACTGATCAGTATTAAGCAATGAGATTTCATTTGCAGATCTCATGTAAAATTAATTTTCATAATTCTCTTAGTTCCTGTCTACATGTAGAGATTTTTTTTCTCATTATCTACTTTATTACCATACTTGAATTCTCCTCCTCTATGTCTGAGAAGAAAAGATGAGAGAGAGAGATATTTTACTATAACTCAATGAAAAATGCACTCTCAAATCTCAAACCACTGGTCCCATGAACTGAAGCACAGTTCCCTTTAAAAACATTAGCATGTCATAAAAAAGGGGACAAAGTATTAACTGTTCCACTGAATAATCAATTGAAGTGAAATTACTGCTAAAGTTATGTAGTTATGTTGGAATGTAATATTTAAAGTGCTTCTTATGAAATGAGATTTCCCATTTAAAGTTCACAATTCAGTTTGACACATTCTTCTAATAGTATATTTAGAATATAGACTGAGAGATAATGCCATCAGCAGTGACCCATTAGCTCCACATCAACAAGCAAATTCAGCAGTCACTCCTACTAAATACACCTGAGTTCTTCATTTAAGTACTGGGAACTGTCTGACTGCTTAGCTAGCAAGATTTAACAAGATTACAGCCCAAGGAAGGATGGCTACAGGCTGTTGTCACATTCATTCTGACTCATATTCATAATCTTCTGATCTATTTTAGAGTCATGATATGCAAAGGGGAAAAACCCCACAGATTTTACTTTTCTGCCAGCTTTATAGCTAAAGAAGAAGAAACAGGATCTGTAAAAGAAGTTTATGTCACTACTTCGTCAGGCTGAGAGGCTCAGGGGAGCAAGAAGCCATGTGTAATCCATATCATATATAGGTTATATGAGCAAGGTGCTTACCTTAAGGGAAATTTGAATGTCTTTGGCAAACCATCCTTGTCCCATTCCCTAAGGCTAGCAACGTGTTATCAATGGGCAACCAGACTTCTAAGTAAGCTAAATATGAGCATGAGCATGGCTTCCTTTGCTCAAGTGCTTTTATTTTCATTTCACTTTGAAAGAGGTACATGACATTGGAATATCATGGCTAACTGATGCTGTTTAAACACACATTTTCTCAGTGGGAAATCACAACCAATTTCATAGATGGTCATATAAGATTTGCCATATCCAAAGACATATTAACCAAAGTTATTAAAACAAATGTAAACCCCAATCTGAACAATCTAAAATCTCAGGAGTATTGGAGACAGGGGTCAGTCAAAACAGCATTAGTTTCCAAAAAGTTACTTGGATTATCCATCTCTCTCTGATACTTAATAATAAATATCACCAAAATATACATAACTATATGCATATCTGTATATTTATGTGATATTCAGGATTCAAAATACAGGAGGGACAGAGAGAGGCAGACAGTACAGTTTTGTTATGTTTAATTTTTTTCTTATGGCCCCCAGTTAAATCACAAGAGAATTAATAAATACATGGAGGTAAAGTGACAAGATGACAAATGTACTCATTATCTGTCTATATTCCAGAGTGCTTAAATTTTATCCATATGAGTTTCCAAACTCAGAAAAGACCATGAACTCAGGATTCTTTGTTACTGCTGCCTACACTGAAGTACTGACACAGGCATGAAGTTTCAAATCTTCATATGACATAAGTTGGACTTGGAAATGCTAGATGAGACATTTATTGATGAAACTGCAATTACTTACTATTCACTTTTTTCGTCACATGAGTCTTATGTGATTATTCAAAAATCTAACAGATTTTAAAAGCTCTAGTCCACATCATACATGTGGGTATGCAGGATATGTTTCTTCTCAGGAAGGTAAAAAGCAGGCACACGCTGTGGGATGTAAAAACATTTCTCAAACCTAGATACACTCCAGGTCATTATTTCTGGCCTAGGAAATTCCGTGACCTCAGACAGACATACAAAGCCACTGCCAGGAAAGTGAAGGGTGCCCATCACATCCACAGAAATTGGCTAAAGCAGTGGAAGCAGAAAGGAAACAGATTTAGATATCAATTCAGCAAATTTACTTGGCAGCATCTGATAGCAGGCATTCTGTGAACCCCAAATGGATTTTGAAAGCATCCACAGTTGAATGTGGATGTTTCCTCCTGTGTGGCAACACTTGTCAACAGCGAAGGTGTGCTGGTTTAAGAGTTAACCAGCAGGGGAAATGAACTTAACTCAAAGGAGAGATTATAAGTCAGAATAACAATTTATTAAAATAATACAGTAAGTACAATTATGCAAACAAACAATTGGTTTTAACCCACAAAACCCAAATGTATAACCCAGCACCCTGGGGCATGAACAAAGTGGTGTTCCTTGGGCTCCCCCTTGAGTCCACAGTAAAGGGAGAGGGGAAAAACCTGCTGGTGGGAGAGCTGTTGCAGTCTGGTCAAAAGTGGTGATTGCAGTCCAGTTGAGGGTGGTGGTCTCAGTCTGGTTGAGAGCAGTGAGCTGCAGTCTTCCTCTGGATCCCACAGGTGGTGGAAAGGTTCTGAAACTCCAGGTTTATATATTCTCCAGTTCAGGCAGGAATGGTCAGTCGTTCCCTCAGAGTGGGGAATTCCATAAAAGGGTATGAGGACAGGAACTCACCCCCACCACCACCTCGCAGGCACCCCCCCCCTCCCCGCAACAGTTTCTGGGAAAATGGCATGGAGGGCCATAGAATACACAGTTTTGGGCTACATCCATCCAGTGATGAATCGGTCCCAGCTGTTCTAACTAGGACAGAAGGGAACCAATTTCACTATTTTTGTAGAAAAATAATAAATTGCATTTAGTGTGTGGATCTGCATGGCTCTGGTGAAGAGGACAGCACTGAGGCCACACTTGGAAACACACTTCAAATGTCAGATTTCAAGACTATTTAGCATTTCCCCTAATTTTTGGAAAATATCTATTTGTCCTAGATATAGGTGAAACTCCCAGTCAATGAATATGCCCTTCAGTGAATAAGGGGAAAAAAAACCCCAGCTTAATTGTTTCACAGATATCTGAGGAAAGTAAGCACATTGTACTATATTTGGCCCACCTACAAGGCTAGTCCTTCCTTGAAAAAACATTTAAAAGTACTACGTGGTGCTTCAGAGGAGAAAAAGCTTTCTATCTGAGGAGAAATGTCACATATTGATATGCCCTGAGAACCTCTGGAAGCAAATATCCTTTACATATAGTACTGTATAGATGAAGAAAAGTATTTTCTACCAACTTTTTAGGTGCATAAGTGACTGAATGTGGAAGTTCTGTGGTCAAGCTTTGAGTAAATTAGTTTGTCTTTTTTCATGCAGCATAATACTGCCAACATTTAGGCTGCTGCGTGCAGGAGGAGGATTCCTGCCTTTGCAAGCTGGCACCCTTGCCTTTCAGCACACGCTCTGCTTCACTGACATTCATCAGCTGCAGGAAAAGATAGATCACCTGAAGAAGCTGAGACAAATATTTGATTTGGATGATTATCCTGCAGGTGTCTCATCATCACCAGGATGCTTGGAATTGCTAATTATTTGCCTTCCATTTATGCGTATCTTGCCATGAACACTTATTATGCCATAGTTAATTCGGATTACTCTGATCAGTGTGACCCTTTGACCACTCTTTTCAAGGAGAGCCCACTAATGTGCTGGAGGAGAGAAGAAATGCTACAGGTGATCCCAACAGAAGGCTTAGTTCATCTCCTTTCCTATCAGTTCTTTCACACTAATGGAATACTACTTAGGTAATCATAACGAGGTATCTATCAGTTTTCTTCAGTCCATTTCAGTGAGCCTTACACCCACATGTGTCTAGCATTATCAGCTCCTAAAGCTGTGCACAAACATAAATAAACAAATAAATAAATCAGGTGTCTGCACAGGTATTATTTTTTTTTTAAAGCTGTTGACAGTATGAAGTATTGTTTAATTGTCCACATTCCTTGCCTGGACTGTATGCTATCACTTAGATTCTAGCCTGACCCTTCACAAAGATTGAAGAGGATGCAATTTTGTGTTCAGATAATGAAAATAATTTTTTATCACAATACTTGCCACAACCTGCTTTTCTTCTAGGTGACACTGAAAGCAAGATAGGAACCTTAAAAAAAATAATACCTTAATGGTATTCAAACAGCTTACCATGTATGATTTTTTGGATTGATTTCTGCAAAAATAAGAAGGTATTTTTCTGTATTTATGGAATGTCTGAGTACAACTAGAGCTAGAAAACCAAACTGTTAACATCTCATCCCATTACAAAATCAAGTTAAATTTCAAATGACACAAATGAATTGTGCCAAATCAGTCTTTTTTCTATTAGAAAATATACACTATGCCATTGAACAGTGGTGAAGGAGACAATGTTTCACACTCATCAAAATTAAAATATCTTCTAACATTAATTGATATTTCCTAGGTAATATTCTGTTCTATAAAGGTTCTTATTGTTTTGCTGCTCAGCTCAGAACAAAAACAGTTTTGAGATATCAGGCAGTCCCCACAGGAGGAAAGAAGTGTTTTTTCAGTCACTTCTGAAAATTACATTTGGGAGAATGCAATACTGTTCATATTTCTGTGGATGTCTCTGCACAAGTCTCACAGGCAGGAATTTTTTTTACAGAGTAGTGACACATTATGTGATTATGCCTATGTGTATAATTAGGTGGTTACAGTATAGACATATTACTGCTTTCTAATGTCAGCAGCAGAAGCCTCTTTGCCAGGAATTGAAAGTGTTTCACTTCAGCAATTAGTAAAGCACCGTACATGACTCTGTATTCAGACTTTACATGTGCTCCAATCAGGTTATTTGAGAGATACCAGAGTTATAAGGTAAGTTGTGGTTTCTCAGCAGCCCACCTAATATCCAAAATTATATGCTTAGACAGTTAATACATGAGAGTTTTTGTTCAATTTGTCATGAATATGGGCATGACACAGGCAAGAACACATATCCCTTAGTAGGCCCCGGCAGAGGAAGAGCAGGCAGCTACTTTCTTTCTGAGTAGGCACTAAGTGTCAAGCGAGACAAGGGTGCTTGGGGCATGCCCTCCCCTATTTACAGGCTGCTCTTGTGCCTGGCTATGGGTCCAACTGCTCTGAACCCATACCACTTCACTTGCTGTAGTTGGCACTCTGTTAGAGGGACTTCTGAAATGCTGCCTCTTCCGCTACCCCTGTGCTACTTTTCTTGTGAAGACAGCTGGAACGTGGCCAGTGAAAAAGTTAGAGCAGTAGCAAGTCTGACTTGAAGTATCAGGACTCTGTGAGTGTGGAAAAAATGGATATTTCTTCCTGCAACAGAAGACAGGGAAAAGACTAATTAGCTATACAAAACTTTCTCAGAAAAAGGGATCAAGAACACATGTTATTGTGCATCCATGGGACACAGCCTCCAGCCTCCAGCCTGGAGGGAAGTGGTAACATCATAGCTGCAAAATACAGTCTTGATGCGATAACTTGAAGGCCCTCTGCTGTACAAAAAACCAACAAAACCAAACCCAACAAAAAACTCAAAACAAACAAAAAAAATTAAATCAAGCAATGATTTACCTTTCTATCTAAACTAAAGTAGGATGTGTAGTTGCTTCTGAAGCCTTTCAAATTTAGCAGCAGGTCCTGGAAACAATTTAATTTGGTGTTAAAAAGAGATAATAAACCTTGCCAGTAGCGTAGCTAAAAGACAGACAATTCCTTCCTCAAGCTTGTTTTGAGATACAACCTAGGTCCACCAGATCTAGCTTGAAAGGACACCTAGGATTAAAGCATATTTGTTGACTGAGTCACCAAAGGCAATCCATAATGAAAGTCAGTAGAAAAAAAGAAATAACACACTGCTATTTGGGATAATGATTCAAGGTGGACATGAATCAGACTGAATTTCATAATTTTAAGCATGGAAATATCCATTTGGTTAGAGAACTTCTTTCCATAGACAGTAATGTAGTAGAGACCAGAAGGCAGATGTTTCCAGGCTCAGTAATGCAAAGTGACCACCATTGATTAATCAGTTTTATTGCATTTAATAGGTTTTAAACTGCTCAAATACTTACATCTCAATACTTCTGCACCCTGTTTAAGCAGCAGAGAGATTGGAAGCACAGTAAGGGGTACAGAAACAAGTCCTTACTCTTGGCAGGGACAGGTTTCTGGTAGTTTGACTTCTTCCTACTGTCTGCCAGGCCCTGCGGCAGAGGGTGCTAGGTAATGCTGCAAACAGCAGAAATACTGGAGGCACTCTCACTCGCAAGCAACCCTAACTTCCCTGCCAGGAGAGGTGAAACTGCATTTTCCCGTCTATTGCAGGGAATAAATAACCCATAGCTGCTTCTGTTCACCTCCGACGCAGTTGCAGCCGCTCAGCCCTCTGGATGTGGCCCAGACACAGCAAGCAGATTTTGCTAAGGATCAACTCATGTATCAAAGGGATGAGGAGAAGGACTAGCCAGGGTTTACAGTAGGTTTGGATTTTCTTCTGTGCTCTTGCTTTAGGAAGACGGCTTAAGTACCATCTAAGCAATTTTCCTTCTCTTTCATTTCCTCCAGCCTAGACACCTTGGAATTGCTTCTCTACAGTCCCCAGTTAACAAGGTGGTAATATATACATATACATACACACATGCATACATACATAGGTATTTATTTATTTTTTATATATATATTATATATATCTCCCACCAAGATGTGAAACACAGGTAGAAAGACACTGAACTTACCAGTGCTCTACTGTGGCTGCTTCGAGACAGCTGTTGGGCGAGCAGAAGTCTCGCTATAATAGTTATAATTCTTCACCCTCTCAGAAGTGCAAGAAAACCTGTATGTTAAATATAAAAAAATTAATTTTCTCTCTAATTCAGAGTCTCCAGCTTGAAATGCCATTTTGCTTCATATCAAACTGAACATAAACTGGACTTAAAAGAGTGAGAAATGCTAAAATTAGACAGGAGGAATAAAAACAAACGCACTGACATGCAACACAAAATAAATCATTTAGAATTGAGAGCCAATCAGAAATCTAATATCTGTGCACACCGAGATAGAAATATTTAAAAATTAGGGTTTATTGAGATAGAGAAAACAAAATGAAATTTTGAATGTTTTTAATTTTTGTTTCTCAACACCAGATGCTTTTTACTTCATTCGATGTTAAGAATTTTATGGAAGTTTAAATGTATAGAAGTTTTACTAACGTATAATTTTTGTAAGTAATTTGTTGGTATAAGTCTTACAAAGAAGGGAAACGCATATATGACAATCTTTTCAAAATGTCACAATAACAGAAACTGATTCGAAAGCATTTTCAGAGCCTGAAAATTTGGCATAACATATTTTCTTGTGAAGGAAACAAATTTAAAATAGAAGAGGCCAAAGAACAAAATAGAATCAGGGAATGGCCTGATATATATAAAGGCAGAATGAGATTACATAGTTCATGGAGGATGAAGTCAGAGGTACATAAAACAATTTAGAGAAAGTAAATAAAGCTCTGATTTATTCTTCCAAATAGTATGAGAGCAGGCAAAACCAGAAAGAAACCAAATTTCAGAAAGGCCTTTGGTTTATAATTAATTTGTGGAATACATTACTACAATAGCTCATCAAGGTTTGGAATGTGGCTAGTTAGATGGTTAATAAGCATAGCCAGAAGTTGTATAGAGTATAAACATATTCTTACAAAGACATAAATTTCATGTCAGCTACATCTTTTTTTTACTTTTTATGGGTTGTTGCCAAAGACTATACAGGTTTTCTTGCAAATTGGGAAATAATAATGTACTGCACTTCAATGAAAATACCATATTTTTTTTCCTTTTATCTGTTTTGTTTGTTAAGATCTAAATAAAATTATCTTCATACCTGAAGCAAGACATTTCACATTTTTTTCATCCACTTTTAAAAAAGCAATGCAATGTAAAAAAGAGAGAGCCAGTCACTGTTCCAGTGAAACTGTGGAGAGGAAGAGAAAATTATGATAGTAGTGGGTTTTGATGAAGAAGTTATTCTGGCCACTATCTGAGGAGAAAGGAGGTGAGAAGGACCTATCAGTTAAACTCCACATGATAATTCTGTCTGCCCATGTCTCACAACACACTGCCTTCATAGTGGGAGTGTAATTAGGAGCTACCAGTCTCTCCCACCTCCTGTAAATTTGGTATTTTTGGACCTGCCCGCAACTCTCGTACCCAATTCCCAATTAATTTTACTGTTGCAGTGTAATCTGTTCTCATGAAGCCAAATAACAGCTTTAGTCAAGGGTCATGCTGAGACTTAAAGGACAGGCAGAGTTATTGCTTTTCTTTACCTCCCACTATTTGGGAATAGAGTCAATGGTGTGTTCTTGGATCCTCAGACAGGGTTTGTGAATGGTCAGGGTTGGTAGGAGAGGGTGAACATCCTTACCCAACAGTAACAGAGAGAAGAAATGGACAGACCTGCAAGGTTTTCTAATTCCTTTAGCGCAAATTTAAGTTGAGAACCCAAAACATTTGGGGTTTAATTTTTTAATTTCATCCAGAGATGACACTGGCAGGTGTCCCCAGTTTTGTCTCTCTTTTCTGGACACACTTGGAGAGATAGGGAATATATCGAGAGTGTCACCACCTGTCACAGTCAGCAACTGCTTGGCTGGCAAAAGGCAACTGATCATCTTCAGCCCAAGTCTGTCCCCTCTGTGCCACACGTGCTAGATGCAACAGCTCTGTGGTGGCAAGGAAGAGCTTACAGTGAGGCTCCCTCAGGAGGTATCAGAGCCAATGATGGTCTCCTTCCCACCAGTTACTAGGCCGTACTTTGACCTCCGGGTGCCAAAAAAATGCTTGTGCTCTCAGAGCAGATAAAATCCTAGGTGGAAGAATAAAGTGGCCACAACGGGTTTACCAAAGGGGGATGTCAAGCATTGTCCAAAATGATGCCTGGTAGCATGCTGGAGGAGAGAAGTGTCCCATCTGGGCATCCAGAACCCAGGAAAGCAGGTACTTGGGGTGCAGGTTTCCTTCTCTTGGAACCACAACCAAAGGAGGGGGAGTGAGGAAGGGCAATCAAGGGTCCCAGTGAAACAGTAGTGGGCAGACAGAGACATCTGGCAGTGTGTCTGGAAGCATGCCAGTGTGGGAGGATACTGGCTGCCAGTGCAGCACTTACCAAAAAGCTGATTTCAAAGGGAAAAAAATCCGACACAAATAAACAAGCAAAGGGCTTACTTATAGTTTTCTAATATAAAAACACCAATAAGGGTCAGGTCACATAGAGCCTGGAGAACCATTGCCCATGAGCTCAGTGGTAGGCTTCCCCATTTTCCTGTTTTTGTGCTCCCTATATGTCTATTGTTTTAATAGCAGATGGGAAAAGCAGTGCAAGAAAGTTATCTTCCCTCCTTCTCAATAACCTCCATTGCTCTCTGTCTGCTGCTGAGGGGAACTGCAATAGTTAAAGAGCGGTGAAATACAGAGGGACTGGCACAGCACACAGTTCAAAAGCAAACTTGTTTCACCAAAGGACTGTTTGCAAGGTCCAGCCATGCCAACAATAGCCTTCCTTCAAGTTCACCTTGTAATGCAGAGAAAGGAGGCAACCTGCGGCCCTCGGGGAGGGCAAGCAATGGAGGGGTGAGAGATGAGGATGGGGACACAGTAAAGAGAGGCAAAGAGGTGGGGAGGGGGAGGGAGGGAGGGAGACTGGGTGAAGGTGGAGGAAAAAAAGAGAGTGCAAATCCAAGTGTCGATTTGTAGACACAGTGAGGAGAGCCTGCTGGCTGACAGGCTGATTTATTGGATTCTTCCAGTTAATCACTGCCGGCCTGTGGCCAAACGGATCTCCAGCAAAGCTGAAAGGCAGCTGAGGGAAACTGGCTTATAAGCATAAAGCCGCATAATGGTGTTCAATGAAGTGTGAGACTTTTAGTTCAGTCTCAGTGAGCCGGCCGCATTGCCAGAATGTCAAAGAGGGATTGTGGGTGGAAAAATTATGGATTTAAACTGCTAGCTGTAAATGAGGTCAATATGTCTGGTTCATAAACAGTCTGAGGCTATTCCAAGAATGCAGTGAGGGGGAAAATTAGCGTGAAGCCAACACTGTAGACAAACCTCATTGAGATATAATTGCAGCTATAAATACAAGTGAAAAGCTTACTGAGTGCAATAAAATATAGACACAGCTTTTTATCTCCCTCTCCCCACATATTTCCTTCTTTCAATCTATACATTTGTTAAGTGTTGTGCATCTATAATGTTCCCCCCCCACCCTCTTCTTTTCCCTCTGACACCCAGTGTTGAAATTAATTGAGTGTTCTTGATCTCCCATTCCATTTTATTCAGGCAAGATTGGAAAAAAATCAAAAGAGCACATCTAAAGCATTTTCTTCCCTTTTGCTTTTCTATTTGAATCAGGTTGAAATGTGTTAAAAAAAAGGCATTGCAACTTTTTTATATTTAAAAAAATGCAGCAAAATGTCTTTTTAAATGAATACATCTGTTAGATAATTTGAATCTCAATTTAATGAGGTGAAATCAAAGGCAAGTATTGAATCCTATGGAGAGTCTCTTTCGTGAGTTACCTGGTCTTTGCTCACGAAACATTGACTTTAAATAATTGTGATCTTTCAGATTTTCTTTTTTTTCCCCTGTAGGCCTTTTATTACTGTATGGTGGGGGGGAGGCAGTAGCACCAAAGGAAAGGAGGACAGACACTGAGCAATATGCCTTACCCAGTTTAAAACTGATACAGTAATAAATTGAAGTCTAATGGCTATGGTCAGGCTGTTTTTTCCCCTAAGCCAATTGATTTAAATGGCAGTAATTTGGCTAGCAAGGCTAGTCCTGTTTAAATTAAACCCATTAATATAATAGCACCAGTCTTGAATTAAATCCATCTGTAGCAGAGCCTCCATCGGTCAGTGGTTTAATAACTGTCCAGGGATGTCCTGAAAACACCCACATCCATACTAACAGGAATAAGAGTTTAAAACCTCCTGTTTCACTTGGATGTAAGAAGCAGATATCTGTTATAGTCAGGGAGGGGAAAATCAAAAATCTTTATTATTCTTTTAGAAACACAATATGCAACTTCTTTATGTATAATTTTGCAAACTTCTACCCCTCCCACCCCTATTCCTCACCCTGGCAAATACTTCTAAATTTGTTGGCCTGCTGATCTATACACATGTTGACCAATGTAAATTTCAGAAAACATTGAAATGTGTCTGAGGATTAGCATCTAATATAGGAAGTTTATTCTTGGCAGAGGCCTTCGCAATGTAGTTAGGATTGATCTTTTCCTCTCCCCTTGTTCTTGATTCCCACTGTGGCAGGCTGCTATGTATTGTGAGGCAACTTCTTTCCTTACTTGAAGGACTATGCAGGATTCTCCTAGGACCTATTTAATGTCAAGCCTTGCCTGTGGGAACTAGAGGATGCAAGTCTTTCATTTTAAAGAAAGCATCTTTGTGCTTAAGTCTCACCTTTGTGAGATCAATAGCACCTTCGAAGTAGTTCTTTTGAAAACTGCCTTATAGTTTTCTCTTTAACAGGCAACTCCACTGTATCAAAAAGACTGAGTTTATTCTATATTTTGCTTGGCTATGTCCCACAGACTCACTTATAGTTGTTTTAAGCTATGATTCATCGTACTGGACATCAGTCAGCTTCAGGTGAACTTGTTTGTTTCACTGGACAGGAGATTAGTGTTGAGACTCGCATGTAATAAATGTTATATTTTTGTCTGAACTTAGGTTTGCACTTTGCAGTAGAGGGAATGAATGCTGTTTAGGATGGCATAGCACCACATATATTCTGTATCCTTTTGTGTATATAGCTGAAGAATCCAGATCTTAGAATGCACTCCCAGTTTTTAGTAATTTTCCACAATCCCCTGCCTCAACATCTCTGTACAGACAGCAAAGAAAAAAAGACTGTTCCGCTACTGTCTGTGGCAAATGATCCACCAGTAATTCTACCCTGTAACCATACGCTCCTTTGAACTAAAAAGAATGAACAGCACATCCTCAGCTTTTTCCCCGACAGTACATATGAAGCTGCCTCGATTTAAGGTTGCCTGACACTTTCCATTACGAGTCCCTGCTTTCACTCACTTACCACTTTATTTAACTGAACACAAAATTTCTGTGTGTCTATGAACACTTATGGATGGTAAAAGATGGTGAGGTCTAGAGGTTTTGCCATTTAGAATGTACTATATTTTTGTGAGCATAAAATTGTGCCCTTTTACTTTGTCCAGGCTACAGAAAGCTATGTGAACTACATTAGTCATACGCTTAGGTCAGACAAGTTTTGTATGTGTAAGGTGTTCAGAGATACAGAACATAAAAATCACTGGGACAAATTTTTAAGTGTTTAGCAGGCTTGGTCTGTCCATGTTGTCCTTGATCAGACACATAACAGTGTGAAAGGAAAGCCCTGATAATACTTCAGCATTGCAAAAAGCCCAGTTTAATATGCAGGAATCAGAGGCAGAATTTATTAACTTGGGTTCAGTCCTGAGCTAATCCATGCACAGAATTTCCAGTCAATTGAGAATTTGTGCAGAGCAAACCCGTACCTTCAAGTAACAGACCATGAGGACGTAGCCTTAGACTGTTACCTAAAAGAAGAAAAGATAATTAATTAGATTGAGCAAAAACCAATTGAATTAAACATATGACCTTATCCCAGAATGATCACACAAATAAATGCTTTCACAAAACTATATAAGTCATCCACCAGTCTCACAATGCAGGACTCTTCAGTCAGGTCAGAAGTTCTTCTATCCTTCGGCAAAGCTGTTCTTAAAGAAATTACCTCAGTCAACATCCAGGCATACATTTCCAGACACATTTCAGTTGAAAAGTCAATATGACTTTTCAGGTCCTTAGAAAAAGGAATTGTATATAAGTGTGAGTTTTGAATCAGTAGCTGTAAGACCCTGGTCACAGAACCACAAGCTCAGCTAGGAGTATTACTTTTAAAAGTATTTAAGACTCCAAAATTTTGCCCACCAAACTTTCGCAGAGGCTTTGGTTCTTAGTACCTTGAGATAGCCTAAAGAGAAGCAGCTACATACTTTTCTCAGGAGACACTTTTAATTTTACAAGGAAATAAGTATTCTGGCAAAAGTTTAATGGGGTAACATACAACCAAGAAGACCACTCCACAAAGCACTGATGCAGCACACCCCAACCCACACAACTTTGTGAAATCCAACCCACTAGTTTTAAGTTAACCAAAACATTAAGTAAGACAAGAGTAAAGAAAGAAAGAGATTAGGAGAGGAAACAGGAGACAATAGCTACCACCAAAGAGTCCCAGGGAAATCTGGCTCCATAAGACAGATGGCAGGACCCAAGAGAAAAGGCAAAATGAAGACCACATGCCACTCTATTTATGTGCTTTGGCCACCATGGCTGCCCCTCCTAGGTGGGACATCCCACTGAGTACTCAGAGCCTCTGAGGGGGAGTGAGAGCTGGTGTAGTCAGTCAGAGGCTGAGTTAGAAGTTCCAGGCAGTGTGATGGGGGTGGGCTCCCAGGCAGCCCTTTTGGTAGACAGCTGCTCCATGAGGCTGCCATGTGAGTTCTGAGGTTGCTGTTCACCACAGGCACAGAGTTAGTTCCAACCCAATAAAAAAATAATACTTCTACTGATGTGGTATCGCAAAAAGCAACAATCGGCAGTAGCTCATATGCTTTGGCTGATACTTTTTATGTCCTCTACTCTTAAACTTCAGTAGATAGACCAAGACTAAGAAACCAAGGGCTTAACAGCACCTCTGAACACTGTCAGCAAGACATGTATATCTACATACGCCAGGTACGTATCCTAGTAATGGTTTAGGGCTTTCAGATGGAGCCAGGAAATACATATGGTCCATGACCATATGTTCTTGCTATGCTCCTCAATTTCATTTAAGTTAATGTAGAAATGCTGAAAATGATCAAATGACATCTTACAGCAATTGATGATCATTCCATATAATCAATCATTACCAAAGACAGCTACCAGAACATGCAAAACTCTGTGGAATTTTTAGTTTGTTTCTATTAAAGGTACATGATCTTGCAATATAAAGAAAAATGTGTGCTTTTACTATTTAATAAGCTATAATTTCTCTCTGCCACTTTTAAAGCTTTCCATATATTACACTTCCAGAGAATAAATAAGGTTATCTGTAGGAGACGTGAGTTATCTATAGCAATGTAAGACAAGCTATTTTGTGATATACCTTTTCTGTAAAATTTGCTTTTTGTTTTTTGAGTCTGTGTTGACGATGGGGGAAGAACAGTGATATTCAGTGTTAGTAGCCCTTTGCCTTAAAAAAAAATAAAAATTAAATATATGATATCTAAAACATTCTCTTCTTACAGACGTTCAGGAAATCTTCCTATAATTTTCTTGACTTTGCTGAATTTTGGTTTGAAAGTCTAGATATAGACAGAGACTGTGGTGATTTGAGACAGTTACTATAAGAACGCAAAAACATGTAATTCAAAAAGATTTCAATCAAACCAATGAAGAGAGGGAAATTATTAAGCAGAAGACAGGAACACCCAGGGCAAGAAGATACAGATTGAACTCTTATTTTAGCCCATTCCTCTTCTTGACTTTCACAAATCTAAGGTCAAAGAGTTGTTTATAGTGCTTAGAGAAATTTCTTGTAAGCAAAGGTACAGTAATTTTTCCTTGATTGAAAAAGTCATCCTTTGTTTGCCATTTCCCTGGAATCTGGAGTCCTAGTGCTTGCAATCCTGTTGTCATTTTAAACAGAGCAGTCAACACAACATTCCCATTTTCCGTCAAATTCTACAAGACATCAATGAATGCTAATCAGAATGCTGTAGGGAGCACATTACTGTATCTTTGGGGACATTTACCAACTATATAGCCTATCACAAGCTTCCCAAACACAAGATGTCACAGGATGATCCAGCTTTATATCACTGGTCTAAAATGCCATTAAAGGCTAGGATACCTCTCCTTTTTTGAAGAGCAAGTGGTAAAGAGTCTGCTAAGAATATTCACTTCCTTAATTTTTGGTACTACAGTCTTCCTTAGCTGATGGATAATTTTGTAGTTTATGGTAGCCTATGAAAAGCTTTAGACTAAAATTTTGACCAAAAAACCAGAGCTTACTAGAGTATATGTGAGACACTGACACATCTACAGAAAACTATACTACAGCATTTGGAAGACTATCGCATCAAATATCTGTTATATTCATGTGTCCAGAACGGGCTTAATGTTTTATAGAGAAAATAAAAACAAGTAGAGTAACTCAGCTCAAGAACTCGGTTGTAATTCCTAGAGACTCTTTTCTTTAAAGTGAATGTAGTGCACATGAAACATACTGGATTGACAGGGAGCAGGAACCTTGCAGAGAACAACTTTATTTCTACTCAAGGAGCTTGGTTTTGGTATTAGAAAGTCTTCCGTCACACAGTGTTTTAACTCACAAGAAATTACCAAATGAAGAAATGATGAATTCTTTCAAATGTTAGCCAGGATTCTATTAACCAAAAAAAATTAGAGATGGGGAAAAAAGAACGATTCATGATGCTATTGTCATTTTATTTTCAATTTATCAGTGATTGTGTCATGCAATGCACTAATATAAATGATAATAATGTGTTGTTATGACTCTGTGTGTCATTTGCATTATGTGACATTCCAAATTTTTCAATTTGAGTGTTTAGAACAGAAAATGTTGTCTTTGTTCATGTATTGGCAAGTACTTGCTGGCTGAGTTCCCTGTAAAAACACATCTTCTGGCATATCTTCAGTTAAAGTTATTCCTTCATTTATTTACTAGAATTTGTGCCCTCAAGCCTTTATAATTATGGGTATATAGCCACATATTAAGACCTATTCATGAATGTACTGTGCAATTCATGTATACCTGAAGGCCCACAGATGAGGCAGTGCTACACACATTATTATATTCTGCATTGTATGTATTCATAAATATAGGGTTTCTGATGGCAGGAAGGACAGCATACTTCATTTTCATGAGTTAGGAATGACTGCATAACTCACAGGCGGTAGAGCAAAACAAAGTCACTAATGGATTCTGTACAGTCATCCCTACTGGATGAGAATAAAATTCCATTACACTGTCCACCATCACATATTTATACCATATCAGAGACTTATGTCTACAGAGTAACTAAACTTTTTGTTACCCTTTGCTGAAGAAATTAATATCATTGACGAAATATAAAGACATATTGCTGGATTTTATTTCCCACTGGCAGGGTCTAAATATGTATTTCATACAAGTAAACACACACATACGCACACATTAATAATGCGATTGTTTTTCTAGTCCATTTCTGAGAACTACTGCAATGAGTTCATCTGTCCCCTGGATATGATGGGATTTATGCTCCTTAGATTTACACATCTGGGGTTTTAAATCTTTTCATTCTCTGAAAGTGATCCTGGAGTTGCTGCGGTGTATGAAAAATAACACATGCAATCAACCTTCAGTGAAATAGAAATAGGCCTTTGTCCCTCATTTAGCATACTTACCATCTTTCCCACTTAAAGGACAACAAATGGTAATAGAAACAATTAAGCCAAGACTGAGACACCTACTGAGACACCTACAATTAAGCCAAGATTGAGACACAACATTTGGAAATAGGTCTCTGTGTTGTTGCTGGATACAAATGGTCACGAATACAGTAGCAGTCAAAGGAAATTTAAAAAATCATCTCTGTGATGTTGTTGAATAGCAGGATACAATAAGTTGCATATAGGAAAATAGTTGTAGATATGGAAAAATTAAATTGCATCATTGTAAATCTCTATTCTGTGCTTTTCTGCTGTTGCCCTTTCGAATTGACTGTCCTACTACTCACATCAGCAACAAGCCCTTTTTCCATTTCTAAACCTACATACCTATCTCATCTTATTCTGACATCCTAGGTTTTCTTTCTTTTAAACAAAGTTCTTACTTTCCTTTAGCAACTAGTATGTATTCGAAAAGTGTCATTAGCCTGGCTAAGTAGATTTTAGAGAATGCGAGTGATATCTCAAACAAGTTTTTGGCCAATTTTTACGTTTGAAAAGGAACCTAATGGTAAATAAACAGGTGAGACAGAAGATCCAGTTCAGTTCAAAGAAGTCAAACATCAGTTTTTACCAAGCTACTTTTTCTTTTTTTTTTTTTTAACATGAGCAGAAAAATAAAATAACCAACTCTCTGAAAAATATTTCTCAACAATGTCTTTAATTTTTTTTTTTCCAAGTTAAAGGGTCATGTTAAATTTGGAGATCTAAGTGTTTGTAACCAGAAAGTGCATACGCTGCCTTAAAAGTCACAGAACTGGACAGCCTTGTATAGCAGGATGCATACCAGTCTTTTAAGATCTTACCAGGAAGGGTATCTCATTGTAACTAACATATCATCACTTTCAAAACAGATAATTACACTGATGAAATAACTTTTAATTTACTGCCTGTTTTTACTGAATGGATGCTCTGCAGCTCTCTGAAACACTGGCTAGACATCTCCTCTTGTTAGTTATCGTGTTTTTCTTCTGCTCACAGCTATATTGACTTCAGTGGGTTGGTAGGTATTTCTTTACATCAACATAAAAGAGAACAAAACATGTTTTGCTCCACAGACAATTTTTGAACAATACAGAGAAGAACATTTTTTAGCTTGCACAGGGGAATAAGACAGCATATAACTTGGATAAAAATTGGCTCACCAGCATGAGAAGACACAGAATACTTCTTTTTTACTTTTTTTCATAAAGAGGTCAACATATGTAATCCCATTCTTCCCACTCAGGAAGGAATTGGTTTTTGTAATTTTGGCAATTTTACCACCTCTTATATACTAAAAACCCCAAACAAAAAAAGCATGCTGCATAGAAGTATATATGGAATATTATCTTCTGATGAACAAATATTCTAAGATCTGTTGCTGTATTTTATAGCAAGAACTTCTGAGGCAATATCAAAGTAATGTTGCAACTATAGAAGTTCTAATGGTATCATTTTTCTTGATCCTGCAGAGTTTCAGTGACATAAACAGATTGGTTCTCTGCCTTCTCGTCCAACAGAGACAGAAAGTAACTTTCAGCATTCCAGAATATTCATGTGAGGGAATGAAGTTTGGCATAAAGAATTTATCCTTTATCCTTCTCCTTTCTGATCTTACTTTTTTTTCTCTTCTTTTTTGTCAAGAAGCAATTTGGTTTGCAGAAATAGACTGGTTTAATAAAACTGGTATTCTTCCTTCTACTAAAAGTTTACCTGCGAGAGCCCCAAACATAATAAAATCAGATTATGAAGGCAATCATATTTACTTGTAATAAATCAAATCTTGCAGACATCAGTTAAGTCTCCCCTACTGCACTGGGGCAATATCACACATGCATACAACAATACCTGAGATGTCAGAAGTATATTTCATAAGTTCAGAAAAATTGCATACACACTTGCAGCACCGTTATAAGCAGCGAAGTTGTAATGTGAACATTATGATGTATAAAGTGGCTTTGTTCCTCCATTTAATAAGTACCACATGCCAAGCCCACAAATGTAATGGAATTTGCTGGTGATTTACCATTAGATATAGGATATTGTTTTCAGGAGGAGAACTTTTCCACACTTTATCAGCAGTATCCAATTTTTAGAAGCCATCTTCTTTCTCTTCTCTGAATGCAGCACAGTCTTTAGATTAGTGAAATAAAATAAAATCCCAGCCAGTGATATACTCTATTAAGTTGAAACGAAGTAAATGCAAGACATTTCCACTTGCAGAGAAAATGTTTCCTTCAAACTATGTCTGCCGAATATACATCTTTATTATTCTAGGTTTGGTATAGGTTAGGATGCTGGAAAGGTCTTACTAAGGTACTCTATGCCAGCCCAGCATAAGAGCTGTGGTATAACACTCATGCGCACATACCAAGTATTTTCTGTTGTTTCCTGACTTTGTAAGATTCATTGACACATCACAGATATTTTCAGTCTAAATAATAGAAGAGAACACTTTTTTCCTTTTTTTTATCTTTTAGAAATTGATAAATTGAGAAGACTCGTATTCCAAGTCTCTGTTGATGTACATTTAGATGAAGAGTAAGTATCTTCTTTCTGCACTTCAGTATTGCCCATTAGAAATATTTTACTGAAAGAAAGTGTCCTGGTTCTGGCCAGGACAGGGTTAACTTTTGCAGCAGCCAGAAGGTAGCATTGTTAGGACTGGCGAGGATATTCTATGCCTTCTCACATCATTTTCCAGGGATGTGGGAAGGGATCCCTTTCAATCAATAAGTGTGGTGGAGGGAGTGGCCATATAGCACCGGTTCCCTCTGTTATTGATAGTGTATCTGTTACTGTTCGTTTTCTTATTCCATTGCAGTTTTCCAGTAATTTGTTTTTATCTCAACCCTTGATCTTTACCCTTTGTGACTCCAACTGTCCTCTCCGTTCTGCTGCAGGACGAGGGGGAGGGAGAATAAGTGAGTGGCTCACAGTTTAGTGTTTCAGTGGGAATACTAAATTGGGGAATACCATTCCTAAACCACGACAGAGGGTAAATTGCAGTATTTGAATATCTACTGACAGACATCTTGAATACTGGACCGTGGAAACAACTTACCTTTAACAACTCTACCTTGAGTAAAAAGTTCTTTAACATGTACACTTAAAAAAATCTCTGGGGACCATAACTCTATGAGGTGACCTGAGCCATTGATATTTACTAAGACAAAAGGAGGCTGTGGACAGTTGGACTCTAAATTTTCGCTGGGTTTATAACGAGAATAAAGAAGTAGTGTGCTATTTCCTTCCTTGAAAGTGCTGGTTTGCATTCTCCTAATAAGACCATTCACAGTTTTGTAAAGTTTATTAAATGTTGTGACTTTTTCTCAAGCAAGTTTACTCTGTAGTATTTGTGTGTTTCCCAGTAGAGCTCATAAGATCAAATTTAATCTGTAAAGGTTCATATTGCCAATGACTTCTTGTTCTGTTTTTACTTCCCTTCTCCATATGAAATTCCTTGAGGGTATGTACAGCTCTGTTCTCTAACTATATATATAAAAATATATATATATATATTTACGCTGAGCAACATTAAAGCAATCCATATTTAAAAGAATTGGTAAACTTTATTCCTAGAAAGACACCATCTCTAAACCCCAATTCCTCTAGTTTAAGTCTACATTTCCACAGGCATTTGTTTAAGGTAACATTTGTCAGTCCACATTCCCTGTTCACCACACAGCTGTCTTTTGGAGCCACCATTCCTTCTCCAGTGCCCCCTCAGCTGTTCCAGCACAATATTTGCATAGTCTGGTATAAGGGAAGGAAACATGATTTCAGATGACCTTGAGAAGTTTCTGATATTTGGCTGATCATTTTCCCAGCTAGATACACCATTCTGGCATAAGTGAGACAGGGAGGAGGAGAGGAGCTACTTGAATTGTACTTGTCACTGGTAGGAGTGCCCAGGAAACATCTCACCATGGATTATATCACTGTCTGAAACAAGCAAACATGAAAAAACATGCCACTGTGGTATCTGTGGTTCTTATTTATGTGGTGAGCTTGGGTACAATGCAAGGAGACAAAACACATGAAAAAATTCCAGCTTCTGTTTTGAGAAACACAACAGATCGCATTCTGAGAACTTGAGAAAAAAGTAAAAAAAGGTAGGAACAATGAAAATACAATAAAGTCTTATACACATTTTCAGGTCTAGTTCCCTTAATTCATAAGCATTGATAAATTTCACGGCACTTCTGTGAAGCATTACGTTGCTAGAACTACATATAATATTTTAGGTAAAATTTGGGGGTTTTTGGAAAAGTTCAGATTTTGAAAGACAAACATTCTACTAAGAGATATTTAAAAACTAACTCCATTAGTTCTTAAAAACTTAAAATTTTTAGTTTGGTCTTACTAAGTGTAATATTAGCAATTTTTAAAAAAATTGCAAAATCTTGTTTAAATTTTTAGTATTTAATTCAACATTATAGGGTACATTTAAATATTCAAAATCTAGGTGAAATATCTAAAGAAGCATTTAAAGATCATTTTGATCTTCTTTTTTTGCTCTTTAACTTGTTGAAAATATGATCTAATTAGTCCATTATCTTAAAGGAGTACCAAAGATGATGTTATTATTACCATACAGATTTTACAAATGAAAAATCAAGATTCATGGAGAACAGAGCCAAAATGATTGAAGAGTCCATCAGTATGGTGTAACCAACTTCAAACATAGTGACTTGCTTTTCCAGAGTGTATAGCTTTTTAAAAATACCAGTTCCATCAATTCAGTTGCAGATGTGAGTGATCAGCATTTCTAGGAATCAAGATCTAGGAATCTTAAATTAGTATCAGAAAATGAGGAAAATACACTCAATTAAACCCATGGAGATACAGTGATTCTAAACTCTTGTGCAAGATCAAATACGAACTCAGAGAAATTTAGAATAAGATGTTCATTGAAGGATAACTATCTCTCCCCTCCCCTCTCCCTTTTCCCCTTCCCAAACCTTCCTTTCCCAAACCTTCCCAAACCTTCCCAAACCTTCCCTTCCCAAACCTTCCCTTCCCAAACCTTCCCTCCCCTCCCCAAACTTACTCAAACCTTCCCTTCCCAAACTTTCCCAAACCTTACCTTCTTTTGGGCAAGGAGGTGTTCATCCATTGCTTGGATAGCAGGGCTCCATCACATGCAATGGTTATGTGGGAAGACTAACTCCATCACTCCAAATATGCCCCTTTTCCTCCTTCTTCCCGCTAACTTTATATCCTGTGCATGATGTCACATGATCTGGAACATCCCTTTGGTCCGTTTGAATCACCTGTCCCAGTTGTGCCCCCTTCTAGCCTCCCATGCACCCCCAGGCTCCTTGCCGGCATGGCAGTACGAGAAGCAGAAAAGGCCTTGGCCCTGTGTAAGCCCTGCTCACAAGTAACAAAAACGTCTCTATATTATAAACCACCTCGTAATTGCTCCAACAGGAACAAGCAAGGTTTCACCTTTCTCTGGGCAAGAATCAAATGGAGGTGGAGTGTCACATGGACAGACAAAGAGGGAAGTAGGGATTTCGTTTCCCTGTCTGTCCATCGACATAAAGTACATTGAAAGTGAGTGTAACTTCCTTTCAGCAGTGAGAAAATCCTGCTGTGAAAGGTGGTGCCTGTGCAAATAATATAATAATAAAAGACATCTGGTCATCACTGTGGAAAGAACAGAAGAAATAATAAAAACTGCATCAAGATTGAGTTATTTAAAATTTCTCATAGGCTGACATACTTCTCTTTTCTTTGTCTCGATAAGGACAAAGGGATAACTAGCAAATTCAAAATCATTTCAATTCATCTTGCATTAATAACTTGATTCATTAGTCCTTCATTTTATATCATCTGATGATGATTGGAATCAACGCTATCAGAGTTGTCTACTCGATAATGTTCCAATTGGTTTTTTTTCTCTATATTGCTATGAATAGAAAACAATAATAAAATTCTGGCTGAGAGCAGCCACTCATAGTTTCCCTGTGGAAACACCATAGAGAATTTACAGCCTCTGGACTTGAAAATTCCTCCTGTCCTGCAGGACAAATTCTATTGCATAATGTCATTTTGCTATAAAATAAATGAAACATTTCCTTCCTTTAGGCAGAGATGAATATTAGAGTAAAAAGTGTAAGCTTACAGAATCGGTTTTTCATTTAACAGAATTCATGCCTTCTTTCCATTAAAAGAAATTAACGCTATGCAGAGTTGGAATACATAAAGCTGTAGGAAGACATGGTCTGCGTCATTAAGACAACCAGAATAAAAATATTGCAAGGAGAGAGATATGCTGTGTGGACTTACAGTTTAGGTGCCATGTGCAAGTGGCTTTGTCTCTGAGATAGAGTTGGGAAGGGCTATTGTAAGAATTGAATTAAAACGCTGAAACTAAAAGGAGTTATTGGTCTGGGCAGGGGGAATTTCAGGATAAATGCACAGGCATTTTTGTATAGCAATAATATGTCAATGCACTGAAATTTACAGCTTACTATTCTAAGCATCCACACAGCAAATGCTCTTGAAACAAAAATGATAACTTGGGATAATGGGAACTTGAGCACAGGGCAATTACAGTCACCAATGAAGTAAACCAGCACTCAGAATTCAAGACTTAAATAAGCTTTTTTGGGAATGGTCCAAACCTTTTACCCAGAAGACTTGCATATGAAAACAATTTGGGAAGCTGATCCTCGCATCCTCTCAGCTGTTACCTAGTAACTAACTGCATGAGTGCTTCTATTCTACTTTAGAGCAGAGCTGCACAGCCTAGCTCAAATGGCTCTTCCAGACATCCAGAAAGCCCAGGCAAATCAATGGCACTGACGCGTAACCAAGGCATTTGGTAGATTCTCAGGAAGGAGCATACATGCAGAAAGTATTGAATTCCAGGAAATTCCAGGGAGAAGTATTTGATTCTTATTATCAGGAGGAAATTTCTATTGTGGAATCAGTGTTGCCTAGCTCAAGGCAGTGATTAATTGCTTCTTGGAGAAAGCTGTCACTATCCTTCAGCTGCGGAGATGTAGGAGCTATTTATACCTTCTCATCAGTGGTCATCTTCATCAGCAGTGATTGCTTATTTATGGAGATAAGCTGCCACTGCTGACCAGCTGCTTCACGCTATGGCTACTCCTGTAGATAAGCAATCACAATAGAGCAATAGATCATTGCTGAAACTGCAAATGCACAGGTATTTACAGCAATAAATTTACCACATAGCAGTATCTAAATATGATTAGATGGTACAACTGCCATATCCATATTCCTCTCTAAATTTTGTTCTTCTATCCCTAATCTCCCTCCTTACCCCTCATTCCAGCATCTTCTAACTGTCTTAGCTATCCTTGCCAGGCACACTCCTGCCCATATTTGTGCTGCCATCTCCCTAAGCCATGCCCAGCATGTGAGGAGCCAGAACCCTAGGCAAGCTGGTGTCAATGCCTAGTGCAGGGGATTCAGCTGGATGGCTGGGGGCAGACAGCCTCCTCTGGAGGCCCATGGAGGCTATTGTGTACTGGGGGAGGTGAGAATGCCAAAGACTGTGAATAGGTGCAGTACTTTGACCAGGACCCATATGTCATGGCACACATAACACAGTTATTCAAGCAACATCCTGGCAAAATAGTGTAATTACAGCTGCCAAACTCAGTGTTGTTGGGTAATTGCCTAAGCTGGTGGCCACAATGAGTTCAGAAGCCCAAAGACATCAACCAGTTTGAACACGTTTGCCTATGACAGTGTACTTGTCTCTTTTGTTGTACTTGTAGACAATATTTACTATTTGGTCCTAACCTTCATTCATTCACAACCTGATTGTAATTTTTTTTTTTTTAATGACTTCTGTTTTATAGTTGAGACTCGTCTATTTGTAGTCCTGGTACTTTTAGGAAGTGACCTGAAGAGTTTAATGTTTGTTCCCAAAACTAGTAAAACATTTAGAGTTAGAATCATAATTTACACAAAATCCTGTTAAAAAGTTACTGCTGTGTTCATAACCATTATTTTCTCCATTTGTTATTGCTGTATTATCATTCCCAGCTGCCTGTACTTTTAAGAAATGAATAAGTTTTGTCTTCCAAAATCTTAAAAATAATTGCCTTAGTCACAGTGATGAATTCTGCCTATGCAGTCCTCACATATCTCAGAGCTCTTTTGGACTTGATCACTCCAGAACTGAACAAGAAAATGAGCTTTTGACACTGTTGGATAATTACATGGTGAACATCTTCAGGCAGACAGAAAGACAATGTTGCTCTTTCCTCCAAGATGGTTTGATGTTTTGCTATTGATTTAATTCAGTGTGGAACAAACCTGTTGTCTTTTATTTGTCTGAGAGGTGTCATGAACAATTATTATATTTAATAAGTAATTGCCTAATGTTAAGTATATCATGTAACCCAGCTAATTTCCTACAAGTCGCCCTCTACCTCTTGAAGGCTTTTATTTTGGCAATTTGTGTCTTTATTTCTTACTTTTTTCTCCTGAATTCAAAGGTTTCCTTTTCTAGATACAGGTTTGTTACAGATTTTGCTTCCTTATAGTCCATTATTTAAATAAGCTTTCTTATTCATTACAGTTCTGGCAATAAACAGTGTTTCCCTGTTTCTCTTTTATCTCCTCTGGATGTGGTTACAATGATTCAAATGGAGACAGACAGACTTTAATGTGGTTCTGACACAATTTTCTTAGTCAGGAGGTAACACAAACCAGGTTTCCCTATTGTACTTTGCTTCTCTCTCTATATAAAGTATAATATCTACATAATGGTTTAAAACATGAGCAATAAAAGCAAGTGACCCTATAGTCAAGTATATATTGCTTTCTAAATTTTCATACTGAATCAATAAAATAGAAAGTATGGGCCAACTGTGGCTCAAGCTGTAGTGAAAAAGAAAAGAAATGACTGAGCAAAGGTTATGTATTGCATTTCACACAGGGCTTGATTTGTAACAGGAGAGGGTCAAACACGTATCACAGAGGAGAAGGATCACTGACATATTCTAAACTGCTGCAGTGGAGAGATGTCAAATGTTTTCTTGCTCATTAGCTAATGAAAACCATACTCTTCCAGACATGAGAGAAGGTGAACCCACCTATCAGCACAGAGCTCACTGCTGAGGCTTGGATTCCAGACCCTGCTATGCCTCTGAGCATCAGAGAACTTCAACATCAGATACCCAAATTCAGCTGTGTGACCTGGACATGAATCTCTTGGTATTATGGATATGGCACGCAAGGGAAAAGAGGGTTCTTGGTCTTCTCTATTGAACCATTTTGATTTGTATAAATTAATAACCATAGAATCAAAAATAGGGAGGGCAGGAGGGGACATAGTGGGAGGGGACATGACAACAGGGTGATTGAATGTAAAACTTGTTTGTGGAGAAATGGCAGAAGAAACAAGCCCCTTCTTCTTTCAATCTTTAGTTAGTTAGGCAAGTGGAACAGTTTGCATTGTAAGAAGCTGAGAGAAAACATGCCTCAGAAGCAGAAATGTCTTAAAATACCTATCTAAGATGTGGGGACTGTTACCAGAATTTTCCATGTCTTAGATAATGCTATTACTAGATATGCTGTGATATGCTTTTGCAGTATTATCCTACCAAGTCTATTTTTTATGTTTCAGACAGATGTCAGTTAAAAATGCATCAAAAATGATGAATCTTTTGTCTGATAATTTTTTTCAATTAAAATAATATTTCATCGCTGAGCAGCTTTATTTGCTATGAACAGATCAGACTAGACAGTGTCACTGCCAATCTCCTCGGTACTCTGTCTTAGTGTTCAAATTATCCTAAAAGGAATATATGCCCTTGTACTCTGTGAAATGTCTGAAATGTATCTAGCATCTCTATCAAAATAATATGAGTTTTTGGCAGACTATGAATATTGTTGTTTCAATATGATTTTTAGCCAAATAAAATAATCAAAAAATTCCAGCTAAAACTGGACACTGGGATCTCTTTCTATATGCTAATATTTTCAAACTCCTTTCAAATATTTTCCAAAAGAAATCATTACTCTTCTAAAATTAATGACAGCCATCCCTTTCCTTTTTGCATATGGTCATCCACTGCTTTCAGAAATTGTGAACATTTAATTACTTTGGTTTTCTAAATCTGAAAATGTTTAGAAGCCAAGATACCTTGTAGAATGTAAACTTTCATGTTGAGAATGCAGTCATTAAAAAAAAATTAGAGAGGAGAAAATCCATTGCTGTGATTTTGTATAGTTAAAGCACGAATTTCTTATAAGTAAATCCCATTTTCATAACTTTTATAATAATGTCTACTAGTACAGATATACTTGTTTTGTTTCAGTTCTTATATTATGAGAGTTTGTCCTCCTCTTTTTGTACTCATTGAGAATTCATACAAATCAGCTTATACTAAAACCTGATGACACTGTTTTAACCAAATGTAGACATACTGAAAATTATTCAAATACATAGATTTTTTATGAAAGTGGATTCTTTGAATGAAAAGAATTCCAGTTGCAAAGAACAGTAACCTAGACTAATAAGATTTTTAAATGAAATATTAAAATTATAAAAGGTTACTTATTTATGGATCAGTGTCTTTAAAGAACCTTCTTTAAAAGTAATTTTGTTGTGCTATTTTTTAAATTCTCTGTACTAAAGATTTAACAAAGATTAAAGAAGTGTGGATTTGTACTGTTCCTCATAAAACCAGCAGAGGACTATTCTGTTTTCACTAGAGACAAGTGAGAAATAGAAAATAAGCTTTGAAAATTCATCTATTCCTTTCCCTTTCCCTTTTCCTTTCCCTTTCCCTTTCCCTTTCCCTTTCCCTTTCCCTTTCCCTTTCCCTTTCCCTTTCCCTTTCCCTTTCCCTTTCCCTTTCCCTTTCCCTTTCCCTTTCCTTTATTCTCATTTTCATTCCCATTTCCCCTTCCTCTTTCCTCCTGCTCTTTCTCCCCCTTTCCGTTTCCACTTTCCCTTTCCCCTTTCCCCTTTCCCTTTTATTCTTCCATTATCCCTCTTCCCTAAGCTTCTTTGCATCCTCCCTTTCCCCCTGCCTCATGCTCTGGCAAAGTTTTGACCAAGTCTGGACATCACTGTAATCATCTAAGCAGAACTGAAAGCAGATTTTCTAATCCAGTTATCCCTCATCTTTAGAAGATCTTTGAATTTGATCCAAACCTGTACATGGAGAATCCTATACAACATCATAGATACTTTGACTTGGCTGAAGGTGTTCATTCCTCCTGCAGGAGATGGTCAATTCATTTCCAGCAGTTACTGTGCAGCATACATTTAGGTCCCAATTTTTTAGCTAGTGTGTAATTTCTGAATGTCTGTGTTTGCTGCGTAGTCTGAACAAACAGAACTAAAATTATGAGGTGTTTGCATGCTGTTTAATTTTCACTTGTTCATTAGTGCCACTGGTAATATCCCTGAAGTCAAAAGCATTTTTCTCTCCCCTGGCCAAGCAACGTACTTTTTCTGTATTATAAATAGCGAATAACAGACCTTGGGCACATGTGAATGGATGAATAGTTACAAACAGCAGCCATTCTCCAAATATCTGTGAAAATAAAGCATTCATTCACGTAACAAGCAAAGATAATAATGATCTTTTGATGGTTTCTGGAGTTTGACCCGAGAAGGCAAAGTGAATTCACATAGTGAGTAAAACAGGTCCGTGGAGAGAGTCTTGCCAGTCTTGTCAAATACCAAGTTGATGCTTGCACAGCTTTCTGTAAAATTTTTCTGCTCACCTCAGTCCAGGCTAATAAAAAAAACCAAACCATAACTTGAGCAATTTCTGCAGTAACCTTCTGACCCCCGTACTGAAATCACAAAGGGTCACATTGACAACTGCTGGACAGATTTCTTATATTAAGAGATTTTTCCAGAAATTATTTTTCTTGGTGTCTGTGAGGGGTGAAGCAGCATAAAGAGGCTGTGGGGGTGGAATTTTTATCTTTTAACATACTAATTTTGCAAAGTGCCTTCAGATTTCCACAGCTTGAAGATATCCTTAAGCAGTAGTAATCTGTAGGCTCTTATCCTTATTTTAGATGAATTTCCTTTCACAACGATTCACATAATTCTGCTTAGATTAATGAATTAAAAAGGAAGAAAGTATTAGCAATTAAAATCCCATGTACCATCAAGTTTCTACTAAAGCAACTAGGAGAAGTAAATTAGAAAACCTCTACCTTAATTTGATAATAGCTACATGAGCCAAGGGTTTTTTTCCTGCCTAAAATTCAAAATCAGAATTATAAAAAGAAGAATAGACATGTTTTCTAAAAGATTCATAAAAGTGAGAGTGTTTTTTTAAATCTAATGATGCACCAATCCTACACTGAGATTTTCAAAAGAGCATGTTACCAAACATGTTTGGAAACATGGCAACTCATATCAATGCATAAATGAGGAAAAGTAGGCAAGGAGGGTCTTGTTCTCTGAGCTCCCCAAGTCCCACTCATTAGGCTACGTCCACTGACTATAACTATAGCTATATGACTACAGCTATATGACTACAGCTAGCAAGTACTGGCATTTCTTAATTAATCTTTCTTACCTTCCCTGCTCTCTGATTTTGCAGTCTCCCTTTGGCCACAACTGGAGATGCATTACATTGGTCTCCCAAGCCACATCTCTTTCAAGCAGTGAGTCTCATCACCCTTATTCCTCTTAAACTCTGAGACTGAATTACCTTCTCAGCACCGGGTAGGACAAAGCCAAAATCCCCACATGAATCCCTGATCCATCAGTTTTGTCACATCTGCTTCTCTGTATGTCCTTTCCCTCTTTCCTTCACAGTTTCCCAGCTACCAAGCGTATTTATTTCCTGTTCCTCTCTCTCAGCTCAGCTCTAGTTGCAGAGCCAATTACCTCTGCACAATTGTTATTTCAGCTTTCCATCAGTTACCCAGTCCAGCAATTTCTTGAGCCCCATTAGTGATTCCTTTTGAGTTCATGCTGCAGTCTCTATATTGTGTTTTCTCACACTGAACTCAGATGTTCTATATAGGGACTCATAAGTCTGAGGTGCTCAAAAATATAGCAAGTGCCTAAGCAGTTGTCCCCTGCTCCATGTGAGGACCCTGAGCACACTGTTACAGTAATAAGAAACCCTATCAGCCCAATTAGTAAGTCTGATTTTGGATGTTGGCTAAAGGTTACTTAGTTCCTATTTAAAGACTGATGCAATAAAAACCAGTTTCTTCAGGGAAATGAAGACCTGAATATTGAGGTAACAATACTTCTGTGTTGTTTCAGAGTTGGAAGTGTGTGTCTTTTCAAGAGAAAAAACCAGCATGAAAATATACAAGTAGAATTTCATCTAGAAAAAGGTAAGATTAAGACAATTCTATGGAACGTATTTGCTCTCCTCTGCCAAAGTAACTTTTTCTCTTATTCTGGACAAATTTTCACACCATGCAGAGCTCCCAGCAACCTCTTTGTGGGACCTTTGTCAGTAGATTTAGCAAGGTAGCCATGACCCCCTCATAGTACAAACCCCTTCCTTGCTCAGTAATTGCCATTTTTTGTTTCTGTTCTCAAACGGTCTTTGAAATAGAAGTGAAACTTGTGTAGCAGCAGGAAACTATACAAGAATGGTGTGATGCAATATACATTGTATGTTATATACATTTTTTAATCTTTCAGTTTGTTTTCTGCCAAGCCTCTTGAAACCGTGATACGCTAGAAAATAAGTTTAAAATTTTTAACTTCAGAAGAAACCTTAACCTCCGAAATCTCTTTTAGGAAAAAGCTACAATAACACAATATATATAGAAAGTCAGATTTGACCTTTAAAAAAAAATAAATCAGAAGGGAGCAGAACAGAACTTTAAGAATTAAAGAATTCTTAAAATTAGGAATTTTAAGAAATTTGCACTTCTACATATTGCATTATAGCACTGGCAGTGCCATTGGATGCAATCAAATTTAACCTAATGTTTATATTAAAAAATAGAGATTGTAAAATGGAATTTGACTAACTTCACTTGCAGTAAACCCTATGCCATAAAACTGTCCTTGCTCTAATCAAAATATCACCTGAATAAAGTCATCATGTTTGGCCTGATTGCATTTTTTCCTCCATATATGTGCAGCTGCATTTGCCTCTCCATAAATGTCATTCGATTATGAGAAAATAAACAGGGAAGGACTCACAGGGAGTCGGTACAGGGCCTGCTTGTTTACCTGCCACAGCTTTCCGGGCTGAAGAACAAATGTCATGCAAATGGTGCACCAGCAATGAGCTGCCAATCATCCCGCCTTGGCATTCATGGTGATTTGCTAAATCATTTAAAGAGACATGCTTTACTAAATGAAAAATATCAGCGGCAAGGGCCTGTGTTTAAACATGGGGTTGAGTTATTATCCCAGTAGGCTGGAATGAAATGAAGACATCTTCCAATTAAAGCTTGCAGATGAACCCAGACAAACCCCCCTTTTTTCATAAAGACAGGCAGATTATGATTGGGAGAGAACAGCGACAGAGGCTTTCATTACAAGCTGATTATGGTGATATAATTCCCAGTGCTATGTGTCTGTGGGCCCAACTTCACATTTGAAGGTTTTTAATATAATTTCCTTAGGGTGAAATGCTGAAGATTTATTAAACTTTATGAAGGGCTTACAGATCCAATTTAAGAGGACATATCATAGGGCAAAACTGACAGACGATAAAATACATTCCAAGAATAAAGAAAGAAAAGAAAGAAAAGGAGGAAAGGAAAGAAAAGGAAGAGAGGAAGGTGGGAAGGAAGAAAAGAAAAAAAGAAGGAAGAAAGGAAAGAAGGAAGGAGCAGGAGGAAGGAAAGAATGAAAGGAAGAAAAAGAGAAAGACAGAGAGAAAGAGGAAGTGATTTAAAGTTTGGAAACCATCTAAAAGGAATTATTTGTTTATTTGAACCATCCCTTTTTTATGCAACAGCTGTAATTTCCTAAGGCTTGTCAGAATCCAATTAATATCAGGTTTGTTTCTGGCTTAATAAAATTGAAGTGTTCAGATACCTAATGTTTGGATACTTTAAAATTTTATTAGCTAGAAGAAAAATGGACTATAAAAATATTTGAAGGAGATCACCAGGTTTTTTTTTCAGGTAAAGACCAGCTGTATTTCTGAATTTACATGCTCCTTGACACTCCTTCTCATTCGGGTGCCTCTGTGATTTTATGCAGGTGCATATCCAGTCGCCCATACATCCACTTGGGCGTCAGTAAGAAAAAGTGGGTAAGTGTAAGTTAATATACAATAATAATTACAAACATCTAAACAATTCTGAAAAGTTTCAGCTACACACATGTACACATATACACAAGCATCCACATGCACAACATAGTTGTCAGTGAGATTTTTCCCTTACTGCATGTGTAGCTGAATGCTCTGATGTATGAAAGACTATCAGATTGTGATTATAAGATATATTCAGGAAAACATGAAAGCAAGTCAACACTTTGGATTGTTAGAAAATGGGGAGCAAGGCACGCAATAGCAAATTGCAATGTCCTTTTTATTATTTTTGTACTAGGTAAGTGCCCGGTTATTTGTTAATCTTCCAAAGAAAAAGGACAGGGAAAATAAAATAATGCAAATGGAATGATGAATATCAGCAGCCCTTCCCTCCAAATAAATTAAAAACACTAAGTCCATCTGTCAAGCACAAGGGTAAGAGCTATCAGGAAAAATTGTCTTTTTAGGAGTTTCAGTCAGTTTTTACATCTTCCAAAGATTAGTTTCGAATTCACAAAAGAAAACCACTGTGACCAAGCTCCAGCCTGAACTAGAGGTAGCAGAAGCAAGCAGCTCTTTGTATCATTTCCTTTGCTTTTTCATCTGCAGAAATTAAGAGTTGTCAGCAAAAAAACATTCCAGGTCCAGCCTCTTCTTTTACAGTGACACATCATGTAATCATTTACTATGATGAACAAGGATCAAATCTTAGATAAGGATACAATATATATGTACACCTTTGATTAGGCAGCTGGATTGTACTTCCAACATCTGAAGGAGATGCAAAATTCACAGAAAATAATCAGTGTCCTGAATAATTAGGATTTACAGATGAAATTTTGTACAGTGCTGAATTTTGTTGCCTTAATCTGAAATGAGCTCATTAGATAATGTTCTAAACTTTGACAACAAGCCCACTTTTATTTGATCTAAGTCAATGTTTGATCTCAACTTTCCAGGGATAATCAACAAATATGCTAATTCTACTTCTAATCTGGTAAGCATATTTCACTTTTCCTTCAAAATATAAACTGTCTTATAAAAGATTACTATACAAAACTGTAAAGCAAATGTTAACAAACAGAGACATACTAATTTAAAGATACTCATTCAAGCTCTTGGTTTGGCTCTTTCTCCTGGAAAGGCCACAGGAAGCAAATCAGACTTTTTGTCACTCAGCTGCCTTCTGGCATCACCTCAAGATGTGTTTTGATTGCTTGAATTTTAAGAGACATATGTATGTTTTATTTCCATTTAAAATTGTGTTGTCTTAAAAAATATTTATGTTTCTGTACACAAGAAAAGAAAAGTATGGTCTAGCGTCTTGACTTGCAGAAGACACAGTGTACCTGCCAACTACACTCTGTTTTGTTTTATGAACATAGAATCATAGAATCATTTAGGTTGGAAAAGATCCAGATCTTTAGGAGACCAGACATGCTACTCAGTGCTTTAGCAGCACACAGAAAAACAGTAAGAGAAATGTAGTAGACCCTCAGATAGCATGTTGCCTTTTATAAGGAAATAAACACAGTGATACACCTGCTACTGCACAAGAAATTATAAATAGTAACATAGCTGTGTGCAGCTGTGCTTCCTTACTGTGTAACTGAGATAATAAAATGGAACTAAATTTATGAGCCTTTTTCGGATCAATAAGTAAAAGATTTAATAAAAACATTAGAAATAAGGAAAGTCATAGCATGGTATTTGGTTACCAGGTACTCATCAGACCAGCTTGTAACAAAAAAATGGCTCTGAGTGACATGGTATATTTGTTTGAGTAATTTTTGGTTATCATACTGCACACCTCCATGTTTGGATGAATTTGAACAAAGCAAGGTAGCACTTCACATCCCTGATTATCATGTTATGCTGTCAACTCTACAAGGATCCTACCACTGAATTTGTCTGATGTCAGATAAGATTAACTCTGGGCCACACTTACCTACAGACAATTCACAAGCAAGGTTACTTAGTGGCCAATTTATGCTCTTAGTAAAGCAATATGTGCATATTGGGGGGTTATCTGCAACATCACCTTAAATAAGTAATATATATTACTTAACCCACTGATCAGCTTGAGTTGCATATTCTGAACTACAGCCATCACAGCTTATACCTGCAGAACCTGACCAATTTACTGATTTTGTTCTTTAGATCCCGTGTCGAGTGCAGGCCACATCCTGTGAAATTTCTGTGACTTTCCCATTGAAGAAGAAGAAGGGATTGGATGATTCTAGTTCTGTACCTATAGTCTTCCTTTACCTCTCAGCCTGACTTGATTGAGAAGGTAGCCTAATTGGTTCGTTGGTTTTCTTCTATTTGAATAAAACCTCTAATTAGTTATAGTGTCTGCTGAAGCACAGTTCAAACCTCATGCTATGAACCAAAAACCTGTGCAAGGCTTAGCTAATAAATGGTTTCTTGATTTCAAATCAATAATGTTCTTTTCATTACTTGGTTACACAAAATCTTAGCAAGTCAAACTTCTGGTGGTCAAAAAGACTTCATCATGTTCTAAACACTCTTTTTGCCAGACTGTAGGCAGAAGTGTACTGACAAAACAGAACTCAGTCATTCAAAGTCAAGCAAAAAAAAACCTCAAAAACCAGGTTTGCTCTAGCCCTAAGTACTTAAGTCATGTCAGTCATATGCACAGCCAAAATTAGTGCCTGCCTATATTCTCTCAGTCTTCTATCAGACACTTTATGAATGCTGTACTAGCTACTAAGAGCCTTACATTAGTTTTTTTATTCATACATGGTAGTTTCACATCTATGCAAACAGACGAACATGGCTTGAATAAAGTAACCTCTGTCTTTGTATTTCTCCTTTATTTCAGCCACATTTACATAAGACTTTCCACTGTAATGTAAAATCCACTTTAGTTTGCAAGGTGATGAGCTAAACAATTCTAATTTTGAAACAGACTTTCCTAATTCATTTAGTTTTGATTTTGTGAGCTTGCACTGACATTAAAACACATAGGTTGTCTTGAAAAGACTTGTTAATATGCACTGGAAGGATTAAATAGGTTTGATTTCTGCAGGGTATGAATATATGAAGTTAAAGTTAGTTGTTCACCAAAACTCAGACTTTGGTGAATGATCATGATTGTAATCTTGCTACAGTTCATCTACAAGGCATGTCAAGATAAAGAACAAATCAGAAACAATACCCCTAATCCTCCAGAAATTTGCCATCAAACTGACTACCTATTCTATAATGGGATTTTTCCTACTTTTAGATCAGACATATTATTGACATGTAGAACTTGCTAATACTTGTGAAGTGCTGAATTAATAATAATTATTAATTATTATTAATCCAAAGAGACTAAGTGAACACTTCAGGATATTTCTAAAAACATTTTGATGAGAGTAATGTCTGCAAGCACATGTGGTAAGGAAAACAATATTCTTCTGGCTTCACAGTATCAACAGATCACTAGCTGGGATCAGGTGAAAAAGATATGTCACTGAATTGAGAGATGTGTCACTCAATTGAAAAAGTTGTACATTTTGAGCCCTATGTTTTTCATGCATTTCTCTAATGACTCCAGACATGATTATGGTTAGAGATTTATGCTAGAAAAGAATGAATTATCTATTCAAAGATCTTTATGGCGAAGCACTTGTTGAGGGGTGATCCTTTTTGATGAATCTGTGAAACTGATTTCTAGAGTACCATAGTAGGGAAATATACTCAAGTGCTATAGGATGGTTGCATAAAATGCATGACAGAAATTGCTGTGTATCCAAGAAAGACTGTCAAAAAGTACTTTCAAAGTAATTTTCTTGCAGCATTAGAAAGACTGCAGCAGAGACGCTGAAATCACAAAAACTATTCTCAAGCTTTCTCAGCTCCGTGAAGTACAGCAACTAAGTTGTATTTCCCTTAATCTACGGAAAAGTTAGGAAATATAAACCTTAATAGTTTGACATTTAGCACAAAAAATATATACTATGTGCTTTTATAAGTACTGTCTGCTCCCAAAGTCATGAATTTAAAAGCTATAATGCTAAGTTCAGTCCATGAATAGCTTTGGTTTAAGAGTAAGCCTGGGATATAATGATTCTGAGTCATCTGTAAGACTAAATTATTAAGGGCTTGCTTTGTGCTCTGGGCAAAGATATAAGAACTGAATAAAACATTTGAGCTTCCATACTAAAAAGAATTGCAAGGCTCATGTTCTGTAGAAAGATCTATTTGCCAGTCAAGAAAAAGGAAGAAGGAGAAATGTAGGTGTCAGCAATAAATAAGTAAGACTGAGGACTTGTTTAATATTTCTACAGGTGAGTGAGAGGTGATTTTTCTGTCAAGTCTTGCTATCAGAAAGTGTTTCTCCTGCAGGGATTATGTTCACAACACATAAGCACAGAATAAATCCTACCACATAAGAAGACCGTTATAGGAGGTTATGCAGTGTCTCCAGATATAGTGCCTGATCCCTTTAGTCTTAAGATCAGTGGCCATCTTCAGCAGGTTGCGGAGCATGATGTAATCCACACTTATTTTTTTCAGATTTTGCATGTTTTGTGTTTGGGTTTTTCAAAATGAAGACAACAGAAGGGAAGTAAAAAAGTGCTTTGGTGTCAGAAGAGTTCAAGCACAAGCAAATTTTCTAAGGAACAAAATTTTCAGTGATAGCCATATCCTGCAATGGCAAAGAATCCCTGACATGCTATTAAAGACAAATTTATGCAGGGAGGGATTGGTTATCAGAAATGGAACCCAAACTGATTTTGATTTTTGCTCCAATCTGATTCCTATCTTCATACATATTGTGAAAACTTGAAAATATACATCTCTAAGCATGTTACATGCAAATGCACAGTGAGTTTATAGTCTGTTTCATTTCTGTGTGGTGCTTCTTTATACAAAAAGAAACACTACACTGACAATTTATAGAATTTATCACTTTTGAAAACTCTTTTTATCATTATCCCAAGAACAGACATAACATGACATAATTAATTACTGTAGATTGCTGGATATTGGTAGTACAGACTTATGGTTGAGATCTTCTTTGATTAGGTAAACTGGGTAGAATCTGAACTCAAAGGAACATGGAACGTATCCTTAATATACGAAGCAAAACACTTTAACCTCATTCAAATGCCTATGGTTTTCACCAGTGGCAGACATAAATTATACACATATAAAGTTAAAATTTTCCAGTGTCTGGTCTGAAAGAAGAGATTGATGAGCAGTTCAGCCTTCATAGGAGCCATGCAGTAGGAAGGCATTACTTGGTCAGCCAAAAAGTGAGGAAATCTAGGGGAAGCAAGAGTGGAAATAGTTTAGTGAATCATACAATCCATGGAAATGCAGGTTGATTACAGAAAAGTTTGCCACCTCTATCTCCAAATATCATCAAGAGAGGTCCAGTCTATTGACATAAAAGTGATGAGGGACCTATGGAAATGTGTTGATCTTTGAAGTTGTTGAAAATAAGGGTGAAAAGTAGAAACAATGCAATAAGAATCTTTGCAAACGCTTTCACATCTCTAAGCTCGAAGGACCATATACACTTGCAAAATCACAAAGTCCTGCCTTGAACATCCACTGGCTTAATGAAGCCGTAATCGCTCCAAGAGTGGAAACATACAGCTTTGGAAGTGGGCTTCGTTTCATAAATGTTTTTCTACTATACTCACAGTAGCTATGCCCAATAAATATGCATGTGAGAAATCCACTGAGAAAAGTGAAGAACTGCAACATAAAGAATAAATTAGAGCGATCAGAACAATAATAATAATAAACTATTTAAAAGTCTTTCTATTCTTTTTTTTCCCCTTCTTTTTTCCCCTTAAAAGCGTTACTCTGTAGGCAGGTTACCAGCTGTTTCAATACCAGCATGTTTTGTTACTGAAAACATAAAAAAGTACAGCTTCTCAAAAATCAAGACTTATTCATGAATTTTGCTCACAGAAAAATGTTCTAATGCCTCCATGAAAGAATAATGATATATGACAGCAGAAAGGTGAAATTTCACCCTTTATGGATCTTTTTGTCTCTCACAAATCTCCATACAAGGGACAAGAACAGAGACGGACAGTCACCACCAAGTGGACCTCTTTCTTAGCTAAATTCCACCAGTCTTTCTATCCTAAACTGCATCAACTCACACCCCAGATCTTAATCTAGTCAAGAAACTCACTTCATAAAAAATTTAGTGATTAGCTGGTGTGAGACACTGGATTATTGTGCTGACTCAGACCAACTCAAGAGTGTGTTTGTGTGCGTGTGTAGCAGTTGAATTTCGTGGAGGTGAGGTAATGCCTTGTCCCACATGCAAGCCCACAAGATTCCTGTGACAATCACAGAGCAACTGTCAGTCAAAGGCAGCCCAAGAGCACTGCCCACACCACGACCCCTGGAACCCCTAACCCAGCCTCTGCCTGGCTGACACAGAGATAGCACTACCCCTCACCCCTCCCCACAGCCCCACAATGGTAAATGGGCCAGAAGTCCCACCTGGGAGGGGTGGGCACAGGGGCAAGAGCAGATAAAAACAGCAATGTGTGCTCTCCATCTTTGCTTGAGATCTGTCATCTAGCCACATAGAAGTTGAACTCCCAGAGGACTCCAGTAGTAGCTATATGACTTTCTCTCTCTCTCTTCTTCTAATCTCCTTTTTTAATATTTTGGGTAACTTGGGACTGGATAGGCTGGATTTTGCTAAATTGTATGGATTAGCATGTGCTAAGTCAATGATTTGAGGAATGCTTTTGGTTGAATATTACCTCTTAAACTTTTGCCAAGTTCCCTTATTTTCTAAAGTTTACCAGTAAAGGTACCCTCTGAGAAAATGTGTGCAATTTTTCTCCCTTGTGCTCTCGCTTAAGGTGTTAAAAGAACTGAAGGCTTCTCTATTAATCCGAAGGGCGGATATTGTTGGAGCCTTGTGTATTTTTAAAGTAAAACTCCCTTGGTAAGCTTGTAGCAAGAGACTTGGGATCTTACAGCTGGTGGATTAGATTCATATATAGCATTGTATCAAAAGCATTTGCTAAAATCCAGGTAAAATATGTCCATAGCTTTTCCTCTGAAAAGCCTTTCAGATACTTACACAGTTCTTTCAGATGTGTTAAGCATGACCACATTGTATGAGCTCAAGATGATTTATGTGTAATTAAGTAAAATGTGTCATGTAGAGCCCTCTGTGTTACCTTCCTCATTCTTTTTTTCCCTCTCTTATTTTTTTTCTGATGACTTACATAAAGGTTACTTAAGGTTTCAAAGAATTAAAACATACAGCAAAATAATGAAAAATACGTTAGGAAAGGCTGATTTATATTATAACTCAGAATGATCACAGCTCATCGGCTTTTGTAAATGTTATCACATTTATTCACTGGTATTGTAGGGTAACACTGTGCATGTATTATCAATCCTTTCTAATCAGACACACCATTGAAAGGTGTGTTTACAGGGCTGTCTGCACAGGTGGAATGAAGCACATAGCTAAATGTCCTTCCTGGCCCCTTGGCTGGATTAAAGTAACATTGGAGGTGCTACAGAGAGTCATGGCAGCTGAAAAGTTGAGCTGCTGCTTTACCTATTGATAAAGCTGTTGAAATGAAATTATGAGATATATGAAGTACTTGTAAATTTTGGGTTTGGTTCTAGCTTTTATAGTTGTCAGCCTTAGCTTCTCTGTAGCAAAGAAAAGTAACAAGGCATTATTTAATCTTTAAAACTTCCAAATCTTGAAACTTTTTTTTTCCACTGTGTGTTCTTTCTTTGAAATGCATGCAGGGAAATTTAGGAGGTGAGCAGAGATTGTCTCCAGATCTAATGACAAACTTTAACAGCTTGTGGTTGTTTTGCTGAGATCCTGCCTCTGAGTCTACTGTCACATATCCATGCATTACTCATAGCTATGGCAAGATTCAGATCTATTTTATTAGCCAGATGCTGTTTTTCTCTCTCATGCACCCATAGTTCATGGAATGAAGAAGGAGAGAAAGGGTTGGCCCTAATTCTTGCCTTTTTTTAGATCAAGTAATTTTAAACATCTGTAAAACTGCTTGACACTTGTCTGTTACTCAGTTTGACCTGGTTTATATCTACAATCACTCACTGTTAGAAGACTGTGCCCTTTCCAATTTCTTCTACCATCTCATCTTGTTCTCTTTTGTGAACGAGTTATCTCTGCCTAACTAATTCCTTTACTGTATTCAATTTCAGGCAATAACGATTATCCCCTTATGCTAGGTCTATTGTTCTGGAAATACTCCAGTTTTGGTAATTGCATTCTGCTGACATAAAATCCCTTCTGCAGCTTCAGTTGGATACCATATTCTCCTTTACTTCCTGTCCTAAAGTGCCATGCCTTGTTGCTGTGCAGTTCTAAACATCTGCTCCATTCTGCTCCACTGCTTTCTGCATTTACGCAATTTGTGCAGTCACGCATTCATATGCATGTATACACTGATTTGGAAAAGAAAGTCAAGAATGCTTTAGCTGCAGCTGCAATGCAGGTCACTATATAAATAGAAGATTGTAGTTACTTGACATTTCCCATATATTTTGAATATTTACCTGCATTCTTTGAAAAAGTTATCCTAGCAACAGCTACTTGCTTTTCCATGCTTCTCAAATCCAAATATAGGCACCTTAGTCTTCTTCTTTACCTGATATCCCTATTTCTGATTTCTTTTTCACTTAATATATTTTCTTTTTGATTCTGTAAGGTAATCTTTTATTTAACTGCTTGGTAGGTTTGGTTTGTTTTTTTCTGTTCAATTCCCTTCCCATGTTGTGCCTTTTGAGGTTCCTCTCTGCTAATGTCAACACACAGATCTCTCTCTATGTCTTTTACTACTTTTATGAAACTTTATACTGCTGCTTTAGAGTGAGTTACCCTGCATCACTGTTACTTGCTTTCTCCAATTAAACCTGTTATCCAAACCAGTTCTCTCTGGGCAGAACTTAACACACTCAGACATGCCAAGGGGACATATACTGACTGTGCCAAGACTTTCCAGCTTATGCTGATTTTTTGCAGTTTTCCATTCAGGATGTGGATTTGCCATACTTAAGTTGTGCTTCACTGCTAGTCTGCATTCTCATTTCACATCTGAGATTGCATTTTCCTATGATTAAAACAGAAAAGTGAAAAGCGTTCTCACAATTTGATGTTCACGCTGCCTCCTCAATCTGATGTCTGAATATCCACCGTCCTCAGCCATTTCAGACAAACATGCACTGGAATATTTCCATTAGTGAAATATATAGAACAATCCTTTTCTTTAGTAACTGTATTTTACACTAACACTTTTCTTGCTAGATTCTGACAGACTTCTTCTAATATTAAGGTCATGAAGTGAAAAGGCCCAAGTTTTCTGTAGTGTTCATGTGATTTGTGTAAGACCTGATTTCTTGGAGTTAGGAGCACCAGTGATTATACTGAGGTAAGAAACAGAGGTTTCAGGAAATAGTGCATATGTTTAGAACATTTCACTATAAATTTTTATCCGTTATCCTTCTAATGCTTAAATTTGAGACTAAAACTTCAAGTAAGAGAAAAAAGAAGCAATTAAGAAGACAGTAAAAGTAGAACTCATCAATCTACTTGAGAAGTATTTTTGTGATTTTTAGAAAAGACCCAGTTAATGAATAACTTGCAATCAGATATTTGTTTTGCCTGCTGTAATAAATATTTATATTTTTACATAGTTTGGTTGAGTAATTTCCAGTTTGTTGAATGATTCTAGAGAACACTCTAATATGACTAATTGTTATTTGTGATATTTCTGATTGTTAAAGCTTATAATATTTTTTGTACTTCTTCAGTAGAGTAAACAGTAAAACAGTGAACAACAAATAATGAGCATTTTCATTCATGCATGCATATTTTCTTATTCAGATGATTAACAGTCTTTCCCAAAACATTTGCTTAGTGCATCTGCCTAATTTGAAATACACATGCTAAGTTTTCTACCTTTTTAGATTGGACATGTTTAGTCAATACAATAGCAGGTACAGAAACTCACAAGGCAGCACACAGTGAAAAGAAAAAGTCCTAAGACAATAAGTGTCAAGCAGTTTTAAACTGAACACAGACAATTAGAAGAACATTTTAAAAATGTCAACAAACTTTTTGGGCTGCACTGAGAAACAGGTAAAGAAAAAACATGGCAAAATATTATGATTATACCAATTGACAAGACAGTATTCTATCTGTCAGTGTTTTTACTTCCAGTACAAAATAGCATAAAGAGGAAAGATGCAGAGAAGTGCAACAAATTTGACTTGAGAAAAAAGAACAGATTTAATAGGTAACCTAATGGACTGTAGCATTAGAACTACATTCAAGCCCCCAAATGGTTCCATTTTAGAGAAGTGACATGATTCCTACATAAAGTGCATAATCTGGAAGATTATAGTCTAGGTGTGGGCTACCATGGGCATTATTAAAAAAAAATTACTGGATTCCCATACTCAGTAGCTCTGCTGTTTTTCCACAAGGAGCAAGTTAGTAACCAATTGCTCTTTTTTGACAGGGATGCTCTTTGTTCTCTTGAAGGAAGGGGTGATTATTTGGATAATTTCTTACTTTAACTGAAGTGAACTCACCCATATACAACACAGGGTAGAGCAGACATCAGGCTAACTTTCCTTCACAGTTCAGAAATTGAGTTTTGGACCTGACTTCTGATGTATCACTATTATTCCAATCTGGCACTCCACTGAGTAGATATTTCTAATCATGTTGATTTTTTGCCATGTAACACTAGTTTTTCAATGGTCTAGGAACACACCCAATAGGAGCTAGACCACAATCACTTGTCAAACCTACTTTACTTCTTAGGCTTTGAACTTCTAAATAAACAAAGTGGCATGGTGATATGACACAGTAGATATCCTCAGCCATAGCATCAATCCAGTTAGGGTTCTGCACTTAGCCAATGTATGTACAATGTATGTACAGTAATTTTTTGTTAATTACTTTTCTCAAAAATAGCCAATTTTCAAAATGCACTTTTAGCTTATTAGAGCTTCAGACACCATTCAAATCAAGGACTGAGTCAGCAGACTTTTAGGTAATTGTAATAATTATTTAAATCCTTCAGAAACAAGAAGCAACTCGCAGTTTGGAGCAGGGGTGATAGTGTTATTTTATATCAAAGGAATTATGCTGTATTTCAAATATTGTTTAGCAATGCAGATAAGACTGTGAAATGATGCATCTTCGGCAGGCTATAGTTATGGATACAGTAGAACACCAGACAAAATGTTAATTATTTTTGTCTTTAAAAAAGAAGTAGAAAAAAAGGGATTTTTTTTTTTTATCCTTAAGGTAAAAGGCAATTGTAGTTTGATATTCAATTGATGACAGACTTTTTTTCTCCCATGCACCAATTCTAATGCAAAAAATTGGCATAAAAATTGAGCTAATTGATGTAATGAGAAAAGAAGTTGGGAAAAGTTTGGATAAAAGATAAATGCAGTCTATTCTTGCATTCGTTAGGTATTTTTGTTTTTCCTAGGAACACAAACACAGACACACATATACTGTGTAACTACAATAGGCACTTAGAGAACTTTGAGTTTTGGAATAGTAGCATATAGAAGCTTCTGTCTTAATACATAGAATTAACTGGTCATTTCATCATCATGGCTGGGCTCCATGAACGAAGATTTGGGAAGGGCTCTACCCACGTTTGTTGCAAGCGCGCTGGTGGCTAAAAAGGCCAATACGAGATAGACATGTCCGGTTGCAAAAGGCACAGCAGAAAGACTCCTTAGATGGTATATTCTGCAAGGCACAATTCTTTCTGCGTTGCCTTTTCTCCTCAAGGGTGATCCTGCATGCTTTCTCAAAAGCATCAGCAGTGTTATAGATGGTGTGTCTCCAGGTCTCCCAATAGGAGGCCAGAGTAGACCAGTTATGGTCGTCAATATGGTCAAGGCTGAGATGTTGTTTCAGGGAGTCCTTGTATCTTCTCTTCGGGGCTCCTCTCTTGTGGCAGCCAGTGGCAAGTTCACCATAAAGTAAGATCTTAGGGAGGAGGTGGTCCTTCATCCTGGAGACGTGTCCTGCCCAACGCAGTTGTGTTCTCAGTAACATGGCCTCAATACTTGTGACTGCTGCTTGCTCTAGAACAGATGTATTGGTCACATAATCTGACCAGTACGGAGACAGCGTTGATGGAAGTGTTCTAGGAGACGCAGGTGGTGGTGGTAGATGACCCATGATTTGGAACCATACAAGAGATTAGACAGCACTATGGCTCTGTAAACACTGATCTTTGTACTTTTCTTCAGGTGTTTGTTTCACCAAACTCTTTTATGAAGCTTTCCAAAGCACTATATGCCTTTGCTAACCTGTTGTCTATCTCTCCGTCAATCTTACCATCCAAGGAGATGAGGCTACCGAGGTAATTAAACTGCTGGACTGATTTGAGCTCTGATTGGCCAATGGTGATATGGGGATGATCGGGGACTTCCTGAGGTGCAGGTTGATGGAGAACTTCTGTCTTCTTTAAGCTGACTTTCAGCCCAAAGAGCTCAACAGCGTCTGCAAAGCAGGATGTTAAACGCTGCAGAGCTGCTTCTGTGTGGGCAACAAGGGCGGCGTCATCAGCATAAAGCAGCTCCCGGACAAGATGGTTTAAGGTCTTGGTGTGGGCCTTCAGTCGCCTCAGGTTGAATAGACTTCTATCAGTACGATATCGAATGTAGATACCGTCCTGACCATCGAGGTCTGCTGTGGCCCTTTGGAGCATCATGCTGAAAAAGACTGTGAATAGAGTTGGTGTGAGAATGCAATCCTGTTTCACGCCATTCTTTATTAGAAAGGGCTCTGAAAGTGTGTTGCCATATCTGACTTGGCCGTGTTGATCCTCATGAAGTGAGATGATCATTTTAAGGAACTTGGGGGGACAACCTAAATGTTCCAAAATCTGCCACAGACCTTTTCTGCTCACAGTATCGAAAGCCTTGGTGAGGTCAAAAAAGGTTACACAGAGACCTTTGTTCTGTTCCCTACACTTCTCTTGCAGTTGTCTGAGAACAAATACCATGTCTGTGGTGCTCCTGTGGGCTCTGAAACCACACTGACTTTCAGGTAGAATTCTTTCTGCTATAGTGGATATTAGTCTGTTCAAGAGTATTCTTGCCAGGATTTTGCCAGCAATGGAGAGCAGAGTAATAGCACAGTAATTTGAGCAATCTGATTTAATACCTTTCTTCTTATACAAAGTGATGATGACTGCATCTCAAAGGTCTGATGGTAGTTTGCCTAGTTCCCAACAGCACACCACAAACTCATGAAATTTGGTATGGAGCGCAAGGCCCCCATGTTTCCAGACTTCAGGTGGAATTCCATCAGTCCCAGATACCTTGCCAATTTTCACCTGCTGTATGGCCTTGAGAGTTTCTACTAAAGTGGGGGCAGTATCCAATTCATACTTTAGCAGTTGTTGCGTGATGGACTGAATTGCTGAGTCTTGGACTACACGGTTGGTGCTGAAGAGAGTCTGAAAGTGTTCAGACCATCGATTCAGAATGGAGGTTTTATCTGTCAGAAGCGTTTGACCATCAGCGCTGAGTAGAGGGCTTTGTACCTGGTATGTAGGCCCATATGCTGTTTTCAGGGCCTCATAGAATCCTCTGTGATCACCCATATCTGCACATAATTGTGTTTTTTTAGCTAGGTTGATCCACCACTTGTTCTGGATGTCACGGAGTTTCTGTTGGAGCTTGCTGCATGCAAGACAAAAGGCTGTTTTTCTTGCGTGACAGGATGGCAGTGCAAGGTGTGCTTGGTGGGCCATTCTCTTCTTCCTCAACAAGTCCCGGTTTTCATCAAACCAGTCCTTGTTCTTCTTGAAGGAAAACCCTAAGGATTCTTCAGAGGATCGCAGAATGCTGTTTTTAATATGGTGCCAAGTTGATTCAGGGGAGGAATCTGCAGAACCTGTGGAATGGTTTTTGAGCCTAGTTTGAAGGTTAGCCTGGAATTTCTCTCTTACTGTGCCTGATTGGAGATTGTTAACTTGGAGTCTTCTCCTTGGGATACTGCGCCTTTTGGGTTTGAATGTGAGATTGAAGTTGAGTTTACAGCACACGAGCCGATGGTCTGTTTGACATTCTGCACTGGGCATCACGTGGGTATGGTAGACATCGCGGACATCTCTGCGTCGCACCAAGACATAATCGATGAGGTGCCAATGCTTAGATCTGAGGTGCATCCAGGTTGTCTTCAGACTATTTTTCTGCTGAAAGGTAGTATTAGTGATGGTGAGCTGTTGCTCCTCACAGAATTCTAGCAGAAGTCGACCATTATCGTTGCAGCTTCCAACACCATACTTGCCTAATATACCTTTCCATGCATCAAAATTCTTACCTACTCTGGCATTGAAATCACCAAGGATAATGATCTTATCATCTGCAGGCACCTTTGGGGTAAGGTAGCACAGGTCAGTGTAAAATTTATCTTTTTCGGCAGGATCAGCTTGGAGAGTTGGGGTATATATACTAAAGACAACAACGTGTTGGTTGTTGTGGAGTGGAAGGCGTAGGGAGATAATGCGGTCAGAGTGACCTGTCGGCAGATTTTCAAGTTTGGGAAGAATAGAGTTTTTGATCATGAAGCCGACTCCTGAGAGATGCTTTTCAGTTCTGGGCTTACCTGACCAAAAGAGTGTGTAACCGGCACCATGTTCTCTGAGGCTTCCTTCCTCGTGAAGGCGGACTTCACTGAGAGCAGCAATGTTGATATTGAAATGAGCCAGTTCATGGGCAATTAGGGCAGAACATCGCTCAGGACATCTGCTATCTGCAGAATCGAGCATGTTTCTGATGTTCCAGCATGCTAGAGTTAATTTAGGTACACCTTTGGAGGCAGGTGTATGCCTTTGTCTTTTGATCTTTGTGCGACCGCATTGGAAGAAGATGCCCATTGGCCTGCGGTTAACCAATTGGGTGAAATGTGGAGATGAGCTTTGTTTAGGCCACCTTTTCTAGGCCCCTCTCCGAGTGGAGCAAGCAGTGCTGTCCTTGAAAACGCTGCTTGGTCATTCAGGGTGCTGCCCCAAGAGACTGTCATCTCCGGTCAGTGTCAAATGACCAATATCCTGAACCGCCTGCATGCAGGGTTGGGTCTGCGGCTTCCAGTGCACCTTTCACCTGCTGTTTTGACCCTCACCTGTCGCTACAGGACTTTTTGCTTGTGGGTAAAGCCTTCTAGCCTGCGCAATGGATTTTTAGGTGAGATGCAGTATGCGCTGAACTGAACCCCCCCTTTAATCCTAAGATTCATCTGTCAGGGCTGAGCGAGCTTGGACGGTGGCAGCGAGGTCCTCAGGACGTAGGTTTGATTAGAGTGACCTTCTCTTAGATGGATGGCCTTACAGGGCTAAGTGAGCTCCATCTGCCTGGGTTTGGGATTAGAGTTGTCCTTCTCCTAGGATGATTGCCAGAAGGCTAACGAGCTCATCCTGCCCACAAATGTATTGTGACTGACCCTGCTGTTTTGACCTGTCTGGCATGGGCGACCATGTACCATCAAGGCATGTACCATCACCAGCATAGATCACAACCACACAGGGGCACACAGGCTACGTTCCTGTTTGGGCAAGTCTTACATTTTCTACTTTACTACCACCTTTATATATACGATCATAAGGAGATACCCAGGAACAACCCTTTGTCCTGCCCACCCTTTCAGGACGTAACAGAGCAAAGCAAATACATCCAGAACATGCCAAACCTGGGCAGTAGCCGCAGGTGAGCCAAAACCAAACAGACAAACAAACCCACCAACCGTTCTGGCCCCCGTACACATCCAAGGCTGGGGTGCCTTTCAAGGCCCCAGCTTGGCTGGGACCCCCATTACTCTAAAGGAACCCCACTATCCACCCTGACCATATCCTTCCTCCACTGTGTTACCACGTATCTTCAGGTGCACTGCTCACCTGTGACACTTCATACAGGAGTGCCCCACTCTCCCTCCCGACAATCAGAGGACCTCCATGGACCACATGATACCACTCCCCTCTCTTCCCCCACCCCCACTCCCCTGTACCCCCCCTCCCATCCCCTGTACCCCCCTCCCCCTTCCCCCCCGAATCCTGGAACGGCAAACCTCTGTGTGCTCCAAAGCTGCTCTCTCCTCCTCCACGGGCGTGCAGCAACTGCTGGCAAGGGTCCCCCACTCTCTCTCTCCACTCTCCTGTCGCGGCCGCGCCTGGGGCCTGAACCGCACCGGGGGGGGGGACTCCCGGGGCACTCCCAGTCAGCCCAGGACCCCACCACACACACGCAGCCAGCCTGGGACCCACAACTCACACGTGGTGAGGGAGGGGGGGGGGTCCCAGCAACCCGAGACCCCACCACTCATCCGTGGTGCCGGGGGGGGACTCCTGGGAACTGGCCATTTACTTTTGAAACAAAGCACACACCAAAAAGAAAAGGTGTAGTGTTTTCTCTAACTCTTCTTTTAATGAGTCATACAATGTCTTCAGAAGTACTGAAAAATTGCAAAGAGTCTGAGATTTGCCCACTGCTAATAAGGTGCTCAATGAGAACTTGTTCAGCCAAAATGCAGGATCATTGAATAACAGAAATAGTCCTAAAACCCCCTTCTGCCCATTTCCATTCAGTTAGTGATATCATGTCATCTTCCTAGCTGGCTGTTATTCCAGGTGAGAATTTGCCAAAAAAAGGTGAAGATTGTCATGTTTCTTTTTTCATGTTGCTTTACTTCTTCCAGTTGGCAATGCATCCTTTTTCTTTGGAAGAGGAGAAAGATGCCAAAGTTATATGTCATCCTATTCTGCACTAGAAGGAAAGGTGAAGGACATAGAAGAGAACCGTTGCACAGCATGCATCTTCACCTGATCCTTACCTTTTCCTTGCAGAATAGCAGGAACAAAGCTGGTGACCTGTGATCCTCTCCAAGAAAAGGGAATCAGCAGCAAATATTCTTCCTTCCTGCCTATGACCTTGAACTTGAGAAAAACTGAAAAAAAAAAGATATGGGCTTTCAGGAGAGAAATTAGAGCTGGACAGGACAGAGCTTTGCATTTTGTGAGATGGCCAGTCTTACTACTGTTCAGAGACAGTAAGCAAATAACATATCTAGCAGCCTTTTTGTGCTAGAACTAGAATGCAAATCTTGGTCTAACCAGTGAAAATAATGCAAACAACAAATTCCTTATTTTTGAGGAAATTAAGGTTAGTAGCATGTCTATACATGGAATTCTTTGATATAAGGAGCTAACAAAGAATATATTCAAATCATCATTTGGTTCTGTTTTAGCAGGCCCTACATCTAATCATAGAATGGTTTGACTTAGAAGGGACCTTTAAAGGTCATCTGGTTCAAACCCCCTTGCAAACAGCAGGGACATCTTCAACTAGGTAAAGTTTGCTCAGTCCCATCCAACTCGACCACAAATGTTTCCCAGTATGGGGCATCTGTACCACTCTAGACAATCTCTTCCACTCTTTCACCACCCTCACTGTTAGCCAGTGCTTTGTTATATCTAGTCTGAATTTACCCGGTTGTAGTTTAAAACCATTACCCTTTGACCTGTTGCAACAGACCCTGCTAAAAGGCCTGTGTCCATGTCTCTTATAAGCCTCTTTAAGTACTGAAAGGTTGCAATAAGGTCTTTCCAGAGCCTTCTGTTTTTCAGTTTGAACAACCCCAACTCTCTCATCCCTTTGATCATTTCTGTAGCCCTCCTCTGGACCGCCTCCAACAGTTCCATGTCTTCCCTGTGCTAAGGGCTCCAGAGCAAAATACAGTACTCCAGGTGGGGTCCTTGTACCAAAAGTACATGTGTATCATGACACCATATTGTTTGAACTGTTAGTGGGAGAAATATATTCTGAGCAAAAGAGGACTGTGTTTATAAATTAAATGTACATCACCATTTTCCTTTTAATGTCTTCATTCTTAATTTAGAACCCAATGGAAAGTGTCATCTATTTGAGACTAAGACTCAATTGTGGAAACCTACAATAATATTCATTTATATAGTTTTAAATGCAAGGCTTGTACAGTGAATTCCAAGCCTAGCAATTACATTAGGTATATCAACCCAATGACAGGGCATAATAATTATCATAAATATTTTAACTTTTTGTCATGTGTGTTGCTTCATTCTGGCTTCATTTGTCAATGTGAGTGCTAAATAAGCTATTGTGTATTAAAAAAAAAAGAAAAAAGTGGAGATGAAATGTTGATTAGAGTTCAGACTAAAAAATTCTGTCAATCTCTTCACCGAGGCATGTCCGCAGAGGATGCAGACCCTCTGCTTGTGGCCAGCTCCAGTGCCTTTTGTGACACTCTTCCATGTTAGTGGAAAGTGTGTTTATGAGATCTCTTAATTTAGTGTTGTACTATTGTTTATTGAATTGCTTATTGAATTGCAAAAAATGTCACTCTTCTCCCCTCTTCCTCAGGAACTCTGTAGCTTACCTAATAGGAGGGCTTGCATGCTCCAGACTTGCATTGTAGTGTGGTAAAAGACTGATGACCTGAAACACTAGAAATGTCAGGGAAGTGCAAATGAAATTAAATACTGCTTCTTCCTGTCCTCTAAAAAAGCACCTGAAGATAAATTAAATAAGGTTATTAGTACCGTTAAAACAGGGTCTCTTTCTAATTAAAGCATCTAGGACAGTATCTAGGTTACGGCCAAGAGATTACATATGATATACAAGTAGATCAGTGGAAGCTTTAATTGACCTGAAGCTTTTTTGTTTCCTATTTTTTCCTACATTTAGGCTCTTAATAGATCTAAGGAGATCTGGCTAGGGAGGACTGATAGGTAAAACTGATAGGGAGTGGGCTATTACTCAGCTGCTGGAACATCAGACAATGATAAGGTGTTTGTTTTCTCTTTTAGGGACTTATTAAATAAACCGGCATTTACAGTGCAGTCCAGTATTGTCCAGTATGGTACATTTTGGTATGATGCAAAAGGGAGAAATAATAAATGCAAATAATTTGTATTTCCTTTTGTGTCAACCACAATAGGATTTGCCATCTGAGTAAAGTGATGGCATTTTCACTTTAGTGGCCTCTTCTTCAACCCAAAACCCCCTTTATTCCAAGATGTCATGAGGTGTTGAATACACACATCACCACTTCTCAAGTTAGAAGAGGGTAATTCAGTTACAGGAGACCTCAAACTGACAGGAAGTTAGTCCAGGACTGGGAGATCTTAGCAAAGCTGCCTCTGTTGAACGTTGTGCTCAACCTAGCTTTGAATGGTGGTGTGTGGCTCTATTTTAATACAGACAAGGATGAAAAGCAAACAAGGTGAATTGTGAGGTTAAAATAGTTCATCATTTTATCAGGATTATTGAGGGTATGACTGAAGACTTAATAGTGTGGTAGTGCTTTCTGTCACAATTTAATGGTGTATTGATCTAGGAGTGAACAATCATGACCTTCAACTGCTTACAGGTGCTTTCAAGGGGAAAAGGCTTAAGGAGGTAATTCCTGGGGAACTGGTTATGGTGAGCCAGAAGCCATCTGCATGTGCAAATCCTAAACAGCATGGCAGCTCAGGAAATGCTTACCTGTGTAATGACACTTAAAAAGAGAGAGATCACCAAAAATTCATGATCAGCCATTATGATCACAGGCAATCAATAAAGCAATCATGAGTATTGTTCTCAGACAGCAGATTCAGGGCTTAGGCTGGTTAGCATCTGTGTTTAGAGGTGTCTTTGCTCACAGTGCAGCAAGTGTGCAGGCAAACTTAAGGAGTCGTTTGCTAGTGACATCACTAAAGATCACAATTGGGAGGGAAGTGATTGTGGTTCAAGAAAAACACCAGGCTCTTTTAGGGGCTGTGCTATCCACGCACTTTCTCAGTCTATGATCAGTAGATTTCTTTTTCTGATTTTATTTCTTTTCCCCAGCTATTCTCCATACAATAATAGTAGCCAGAATGATCCAATGAATATTCAAAAGTTCAGAAACATCTTCAAAAATCTTGCCTTGGAAATTATTGGCCTTTCTTTTGACATGCTCCATCCTTACATACAGTGATTAGGAATGTGGATCTTGATATAATGGCAAAGATATTTTAAAAAAAATCAGATCGCCTACCTATTGTAATTGATAAATATATATATATTAGCTGAAGAAAAGTATATATCCAGGAAATTACTCTGACTCTAGTTTCACATTGGTGAATTTTGAATTTTGCACATTATGGGTATGAAACCTGTATTTTCTGTTGCCTCATAATCTAATATATCTTTGGCTGAAAAGAGTTTTCTGCCAAAGCAGAATACTCCATTTATTTGCTTCTTAGTAAAATTTTGTAAATGCCTCATGTCATTTGTTGCATTGCCCAATATTGCAGCATCAAGTATGCTGAGTGACAAACCTACTGGAAAAGCACTGTCTTGTCTGTTTTGACAAAGGTGCATCCTAGTAGGTATTTTGAGTCTGTCAAAAAAAGTTGAATATTTAATTATTGATACACTTGGACTCTACAATCCTACATCCTACTTCTAATACAGTGAATGTGATTTTTACCATTAGCCTTGTCTTTAAGTGAAAATTACCTTAAATGAGCAAGGAGCTGTAATGACATTTAAAATACCTCTATATATTTTATTGACTACAATACACAGAAAACAAGGCAGTGCATTAAACCATATTGAATATGCTTTACATAGTGGGAGGATGGGAGGGAACAATTTGTCTCAAATTGAGTAAACAGCCAATAAAAATTCACCTTGCCTCTATATTGTCCTAGGAGAGGTAGTCACATTTACATTTATTAGAAGTAATGATGTAGTGTCCTGCAGATAATTAACAAAATAAAATGCTGCTAATTTCACAGTGTCATTAAAAAATTTGCCAGTTTAAATTAGAAAGTGATTAACCCTGTAAGCGAGGCAATGACATTTTCATTCCCAGTCTGTGAATTAAATTTGCAAGATTTTTTTTCACTTTGAATGAGCAAAACTCCACTGACATTGTCTTTTTCTTTTACACTGTAGTGGTTTGAACCAGGTTTTTCCCCCTGAAGCTAAGAAAATGGTAAAACCCCAGGGGGTGGTGACCCCTGGAAGTTTTGAAGTTTTGTCCAATCTGTGCTCCTGCGAAATGTAAACATACCACAAGCAAATGGAAGAGGTTAGTTGTAGCTGGTGGTTGAAGAAGTGGCCATGTGGTAGGAGCCACCAGGAGAGACAGCAGCAGCCCCACTGGGGGGCTGGGCCCCCCCAGCCCCCAGCGGGGGGCTACAGAGACTTGGAACAGTGTTAAGCTATGAGCTGGGGGATGTATCTCCACTGTGAGCTGCAACAAGAGATACTGAGAAGCAGTGGCAGAGACAGCAGTGAACAGAGACTATGGCTAAAAGCCAACAGATAAGAACTGAACCAGAGAAGCAGCAGAAACAGCATGCAGCTGAGTAAGGCAGACACCGAGTTGTCTCAGAAAGCCGAGAAGGAGAGCTAGCAGCAGAGAGACAGAGTTTGGGGGTAAGAACTGCAAAACTCCCCTAAACTTTCTTTGAGATCCCTCCAAAATGGCGGGGGTGGACTCTTACTGATTAGAAGTCCTAAATGGAGTAAAGGCGCTAAGAAGCTCGGTTGTCCTGAGAGCTCAGCCAGGACGGTGTGTAGGAGGTTGACCTTGGGGCCCTCCCTTGCTGCAAGCTACAAAGAAGCTCGCAGCCATCCTGAGGCAGGGCACAGAAGCTCTGCAAGGGGCTTGAGTCCCCTGAAGATACCAGACTGTCACGAAGACCCCCTGTGCTTCGTGGTATGACCGTGGTGGAATGACCTTTGTCTGGGGTGAACGTAGCCCACGGAAGACCCCTTTGCCTGCGTCGAGGGGCCGAGGGGGCTTGGATACTCCCCTCGTGAGTGCTGGCAGAGATCCAGCTATCAGCTGCTGCATGTGAAGAGGATAGATGACTGCTGCCTTAGAAGATACTGCTGCTCAGAGAGTAGAAGGGATCTGTCCTTCTTCCCTCCTGGACTTTTATTTGGAGGGGAGAAGAGATCTGATCCATTGTAAATACTGATCTGTCATGGCAGAGATAGTTGTGATCGTGTATATAATATACTGTAGTATTTATTTATTTGTACAGTCATTGTAATATATTCCGTTTTCCCCATTTTGAGTCTAGTGTTTTGTCTGGAAAAAAACATCTCACATTGGGTTGAGATGTGGAAGGGGGCTCAGAATAGGGAATTAGATTTTGGGGACCTCAAACCATGATATACACCCACCCACTCTGTCCAGTAAGAAAATCCATTGGCTAAACTGTCTGAATCCATTAGTACTTCACACTGCTAAGCCAAGCTCATACCATGTGCATGGATGTGTTAGTAACTAGAGGATAAATTCTCTCTAAAAGAAAAAAAGAACTTATAATCCCTGATAAGCAGAAGTTCACTGAGTAATGAGCTTCTTGTTGGTGCATGTAAGAGAGGAAGGTTTTTCCACTAATGAGGTGTCTCTAGAAAGATTTTCATTCTGTATAATGACAGCAAATCCTTAACCTTTTGTCTGGACACTACTTTATCCACTTACTGTATCTACTTCTTCTACAATCTGCTTTAATTAATACCTTAAAACAGGAATAAACTCATTAAAAGAATAGATTTACTGCACAGTAATTTAAATACTCTAACTCAAGTGAAATTCTCTTAAAGAATGTTTAAGGAGTGGAAAAAAACACGAATGAAAACACAGGTCAATGATAGAATTGTCCAACACATTAAAACAACTTGGAATAAATTTTATGCATGAATTTACATTGCTGCTAAAAATATTGTTGGTTAGCCCTACTTCCTAGAAAAAAATCCTGATATAAGAATAAATTAGCAATGTACAATGACTATACTTTAATGGAGGAAATGTTTCCTAGGTACATAAGTTTAATTGACAAATCCTGTTAACTAATAATGAGATTTAGGCCCAAACACTGCTAAAATTTAATTAGAAATAAAATCCTAAATAGTATCCTGTAGCTTTGCCATATGTTCAGGGTTATTCTTATTATAAGGAAATACCTCCAGTGGTAAACTTGTTCCAGCAGACAAGGGAAAAAAAAGATTAAAGCAATATAATTCTTCATAACAACCTTGCCTTTCTATTAGACCAGTCCCGCAAATGAATGCAGTGACCATGTAAAGACTTTGACAAAATCATTGATTGCTGCTTCACTGGTAGGTAGCAAATCATAGATGAGCTTCATGCCTTTGCAGTGTCTCACTGGATCCTGTTGCAGGTGAAGTCTGAGCCACTATCAACACTTGAGGAGCAGAAACTCAGCTTGGGTCATGTAAATCAGCATGAAGCAGCCTTCTAGAGGGCAGTGGTAGCCACCTATACTCAAGTGCATAATCTAGACCAGACTAAGAAGCAGAACAAGGCTTCATCCTTTTTTTTTCCCGCAGAGAGAGCAGTGCTATACAGCACGTTTAAAATAAAGATGATAGTAATTTTTATTATCTAGATTTGTCTCTTTTCAAAAAAATTTCTTAAAGCAAAGCACTGATGATTCGCTTACTTGATGCAGTTATTTAAAATGTTATTATACCACTGTAAGACCCCAGGTCTTGAGCTACAAGCTCAGCAAAGCTTTCAAAATATACAAGGCTCTAAAAGTTCACCTACCAAATTTATTAAAAGGTCCTTCAGTTCTTCTATACCTTGAGAGGGCACAATGGAGAAGACGCTACACATGTTTTCTCAGGAGGTAAAATAACACACTTTTACTCGACAAACTTCAGAAAACAACTTCAGAACTCAACAAAAGTTAAGGGCAACATTGAACCAAAGTAAAGCATTCCACAAAGCATTCCCTGAGCACATGCAAACCCACAAAACTTAGCAAAATCCAGCCCATCTGGCTCTACGTTACCCAAAATATCAAGAAAGGAGATTAGGGGAAGTAAAGAAAGAGAGAGAAAAGGAAAGAATTATAACTGCCAGCCAGAGTCCTGTGTAAGTCCAGTTTCCACATGTCCAGATGGTAGGGTCCAACCACATGGAGACCACATATCTTTGTTTTTATCTGCTCTAGCTCTCTGTGGCCACACCATCCCAGGTGGGACTTCTGGCTCATTGATCACTCTAGAGCTGGGTGAGGAGCAGTGCTCCCGATGTGCCAGCCATTCTGGGGCTGGGATAAGGGCTCCAGGGGTTGTGGTGTAGAGGAATGCTCTGGTGTGCTTGTGACTGACAGCTGCTCTGGGGCTGCCAGAGGAGGCTCGGGGTATGGGACAGGGCAGCACCTCACCACGTGAAATTTGACTTGTCCCTTCCCCTCCCACACACACACACTTGAGTCGGCCCAAGCCAACAGTTAATATAACAATGCAGTGTCTCACAAACAATACACAGAAGACCAGCTGCTCTGCGAGGCCCAATCAGCTGACCAGGGGGTGGAGCCAAGGTTGTTGCTGGGAGTTTTAGACTGCTCCAGGGAATGCAGGCGACCTGGAGCATGGCGAACAGGGGCTTAGCACGGCAGCGAGGGCACGGCACAGCAGTTTGCGTGGCAGTTTGTGCAGGAAGGGCACAGCCACCCTCCCAGCTCTCTCTGGTGGGTTGTGAGGTAGGTGTGTGGCTGTAGGTATTTATTTTTTTTTTAATTCCCCTTTTGCCCCCCCAACTCAACTCAACCCAGCAATGGTTTCCAAACAAGCGAAAGCAGTTGCTGCTGCTATCAGGAGCAGTGTGTAACCCAGACAGAACCCCCAGGAAGGACGCAGCAGTTCAGGTCTCTGGCTGCACAGTGTCTGAGCCTGGTGTCAGTACCACAGGACAGTGTGAGAGACGCCTGCCTATGATGTGAGCAGGTGAATGATTTACTGTGCCTGGTGGCAGAGCTCAAGGAAGAAGTGGGGGCGCTACGAAGTATTAGGGAGAGTGAAAGAGAAATAGACTGGTGGGATCATACCCTTTTGACCCCAAAAGAAATCCAGCAGGAGATGGTGAAGCCCTACCTCTCCTGCCATCAGGCAGATGGAGCAAACCAAGCAGGTGGGGAGGAATGGAACCAGGTCCCTGATCAGAGAGGTAAAGGAATCTCCTCCTGACCCCCATCACCTCCCACAGTGCCCTTAAAAAGCAGGTATGAGGCCCTGGACCCGGAGAGCCAGGCAGAGGGCAGTCAAGAAGAGGATCTGTCTGGAGGGTTTTCCAGTTGCACCCCGTCTACCAGACGGATTACAACCACAGCTATAAAGGAAAAAAGAAGGGTAATTGTAGTTGGTGACTCCCTTCTGAGGGGAACTGAGGGCCCTATGTGCCGAATGGGCCCATCCCACCGGGAGGTCTGCTGCCTTCCTGGGGCCCAGGTGAGGGATATTAGTAGGAGACTCCCTGAGCTAATCCAGCCCTGTGATTATTATCCACTGCTGATGGTCCAGGCTGGCAGTCATGTCATTAATGAGAGAGGTACCAGGCTAATTAGAAAGGACTTCAAGGCACTGAGTTGATTAGTTAATGGGACAGGAGCACAGGTGTTGTTTGCCTCAGTTCCTGCAGTAGCAGGGATGAATGAGGAGAGGAGTAGGAAAACCCATCTTGTCAATAGATGGCTAAAGGATTGGTGCCACTGGCAGAATTTTGGTTTTTTTGACCATGGGGCAAATTCTATGGTACCAAGCCTGCCAGAGTCAGATGGGCTTCATCTGTCTAGCAAGGGCAAAAGGACTCTAGCCCCTAAGTTGGTGGGACTGATCAGGAGGGCTTTAAACTAGGTTTGAAGGGGGAAGGAGTTGAAACCAGGCTCTCCAGAGATGAACCTGAAGGTGGAAAGCCAGAGTGAGAAGTGAAATCAGCAGCCCAGCTCAAGTGCATGTACACCAATGCACACAGCATGGGTAACAAACAAGAGGAGCTGGAAGCCATCGTGCAGCAGGAAAGCTGTGCTGTAGTCACCATCACGGAAATGTGGTGGGATGACTCACATGACTGGAGTGCTGCCATGGGTGGCTACGAGCTCTTCAGAAGGGACAGGCCAGGTGGGAATGGTGGCTCTATATGTTAGAGAGTCTCTTGACTATGGAACTTGAAGTCAGTAACAATAAGGTTAAGTACGTGTGGATCAGAAGCAGGGGGAAGGCCAACAATGCTAGTATCCTGGTGGGAGTCTGTTACAGACCACCCAACCAGGATAATGAGGGTGATGAATTATTCTGCAAGCAGCTGGTGGATCTCTCAAAATTACCAGCCCTTGTTCTTGTGGGTGACTTTAACCTGCTGGATGTCTGCTGGAAACTCAACACAGCAGAGAAGAGGCAGTCCGGGAGATTCCTAGAGTGTATAGAGGATAATTTCCTGCTCCAGCTGGTAAATGAGCTTACCAGGGGTGGGGCCTCACTGGACCTGGTGTTCACAGAGAGGGGCTGGTGGGAGATGTGGTGGTCACAGGCTGTCTGGGGCACAGTGGCCATGAAATAATAGAGTTTTCAATGCTCAGGGATGCAAAGAGGGCCCTCAATAAAACTTCTGCCCTGGACTTCTGGAGGGCAGATTTTGACCTATTTGGAAGACTGGTTCAGAGGGTACCTGGGGAAACAGCCCCGGAAAACAAAGGGGTTCAAGAGGGATGGACATGCTTCAAGAAGCAAGTCTTGAACACACAGAAGCAGGCTGTCCCAGTGTGCCAAAAGGCAAGCCAGCAGGGAAGATGGCCAGCTTGGCTGAACAGGGAGATTTTGAAGGAAATTAGGGGAAAAAAAAGAGCTTACTGACTAAGGAAAAAAGGGCTGGCTACCATGAAGAGTTGGGTTTTGTAGAAAGAAAATTAAAGAGACAAAGGCACATTTTGAATTCAATCTAGCCACTTCTGTTAAGAGATAACGAGAAGTGCTTCTACAAATACATCAATAGCAAAAGGAGGGGCAAGGAAAACCTCCATTCTTTGTTGGACATGGAGGGGAAATTAGTTACCAAAGATGAGGAAAAGGCTGAGGTGCTTAACACCTTCTTTGCCTCGGTTTTCAGCAGTAAGACAGATTGTCCTCAGGACAACTGGCCTCTGGAGCTGGTAGACAGAGACAGGAAGTTGAATAGCCCCCCTGTAATCCAAGAGGGAATAGTTAGCAACCTGCTGAGCCACTTGGATTCTCACAAGTCTGTTAGATAGATAAGGAATTGGTTGGACAGTCACACCTAGAGGATGTGGTCAATGGCTCAGAGTCCCTGTCGACCAGTGACAAGTGATGTCCCTCAGAGGTCTGTACTGGGACCAGTGTTATTTCATATCTTCATTAATGATATAGACAAAGGAATCAAGTGCACCTTCAGCAAATTTGCAGGTGACACCAAGCTGAGTGGTGCAGTTGACACATCTGAAGGATGGGATACCATCCAGAGGACCTGGACAAGCTCAAGAAGTGGTCCCATGGGAATCTCATGAGGTTTAACAAGACCGAGTGCAAGGTGCTGCACCTGGGTCTAGGCAACCCCCAGTATCAATACAGGCTGGGGGATTAACAGATCAAGAGCAGCCCTGCCAAGAAGGACTTGGGATGCTGGTGGATGAAAGACTGGACATGAGCTGGCAATGTGCATTTGCAGCCCAGAAAACCAACAGTGCTCTGGGCTGCTTCAAAAGCAGCGCTGGCAGCATGTTGAGGGAGGTGATTCTGCCCCTCTGCTCTGGTGAGACCCCCCCACCTGAAGTGCTGCATCCATCCCTGGTGTCCCCAGTGCAGGAAGGACATTGAGCTCCTGGAGCAAGTCCAAAGGAGGACCATCAAGATGATTAGAGAGATGAAGCACCTTTCTTGTCAAGTAAGGCTGAGAGAATTGGGATTGTTCAGCCAGGAGGAGAGAAAGTTTCAGGGTGACCTAATTGCGGCCTTGCAGCTCCTGAAGGGAGCCATCGAGAAAGATGTAGAGTGACTTTTTATATGGGGCACTATTAGTGACAGGACAAGGGGCAGCGGTTTCAAACTGAAAGATGGTAGATTTAGATTGTATATTAGGAAAAGAATCTTTTACTGTGAGGTTGGTGAGTCATTGGAACAGGTTGCCTAGAGAAGTTGTGGATGCCCTATCCCTAGAGTGTACAAGACCAAGTTACATGGTGCTCTTAGCAGCCCAATCTCGTGAAAAGTGTCCCTGCCCATGGCAGGAGGATTGAAACTAGATGATCTTAAAGGACCTGTACAGCCAAGACCATTCTGATTCTATGATTCCATGATTCACCTATACAGAGCTTACTCAGATTTAGGATGAAGATAACTCTAATCAGATCATTGGTTTTCTCAAACACTTCCTCTTCTTGAAGAGATTCAAATATCTCTAGTGTTGACAAGGCTGCCACAATTATTATGTCCTTCACACATATTATGGCATTTTGGGCAAACAGAAGAGAGGAATCTTCTTCTTCCAGCAGAAGAGAGGAATCATAGCTCCCCAACTTAGAATTAGGATATTTTTATCTTAAAGAAAAGTCTACATAAGTATTTTGAGACAGGTATGTGTGCTGCATATCATCATATTGTAAACTCAGCCGTTAATGATCTAGTTGTAATTTGTTTCCAGACAAGATATTTAACCATTAGATACGGCGTAATTTCTTCATGTCTGCTAAATGAACACAGAAAGACAAACGCACACAGATAGGTCTTAATAACAGTTTGTGAAGATCTCACACATTTCCTGCCTTGTTCATTGAATTGGTCTTACTAATACTCATTTTATAATGAACATAACACTTGGCAAACATCCATAAAAAGTGTTAGGGGTAACTTTTTTAATATGTTATTCCTTAACAGTAATGAAAATACAATTCATGTGTGTTGTGAGCAGCACTTTAGATGAGCTAAGAAGATCTTGGCAGCGCATGCTGAAATGTGTGAACCAATAGAAAAGTACCTTTGGCTTGATAATTACCCTTCTCTATTACGGGCAAAAAATCCGATGCTGACACTTAGTCAGTAAATACTTCATGTCAGTTCCTTCATTAGTGATTTTTGAAGGCTTTGTTTGCTCTTTCATTCCTCTCTTCTTACATTTACTAACAAAGGTGTAAAATGTATACTCTGAGATATCATAGCTCTTATTTCACAGCACTGGCAATGAGATTTTCATGTTAAACTGGTAGAGACTGATAACTCCAAATCCAGTACTGGAAAAAAATTAACCCAGTTAAGTCGCTAGAACAAACTAGGGGTGCTCAGCAATACTTAAAAAAGTACACTGTATTTTCAGCATTTGGACATTAATGTTGACTCTCATAAAGAAAACTAACCTAATTACTGCAAAATACTATTTTCCTGTCTTACTAAATTCCATTCCTCCATAAGCATGATGTGGCATATGTTGCTTTGCAGCCTGAGAAATTTAGAAACCAAATAATCTCAAGGTTTATGTATAATTTCACACTTTATCGTTTTGTTCATTTTCTTCTCATCTAACTAGGCACCACACAAGTGAACAGAGAGTGAGTCAGTGGTTAGCAGGTACTTTGATACTACCTCATGGATCAGCGGGAATGAACTACCAGGTTGTGATGTTTCACAACTACTTTGCTTTTTGTCACCATCAGAAGACATGATCTGCTCATGTCCTGTTCTAAATTCATACTATGCAGTTTGAACATCAAAGTTCATATTTTAATCACTATAACATGAAAATTAAACTTGGCTTTAAGATCAGCTACAAGAGGGCTAACATTCATAACAATAGGTTTCTTTTGGAATATTTAAAAACACTGCAGTTAGTTTAAAAATCAACAGGCTCCTACAGGAGCTAAAGCTAATTAGCTACATAAGAAGTTATTTATATGTTAGGTATCACATTGATATTTACTAGAAGTTTAGTACTTCATTTAAACTTCTATTAACATACTTGACTTACTGATTTTATATCAATATTGTTGCCGGTGTATTTTGGTTCTGAAAAAATCTCCGGAGCAGTTAATTAGGGGTGAGATAAGAAAGGGTTTATTTGCCAAGGCAATAGGTGATATAGACTCGTGCAGGCCGTGCCCGAGAGGTTACATTTTATAACATTATCCATCCAATCCCAGATGTGTCCACCCTTTGGCCCTTCCTCTGGACCGCCCCGGACCCTCCCCCTGAGAATTGGGTCTGGGGTCTTTTTGGGACCACCTACTTCATCATCTTCAGCTTCATCAGAGTACAAAGGGTATATTGTTACCTAGTTTTTGACCGTACTCTGTGGTTTAGGCCCTGATACGCTGTTCTCCAAACAGTCTAGGCCTTTCCCTTGACAAAAGACTAAACACTGCTACTGAATTCAGGGGTAGGTTTGATATAGAAGGCATAGAATGGGGTAAAAGGGTTAGGGAATGTGTAAACAAGGGAAAGGAACAAGGGACAGAGGGGTTTCTGCTTTTAAAACCTACCTATAAAATTTACAAGTCTTACAAATATTAGAAAAATAAAAAACCCATTGGGGCTTAAGGCATCAATATATTAAACACTGAATTTCTTCGGGAAGATAAGAGTTTGTTCCAAAAGACTTCTCAATGGAATAAACAAAACTTTGGTGATGGATGATGTGTAGCAAACAAGTTGTGACTGGCCTGTGAACTCAATTACCCCCTTCTAATTCACTTGCAGTTTGACCTTTTCTTAGTTAATATTTTATGCCTCAGTGAGTGTATAAGGTCTGAGGCTATAAGGTGTTACTATTATTATTAGCATTTAGAAAAAAAGAAACTTACAATGGGCTGGAAGAAGAGGTGACTGTTAAGGTACACAATACTATAAGACTCTTAAGCAAGCACTTAACTTTAGCACTTTTTATGTAGTAAATAGGACCAGTCACAGATCTGTTTTCTATATTTTACTCAAGGAGTATTCAATTCTCTTAAGTCATTAGTTTAATTAAATTCTGTTAATGATTTAATCAGTATTACTTCTGTTAATTAGTATTTGACATTACATTATTGGGGAAAAAAAAGGAAGATTTGTATGCTTATGAAAATTTATGTTAGCCTCCTAAATGTATTACAAGAACTAAAAATAAAGAACTGTAGACTATTAAGTGACAGTATAAAATAAGACTGAAATGTATCTAAGATGTGCAGCACAAATTAGAGCATCAACATCTGAATATAGCCTGTACCACCAACGGTGAATAACAGTGGAATAGGTACTAGTTTCACAGCCCACAAAGCTAAGAGGCTACAGCTTGTAGGCACTTAAATGCTACTCTTCCATTTCATATTTGCTAATCTGTTAATTCCAAATTACTCCACCTTTTGTCAAAACCTAGCCAGCCACAGAATTGTTACTAAAGGTCTGCTTTTGCTCAGGAAAAGTCAACATATTTTTTGCTCTTATTCTCTGCACACTTGAGACCTAAAGCAGTAGCAAATTGGAATAATGAATTACATGTGGGAGTATTTTTATTAAAGAACAAGAAAGAATATTTTAAGGTTTAACAGCATTGAGATATTGCATGCTGTGGGAGCCATGAACTCTGAGGTCATTATTGCTCTGATGAGCTAAGGATGTCCACCTCTAAAGGCAAGAAGGTGTACAACATGATCAGCAGACCAAAAGAGAATATGGGAAAACCAAAGCACAGGCTACTGTCTGCCTTTCACATTTATCAGAGAGAAGACAATCACTGTCTTTGTGAAGGAAGTGCTATAATAACAACCAACATCTCTTGAGCCCGAGGGATGAACTGAGGAAGACGCATAGATAAAAAAGACAGTCACTGCCTACTACTCCACACTCTTAACACTTCCATGTGTGACCAATCACAGTTTAGCAGCTAAATGACCAAAACCAGTAAAAAATATATAAGAAAAAGTATAAAAGAAACATGCTAAACTAGGAAGGTTAACACATGAATATGACTATCAGACAGTATTTTACAAGTGAGCTAGGAAAAAGAAGTGTTCAACTACAGCCTCAGAGAAAAAAAAAGCAGGGAGTGAATGGAATATACAAAGAGTTCATGAGCCTATGACAAGGTTTCCATTTGGCAGCTGGTTCAAGATCTAGAGAAAGATTGGTGTTTACTACTCAGGAAAACAAATTTCTGAACCTCTATCATTGAAGATGAATGAGGTCATGAGGTCAATGATTTACCTTCTTGAGTTAAATGTCATACTGTTCAAACTTTTGCAAGATGTACCAGCTTGTGTTGTGTAACCCGTTACCTGCAGTAGGCTGTTCAGTTGCCCCTGCAGCAGCAGCAAAGGCTAGTGCCTTAAATCAGAAGCAACAAAAAAGAGGTTCATTAACTCCTTGAGTGTTCCTTCTACACAAAAATGCATTTCCTTAATACATATTTCAAGAAATGGATTTGACAAGACAGCATTTGCTGCAAAGCTCAAATTGTCATGAAATTTACATTATAAAGGTTGACAATATGATCATTATATTTAAAACCTCTTGAACAAGATCCTTTCTCACTGATGTCAAATTACTTGAATTCAAGCAGTGTTATGGCCCATCCTGATGTTCTGTAGGGATATTTCTAAAGAAAATCAATCTATTCTGATGCAATTTATTCTCTTGTGGCACTCTAAAAATTCATATTGCAGGAGTTAAGAGTAGAGTTTCTTTTTAATTTACCATGTTTTATAAACACAAAAATTGAAACAATGTCAGTAGTGGCCAGAATAACTTATTTGTGAAAACATGATAGAGATTATGTTAACTCTGCCTTTTCTTCAGATGTCAGTATGGACAAGTCTGTGAACAAGAAAAGTGTTTTACCTGTCAATGATATTAGCAGCTGTGCAGATGAATGAATGTATACATGTCCTGTGCAGGGCTAAGGGTCGGACTCTATGATCCTTGTGGGTCTCTTTCAACTCAGCATATTCTGTGATAGAGCATGGAAAACTTACTGTTTTACATTTCCAGAGTGTTTCTGGTTTTTTTGAGTTTAGCATCTATCTTGTAACATTTGGTGATTCTCTTAAGATTTCAGGTCTGAAGCTGTGAGTTCACGAGAGGCTCCAAATGGCATTCCATTTTCTATCTAAAAAAAAAAAAAAAAAAATTAAAAGAGAGATGCTAGGTCTCACAGAACATGGCTGTCCTGGTTACAGCCAGAACAGGATTAATTTTTGCGGGAGGTAGGAGGGGGCATAGGCAGGAAACACCTGTACCACCTCACCTGAGCCTGTACCACCTCACATCATTGCTGGGGATGGGGGACAGGTACTCTTTTCTGGGGAGAAGGCATTCCTTTCAGTAGAGAAAAGGTGATGGAGGGAGCCATCCAATATTGTCTATTATCATGCGGTTTTTTCTGCATGAATATTTCATTTTCTTATGCCCTCTGATATTAACATTGTTGCTGTTACTGTTCATTTTCTTATATCTGATTTTTCCAGTAAATTGTTCTTATCTCAACCTGTGATCTTTGCCCTTTGTGCCTCCATTTGGAGGGGGGTAGGCATGTGGGGCTTTTAGTGGGAATTCTAAATTGGGGAATACCATTCCTAAAACACCAAAGTGGCTACTTTCAGCTGTATGAGATATCATTTCCTGAACAGCCAAATCCCAAATGTAAATAATACCTCTTTTTTAAAATTAATTTTTATAGAGAGAGAGGTAAAACAGAAGATGTTTCAGGATCTGTCCCATTATTTGTCTCTTCAACTAATGCATAGTTGATTGTAGTACTGGGATTTACACCCAACAATAGACTTGTGCTATTCTGAGCTGAACAGATCTTTCTGTAAAAAAAGAGAAACTGTGAACATGTCTGTAGGAGACATTTTCCCACGCAAGAACTGAAGACAATAACAGAAGGTAAACAAAACATAAACAATTTGTTGCTTTAAAACAAGGAACAACTGTTTTTCAAAGCATTAGAAACTTAGTTAAGATTTTCCATTGAATTCTAACAGAGAAAATACAATCCTTAGTAAATCAGTAAGGTCCAAGAAAGGTGAAAACTTTTAATGCAACTTCCAAAATTAAACGAAAATACATATTGAAACAATTACAACCCTAAGTAAATCCCATAAAACACCCTAAAATATAGATGAACATTATAAAATTATTAATACATACTAATGTCTAGAAGTAATTAAAATAGTTATATTAGGGAAAAAACCCATCCAAACCAGAAGGACAAAACCTCACACAACCTGACCTCCATTAACCATTGAATCAAATAAACTGTTAATTGCAAAAGGAGAACACCCCTGGAGATACCTGCATACCCATGCACTCGGTAGGATGTGATAACATCCAGTACAATCAGGAAACATTTATGTTGAGCAGAGGATTATACATGAAGACTAGAGGATTACAAGACACGACATTTCTGAATCTAGTAAACAGAAACCACGGTGTGTCAGCTGGGAAAGGTATGGTTTGAGAAACGCAGTTGTGATGAATTAATCAGTGTGAAAACAGTGCAATAAAAGTCTTCCACTATCTTGGACTTATTTTTCAGCCCACATTGAGGAAACGGATGATGTCCTGCTGGTTTTGAGATGTACAATTCCAGAAGTCTGTAACCTAAATTTTTCTATAACAAGTTATTGCCACTGCAAGTAACAGTTATCTAAATCAGGAGATTAGAAAAGTTGCTGTGTGGGTACACCTTTTTTTTTTTTTTTTTTTTTGGAGGTTGTACCACAGATTTGTTTGTCTTAATCCAATAATCCCCATTTTATTCTGATACACCTCTTCTTGTGAGGATTTTGCAAATAAGAACTTTTATATCTCATCGTGGTACGCCTTGTGGCTTGTGCTATCCTCATGGGCAGTAGCTTTTATCTGCATTCCGTTTGCTTTGTTTTCCAAAAAAAGCCACTACAAGAGGGCTTTTCCATACTTTCTGAAGGCATATCAGTCTCCTACAGCCACCCACCTCAGCTGAGCTGAGTCACATGCTAAGAATCAACAGATTCTGTATAAGATTCCCAGTGCTTCAGGGTCCAGACTAGGTAGTTGTTATTCCCTCTTTCTTTTCTTCTTTTTTCTTTTAGTTACAGTCATTTCCAATGCTAGTACTATGGCAGTATACAGACATAATTCCAAGGATAATTAAATGGTAAAATTGAAATTTTCCAACTTTTCTTAATCACTATTATGTGAAAATTTGGGGTGAATTCTCAGAGTCAATGCATAGGACTGTTTGGATCTATCCATTGGAATCCCTTCCTTGCTCACAATCCATTCTCTGTCTCTTTGAGAAAGCACAACAAGAGTTTGAATTCCTTTTTATTCCAATTACTCAGGACCCAGAAGTGGGGTATCACGATTAAGCTCGTCAGTTTAGTTCCTCTGATTTGAGTCTGCTGATGCTGGGAAATTTTTAACTAAGAATAATTTGTTGTGCTTGTGATGGTTTGGAAATTGCATAATGAAATATAATCTGTTTCTTAGGAGCAAAACAAAAGGTGGGTTGGTTGCTATAGAATTTCTCACATTACCTTATCAATTCATCATTTTCCAAACAAAAAGACCCACCATAGAATTTATCATCAATCTGTCAATTTATGCCTCTGCTTTAATTCTTGTTTTACCTGAAAATTCACATGTGCTCACAGCAGGCATTGTGTTATTCTTCAGGATTCCACATTTTTCAATTGTAGTCTCTGTCCTGCTGTCTAGTTGCCCTCTCCTAACAACTTTTATACCCGTCTGTCAAGTATAATTGAAACTGATCAACAGGATGGAGTCTGAAGGCATTTAGGTTCCTACAGGTGTCATGAAAATTGGCATCTGGACAGAGAGAGAGAGCTTATCATCTCCTGAGGGAAAGGATGAAACATGGGCAGAATTTTTCTCCTTCTGTTTTGCCAACCAGTCAGCACACACACATCCTAACCAGTCGCAGTAAGTGCTGCCTTTTCCAAGTACTGGGTTTGGACTCATTGCAGAAACTGGGTAGAAATCTAACTTACCTAATATATGGGTAACCACCACCTCTCAATTTCCCTGAGTTTTAGAGAGCTGGTTCCCTCAGAAGCACAGATGCAAGATGTTGCCAATGTACTGACAAAAGGACTCATTCCTCTCTGAAACACTGAAAAGGTGGGCATACAGGTTCTCCAGCATGCAAAGGTTACCCCACCAAACAAAGAGGTGAGAATACAACTTGGCCCCATGTGAGCAACTCCTCTGTTTAAACTTATTAAGAGCTGTGGACCCTATGCAATTTTCATAGGCCAAACACTACCAGTCAGTTGTTCTGTGATCCCATCTTCATTTCATGTGTGTTCTTCAACTCTTACCAGAAATACACCCCTGATTTTTTATCACACTTCAAACTTGTAAATTACTAGTAAACATTATTAGACTGAGTTAAACCACATGATTCTGCTTCTAGTTAGAATGCTGATTTACTAGAGCTTGACCTGTCTCAGCATGCTGTGTTTATTTAAAAATTCTTGTAGTGACCAGTATGGATTTTGCTCCTGCCTCCCAATGTAGCTAAAAAGTTATAACCTCATGGTTCACCAAACACCTGAGTTGTTTCAACACTTCTTTTAGCACACTTCATTTTTAATATACTGCCATTGTAAGTGTCTTTTTCCAACCCTATTCTGTAGAAAAGGAAGTCATTTCAATGCACAGCCGAAGCCTCTTTTTTGTTTTCCCCCTGAGTCAGTAATAATGAATGTATTGTTTGTGAAAGGTTTAGGGCTGATAGCAAAAATAGAGGTAGCACTAATCTTGCCTTTTGCTGTCAGAGCAACTTGATCAGAATTCACTTCATGTAGGTGAGACCACCATCTCCCCGGTAATAATTGAATCCTCTCTGTCTCTTCATTGAGCCTATAGACTTCCTTTGCCACATTAATTCCTCTTGAACTATCATAACCTCCTAGCTGCTCTTGATAAGTCACAAGAGCAACTGGCAAACTGACATTGGAGGTGGACAAGAAAATGTGAACAGTAGAAAAATTCAAAACGAAGTGTGATCAATAACTACCATTGTCAGGAAAAAAAGTATTGATTTTTTTTCCGATTTTAGACAGATTAAGACATTCTAAAAGCACTCAGGCTATTGGAGATGTTGAATACCAAATACTATTTCAGGCAGAATTTTTCAATTAGGTCTTAGTTAATTAAATATGAAACAATCCAAATTGCATTTACCAATCCCTGCTTTTACTCTAGTTCACAGCATTATAATACTTTTTTCTTCCATCTCTTTGCCTATTTTATGCTTCACTCATGCAGGAGCTCTCAAGAACCTGCTCTGGAGGATACCCACTCTATTCAGTGAGTGCCTGAATGATAACAGTCAGACTGTCAGGAACAAAATCATCTGTGTTTACTTATTTATTGGAGGAAAACTGAAGCTTGCAACCTATTTGTCCATAACTGGAGCACATACCCATCTATTGTCATTACATGCTGTCCTCACCTTCACCTCATTTTAGATTTCATGTTGCATTTTATGTGCTGCATCTTTTCCCCAGTAGTTCAGATTTTCAAAAACTCACAGCTCTGTATAACTTCATTTATGCAAACAATCTAGCTGAAATCAAAAGAAGTACATACAGGTAATGAAAATACTTGTGGTTTATAAGCCCGTGAGAGACAAAGGACTTAATGATCTCTTCAGAAGTGAATTTCTTCTTGTAAGATGCTCATGGCTCACACAGTTCCAGTATAACATGAACCTGGGTTAGGAACTTGTTCATAATTGGTAAGGCTCAAACACTTTGACCATGTTTTTATCAATGCTCATTTTTATAAAGCATAGTGTCTTACTCCAATTGCTCTGAAAGTTTTGTGCTTTGTCCTTGTTAGCCATCTGGGTTTTTTCTTTTTTTTTTTTTTTTCTAATTTTTTTATTTCCCCACCCTCTGTTCTTTCTTTTCTAGTCCTCACTGGATCTCAGAATTTGACAGAATAGTTAGGGTTGGAAAGGACCTCTGGAAATCATCTAGTCCAACCCACCTGCCAAGACCAGGTCACCTAGAGTAGGTTGCACAGGAACACATCCAGCTGTGTTTAGAATGTCTCCAGAGATAAAAACTCCACGACTTCCCTGGGCAGTCTGTTCCAGTGCTCTGCCACTCTCAGTGTAAAGAAGTTCTTCCTTGAGAAGGAAGAACTCATGTTGAGGTTTAGTTTATGGCCATTGGTCCTTGTCCTGTTGCTGGACACCACTGAAAAACAGTCTGGAACCATCCTCTTGACATCCACCTTTGAGGTATTTGTATGCATTGACGACATCCCCTCTCAGTCTTCCCTTCTCCAGACTAAACAGGCCCAGCTCCCTCAGTCTCTCCTCATAAGAGAGATGCTGCTATGCCCTAATCATCTTTGTGACCTTCTATTGGACCCTCTCCAGTAGCTACTTCTCTTCCTTGTACTGAAGAGCCCAGAACTGGATACAGTACTCCAGATGTGGCCTCACCAGAGCCAAGTTAAAGGGGCAGGATCCGCTCCCTCAGCCTGCTGGCCACACTCGTCTGGATGCAGCCCAAGATACCATTGGCCCTCCTGGACACAAGGGCTCACTGTTGGCTCATGGTCAACTTGACATCTACCAAGACTCCCAGGTCCTTATCCACAGACCTCTACTGTCTAGAAGGTCAGCCCCCAGCCTGTACTGGCCCTTGGGGTTATTCCTCCTCAGGTGCAGGACCCTACACTTGGCACTGTTGAACCTCCACCCAAATCTCCAGCCTATCAAGGTTCTGCTGAATAGCAGCACACCTTCCAGGATCCCCCCAGATCCCCACGACTCATAGGTAACAATTCCATTCAGGAACCTGAGACGCTTTCACAGAGGCCGCCTGTGTACCTTAAATGGTGTCTCAGTGTTGCCTCATTTGTGATATGAAGAACACTGTACCAGAGCAGTCTTCCTGTGTCCACTGATGGCCACATGGGACCAGTGAGAACGGCATGGAGAACTTCACACTGGGTAACCCATGGAGATTATAAAGATAAAGGAGGGTGTGTTGAGAGATCAACTGTGCTGAATAAAGGGTAAAAAAAAAAAAAAGATGAATACTTTCGCTCCACTGGGAAGATGAGAACTACTTAATATGTTGGTAGGCATCCCTAGAATGGATTTTTAATCAGCAACAATTCTCATTTACTGGAAGAGTGAGCCTATGAACAGACAAATACTACTGAGTGACATTATGGGCCATTCATCTGCTTAAGTTGTCTGAAAATTTGAGCCACTAGTGAAGGATTATTATTGATTTTCAGGCTGTCTTTGTTAAATATCTGATATACTGTACTGCTCTCTTATTCCACTCTCCCTCCATTGTCACTGATATTAAAACGAAACCCACCTATTATCAAATCAATCATGCCTGATAAAACTACTCTGAGTAAGATGATGTGCATCATATTTACCCACTGAGACTGAAAGGTGGATTTCAATCATTCAGGAAATGTGCATTTTATATATTTATTTATTGCTTTTGATAAACTGAGAACTACTGCAGCAATTAATTACAGCTCTTTAACAGATTCTGTATGAGGCAGGAATGATTGCCTTGTGGTTGAGATGCTGAACTGAGGCTGAAGAGCTGTCATTACGCTTCTAGTTTTGGCAAAGTCTTCTCTTGTAATTTCAGTGATCAGTTTCTCTGGGCCACAGTTGTGGCAATGAAAAATTAGCTACAAATTTTCTGTAATTTAAAAGTTAAGGACAAAACACCACTTTTCATGTGTTGGTAACTACGCAGACAGGTAAGAAATAAGGAAGTTGAAAAAGCCACAGTTAAAGAAGGAGGTTTTGTCCTAGAAAATAAAAAGAAAAATATTCTAGTATCTGCATGTGTACCTAGGGTTCAGCAGTCAGGAACAATCCCAAGGAATGATCTTAGCAGCTCAAGCACAGAAAGTGAGATGGAGATTTCACACTGGGAGTCTAATGAGCAATAAATTTCCAGGTCATTAGTACTGCACCATCTTTGACATAGTAAAACCTCAGAAAAATCATAAACACAAAAAGAGTTTGGGAGTTTGAACAGATGCAAAAAAGAAAGAAAACCTTCTTCCTGGGTTTTCCAGTTGGCAAAGACCTAATCCTGAATATGAAGTAGCTTATAGGCAGATGTAAGAAAAAGAAGGAAAAAATGCATAATTAATTGAAGACCTATATTTACTCTAATGGAGTTGAATTTTTCAGTCTGTTTCTCATTGTCTTAAAGTTAAAATATGAACTTAAAAGTTTTAATACAGTTTGGGTAATCTGTGGACACATGTCCCAAGAGAAGACCTACACCATCTGAAGAATCAAGGGAGACAAAACTCATGTCCCCTTTGTATGCTGTGTTACAAATAGCTGATGCAAGTAAAGCATCCAGTAACTGTTATTGATACCACAGGAAGATGTCATTTTTTTTTTAAATAAATAATTCTGACTGTAAGACTACTATCGTAAGCAACACAATTTTCTTTAGTAAACCTGTAAAATCATTTTGGCAGAAGAACTGTCTGCAATATATCAACTGTATCAGGAGATTTTTATTTTCCCCAGGTTTAGGTTTCCCCAACATGGCTGAAATATTTCTATTAAACTCATTTTTTCAATAGCCTTTTACATTGTCTACATTTGTTTCGACTTATCCAGAATTCTGTGATTAAAAAACGGAAAATATTTTCTCAGCAACAGACCCTATATGCCATAGTTTCCGTAGCCTCTGTGATGAACCAGTTCCCTCAGCTAGTTTTCTCCAAAAGACATAACCAACTATATTTTTATGGCCTTTGTTTCTCTTACCCTGCAATATTGTCTGACATGCAGAAGGAGATATTAAATTATCTTTTTCCGCTTGGATTCACCTAATTTTTCTCCCTATGATTCTTATTGAAACAAAATACACATGAATTTGTCCTAGTCACTCTCTGCAGTTTAGTGATTTGCCCACAGCTATTTGGAAGAACATCTTTCAGTCTTTTCCTGAATGGGCCATTTATGAGGTCCATAGGTTCCTAAACAATAGTTTACTTCAATTAGTCTGGGAGGTTGATACCAAGACATAGATGAGGTGTATGAAATGCAGACAGCAGCTCCGTCTGACTCAGCTCTTTCTAGGCTAAAGCATGGCAGGACTGCTAGGGTGCTGGGAGGAAGAACTTTTTCCTGGTAGATTTTCAAGGTATTTCATAGAAGAATGTGACCTAAAGGGTAGGTGGAAGCATTCAGTCTCTCTTGGATGAGCTCTGAGAGCAGAAGTCATGATACTTACAGAAATGAATATGCTGGTTCAGGGAGTTTGTTATCCAAAAATACAGGTTATCCAAGGAAGCAACAGAGATGAACTGTTCTGAACATTTTCAATACCCAGTCATCCAGACCCTTCTTTTCCTACAAAAGTCATTTTTTTGTTTACTGTCCAAGCAAAGCAGCTTTTTTACACACTTTAAACCTGGTTTAAACATGTTCCCAAACCACTGTGTGGCTGCATTTTAAGCAGATTACACTTGGAAGCATTATAAGGCAAAAGAAGAAAGTGGTGGTGCATATGTTGTATTTAAATAACACTTATATGTTCCCAGTGGATTTATAAATAATTTCCCTCAGTAAGGAAGGAGATAAGGTATGAATTCTTAATAGACATGGAATATCTATCTATTTATCTATCTACCTATCTATGTCTCAATAGCTTAAAATCTTAAAATTATTCTGACCATATATACTGCTGTCATGGTTTGAGATAGGCCCAAAATCTAATTCCCTAGTGCTAGTCCCCTTCCCCGTCTCAATCTAATGTGGGATGGGCTTTCCAGACAAAACACACCAGACTCAAAGTGGGGAAAAGGGAATATATTACAATGACTATACAAATAAATATTATAATACATTATACACACAATCACAACTATCTCTACCATGACATAAGTATTTACAATGGATCAGATCTCTTCTCCCCTCCAAATAAAAGTCCAGGAGGGAAAGAAGGACAGATCCCTTCCACATTTAGGGCAGCAGCTCCTCTTCTGTCTTCCATGCAGCAGTAACTGGATTGTTGTAGCTGGATCTCTTTTCAATACACCCAAGGGGGTCTCCAAGCCCCTTGGTTCTCCTTCGGTCTAAGTGAAGGCCTCACCTGTGGACTGCCAGCAGGGACAAGACTCGCATCACCACAGGCATATCACGAAATGCAGGGGCATCTTCATGAAAGTCCCTTCCTCAGGGGATTCACCCCTGAGTCAGAACATCTTGGGCAGAATTCAGTTGCAAGCCTTTGCCTCAAGAGTTCTACCAGAGCTCCTGTGATCTGTCTCAGGCTGTCAGGCTTGTCAGCAGCAGGAGGGGGGGGGCCAAGGTCAACCCCCCCGCATTCCATCTCTCCGTCCCAGTCCAGCTCTGGGACGTCTTTTGAGCTTCTCAGCTCCTCTCTCTCTCCGGTGCTGCATGTCCAAAACTACTCTCCAAAATAGGAGTCCATGTACTCCTCTCTCTAGGAGGGGTCTCCAAGGGAGTTTGGGGGGGTCTGGTACAGTTCTTACCCCCAAGAACTCTATTTCTCAGCTGCTGGCTCTCTTTTTCCCTGCTCTCCTTCCAGGAGTCCTCTCTCCGGTGCTGCGTGTTGTTTCTGCTGCTTCTCCAGTTCAGGTCTTATCTGTCCTGGCTCTCTGCCACCATTTCTGGACGCTGCTTCTGCCGCTGCTGTCTCTGCTCACTCACATTTATGCTGTTTCAGGTCCCCGCAGACCACCACTGGGGGCTAGGGGCCAAAGCCCCCCTGTGGGGCTCCGAGCCCCTTCCTCGTGGCTCTACAACATGGCCACCTCTCCTAACAACAACCAAAACTACAACTTGTCTCTTCGGGTGAGCTTGTGGAATGTTTACATTTCTGCAGGAGCGCCCATCGGGCAAAACTTCAAAACTTCCAGGGGTTTCCACCCCTTGGGGTCTACCACTTTTCTTAGCCTCTGGGGGAAAACAAGATTCAAACCACTACAACTGCCTAGTCATGTCCTGCAAGAACCAGAGACATTTATTTAACACATTTGTAAGAATCAAGTTGGTTGATAGAGACAAAGAAATATCTTAAAATTTAATGGCTAAAAACTCTCTTCTGTAAGAACTCTGGCACAATATCCAGTATATAAAGATTACTTTGCTAAATTGCTAGCCTTGCCTGATAATACCTTTTCTTTTAGCACAGAAAGTCTGTCCTAGTATTATCAAAATGTCTGTAGGAGAGTTTCTTCTGGAGTATGAGACACTGTGTCTAACAGAAAAGAAAAACAGTAAGCAGTAAGAAAAACAACAGGAATTCAATAATGCTCTCCTCCAATTACCTCTGAATCAAAAAAAAACCAAAACAAAAAAAAGCCCAAAACAAAATGAACCCCCCACCATCAAATAAAACAACACACCACACCCCCCCCGCCATAACTAGAGAACCTGGGGATAATAACATGCACTGTTAATAGGAGCAAATATTTCATTTCTTGGTAAGCATTTTTCCCCCTTTTAAACTAGAAGCAATAAGAAATAAAACATTAACAAGCATTTAGGCACTTTCTTCATGGCTTTGTATATTACCCCAACAGTTTTTATTGGCAGAAGGGCTCAGTAGGAGCATCAGCAGGGCCATGACCAACTCCCAACAGGGAGTTGTTCCATTATGACAGGACTGGAGACAACCTGAAGTGACTGAAAATGAGAAGGGAAATGGGTGAAACTTCTACTACAGTGAAAGCAGCGCCTTTCACATTTATAAGATACCCTGTGCTACTTTTTTTCTGGAGAGGCATCCTGACTGATTTTTTTTTGTGGAAAAGGAAAAATCACGAGATGAAAGATACACTCTTAATTTTTCTGTCTGCATGGTTCTGACTGTATTTCTTAACCTTTTCTCTCTCCTATTCCTTCATTTGTAATGTTCAGATTTGCAAAGACACCTCTGTGTGCTAATCTTCATTTAACACTGATCAGAATAAACTCAAAGGAGAAGACAGATTCTCAGATTATGTAAATCAGTATAGCTCCACTGCTGCTGTTGTACAACTGCTGAGACTCTGGGGCACAGACCTCATAAAACACTATGATTGTAAAAACAATGCCAAACCGTGCATTTTGATACTGCAAGACATTTAAATAGCCAGGTAGAAATTACACCTCCAGCAAAAATAGAAGGAACTGTGGCTAAACTAGCCCATCTTGCAAGGTAGTACTTCCATCTTCTTCATATCCAAGTGGTTTGTACATAGGCCGAGTGTGCTAATGGTCCCTTTTGTGAACGGACTTGCACACATGTAGGTTCAAGAGTAACATTTAACTGATAAGTAAATAAATAAATAAGCTTTTCCCTTTGAAAGAACTTCCTCTATGAGTATTTCTGTCTATGTGTTACAAATGCATTGGGAAAACTAATAAAGGCACTAATTACATCAGTCCAGAGGGCACTAGCCATGCTGGTATTATAATGTCATGATATACAAAACGCAATATCACCCTTTCCATCTGCATTCTGAAAGTTGCTTTCCTCTGTAATGACAGGTTGAGAAGTACTCAGCTATTCTTTGAGTCAGTTGTAGAAACCAGCAGGATAAGACATTAACAAGCTTAGAAGGTATTACCTGTCTAGCCCTACCACAAGGTTTATGCTGACTGTAGGGGTTTCACATATCTTTTATACTTTCATGAGGGAATTAGTTAAAATTGCCATAGTGGAAAGTATTTGATTTAGATTAATCTCACTTTCTCAAGCAGTGGAGACTCATTACTCTGATTGGCTGTTCTACCCATACTGCCCTTAATGCTTTAGCTATATACTCAGGAAAAAAGCGTTCAGTTCAAAGCTTTTGGTGGATAAGTAAAATGGATCATTATTATCTTTTAAAAAAACCTTTAAAGACGTAAAAGAACAAACTGAAAAATATATGTGTAAGATATATACCTCCAGCATATCTGGCATACATTAAGCTTTTGACTTCTCAGATAACAAAATTTCTCATCTTGAGACCAAAAGAATGTTAAATGTTAATCTTTTAACCTAAGAAATAACCCTGACAATCTTATGGTGCTGATTGGATTCATCTCTTGTTTCCAGCGTGATTAAACTACATGAGGTGGAATGTCGAAGGGATGCCTTGGTTAGTATACCAAAACACAATGCATTTCCATGCTTTTGAAAATTCTTAGTGTGCCTCTTCAGTTCTGCCTGTGGATACAAACTGATGATCTTTCCAGGCATGAAACTGTCAGTGCTATTAACGGGGACATACAGGAAAATGAGAACTTCAGTGCCAGAAGCCCTCTGCCATTGTGAGGATAGGATATGCCCAAATCATTTTCTTTAGAAGCAGGTGTCAATCAGACCAGCTTCGTATTGGTGATGCAAGGGTGAGTGACCAATTTTGTTTTAATGTCTAATCTTTTAAGCTGTGCAGGCTGCTAAATCTGTGGCATGGAATAAAAAAACCTGTTTTGCTCCTTTGCACTGTGGTTTGGGCTCTGTTTTCAAATGTCTTAAAGGAAAAGGCATGTGAAAAGAATAGGCATTTTGTGATATCAAAGTCTTTCAAGTGATGTAAAACACCAGATGTTTATCCTTCTTTATGTCTTACATGCATTTCTGAGTCTTAAGACATCCATTGATCCTGCCAAGATGGTTTTTAACAACTGTAAGGATTATTAACAGATCAGTGAAAGCTTGACATCACCAGCCCATAATTCTTGCAACTGTATGTTTATAAGAGCCCCAATGTTAATTTCTTAATGTCAGAATTATCTCAAATACAGTGATTCAGAGGCAGATGATCTGACAGAGGAAGCTTCATTTTAAAAGTGCTATCAGAGATAATGTGTGGAGTCTTGACCTGATTCAATTAGAGCTTTGCCCTTATGTTACCCAAGGGCATATTACCTAGCATTTATAAAGACATTGGCTTGGATAAATGAATGAGGGAAAAAAAGCACTATTGTTTACTCAGCAGGAAATGGACTGTGGAAATGGTTAGATTACCCTCTCGTACAGACACACAGTCTTATAAACACATGCACACGTGCGCACACACTCACACACAGACATGCACATGCATAAAATCCTAAAAAAGTCTCCTCAAAGTCATCTCCATGACCATAATAGCATATTTCAAATATGAGAGACAAAGTGGGGCAGGTTTTTTTACGATTATTGTTTGGTGCAACAACTGGGTCCATTTTCAGTGGTTTATATATGTGTAATTAGCAGTTTAATTTCCTCTGAGGCTAAATGAGCCCTATGAATTTATTAATAACAGGTAAAATTTAGTGCCGGGCTGAGGCTGCGGCTCAGCCTTAGCTCTGCACTGCCCTCTGGTGACTCCCCGATGCGTGCTGTGGCCAGTCTGACCTCGGACACCAAACCACAGCCTGGGTGCATGGAGGTGGTCTGAAGGAAAGGGTGAAGGAACATTACACAGCTTAACACCACATTTACCGATGATTCCTACTCTCCCTTTTTTTATTTTTAGGTCCCCAAAAATGCAAGAAATATATTCCTACGCTCATAGGAGTTTTTTTCAGCAAACTCATTGATTATACTCATTAATTTATTAGCCTTGTAAGAAACCCTTTCACATGCTTTAGTTCAATTATAGATTGCATTGTGTGCCTGTACGTAGTCCATGAAGCTCAAAACAATAATGTAACAGAAAGTATCATTCATCATGCCTGAAGCAATGTGATTATTTATGATGTGACTCGTTTTTGTAAAATCTAATTCATATATTATATGTTTTGCTTAAAAATACCTTTTAATAGGGGGAAACAAATTCATCTGTTGCAAGGGAGGGAAATTTTCTCTTGAAACACGCTGTACTGACCACTAACCCTTGTCAGAGAAGTTAATTTGACAGCTAAGAGATGGCTTGCTACTCTCATCTGAAAGGCTCACTCCTCTAGACATCTTACACATTCACCTTCAGAAGTAGCTTTTGCATCTAATGAAATTTATACAGCACTTTTCATCTAAGCAGTCCAAAATGCAGGGCAGACCTAATTATACGTAAATGATTATAATCCTGGCTAATACTAATGGTGAAATTCAAAATTAAAAAACACTATATGTCAGATTACTGTATTCTGAGAGATTACTTTCTTTGTTGGTTAAATGAAGCCTCTTCTGGTGTGGAAGATAGCACATGGAACACAGCTATACAAAAAACAATATAAGGAATTAAAAAAAAAACAAACTGATGCGGTAGAATTGCAGAGGGAATTTTCAAAGAAGCAGAAGGTAATGAGCCTACTGGAATTTAGCCAGAAGTAATAGCCCTTTGTTTCTGATGTACTTAAGGAACTACAGCTGGCATCACATTGGCTAATAAGCACAGAAGCCTGGCAGGAAATGAGATCAATTAATTTGAAGAATTATATTCTGACTAGCTAAGGATTCAGCGCCAGACTGCATCTTTAGATTTGCACTGTGAGGGACCCAATGAAAACAGAGAGTTAGCTCCTGGCAAACAAAATAGCCAGCTCAGTGACATCTAGCACACATGTTCCTGCACTGTTTTCATTGGGTTGGAGCCGTGCGTACGGAAAAGCTCTATGAGAAACTGGGAACTGTAGTTCCCTTTTCAGCCCTAAGCAGTTTCAGGCAGGTATCAGGGAAAAGATAGATATGGAAACTATTTTGTACATACGGAGAACTGAGAAAAAAAAGCCACAAAGACAGTACAGATGAAAAAATTTTTCATGATGAAGGTCCTCTTCTTTTTACAATGCTTTAAATACAAATCTGACTAGTAGCACAAACAAAAATCCTGCTATCTTGTTGGAAGACTGTACTTGACAAAGAGTACCTCACAGGCTTTGTCTCGTTCCTTGGTTGTTGTGGGAAAGTATGGTCTGACCTTCATTAAGGCTAACTATAAATCAGATAGGTCGGTACATCTATGTCAAATTTACAAACCAAAGAAGATGACTTCTTCAAAGATTTCAAACATCTGGTCCAGAAAATTAATCAACATGATGTCTCAAGAATTTCTCAGTTCTGTCTCAGTGTTGTTCTTGTGATCTCCCCTGTTTGAGCCTAAGAGTACGAGATAGAGTACCCTATTTTAATGGCCGTCATGCCTCTGGAACTTTTTTCATTTATAAATGAGCTACAGAAACTTGTTCTCTTTTTTTTTAAGTGAGGAGATAAATTCCAACTGCTATTTTCTTTACCTAGCACAAATAATTTAAATGCAATGCACTGCTCTGCAGCTCCATTATTCCCTCTTCTTTTGGAGGAAATTGACCCTTGGCGCCTGAATTCTGGATCACTTAGATTTGAAAACAACGTGGGAGTTGAACATTGGAAGGCACAAGGATCCAGTCATCATAATGGGGAACAGCCAATAGATTTCTACCCACTTATGTCCTAAACTTTCTTTGCTAAGTGTCTCAGGAAATGATGCAGCCTGAGAGACAATACACTGCTTCTAGAAGCTCTGATTCAGTATTGCAAAAGTCAACAAGTTATAACAGGCAATTTGGCAAAATCATCAAACAGGGCTGACTGGCTTCCTTGAAGGAAGAACATGGAAAATAAATGTCACCCCTTACACAGCACTTGCTATGCTGCCTTGGGAGCAGAATCAAATGATGAATCCACTATTTGAAAATGTGGGAGACACTGTTTGGTAAGACACTGTGTACAGAGAGGAAAGGAGATCAAAGAAAGAAGCAAAATTTGTCTCAGAGGTTTTGCCCCAATAGGTAGTATTGCATCTCTGAAGAAACACAATCAGAAGGATCCACTAGATCATGCCATCTCACCTCATCCTGTATCACACACTTTGAAATGTCATCTAGTTATCTATGTAGTAAGCCTGTTAAATTATGTCTAATGGAAACATAAATTGTGTTTTGACAAAAGCATTAATCACCCTCACTATTAGAAATGTGTGATTTATTTCTGGTTTGAAATTATTTCAGGGTCTAGCCATGAGTTCTTATTTTGCATTTCTCAAGCAGGACATAGTCTCACAAAGGAGATCCAAGGACCTTGGATCTCTTTTTAAGTGTGGTTACTGAAAGGCACAAGGGACAATCCCCAATCTGGATGAAGACATATTCCCTAATGCATAACATTTAAAGGCATCTTTGCCCTTCTACTCAAATGGAAACCAAAACATGACTACAATATAAAATTGTTGCCAAGCAATTTTCCATTGTTAGTCAGGAAACTCTTCATGTGCCTGGCTTTTCTGTCAGAATTACTTAAGCTTGCACAGTCAAATCATCCTCTAGCAGCACTATTTTTAAATATTCATATGCCAGTACAAGAGTTTTTGTTTGGCCTTTATAGTTTGGTATGGTGGCTTTTTAAAGCTTACAATATTTTACACAGGACACCAGTGCTATGAAAATGTTTTCTCTTGCTGCTAATTTACTCTGACATCTCTTAGAGCAGTACATTGTCTAGGTAAGTTTCTGCCACGTGACTTCTGTTGATTTTAGCTGGAATCATCCAGCAAAAACCTTGGTGGATTTACCCCAGTTAACTGTAGGTGTTTGTAAAGTGAGTGTGTGTCTGTGTGTCTGCGTGTGTGTGTTTGTGTGTATGTACACCAGACTTAATTCTCTGGCCTCCTTTTTCAGTCCCTGTAGAGAAAGCAGCACATATAAGGAGAAATCTTTCTGTCCTATTTAAGCCTTCACTAAAATGAGATAGTCCCAAATTCGTCTTCCTTCCACTCACTACATAAGGATGACTCTCTGGATTATGAGCATCCACCCCATAGCTGCCTAAGGTTAGATGGTGTGAATGTCATTGCATCCATCCCACTTAGATCTACTTACAAATCGCCCTAACCTTTTCTAGGCCACTGTAGCAGGCAAAGTAGTCAGGGCCCAATGACTGGTAAAAACCTCTTCATTTCATGTGTTGTTCTATGGCTGATACATAGATGTTGATTTTTGAGATATGCCAAGTTCTACCATCATCTGCTCTTCCACTGCAACTCATTTGGATCCAGAGTAGCCCACTATGGGTTCTGAGTTCCTGCTGCTGAGTGGGATGCACTAGTGCTCCATCAGAGAGCCTCATTTTAAAGCAAATAGGAAGATTGTAAAGAATGTTTTACAGGGCTGAAGCACATTGCACACTGAGAAAAACTGCTGTTTTTCAGGATATTTTCATTCTTTGGGAACTGGATTTAGAGGGAGACAAAAATCACTGGTTTACATAAACCTCTTTGTGAAACAAACAGAGAGGAGTGAATCTTGGAGCTGATGCAGGAAGCACTATAGATTATCAGGACTGAAAACATAACAGCCAGATATACTCTTTCATTATCTGTCATTCAAAGCTCATTTGTGTGTTTAATCACATGGGAAACTAGGAAACCCTCCTGGCAAATAATAACCTTTAAACTGAAACTAAATAAGGAAAGGACCTTATTTTTTGCATCTTATCCAATACCAACAAAAATCACCTGTTACTGCAGGTCAATAGCAGCACTGAATGCAAAGAGATTATTTTGAGTGATTAGAGTAGCATGTATGCTTCTCGTTCAGTGTTCCTCTAAGGCAGCAGTTTTTCTGATTCATCGATGGGGTTGTGTTATATCATATCAAACAAAAATGGTTCTGAACTGACCTGTCACAAAACAAGTTACAGTCCAGCATAATCAATGTCTAAAACAATGGATCCTCGTGTGTACACAATACCATGGTAGGTACCTGGACAGCAAAGTAAAATTACCCAAATTGCCAGTTTGGGAAAAAAAATGCACTTTATCAAGTCTTATTCATTGCTCCCACAGCATACACATAGCTTATTCTCCTTTCCTCAGGACAGGCAGACAAGCTCTGGGTAAAACTCTACAAGGATTGCCTGCCTCTGCCTCACATAGTACCACACAAGGCAGCAGTGACTGCGCTGCTTTGAAGGAGACCGTTACCAACAATGGCTGCTACTCTGGTATGGGCGAGAAATGGAATTTCATTATAACTGCATTCAGAGGTATTTCAATCAGCACTGATTGCTGCCTCTTTTTAAAGAACAAAAAAAATTTACTGAGTAGATTCAGAGGTTGTGGAGCCACACCCCTTGATTTCCTATTCCTTGGTCTTTTCTCTTACAAAAACAGTGCATGTAATCTTCTGTTCATCTTTTGGCAGTGTTACCATGCAGCCTGAAGCATTCAAAAAGCTAGATTTAGCCATATAATCCAAAATAGTTAATAACTATAGATTTGGATTTTGAGGGCCTGGTGGAGTGGGGTTTGTGTCCTTTTTTTTTTTTTTTTTTTTTTTGGTCCAAATCAACATTAAAACAAGGCAAAGAAATTCATTTGTAGTGATGGGTATCAGGCTTGACTAGTTGTCCTTAAAATCCATTTGTGGTGTTTTCCCTCATCCTGATGCACTGTTATGCTTTTTCCCCTCTGAGGCACCACATCACAGAGTGATGTTTGTTGGACCACTGCTGCCTCTTGTGCTCTAGCCTCTTAATCTGAAGTGCAAACTGTGGTGGCCGTGCTTGGAGCAAAGCATTTCTTTAGCTACCTGAAACTGGTCTGAGACCACAAAAAAGCCGTGCTGGAACAAGTGACAGTAGCTGCTGTTAAACGGGCATAAATTTAATCTACAAGAGTATGAATTAAAAGAACCATACTATGTAGCTCATCAATAGCCTTTCGAACATTGCCCAGACTTGGAGCAAAAAATAGTTTTAGAGAAACAGTGTTCAGCATAGAAATGCCAGCAAAACATTTTCTGTAACAGTGACCTAAGACATAATAATTCTGATAAATCCTTGGATTTTCTGTGCATTTTTTTCATTTGGGCAAACTTTTCGTAAATACATCCAAAAATAAAGTAAAAGAAAAATACGTATATGAAAATGTATACATACATGTGCTTATATGCATGTACATAAATATTGGATTTTTTTTAAAAACATCTCTCTCTATACGCAATATTACTGCTTTAGAGGAATGTGAGTCCATAATCATTGTCCTTCCATACAGAAAGCTGAATTCAGTCTCTTCTTAAGGTCTTGATATGAGAAAACATGAGAATAACTCCAATCATCTTCCTTCACAGATATGTGAATATTCTTGATTACTTTCTCCACCTAAACAGCTCAGTCCATCCCGTTCCTTGGACCCCCAGGTGCAGTTACATGCTCTGTCTAAAGATGAATGTGTTATCTGCTTCCAGGCTACTCTCCCCATTACCACATTGTATATCCCCAAAAAGCCAGTTGTGGCTTTTAGGACAGTTAAAAACAAAAGGCTAGAATAGGTGGGAGACATATTACCAGAATTTTCTGGAGCCAGGCAGGGACTGAGATCAATGCCCTGGACTGGTCGCTGCGGAAGCAGCAACCCGGCCTGCAGATATTTAAAAAGAAATTACCCAATTAAGATGTAATGGCCCTCCAGCCTTCCCAGGCTGTGAATGAGAGCAGACGTATTTACAATCACAGGGTATCATAAAACTCTATCCAGTTGTATCAAATCAGCAGGGCTAAATTAGCCAGCAGCATCCTGATTAGGTGCTGTGCCTGTGTGTATATGTTGGATGATTTATGATAAGATCAGTTAGGACTGTCAAAAGAGATTTTAAAATGACCTTCCAGGGGCAAAAAGGATAGAAGAGAGGCATATTGAGATTTCAGGAAGACAATTGTACTGCCTCACTGTGAAGTATCACAGTGAATAGAGGTGAAGAAAGATTATATTTATCAATGTGTTTGTACAATGAATTACCCGACATACGCACATAGACACACGTAAGGGAAGCAAAGTTAATTTTCTATTGAGAAGTTTTGCTATGGTGGGGTTTCTCATCACCGTTTAATTATCCTTACAGAGGGATTTACCTTTTCTTAAATAAATCTTATTTATGCTCATGAGCATTGAAGGACTGTGTGAGCGCAGCATAGTGGAGTCCTCTGTTTATCCAAAGGTCAGAGATGATTGTAGGCAGGTGGTCCAATTACTTTGGAAAAAATTGCACCTTTCTCTCCCACATCCCTCTCTCCACCTCATTCTCTCCAGCCAGTGCAGGAAAAATGATAATGAGAAATTTAACCAGAGCTGCATAAAGGAGGCTGTCAGCCTACTTGCTTCTGAAGAGGGCAGCAGTACAGTTTGGTCTAAGTATAGTGTGTTTATGAATCCAAAACATAAATCACTGCATTTATAATACTGCCGAAGAGACAGGGAAGAAGCTTCTTTTAGCCAGGAGAGCAACAGCAGCAACATCTCAAAGGTGAGGGAGGTTAGAACGGGTTATTATTTATTGCCATGACTCTGCTTTTTCTGCTTCTCCAACCATTCACGGCATTTCTTTCCCTTATAAATGCCCTATCTCCCAAACTCCCAGCCACCCTGAAATTTCTCAGCTGACTGCCCAAGCCCACTAGGTGTGACATACTCCAGAAAGGACTTTCCATGCTTGTTAGGTCCTCCTGCTGCCGTAATCCTGCAAAGGAAATATTTTTACAGGGCAGTAATGCGTGGCAGCCTTTACCTTCCCTAAAATATGGATGAGGAATGGTTTCAGTGATTGAGCACAAAATGAAAAAGCCCTTATACTAGTTCTCCCAAAGGGAGAAGATTATCCTCTTCACCATGGTTATAGCACAAAAAAAACACAAAACCAAACCAACACACAAAAAACCCCACACATCAAACAAACAAACACAAAACCAAACCCCCCAAAAATAAAAACAAACAAAAAACCCCCCAGTGCTTTATATCAAATAGAACTTTTTTGAGGGCAACAATGTGCACACCATCAGCAGTTCAAAAGCCAGATATTGTGACATTGGTAACTCTTATAAAGCTATTTTTACTATTGCTAATTATTATTACTATTACGACTCCCACTCCTCCTACTGCTACTATTGCAGCTTTGCTAAGCAAATGGTAATCTTCATCTGTCTTTCCTCTAAAATTTCCTGAGCATTCAAGGCTGTGCTTCATGATCTGATAACAAGCCAGGCACCAGGTTCTGAACCCACAGGCACTATGCAGGTCTGACTGCTAGCCCCACTCTAGTAACCCGTCTGCCTTCACTAGGTGGAGTCTGCTGCTCCTGATGCCTGGTTTTTAGCAGAGTAGGAGAAGAGAGACAGCATGGCCTGTGAGAACAGAAATAGGTTTTGCAAACTGACTCTTTCCTTAAGCAGAGATTTTTATCCTTCTCAAACACAACTGAGGTATGCCAAAGTATGCTGTGTATGATCCAGTTCTCAGGTACAAAAATGGGTAGGAAGATGTGATTAAGGTAGGTAGGCAGTTCAGAAGGTGGAAAAAATTGCAAATTAACAAAGTTCAGCTATCTGGCTCTGATTGACAAGTACAAAGAAGACCTACAAACTCTCCAGGGATATAGTGGGAAATCTCATGTCGTTTAGGGAACCCTTAAAGGCAATAACCCAACAAAACCATTTTTATCACCTTACATGGGCATTTCAGCCCAGTCATGGTGCAACTGCTAGGTGACTAAGCAAGGCCATGTAAAGCAGCAATAGCAAGAAATGTTGAAGCTGGAGAAATCATTCAGGTCCAGGTCCTCATTTCCCAGAGCTTTCATAGAGTATTGGTGAATTTCCGTTTAACTCAAAATGAGTGATTTATTTTCTCCCCACTGTGAGATCTGGTCTCTAAATAATGTTGTGCCTGAGTGTGAATTGGTGACTTACATTAATCGCACAACCTAAGGTGCAGAACTGCAAGGCTTTAAGTTAAACATTGCCAATAAAGTTCAAGGTCAGAGACCTGCAGCTTACATTTCTGGATGCGCCTTAAATAAGAAGTCATTGTTTTCAAATCTTGTATTCTTCTCCTAACTTGCTGGACTTAGGATCAGCACTTTGAAACTTCTAAAAGAAATAATGGGATCCCTTAAAACATATCTTTCAAGAAATTTCTCTACTGGATTAAGCCCCAGATGGGCACAATAAACTAGATGGAAATAGATCATCTCAATTTCCCTCTATTTTAGTGTCACGGGCAACTTTTACACATGCACTAAACATTCACTGTTTCTGGATTGTAATTCTAAATAAAACATTACTGTTAGAGAAGATATATTCTGTGTAAAAAATTCAATTACATAGGGTTTTTTAAAAAATATTTCTTGTACTACAGTTAACACAAATTTTAGTAAATAAAATTTTAATTATGATATTCCATAGCTTGTTTAATTATAAAAACTTACATTGCTATTCATCTTCTTTGCACCTCTCATCCTCTGTAAATTGGATAAATGACACATAATTCGCTTTAAGATAATCTGTGGTAATATAATATTTGTATCTTAGTGGCACATATAATAATTCTCTATATAACAAAGAAAATTAGGTACCGTAATGTTCAGAAATGCTCGGAATGTTCCTGTGTACTCTTATGACTTAAGTAATGACTCCGTACTGCTGGACAGATCTGCATCTGTCCAGCGGTGCAGCATCAGTGTGAAAATGGTGGCATTTGGTCTCAAGGTGCACATGTGCTAAGAGACAGGCTAATCATCACCCACCTAATGGTGCTGTATTGGGGTTTTTTAGCTGTAAATACATGGGTACTTCCAATAATTGTCAGCCACTTGCCCACACTTACATGCTCTTGGCACAATATTTCTGTTCGTCTTTTCCTGCCCTGCTCAGTGAAAAGTTGGAAAGAATGCAACTGTATAAAGCAATGGCTAGCACATTTTTTATAAGTGAAATTTATGGAGTAATGTATCTACTTTTAACATGACTACTGTTAAACCTGGAGATCAAGCAAAGTGACACTGAATATATTGCTTTATCAATTGGATTCGTTCAAGTGAAAAATGCTGATCATGCCATGTCTATCCCCTGGGTGCAGAAGCACTACTTCACTTGAGCAGTCAATACATAAAAGTCAAATTCTTTATAATTTGTAGCTTTTTTTTCTTGAAGAAGAATGCGGTTCTCAGTACATCAATATCAACTCTTAAATCCACATTGGATGGAGAGTGTACAGCACAGTAATTCAATCTCTTTACACTTAATATGGTCAGGAAGAGAGAATGAAAACAGCCTCTTGTAAAATGATGGAAAAACCAGGATGCAATCATTCTGATGGAGCTGTGCAAAGGAGTCATTTTACACCATTCGTTACCAAGACAACAAAAATATAGTGAGCCCCATACATCTAACAGGTGACATTTTAGCTAAGAAATTGCTTCTTTAGTATTTTTTCTGTCTATGAAAAACAACATTACTAGCGTTTTCACTTGTCATGTACTATAGGACAACATATTCCTGCTGACAGGCCCATAATGGAAAAATAGAGCAGTTAAATAGTATTACAGTCTAACTTTTAGGATACATGCTAATCTGCTCTTTAAAGAGACTTCAGACATTTTCAAACACCCTGGAGACTTGAGTGACTGGAAATTTCTGCATGAGTGTATATAGATGAGTAGACAGATGTGTTTAGTGGAAACAAAAAAGCCTTCTTTTCCGATCTTTTTGACTTAGCTAAAACATGGAAGGGTTGGTTTGTTTGGGGTTTTTTGGTAGACAAATACACTACAGTGTTTGAGAATGACCACCCACAAACACACCGGTGCCAGATACATCAAATGGGTTGGTTTCCATACGTTTCTGCCAGTTAATGTGTCCATCATTGCTGGCCCATATGCATGAAGGTCACATTTCAGTTCCTGTACAACTGCTACTGAATTCATGATGGGATGAGGGTCAATTTCCATGACATAGTTTTACATCCAGAGGGGATTAAAGATCTCTTGAAAGCTAGATTTTGGATGTGAATAAACTTTAAGAATACCACCTTTTTTTTTTTTTTCTTTTTTAATTGCAGATGCCCCAGAAATAGCGTAGCACCCTCATACTGGAGTATTTCCAGGGGCTGGTGTTGACTGAGACCAGTTGAAAACTGGTATTTAAACATCTGTCTCTGGTCATGGTGATGTTTCTGAAGTAAGGAGTCAGCATGAGGATGAAGTGGTTATGACCACTGACAGGTCACAAAGGTGACAGCATAGGATGAAGATTAGGGAAATACTAATAAAATACTTGGAGAAAATTAATGTAATATTCAAAGAAACCTTTCTTTGAGTGCATGAGAGCAGCACATGTTAGTGGTTGAGAAGAGAAATCCAGATACATAGAGGAGGCCAGAGAGATGAGGGATAATATTTTAACTGGTAAATACAAGAAAGGAATCAGTCTTGATATAAATGCTGACAAGGCCTAGGCATTATGGAAAGTCATTGACATCATCAGTTAGGGAATTTGGTGTGACCAGAAGGGCCCAGGCTACAACATGGGGGATTGTTAAAAGAACAGCACAACGCACAACAAGTAAGAACAGAAATCATTCAGTTAAGAAGCAAAACAGAAGCAGAAATATGCAGGATCAACAGAAGAAGCAGGCATGACATTAAATGTATGCAGGGGAGATGGGAGGATGAAGTGACACACCAGGTAGCAAGTCACATTTTCATGGAAGAGGAAATGAATGTCGCAGACCTTCACAAACTTTGAAACCACAAAGTATGAAGAGATTAAAATAACTGCAGGTTCAGTAATGGACTGCATTTGAAACTGCTTCCTTTTCCTGTACAGAATCACCACTCAAATGTTTAACCAGGTGCAATTAGCCTGTACTGGCTACGGAGTTAGGCTGACACACATAGTGACAAAGACATAGAATCATCTCTGAGACTGTCCTTGAAATGTGATGCTATGGCCAGGACTTTTAGGTAAAACACATATTTCTGTGTAATTCATTTGTTTCACATGCATTTAGCCTACACCAGATTAAAGCATTGGTCAATGTAATGTGTTGGAAGCTGTGATACTGGATGAAGCAAAAATACTCAGATAAGCATAGTTCAGATATACCTATATACAGATACAGGCTTTCATGTTGTCTCAGATGATCTAGTTGAAGTTTTCCCACTCATTTCGGGGGGGGGGTGGACTAGATAACTTTTAAGAATCTTCCAACCCAAACTATTCTAGGATTCTATGATACAGATTAGGCTTTCAGGGATCCAAATTGTACATATCATGTAACTGTGAACTAGCATAGCCTATTAAACCTATGCATGAAGATGCAGAATTAAGTCCCTAATAAGAGGAATTGGGCAGGTGACTCACCTTAATGCCTTTTAAAATCTCCCTGTAACAATAGACTGATGAAGTGCTGATGGAAGACTGACCTACAGTTCCATGTTCTGAATTTACCGGGTTTTTTTTAAAAACAGTAAAGGATTTAATAAAAACGAGGCTCAAAATCTGTTAAATATTAGTAAGCTAAGAATGTTTTAAAGTTCTAAATTTAACAAGATTTGAAATAGTAGTAACTATGTTTGAAGCTCCACAGCAATAACACTACTTCTTTTGTTTTCTATACACTAGATAACTCATGCTTTTATCATCAAGTACAGGAGTGCAACAGAGGCAGAGTATCTCCCAGTACTATTAATTGCTATTTTTGTCTGCACAGTCCTTTAAGCTTGCAAAGCCAAATGTACTAAATAGATTATAAATGAATATGAAAAAATCATACTCCCATTCTCTAAAAATAGTATACTTTTTAATAAGATACATTTACATATTTTCACTTGAAATTTTCACACTAAAAACCACACCTTGTAGTTACTCAAAGCAACAAAACTTCTTCAGATTTTTCCCTTGTGTTCCTCTGCAAATTGTTTCTGTGATATTAATAATCTATACTTCCATTATTTTAAAATAACGTTCTAAGAAGCATATAATCTTTAAATATTTAAAAACATCATTCAGATTAGATTTACACATTCACAAAATGTTACAAGTTCCTACTTATTCAAAATTCCTTTTCTCAAATTAAATTAGATACCAATAAAGTTCATACAACAGTACAATTTGTATCTATTTTATAGTAGAAGCATTACTTGCTGATATGCCTATTTCAAAAATAATTCCAATTTAAGTATTAAGAAAAGAACAAAGAAGGGAAAGGTGGAGTCATTCTAAAGTAGCCAGTGTCACTTAGGAAGCTCATTCTCAGAAGACTGTTTGCTGAACCCAAAGTCATTTGACAGAATGATATGTTGTGAATACATACAAAAAATACCACAAAAATGAGACTCCCCATAGTCTCCCTCCCACAGTGTCAAATATATGTTATGTTTACACTATGAAGGCAGGATTTACTCAGAATTTTTTCTTAGTAAAAGAAAAAAAATCAGCCTTTTCATTGTTCTTACATTACAGATTTATTCCCTAAGAGTAAGAAAGCTGGAAGAGATCCCTCGCCAGTTACTGTCCTGGGCAAAACAGGCTCATCATTGGTACAATTGAATGAGAATAGGATAATGCAAAATAAACCCAAAACTTCAAACCACCTTTCCACCACCCCTCTCTTCTTACCAGCCTTAGCTTTATTCCCAGTTCTTCAACTCCTCCCCCAAAGCAGTGCAGGAGCACAAGGAATGAGGGTTATGGTCAGTTTATGACACGTTGCCTCCACTGCTCCTTCCTCCTCAAGGGGAGGACTCCTCAAGCCCTTCCTCTGCTCTAGTGTTCCTCATACAGATGACAGACCTCCATGAATTTCCCCAACATGAGTCCTTCCCGTGGGCTGCAGTTCTTCACTAACTGTTCCAGCATGAGTACCTTTCATGGGGTACAGTCCCTCTAGAACAAAATGCTCCACTGTGGGTCCCTCATGGGGTTCCAGTCCTGCCAGGAAACCTTCTCCAACGCAGGCTCCGCTCCATGGGATCACAGCCTCCTTTGAGCATGCACATGCTCTGCTCTCGGGTTCTTCACATGCTGCAGGTGAGTCTCTCTTCCACCATGGACCTCCAGGGCTGCAGGGGGACAGCCTCACCATGGTCTGCACCACAGGTTGCAAGGGAATCCCTGCGCCTGGAGCGCCTCCTCCCTCTCCTTCTTCATTGACCTTGGTGCTGCAGAGCTGTTTCTCTGACATATTCTCAATCTTCTCTTCTCTGTCTGCTGTTTGCTTCTGTGCGGCAACTTTTTCCCCTTCTTGAATACATTAGCTCTGAGGCCTTACCACCAGTGCTGATGGGCTCAGCCTTGGTTATCAGCAGGTCTGTCTTGGACCTAGCTGGCAGTGGCTCTGTCAGACATGGGAGAAGCTTCTCAGACAAGCCATCCCTGCCACCCCACTACCAAAACCTTGCCATGTGAATCCAATACATTAGTTAAGTTAGTTGCTCATTTGTTTCACTGAAATAATTTTATCATTATCGAAGCCAAAGTAGAAGGTGAATCCCAACACCCTGAGAATATAGCAGCAGCTGATCTCTTCTTTCTAGCTTTTGTTTTTTTCACTTGGGATAATGAATGTTCATTCTTCTGTACTAAAATAAGTTAAATGTCATAAGTTAAGAACACACTTTTCAGCGTGTGAAATTTAGGCTACTTCTTGCTATCTTTGCCGTATTAGTGTCTTCAGAGCATAGGTGATCAAAGTATCCCTCTAACTGTTGTACAGGAAAACAACCAGATGCAAGCACCTGCTTTTCAGTTTTCTTTCCTTGGTGACCAACATTCACTGCTTCCTGATGTCTCTCTGTCCTCACTGTGTGGTGCTTTGATGCCAAGGTAGTCTCTTTTTTATTCAGCTGTCACTCTTCTGAGCACTGCCCAAATCAATTCCCCTAATGCTTTTGAAATGAAGACAGTGGATTGCATGAAAACTAGGCTAAATCTGTACCCTGGGCAACACCATCTGGCATGGACAGCAAAGGAAAAGACTGGTGTCTGGTTGTGGGCTCACTTAAGGACTATCAGTTGTATTGTAGAGATCTACAGCCTATAGTAGGAGCAGGACACAAGTTGTTTCTGTATCACACACTGTGTGAGTAAACAGACTCTCTCTCAACTGAAAACCTGGTGTCTCTCTCTATGTATTCCTGTTGTTTTGGCTTTTAATGCTAATTAAGAAACCTACAGTCTTGAAAGCTGGGAATGCACAAGGTGGCCAATTTACTGTTAAGACAGACTTCTCTAAAGGAGGTAAGTCTAGGACAGAGACAATCTGTGCACAAAGTAACATGTCTCTCAGAGACTGGAATGTTAATTGTTCAAATACTTGGCCATTTGCAGAGGTGGAAAGGTTCTTTGCTGGGGACGACTTTGCACCCCTGAGGGGGAGGAGGAGAGTTTTTGTGTATGTGGTGGCAAAACCTCTGATTGGCATAAGACAGTGGGAATGAGCACTCGCCACTGGGGGCTCTAGGTTTTGAGAAGGCTCTCTCTGTGGAGACAGAATGGTGCTTTTTATTATACCAATTGTCCTCCCTTACACAAACTGGCTTAATTGTAAAACTACACTCCCCTCTACTCATTCCCCCTCTCTGGAAAGATCACATTCACACAGGACATTTACACTGACATATGAGGGTATTCATCAGTTCTGGTGGGGAATAACTGCCTAAATTATCCTGATGTGAGAGAGAGCTGGTCATGTCTTAGAAGGTGTCATAAACTATCAAAGATGCCCAAAGAGTCCCCAGACTCATTTCTGGGTCCTTCCACCAGAGGAGTTGGGCTAGTTTAAAGGTAAACCAGCAGGGGAAAATGAACTCAACTCAAAAGAGAGATTATAAGTCAGAATAACAATTTCATAAAATAATACAGTAAGTACAATTATACAGACAAACAATTGGTTTTAACCCACAAAGCTCAAATGTATAACCCAGCACCCTGGGGCATGAACAGAGTGGTGTTCTTTGGGCCCCCTGAGTCCAAAGTAAAGGAGAGGGAAAAACCTGTTGGTGAGAGTGCTGTTGCAGTCTGGTCAAGAGTGGTGATTGCAGTCTGGTTGAAAAGTGGTGGTTGCAGTCCAGTCGAGAGCGGTGATCTGCAGTCTGGTTGAGAGTGGTGATCTGCAGTCTTCCTCTGGATCCCATGAGTGGTTAAAAAAGTTCCAAGATTATATGTTCTCCAGTTCAGGCAGGAATGCTCAGTACCTCCCTCAGGGTGGGGGGTTCCTCAATGGGTGTGAGGACAGGAACATCCTCCTATCTTGCAGGCCTCTTAGCACCTAGTTTGTAGCCTGAGGAGTCAGGCTGCTCTGGGCAGAGGGTGCAAATACTCTATTGACACCAGTTTCTGGGAAATGGCGTGGAAGACTATAGAATACACAGTTTTGGGTTACACCCATCCAGTGATGAACTGGGCCCAGCTGTTCTAACTAGGACAGGAATCCACAGTGTTGGAAGAGACAGTATAAAACTCCGCTCCACAGGGGAGGTGCTTGGGTGTTCCCTTTTTTTACCTGAATGTATATTAAACCATTGAACTACATTTCACAGGACCCCCACCACTGAGAAGCCAGGATGAAGAGGACCAACAGGATGCCATCTGGATCTACTGGGTGGTGACTATCTTTCTACTTAATCTGTCTCTCTTCTGGCCACTCCCCCTATTCTATTTCTTTCTGTCTCTCTTCAAATAAAATCCATGCTATTGACTTTGGCATATGGTTTTGTTTGCCCCTCAAGTAGAGGCATCTCTCTAGTAATCAGATCTTAACAATGTCAGGAAAACAGACAACTAAAGATACTTGATGTTGCTTACACCAGTAGAGTGCAGGCTGCTTGGAGATGATCAATTGCATAAAGCCTGATATGGTCATCAGAGTTGACAACTAATGTAGGCAGCCAGAGAGACAGGAATGAAAACAGGAAAGTGTCCAGTAAACTGCATTTTATTTTTTTTTTTAATGGTTTGACCAATAGTTCAAGCCATAGTGAAAATGTATTTGATTTCAGGATAATCTTTTGATACGTTCAATAATATGTTTCAGTGTAGAAACTGGTAAGTGAGAGTGGGAAGGAAATAGGACATCAGGAAAACATGGGAAACTTGTTGGACAAAGTTAAGTGGGAGAAAAATCAAGTGAAAGATTATTTTTGACGATGTCTTTAGCTATGGAAGTATAGAGAAGAAAGTACCAGTTAAGGACAAAGTTGTCAGAATAAAGTGTCTGAAGTGAAGAATCTAAATCAGTATTTAGGTAATTCAGTGAGTGACCTGGATTTCAGAGACACTAAGTCACTTCAGCTCACACTAATGTAGTATTCATCACCTGAGCATGCCAGACTTATTTTTAGATGCCTGAATGTAAATTATAGATACATCTGCATAGAGTCAGATGCCTGAGACTTGTCTAAGTGTTAATAGAGGTTCATCACCAGATTAAAACCCTAATGTTTTATAGATACAATGCTTAGCATATAAAAGATATAAGATAACCCAAATTCTTATCAACATTTGAAGAATTCTTACAATAAAGCACTTTTTTTAGAAGTCACATTCTTATCACAGGGTGTGCAGAGGCAAAAGGTGTAATAAAATAAGTTTTTATTTCTTCTAACTAAACTTGACCCTCTGTGATTTTTTTTGCATGTTTGATGCTTCAAATGCATATGGATTTTGAAAGAGAAAGGTATTTTCTTAGCAGCATTTTTAATTGCATATGAACTGATCAGAGGTATTCAAATACATACTGCTTTAACACCACTAAGGTCAGTGAAAGCAGTAAATACATTAACATACCTTAGGGAATCGCTGTTCTCTGAGCAATGGGACAGTCGTTAGTGGGAAACATTGATTTTGTTTGACTTTTGCATGACACAAAAAGAGATTGACCCCAGAAAGTTGTTTTGGAACAGTTCATGGCCACTGACCACTGAGAATGTAAGATTTCCCACTTCTGCCTTAGAAATGAGTTAAATCTATTTCAGTGATTGATTGGCTTGTCAAAGCAAATAATCACTATCAGTCCCAGGCAAGTTTACTGGTTTTATATTTTCAAAGGCTTGAGAGGTAATTTCACTGATGCCTTAACGTTATGCAAGTGTGTTTAATTTTTTTTATAGTATAGATGTTATATAACTGTGTTTTAATCAGTTACCCTGTGTAAGGTATTACTTCTACCATAGAACCCCACACCATCTCTGAATCTAATCTCTTCCTCAGACATAAATTTGTCTTTGGGGTTCATAGGTTGTATGTTACCTGAAAGTTACACTGATGAGGAAGGAATCATCATGTGGCAATCTCCTTAAACTTTCTTGAACAGTGTTTATATTCTGAAGGCATTTATGTCAGGTTCTCTCTTATTACATCTTGGTCTTTGAGGAGCTTTACAAAAGGTACCATGGATTTGGATCAGTAGGAAAATGAGGTTTTTGCACTTCTGTAGTGTGTACATTACAAAGAAATGCCAGAGTCCATGGTTTGGGTATAGAAACTAACAAAATTTTTTAACTAACCTTGGAAAGAGGAAGACCAATGGCAAGACACAAGTGGGAAAATACATTGATCCTACCTGCTAGACTGATGTCCTGTCTTGCCTAGATGTGTACTGTCAGCTTTTTCAGTTTAGGCAATTATTTGTCCCTTTAGTTCTAAGCACTTGTTTATGTGTTTTAATTGTTAACAAGAAACAGAAATGCCCGTGTTGTGACAGTGTTAGCTGAGGAGGAGGTTCTAGTGGCTGTGTGTGGTGGTAGTAGAGATGACCAGGAATATTTCTCTACAATAGTTTTTGTTCAATGCTTTTGTAGTTCTAGTTGTTGGTTTTAATAGTTTTAATAGTTTTAATAGTTTTTGCTGTTGCTTTAGCAAGATCAAAGTGTTGCAGAAATACTTTCTTTTTACTTTCTCTAGTGGGTGCTTTAGAAATGCCACAACAGTTGTGAAGTGAAGCAAGGCAATTTCTCCCTCAAGAGACTGAACTCCTTTTCTCAGTAGATCTCCCAATCCTGGAGGCCCAGAGAGTGAGAGACCATATGGTCCTATATTGTTTAGTGTCTTTTTCACAAAGTATGAAATAAGTGCCCTGTTCCACTTATGCCTGCATCTTAAAAGCTTTCTGGCAGCCATGGTTTAGGCAACACACTGAATTATTGCACCTGTGCTCCTTGCCTTACTTTTGTTCACTCCCTGAAGCATCTTTCCCATCTATATCCAGGTCTTGAATGCCTTCTCAAAACCTGCAAAGGATGTAACAATGACTGTGGCAGCAATGCTTGGTGGGTGACAGTCAGGCTGGGTCACATTATTGTTTCATAACCCCCCCTAAGGCATAATAGTTTTCAGCCACCACACCCTTGGTCACATATTCAGCCACTAGCCTAGAGTTGAAAGGTTCCTTAATACTGTAACTTAACCTTGATTCCATCCAGGTCTTTAAAGCCAAAATATTAACATTTTCTCCAGGTTGAAACTCAGATCTACCATACAGGTCCAACCTACCACAATCAAGTGAGCCTTCAGAAAATACTGAGGGAAAATTACAAATAAAACAAACATAAAAACATACAAATAAAAACATACAAATAAAAAAAGCCCACAACTAACCAACCAAACCAAACATTTGAAACAGGACTGGAAGGGCTGAGCTGATATGGATTGCAGACTTGAGGAAAAAAAGACAATGTAATTTATTATACATAGTAAGGGCCAGGGAGGGGACAAGCACTGGCACTAGGTATACTTTGTACTTAAAAGTACTTGGGCAATGTTAACAGACAGGTTCAAATGTTTTAGCTGTTGAAACCATATGTAAAATATGCTTCTGTGTACCATCATAAGTCAGCTAAAACGTGTAAACATATGCTATGTCTGTCATTAAGGGGAAGGGTATAATTACACTTTCGAAAGTGGCAAAGCATTCTGAAAGTAGTATATAATTTTCCAGAGTGGGAACCTTTATGAAATATGTCTTTCCCTGAGTGTTTATACAGCCTGACATCTGTGGGTTTGTTCAGATCAAGAGCCCCACTGTGAACAAGCAGACTTCAGACAAAGGAGGCAATTCGTTCTTTAGGTGCCATTTCGATAAAAGGGAGAGGTAGGAAGAAGGAGGGGAGAAAGTGCAAGAAGAGAGAGAAGGGCACATCGTGCTACTGTGCACAGTTCAGAAATAGACAGAATCTGGCAAAATTACCCTGGGAAGGACTGTTGACAGGTACCTAGAGTCAGGGTGCTGCTTTCACTGATGGTAAATCACAATGCTATCACTTCATCCTTAATAGAGTTGAAGAATGGTATGAAGTTTTACTTTTAATTAAATTAAATAGGCTCACTGCTCACTTGGAGGAAATAGGATCATGTAGTCACAGTGGGAAAGAGGTAGAGCAAGAAGATGCCAAGATCCTGCCAAATGCTTAATTCCTCTTTTTAGTACAAGCCCTACATGTGAGATATGTGCAGAGCCAGCCTAAATGCATTTCTAAATCTCAAAAACTGTCCGTCAATTAATTTTGTAAATTATTTTAGATTGTTTTCAAAAATATGAGCTTAAATATGAGTTTTTAGATTTCTGACAACAAACAAAGACTGTACATTATTCTGCCTACTAAATTCAGATGAACCTTTAGGCTATTTTGGCTTAGGAAGTTACCATTCATGAGCTGAACCACAATAATCATCTCTTCACTTCTGTAATACCTCCAAAGACTGCAACACAGTGAGATCTCAACCCACAATAATAGAGGAAAAGCAAAGTAACATTTTCTAGCACTTGCAAGAGACCAAAACCACATATGAACTGCCTTGTTCAGCTGACATGCAATTTTTATGCATGTTTATCTGACCTTGATATTTCTTTTCTTCTGGACATGAAGTATTTCTTGTCCTGTGGAATATTTCATTTTGTCTGGGAAAAAAAAATGCTGATGCTTGTTAAATAACATAAAATTTATGTTTCCTGTCCCTTGCATCTTTGTTTCCAGTGTCTTGGAATTTCAACAACAGGCTAAATTTAACTATTGAATAACTGGTAAATATTTGAAAGACATGGTGATATTATAAAATCACTGTCAGTAAACAGTGATACAAACATGGGTATATTTGAGTTCCTTCTTCTGTTTCTGAAAAATTGTATTTGCCCCAACAGTTTAGTATACGGAAGGAAGAAAATAATTGTCCAAACTACATTATTTTCATGTCTTAAAAACATAGCAATCTCTTTCTCACTGTCCATGTTATGCACAAAAGTATGGCTTTAGGTTAATTTGTGTTTGCCTACACAAGCAATTAAAGCCATATAAAATATATATAAAAATAAATACAGAATAAACATATAGAAAATAACCCTTGGGTTATAGTAAAAAAACCCACAAAACAAAACATAACAAAAAACCCACTTAGAGAATTAAGAAGTATCTGAAAGTATTAGATATGCATGCTTCAATATGCAGTGGGAAAAGAGCTCCCTGAGCTTGGGTCCAAAGTGTTCTGAGTCATTTTGAAAAAAGCAGCCTATGCTTAACGAGGCACAACAGTTTGGTACCTGCCTCACATTGAAGTAGCAATAGTGCTCATTTGAAAGATGACCAAGCAGAAAAGGAATTCTAAAGAGCAATGGTGCAACCAAACTGCAACGAAAATGTAACAGCAAATTGTTCAGTTTTTCCTTATATCAGTTCCTTAGTTGTAACGAGCTTTGGAGGACCACTTTCTTGACATAATTTCACCATAGTTATGAACACAACACTCTTGATGACTACTACATTGCATTTTTTATCCTTGACATGCAGCTTGACCAGGAAAACATGCAGAGACAGAATTTGGCATAACTGAGAATCAGACCTTGAACACCGAGACTGCATGTGCTCTAAATGCATTCACTCAGGGCAACAGTCTGCTTTACCTAAAGGCAGAGAAAACAGTATATCTTCTGAAGTTATCAAATTACATTTTCTTTTGAGTCTTATTTGAAGCTACAGTGGATGCATAATTTTTTAATCTGTACATAGCATCTTCCCTTGCACTGGGGACTAATAGTAGGATATACATTAAAGAAGAAAGAGGCCATGCATTTTATAAAGTCCACATTAAGTAGCACAGATTGTTGCAATTATGGCACAAGGATTCTGGGAAACCTTCTTTCTTCTTTCTGAAGCCTGCTTATATAAGAAGATATTGTTTCAGTGAAGGAGAGGAAACAGGGAAAACAATAAAAAATTACAGATATGACAGATATTTCAGATATTCTGAAATAGGTCTTTGGGATGAAAAAGCTCAACAGAAAGAAGTCAAGGGAAATGGAAACATTTCCATATAGAAACCTATATTATCTAGTTAAAAAGATTAAGTAGTCTTGTACATGCACCCAACTTGAAGTTGTGCTCTGTAAATATTTATTATTTCAAACACAAAAAAAATCAGTATTTGTTTTGCTCAGACTGTGTTTCATATGCTTGTTCCTTCTGTGTTTTTTTGCTGGGATCAATAGATCATTGTAAAAAGTCTGTCTAGCAAACTGCTAAATGGAAGATGTGAGACAGCCTAAAGACCTTCCAAGACATAGAGGTCTGGCATTTTGCCTTACAACTAGGTCACAGAATAAAATGTAACTTAAAAGTGCTGAACTTTTTGAGCTATAATCTACAGAATTACCTTCAGCACTGCAATATCTTTACACAGTGTGCATTAAATTATATGATGAATGTAGAGTATTTGCAGGAAAATGGACACATTATGAACAATCCCTCTTTTTAAGAAGCACTAGGCCTCGCTTGACATAACTTTGGAGGTTGCAAGTTCTGTGAAAACTCTGTGTGTTTATACTTGCAAACTGTGTGAAACTATGCATGTTTATAGTTGTTAGCTGTGTGAAGCTGTATGTTTATAGTTGTAAGGTATGAGAAAATCGTGTGTTTATAGTTGAAAGTTGTGGGAAACTGGAGATAAAGGGACAGCTGGAAAATCTCGAGAAAGTCCCTAAAGGCAGATCGATAGGAGGGACTTTGGGTGATACGGATGATGTCAGGACACGTGAACAGAGCATTAGAACCAATGAACTGAAGGCATGAGATGCGTGCACAGACTGAGCTATCCAATCACCTTGTTGTGATCACATACCTGGAAAAAACTAACTGTATAAAAGCAAACTCATTTAAATAATAAATTGGATATCGTCTAATCATATTGATCGTCTGTGCATTGTTCCTGAACTCTTGCTGTCCATAAATGAACACCTAGCGTGTGTAATTAATTTCTTTTTCCTTTCCTTCTCAAAAAGGAAAGTGGTGTGTAATATCTTGTCTGTTTGGGCTTATTAATGCTTAAAATCTCGTGCTACTAAATTTTAAACATTAAGATGTAGAAGCCCTACTCTTATCTCCTCTCCCACCAACATTTTGGAGTCTGACTCCTCTTCATCCCCACCCGTTCTCAGCCCCTGCCTCTGCCCAACACAGACTGGGCTGTACAGGACCTGGAGATCTGTATCTTTATAACAATAAAACTAAAGGTCAAGGAGCAGGAATTTACATTGCAGCTAATGCTTTTGTGTGTCCAAACATCACTCTTTCCTACATGTTATAGTTTGGTCACTGAAACATCACAGCAATGACTTACTAGGCTACTGGTGCTATCCTGGAAAGGAAGGGAAGAGAGAAATGGCAAAGGCTCTCGAGGGCACAGCTATTGTTTCTACTTCTCCAGTGATGGACTGGTGTCATGCTGTCCTCCACATGAAGCACCTCTTCTCCAGACTCAGAGACAAGATGTAAGGCTACCTACAGAGTGCTTATGAGAAGTTAAAAGGAAATGTCTTGACAGACATATTCTAATTTCTGTGCTTGCTACATGAGCAGAGTCAACAGCAGAGCAAACCCTTTTGTGCCTCTGTTGTGTGTTACTCTAAGACTTACCACTTCTCTTTGTTGGAAGGATGTTGATCCAGGCCACTTGAATATATTAAATCATAACGAAAATATTATCACTTTAAGCCAATCAAAACAGCCAAGAAAAACCCCTCTGCTAAATCATTAGTTTTAAACCAGCATGCCTTGTAGAGGAAATGTTATCCAGGATTCACAAGTGTTACCTGAATTACCACGGGTTTCTCCTATCTTTGCTTTCTATTCTTCATAATACACCCTACATAATTGAAAAGAGAACCAAAAAAAGAATGCCGGAGACCTGAAAGCTGTCATTAGCAAAGTTCGAAGGGGCAGATAGTATTTTTTTCAAGCCAGGAAGTGCAAACTGTGAAAGAAAGCCCCTAATAGGGAGGATGTTGTCTCTTGTGTGTGAGAGATCCCAGAATATGTGAGTAGGCTGTAAGTAGTTCCCATGTCTTCAGCAGACAATGGGACGAGGTGGAGCAAACTGTTTTCTCCCATATTGTGCCCAAATATCATGTCAACTCTTAGGGACAGTGGGCAGTAACTTGCTAAGCTCCTATAATCATCTTTTGGAGCCCTGGCTAGAGAATCAAAAGGGACCTCCAGCTTAGTACTTTATTCTACATCTGGTGCTGAAAACATAAACACAGGGGAATGGAAAAGCCTTCCCAGAATATCCATTCTGGATCTTGCTATCATGGACGATTACACCAGCTAATCTCTCTTAGAAATTATAAAGGTGTCTATTTTAAAGCTTCTAAGGGTCCTCTCTCCCACGTGCTGTGGCTGAAAAACTCCAAACTACATTCAGCATGTAAATACATAGTAAAATAGCTGAAAGTTAAAAAATAACTACCAATAAACCAGAAATTACCTAGTTAAATGTCTGTGACCTCATTTTTTTCTGTTGAAAAGCCATATTCTTTTATCTTTTCCTGGATAGTTTTGCACTCCCCTGCCCATTGCTATAGCCTCCCTCTGTAGCTGTTCTAGATAAATTTGATTTTAAGAGTGTAAGTGCTCACATCAAGAAGTAAAATACAAGCATTGTGCTCAAGTTGCCCTGTGTAAAGTCACTAACATTTTTCTCCTTTAAATAGAAGTGTCTCATGTGATATATTTATTTGCTGTTGCAAATTGTGATACTGCTAGTTCATAGTCGCCTAGTGAGTCACCACTATTCTCTCCACTGATAGTATCCCATTTTCACAATGGTCCATCCCATTTTCATAATGGTCCCTGGGACCTCCCTAGTCCTGTTTAAAATGCCTGTTAATTCCAAATAGTGGAAGCTAGATTTTTGAAGGTGCAAGATTCAAATGCAAACTACTCTCTGTAATTAAAGCCTTTTTGGAGGCACACATTATTATCTAATTGTTAGATCTGCTGTTGGATTCTATGTATGTGTGCTGGTTTAAAGGTAAACCAGCAGGGGAAATGAACTCAACTCAAAAGAAAGATTGTAAGTCAGAATAACAATTTCATAAAATAATACAATAAGTACAATTATACAGACAAACAATTGGTTTTAACCCACAAAACCCAAATATATAACCCAGCACCCTGGGGCATGAACAGAGTGGTGTTCTTTGGACCCCCTGAGTCCAAAGGAAAAGGAGAGGGGAAAACCTGTTGGTGAGAGTGCTGTTGCAGTCTGGTCAAGAGTGGTGATTGCAGTCTGGTTGAAAAGTGGTGGTTGCAGTCCGGTTGAGAGCGATGAGATGCAGTCTTCCTCTGGATCCCACAAGTGGTTAAAAAAGTCCTAAGACTCCAAGATTATATATCCTCCAGTTCAGGCAGGAATGCTCAGTACCTCCCTCAGGGTGGGGGGGTTCCTCAATGGGTGTGAGGACAGGAACATCCTCCTATCTTGCAGGCCTCTTAGCACCTAGTTTATAGCCTGAGTCAGGCTCTATGTGCAGATGGTGTAAATGGTTCATTAATAACAGTTTCTGGGAAATGGCATGGAAGGCTATAGAATACACAGTTTTGGGTTACACCCATCCAGTGATGAACTGGACCCAATTGTTCTAACAAGGACAATATGTATAGAGATTTTTTAAATCCATGTCTTTTACTATACATGAATGTCATTAATATGTATTTCATGTAACCCTAAGGAGTCATTTAAACTTCTTCGGTGAATTTACATTTATACATGTTTTCTATTAAATGTGGATTATTTTTTCACTGAATCGTGAGAGCCCCAAAGGAGCCAGAAAACTGTAAATGTGTATATAACGGTATGAAAAGGAACTTCCTTGTAAAATATGATTCTGTAACATCAATACTGGAGGTATAGCATTCTACTCTGAGAATAAAAAAAATAAAAAAGAAATAAATTGTAAAAAATAAATGAAACTGAGGAAGGAAGAGATGAAGAGGAGATTGTCAAAAAGGGAGTAGGAAAAACTTTATTGTTTAAGTTCATTGCCTAATGCAGAAGTTGAATGTGTTAAGTTGACACAGAAACCCAGGGAGGAGAGAGAATAGAAAGGATCAACTACAGGTTGTAACATTCTGTTTTGTCTTTGGCTTCTGGGTCCTGGAAGTCACCCACTGCCTGCACCTTGGTTGTTTTCAATGAATTTTCTCATTTCCTACATAGCTCTTTCAGTGAATATTAACTATAGAATATTTTGACCCTTCTCCATGACAAATCACTGCTTTGCAAAAGTTGCCATTTACACTGCTTTCATTCCCCATGATCAACTCAAGAGTCCAAAATAAAACTTAGAAATGAAACAGGAGCCAGACCTAAAAGAGTTAACTGAGATATCTTGGCCTGCTAAGAAACCCCAATACCTGTGTTGCTGGAAGAACATTTTAGGAGCACTGGTTAATATCATGTTCTGTTCTGCTCACTGGACCAAAGGCCTTATTATATAAAGAATAGGAGTAGTACACACACAGTAATAAATGAGGTAAACTAGATGTTTGAATAAGACATGGAATGCCCAGAGCCAGGATTTTGCAAGCTTGAAGAATTCAGGTCACCTAATTGAAGAGGTTAAATTGAGGAAGACATCCATGGTGACCACCAGAGGGATGAAGGCTTGGGGAGAAGACCCCCACAGTAGAAGACTGTGCATGTCTTTAAAGACTCCGCCCAGAGACTAACCCACTTATTAATATGTATGTTAAATGATGTAACCACGTATCTAAAGTGTATAAAGTGGCTTGCTTTTGCACTTTGAAGTTGAGCAAGTTTGTCCAGCACAAGCTGGCTTGCTCCCAACGTTGAAAAAAAGAAATACCTTGCTGCTTAAAGACACAAAAGTCCCTGAGCAGTTCTTCATACCAGATTTTTTGAATTCAGAAATTGTCATTGTCTTCGGCTTGTTGCTTTAAGCATAAACCTTCAGAATACCCTCTCAGATCTGAGTAGAAGCAATATAAAGGTAATGAGGGAAGAGCTATAGAAACATCTGTAAATCAGCCAAAGATGTGTTGGAATGATAAACAGAAAATAGGGGAAACAATAGCATGCTTGGTTGGTTTGAATGCTTTTGAAAGAGAAAACTCTTTGTTAAAAATATAATTAGCAAGCATTAAAATCATATATATGTTATATAGTATCATATCATATCATAAGCAAGGATTAGCATGCTCACTGGGCATTAAAACGCATTTTGTAAATTGAGAATTTTGGGAAAATTCCATTTTAACTTCAAGTCAAAATGATTTTTAGGTTTTTTAACTTTTGAATTATCAAATTCAAAGTATCTGTTATTCCCTTGCCTGTACATTGGACAGATTCCTACTGGGACATATGTCTTTTTCCCAGAGTAAAAAGTCTAAAGAGCTTGAGAATATTTACCCTCAATTACAGAGGAAGCAAGAGTCAATAGTGTAGAAAAACTATTGTCATAGGTTGGCTTGTTCAAAAAACTCAAGCAGGAATTTTTCCTTTCCCTTGCCCCGCTGTGGGAGAGGGGGAAGAGGCGATTGACTGTACAAAAGAGGTGGCTGGCAAAACTGCATTCCCGGCTAATGGCCCATCTAAGATTGGAGGGAGGGAGGAGGGATTTTTTGCTGCTGCCCTCCTCACAAACAGAAGAACAGTTTGGTTTCTCTACTCTGTCCCATTTAGAGCAGCTGGGACTGATTCATCACTGGATGGGTGTAACCCAAAACTGTGTATTCTATAGCCTTCCATGCCATTTCCCAGAAACTGTTATCAATGAACCATTTACACCCTCTGTCCAGAGCACGCCTGACCCCTCAGGCTATAAACTAGGTGCTAAGAGGCCTGCGAGATAGGACGATGTTCCTGTCCTCACACCCATTAAGGAACCCCCCCACCCTGAGGGAGGTAGTGAGCATTCCTGCCTGAACTGGAGGATATATAATCTTGGAGTCTTAGGACTTTTTTAACCACTTGTGGGATCCAGAGGAAGACTGCAGATCACCGCTCTCAACCAGACTGCAACCACGACTTTTCAACCAGACTGCAATCACCACTCTCAACCAGACTGCAACAGCACTGCTGGGGGTGGACTGCTTTTCTTTTCCCCCTTTTCCTCCACTGGGGGAAGGGTCCCCCACTTTCTTTTTTTTTGTCTTCTCCCGCGATCCGAGACCCCCCCAGAGCCCCTTCCCTCATGGTGACCGCAGAGCCCGACAGCGCCCCCTGCAGGCCAACACCGAGCACTGCAGGCTCTGCTCCTCCCGTGACCCAACAGCGCCCCCTGCAGGCCACGGTGAGGATGCGCTGAAGGACAGAGAAGTGTTCAGGCTTTCTTTTGTTTGAAGGGGACTGCTGGGTACAGGACTGTTGTCTAGTTTTTTTGTGTTCTGTTACTGTTCTTGCCAACATGCATGTATCTTTTAATAAAGGGTTGTTATTTCTTCTGTTTTTTCCACACTTTCTCCATTAAAGCCCCTTAATTTTGAATTTACAATTGCTGAGAGAGAGAAGTTTGGTCTATCTTATAACTCATCCTCTTTAGCAAACATTCCAGTCTCATCAGACTGAGACAGACACCTCTTAAATGGTCTCATTTCAAATAAACAAAGTTCAAGTACTGGGATTTATATTTTAACTACTGTTTTGACAAAGAACTTTAGCTTATTTTGGACACTGTAACAATGTTCAAAGAGTTTAAATAAAATCTACAATACAGTATAAGGGGAAATAAATTTGTGTACAAAGTACAGATATATTAATAGTATGGAGAATGTAGCTAAATTATAGAACTAATCAAAATTCAGCAATAATTTGAGGGACATACAGTGATTTTCTTTGTGTAGATTGTCAGTTCCTGAGTCATGTTTTTGACTGTTTCACTGTAACTATTCGTTCCAACTTGAAAGCTTCTTTCATTTCAAATAACAATAGAAGTCTTAGAAGTATTGCTTATTTTAACTGTGGGAAATCTCCTAATCCCAACCATCAGAATCAAGGGAACTTTTTAAGATTGTACCTTGTAGTTCATGTAGCTCATGTTTTACTCATACTGTATCTGGACCTGACTAGGAAACAGATTTTCTTGAACCCTATCCACCTGTATTTCTGTATCTTCATAGTAAAACTCCAATATTTTTAGAAGACTCAATGTTTAGCAGATGAAGAGTGAGTTATAAAGTTTAGCTAAGAAATGAAACGGTGGTAAGACTTGCCAAGTTTCAAGAATTCTAGTGGTATAAAAAAGCTGCATGCTCTTCAGCAAAAATGAACACACTTGGATTGATTCTCTGGACTTAGATCAAATTTGTACTTTGTTAATTTGTTGCTCTCTCTCCTTTTTTTTTTTTTTTTATTAGTTAAAGGTCTGATCACATCATGGCAAACTTTCCAGACTGCAGTAAACTCAGAATATAACGGAAGTAGGATGGAGGGAAAATTGTTGCAGGTTAGACAACATAATCTATAGGTGATAGCATGGCAGAGGCCTACAAGTTAGGTCTCCTGCATTAAGATAAACTACTAAATTATGACTTTTCAAATATAAGTATGTAATTTACATCCAGAGAGTCTGAGGTTATGTCTATATATATAGTATTGAAACCATCACATACATCAGTATCCCTTTTTAAACTCCTCTCAAACCAAGCATAGGAAAATATGTTACTCTTTGGGATATGCACGCATTTTTAGTGGTAAAATTTCTGAGTCAAGGTTTTAAAGAATTTCAACTGAAAAATTGATATGAAAATGACACCTAACACAATCTATCTATCTAAAAAGAATGGTGCAGGTTTTTAAGGATGATTGCAGGTTTTAAGGATGGAAATTTTTGGATAAGGGTTGGCTAAAGTAGAGTAAGGTGCTTGGGTAATAGTCTAATTTATGCAGTTAAAAATAAGCAGTAGGAAAAAAAGACAATAAAAAATAGTTAAATCAAAGTACTTCGTAAAATAGTCATGACTCTGGGAAAGGTTAAATGCAGTATTCACCCAGAAACCTGAAGCCTTAGGGCTCAAGAAGTCCTATAGCAAAAGACATTTGAAAGAAAAAAATACATTAAATATGTTTTACTAATATTTGCTTTAACACATGGAACTGTGCATGATTTCACTTTGCATTTGCACTTACTTTAGTTCACTTTGAAATGCAGACTGTGGACACTAGAAAGGAGATTTCATTTTTTTAATTTATTTTTTTAGAGTTGGAGAATCAAAGCTTCAGAGCCATAAAGAAACTGGTAATGCTTAGTTACATTGTGTGAAAACATACTGAGATTCATTATCTTCATCTTAATATTCGAAGACCTACCATATCATTCCTATGTTCACTTTTTAAGAGGGTGCAATGCACTAGTACGGGAAAATGTGGAGATTTAAATTCTTAGGAGACTGGGGACTGGGAAATCTCAGGGACTGTGTTGGCTTCATGAGCAGCCATAAGAAAATGACAAATTGCAGACCTACTTTTTATTTAAAATACATGACATTCCTACAATCAACATCGCATAAAAAGACTGAGGCATAATTCCAGATCAGCTGTCATGTTTTAAGTGTTTCACTTGTCCCTTTCCTGTGCAGATAGAGGTGACACTTTGGCAAATGCAACACGTATCAGAACACACTGCAATAAAAAGACAGAAAAACCTACTCTGAACATATAGTGATGAACATTTCTTTTAAAACAACTTTCTGGATATCATTCTGACCAAGTCTAAAATGTGTAATGGAATAGGTGTAGTTAATTTCAGAGACAGAGAAGGGATAAAATTCAAGTGGATTAAAATGATCTGAAATTTCCAGCCAAAAATATAGTGTGCAGCAAAATCTTGAAGAAACCATACAGATTCCATGTCAATACCTAACTATATGTGTTGGCCTATATGTAACCTTGTATCATTACTTACTAGTGAAGTGGTTGAGAAAAATCATACTTTTGAAAATCTTCTTGTCCCTACTGTGCACTTCCATCTTTTCTTTTTTTTCTTCCTCCTATGCATTTATTCTCGTGACATGATTCTAACATTGAATGGTTTGCTAGCTCTGGCTGCTGTGAAACAGAACTGATGGCTGCCTTGCTGACACTCCTCCTATGGCAAGGAGTCATTTTTAGGAAGGAGAGCCACCAGCCTCATGAACATCGGATATCAAACATCAGAGACAGGAATAACAGAGACTCAATCATTCCTTAAATCCTCAAAACCAGAGTCTGGCTTTGAATCCTTACTTACTGATCTTATAGGTGTGATTCGAAATAAATTGCAATTTAGGGCAGTCTACAAAAGCATCTGACAACGATATAGGAGACCACAACTCTTGCAGTCTTCTCCTCATTTTTTTCCCGAAAAATGATGTGGTAAGAAAAGGTTGCGTTTCTTTTGTCTTTCATGTTCATAACAAAATGTATAAATATACATTCACAACTAAATCAGCACAGTAGTTTGAGTTCCACTCTAGTTCTGGAGCAGAACATTATTAGGTAGGCAAAATTTCAGCTGACTGTGGAGTAAGGAGAAGAGGGAAATAACATGAGCTGGAGAAGGAACTCTATTTGTGAAAACACACATTGCTTAGAAAGACTGGGCTCAAGACTTCAAAAGACAAATACAATCTTTAATTTTGGATACTTTCCTTCTAAATAATTAAAAAAAAAATGCATCTGTGCCTGGGGTTAAAACCCACTTGAAAATTAACAGTCAACACAGAGAGTGTGTTTTTTTAAATTGTATCGTCTTGTTTCCATTCCATTAGACAAAAGGCTGAAAGAAAACTGGTAGCATGTTTTGGGTCAAAAGAAACAGCCAAGTGGATGGCATAGTTGCCATTATCTCAGTCAGTTTTCAGGTGAATAAACATGGTAAGCAGTGTATCAACGAACTAGTGGAACCAAAATACGTCACAATAGCCCTAAGTATGTTTACTTAATGAAAAATTCCTAGATAATTTCTATTTCTACCTTCTGCAGAGACCTAAAGAACCTTTAATTCATTAAAAAACTGAGTTTCCTTCAATCCACAGAATACACTATGTATTTCTGTATTGCTGAACAGATTTCATAAAAATGTAAGTGGGATACTCCCAGCAGACCCTGTGTCTCTACCAAAGGTGGAGTCACAGTTATGCTCAACTACCCAGGTAGCAAATACAGAAAGGTTTGTGAATGGCACAACTGAAAAATGTCATATAATATCTGGACAAGGAAACAGACTACAGAGTAGATACTTAAAGACACTGGGAGGTTTCCCTTACACGTTACCCCTAGAAATACAATATCAGGTTTCTCATCTACTGACCAGAGATGACCAGCAAGTCGTGTTCTACTACATGTGTCCTGACAATTTGCCCATGAGCATGATCAAGTTACAGGAACCATGATGAAATGATTAAAAGCTTTCCTCTTTCTCCCCTGTCTTCTCTGCTTTCAAAGAGCTTGTGTTTCTCATGGGACTTATGACCCTAATAGCCATTTCAGCTTTTTCTCAATCTTCCTTTTTCCCTACTACAATGTATCAAGGAGCAACCTATCATCTTCCCCATGATGTTCTGCTCACATGTCAGACTTTCCTTCTAATTTATTCTATCAGGCCTTGTAACCTTTCTTCATTTTTCTTCCCTTATTCCTTTTAATATTTTTATTTTACATTTTACATTAAGTGTCTTACAGCTGTCCAGCCCATCTTTCCATCTCTCAGTGTCATAAGCATTTTTAGAGAGGCAAACTTCAAGCAAAAAGGTCTTTGTCCTCTCCTCCACACTTTGAATCAAGCACATTCAGCTCAAATTTTTCATGACAGTTCTCTCACAGTGACAGCTTATAAAGAGGAACCAGAGTATGAATAATTTGTATTTCTTCGTAGCTAAGTGTTCAGACAAATCACAGATCTAGGTGGACCCACTGATAATAGGTTTGAAAGGACTGGCACAGAAAAGACGGAGGCATAATAATAGGAGTTGCTATGCATCGTGAGCACAATGAAGAAGTCTGAAGAAAAAGAGGATTTATAGAAAAAAAATACCTGAAATGTAAAAATGTCAGCACACAAATCAAATCCCGTGCATTGTTTTTTTATTATTCAGTATTTGTGCTTAAATGCTCTTCTCCATGATTCCACAGGTAAAGCTAAGAATGCCGAGAACATTTGACCACTGCACTCAGAAGCTGATGCTGTACTTCTTTTACAACTTGCCACACATCATGACATCTGCCAATGCAAAACTGCATTCAAAGAGGAATTATTGATCAGATGAGTGTACTTCTCAGCCAGATGTGTTGTCTGACTATTTCAACCACCATTGAACCACTAGTAATTTTATCTTGCTGTTGAATGGCACCCCCATGCAGGTGAGATAGCCACCTGAGTGCAGCAGTAGGGAAAGCTGGGCTGCACCACACCCTGCTCTCACTGGACTCTTGGGTAGTACATGCCTCAGATGAAACAGGTTAGATACATCCACTGCTGCTGGGCTGCAGACAGGGTCCTCGAGGAGGCCTCAAATTCCAAAGCTTTCCTAAAATCTAAAGGGTCATTTAAAACTTAAAACCTGAATTATTTTTCAAAGAAGAATTGAATATCAGGTTGCTATCATTCCTAATGGACAAAATTTAGTTGAACAGAAATTTACAAGAATTTCTGGGGATGATTCTATCCAGATTTGTAGCAAATCCACTCAAGAAACAGAAAGAGAGTAGTTTCAAAACTTTTCTGTTTATGAAAAGATCTGGTTATCATTACATAAAGTAATGCAGGTGATCTTGTAGCTGTTAATTTTTGTTTGTGACTCTTCTGGCTAGAGGAAGAAAAAGAACTTTCCAAAAGAAGTATTATCGAAAAAGATTATTCAGCTTGAGACAAGCAACCAACTTAGAGACTGTGGAAATAACATGTTTGGGAACAAAGAAGTGTTGAAACAATATGCCATTTTAATACTTTCTATATCTTAAAACTGCTATTTTATAGGTCATTCATGAACCACAGGATTTATGAACCTGGTTTACATCATCATTCCACACTTTTACTTCAAAACATCAATTTCAATTTATGCTACATTTATGCTATTTTTTCACTGCAAATAAGTTTTTCTTTCAAATCTAAAAAAAACCTCTACAGCTTTTTTTTTTTAAGAGTTATTAATTGGTATTGTATTATTGAGTGAGTCAAAAATCAGATCAAATCATTGGTCTTTGTAAAGGTGAGTGATTAATGTTAAAACCTTATATTGTTTCTTTTCTGTGGCTACTCTTTTGTCTCAAATGTAACATGTTAATGAATTCCACAAGATGCTTATCCATGTAAAAAAAATTTTGTTGATTTGACTTGTTGAGTCTGCAACAATTTATGCTAATATTATGACATTGCCATATTTTTATGCAAAATTATTTGTACATATCTTAATTCAATTCCATCCCAAATATATTAAGTTACATATTTTTGGTTTTGTTCTTTTCTGCTTAGTTGTTTCTGTCATCTATCACTGCATATAACAAAGATAATTTCTGAGAGTTTTCTTTGGTGATGACACTGCCATTCACTGAAATCATGCTGTTATCTATTTATTGTGATAGTTGCTCTAACTGGTATGCTCTTATCCTGTGGTTCTGCTCACCGCAGCACCTGAATTGGATAATCAATTGGCACAGATGGCAATATGCCCATATGTCACCTTCATAAGCAGTTGTGATCAGCATGGATACACACTCAGACCTAAGTATCAGAAGCATGTAATCTTTCAAGACTTATTGAATAACCACTTTCTTCCCTTTGGTCTTGTTCAAACCCTTAATTGCGCACCCACTTCAAAGGTCAGCAGTATACGGCTCACTTACCCTTTTCAATTACAGTAATAACTACATTTCAAAGAGATCTAGACCGCTATTGTAAACTCTTTTTCTATGGAGGAACCAGATATCCCTAACCTGCGAGCCTAAAACTTACGTAAGCAGAAAAACTTTGAAACAGCAGTTTGCAGTATAGTAGCAACTCTGTTGTAATTTGATATCAACTGAAAATAAATCTTTATAACTTGTGTCTAGCATATTGGTCTCTATGACTTTGAATTCCAACAAAGCATATCACTCTAGTGCCAAAATTTTAATTCTGCAATAGACCCCAGTATTACAGCCTTTGCTTGCCCAGAAGGAAGAAGTAAGGTAAAACAATTTGCAGAGACGATGAGAGAATGGAAGGTCTCATCTCCTTCATTCCTACACATGGATAACCATCCTTCCTTAATTTGTGACACAGCTTTTAGAAGTGCCTTGAATACGCTGAACTCTCTTCCCGCAAGGGTTCAGATGCAATAAGCCCTGACACATCTTGAAAGCGGTATTTAAACAAAATTGTAACTACATTTCATCCTGAGATCTGGGGATATTTTGCATAACCAAGGTCTTATGGATCAAAGCAGGAGTAAAATCCAGCATTTTTTCTGGCTGTTTTTGCATCTCTTTTTCTCTCATTTCAGACAAACAAAAGTCAACACAGGAGCAAACCACCTTACTCCAGTAGGCATTTAAGAATATTTATTCTTAAATATTCTTAAATTTTTTTTTAAAGAGATAGCACTGAAACAAGGAGCAATTCCTTATGGAAGTACAGAGAACAGTGTTCCAACAGTGTGAAAACATCCCCAAGAGACCCATAGACAACCTGTATCAACAGGCTGCTCTGAGGTTGAGGGGCATGTGTGTGTGTTTAATATGAGATTCATAATCTGATGTGTAGGTGTCCTACACTCATGTGACATGTTTTCAGAGGCATGTTTTCTTTCCTATGAACATAATCGCATGGCATTAAGACAGCATACCTGGGAGAAGCTAAAATATATCCATACCATGGGGAAGAAAATAAGAACAAGCAAATACATGGAATATCTAGACTACATGTTGCAAACCCTACAGGATTTAGACAGCACACATTTTTCTCAGAATAAATAGTAACCAGTTGAATCTACTCTTTCACGCTTTCAGATCATTTGAGCTTATAGTTAGGAAACTATTGGAATACGAAGAAACATAGACTAAGCCGCTACCATGTAATAATGAAATATTTTCACAAGTAATATTTTCACATGTATATCTTTTATGCTTCGGAAAAAAAAAACAAAACAAAAAAAAAACAAAACAAAACAAAAAAACCAAACCAAAACAAAAAAACAACAACAAAAAACAAACAAACAAAAAAAAACAAAAAAAAACAAACAAACAAAAAAAAAACAAATAAAAAAAACCAAACAGAAAACACTTCTCTGTAGTACATACATGTTTCCTTCTTACTGTAGCCCTCCCACAAAAACTCTTCTGTGATTCACACTACCTGTCAGAAATTATTTTTCTGCCATGTGCATGAGAATCTGAGCACTGCACCCATCTCAGTATGTTGCTTCACATCAATTTAACTTTTATATATATATATATATATATATATACATGTATGTATATATATATGTGTCTGTATATATATAAATATGTACGTATGTATTCCCTTCTAGAAGGAAAAAAAAGCTTCTTACATAGCAGCAGTAAAACACATGCAAGAACATAAACACAGCACATCAGCAGAAAAGTATGAATGCCTGACACTGGCAGAAAAACTGCAGTGATGCTCACCCACTAATTAGCAGACACACCCAGGGTCATCACAACTTTTTCTGTTTTAGGAAAAGAGGATTTCCTGTTACTTAACCCTTTTCACTAGTTCCATTCTGCATATGAACTCAGAAATAAACATGTATTATGGCTTTCAAACTAATTTACAATGACTGATCCAAGTTAAAGGTCAAACTGTACTAAAAATAACGAACAGTTAGCACATAGTTCATAATTAGATGACTCTGCAAGGGTGTTCCAATGCTTTCCAAGCACAACTGACACAAGTTAAACAATAAAACACCAAAATGTCAAACCTTTTTCTAGGAGTTCCTCTCATAAAAAGAAAAATCAGAAATGCATGTGTATTGGAGCCATCATAAACATATCTGCTAAACATATGCAAATCAAAAATGCCTAACAGTCTTCATAAGTCACTGTCATAGTCTTTGTCATTCAGATTCCTCCTGAGAACTGTATCCTGCCATTAGAGCCCTAGTAGACAATAAATTTTTGCTAGCAGTCAGAGCAAGATTTTCCTGTGACTTCTGGTTATTTTGTGAAATGGGATGGTTCCATCCTTACCTTATTCTGCCCAACCCCTCTGCCTCTTCACTTATGCTTATATATTTTGTTCTCAAGCTCTTTGCAGGAAGGGCTGTCTTTTTAATTATATGTGCTAACAATACTTGGTTCAATGGAGCAATAAGTAATACTGCAGTACAAAATGATAATAAAATACCTTTTCCTTATGGAAGAATTAAATAAACAGTTCTATTCTTTCTGCAACTGCATTTGAGCACAAATAAACAGAGAATCCTGCAGCAAGCTTTAAATATAATGCTCAATCTCTTCAACAGAAACAACAAAACCCACAGAGATGACAGAGAATATGAATTTCAAATTCTAATAGGCACAAATGGACTTTAATATGTTTCTCCAAAGATCTTCCGACTAGTAAAATCACAGGGGAGAAGATTAGAGAGCTAATAGCAAGTCACAGTCATGCATGTATCTGATATGCTTTTAAACTGAACAACAAATCTAAAACAAACAAACAACACACATTCAGAATGTCAAGAACTACTCTTTTTTTCTCTACATTTGTTAGCTACTTAGAAATTCCCTTCTATACTCTTTTTCTTTCCCCTTTGAGGATAGCTTTTTTAGCATCATCCAGACAATCAGAATTTATAACAAAGACTTAAGACATGCAACAGATCAGGACTTAGCCTGGTACTACTAATTGTCATTAGGAAAAATTATCCAGAGACACACAGTGAAAAAACCACCATAATATGGCCTATAGTATCAAAATACTGCACAAAACTTTGGCAGTGAATACAACAATTACAGATGGAAGATATCTAGTTGGAATGTACTGTTCAGGGGGACTATTGATACAAAGCATAATATTTTTGTGGCCTACTTGCTTAAGCAAATCTGAGCAAGCACAGCATGAGTGCAGAAGTGGAGAGGAAGGGAGCTGCAGACATTCCTGACCAACAGAAAGAATCTGGAGGCAAGGCAGATATTGCAGGAGGTTCCTGGGTGTAAAGGAACACTTAGATGATGATTTCTGTGAGTGTTAGGACATAGGTTCTCATTTTGATCAAAGCTGTCATCCCAGAAGTGACATCCTTACAACTCTATTGCTAAACTAGTCTCAGATCATATCCCTACTTTATCCTCTTTTATATTCTACTTGCATCACTTTTCATCAATTTTGACAGAAAACAGTCTCACCTTCCTAAGATGCTGATGGCAATCATTACGACATACAGATATTGGGATACCAGGAGAGAATCCAGTTAATAAGGTTTCATCCTATCTGATGGACATCTGAAAACAGAGAATGAAAATTTTTAACATTTCTCTGAAATTTGAAATGTTCAACCCTCAAAGGCAGTTCTGTTAATTCTGAATGATCAGCCTTCCCAGTCATGAAAAGTAAAGTAGCCTCTAAGTGATTCTGCAAAACCCACTAGTTGCATAAGTAGTAAGGCCTTTGTTAATACCACTTACTGCAGATAATTGTTGCAGTGTCCAGTGATTTCAATTGTTTAGGAAATGAAATACTCTCAGACTATAACTTGTTTTCCTTTGATGGTGAATGACAAAAAATGCGCAAGAACAATATTAATTTTCCAATTTTTCCTGGTGTTCTGAGTAATTTAGAACCCTTCATGACGAAGCTACTCTTTAATACATTTATTCTGGATGACTTGCTATGAATTCAAAAGAAGAAAGCTGAATTAACCAAATTCTTTATGCAGCAATCAACAACAATCTCTACTGCTCAAGTAGAAACTGCATAAAGTATTGACATTAGACTAAACAAATCACTCTACCTTCCTTGTAAAATAATTGCAAACTCAATAGCTAAGTTTCTTCTAGTCATCAATATTTTACATATATTGCACTTGCTTCTCTGTTGGTCTGCAATATAAGCTGCGTATAAAAGGGACTAACCAAGTTTTTTAAAACAGTACCTGTTCCATTAAAACAAATCTAATTCTAAGTATTTACATTTCCTATGTCTTTGTTTAGACTATTCACCTGAAGGAAAGATCTGAACAAGAAGGCAAATTAAAAAAAAAAAAAAACCACCTGCTTTCTATTCCTGGTATCCTAGAGTTACTTTTCTGCCTTTCTTGTGGGAACAATGAAACAATATAAAACAATTATTTTGCTAACAGCAAGAGGAGTGGTTTTAAGAAGGAGTCTCCAAAGAGCAGAAATGCAAACAATTACACAAGATGTAAGGCAATGGAAAGTCAGATCCTGTTCTGTTTAGGTTTTTCTCCTGGAAGTTACAGAAATGTTAACAGAAGCACAGGGTAAGAGGATAAAGATTCAGATTTCAGTATGGAGTAACTCTGTTTTGCTCTCTACCCTAAAAGAGTTAGCAAAAAAAATTTAGATTTTTTTTATATATATATATTAAAATACTTGCATGATAGTATTAGTAACTTCCAGGAATATTTGTGGAATTTATATTTCAGTGAAACTAAATGCAATCCAAACCAGCTTCCTTTGCTTCTTTCTCCATTTTAATGTCTTGCAAAAGCCTTCTTTCCCCTCTGACACTTAAAAAGTTTGAAACTCATACTTTCCAGAAGGAGAAATTTGGTGCAGTAAAAATGAACAGTACAGAGCACTATGTATTTGAATGCATAAGCACACACATAAATATATTTCTCTCTCCTCCCTGCTAAGTGCTGTGGATAGAGAAAACTAGAAAAATCTTTTACCCTCTTTTACCCTCAGTCTAACGTACTTCTCTGTATAACCATGGTCCACATAAATGTACATAATAAAAACACATAATGTGAATTTATGTATACTGAAAGTACAGACGGAAAACAGTAGGTTGAGAAATATAATATAGTGTTCATAAACAGTGTTTTTGTTTGTCATATGCACCCAGCAAATGAGAGTAAGAAACAGGAAAAGCAATAAAAGGGCAGCTCTACAGTTGAAAGACACAATTCCTAGACTACTTGAAGTATCCTCTCACCCAGCCCTTGTAATGTCAAGCTTAATGCATTCTGCTTCCTTTCAACCTCTTAGCAACGTACGAAGGCATATGAGCAGCTTCAGAGGTAATTGGTACCGAAGCACACCTCTCCCTGGCACCCCAATTACCAGTGCTGAGCTGGATGTTCAAAGGGAAGGTGCCCTCTATGCATCATACCATCAATGCTATTCAGAGCAAGTGGATTGTTTTGATTACACAGGGTGTCCGAATTGGGAACATAAACCACCTGGAATTTTGGAAATTATAACTAATTGGCCTGAAGGTTGGAACTTCAGTCTGGCAGATGAAGAAGAAGAAGAACCACTGAGTCAAGCTGAAGAAGCTCCGCCATATAATCAGCTGCCAGACGAAGGGACGCACTATACTCTTTTCACCGATGGTTTCTGCCACATTGTAGGGAGGAGCTGGCAGTGGAAAGCAGCTGTTTGGAGTCCCACCTGACAAGTGGTGGAAGCCACTGAAGGTGAAGGCAAATCGAGTCAGTTTGCGGAACTCAAAGCTGTCCAATTGGCCCTAGATGTCGCAGAGAGAGAAAGATGGCCAAGGCTCTATCTGTACACCGATTCGTGGATGATAGCCAAAGCCCTGTGGGGATGGCTAGATCGGTGGAAAAAGACGAATTGGAGGTGTAGAGGAAAACCCATCTGGGCTGCTGATCTGTGGCAAGACATCGCTGCCAGAGTGAAGAAATTGAATGTGAGAATCCACCATGTAGATGCCCATGTGCCCAAGAAACGAGCTGATGAAGAACATGATAACAACAGACAGGCAGACCGAGCTGCACAGATCAAGGTGTCACAAGCAGATCTAGACTGGCAGCAGAAGGGAGAGCTGTTTCTAGCTCGATGGGCCCATGATGCTTCAGGTCATCAGGGCCGAGACACCACCTATAGATGGACACGAGACTGAGGGGTGGATTTAACTATGGATACTATTTCTCAAGTTATCCATGACTGTGAAACCTGTGGTGCTATTAAGCAGGCAAAAAGGTTGAAGCCCCTATGGTATGGTGGGTGCTGGGAGAAATATAAATATAGGGAGGCCTGACAGGTTGATTACATCACATTGCCACAGACCCGCCAAGGTAAATGCTATGTGTTTACTATGGTAGAAGCAACCACGGGATGGTTAGAGACATATTCGGTACCACATGCAACAGCCTGAAATACCATTCTGGGTCTCGAGAAGCAGGTCCTGTGGAGACATGGCACTACAGAACGTATTGAGTCAGACAATGGGATTCATTTCAAGAATAGTCTAGTGGCCACTTGGGCATGGGAGGATGGTATTGAATGGGTATGTCACATTCCATATCATACACCTGCTGCTGGGAAAGTTGAAAAGTGTAATGGACTGTTAAAGACAACTCGGAAGGCACTAGGTAGGGAAACTTTTAAAAACTGGGATAAGCACTTAGCCAAGGCCACCTGGCTAGTTAACACTAGAGACTCTGTCAATCGAGCTAGTCCTGCCCAAGCAGAATCCCTCCACATTGTAGATGGAGACAAAGTTCCAGCGATCCATCTAAGAGGTATGTTAGGTAAGGTTGTTTGGGTCATTCCTCCCTCAGGCCAAGACAAACCCATTCGTGGGATTGTTTTCGCACAAGGGCCTGGAAATACCTGGTGAGTAATGAGGAAGAATGGAAAGATCCAATGTGTGCCTAAAGGAAACTTAACCTTGCAGAAGACCTAATTACGTGCTTTGAGCTGTGTTTTGCAGGAAACCAGAAACCAGATGAAAAAGACTTGAACAAAGTTGATACCAGTATCCAAGGATGTCCGATGATGAGGCAGCCCAGACCAGCGAACCAGTCCTAAACCCGGAACTGTGACTGTAACCAAGGAGGCAAAGGATCTGAACTGAACCGATGTTAATACTTCAACGACAGACAACAGGACTATATATATATATATATATATATATATATATATATATATATATACACACGAGATATAAGTGTTACATAAAAAAATTATATAGAATAAGGGGTTGAGAATGTAGTTTGGATTTTTTTAGACCTTCCTTAGCAATGGGGTCAGAAATCTAAGGAAGTATTCCATATCATCCTTTAGCGTAACGCAACATATAAAAAGGCGTAGATAAGAGAGTTCGCTCTCTTCGCTCTTCCAGTGGCTGAAAGTGACAGTTCTCTCCACAGACAATCTTTGCTAGCATAGGCCAAGGCCTACCTGCTTAGACCTACCGTTATCTCCAGTCCCTTCAGGAGGAGTGGGGAGTTGGTTGGTGTTTCGCGCTGTTCTGCTGTCTCATTCAAGGAAGTATTTAATTTGTTTTTTATTTGTTTGTTCTCTAGCTCTCTGTTAGAGGTGTATATTTGAAGGGTATTTGGGTTTTTTTGGGTTTTTTAATTTCTGTTTCCCCTTCCCTTTTCCCTTTTTTTTCCCCTCGGGAGCTGTCTATTCAAATTGTATATATAATTGTAAATATATGTAAATATATTTTTTTATATAATCTCATTTTTGTTCCGACTTCCTTCGGTTTTTCTGTGGTTTGTTTTTTTTCCCTCACTTGAGAGAGCAGGAGGGGGAAGGAGACAGCTTGGACTTGGCAAGAGAGCCAGGCCAAATTGACACATGCAGTCTATTGGGAAGAACTTTATTTCATTTTTATACAATGATTAGACTTGCCCTTGTTAGTATTTATAACATACACAGTAATCTCAGGTCATTGTGAATGACTCAAAGTTTCTCTTTTTTTCTGTTACTTTCAAAGAAACGAGAGCTGCATCATCCAGCAAAGACCAGATATGAAAAGAATTTCACAATCTGGCTAAATGTCTGCTGGATAATATCTTGCCACCACTCCAAACATCTCTCTCCTATTTCTTCTTTCACTAGCTTTTTATTGCTGAACATAATGCCATGTGGTCTGGAATATTCCTTTGGTCAGTTGGGATGAGCTGTTCCAGGTGTATCCCCTCACAACTTCTTGTGTAACCTCAGTCCAGTTGTTTTCAAAGCATTTTGAAAAACATAAAAGTCCTTAATGCTGTGTAATAATTGCTCAGCAATAGTTAAAACATCCCTGAGTTATCAACATTGTTTCCAGCACAAATCCAAAACACAGCCCAACACTAGCTACCATGAAGAAAAATTAACCACCTATCCCAGTCAGAACCAGTACCTGGCAAGAATTGCAGGAAACCATAGTATTTTGCATTCATTTATATAGTTGTAAAGAACAAAAAAAAGCAAAGACTTGGTATTGGTGCCCAAAGAAATCTTCAGGTATACATAGACAAAAGTGACCTCTAATGGGACATCTCCCATTGTTGCATATTGGGGATTTAACACAAGGAAAGAGATTATTAAGGAAAGAGGGAAAGGTGTTGTTTTGTATGACTATACAATATATTAACATGGCACTTGCATTAATAAACTGTGGTGAAACTGGATATCAGATGTGTCTGTTGTACTGAGAAATTTTTTTGGGGGGAAAAAAGGAAAAATAGTAATGAGATCAAATGCAATGCAGAATAATAATACATGCTTGTATGATCAAATGTTAAATATCTTAACCTGATATTCCTGTTTGATGAAGAATTATTTGATTAGAGGGAGTTGACTAGAGGAGTTACTTGCTCTGGAACCAAAATTAGCTTTGATAATGTCAGTATGAGTGAATACTTCTAACAACTCTTTCTGATGAAACAGTACAGAAAGATTTCATCAGTATGGGAGATAATGGGATGTCTGCTTGCCCAATACATTAACTTTCAGAGCACACTAAATACATGAATTAACAGAAACCATACAAAATTATACACACTGGAATGGATTAGAAAAGTTTCTGTTAGCTGTATCAACTTACAGAACACAGACTTGAGAAAAGCAAATGAAATTTTTATTCATATCAAATGAAGTGTTAGGGTAATACTAAAAAATATTTGCACAATGGTAGAAAGCGTTAATAAGATACATCAGAAATTTAAAATTCTGGCCATCAGTGAATGTTATTTCACACTAGAGTCTGAAGACGATAGGAAGACCCTGCTCAGGGAAGCAGAAAACTCTCAGAGAAGTAGAAGCTTGGTGGTTAAAACAGCTTCTGATGGAGTTGTCCCTTTTAAGTCACCTAGCCAACACTGCAACCATCAGATTAGATGGCAGAAATAATATGACAAGGCATCAGTCATGCTCTCTACAAATGCTTCATTCGTCCACCCCTTCTTCTGGGCTGTAATCTCTGACTGGACCAAATCCCGCAGGATCATCAGCCACAGTCTGTTTAGCCACAGATGTGCAGAAGCTATGGGCAAAACATGTAAGAGTGAACAAGAGTGACTCAAAATAACATTTCTCTGTTGCACCATAATAAGACATAAAATAGAGTTTGCTTGTTTTCATCTTCTAGAGAGAGACAACAAAAGTGAAGACTAAGGGTCCTGTTGAGGTTTATGCATTTGTGTTCCTCCTGTCCGTCAGTGCTATCAAAAGAACATCTTTCTTATCAGTTCCCATAGTCAAATTTGACACTCTCTGAACACTTACCATCCTCCTTATGATGCATCATATACTTTTAAAGCTGAATAACAGGGTCTTCTTTGATTCCTCACAAGTTCTGACACTCACGTAGGAGGGTGGATTTCACAAGCAAACTAGAGAAAGCTGACACAAAAATTGTTAAAGGAAAAGAACTAGATCTCCTGTATCATTGAAAATCACAGTGCGAGCCTTCCTAATACATTTTATATTTCATGGATTACATGGATTGTTCCCCTTTTCTGAAGCCTGAGCTGAATAGCAAACACTCAAATGTTTTTCTGCTCTGAAAAATACATTTTCCCAGCTCCTTCTGATCTACGTTGTTTCCTGCATATACAAATTTAAACTAATAAAATGAAATTAACATTGGTTTCTTTAATTTCTGCTCTAAATACATTTTTACTTCTATTTTATATGATCATATGATTTTACTTCTCTTATGCATGATAGAGAGAAGAGAGCACTGGGAGAGAGAGCACAAATGTATTGGGTCTGACCTGTTATCAGAACAGTTCACAGGGATCGCACAGTGGAGACAATTCTGTGCACCCCAGTAAACAAAGAAAGAGTAAAGGCAATGCAGTCACCTATGTATCTTTAATCAAATTCAAATTGGAATGGTTCAGGAAAAAAAGATTCTGGGATTATTATCTTTGCAAATTCATTAAAGAAGATTTATGTTTGAGCATGAATGGAAAGAACATGGATGGAGAGAATAAGGTAGTACATTTTTATTTACCCCAGCATTCTAAGCACTAACAGACAATGCACTCAGCTAACTAAAAAAATTACAGAAAGAACACTAAATGTTGTCTGTATCACCTGTGATGTGCCTTTTGAATGGAAATGTCACACACATATTATTCTGTATCTACTATGTTTCATTTTGTGGATGATTTTTCTTTCCTTCTGTTACTTGCACAAAGCAGTGTAGAGGAGTAAGTTTCTGGGGAAAACAAAAAAATGGCTAAGTAGGTCAGCTACTCATAGAAGTCTCAAAATGAGTTCTCAAGTAGACCTTAAATTCCCAGAGGACTGAGTCTTACATCTTCACTAGCTTTGGCACAAAACTGTTCAGAAAAGAGCAAGATGTTCAGAAAACTCACAAGCTGTACCAATCTGCTGGACCACCTCCTGGAATGAGCACTGCCCCACTTGAAGTCTGAGAGACACCTCAATCAGCTAGTAAACTTGTACTCAGACTATATCAACTTCTAAATAGTCAAGTATCTTTTTGTCAAATGTGTGCTTTCTATCCCATGATAGTAAAATTCTATTCCCCAAATCTCACATCTGCTGCCCACATCACATTCAGTATGAATAATTATACCTTGAGGCTCTCTATTTCTGTGGTGTCAGAGGTGCTTAAAGAATTTAAGCTGGAAGGACTTCATGGACACTAAGGTTCGTGCAATCATCTCTTTTCTGCGGAAGGTCCACAGGAGTTACAATCCCATTATAACTTTGAGGAAAGTGTAAGCTTTGAACTTCCAGTTGCTCCTGAGGGGTGGGTCTGAGCACAGCCCAGGTATTGCCCAGGGATGGGGACTACACACCCTCTGTGAGGAGCAGATGCTCTGAGAAGGCATGAAAGCAAAAATGGAAGTATCCTTGCAATATATCCTCATTCAAAGGAAGCATACATTTCTACTTAATGCAATTTTGTCTCTCAGTGCTCTCTTTCTAGGCCCAGCTAATGATGGTTGTGACCCCTGTATTGATCCAGTTGGGTTTGCTGTAGCTGCTTACAGACAACACATCTTTTGTTTTCTTCCCTTCAGCTCTTCTCCCATACCGTTAGAGTTTCTCAGGCAGAACTAATATGTGCAAGGTCACTCCTTTCCTTCGTATTTTCCCTTCGTGACTGGAAAAAGCATAATCTACATGCTACTTACCCTGGCCAATATTTTCAACAGGAGACTTACACTTTTTAGTGGCTCAGTTTGTTCACCTTTGTCACTGTGTGTCAGCAGTTGTCTCATTTATGATTTGTAGGCTCTGCCCTCACATGTGCTCTATTACGTATATATAGTTTCAGGTTGTGCATATGTGTCTAATGTGTATATGAACATATAGAGTGGGTGTATATAAATGTAAAGATTTGTACATGTAAGAGGGTGTATGTATAATATAAAAAATATCAGACCTACACTGAAAGTAGCTTTTTCTCAAGAGAACATCATGGCAGAGTGAGGCGAGGAAAGGAACCTTCCTTCTCAGTACAGTAACAGGACAGTCAGAACTGTGACTGACTGCAATGCCTGACACAAACCATCCTTTGTTATCTCCAGCTTTCTCTCTGTGTGAAGGCCAAGCACTGGAAGAATCATTACAACTTGTTGCAGGACACAGTATTTACGAGATACCTATTTTTTTTATGGAACCAGTCAGCACGAATCTGGTCAGTGACAATCAAGAGTGTCATTACACAAGTCAATATAATTCTTATTTAATTGGCAAATGCAAATCTATTCAAGTGTTTTTCTTCTCTTTATTTCCCAGCCAAGGTTCTGTCTTGCAATGTACATGCATAAACAAGCACAATCAAGCCTGCTCAGTGTTACCCAACATAGAGGACTCAAGAAAAAAATGTGCTGTTTGAGATGCCCAGCTCTGCCATAATATCTGTTTTCCATTTAGGGCAGGCTAGTCTTCTGAGGACTTTCAGTGTATACTCTTCTTTCTTATATGAAAAGAAAGGTGTCCTAGTTAGGACAGCTGAGACCAGTTCATCACTGGATGGGTGTAACCCAAAACTGTGTATTCTATAGCCTTCCATGACATTTCCCAGAAACTGTTATCAATGAACCATTTACACTACCTGCACATAGAGCCTGACTCCTCAGGCTATAAGCTAAGTGCTAAGAGGCCTACTGAGATAGGAGTTGCTCTTGTCCTCACACCCATTAAGGAACCCCCCACCCTGAGGGAAGTACTGAGCATTCCTGCCTGAACTGGAGGATATACAATCTTGGAGTCTTGAGACCTTTTTAACCACTCATGGGATCCAGAGGAAGACTACAGATCACTGCTCTGAACCAGACTGCAGACCACTATTCTCTATGGGACTGCAACCACTACTTTTCAACCAGACTGCAATCACCACTCTTGACCAGACTGCAACAGCACTCTCACCAACAGGTTTTCCCCTCTCCTTTTCCTTTGGACTCAGGGGGCCCAATGAACAGCACTCTGTTCATGCCCCAGGGTGCTGGGTTATATATTTGGGTTTTGTGGGTTAAAACCAATTGTTTGTCTGTATAATTGTACTTATTGTATTATTTTATGAAATTGTTATTCTGACTTACAATCTTTCTTTTGAGTTGAGTTCATTTCCCCTGCTGGTTTACCTTTAAACCAGCACAAAAGGTTATGGAGATATTCAAAAGTCTTGTGAACACAGTTCTGGGTAATGTACCCTAGGGGAGCAGAGAGGTTGGGGTCTTACAACCTTACCCATTCTGTGATTCTGTGAAATGATTTCACATTTTAAAGTAAAAAAAAAATAGTTGGGATACAGAAAGCTTACTTTCAATTCAGATACACAGACAAGTTATAACTCAGGACCCAAATTTCAAAAAGTGATGTGTTTTTTTTCTTTTGTTTGTTTGTTTGTTTTCTGTAGGAGAGTGTATAACTAACATTCAGAATCAACAATTTCTGTGTGATGACAAAGAAGGCTAAATTTTCAGCATTCTGAATCTTCTTAGGAACTAGTAGTGCTATATAAAGATTTTTCACTAGGAATTGCTATGGAAAAGATGGGTAGTTCTGGCTTGACAAGTCTGTAATCTTGATACAGAATGTTGTTTAAAACGTTACCGAACTAAAAGCTGTAATGGGAAGCAGGTTGGAAAAGTATTATCCATAAACTCTATCTGAAACAATCTAGCCTTTCATTCTCAAGACATCTACCTAAATGCCATGCTTTCACATCACATAACTGGATACTTTTATTGACTAGAAAGCTGTTGTGTTGGGGAAAACATACTGTTTTATTGATTTCCAACAACATTTCTTCATAATTAAAATCACAGCGTGGCTGTGCTTCATTCAATACAATAAGGTTTAAAAATTCCTGTTTGGTAGAATTAAACACTAAACTAGTTGACTATTTTTTCTTATTACATTAGTTGAGGCTAGGTGTATCTGTTGGACAGGTTTCATCTTCACATGTAAATAACTTTAAAAAAAAACCCTACAAATTAAATCCAAATGTATATCTACCTATGTACCTGTGTTTGAATCTCCATCATAGCACTAGCATCTGAGTAGGTCAGGTCTTTTTTCTTTATGAGAAAGTAAATATCCCTCCCACTCACAGATGGCATACACCACTGAGGAACTAGGTGATGCACAAGTTACTCATTAATCACAGTCAAGGTACTTGCTTTAGAAAAGAAACACCTGAATGAAATGTAGTGGCTTTTGATACAGAGGAGATCAAATTATATCTGATGTGACCTTGTATTTTATGACCCTATTCATTTTTAAGCATGATCTGCTGCACATCTCCTGTGTAGCAAAAATTTAGTGATTTTCTTCCACAACTCATAAGAACAAAGTTTTTCTAATTCTATAATACCTTAAAATCAGATTTTTACTCAGAAAGTCATGTATTTTTTTAATCTTATTTATCTTTAAAATTTAGCTTAATCTAATATGAAACTACAGCTGCTACTTTGTGTTAGTGTTATTACACACTCATTGAGTAGAGGATGAATTTATGGTTTTCATCTTCCTTTAACTGTGTGTTGGTATACCATATCTTTCTAAGTTTTTATTAAAACTCCTGAATTCACACATTTCCTTAGGAGAAAATACCATTAAAACTTTGCAATCAAATTAGTGACATGTTCCTTTACTCCAGTTTGAGATAGTTTAAATATAAGGGACACACTTTGAAAAGAGGCAGTGTGGAAAGGAAGGGAAATTACAAAATGTCAAGAGAGATGGGGTACAGTGCAATAAATATTTGATGTAATTTATAACGGAAATAAACTATAAGAAGAGAAAAAACTGTAATTAAGCAAGTTCAAGGAACAAAAGTCTTTCAAGGCATGTTCAGATAGGATCTCTCTTGGAAAATTCTTTCCCATAATCTGTGAGAGTATTCAGAGGAAGACTGCAGTTGCTCCTTCTTATAGGCACCCTTATGAACAGAAAAAAAACAGAATAGTGGACTCAATATGATAATTCCTGCATTATCAAGTGTAATAGGATGTTTTCATCATCCTATTCCTTGTCCTGGGGAGGATGTGCCCATGAACACTGAAAAGGTCATGTCAGGATCTTTCGGTGAATCTGTGCTGTGTCAGAAGTCCTACAAAAGTATGTGACAGACAGGCAGAGAATTTGTGTGTTGAACTTTGCCAATTATGATGACCTGTTTCTTTGTCTTCTACAGACTTGTATGTCTAGTCTCCTGCTTAAATTGTAAGCCCTTTGAAATAGCAGCATTTTTTGGTCTGTGCTTGTGCAGCACCAAGCAATAAGAGACACTGGTTTCTGACTAGGGGTTCTAAAAGTATGAAAATTGTGGTAATTAACATGACAAGGAATGTCAGAAATGGATTATTAAATGTGTAAAAGAGTTTTATTTGGGATTTACAGTTGTGTGGATTTGCAGTTTCAAAACATGTAATATTCACTGAACCGAGGGTAAGAAGAAGATGAGCAGCTTTCTACACAATACATATGCATTAGCAAAACTGAACTTACTTAAGGAACTTCTATTACAGAAAAGGTACTGAATCTTTCTTCAATTAAAGAGTTTTATGTACTTTAACTCTTTGACTAGGAAAACACTTGAATACAAGGAACTAAAAATTTTCATTGAATATTATTCCAGAATCAAAGCTGATTCAATTTCTTTTATATCCCTTGCTCCATTGAGTCCGAAGTCCTCTAAAAATAAGAGCTGAGAATGTAGCTTCAAGCATACTCCAAGCCTTTCACGTAGAATTTTACTGAAACAGAAAGACTACTGTCAAACCAGCTGTTCTGCACAATGCTGAGCTATCATGATTTGGATACTGTTCATACACGTATTTTGTTGTGTTTATGCGGCACTGTGAAAGGTACCTAATGGAATAAAATATGCCAAAAAGCCTGGGTCGCTTTTAATAAAAATTAAGTTATTAGGGTGAAAGGTTGCTTTAACAATATCAAACATTCATTCAGCTTCCAATTACTCACTTCAGAACTTGCTGCAGTCAAAAGAATAGCAGACAAAAATGCTGCTAGATGTTACTTCTTTCAGATTCTATTAAAACTGTAATAATCTACTTCCATTATACATTTTCCCGTATATTTCAATCAACATGTCACTTAGCTGTTGCTCCTGAAGTGCACTTAATATTTTCATTAAAATCAACAGAACCAAGAAATGACAAGGGTGCAGGTGGATGCAAGCAATTAAACTTCTTCTATATGTGTTGTTAACCAGCAGTTGGAGAAAGAAGCTTCATTCAACACCTGTCCCTTTCACTTTAAATGACAGCTAACAGAAACCCACTTAGCCAGCTTTTGTCTACTTACTTTGCTGACAGATGATGTGAAGAAGTAGGCAGTTATAGGGACAGTAATTCAGAATTAATTTTCCCTTCAAAAGAGTGATGTGGACAACTGAGTGCAGTAATGGTACCTGCTCAGAATTCAGGGGGTAAACAAGATAATTTGAGATGATGGGACAGAAATAAAAGCTCTTTAAAGGTTTTCTCCTCACATGGCTGTCAAAGACACACTCACCAGCACTTTTCATTTGCCTCAAATCAAAATCAGAAGAGTTAATCATTGAAGCATTAGCCTGATGTACTTGCGTGTGTGGTCAGATTGTAAAGGAAGCAAATTAAATAAAAGATAGAGGGTTGCAGCCCACCTCAATATTAAAACTATGTGATGGTAAAAGGTAGAACCTAAGCCACTCAGCAATTTATTGATACAATTTATTAATCATATTTTCAGATCATGCTACAAATTAAAGGGAGCTGCTGGCTGCACACAAGCTGCATATTTGCAGTAAAAGGAAGTCATTGTATGTTTAATCATCCAGCAAAAATTTTTTTATCCTGTCACTTGTGCGGCACTAACTGGAGTAGACCTCATTCGCAGGAAGAAAACCTAATGTAAAAAGCACCTCTGCTTATAGAGGAACCACAAGCAGTGATTCATTCTTTAAGTGTGTACAGGTTTTTGTGGAAACTAAAAGCTGCAGGTCTACATCCACTGCTCATCCAGATGTGCTGTTAAGGTTACCTACACACATCTCCACAAAGACTCAAGGCACAATCCAGAAGCTTTCAAGCAAATTGAGTATAAGGATAGGTTTGCCTGGATATTTCCTCTCAGTGTACTTGGAGCACCTACGTAGACATGAACATTTCAAGACAACTGTCAAAAAGAAAGGGAACCTTCTCAGCACTTTTTGTTCTTGCAGAGGGAGTTAATTTGAGGTCTTTTAAAAGAAAGACCTTCAAAGCAGTGTAGACACCTCTCTATTACTACAGGCTAACAAACTTGGAACTGGATATACCTATTGATCTGTGGCTCTCTAACTCCTGGATGTAGTGCTAGAGGGAGTTAATGGGACTATGGATAGGACAGCTGCCAGACTAGGCTGCATTTGGAGTCTGATACATCATAACCCTTCTTTCATTTCTCTCTGACATCAAATCCTACTGTGTAATCCAGTCTCATTATTATTAGTTGACTATTTTTGTCCTCTCGCATTTTACTCTGCACTCTAAAAGCTGAAGCCTACAAAATATATGGAGGTATTTCAGACCTCTGACGCCCACTCAAGGTACCCGCCCGCCCGCTGGAACCTCCCCGTGGCGCCGAGCCACCCCCAGTCCCGCGGCAGGGCCGCCCCCTTCCCAGGCACCCTGGGCACGGGGCAGTCCCCAGCTGTCCCCAGCCCCAGGTGTGGAAAGGAGTGAGAGAGGGGAGCCTCACCAGCGTGGACTGTGCCCTCGTGGGAGATGAGAAGGAGACTGTAGGAGCACACAAAGGAGAAGGACAACTCTAAACTCGTTTTAGCCCTGTAAGGCCATCCATCTAAGAGAAGGTCACTCTAAACAAACCTACATCCTGAGGACCTCGCTGCCACCGTCCAAGCTCGCTCGGCCCTGGCAGATGAACCTTAGGATTAAGGGGTGGGTTCAGTTCAGCGTGTACTGTGTCTCACCTAAAAAATCCACTGTGCAGGCTTGAAGGTCTTACCCACATTTGCAAAGGCAGGTGAGGGTTGAAACAGCCATCTTCTATGAATGCAGTCACAGAAAGATCAAAAGACAAAGGCATATACACCTGCCTCCAAAGATGCACCCAAATTAATGCTAGCGTGCTGGAACATCAGAACCATGCTTGATTCTGCAGATAGCGGTCATCCTGAACGTCATTCTGCCCTAATTGCCCATGAACTGGCACATCTCAGCATCAACATAGCTGCTCTCAGTGAAGTCCGTCTCCATGAGGAAGGCAGCCTCAGAGAACACAGTGCCAGTTACACACTCTTTGGTCAGGTAAACCAAGAACCGAAAGGCATCTCTCAGGAGTTGGCTTCATGATCAAAAACTCTATTGTTCCTAAACTCGAAAATCTGCCAACAGGTCATTCTGACCGCATTATCTCCCTACGCCTTCCACTATACAACACGTTGCACTAAGCAACTAAGCACTTCCACTAAGCAACACGTTGTCCTCTTTAGTATATATGCCCCAACTCTCCAAGCTGATCCTGCTGAAAAAGATAAATTTTACACTGACCTGCGCCACCTTACCCAAAAGGTTCCTGCAGATGATAAGATCATTATCCTTGGTGATTTCAACGCCAGAGTAAGAAAGAATTTTGAAGCATGGAAAGGAATATTAGGCAAGCATGGTGTTGGAAACTGCAATGATAATGGTCGACTTCTGCTAGAATTCTGTGCGGAGCAACAGCTCACCATCATTAATACTATCTTTCAACAGAAAAATAGTCTGAAAACAACATGGATGCATCCCAGATCTAAGCATTGGCACCTCATCGATTATGTCTTGGTGTGATGGAGAGATGTTCGCGATGTCCACCATACCCACGTGATGCCCAGTGCAGAATGCCAAACAGACCATCAACTGGTGCACTGTAAACTCAATCTTAAATTCAAACCTAAAAAGGGCAGTATCCCAAGGGGAAGATTTCAAGTTAACAATCTCCAATCAGCCACAGTGAGAAACAAATTCCAGGCTAACCTTTAAAGTAGGCTCGATAACCATTCCACACATTCTACAGATACCTCTCCTGTAACACTTTGGCTTCATACTAAAAACAGCATCCTGCAGTCCTCTGAAGAAACCTTAAGGTTCTCCCTCAAGAAGAACAAGGACTGGTTTGATGAAAACAAGCAAGAGATCCAGGAATTGTTGAGGAAGAAGAAAACTGCTCACCAAGCACACCTTGCACTGCCATCCTGTCACACAAGAAAAGCTGCCTTTCGTCTTGCATGCAGCAAGCTCCAACAGAAACTCCATGACATCCAGAACAAGTGGTGGATCAACCTAGCTGAGAAAACTCAATTATGTGCAGATCTGGGAGATCACAGAGGATTCTATGAGGCCTTGAAAACAGTATATGGGCCTACATACCAAGTCCAAAGCCTGATGGTCAAACGCTTCTGACAGATAAAGCCTCCATTCTGAATCGATGGTCTGAACACTTTCAGACTCTCTTCAGTACCAGCCATGTAGTTCAAGACTCAGTTATTCAGTCGATCACACAACTACCGGTGAAGAATGAATTGGATATTGTCCCCACTTTGGGAGAAAACCTTAAAGCCATTCAGCAGGTGAAAATCGGCAAGGCAGTTGGGGTTGATGGAATTCCACCTGAATTCTGGAAACATGGGGGCCTTGCAATCCATGCTAACTTTCACGAGTTTGTGGTGCGCTGTTGGGAACTAGGTGAACTGCCATCAGACCTTCATGACGCAGTCATCATCACTTTGTATAAGAAGAAAGGAATTAAATCAGACTGTTCAAATTACCGTGGTATTACTCTGCTCTCCATTGCTGGCAAAATCCTGGCAAGAATACTCTTGAACAGACTAATACCCACTATAGCAGAAGGAATTCTACCTGAAAGCCAATGTGGTTTCAGAGCCAACAGGAGTACCACAGACATGGTATTTGTTCTCAGACAACTGCAAGAGAAGTGTAGGGAACAGAACAAAGGTCTCTATGCAAGCTTTGTCGACCTCACCAAGGCTTTCGATACTGTGAGGAGAAAAGGTCTATGGCAGATTTTGGAACGTTTAGGTTGTCCCCCCAAGTTCCTTAAAATGATCATCTCACTCCATGAGGATCAACACAGCCAAGTCAGATATGGCAACACACTTTCAGAGTCCTTTCTAATAACTAATGGTGTGAAACAGGACTGCATTCTCACACCAACTCTATTCACAGTCTTTTTCAGCATGATGCTCCAAAGGGCCACAGCAGACCTCAATGATCAGGACGGTATCTACATTCGATATCGTACTGATGGAAGCCTTTTCAACCTGAGGCGACTGAAGGCCCACACCAAGACCTTAAACCATCTTGTCCGGGAGCTGCTTTATGCTGATGACACCGCTCTTGTTGCCCACACAGAAGCAGCTCTGCAGCGTTTAACATCCTGCTTCGTATATAGTGCCTTCAGAAAGCTTCATAAAACAGTTTGGCGAAATAAACATTTGAAGAAAAGTACAAAGATCAGTGTTTACAGAGCCATAGTGCTGTCTACTCTCTTATATGGATCTGAATCATGGGTCATCTACCGCCACCACCTGCGACTCCTAGAACACTTCCATCAACACTGCCTCCATAAAATCCTAAACATCCGCTGGTCAGATTATGTGACCAATACATCTGTTCTAGAACAAGCAGCAGTTACGAGTATTGAGGCCATGTTGCTGAGAACACAGCTGTGTTGGGCAGGACACGTCTCCAGGATGAAGGACCACCGCCTCCCTAAGATCTTGCTTTATGGTGAACTTGCCACCAGCTGCTGCATGAGAGGAGCCCCGAAGAGAAGATACAAGGACTCCCTGAAACAACATCTCAGCCTTGGCCATATTGATCAACATAACCGGTCTACTCTGGCCTCCAATCAGGAGGTCTGGAGACACACTATCTATAACGCTGCTGATGCTTTTGAGAACACACGCAGGATCACTCTTGAGGAGAAAAGACAATGCAGAAAGAATCGTGTCTTGCGGAATATACCACCTATTGCTGCGCCTTCTGCAACCGGACATGCCTGTCTTGTATAGGCCTTTTTAGCCACCAGTGTGCTTCTAACAAACGTTAGTAGTGCCCTTCCCAAATCTTCGTTCACAAAGCCTAGCCATGATGATTTCAGACCTAAGTAATATTTACTGTGACTGCTTTCAGAAAGCCCAAGAGAAGGAATGGACTAATCTTCAATACACTCCATGATTCAGTCATGTTCATCTTTTAACCTGAGACTTATATACTTCTGGGACTCAGACTCTTGTATCAGAATATTAAAGGGGAGTCCAGGCTCAGGTTCCTCACAAAACACAGCTGCTTTTCCAGGGAAAACTACCTGCTCTTCAGGTTTGAAGTAAAGTGTAGTGCTGATGAGTTGCCAGAGTGGGAAAGTTTGCACATGTGGAAGCCGGGCAGAGTTCACAGCCAAGCTTCTGTCTTTCATGCCTCACTAACCCGTATGCCCAGAAGCTTGGGAGTACCTAGAACGGGCAGTCAATGGGCTCCAACCACAGATCCCTAGAGCTGCAGCAGGGCTGAACCTCATCAGCCCAGCTGAGCAGTGGCTTTCAGCAGCTGCAATGTTAAGTCCATTCCTCTTGTGTGTCAGACACTGTGCTCATGGGTTGGGCTTCATGACAATGCAGCACTCAGTCTCAGGAGGGTGTCATCCCCGCAACTCCATTACCATCTCAACCTTACAGCAGAGACTGCGCAAACTACTGCCTCTCATCCTGTGAATCAGATTGCATCGCACATAAAATATGTGCTGACGTGTTTCTCTGTTCTTTATTTTCTCCAGTCATAGTACTCAATCATGTCATGTCATATCTTGAATTAAGACCCAATCCTTCAAAGATTTGTAGACTGTTCTCTGTAAAACTTAGGCTGTCCAGAAAGATGTGCAAGCACATAATTTCAAACATGTACACATATTTGTGCAGGATCAGAACCTTTGTTTGCAGATCCATTATTGTGCAACTCAAGTTTTATTTATTTGAAGAATAGTTCAGTACACTCTGAAATCCATTAATATAATAATGTTCTTATAACCAATTTTAGCACAATAACTACTACCCCTTCTCATGTTTTTCCCAAAAAGAATAAGCCTTACACATTGGTTACTTGAAATATATCAGGCGAATTGGTTCTAGAGAGCAGCACACTTACCATGTATGATGGCCTATGTAGTCTCCAGCTACAATGTTCCATATAATACACACTCATGCATCATTCATATGGGGTTTATTTCAAATTTACATTGACAAGACTGAGATCTGAATCTGGTCCAGGTCTGCGTATGAGGGTTGCTATGGTAATGACCTATTGTGTTCAAATAGTAGGGTAACTACTTCACTGTCATGTTCCTCCCTGAGCTGTTGATTATAGAAAGAGAAATGCTTATTCTACCAAATAGACACACTTTATTCTTCATAGTATCATAGAACAATCAAGGTTGGAAGGGACCTTAAAACTCACCTCATTTCAACCCCCATGCCATGAGTGGGGAAAACTTTCAGTAGACCCAGCTGCTCAGAGCTCCATCCAACCTCACTCTGAAGAACTCCCAGGAATAGAGCATCCAGAGTTTCTCTGGACAACATGTTCCAGTTGCCTCACCACCCTCACACTAAAGAATTTTGTCCTAATATCTAATCTAAGCCTACCCTCTTGAAAAGTTTCAAGCCATTCACCTCTTTTCCTGTCACTACATGATCTCTCCATCTTTCCTGTACCCTTCCAGATACTGGAAGGCCACAATTAGATCACCCTGAAGCCTTCTCTTCTCCTGACTGAACAATACTGATTCAGTCTTTCCTCATAGGAAGGGATCCATCTAATCATCTTGGTGGCCTCCTCTTGACTTGCTCCAACAGGTCCGTGTCCTTCCTGTGCTGGGGGTCCCAAAGATGGATGCAGCATTCCAGGTGGGGTCTCACCAGAACAGAGTAGAGAGGTAGCATCACCTCTCATGTTGCTGGTCATGCCTCTTTTGATACCGCCCAAGATACAATTGACTTTCTGGGCTGCAAGTGCCGGGTCACAGCCTCTGATCCACCAGCATCCCAACTCCTTCTCAGCAGAACTGCTCTCGATCTGTTCATTCCCCAGCCTGTATTGATACCGGAGGTTGCCCAGACCCAGATGCAGCACCTTGCACTTGCTCTTATTGAACCTCATGAACTTCCTGTGGGCCCACTTCTTGAGTTTTTCCAAGTCCCTCTGGATGGCATCCTGTCTTTCCAGTGTGTCAGCTACATCACTCAGCTTGGTGTCCCTTGCAAACTGTTGCCGGTGTATTTTGGTGCTGAAAAAAATCTCCAGGGTCAGGAGATTTTTATCCTTAGGGGTGAGATAAGAAAGGGTTTATTTGCCAAGGCTAAGATGTTACAGAACGCGTGCAGGCCGTGCCTGAGAGGTTACATTTTATAACACCATCTATCCAATCCCAGATGTGTCCACCCTGCAGCCTTTCCTCTGGTCCGCCCCGGGTCCACCCCCTGAGAAATGAGTCTGGGGTGTATTTTGGGACCCCCCCTTCATCATCTTCAGCTTCATCAGAGCACAAAGGGTACATAGTTACCTAATTCCTGACCTATTCTGTGGTTTAGGCCCTGATATGCTGTTCTGTCAACTGTCTAGGCCTTGCCTTGACAAAAGACTAAACACTTCTGCTGTATTCAGAAGTAGTATTGATATGGGGAGCTTAGAATGGGGTAAAAGGATTAAGGAATGTATAAACAAGGGTGCTAGAGAGAGGGAAAGGAACAAGGGACTTACTTATAAAACTTACAAGTCTTACAAATATTAGAAAAATAAGAAACCATTAGGGGCTTAAGGCATCAAAACTTGTGAGGGTCCACTTGATCCCTTCAGCTGTGTCATTAATGAAAATATTAAATAACACTGGTCCCACTATGGACCCCTGAGAGCCAAAACTTGTCACTGACATTCATTTGGACTCTGAGCCATTGACCACGACCCTCTGCATGTGACCATCCAACCAGTTTCTTATCCATCTAATAGTTTACCCGTTGAATCTATCTCTCTTCCATTTAGGGAGCAGGATGTTTTGGGAGACCATGTCAAAGGCTTTACAGAAATCCAGATAAATGACATCTGTAACCCTTCCCTTGCCCACTATTGTAGTCACTGCATCATAGAAGGCCACTAAGTTGGTCAGGCAGGACTTGTCCTTGGTGAAGCTGTCTTGAGTCACCTCTCTGTCCTCCATGTGCTTCAACATAGTTTCTAGGAGGATCTATACCATGATCTCCCTGGGCAGAGGGGGGAGGCTGACAGGTTGGTAATTCTCAGGGTCCTCCTTTCTATTCTTTTTAAATTTTGGTGCAATATCTCCATTTTTCCAGCCAACTAAGACTTCCCCTGACTGCTATGACTTTTCAAATATTATGGAGTGTGGCTTGGTGACCACATCATCCATTTTCCTCAGGACTCCAGTATGCATTTCATTGGGTCCCTTAGACTTACATACATTCAAGCTCCTCAGGTGATGTTGAACCTGATCTTTACTTGAAGTGGGAGGGACTTTGCTCCCCCACTTCCCATCCTGCTGTCCATCAAGAGAAGTTGCCATTGGAGACTGAGACAAAAAGTTTCTTTAGTACCTCAGCCTTCTTGTCATCCATCCTTATCAGTTTTCCATCATTGTTTATTGGAAGGGTACACCTTCTTTGACCTTTCTTTTCTGGTTAACATACCTGTAGAAGCCCTCCTTGTGCTTTTTTCATTCCTTGCCAGGTTGAGTTCCAGCTTTGATTTGGCCTTCTTCACCTCATCCCTACACAAGCGAACTTCATCTCCATATGCTTCCCAGGTCACCTGTCCCTGTTTCCACTACCAGTGCATCTGCTTCTTTCCCTGTTGTTTGGCCAGCAGTTCCCTACTCAGCCATGCCTAATGTTCAGGATCTTAACTTCACAGTTCTGACCCATATCCCTCAGGCTTGTGAACTCCACAATGCATGACCACTACAGACTTGGTGACCACCAGATCCAGTATTGCTGCCCCTTTGGTAGGGCTGCCCATTACTAGTTCAGGAAGTTATGCTCCATGCATTCCAGCAGTCTTCTGGATTTCCTACAGCTCTCTGTGCTACTTTCCAGCAAATGTCAGGATGGTTGAAGTCCCCCAGAAGGACAAGAGCATGTGAGTGTGATGTCTCCTGTAGCTGGAGCAAGAAGGTTTCATCAATAGGCTCCCCTTTATCAGGGGCCTGTAGTAGACACCAACCACAAGGTTCGATTTCTGATTCTTACCCACAGGCTTTTAATCTATTCATTGCTATTCCTCCGAGACAACTCTTCACACACAGTCCAACTCTTCATGTAGAGGCCAACCCCTCTTTGTCTCCTTCCTTGCCTCCACCTCTTGAACAGTCTGTAGCCATCAGTAGTCACACACCAGTCATGGGATTCGTCCCATCAAGTTTCAATAATGACAACAAGGTCATTACTTTCTAGCAGCACAGTGACTTCCAAGTCCTGCTTATTGCCTGTGCTGCAGGCATTGGTGTCAAAGCTCCTCAGCTGAGCTGTAGGCCATGTCATCTTCCTAGAGGACCACACCTTAATTCCTTTGAGAAATTTCACTGGTGTTTCCCTCTTGGCTTCTCTGACCTCAGAAGACCCTGTCTTGTCTCCATAAAACTGCGACTGTGCTCCAGCGTGGCTAGCAAAGTTCGGTCACCAGCAGAGAGCCCTCGCCAGCACCCTGTCTCTCTAACCTTTGTATATCATCCCACAGCTTCCCAGGGACAAGCCTGATATTGTCCCCCTCCCCCATCACATCCAGTTAAAGCTCTTACTATTGTACCTAAGAATGTTCATCTTACCCTAGGTACAGTTTCGCTGTTCTGTGATTCTCAAGAGAAGTTTATGTACAGAGTGCTAGCATGGCCTCAAAGTAAATTTGTTTCTCCTCAGTATCAGAACTTTATCATCTATTTGTTTTTAAGGTACTGCTAACACGTAGGTTCAATAATTGTTTGTTTAGCATTATAGTCATGAAACTGTCTTCCTAAAAGTGCTTAAGTGGACAGAATTGCTAAGCACAGAGTTGGAATATAACTTTGGACCTTAATTATATCTTTAGAGACTGAAAGAATGAAAAGCAAAAAGTAATAGAATTGAACATCTGATACAGCAATAATCAAAACAAAAATGTATTTTTAACTTGTGTATGACTATGTAAGAGACTGGTTTGTAAAAGATTGAGGGGGGTAAAAAAATATATACTTACAAACCTAGGTGGAAGCAATGAAGTTCTTTTTGGATGTGCAAGACATTTTCTCATACTTCATCTTTTATGACTTCTAGACAAATCTGAAGTTTCTTGACATACAAATCAGTTGGTTTAAAGTACCTGAAGTTTTCAAACTTGAACTGAGGGGTGACTTCTCCACAAAAGTGGTCTTGCAATGAAATCTAGTATGTGGCTTGAAACAGAACAACAGTATACTGCTTCCATTTTCTTGCTGTGAGTGGTATTTCTGTTGATAGTTTACCCAGCTAATCTATTCACTTCCTACACTTGCCCTGCAACACCGAGCACTTTTTGGTAAATTTACCCCGGTTCACATGGTTCCCAACACAGAGGAATCCATCAGTTCTGAATGTAATCTGAGAACAGATGTCCAATTGCAAATAAAAAAAGATGAGCTGGGACATATAACAGACATTTGGTTCTTGTTCATCTGAAGCCTGTTATGTAAACAAATTTTTAATATAATTTTCTACTCCTTTGTTATTTTAATAGTGCCTGTAGATTAAGTCACAAAATTTATTCAGTTTTACCTTTAATTCTTCTCGTTTTCACTATTCTCTGCTCAGGATTCAGAAGACTTATTGTTTGTCTTCATGAAGGTTTTTGCTCATGAAAGGTACTCAGAAAGTTGGGGGGTTTTGTACTGAAATGTTTGTTCTATATTTTTTCTCTTTAAATTCAAGGGTAAAAAACCCTTTTTTCCAGTCTGAATCATAAAATATTCTATTCTGACACTATCTAATGTGGTTAATGAGTATGATTAGAGCTAATTCTCAGGAGTCTGACAAATCATATTAAGCAAAATTAACTTTATGGTTTGCTACTGACTCTGGTTGCTAAATATAACAACTGTGGAAATCAAATAACTATCTTATTTCAAAGAGATATTTTATATATATATATATATGTTTCCTGAAAATAAGATATTCGTTCCATATGCTTACCCGGATAAGCATGGTTGGCTTTGCTAGTTGCTCTTCTACTCAGCTTCTGACTTACTCATACAGAAGACATTGTAGATATTTTTCAACCAGCGTTTCCATAATTCTTGGGGAAAAAAATGATATAATGAAGAAAAGGACACAATTCTTTCAGCATTACACTTTATTGGTATTTTTTTCATCTTTTAAATACTAATCTGAATGAATAGCTAAAGTAAATGCTAAAAAAACCCCACCTACTTAAGAGAAATTGCTACTATTACCTATAATCTCCATTAATATGTAAAGGATGAAAAACATTTGCCAGCCTGTAGGACTGAGGGCTGTGAGCAAGATTAAAAAAAAAAAAAAAAGAAGAGTAGGTAGAAAATAGCTGAAGCTACAAGAAAACACATTTTTAAACATTATAATAAAACATATAATAAAACATAGACTAGAGTTTCTGGCTTATAGGTAAAACTATTGCTCTTTTTGGTTAAAATAGTGATCTCCAGTGAGCAATAATAGTATTAACTGTTCACTTTCTCAACCCAGAAGGCAATTACTTGTTTCCCACTGTAACCCTCAGTGAGTAATATGTGCATATATATTCCTATTTTTAAATCAGAATTAATTTGCAACAATAAAACTAATCAGACAATTATGGAAAACATAGATATAAACAAATAATGAATATAAATAACGTGGATATATATTTTGCCAGTGACAGTTTTCCTGAAAGAAGAAAATCCCACAGTAACTGTTCTTTTCTTCATGCCCAAAAGACAAGAAAAATGCAAAAAACCACTTCAGTTGTCGGTCCAGACACCTTTCATTCCCCTTGTAAAAAAAGTGCCACATAGTAGCAATATTACAACATTATTTCTTCACCCATAACATCAGGAAAAGTTGATAGGAGGTCTTCTGGAAAGTCTTCTCTAATGTTTTTAAGTGCTTTAGCAGCTCTCTTCTCCATCTTTATTTTGCAGCACTCGCATTCCCTCTCATCAGCCTGTTTTCTCATTTACCAAACAAAGCCAGACTGATCCTATGGGTACCATTTCAGACATACCTGTGGCATCTAGCTCTATAAGCCCTGAACATTAGTCTGTTTTCCTTATCAGGATCAAAGTTTCTCTCTGCTTTACACTCTGAGAAGTTTTACCATGTTACAAGTATAAGATCAATAAACATTTTTTTTTTCATTTTCTGGAAATCTCACAATAGGATAAATCACAGATTCATGTTTGGGGTTGAGAGAGATGCTCAGAGGAAGTGGGATTCATATCATTTTTTCCACAAAATGTCAATGCATCAAGAAGGGAGGGGGGGCGGGGGGGAAGTAAAACCAGACACATAATAAAGAATTATTCATCTAAGTGAAAAGACATTCTGTTCATAACCAAAGAAAGTAAGGGATAGTTGAACATTCATTAGAACGCTTTATGAATACTCAGGCTGTCCAAGTGGGTGCAAAAGAAGCTAGGCCTGCAAAGCAACTCAAACACTCTAAAAGTCTGGCAAAGCAGCAGAGATAATAGCTCTTCCAATCAAATCCCACTTGCATTTCAGCCATGACACAACTGTATCTATTGGAGAGGGCTATTTTTAAACGTGTCTAGGGACATTAAGGTCAAGGAGAAAAGTCTCTGTAGGTACACTGGTGACAAAAGGAAGACCAGGGAGAATGTGTGCGCTCTGTAGAAGGAAACAGGAGACCTGGTAACCTGGGATATTGGGAAAGCTGAGGTATCCACAGCTTTTGTGCCTCAGTCTTCACCATCAAGTGTTCCAGTCACACTGCCCAAGTTGCAGAAGGTGAAGGAAGTGACTGGGAGAATGAAGAACGTGTTTAAGAACATTGTGAACCTGAAGGTGCACAAGCTCAGACTGACATTGTTTACCTGGACCTATGCAAAATATTTGCACATGAAATATGAAAAATGTTTTTCACTGTCCTGCACAACATCTTGGTCTCTAAACTGGAGAGAAACAGATTTGATGGGTGGATCACTCAGTGGACAACGAGTTGACTGGATGGTTGCACTCAAGCAGTTGCAGTCAATGGCTCAATGTCCAAGTGGAGATCAGTGGCGATTGGTATCCTCAGGAGTCAGCATTGGGACTGTCGCTGTTTAACGTCTTTGTCTGCGACATGGACAGTGGGATTGAGCAAGTGCACCCTCAGCAAATTTGCTGACAGCAATGTTGCACCACAAGCTGTGTGATGCAGTTGATATGGTGGAGAGAAGGGATGCCATTCAGAGGGACCTTGACAGTCTTGAGAAGTGGACATGTGTGAACCTGATGAAGTTCAACAAGTCTAAGTGCAAGGTCCTGCACCTGAATCAAGAAATCGTAAGTTCAAATACAGTCTGAGCAGACAATGAATTGAGAGCAGCCCTGAGGAGGACTTGGGGATACTGGTGGACAAGAAGCTTGACGTGACTTGTCCATGTGTGCTCACAGCCCAGGAAGCCAATCGTATCCTGAGCTCTGTCCAAAGGAGCATGGCCAGCAGATTGAGGGAGGTGACTCTGGCCCTCTACTCTGATCTTGTGAGACCCCACCTGGAGTGCTGTGTCCGGTTCTGGGGCCCTCAACAAAAGAAAGACAATTGGGATTGCTCAATCAGAACAAGAGGAGGCTCTGTGGAGACCTTATAGCAGCCTTCCAGTATCTAAAGGAGGCTTACAAGAGAGCTGGAGAGACACTTTTGGCAAGAGCATGTAGTGATAGGACGAAGGGCAGTGGCCTTAACCAAAAGAGGGCAGGTTTAGACTGGATATTAAGAAGAAAATCCTTACTTAAAGAGTGGGGAAGCACTGGAACATGTTGCTCAGAGAAGCAGTGGGTGCCCTATCCCTAGAACTGTTCAAGGCCAAGTTGGATGGGGCTCTGAGCAAGCTGGTGTCCCTGTGCATGGCAGGGGGGTTGGAAACAGGTGATCTATAAGGTCCCTTCCAACCAAAACCATTCTATGGTTCTATGTTATTATGATTCTTTTCATTCTCTCACACTTCACATTCATACATTTATACTTCCAGTATTTCAGAGTAACAGCCAAGCCATCAAAAGTCACTCTTGCACCTCTTTATATCTATGCCATTTCTAGATTGAATGGTTCTAAATGTACTCCCTAGGTCACTTGAGAGATGCTCCTCTCCCACAGCAGAATTCACATGCCCTATGGAAATTCTCAATTTTCCCAGAACTCCTTCCTAGCCCTATAAGAATTTAAAGTAACAATTAGGTAAAGTGACCCTGCATAATCTGTGTCTAGAGCCATATCACACTCTGACCTACTGAGTCATCACTCATCCTGACTGTTAGTGACATGGAGGGGATGACCTTAGCTACTTTTAATCTGAAGATACTTTGATTTGCACTCAGGATATGATCCTTGCCTCTATCCAAACAAAAGAGAAGGTTACCAAACTGAAAACTTCTTGTCTTTTTGGTGCTAAATTAGCCAAGTTCTTCTGGGCCCCCTGGTGGTCTAGTGGTTAGGATGCAGCACTCTCACCGCCGCGGCCCAGGTTCGATTCCTGGTAAGGGAACCCCTCCAGGCAGATGGAGCTCGTCAGCCCTGTAAGGCCATCCATCTAAGAGAAGGTCACTCTAAACAAACCTACGTCCTGAGGACCTTGCTGCCACCATCCAAGCTCGCTCGGCCCCGGCAGATGAACCTCAGGATTAAAGGGTGGGCTCAGTTCAGCGCACACTGTGTCTCACCTAAAAAATCCACTGCGCAGGCTCAAAGGGTAATGACCTTTCCCAAATCTTCGTTCGCGAAGACTGGCCATGATGATGAGCCAAGTTCTTATCTCCACTATGCTAAGCTACAAATAAACTAGCACGTTTTCCACCAAAATGCCTTCCAAGGTTTGCTTAATTCCATTAGACAGTGTGAAATGATGCACTCTAGCTGTACAGAATGGTAAACAGAATGGGAAGTGTTTCTGAGCATGCTGTGGATGGGGTAAGTAAATCAGCAGTTTGTGAGGGAAGGCTTCCAGTGGTATAGATTGTTTGAACTACTTACCATTATGTCAAATTCACTTTAGCGTAAGTAAACAGACACACCATAAGATAAATATTGAGAGAAGCACTATTTCCACTGTTTGCATTTAAAGACCTGAAGTTATATAGATTTTTATAATCAACTAAATCTCTATAACAATAAAAAGACTTTTATTTAACCTTTCAGCAGTTGATGGACCAAAAATTCTTTTTCCCATTTGGATCAGTCAGAAGCCTGGTAAATTTTATAGGCATAAATTTTTCTTTCCTTTAGTCATTCTCATGTGTTTTATTTATTACTTTTAGAATGCCCTCCTCTGTGGCAATCGTTTTTGCCAAGAGACTTGAAGAAGAGTGTAATTTGAAACCAAACAAATATACCCTACCTTGAAAAAAAATTCCAACAATGTCTGGTTGATAGCTTCCTTGATGAAAATACAATTTCCTCTTAAAAATTATATTTATCATGTCCTTAAACATGCATAGTGATGAAAAGAGATGGAATTAAGCACCTGTTTCGGCACTCTGTTGCAATAAAGTCTTGAAATAATTGATTTACTTTTGAAAGACTATCATATTTTCCACTCAACTGTTCTAGCAAAGCTAAGACCACATTCTTCACATGAAGTTCACAATTTGCTGAGAACTAGAGAGTCCATTGAATATTATGTTTCATATAAGCCAGCATCAAAAAAGTGGTTATTGTAGTTCCTCAGGTTGCCAACCAAGACTGTAGTTTACTTTAATGTGGTCATCCAAGGCATTGTTTATTACCTAATTTGGGTAGGAAGACAGAAAATCTGAGATAGAGAGCATAACAAAATTTAGGTTACTGAAACTTAAATGAAAAGGGGCAGACTTGCATTTAAAACCATAGGTTTACCTACTAGGATATTTTCAAACTTTCCTTAGTCTCCTTTTCTAATCTTCCTAGTAAGAGCCCAAATTTGTCCATACACTGAAAGAACAGAAGCAAGGTTTCTTTGTTCTGTACTGTTAATATTTCAGCCAAAACATCCCAACTGTCTGACAGGCAGACAGATCACTTTACCCACTTACTTGGGATTTTAGACAGCTAATGTGCTGCTTCTTCCACTCATACACTCTTGATAATGTAAGTACCTATTCAGGCAGGATTAATATCACTTTGATTGAACCTTTCTTATATTTGTGAAATCTTTAACACTTCCACAGGCAAGTTCACCTTGCTGGCTCCAAGTTTCATCAAGGGAGCCAACTTCTGAAGTTATAGGACATGTGGTGATATGTATTTTCATTAAACCTTATTATTGGATAGTTACTGAATTCATTAGTGTGCAACTCAAGCCTTCACAGAGACCATTTCGATAAATAGCAGAAGGAGGAAAGAAGTTTTATATTAGAACAGGGGGGTTGGAGGTGGAGGCATTAAGTGTAAATAATGTGCAAAGTTCTGTCAGGGTTTGTTTACAGAGCAGAACTGAGGACGTGAATGCCAACCACAAAATCAGAACAGTATCATGTCTAACAAATTATGAACACACTTTAGTGACTGGAGTGTTGACATAAGCAATTTCTTAACAAAACAGCAAAGGAACAGTAGTTCAGATGGCAATGCATTCACTTATACTTCCTTGTATTACAAAGCAGATATCTAGGGCACTCACAGAGACAAGGTCAATGTATCTTCATAACAGATATCTTCAGGCAATGTACAAAAGCAGAATGGGTTTTCAGTGAATGCTTTTGAACAGCCTCTGCTAGACTTGGAAATTATTATGACCACTTTTTAAAACCTATTTTTAGGAAAACCAAGTCTTGAATGGTCAAAGATTAAAATAGAACAGGCTTCTAAAAATACTGGATTTTTTTTCACCTGAGTATATGACTCCTGAGAAGTTCACGAGATGCTAATGTACAGATTTTGAATAGAACTTGAAAAAATAATTTATGTCTTTTAGACTGCCAAAGCTAATAGCATGAAAGGAGTTGTCCTTGTTGTGTAACATCACTGTTAGGACGCTAACTACATAATAAAATTCTGGACTATTTGGAGGTTTGTGCTGTGGTGTCAGTAATTGAGCTGAAGCAGCATAGAGAACACAACACAATCATCATTATAACAGACAGTCTAGTATAGCTTTTTCCATCAATATTGACATTTATTTTAGAGCAATCACCATATCCCTGACATTTGTTCTGTTAATAGTGAGTGTGCTATATCTCGTGCCTTGTCATTGTCCACCACCAAACCTTATCTATGAGTGTCCTAGAATTTAAGAATGTTCAGAAGCCTGATATCAGATCATGTTCTCCTCTGTAGCAAGGTTGGTTTTCTTGCTTCCAGGGGTAAAAGCTGATTTCTCAGCTATGAACTCAGAAAGAAATTACTCTGCGATGTGTAGTTGAAGTCAGATTTCTGAAATGGCTGTGACACGCTCTGTAAGATATATATTAGTTTCATTACACATAACGGAAAGAAACAAACTTTGACTACAGTCTCTCTGCATATTTGAAGATCACTTAGTTTACATTAAATAAAGCAAAATACATTAAGAAATGCCAGTGGTGTTACTGTGTGCTGTTTTCCTTCCCAGTGTTCAAGTATGAAACTTTATCCTGCCTACTTGGTGAGAATCTGTCCAGGCGCAGAGTCCATAGTTCACTGAACACACCAATAAAAGCAGGATCACTGCTACTTGCAAATCCAGAACAAGTAGTGGGAGTTCAAAATGTGTGTCTTCAAGAATTCTTTGGGTACCTGAGCAGCACCAAAAGCTCATTAACATTCACACCATTCCCAGCCTCATTATCTCATCCAGATGTTTCCATGACTGTCCCTTTAAGGAATCCCTGTTTAAATTTTATTTACATTTGTTCAACAATATTGATGCATAATGAATAAATGCAGTATGCTGTCAGTACTGAAGACTAATTATGTCTATATATGAGCCTGAGAACCTGATTGAAAAATCTGCAGTAGCTAAACTGGATTTAAATAAATACTTCAGTGTAGTGCTTTAATTACACTTTAGTTTGTAATTTAATTTTTGGCTGTTTAAACTATGATTTAGTCACAGCTAATTACAAATGATTTTCTACTCAGTAATTAATAATAACAAAATTGTAATTAGACAGCTGGTCTGGATCAGGGTGGCAGGTTTTGTTTGCTGACTCATGATAGACTGGCAGACAAACTAGAGCTACATTTGGGGACTGGAATGTACTGTACCTTTCTGTGTTTTGTTTTCTGTCAGAAAAGCTGTTAGGATTAGGAATACTTCAAAATGCACCTTGATTTTGAGGATTAAAGTTTGATATTTGCAGTAGGAACTTCCTATGTTTCTGCTACTTGTGAAGATGGGTCATTCTTCTTATGGCTGATAGAAATGTTGTAGGTTCTTTTATCTTGTTCAACAGAAAATAAAGCGAACTTCAGTTTTTCCTGCATGTAATGCGGCTGCATCACAGTAAAGTAGCCTAACTCATCGTGAGAAGATCAGCAACATCAGCAGTTGGATCAGCATCCACCTGAAAGCTACATATACTACAATAAAGCAAACATAAAGTAGGGATGATACTTCCATATTTCAGCATCTCAATAAATGCTCCATGCTGCAGAAGTGTTTGATGGCAAAACACCCTCTCTGATACCAGTATTACTTCAAATACTGCACGCACAGAGAATAGGATTGGTTATGTACCACTCAGAACAACACTGCTATACTTCTGCTGATTTGCAAGTTTCTTCATCATTATTTATATTCAGCCAATTATATAAGACAAAGAGTGAATCTTCTTCAGATAACTATCTCAGCTGTCCTGTAATCACCAGGAATTGATTCTGGAGCCTAACCAGGTGCCTGAAAAAGACAGCGCAGTCTGCTAACTCTCTCTTTATTTGGGGTTCCAGACTTGTCAGTTTCTGTCATGGACTCCATTTATTGTTTAGGTGGTGTGGTGAATGTTTTGCATTTTGAAAATGCAGTAACATTTCCCCAATTTCCATAAAAAAAATCAAAAAGTTTTAATTGGTGGCCTCTGGGATATATCTGATAACCTTCTATTCAAAGTAGGCTGGTAAGTGTAAATTTGCCCAAAGTTGGAGAAAAATATAAAAACAGTCATTCAGTGGGGACTCTTCAGAGAGTTGTGTCTTCCAACAGCTGAGTTTTCTTTTAAAACCCGTTTGAACAGACCATCAATCATGTTTATGCCACCTAATGAAAGATAATAATTGAACACTGAATAATACACTGCAAAACACCCTTCACATGCCTTAGGATCAGGATCTGACATAAGCTGTGATATTGTCAGCCTGTAGACTATGTATAGCTAAAGTGAGATTTTGACAGAATATTTTCATTATGTGTTTGAAAACACACAGAGTTATACCACTGGAAGACCTTCATACATACTCTTACCACTTCATTACTTATCATGTCCTGGTACACGGGAGCTACTGGTAAAGTTGGTGTATCTCTAATTGAAAAATCCACCTAAGGAATAACAAATCACCAGGAACATTTGCACTAAAATGTAAATATAAATCACTCATATAAATAGGATCCTTAATACTACTTTTATTCTAAAATTATGTAAATAGTTTGAACAATGTACTGTAGTTGAAGTTTTTATTAAAATACTTATTTCAAAGCATGTTGCCTTCTAACAGAGTGTAATCATCAGTTTTATGATGTCTTCCATGAACTATTTACATGGGAAGAGATGAATTATTTGACTCAGTCTAAAATCTAAACCCTCAGATTATCTTAATTTAGGATGAGGTCATAAAATTGAAAAATAGAATAAAACGACAACTCTTTGGACAGAAACAGAAATGAAGAAAATAGTACCTGTCCGAACACATTCATTTTTCATGGTCTACAGAGAGTAAGATAAATCAATCTCAAAATAGAGGTGTTTAATTAAAAATCTCTGTACCTTTTTCTGTCTATTTTGGAACACTCTTCTGTTAAAATTGCCTTTGATCTTAATCTGGTAAGAATCTTTGAAATACTTTGCAGGTTTGTGTTGCAGACCTTTATGTTCCTGATATGTTTCCTGATGCAAATTTAAACTAAGATTTCTAAAATTAAGGAACAGCTCTTCCTCTATTTTCCTTTCTTTTTATATTTTCACTGAAAATTTATAAATTAAAAAGAGAACCTTTGGTTTTATGTTGGCTTCCTAAAATCTTTTTGGCAGCAAAAACATCCTAAAAAATCAATACTGCAATTATATACATTTGGTAAGTGAACTAAAAGCAAGCCCTATTTTTAAATAAAACACCATTTTTCATGGGAAATCAACTCCCAAATACTGCATCTAACTTAGCTGGCATCATTCCATTAAGTATTATTGAACCAATCTGTGTCTGGTCCTCTAGGTAAATGTAAAACACATCGTAAAGTTTTTCAGAGAGCACTAAATTGCAAACCCACTCACCTTAGCAACAATATTTTGCGACTAATTTTGATGTGCTTGGTTTGATTGCCCTTCAAGCTTTACATTAAAGCTTGAATTCTCACATGCTTGTATGACAGAAAAGAATGTTGTGAGCCAGTAGTAAGACTAAAAATTGTGAATATTAAATTACTTCAAAAACTAATATAAACTTTTTCTGTAGCAGCAAAGGACCCAGGGGTCCTGATAGGCAACAGGTTGACCGTGATCCAGCAATGTGCCCTTTTGGCAAACAAGCCTAATGGTGTCTTGCATTAGGAAGCGTGGCCTACAGGCTGAGAGAGCTGAGCTGATCCTTTCCCTCTACGCAGTACTGCTGAGGTCAGCACTGCTGTGTTGTGCCCACTTCTGTACTGTGTACGAGCACTACAGGGTCAGAGAGGAGGTCCAGCATGGAACCCACAGCGGCATGAGAAACCAGAGGGCTTGGCCACTGACAATGCCCCCCCAGCCTGTGGCAAAACCATGAGTACACAGCACAACTCTGGCTTTCAGACACCTCTTCCCAGCAGAGGAAGTGTTCCTGTGCTACTCAGGAGCCAACTCTGCTGAGTGCAGCAGAATGTCTAGCTGGTTGTGAAGCTGCAGCCTACGAGTGCATTAGCAGAGCACTGCAGCAAGCTTGGTATTTTGCCTGCTGTTCCAGCCAATAAACATCCAGATGCTTTTCAGAGGCTGTTTTTCTCCCCAAAATCAAAGAGCTACCCACTGTAAGGATCTCTCAGCAGTGCAGGAAAGGCAGGGGGAGGATTTTTTAGGGTGTGCGATGAGTTTGTTTAACATCAGCCTCATGTCTCTGGTTTTCTGCAAGCAGAACCACAATATTTGTTGCTTTGCTGCAAGAGGACATCTTCCCCTCATGCTCTCTCAGCCTCCCACTTCCATGTGGCAGCTCAGGACTGTCCAAGCCTTTTGAACAGCTGCCTTTCACTCCTTTACAAGAGCAGCCCAACTCCACCAGTTCAAGCTCCCACAGCTGTGCCAGGCAGGCAGTCAGGTCTTCTGGTCTTCTGCTCTTCTGGAACTCACTTGCCCATGTGAACACCTTGGCTGGATCCCTGCCAGGAGAGGAAAGCTCCAGATCCCAAGCACCTCAGGTTCCCAGAGGCATCCCAGAAGCAGGCTGCTAGGCAAGCACAGCATTCTTTGGGCACAGGAGGAAACACTGGAGGAACGGGAACAGTGCCTGAGAGCCTGTGTTGACAGGGAACCCTGGAGAGCAACCCAAAGAGCAGCCACTGGCACATCCCCAGTAAATCAATTTGCCAAGCACACATAAGGGATCATACACAGGTACAGGAGCACTGAGTAGACCTGAGCAAAAATGTTTCCGTTGGTTTAAAGGCTCCATCCAAACCACAGACTCTCAGTACAGTCTCTTTTCTAAACCACCGGCAAGAGACGGAAGCTCCCAGGCACTGACATGGAACAAAGCTTGATGCAAGGCATGCTTCCTCCCAGAGTGTGTCCACAAGGCTGCCCAAGACACAGACAATTGTTCCACACTGACCCTGGCCTTGTCATTGCTAGAGACCCAGTTTGGAGTGAACTATCCCCATACTTTGGCCCTTTATGTCTGAACATAAATGTGGTTTCTTTTTCTGTTCACACTGAGACATTCAAAAGTTAGATGTTGTCAAAAGTCAATGAGAAACAGCTGTGTTAGTGCCTAATATTTTAAAACTTAGAAGAAAACCCCTACATTTCTTATACACATTTTAAATATTTTGCTAGAATGTTAAAAAGTTATTGCCTTTAGATAGTCAATATTTGCCAAAACCTGCAAAAAGTTCTGAGAAAGATATTACGCTCTCTGCCTGTACTGGCTAGGGAAATTACTGTCCCATGCTGAGCTGTTGCATGGAACATTCAGAAATATCTTCTGAAGGAAAAGCATTTCATATATCTTTGTGTCAGGACACCTGCTTATGGAATTAAAATCAAAAGACACAAGGAAAAATGCAAGTGAAACAGCAGACCACATAAAAAGGAACACTAATTTATCAGATGCTCCATACTAACTTCTGATTTTGTCATATATTCTTGGTTAAATGGAATAATATATCTATTATTTTCCTTATACTAATTTTCTTAAAACTTGTTTGTATTCCTAAGTTACAATGAAAACTTTATCTAAGTGATATTAAGTTCAAAGTCTGGCAACACATCTAGTCTTAGAAACAGTATTTCTGTATGCTTTCCAATTAAAAAAATTAAGAACATTTAGCAATTGTTAAGAATTTGATTCCTTCTTCCACTTCTATGAGTCTAAATTGGTAATAAATCAACTGAGCTGAAGAGTCATTACAACTAGAGTAAATTTAATCAAAACCATATCCTAAATATACCATGGTATTTTAATCCAACTCCTATTACAGGTAATTCTGTTTCCTTTCTTGTAGTTTTAAGTACTTTCCAAAGTGATGAAGCTGGTACTATGTCTGCACTATTCAATGCTTCCTAAAGGTTTTGAATACATACCGTGTTTTTTCTAGTCACAAATGATATGGAACAAATTAAAGGAGAAAAAATATCTCTGAAGTCAGATGCCAGGGTACTGAATTTCCTGGACCCTTTAAACAGAACATTGCACCCTGAATTATCCAGAACAAGGGGGATAGCCTGGGCAATTTGTCACTGACCATAGAACAGATTTTATACATGCTATGTGATTTGAACAAATATCTTAAGCAATCATTGTCACTGAAAATTCTCATTCAAAAAGACTAAAAATGACATCTTTAATTTATGAGTCCTCATTTAGGATCCAGTTCATTATGGGTCTTCAGTACCTGCATATTTCAAGTGTGTATACATCCCACTGAAGTTATAGATACATTCAAAAGCACAAGGTCAGAGTGATTTTTACTCCTTGATGAAAAATAGCCTTAGGGCCGGCTCCTCAGAAGCAGTCCCCAGTGTTGAATCTTGTCTGTTGCTTCTATGTTTACCAGTGTCCAGGGAAACACAGCCTATTTTTGTGACTGAAACATCTAAACTTCATCATAAAATGCCCAAATTGTCAAGTAACTCAGGAGTTTAGAGGCTCAGAACAGGAAATCAAACCAAAGTCTTATTATAGCTGTTCTAGATTCAGAGAAAAATACGTCGGTTTCTAATCAACCTCGTAATGACCCCAAACCACTAAGTGTATTAAGAGATACTTGTCTTTAGAAGCTACCAGTTATGAGCCATCAGAATTACCAGTACTTGATTTCATACGTCAATGTTGCAACTGTCTAGCACTCATTATTTACAGTGAAAAAGATTTCCCAGAAAGTTTCAATTTGATATTGAAAAGAAATAAATCTGAAGTACTGCCTACTTTATAGAAAAATAACAGTGGGTGTATGGGTCTCTGGAGATGTCTGTCAATGCAATACAATGTTTCTAGAGGTGGTACACAATGAAGGAGAAAAAGATTGGCCTTCAAGAGGAGGAAGGAGAATTTTGCAAAGCAAATTGTGTTTGTGAGAAATCACAGCAGGCATAATAATGTTTTGTGTTATACTAATTTACATGCATAAACAATCTGATGTGGGTTGGCTGGGGAAATACACCCTGTCAGACATGGCACAAGAACCCACTCCTTATATTCTGACATCATTCTCCTTTCTCACTGAATACAGGGCACATGCTACATGCAAGTGTTTTTGGTTTGCACGGCAAGATTTAAATGGAGGGGAGGGCTGCAGGAGTGGTTTCTGCTAGTAGATGTCAGAAGCTTCCCACATGTCCAAGTGCCAGCCAGCTCCAAGACAGACCCGCCACTGGCCAAGGCTGAGCCTATCAGTGATGGTGGTAGTAGTTCTGAGATAATGTGTTTAAGAAGGGAGGAAAGAAACCCTGTGCAATTGCAGCTGGACAGCGGAGTGAGAATATGCGAGGGAAGCAGCCCTGAAAACACCAAGGTCTGCAGAGAAGTTGGAGGAGGAGGTGTTCCAGGTGCCAGAGCAGAAATAACCCTGCAGCTCATGGCGAAGACCATGGTCAGGCAAGCTGGTCCACTGGAATGCCACGGCCTGAGGGAAAAAGGGGTAGGGATGCGGTACCACACAAAAGGGTTCAGACGCAGTTGAAAGTCTGGGTGCAGTGCCAGTTTATTAAAGGCAAACAGGGACTTATATAGGGTAAGGGTGAGGGGAGGATTCATAACTGGGGTGGAGCATGGGATTGACAACCAAGGGTGAGACGGGATTGGGAGACAGGGGAAAGGTGGGTGTAATTTATGGGTATCCAAGGGAAGGGACCAATGGGGGCTCACTGCACTGCAGCAACTCTCAGCCAGTCAGTGACAGAGGAGTGGGAAAGCAGGGGAGAACAGGGGAATAAACAACTTTTGGCGGAAAAATCTGAGGGACTGAGGGGAATAACATTGGAGTACATTAAACTTGATATAAAACCAGTGATGAACTGGGGAATAACAGTCAGTCTGATAAGATATCAGTCCATTCAGGCTCCATAAATGTCTCTCCAAGCCTGAAATCTCTCCCATTCTGATTTTCCGTCCTCCTCACTGGAGGACCCAGGGCCAGAGCAGGTAGGTACCCAAAGGATGCTATGATGCCATGGAGAAAGGAACCTGCGCTGGAGCAGGCTCCTGACAGGACTTGTGGCCCCATGGATACATGAGACCACACTGGAGCAGGTTTGCTGGCAGGACTTGTGGCCCCATGGATACATGAGACCACACTGGAGCAGGTTTGCTGGCAGGACTTGTGGCCCCATGGATACATGAGACCACACTGGAGCAGGTTTGCTGGCAGGACTTGTGACTCCTTGGGGAACCCACAGTGGAGCAGGCTGTTCCTGAATGACTGGATCACACGGAAGAGACCCATGCTGGAGCAGTTCATAAAGAACTGCAGCCCATGGGGAGAACTGGTGTTAGGGAAGGTCATGGAAAACTGTCTCCTATGGGAGGGACCCTATGCTGGAGTAGAGAAAGAGTGTGAGGAGGAAGAAGCAACTGAAACAACATATGATGAACTGACTACAAGCCCTATTCTCCATCCACATATTCTGCTGGCAGGGAGGACATGGAGAATTTGGGAGTTGAAGTTGAGCTGGGGAAGGATGGAGAGGTGGGGAGAAGATATTTTAAAATTTGGTTCTATTTCTCATTACCCTACTCTGAGTTCATTAGCAATAAATTAATATCCCTGAGTCTGTTTTGTCGATGACAGCCACTGCTAAGTGATCTCTCCCTGCCCTTTACCCACAAGCCTTTCATCATATTTTCTTTCCCTTGTCCAGTGGAAGACAGAAGGGTTAGAGCTACTTTAGAATTTGTATTGGTTCTCTGCACAGACTGACATACATTTCTAAGTATTCAGGCTCATGAGCAAAAATGCAGGACTGTTAAGTCTTTACTACATTTTGTAAATTTCCAAAACTTGCTTTCTCACTGCCTTTGATTTAGAACCAGCAGGTAATGGATATGGCTGTAATTTCTGGCACCCTAGCCCTCTTTCCACTTCACTCCAGCTGTTCCTTGTATTTTTTTTTCCTTTTCCTTGTGGTAATGAATAATTTTAGAGTAGACATGGGGCTTACTTGTGTCTCCGGATCTGCCACAGAAATTATCAGGTGAGGTTCGATTGTTTATGTGAGACAGGAGGCCAGATTAAATGACTGCAATGTCCTCATCCAGAGTTAGAAACTGTGTCTTGTACTAAAAAACTTCAATGGGAACACAAGCAAAAGAGTCAAATTTCAAAGAACAGATGCAGGATTATCTTGCTGCAAGACTTCTCTGCTACAAAGTACTGTCAAATCTCTGCTACTGTATAAAACTCTTTACCAAGGGGCAGTTCAAACACCCATATCTACCTTTCTTCCTCTAGATTTCAAAGCAAGATTACTTTGAAAAATTCCCTGCTTGTAGGAAAGAACTTCCCAACTTTTTTTTTCTAGTGTAAGGAAGACTTTGTCTCTTTTATACTTCATCATGTCTCAGATATTTCAGGAGTACATGAGAGGGATGGATGATTATCACTTCATTTCTAAGTGTTCAGAATTATTTAAGCGATACTAGAGTAACAAAAATTTTCCTGTCAGTCAGTGCTCAGGGGCTGAGGAAGAACGACAAGAAAATTACAGTTCCAAATGGAAGAACAGGTAAATGCTGCGATAAAATAGAGTTCCATGATATAATTGTGAGTTTCTTTCCTCTCTTCTTGATAACAAATAATAACAAAACCACCTCAATAAATTCACAGCTAAAATTAAATTTAGCCAATGTATAGTTTTCCAGTCAAAACTTGTTATTGCATCAAACCCAGAGTTTAGTAAATTACTCATCCTTTCAAAGAGTCTACTCCATAGGCTTTCACAAGATCACTCCTGACTAGAGTGAGGAAGACAGCCCAAGACCACTGGGGAAATAAGGTCCTTAATTTTCAGATTTAGTTTGATATATGTGTCTACTTTAGCGCTTTGTTTCAGAGGAAAACTATTATTCTGAAGTAAATCTCTTTATGCAACTAGTGGCTGTATATTGTTTCATTTTTAATATGTGTGAAAATTATTCCCTTTGGAGGACACTAACACTGAACCTCTGATCTGGGCATTCACTGAATGCACCCAGCTTCCTATAGGGGTTCAGGGTTGTAACTGAACATTACATAGCCTCAAACCATATGTCTGGTAGCAAAATTTGGTTCAGCAGACAGGACTAAATATGATCTGAAGTAAACCCTCCAACCAGCACACAACACAGGAGTCAGGGTCTCAGTACAAGCTACTCCAGTCTCCGAATCAGATAATCACTCAAATGGGAAGGGAGGTCTTTAAATTCAGCCCCCTGATCAGATTCAGCAATGAATTAAAACCAGGCTTTCCAGAGCTTTGCCCTGCCCAAGTTAAGGCTTGAAAATCTCCAAAGACAGATACTCCATAGCTTCTCTGAGCAACCTATTCTGGTTTTGAACCTTTCCTATTGTATTAAAATGCTTCTTCATGTAAACATAGTCATGGGAACAATCAGGCATTAGGACTGTTCATGACATGAAAAAACCTCAGGTCCCTTTTTCCATTACTTTTGCTGTCCCCATAAAATAGCAATGGATACTTATTTTTTCAAGTGAACAGATACATGGGTGTAATTGAATTTCTGTTTCACCTTCTTTAAGTAAGGTACATCATTGCAGAGGATTTATGTAATCCACTTCTATGTCTACTTGTGACAGTTTCTCTGCACACTTTTGAATAATTCCACCAATAATGCTATTATAAAAATGGTCATTTCTATCAGTGGAAATAAGGTTAGGCAAACATTTGTCAAGAATGCTGTAAGTTTAGGGTCCCTGCCTCAGGTAAAGGACTGGTCAAATTCTTTATCAGTTTTCTCCAGTCTTGATTCTGAGCCTGGTACATACCACTTAAGCTCAGAATTGTCCTGATCTACAAATGTTTTCAATTGAAACTGTAGCATAAAGACACACTCTATGTTTTGCAGCATGCAATAGTATTTGATGATGTTGAATATCATTTATTTAAAGAACAAGGTTAAAATAGCTAAGAGTTTTTTTAACAATCAATTTCATTCAGCATGTAGAGCAGTCATGCACACCAGCACAAGACATAAGGCACATCTGTACTTTTCAGATCCTCTTTCAGCTAGTATTTTAGCAGAAAAATAATGAAATGGTCTGTCTTGTTAAACATTCATTCACATTTCTTTTTGTGTGTGATGGGCTTCCCACAACTGCTACACAAAATACTGTTTGAAACTCACCCTGTCATATATACTTCTACAAAATATGAACAGTGCTAAATAGTTTAAAGTGAATCGATTTCCAGTGAAAGTGTTTTAACCTCCTTTTAGGACAAGAAATAACAATTTTCCAAGCTCACTGTAACATGAGAATTAATCCTGAGAGACAGGTGTGAGCTGTATAATTCATTTAGTCTGTGAAATTTATTGAAAATACTCCTTCTCAGAACTGTACTCGAAGCTTTGATTATAAATTTTAGGTGTAGTTTCTTTAACTTGTATTCTAAGTTGCATTCAGAGTTGATTTCTCTCAGATCACCTAAAGGATTTGCAATTCCCAATCTCTTCTTTGTTAAGAATATAACAACAGAATGAGCAGCAAAACGTGACAGGGTATGCTCATACATATAGAACTTGGTTACACTGCTGAAGAAATTTGCAAGTAAAAATACGCACTCTTTGTGCATTCACAGGAGCAGAATACTTATGAAAACGACATTCTGCTATAGTCAATCAAGGGGTTTTTGCTTTGAAATTCTATTCCTAGACACATTGCATCCAAGATTCAGTACAGCACAAAAACTGTGCTGTACACTGTTGACTCCATAAACAACTGGTGGTACAAGAAGAGAAATAATTCTTACAGTAGTTTGTCTAGTGACTATAACCATGTTAGGATCAGAAGACTTCATTCCCCAGATAAATGAAATATTGTTACTATTCCTCTTACATATCTATCATCATTATTAATCTTTGAAAAAGTTTTATTTCCTTCATAAATTAGGCATTTTTTCTTCATCCTTAAAATATTTATTCCTAGCAATGAATATCAACATCAGTAATTGAGATCAAGTGTTTGGCTTAATGCATGACTCTGTACTAGTGGAGAATTTTTAAATTGATTAGGTGGTGCCATTTCTTTCTTTCTACTAATGAAATAAATCACCAACTGCAATTTCTTGTTCATGGACATTCTTTCTACAGACAGCTTGCTCATCACATGATACACTTCACATATTTTTAGCTCTAGACTTTCACAAATTTAAAATTTATGGGAGAATACTCAAAAGACATAAATGACCTTGTGAAAATGTGTAAAAGTTGACCAGCTGACTTTTAGTGGCAATTTTAAAACCCCCTCCTGAAAATATTTGGAGTTTGGGGTTTTTTTGCTTAAAATCTGTTTCACCCATTTGGGTTATGACCATAATGCCTTGTTGCTTCAGACCAGCTGGCAACCAAGCACCACACAGCTGCTCACTCACTCTCTGCTCCTCCACTCCCTGGAAGAAAAGGTAGGAGAGTCCAAAGTAAAACTCTTAGGTTAAGTTTAATAATTGAAGCAAACTAAAATATAACATTAATAATAGCAAATTTAAGAAAAAAGAAAAGAAAAAAAAAATAAAAAAAAACAGGTGATACACAATACAATTGCCCAACACCCACTGACCAATGCCAAACCCCATTCCTGAACCACAACCAGCCCCCTTCCGGATAACTCCCCACAGTTCATTTTCTGCACATGAAGTTCTATAGTGTGGAATCTCCCACTGGCCAGGTCAGGTCGCCTGTCTTGGTTATGCTCCCTCCCAGTTTTTTATGCACTTGCTCACTTGGCAGAACATGACACTTAGTGTAAGCACTACTTAGCAACGACAAAAACATCAGCATGTTATCAACGTTATTTTCATACTGAATCCAAAACCCAACACTGTACCAACTACTGAGGTGAAATGGACTCCATCACAGCTGAAACCAGGATATATCTCCAGAAAGAAAATGAAATCTATGTAGTATATTAAGCATGGGCCAAAGTACTTGCTCTACTGGATCAGGAAAATGAGAAAAAAAAATCAAATTACAGGGAAAGCACTGATGTGGTAGACCTGTGAATTATCTTGTTGCAGAGACAAAATTCCCAGTATGGAAAGATTTTAGATCTCTTTTTTTCACATATATTAAAGCACCAACTGAAACATCACCAACAGGTCAACAGAAATGTAAACACCAGTTTTAAATACTTGGAGCGCAACTCTATTGTAGTCATTTAGCTCTATAATTACTTTATACTGCATGTAAAATCTGTGCTGATTCCTTGCAGTCAATCACAGTGGAGGGACCAAAATTGGAACCAATATTTTCCTTCAAGTTTCTGAACTTCTTCATAAGCTCCATGTTGAGTGGAATTCAAAATCAGTTGAATTTGTTAGTCCATTTGCTTTCTCTCTTCAAGGTATCTCATGTGTTCTTTCTTCACCCCAAAAAACCTTCCTGTCTCAGACAGAATTGTTAATCTGTAATTTCAATCTTTGTATTTTTCTAATACGTAACATACATTCCCCATTCCTGATGAGGATCTTTGGTCTGTGGCATTTCTATTTATTTGACTGGAGATATCCAGTCAGCTTCAGACTTGTGTGTGTTCATGTATTTATCTAAAAAAAAAAATAGATCTAATTCTTTATTTCTAAGAAAATAAGTAGAAGAGGGACCTGTGCTAGGAAATTAGACTGTTGTCCTTGCAAACTGCATGAAAAGCTCCCACGAGTAAGAAGGAAGAAGAATGAGTTTTCATATGTCTTCTCTCACTTGAATTTCCTTCATGGAACATATGTGCTCTGAATTGAGGTTACTTTGCTGTCAGTGAAATATCAGTAATGGGTAATGTCCATTACTGGAGGAAAATGAGAATACAGACTGTTACTTCATGAAAAATGTCCCTACTGTATCTATTACTTTTTGTTTCCAAGATCCTCTGCTGTACACCCACACATACCTATAAAATAGTCAAAATACATGTAAATATATTTTCAAGCCGCAAGCTGAAGTCTGTGTTATTCTCTGAGAGTTACTGCTGTCTGTAGATCAAATATGGCCATTCTTAGTCAAAACTTTCTGTAGTCATTTCAGATTTGATTCTTGCATAAGAACTCAATACTACAGTTAATGCATCTTTTATTTTATTTTTCTGGTGACAGCCACTTTATTATGACTCTACTAAAATGGCTAAATTTTAGCTCACTGATTAATTCCAAAAGCTCTAGTATTAAAAGGAGTTGTCATTACAGCCTAATGTACTTCAAATTCCTCCTCAGCATTTAGTGTTTCCTTACCTACCTCCGTTGAAAAGAACAGTGAATTAAAACATTGTTATGCACACCTCCAGGTACCATAAAGTTGTCTGAAAAAAATTTGGTTCACCTTTTTTCCCTATCTAGCCTATAACAATCAATTTTCACCAAATTTCATGACTCACAATGTAATTAATATGCATAAAAATATAGCAAGGGGAGGAAGAAATGTAAATCAAATGCAAATCCAATTGTATATATGTACTACATGTCAACTGATTCCTGTATGTGCCACATTGCAAGGTGGATATGAAACACCACTTAGAACTCGGAAATCAGGTCCATGGTTTTCTTTTACAGAAAATGTGCTTGAATCTCAACTTCTCTTAATAGTGGAGAAACAGGACTGTAGGAGAGTCAGCAGCAAAGCAATGATCCTGCCTTGGTCCTTAGGCTGTTGCTAAAGAAGGAAATTTATCCATACTATTTGGTGGTTGGCCCCTCCCTGTAGCCTTACCAACCTTCACTTCCCAAATAACTTTCACGTGTGGCTGTGTGGCAGAATGAGGCAAGGATGGTTTCGAACAGCAGCGCAGGTGAGACCAACTTGTCCTCAGAGGAAATGGAAGGATGTATCTATACTGGTGAAAGCACTGCCATGCACTTAATACTTGGGGGGCCAAAAAACAGTGCATGCCCTAGTTTATTCAGTGGGGTGAGAGAGAGAGATTGACAGACAGACAGGCAAATAAACTGATGTTAATTTTGGAGCTAATGGAAAGCAGCAGGATAGCATACTGTCTAAGGCTACCTTAGAACATGTTTGAATGAAAATATTCCAAAATTGCCTTTATGAAGCTGGCATATTTCTCCATTTACTGAGATATATTTTGAGACTAATTTTGAATTGATGTATTATACAGTAACCCCAATGCTATAACCTAATTGGCTGACACAAGTGGGAAGTGACTCCTAGTGAAATTTTAATGCATAAGCACTCAAGTACAATGAGTTAAAGAATAATCAGAGCGGTAAAGAAAAATATAAAATTCCAGGGAGGATTTTGGCTTAGGCCAATAGAAAATCTGCCACTGATTAACAAGACAAAAATTTGAATTATATTTTTATAGGTACCTTAGCTTTTAAAACAACATAAGGAAGTAAATTTTCATCCTATCTAACTGGTAGGCCTACTAGAATAATAATGTGCTTTTTCCATTTTTATGTAATCAGATCAACCTTTAGTTGTTTACAAATTACATTAAATACAGTTTTCTTACACACACGTACTGCTGGCAAGAAAAACAAAAAATCGAAACCAAACACTCAATGCCAGTTAAATACATATGTACATACTTTAAAATATATGTTAAATCTTATCTTCCAGCAATTGGCTGACTTTTGGTTTTTTTACTGCCACATATGGTTTCCAGGTGATGGCTAAGATAATTCTTCACTTGTGAACTGTGGGAGATGAGCAACTGACATTCATTGGGACTCAGGAAGGAAAAAATATTTTACATGGACTGATAGAATCCTTTTTTATGTTCACATTTTTTACAAAAATTGAAAAATATAAAATATGTAATACAAAGAAAAAGTTGCAAGTAAAAGTAAAGAGCACTTCTTTCCCACATATGTTTCTTTATCATCAAATGTCCCATCTAAAACACCTAGCGAATAACATGAGATAAAGTGAGCCTTATTACATCATACCACTGACGTAAGGCATGGAAAAGTGAGGCTTTCCTATTTGCTAGTTACACATTGCAGCAAAATTATTATAATTTCTCACCTCAAAACTGTTATGGCCAGACTTCTTGCTTCTTTTAAGTAGCTTTTTAACCATTCATTTTCTAGCAATGATTCTGATATTTTAAAAGTAGGTAGTGTTTATTCCATAGTAGGCTTTCAGAGAAGGCAATATTTAATATATAAATAAATTTTTATTCTCTTTTATATTAGTGATTATGGATTCTGTCTCTATATGTCCCCTCATAAAAATAAAATAATTCCACTGAGTTCCCTGGCTGCACATAGCTGGAATTATCTCTCTAAAAAAAAAATAAATAAAAAAAATAAATTATGGCTCTGTATTTTCTTCTAATTGAATAAAATGGTATTTTTTTTAGCTGAATAGCTGAAGTAACTGAAGTCTGTGTGTAGAAGTATTGCACTGTAAAAGAGACTTACAGTTTTTAGCCATAAAAGTCACTAAATTTAGCTTGACAAAACATTAACGTTCCTCAATTGAAATTGTCAAGCTAGAAGAAATACTTGACAATGTTAGAAGCATTAGAAATGCTAGAAGAGCACAGCTCGTTGTCCATTGAAATCCCAAAATCTTTTCTGTGTAACAATTAACTCAAGCCCTCTCCAGTGCCTCTGGTATGAAGCCTGTTTGCACCTTAATATCTCTGGGAATGTTATGAGCAAGAGAAAACAGAAATAAATGCTTGAGGATAGTTTAGAGGCTAGGATGGCCTTAAGCTTTGATGAGACTACTGAGGGCTCAGACGGAGAATCCTTGTTACTACATTTATGCAAAGTTTGCTCGTGGCTCCAATTCGTTGGTAAAGGAAATTCGGAAAATGAAAAAAGAGATAATTACTAGCGAGGACATATTCAGTTGAAGTAATCATTGTTGTTAGATGTATCAAAGATGGAACCAATATCTCTAATATCTTAGCATATAGTCAAAAGGTTGGATTCCTCTTAACATGGGAAACCTGAAACCCTGATATAAGTTTGAAAAGAGATGTTGGAATTGTTTTCCAATGTCTCCTCCTGCTGGGGGCATCTTTTGTTCGGAGACTTCTGGCTTGGCCTGGGACTGGACAGAGCGGGAGCCCAGTTTTTGGCCACCTCTTTCTCTTTCTCTTGAGAGGATGTTTTTTTCCCGCTGGACACCTCACAGAGAATGACCGAGAGAGAGACCAACACATCTCAGAGAAAGGTATTCTGCTTTCAAGACTACCTGTGGGGGAAAAGGACTCCTTCATTGCTGGCTGCAAGTACACATGGCTGCGAACAGCTTCTGAACTGCCGGGACAGTCCCACCTTTCCCCCACCCCCTCCCCTGGTTGCCTCGGATTTCTTCCTCCCCACCTGGGGATTTGGGACTTTGTTTTGTTTCTTCTGAAAGTTTTTGATTTATTCAGATTTTGTTAATAAAAAGCTCTTTCTTTTTTCCTTATCCACACTTCCACCTGTCTCTTACTTTCTAAGTTGTGATCTTGTTAAACTAAGACACCTGATGTTCTAGTAACAAAGGATTTCTGCTACCCAGCATATTAAAGGTTAGTCCCTATCTTCTTGCCTCCCTGTTCCTCACTGTTACAACAGCATCCAGGGAGAGTGGTTGAATAATACCCATTGTAGCCTTCTTTTAGGATAAGGAAACTACTTTTCTCCTTTTGTTTCTGTCAGTAAAGATGAAATACCATTCTGCCTCCAACATCTGCATGGGCTCCAGTTGCAACTTCAGGAAAAGAAAATGAAAGGTACAAACATTAATTAAATAATAAATAAAATTAATTAAATTATTAATTAAATTATTTATTAATTAATTAATTGATTCACATCAGTGTATCCTGTTACATACCCAGAGCACGAATAACACAAACCTACAAATGCCTACATGCATTGGATGTATCATGGATCAGAGTCGGACTGCAACAAAGAGTGCAGCGTGCATACAGCAGCATGCTTTCCCTAGCACTAACTCTTGTAGTAGACCAATTGTTGTTGCAGCCTGTTGTTATGTGTACTTGATAAAGTGCCTGGTACACATAAGACTTTTCAGAGACCCTGAAAAGCAATTGAAAAGTGGACTCAAGCTTTCCTTTCCTGGAAAGAAAGGAAAGATACAAAACTTTGTGTCTGCTGGAGGGATACTCAACACTTGTTTGATTTTTACTCCTCTGTGGTAGGACAACAACTGTGACCTTCCCATAGAACTCTCAGATGGCCCAGGCAGAGGACAACCCTTGGTAACTCACTATTTCATCTTTAGTAATTCCAATAAGTAATTGATTAATTCTGCTAATTAATTAATTTGCATACATTTCAAAGACAGAAATAATGCCTCCCGACAGTAGTGAATATATGCCAGCAGAAAACTGGAGTAAGAGCTGTGTCATCCTTATTCGGAGTCCTCAGTGATTCGTCAGCCTGGGCTAATGTTTCAGAGTAGCGCTGAAACTGTTCTCTCATCCCAGGCTACCTTTTCCTCTCGTGTTCAAGCTCCCTAAACCACTGTGAAGTGGGAAAGGAAAACCACTTGTTATACTCACAGTGGAATCCAGGAACTGTGGCAGAAAATTTAATTTCTGAGGTAGTTTCTGAAATAGAGCTACAGACACAGCTTCTTAGCAACACAGAAATTCTAAAAATGGGAAAACTCTCCTTTTTTTTCTTCACATTTTCACATTCCTTTTAAGCCCTTATTAGAAAAATTGTGGTCTGCTTATTAAAAAAATTTGTCACTTACTTCTTCTGGATCAAAATTTGGCTTGGTCTGTACACAAAAAAAAAAAGACTTTCCAGTCTGGTGCAAAGTATCCCTCAGTTTCTCCTCATACCTAGCATAGAAGGCTGTCATAACAAAGCAGGTATCTTTACACAGACTGAAGCATGTCAAGAGTTACCCAAATTGTCTCTCACACCATCGTGTGCTCATACAGGTAGTAAGGAAAATGTACTTTGGTGAAGGACATTGATTTTCAGTGTTCTCAACTAGTAACAAGTTCACAAGTAACATCAGGACAGATACAGGTGGTACCTGGCTACCTGCCAAAAGTTACGATGTATATGAAGCCAAAGGGTCTAGAGGAGCTCCTCTGGCAATATTCCTCAGCCCAAGAGCAGGCTTTGAAAGAGGAGCCACTGCTGTGTGCCCACAGGACAGCTTGCTACCTTACCACTCTGTCTTCTGAAGTCCCATTGCAATGACACAAAGCAATTAGTTTACAGCTGGGAAGGTCAGCTTGTTTGAATAGCTCTGGATGGTCTCATCTGTGTGCCCCAGCGATGTCTCTTTTTCTTAGCTTGAGTTGGTGACTTCTTTTCTCCAGGTATTGGGGATCTGCTGAACCTGTGTGTGTTAGATGGTTACTCCTCAGTGTTCATACTTTTGTTTCAAAACTGCTCATCTCCACAGGGAGACAGCGTTACAAAAAGCCAGCTGAATGCTGGGGTCCAATTAAGCCACCTCCATTTTCCCTGTAATTATATGTAACACGAATTATTTCTTTGGCTTCTGGTGCCTTATCTGAGAAAAAAAAGAAATCCTTCTATAAGGCCCTTTGCTCATCTTATGCCCGTATGAGGCTCCACCATCCAAAATGGTGGCTGGATTGAAGTAAGCATTTCACATGTCCCGTCGCTAACAATGTTCCTCAGCTTCCCACATGTAGAAGCATACTCTGTGCAAGGAAGACTGTTCTTCCATGAAGGACTCCTATACAGACAGGAGCATGCTCACTGAAATGCATGGTAAAAATGCAAAAGGAGAAGCTCAAAATAGTGCAGGCCGAAAAGATCAAAAATATGCCCCTATAGCAAGACTTCATGCAAATCAGTGGTATATAAGGGTAACACAAGGAGGAATTTTGCCAGGTTGAGCCTGCTGCCCTAGTTAAGTGGATAATCATGGTGCCACACAGTAGCTCTCAATATGCCACATAGCTGTTACTGCTCAAAGATGTACACTAAGCCACTTCAGAGCCTGGTCCCTTTATTTATTTCCTGGATATAAATGGATATAGTCTCCTACTGCTGTCTACAATTCTTTGTAGTAGACGGAGAATTAGACAGAAAATAAAGCCATAAAGCAGCAACAACCAAGAACACAAAACCGTTTTTTCTTAAATCATAGCTTCTTAATTTCTTTATTTCTTTCTTGCATTTAAATGTAGAGATACAGGACTGTTTAAATCCTGCTGAACTGCTCTGTAGAAATTAAATAGTTGGACCTTTTCAGAGAATTAGTTGTGCCCACATGCAAGAACGTTCATGATATAGAGGCTAGAGAGCTATCACACCAAAACAAATATCAAAGTCATGTCAAAAGGAGACCCATTGAATGTTTAAGCTAATATAATTTTCTAATCTATCATAATTTAGTGGAATAAGACATTTTTACTCCACAATTATCCTTACAGGCTCACATTTGGTACAAATTTTCACTCACTGGTCTCCTTAACACACTCTTCAATGAGTCACACTGGACATCAGAGGCCCTTTCTTTGAAATTAGTCATAATAACCCACATGGCTGACACTTAGGAAGCTATATGTGGAGTTTTCCAGATTAGGTTTTGGGTTGTTTTTTACAAACCTGGCAGACCGATAGATGGCCTTATTCTAACATCAAAGAAAAAAGAAATCCTATATACTTCTGGCAGCTACACTAGTCTTTAATAATAACACAGTGAAAACTTCAACTCACAATGAACAAATTGTCTGAAAACTAGTGGGTTGTGATGGCCATTTTCAGTATTCATGAACTGGAAGGAGACAAAGCTCCATGAAACAATTGCTGGAGTTCCACTCCAGCAGTTCAGGCACTTTCCATACAAAGAGTCATCAATAGTAAAAGAAAATAAAAAAATCCTAGAGTGTACCTGGAGTATTATGGATTAGTTACCTGAACCTAAATAGTTATCCTTAGAGTTGAGTTTTTTCTTGCCTGAAACCTTACAGAAAGGTTTTCAGTGGAAATCTATGGGATTTCTTCTCAGGGTAAGCAGACAGCAACACTGAGGGAAATCAGAGTATGAAAGGTTAGTAGAAAACCCAACATATGAAAAGTACAAAAAGTATTTTTTGATTTAAATTAGCATCTGTTGAAAGCATAGGAAGATTATTGAAACAAGCAAGAGAGCAGACAAATAGGAGACAAAGGACAGGAAAAGCACAGTCTGGACACACTCCTATGTAACCTGCTCTAGATGACCCTGCCTTGGCAGGGAGGTTGGACTAGATCATCTTCAGAGATCCCTTCCAACCCTAACTATTCTGTGATTCTATGATTCTGGTAGAAAGACTGCATAAAAAGAAGTGGACAAAACACATAAGTACAGAATATATACAGTCAGTGGCCTGAAATGTAACGTAATATGACCTTAATGTAATGGCATATAGCTTTAGGTAAAAACCAAACATGTTCACAGAAGCAGACTGTGGTGGGCTGATCCCAGGAGCCCACGAAAGTGGTTCTATTCTTCCCCTCCTCCACTGGGCAGGGGAAAGAAAACACAACAAAAGATTCATGAGTCAAAGAAAGGACAGGGGGAGATCACTCACCAATTACTGTTACTGGCAAAACAGACTTAACCCAGGAAAATTATTTGACTTTATTACAAAAAAAGTAGTAGGGTAATGAGAAATATAACCAAATCTTAAAATATCTGCCCACTCCCCCATTCTTCCTGTGCTCAACTTCACCCTCAATTTTCTCTATCTCCTACCCTCCAATGGCACAAGGGGATAGGAAATGGAGGTTGTGGTCAGTTATCACACATTGTTTCTGCTGCTCCTTCCTCTTCACACTCTTCCTCTGCTCCAGCATGCAGTCCCTCCCATGGGAGACAGTCTTCCATTAATTTCATCTTCCATGGGCTGCAGGTCCTTATGAATTGCCTGAGCAGGGGTCCATTCCATGGAGTGCAATCCTTCAGGAACAGACTGCTCCAGTGCGGTCCCTCAAGGGGTCACAAGTCCTGCAGCAAACCCGTGCTCCTCTTTGCATGGGGCCACAAGGCCTGTCAGGAACCTGCTCCAGCAGAGGCTCCTTTCTCCATGGAGCAAAAGCGTCTTTCAGGTAGTCACCTGCTTTGACTTGGGGTCCTCCAAGCACTGCCGGGGGACAGCCCGCCTCACCACGACCTTCAAACCGGGCTCCAGGGGTGTTTCTGCTCCAGCACGTTAAGCACCTCCTCCCCCTCCTTTTCCACTGACCTTGGTGTCTGCAGGACTGTTTCTCTCCCATATTCTCACTTCTGTCTTTGGCTGCTGCTCCAGAGCAGATTTTGTCCCCGCTTCTTACACACATTATCATAGAGGCTACCTCTGTCACTGATGGGCTCAGCCTTGGCACATGGTGGGTCCATCTTAGAGCCAGCTGGCACTGGCTCTATTGGACATGGGAGAAGCTTCTGACAGCTTCTCACAGAAGATGCTCCTGCAGCCCCTTCACTACTTGCCATGCAAATCCAATAGAAAGAGCAACAGCTGTGGAGTTTTGAAAGGTGAGACACTCTGTGAGCAGAGAATGAGAGACAGTTATACTTAGAAGTTTATTTCCAAAAGACACTGTTCAGTTTTAACTGGAAGATCAAAGTCAGAATAAACCAGTAAGAAGGAACAGGTTTCCAGCTACTACTGTGCTTTATTACACCAGCAAACTGACAAAGATACACATATGAACCGGGACTTTGACCAGCACAAACTGCAACCTGTGATGGTTGTCCCTCAGCCATGCAACATTTCTTTTCCAGATTTTCTGGTGATTATTAATTCACCTCTGTTGGTTAGAAAGATGGAAATAATTATCCAAACCTGTAGGTAAATGTGTGGGTTTAAAGGTAAACCAGCAGGGGAAATGAACTCAACTCAAAAGAGAGATTATAAATCAGAATAACAATTTAATAAAATAATACAATAAGTACGATTATACAGACAAACAATTGGTTTTAACCTACAAACCCCAAATATATAACCCAGCACTCTGGGGCATGAACAGAGTGGTGTTCTTTGGACCCCCTGAGTCCAAAGGAAAAGGAGAGGGGAAAACCTGTTGGTGAGAGTGCTGTTGCAGTCTGGTCAAGAGTGGTGATTGCAGTCTGGTTGAAAAGTGGTGGTTGCAGTCCCGTGGAGAGTGGTGGTCTGAAGTCTTCCTCTGGATCCCATGAGTGGTTAAAAAGGTCCCAAGACTCCAAGATTATACATCTTCCAGTTCAGGCAGGAATGCTCAGTACCTCCCTCAGGGCGGGGGATTCCTTAATGGGTGTGAGGACAACAGCAACTCCTATCTCGCAGGCCTCTTAGCACCTAGTTTATAGCCTGAGTCAGGCTCTATGTGCAGATGGTGTAAATGGTTCATTGATAACAGTTTCTGGGAAATGGCATGGAAGGCTATAGAATACACAGTTTTGGGTTACACCCATCCAGTGATGAACTGGTCTCAGCTGTCCTAACTAGGACAGTAAATTCAAGTCCAAAAGAAGACAAGGTAAACTCACAGATAATTGATCATCATAATTGGAAACCTCCTTATGATCCATGACATTCCAAGTAACCTGGCATTAGCACTGAACTCCAAGATACGTGTTAGTGTTCTTCAAATCTTTGTTACATAAAAAGAATTCATAAGGAGGCAATTAAGCAAGATTATTATGGTGTATCCTGCCTTCTCAATAGGTGTAAAAATGAAAGTTTCTCTGAGCCCAGTTACCTGCTCAAGAAAATACCAGGGGAGTTTTAACGGCCATTAAGTCTCAGATACAATGCAAAAGTTGGTCTAATGTATTGGCCATAATACAGTGCCTCTTCCCGTGACAGCAGAATGGGCTTTTACTGTTATACATGGATTATGTCTATTTTCCCCCTCCTTCACAAAATTTAAGTCTGTGATGTTCTCATCGAGGGAAATGATGATGGAGTTACAGAGGTCTGTGTTTAAATTTGCTCAGCAGCAGTCTGTAAATAATCTACAGCATACTGTTTCCATTTTTTCTTTCACTCTGTAACCTACAGCGAGTGTTGACTTGGAAGTACCGTTCAGCAAAAAGGAAAAGCACATAGATGACTGATTGGTTCTTGTACTCTGAGATGAAAAATGATGAGCAGAAAGTCATCACAGGAAACACCAGGAAAGAAAACAATTTAAAAGCAATGTGTCTCCCCTACCCTTTCACCTGACTAATGCAAATAGCTTTTATGCTGTACCTTGTCCTCATCATAGGTCAATGAGGACAACTGCCTTGTGTTTCAGGGGAAGCTGATTGTTGAACTCATTGATCTCCATAGAGTGGGGAGACACACAAAAAAGACTGTCCATTCATGATTGATTACAGTGAATAATGCTAGTACCTTGTGTTTTCTTTCTTTTATATTTTTTTCTTGTGCATAAACTGAGCTGAATTTTTCACTGGGCTTTGGTAGATCAGAAAGAGAAGGGCTTCTACTGGACCCCCCCACTTTACCAGTCAGACTTCGTTGTTGACAGGTGACTCAAAAGCTGTACTTATAGGCTGCAGGATAACCTTGAAAACAGTGTGATAATCTAAGGGCAGCACAGATGAAAGCAACTTTGTAAAGGTCTCCATCTAGGTGTTTCCAGACCACACGGCATATTTATTTTCTGAGATCTCATCATTCTTGCAAGACTGAAGAGCTGCTTCTGCTCAGTGGAGCCTGGAAGGATGAAGCGTTTGGAGATCTTTCTCACCTATCTCTGGCAGTTTTTCATTTCTCTGTTCTTTCTGCATTTGTATTCATGGAATTTGTTATTGTTGCTTAACTTCCGAAAGAATCGTTGGACTGAAGCACCTCTCTTCATTTCTCTAACTAGTGCCATTTGACCTACTAGACAATTCAATCCAGCCTCCACTTCTGAATGGATTTTCTCACAAGTGGCAATCTCTAACAGGGTCACTTTGAGAGGCAACTGCATTGCATTTTACCTTGCACCATAATGAGGGCAATTTCAAAAGGCATTCAATCAAAAGAAAAGGTGTTTTCTGCAAAAGGCTTGTGTCCTAGGTTTTCATTTGTCCTTGTGGGTGGCTGAAGCTATTGAAATATCTCAATCTGTGTCTTGTAATTGTGTCAGTTTTAATTTTTGCTGGTTAATAGTTGCAGAACTATGAGGGTACTTTTAGCAGCCACTTTGGAATTCTACAAGTTTAAGAGGAACTGAATTGCCCCTAAGGAAATGGGAGGATTACTGCTTTCTCAGGCAGGCCTATTCAGAAGGTTCCTATTTACCTCTGACACATTAACAGACAGGAAGTGATGGATAAAGCAGGAAAGCCAGAAAATTCTCTGTATACTATTCATCTTAGTTTGTTTTTTGAGTAACTAGAAGGCTTTGATTTGCACAGTATGTCAGAGACTAATTTTTCCCTCCACGGTTACAATATCTCTTCTGTTTATTTGGTAAATCTTTGACATTCATGCTGCAATACCCTATTTCTGCCTCTGCCTTTCACTATCTCTGCCCTTCTTCCTCTCTTTTTCTCATATAAAGTTCACGAAGTGGTTGGATTAATGGCTATCAACATTCTCTGTCCATAGAAAGTTGCAAAATGAGTGGCTGCAGTGCCTCCCTGCTAAAAGCGACAGGGCTCCTGACGGAAGCTACTTGCCACTGAGCCCCAGTCTTGCTGCAAGAGAAGCACACCTTACACAAGGAAAGACAATGACTTGTCCAGGAGCTGAGTAGATGAGTTCTCTGTGGTAGTTGACAGAAAGAGCACCAGCCTTTATTAAATATTTTTGTCTATCCCTCAGCTACAGTGAATCTCCTGGAGATCAGCAGCAGATAATGTTCTATTATTTCATTTCCAAATGCAAAATTAATGCAAGTAGAAACATTTTATTCCTTTAGATGATTTCTTTCAGAGTCCTAAAAAACAGCAAGGGGGGGATCTTTCCATTTACTTAACTATATGATTGTCACAGGGAAAAAGAAAATCAGCTTATATTAAACAGGCAGTTTAGATATTCTAAAATATCTGAGTATCTCAGTGAGGTAAACCGTACCTTCTTTGAGATTTACTGTTTGTCTCTACCTACATGGTATCCTATGTAGAAGAAAAATGGCAGAGAATACTTGGTGAGGAACATCTCATCTGTAGCTGCTAAGCCTCCTTCTTATGTTTTTAGAACCAGAATTTATTTTTTAGCAATTTTTAAACTGAATGAGGGCCAATGGAGCTCCATGTCCCCATCACTATTTATTTCAGAAGACAATTAATTATGGAAAGTAAGAAATATTTCCCTGGGGAGGTCAACTAGAAACACGAAGAACTGGATCTGTACGAAATTAAGTTGCACTTTCAAGCCTTTTTGTGTGACTAAGAATGCTAGAAATTTTGGGGCATTTTGTGCTTTTTAATACAAAATAAAATTATGTTGGCTTTGATGAAAAGTAAGAAATTAAACACTGCTATTTATTATTTGCATCCAGCTAATCCTAATTCCACGTGGAAAATAAAAGGATATAAAAACCAACTTGCCCTCTATGCTTAGCCAATATGGTAACACAGGTGAGAAAATGAATGGAGCTAATCATTACATAATAGTTACAAAGATGTTCAATTAAAACTGAGTATGTTAGAAAATTTTTTAAGGATGTTTTAAAAAGGGGAATGAATAAAATATAAGTGAATTGCTCAGGCATCTATCTAGACAGTTTAGCATGAAATTATCTTACTTTCAGAGGCAAAAATAATCAGTAATTTCATGTCCATGTCAGATTTCACAGTTACTTCTACCTGTATTACTCTACCGTCTACTTATTTCATTTATGCAAATAAGCACACTTTTCCTATTACTCTATAAAACAGAATGACAGAATCGTTTACTTTGGAAAAGCCTTTTAAGATCAATTCCAACCATTAACCTAATGGTGGCAGGTCCACTGCTAAACTATGTCCCTAAGTGCCTCACCTACACAGCTTTTAAATGCCTCCAGGGATGATGACTCATCCACTTCCCTGGGCATCCAGTTCCAATGCTTGACAACCCTTTCAGTGAAGAAATTTTTCCTTATATTCAATCTATACCTCCACTGGTGCAACTTGAGGCCATCTCCTCTCATCCTACTGCTGTTACCTGGGAGAAGAGACTGACTCCCACCTCGCTACAATCTCCTTTCCGGTAGTTAAAGAAATAGCAATAAGGTCTTCCCCAAGGTTCTCCCTTTTTCCAGGCCAAACAATCCCTGCTTCCCAGAAGACTTGTGCTCTTGTCCTTTTACCAGTTTCATTCTCCTTCTCTGGACACACACAGTACCTTGACCTTTTGTAGTGAGGAGCCCAAAACTGAACACAGTAAATAGGTAGGCAGAATGACGTTTGCAGATAAAGATGCCTACCCATACACAAAGACCGCAAAAGAATTATATTTGTCTAGAGATACAGGGCTTGCATGGTTCCATTTAGCACTAAAGACACTGACACAGTAATAAAGATTCAGTCTGACAGTTTCAGTTGTCAGCAGCATCACTGTGTAGGTTACGATGAGGCAAGGAAGAGGAGTCAGCACTGAATTCACGTCTCTTACAAACTTTGGTGCAGACCAGAAGGAATGTAGTTATCTGTTATGTTCTTTCAGCCTAATGAAGAAGCATATGGAAGGATCAGCTAACTGATGACTTTGACGACTTTGACAGAGCTAGACTTTTGTCAGAGGTACACAATGAAAGGATAAAAAAGTCATGAACCAAAGCTGTATCAATGGAAATTTTTACTAGATACAAGAAAAAAAAGTCACAGTGAGGATGGTCAAACATCAGAACCAGTTGTCCAAAGCAACTGGAATATCCTTGGAGATATTCCAAATTAGACTGGTTAACTGGAGCAATATGATCTGTCCTCAAAGTTGATTTTGCTTTAGGAAGAAGATCAGACCAGAAGACTTTATATACTCCATAATTTTGTGATTGCAAAAGCTATGTGGCCTTGAGTAACTTGATAACAGGGAAGCACCTGGTACAGTCAAATCATTAGTGTTCCACCAGAAATACGCTTTTCTTTCCAGTGTTTCAGAAAAGGGACAGATGTTTATTAAACAAGTTCAAGTAATTAGGCACTCAAAGATGATTTCTTTACAATCTGAAGATCACCATAAACATACTGATTAACAAAATAATGCTTCTGGAGAAGCCTATATGACAACAAAATCAAACTTCCTGACATTTCTTCAGTCATAAATACAAATGTCTGGCCTCAAGAAAAGACAGGGAAATTATAGAAACCAAGATACACAGATCTAAGTGTACCCACCAAAGGCCAAGATAGAGATGGAGACTCTTAGTCCCAGAGAGCTTAGCTGTGGCAAGTTCCCACAGTGCCTAAGGTCTCACTCATCACAACCTTTATGAGGAACACTGGAAGGAATCTGGAAAGCTCAGTACCAAAGGATTTGAGTCAACATTATTTTCACTCATGGTGAGGAGATGTTGAAATACCATCTGAAATCTCACATTGTGCTGCTTCTGCTTCATGGGCACTCAGGGGAGGTGGCAGGTTGGCACCCATAGAGGTTCATAGTGAAAGCCATCACACGCTAGCTCAGACCAGAAAAGATCACAGATCTCTAAACACAAGGTTTCTATTTTTAGACCAAAAATTTTATTTATCTATTTGGAACTGGCTATTCTTACGGGAATCATAGTTCATCAAGAGTGACAGGGTGACAACTTCCCATTCCACAGCATGTTCTGCCCATGAACACAGGATGCTCTACATGGGTAAATGGATGATACAAATGTCCATGGAAGCAGATATATGACACTTAGAGGACCAGCATTCTCTGACATAGTTCTCTTTACTCCTTTGCCTTTGATATTTTTTAAGGGGACTATTCTATTTTTGCTTGCCCAGTAAAATTGTAACAGCCATGGTAACCACAATCAGAATGGCAATTCTCAGAGTGTTCAGGGTTTCATCACTCTGGGAAGCATCCACATGAATAATCAGCATGAATTTATATTCAGAGCTTGATGTATTATTCAAGCAAAAGAGCTTGTCAGTTATTTTCATTGGGTCTGGGATTTTTTTATAAACTTCTACCTGCTTTGTGAAAGGTATCACTTATATAGGACTCTTATTCCCCAGGGCCTTGTAGTGGTTTTGGTGTTGTCGTGGTTTGAGACCTCTAAAATCCAATTCCCGAGTCCAAGCCCCCCTCCCACATCTCAACCCAGTGTGAGATGGGTTTTTTCCAGACACAACACAAGATTCAATATGGGGGAAAAGGGAATTATATTACAATCACTGTACACATAAATATTACAATACATCATATACATCACTATCTCTCCTATGATAAATCAGTATTTACAATGGGTCAATCTCTTCTCCCTCCAACAAAAGTCCAGAAGGGAAAAGGAAAGATCCTTTCCACTCTCAGAGCAGCAACCTCTCTTCTTCCATGCAGCAGCAGTAGCTGGCCTGTTGTAACTGGATCTCCTTCCATTACACACAAGGGGTTCTCCTCTCCCCCTCTCTTCTGTGGGCTGCAATATCAGGGACAAGCTCACGTCACCACATCATATCACAAAGTGCAGGAGCATCTTCGTGATGGTCCCTTTCCTCTGGGGATTCACCCCTGAGTCGGAACGTCTCGGGCAGCTTTCAGTTGAAAGCCTTTGCCTCAAGCTCTATCTGTCCTCTGCTCTGTCTCAGGCTGTTGTTTGGCAGCAGCAGTGGGGGATGGGGGTCCAAGGTCACCCCCTCCGCATTCCGTCTGACCATCCCAGTCCAGCTCCGGGACATCTTGAGCTTCTTAGCTCCTCTCTCCGTTGCATGCTGCACTCCAAGGCTCCTCTCAAATAGGAGTCCATCTTCTCCTCCTCCTCTCTAGGAGGTCTCAGAGGGGTTTGGGGGGTTTGTTTCAGTTCTTACCCCAAACTCTCTCTCTCTGTAGAACTTAGTCCTGCTCTGTCTCTCTCCATTAGAGATCTCTGCGTCTTCCTGCTTGGCTGCAGGCCGCCTCTGCTGCATCTTATCTCTTTCTGGCTCTCTGCCACGGTTCTCCGTGCACTGCTGCTCTGCCACCGCTTTTAGTATCTCTTGCTGCCCACTCACAGTGGAGAAAGACTCTCAGCTTCTCAGTCACAGTCTCCAGTCCAGTTTAACACAGTTTCTGAGTTTCTATGACCCCAGCCAGGGGCTGGGGGGCCGTGGCCCCCCAGAGGGGCTCCTGCCCCTTCTCCTCGTGGCTCTACGACATGGTCACTTCTCTCCAACAACAACGACAACATCCCTCTTTTCCGGTCCGTTTGTGATATGTTTATATTTTGCAGGAACGCTGGTTGGCTCAACCCCAAGGGACACCACCCCCTCAGGGGTTACCATTTTTTTGACTCCTGGGGGAAAACTTTTTTTCCCCAAAACAACTCTATATTTGTATGTATGTATAATGTGCGCATACACACACACATATATATATAGTATATTGCTGTGTAGGCATCTGGAGCTCAGGGATTAAATGTGCATGTAGAGAAGAATGATGCTTTGACTCAGTGATCAAGACCAGTGCTAGAATTTGTCTCACTGTCCACCGTCTTCGGTTCCATCTGGGACTGAGTTCATTTACTTCCTAGTGGCTGGTCCAGTGCTGTGCTTCAGATTTCGTACAAGCATAATGTTGATAGCACATTGATGTTTTGTTTGTTGCTAAGTAGCACTTACCTTAAGTCAAAGACTTTCCCCTATCTCATCATAATGTGCTAGTGAGGAGCTGCACAGAAATCTGTGAGGGAACGCAACCAAGAAAGGTGACCTGAACTGGTCAAAGGGATATTCCATACCATGGAATGTCCTGTGCAGTACATAAACAGGGTGAGCTACCTGAAAGGAGGCTGATTGATATTCAGGGGCAAGCTGGGCATCGGTCAGTAGGTTGTGAGCAATAGTATTGTGTATTACTAATTTCTTTTAAGTTCTGTTACTCTCTATCATCATCATCATTATTATTTTTGTTTGGTTTGTTTCAATTACTGAATTGTTCTTATCTCAAACCATGAGGTTTACCTTTCCTTTCCCATTCTCCTTCCCATGGTGGCGGGGGGGGTGTGGAGAGTAATAGAGCATCTTCATGGTACTTAATTACCATCTGAAGTTAAACAGTGGCATGACCTCTTTCCCTGTGCACAGCTGTGTGAAAGCAGTCCTACAGCTACTGACAACTTGATTCAGCGGTGGTATTTCCAGGGTGTAGCAGTATTGCCATTGTCATTTTGGGAGTTGCAAGGTGTCTTGATATCAACTTGTTAGTTGATAAGAGAGGAGGTCGGTAAGTGTTAAAAGTGGTTTTTTTCTAGCTTGTCTCACGATTAGGTTTCATGCTCGCACTAGAACTACTGCCTTTAGCAAGGAATAAAGCAATAAAGGGTGATCTCTTTTCATGTTTACTCAATATATGTGCTGACCTCCTCAGTAGTGTTTGCTGCTCTTCAAGCTAACTTCACGGAACTCTTATCACAGATGCCTGCAATGACTGAGAGTATTTTCTTACACTAAAAATATGCAGTCTTAGGTTAGGTACATTTAGACATACAGTCTTTTACATTACATTTTACTGTTAGTTTCTTTTCTCCATAATTATATTGTAGTATTGAATCAGACAGGCTCACACCAGCTACTCAGCTTTCTCCAACACCTTCCTGCCCTTTTGACAGTCTGCTTGGCAGAGTTTATTTGTTCTCTTTTTATCAGTGGTGGCAGTCAGAGGAAGTGCTGTTATCAGGGATTATTTGACTTTGTTTTCTCAATGGAAGAATGTTCTGAGGATACTTTTCCTGCTGCCAACTGCCCTTTTGTTGAAGATACTTTTCCTTCGACAGTAAAGAGATAATGTGATAACAGAATAGCAGAAATAGAAAAAAAACCCTGTTGTCATATTTGACATTTTCAGCAAAAGAAATAGAATGTGCAACAGAAACTAGATGTTTTACAATTTTCTTCCCTTTTCCAGCCTATTCTTTTGAACTGCAATATCCACAATCCTGTAACAGAAGTATTTGGTGTCTGATGATAGCTAAGTCAAGACCAGATGACCCACTACTTCTTTTCCACCTGCACATTCTGCAAAATGTAAAGAAACAAGATGGTATGAAAAGCAGAGTGCTGGGAAAGGTAGCTACAGTTCCAGTACTAACACATTAAAAACAAACAAACAAACAAACAAAAAAAACCATAAACCATGAGTTGTTATCAACAGTAGTTAGTAAGTACAGGATCACTGGTTATGTTTTAGGTTTGGATGTGCAACTGCACCTTCTTACCATAGCAGAAAAAGCATTCAGAGGTATCTGCAAGGAGACAGCAGGCTAATGTCTGTTACACACCTAATGTGTCTTCTCATTCACCCCAAATATCTACTTTGTTTCTGTCTTTTATATTAGTATATGGTGGAGACAGTCCTCTGCCTTACATTCTGTTAGTTTAAAACACACCAAAAAACAGGTATGCAAGTAGGGATCTTTCCTCAAACTTCACAAATGATTCCAAGCTAGAAACTCAGAATATTTGGCTCTTTGACAGTGTGATTTTTAATAATTAAATAACTCCAACCATGTGGAGCTGATCCTCAGAGGCAATAAAACATTTCTTACCCCGAGACAGTTAATTGAATTAATATTGAAATTTTAGCCCATGTAGCCTTTTGTCTATCTTGTGCTCAGGAAGAAGTTAGACACTGTGGATAAGCTGCCCCAAAACTGCCTAAAGCATGAAGTTATTTTAGGATCAAATCAAGAACCTTTCACAAGATAGGTACAAAATCCTCCAATAACAGGAGTCATATCTGAAATGCATTAAGGAATAATTAAAACAGCTCAACAGTTATCTGGCACTTGAAAATAAGAAGTCAGTTATAGTGTCTGTATTTCTACTTCTTTTCAGTGGCCCCCACACTGAGGGATGAGCTCTCTGTGAAAAGAAGACTTTGTCTTCTTTTGTGGGAAGACATGAGATAAATGGTTTGGTTTTTTTTTTTAGGAGGAACACCATTTTGCTTTCTTCACTCTCTTTTTTTAAGAACAGCTGGCTAGAAGGAAACTATTTGCAGAAGGGCTCCCACTGGGAGGCAGATTGCCTGTTGTCTCCACTACAGTGCTGCGTTGTGGTACTGCCTAAACCTCATTGCTCATCCTCAGCTGAAGCAGCATCACAAACACAGGCAGAGAAGCCAAGTCATCTTTTCCTCCACAAGTCCCCCACAATATCCTTCCCTCTAAACTGGAGAGAGATGGATTTGGTGTTTGGACTGTTCGACGGATAAGAAAGTGGTTGGACAGTTGCGTCCAGCAGGTAATGGTCAATGGCTCAGAGTCCTGATAGACATCAAGTGGTGTCCCTCAGATGACCATACTGGGACCAGTGCTATTCAGTATCTTCATTAAAGGTATAAACTAAGGGATTGAGAGCACCCTCAGCAAATTTGCAGATGACACCAAGCTAAGCAGTGTGGTTGCCACACCTGAAGGACAGGGTGCCATCCAGAGGGACCTGGACAACCTCAAGGAGTGGGCCCATAGGAATCTCACGCAATTTAAAAAGACCAAGTTCAAGCTGTTGCACCTTGGATCACCAGGTGATCCAACCTGGATCTGGGTAACCCCCAGTATCAATACAGGCTGGAGGATGAACAGATCAAGAGCAGCTCTGCCAAGAAGGACTTGGGATGCTGGTGGATCAGAGGTTGGACATGAGCTGGCAATGTGCATTTGCAACCCAGAAAGCCAATTGTATCCTGGGTTGCATCAGAAGAAGTGTGGCCAGGAGGACGAGGGAGGTGATGCTACCTCTCTACTCCACTCTGGTGAGACCTCACTTGGAGTATTGTGTCCATCTCTGGGATTCCCAGGACAGGAAGGACATCAACCTGTTAGAGCAAGTCCAGAGGAGGGCCACCAAGATGATTAGAGGGATGGAGCACCTCTTCCATGACGAAAGGCTGAGAGAACTAGGGTTGTTCAGTCTGGAGGAGAGAAGGTTTCGAGGTGACCTAATTGCACCTGAAGGGAGCCTACAAGATGGAGAGAGACTATTTACAAGAGCATGTAGTGACAGAACAAGGGGGAATGGCTTCAAACTGAAATGGGTTTACATCAGATATTAGGAATAAATTCTTTAGTGTTAAGGTGGTGAGGCACTGGAACAGTTTGTCCGGAAAAACGTGGATGTCCATCCCTGGGAGTGTTCAAGGCCAAGTTGGATGGAGGTCTAGTGAAAAGCTTAGACCTACTTCCCATAGTAGAACTAGTGGAACTAGATGATCTTTAAGGTCCCTTCCAACCCAAACCATTCTATGATTCTATGATTCTATGATATATTTTTAAAAATTCAAGATATATTTTGAATGTAGTCCATAATATTCGTAATCACCTTCAGAAGTAAACCACTGCCAATATTGCTTGTCAATTATGCAACTATGTAATAAACTAAGCAATAGTTGATTAGTAATTGTGCGGCGTGGACCTTCCCCACCCCCCTCAGCATTTCTCTAACAGAAATACATCCATAAATGACAGAAAATGCAAGGTCTAAAATCTGATTTGCACCTGTCTATTTATAACTTCAAATGTATTAAAGTGATTCTCTGGCAACCCAAAATGGATAGAACTACCAGTAATAGCCACGGGCAGTGCCACAAAAGTAGTATAAGTTGTTGTCCCCCTTGCCACTTGTAATGTTTAATTATGTGACCTCAATTAACCAGTTCTAGAAGTAGAGAGATTTCATGTCCTTTCAATATCCTATATTTTCACATTACCTGCATAAACCCCATTTTTTTCCTGGCTTGCATCATGGTTATTTGATATCCCTTTCTATTTCTGAATTTCATTATAATTGTCTAAAATTTTCCTTATTCAACCATTAGATCTAAGAATACTTACATTCCACTACTGTCAAGCCATCTGTTTTCTAAGGAAAGCTAAGGTTAGCAGAAGTAACAGCCCACTAAATGGAGTCAAAAGGACTTTTCACAGAGGACTTTTCCTCTCTCCCTCCTGCCACTTTGCCAAGGACAAGGAAACTCCACTAATTATTTTGTTCGTGGCTTCAGGATTAACTCTTGAGGGGCAAATCTGTAGAATTTCCCATCTATCAGTATTTGCAACTTGGGTTTAATCTGCTTTATACTGTAAGGATTCATAGCAGAAAAAATACCAAAACTTGCCCTGTTTAGCCACACAAGAAACAAAAAAAATAATTACCATAATAAAGTCAGATGATGTTGGTTTTGCCTAGAAAACTCCTCTGTTATATTTTCATGAAGCATCATGAAATATGGGGTATTTTTGCTGGTAGCAACTTTTATCAGTACTTAAACAAGGAGTTTAAGGAACATAGGTCACTCAAAAGGCAGGAGAAGATTAATAGTGTGACTGTAGGATGACTGGCTGTGGTTTCATGATGTCCAAACTACAAAAACCGAACCAAATCAAAACAACCAACCAAACAAAACATTACTAACTTCTGGGCTGTTGGAACTATGGATTTTAACTGATGGGTTTATATAAAAATATTACAATGCCACTGTAGAGTACTTGTAAATCATTATTTCTATATTATAGATGGGGAAAAATGAGAATCTGGAATAAAAATTGAAATTTTGGAAATTATCATTTATTTTGAAGAGCATTAATTTTATGGACATTACTCTAACTGGCTCAAATCTTTGAGAAATAATGTTATCATGTGAGCTGAACATCTGTATCTTTTAGCTAAAAATCAAAAATCAGTTAAACTTTTTTGCCAAATATTTTCTCAGGGCCAACCAGAAAATACATTATTTAATTCAAGTTTTTGCAAGTCATGCCTTATTCTTTATCAGTACTGGCTGGCAAAGCACATCATATACTTTGCTCCCAAGGACAGATTAGCTCTTCACGTAACAGTTTTTACATGGGCTATACTAGTTTTTGCTCCCTCATGCCACAGAAGCATGATCCCTCTTCAGAAACTGGCCCCACAGTTCACTGATGTAAACTTTTTAACCAACATACTATAACTTGGGTGCATTTTCAGACTAAAACCCTGATCTGACTGCAAAAGCCCTATGCTTCAAAGATGTAGAGGGGCCTACATAACTCCCTGAGTATGGATCAAGAGCTGCACCCAGGTTACCAACATTGATTTTTTTCATTTAAAACTATACACAAGAATTTTATCTTTAAAAATTGGAAGGGCAGAGTAGCTTATTGAATATTTGTTGGACATATGGGTGAATGGGAATATGTCACATAAAACATAATTTACATCATAAGTCTGACTGGACACTCATCAGCAGCTAGAGATGTCATACAAGTGTATTGGATCATATTTTCTTTTCTTTTTTTAATGCCAATTATTGCTATATCTCTTCCTCTGAACAACATTTCCAATGCCACATTTCTTTGTGCTTTGGCCCTGTGTTTTTCAACTGTGTTTAGTATGTAATTCACTCACTGAAAAGTGTTTAAGAACTCTGTTCTGTAATTATCTTTATCCTTGCAGCATTTTAAAAGAAGTCTTCTATTTTCTCCCAGTGATTGAGCATCACATTTACAAAAATGCGTTGGCCCATCACACAGAACAGTAAACTTAGTAAATTAAGCAAATAGTTTGGAGACTGTCATAGCTGTAAATCTCCAAGAAAACAGGGTTCAGAAATGCAATAATTCTAAAACAAATTTCACTTAAGAAATGATTCTAAGATAGGATTTGGTATGGAGGGAAATAAAGACATTTTTTATCCTTCTCTGTATTAATACAGGAGTGAGGAGCCGGGACTAACTTCAGGTTGGTTTTAGGTGTTTGTAAAAGAGATGTCAAAAAACACTTGTAGTTCTTAGTTTTAATTTTTGAGAAACATCCGTCAAACTTATTTTAGGTTTGAATGCATGTGACAGTATTTTTGAAGCTCCACTGGTAGTCTGAACTTCTTTCTTCAAGTTCACATAACAAAAACATATCAGTAAATATGCATAATTTTCCTGTCAGAAGTTTTGAAAGCACTGTTCTGATTCTAATTAAACATTCATTTCTGCTGATGTTTAGAATGGTTTCTCCCAGTTTCAGAAATGTTTTCAATATATTTTGCACACAGGGTGAGGAATAACAATGCAAAATCATTGAATTGAATTGCCATTATGGCAGGCTTTGCAATGAGCCTTTTAAGGCACATCATTTTATAGATTGCTACTAAATGTAATTAATTGCTTCAATTATATGTGCATGTGAACATGCACATGAACTGAAATACGTTTATATATACACGCATGTAAGTAAACGTATACACTGCGGAAACACATGTCTGGACAAAGGAGATACAGCTAGTACAAAATTTTGTATCTGACAGAGTCCTAGATAGCAATGCCATTTTATCTCACAGTTTTATTCCTGCTTTTGCTGTTTCCTTATCCTTTCTTACAGCATGAGTATGGGGATTGTGTTATACTTGCATCATAACTGACACAAATAGTGAAATCAATATTTAAGGCTCCTTGTACAGCTATATCTGACTCTAATGACTTCAGCCTTTTCTTTCCTTAGTCTTTCCATCTTTGGCAATTTTCTGCATGCTTCAGTTTCATAACTTGTGTAGCCATTTGCCTGAAAGCAAAAGGAGCGAGTTCCTCAGTTTGTGCTAGTCATGGGAGCAGTGACAGCCTGGTGGATCTAACTGCTCTGTCAGTGCAGATGTTTCAAAGGAGTACAAATCAGAATCATATATGTTCTTCCTGCTCTGCTGAGCAGCATCTCTCAAGACTCACCTGTGTGTGTGTGGTGCGGTGAAGAAAGCTTACTTGCAGTATTTGAAATATCCAAGTACCCATAAGGCTTGATTTCTGGAAAACCACTGTATTAGTAAAGGCTGCTATTTTCAGAGTTTAGATAGATGAGGTCTTAAAGACAAAGACACAGGAAGAGACGACCCACAGCTTGACAAATCTTAAGTTTGCAGTTACCTTGCTTGGCAAATGAGCAACTGGCACTGCCTTCACAGGGCCTTAACCTCAGTTATGTAGCAAGAAAAAAAGCAGAATTATTAACAGCATGTGAGAGTCAGGACTGCAGTTCCTGACCTCAAAGCCTTATTCGTAGCCATGACAATCCCTCCTTTTTCCCTTCCTCTCAAATGGACACAAAATATGTGTTTCTTTTCAGTCTTCCAGACACTAGAGTTAGAGTTGTAAGAACTGGTAAAACTGACATAAATACCTACTTCTGTCTCTACCACCATTGTACTGTACTTCAGCCTAGCTCTGCTGACTTTTACTATCCCAAACATTGTAATGTTAAAATTGCTGATACATTTTTTCAAAAAATGTAGTAGCAGCTGAAATTCTGACAAATTACAGTGGGTGTTATTTTTAATAATTTAACATAATGGCTGCAGCCTTTTCACTAAAGTAACAATTAAGTCATCATAGTTACCTGACCTACACAGATTTATTGTGTCACATTCTATTGCTCATAACTTCAGAACCATTTTGCCACACAATTTGACACCAAGGTCAGAAATTATGCAGGGAAAACTGATAGAAAAAGAAAGGTCACTAATTGAAACTCTTATTTCTTATTATGTTCCACTGATATTAACACAGTTGTAATTAGCTCTGCATCTTAAGTTTCCACATGCAATCATTGTTGCTGCAAATACATGTGTGTTTGAATGTGTTTTCATTCTGAATATGCACAGCAACACACAACCAGAATCATCCATCTTTAAGGTACTTCAGCTGTATTGCTCATCTTTTAATTCTTGGTTTGTTTATGGGCAATATTTTTATAAGATTCCTATGTTTGTGTCATGCCAGTCTCTTGGTTTTTCAGAGAAGCCAATGTACTGATGCAAAATAACTTCGATTACAAACTGTTGTTGTTCTAGTTGTAGTGGGTTTATTGGTGTTTTTTGTTTTGATTTCATTGCTGTGGCTGCTGCTACCAATACTGAAACAGTGAATGTCATAGAATCATAGACTCACAGAATGGACTTGGTTGGAAGGGACCTTAAAGATCATGTAGTTCCAACCCCCCTACCATGGGCAGGGATACATTTAACTAGACCAGGTTACTCAGAATCCCATCCAATCTGGCCTTCAACACTCCCAGAGTGGGGCATCCAGGCAACCCGTTCCAGTGCCTCACCACCCTCACAATGAAGAATTTCTTCCTAATATCTTAACAGGGCTGCTTTCAATCAGTTCACCCCCCCAGCCTGTACCAATACGGGTGGTTGTCCCAACCCAGTAACAGCACCTTATAGGGTTTTTTGTTAAACTGTATGAAATTCCCATGGGAATCAAGCTTGTCCGGGTCCCCCTGGATGGTAATTCATCCTTCAGATGTATCAACAGCACTACTCAGCTCAGTGTCATCTGCAAACTTGTTGAGGGTGCACTTGATCCCTTCATCTATGTCATTAATGAAGATATTAAATAATACCAGTCCCAGTATGGACCCATGAGGGACACCACTTGTCACTGATGTCCATCAGGACTCTGAGCTGTTGGCTACTACCCTTTATATGCAACTGTCTGACCACTTACTCATTGAACAATCCACACCTCAAATCCATCTCTCTTCAATTCAGAGAGCAGGGTGTTGTGGAGGCTCATGTCAAAAGCTTTACAGAACTCCAGATAAACGACATCTGCAGCCCTTCCCTTGTCCACTGATGTAGTCACACTGTCATAGAAGGCCACTAAATTGGTCAGGCAGGACTTGCCCTTGGTGAAGCCATGTTGGTTGTCTCAAATCACCTCCCTGTCTTCCATGTGCCTCAGCATAGCTTCAAGTAGGATCTGTACCATCATCTCCCTGGGCACAGAGGGGAGGCTGACATGTTGGTAATTCTCAGTCGTATCATTTTGGCCTGGCTCTCCCACCAAGTCCAAGCTGTCTCCTCCCCATTCCCGCTCTCCCCAAGCAAGGAAAAAAAAAAAAAAAAAACAAACCAAAAGAAAAAAACTGAAAGAAGTTTGAACGAAACAGGATTATATCAAATATACATATATTACATATATTTGCAATTATATATACGATTTGAATATATTATACACAACAGGGAGCTCCCAAGAGGGAAAAAGGGAAAAGGGAGGGGGAAGCAGGGATAAAAGAACTAAAAACAAATATCCTCCAAATATACCCATTACTATAGAGCTAGTGAATAAATACAAAAAACTAATTAAACTGAACGGGACAGTAGAACTGTGCGAGGCAGCAGCCAACTCCCCCATGCCTCCCAGAGGGACCAGAGATAACGGCAGGTCTGAGCAGCAGGCCCTGGCCTATACAAGCAAGACCGTCTGCAAGAGGGATCTGTCGTCTTCAGCCACTGGAAGAGAGAAGAGAGAGAAGGCCTCCTATCTGCGCCTTTTATATGTTGTATTACAGAAAGAGATGATATGGAATACTTCCTTAGATCTCTGACCCCTTTGCTAAGGAAGGCCTAAAAAATCCAAGAAACCAACCCAGTACATCTACCCTTTTTAGAGATGGGTACAATGTTTTCCTTTTTCCAGTCCCCTGGGACTTCCCCTGACTGCCATGACTTCTCAAATATCATGGAGTGTGGCTTGGCAACTACTTGGATAGTAGTACTACAGGACTCCAGAATGCATTTTATTAAGTCCCATAGACTTATTTAAGTCATTTCTTTACAATAGGTCAGCAAGGAGACTGCAGGTGACTTTTTAGCACAAGCCTAATATTTAACAATCACAGTGGTCAAATTCTTTCCTCCCAGTCCAGTTAGCAAGCTGAAGGTTTCATTATTTCTTTTTAATATTCCTAAACTGATCAGGAAAGGAAGCTAACACATATCATAACAGTTTGCTTTGAACCTGACTTTATGCACAGCCTTAGACAAAATGCTTAACTTTTCTTTAGCTTGTTTTCCTTATTTGTTTTGAGCAATAGTGATAGTAGTGACCAAGGAAATCAGAATTCTTAGCACTTTGACCATGACTGCTCACAATGCCTGCATGCCTTGGTTTCCATAGGGCTTTCCCAAAAATCCCAAATTAGACATAGATCAAGTTTTTCCTTTTTTTCCCTAAAAATCTTAAGATATCTCAAGGAAGTTATTACAGTCATGCATTTCTGATAAAGACCACCAAATTGTCACTCCAGATTTTAAGGCCATTTGAGAAATGAGTTCATGTGTGCCCCAATGTATAACTCCATAGTAAGAGAACAGAGTCACAGAAGTTAAAAAGTATGTTTTTGGCAACCTAAACCAGTGGCCTGTAAGTGGGTTCAAAGCATTTTTGTAATTTATTTGATAAAGAAAGCCTCCTCCATTCAGAAAGAAATGGTAAGAGAGAGACAATCGCAGCTCTGAAGATTCAGGACCTGTACTGCCTTGAACTGCTCAGTGAATAGTTGTGTGAGCATATACGCAGTTCCAGTCATGTACTGAAGGTGAGAACATGAACGTGGGTAAGGACCATCAAATAGGCAGCACATTATCAACGAGCTTACCTTATTCATGTAGCCATGCCCTGAGCTACTGTTTGAATAAACCACTTAGTAATAAAGTATTAATATACAGCAGATGCCTAATTAGGTAGACCAAGTTACAACAGGCCCTTGTTTTTATGTGAAAAATTGTGGTTTTTTAAAATCCTAGCTGAAGGCTTTGCAGAAACAGTATGTTGTCACATCAAAACCCAGTCACATCATGTATCCTTGGTATAATACAAGACCCAGGGGGACTGATCAGTTTAAAAAGAGAAACTAGTCTGCTCCAGGAAAAAAAAACAATTCAGAACGCTAATTCACATTATCGAATGGAATAAGACAGCAAGCTTCCTGCTCTATTGATAATTTTGCTCTGTCTTCAGCTAACCTCCCCCCTACAATAAAAAAAAAAAAAAAATCTCCTTCTACCAGCTACTGCAGCTTCATGCGATTGTTATTATTCCCCTAAACACCAGTTTAAGTCAGAATATTCTTCCTACCACAAACAAAATTCCACATGTGTATGCTGGGTAAACAGGAAGCATTACAGGAAAGACATTTTGTTAATCCTCTCTTGTACAGGTGTACTATCCTTTCTTTCCAGCTAAAAGAGATGCTATCCCAGCAGATCATTGAAGGAATAAGATATGTTGTCTTTAATTCTTCTAAACCCAGTGAAAGGAACTTCAGATACTCTAGTGTTTCATATGTCCAACAGCAGTACCAGTTCAGGCACTAAAGAAGCTTTGTTCCTGCAATAAAATCACAGTGTTGCACAGGGTGGTGTGGGTCTTTCCTACCCCCACCCCCATTTCTCTTACTGCAATCAACAGCTAAATTGATCTGACACTTCATCCATACAGCAAGGACCCCAGGGGAGGGTACATATGCAGTGTGTGGAGTGCATTGGGGAAGAGAGGACCTGGGTGGGGGGTAGGGGGTGGGAGGAAGATAAAGGGTTCAAAAGTAAAGTCATCAAAAATAATGAGAGTGTTCTGCCCAGCTTCCACTGCAGCAGAGAAGAAAAGTGCCCTTTCAAATTGGGTGTCCCAGCTCCACAGCTGAAAGAACCGGTCATAGAAAGCTGTAAGCAAATTGCCTTGACAAGGCTGTTACTGCTGTTAAGAGTTCAAAGGTTTTGGACACTAGGTCAGTGGCTGCCAATCAAGCGGACAGAAAAAGCTGCTCATTGAGCCTGTGATTTCTACCTAGGCCGCTATTATCCCTGACTATTCCTACACCTCAGCAGCTTCTCTGATTAAACTAGCCTCCCTTTTACATCTCTTTCAGAGTGAGATTCACACACTAATTAGCTGCCGGCTCTCCTCTGGGATGTCAGACCCTCAGTCAATTTATCTCTATTTCAGCCTGCTCAGAGTGACTTCCCCAGTTATCAAAATTTAATCATGCCTTCAAAAATGTTGAAAAGTGGTCATTAGAGGCAAAAGGCCACAGGATACAATATTCATTTTTCTCTATCTTCCAGTCATCCAGCTGGCATCTATAATGGATATCCTGGGGGCTGTGAGAACACGTTGATTTATGCAACCTTGCTCTTGCTCTCACTGTGGTGCACCAGCCTGCTTTAAAGAACAGGTTTTAACAAGGTCTGAGGTGGGAGGACATTAATCATGGTAGCATTGTATGTGAAAAAGGGTGCTGTGTAGTCAGAAGAACCCCCTACAGCAGGGCAGTTAGATTTTTTTTACCACCTTCTCAGAGATAAAGGAGAGTTTGACAATTGATTAGACCTTTCTGTAACCTTGCAGTCCTGTGAAATGATGAGAGAGAGAAAGGGAGGGGAAAGAATGGTGAGAGGGGGAGGGAGAGAGAGAGACAGAGAATGATTCTCATACTGACAGTTTTAAATGTGCAATAACTTCATGATTCTTGACTGAAACTGGCTATCAAAATCAGTCCCAACTCAATACAGTCTAAAAAAGAAGATCATTCTTGGAATAAGAGTCCTCGCAGTTGTACATGTCAGAGGCAATCATAGGCACCAGCAGCCTGCAGTGACTTCCCTGAATACTCTGTATTGCACAGTGAAACCCTGATAAAAATGGCATTGGATAACATCAATCGAGGCTGTAACGTTCCAAAGTAGGTTTCAGCAAAATCAACAGTGATGAATTGGAATTTGTTGACAATAGGTTGGGGGGCGAGAGGGGGCAGGAATGGTGGTGGTGTGATTATTATTCTCTCCTTTTCTTTCTTGAAACCAGAGGAATGATTTCCAAACCTTGGTGCACACAACTGAATGCATACATTTGCATGCGATGAGCCACTGCAGAATACGAAGGTAAAATTAGAGTGTGCAAATCAGATCCTTTGCCTTTGCCCACAGGAGATCCCCTGGTGAGTAACACGTATGCAAATGAGCACTGAAAACTGGACTCACCTAATTTGTTTACCATGACATCGGGTGATTTTGCCTTTGGCCAACAGACGGGAGCTAGAGCAGGACACAGTACGTTATGCCTACTCCACACCCGCTCTGTCAATGTGACTTAATCCTGAACCGCAATCCTCCTGCTATTTCAGTCCTGAGCTTTTCTCTCTATCAGATGCAATAATTGCCATTTTCCATTATTCTGCCCTGGGATGTCTCAAGCTGAAGAAGTCTCCTGAGCTCTCGCCCTGCCTCCTTGCTGATACTTGAGACCTTGGAGGTAAATGTTCATCACAGTATGCAGGCGTTGAGCTGAACAACTCATTACTGGTATGGGGAGGAGAATGCAACTAATCATCATATCATGTTGGAAATTTAACCCTGGATGTCATAAGAGACTGTTCTTCTCCACAGACAGAATCAAAATGAGCTGAAAAGAACGTGGAAAAAAAATTAAAAGCATTTTCCATTTCCCCCTCTTTGCAGTGGTGGACTAAAATCCCTTTCTCGACTGCGGCCAGCCTGCCAGTCTACCTCAGTTTTCTGTTTCCAAAGCAGGTCACTGCCAGCCACTTTGGTAGATACCTGTAAATGGCAATCTTTGCTCATATTAAATACTGATCTAGGTATTACAGGTGAGTAAAGTAAATGGCATCAGGTCTTTAAAAGCTTTGGAGTCACAAAATGCAGGACCAATTATTTTTTTTATTGTAGAAAGACATTGCCCACAACACCTTCTCCCAGGAGAATGTGGGGATGTCTTCCAGGCTATGACTCAGTCTATGTGTTTCAAACGTGCACTGCAACACTACATAATGACTTCTGCATTAGGTGGCTAACGTGTTTCTTGGTCTTTTCTGCTGCAGCGTGAAGGACATGAAGCACCAGTTATTCTTCAGCATGTCAGCTACTCCAGGAATGCAGTTCACGTGTCGCAAAACAGCCTATGTTATGATACACCATGAGACACATTCAAAAGGATTTAGACTTACAATTTAAAGGGGGATGCTGGAGTTATGAACAGGAGAGTGCATGTGCCTAACCACATTATTTCAAACTGCATCCTTTGAATTCAGGGGTACAGGTTTACACAAACAAAGTCTGAGCACATTAGTCAAATGTAGTCAGACATGCTATGTCTCTTGGACTGTAGCAAACTGAGTGACACTGAAAGGTCACTCAGTCTTCAAAAAAGACTGAGGGAGTTCTACAGTTTGTACTCAGCTATTCAAGGTGGGATATGTGAAGATCCCCCTGCATCCCACACTACCTGTATTTCTGGGTGAACTGTGAAAAAAATACAGCCAGGCCAGTGCATAAAGACCCTGTCTTCAGGCTACCCCATGAGGCACATCCACCGCATGAAAGAATAGGTTTGCTGAATTCCGCCCTCAGTACCTTTGAAAAACCCAGCAGTGATGGTCTTGAGAAAAAGCTCTCTGTTTTCTGCTACGCTTTTTGATTATCCTGTCAAACATATTCTACAGGCAGCAGGTATGTGAGACATGTCTCAGAAAAGAGGAAAAAAGACTTTTGAGGCAGCAAGAATGAATTTTGAATTAAGCACCAAAAAAGGAGTGCAGGTGGGCTTTTCTAAGAGACAGATTTATCATGTTTCTTTCTTGGTTGACTCAAGATTATTCAAAGAATATTCATGAGGAAAAATATCATCTCTTTTTCTGGACTGTTACAAGGTTGACAGTGGATGAGAATGAAAGGAAACGAAGAATTCTGGAAAATACTGTGTGAAGAGTAGTAGCCTAATAGTTGCTAGCATTTTGGACAACAGATATTTTATGTCAACATCTTTCCATACTGTATGTCAACAACATAGAAACAGAGGCATTAGTTGAGCTCTCTGTTTGGTAGAACTGAGTGGAAGTACAGTACTAAATTATGGTTTTGCTCCAATTGCTGTGTCTTCATGGCACTGTTGGCAAGCATGAAAGCTGTAATTTTCATTAAAAGACTCATCCAGATACTTGGCAGCAATTATATGATTCTTAGAGCCACTCAATCACAAACAGAAAATTAACCCATAAAGCAGTGCTCGTATTAGATTTATCTTAATTTTTGTTATATATCACTGGTACAAAAAGAAAGAAGAAGCTGCAAGGATGTTTAAAACATCCACACAACAAGGCAACAAGGTAATAGTGATTGTGGAGGATTGCAATTCAATCTCTATTTTTATTTCAATAATATGACAGAATGAAATCAAACTAAGACCCACAGCAAAATCTATTTACAAAATAGAAGAAAATATCCAGATTATAAGAACTTGAAAAAATAATAATACACTTTCACTATTGTAAAAATTCTGACTATAGCTGATGATAAAATCAGAGGAATGTGTATACATCCATTTGCCTGTGTGTTTGCATATATGTTTATGCAGACATAATAGCCAGTTCATATAATAGTAGAACTGAAAACTGTCAACTTAAAGAAAAGGAACTTACAATGTATAGAAATCACTTCCAAACAAAGACTCATGCTCTCTTTTTCTACTTAACGTTCCAAACTGACATAAAATAAGTAGTTCAAGAGACACTGTTTGTCAACTGGAAGATTCTAGGGAATGGACTATTAATCAGATCCAATAAATAACAATAACAGTCATTTACATACTGTAGCAATAGTTTAGACACAGTGCACCACAAAAAAAAAAAAAAAAAAAAAAACAACAAAAAAAAAACAAAACCAAAACAAACAAAAAAAACAACCACACACACACACAAACCAAACACTGACTTTTCAAAAGTCTTAATTCAAAGCAACTCATCATAAGCCATGTGACCCTGAACCACTCCACAACTCTGTAATTTCATTCAAGCAAATACTTAATCCCAAGCAGTTTGATTGAAACTGCAGTTTTGAACAAGAAAAGCCCTAAAATGTCCTGACAGAAACTGTGAAAATGTTAGGAGTTCTTGTGCAGTTTTCAGGTAAACCACTTCCTTTCTTGAAAATTGAATTGTAAATTTGTATATTCTAAATTAAAGGAGAGACCTACACTAATAGCCATAAAAAATAAAATTGTTAAAATAGGAGGAAAGTGTACATTGAAAAATCCATTTCATTTCACATATGTTCATTTCACAACCACCACCAAACATTTAAAGCAAAATATGCTTTGTAAATATGAACTCAGAGATGTTTTCTTGGTTATGGGTTGTGAAAGAGAAATAACAATGTGCAGTTGTTTAATTTTTTTCAGTCAGTGTCCTTATTTCACATTTTTTACTCCTGCAAAAGGTAAAAAAGGTACAATATCAGGAGCCACTGCTAAATCCAGGGAAATAACCAGACAACACGAATATTACTTGCCTCAACAAAATACATGCTTTCAAGATAAAAAACCCCACATGTTCTAAAGTAACCCACATATAGCAAAATTATGATCCTGCTATATTTATACACAGGAGTGCAGTTTTCGTACACTGTTATAGTCTTATATTGTATATCTTTAAATCATGCTGCAAAAGTTCCTGTCTTCCCTTAATGTCGGCTCTAATTTAGGATGAACAACTACTCTCATAAAGAAAAACTGCTGCTGCTGCTGTTTATTAGTCTGCAGAAAGGTCTCGCTGACTAATGTCCCAGGATTAAATGAATGTGGAATAATAAGATCTGATTTATTTGTGCTCCAGCAGGATAAAGCTGCCACTGATTTTACAAGAAACTATTCATCTGAGGGCTACTAGAGCTAGTAAATTGTGGCTGTTGCTGAAATTAGTCTCCAGACCTTCGTACAATCTACAGAGTGAAGTAGCAATGTGGTAATAAAGCTATTGTGAGTACTTGGTACATTTAAAAGGTCCTACTTTTATCCTACTCTTAAGGGATTCTAGAAGTCAGCTTTCAGAGATTCCCACCAGAAACTGTACTGGCCTTTGCTTACAATCTACCTTGGGAATGTATGAGAATTAAAAATGTATAAGTGATGATAAAGCAGAAGAAATCTCATGATTGTGGGGTTTTGGGTTTTTTTCCTCACAGTTTGGAGTAATGTTTTCATTTCAGCACTCCAGTGGGTACACAGGTCTCCATCCAGCCCAGAAATTTTAGTAAGAAGAGCAACAGAGTGAATCCTCAACAAGATAGCAAAAAATTTTCTGATGTATGCACTAAGATAATAATAAACTGAAAATGACCCAAATCATATTAAAAGATAAAAAATTAAATTGACTGAACAGAAAGGAACTACCAGAGCCCTTTAAAAAGAAAAAATAATGGGAAATTATGTAAATAAGAATTTAAAAGTGAAAACCATACAATGTGAACATTATATCCAGATCCAGTAAAAGGCTGAAAAGTAGTGTGTTGAATAGACAATTGCAGGGATATGAATGAATGGCTGAGCCCTACAGATACCCCTTATACTTAAAATAAACGTAAAAGACTTTTCATCAAATTTATAAATCTCAACACATAATTTTTATTTAAAACTAATTAAATTTTTATCTGTCAGGAATATTTCTTCCAGGCCAAAGATCAGATTTTATTTCTAGAGTTAACTTTCATTCTCTGTCTTGTACCTATTCCCTGAATAAAATACAACAGACAACGTTATTCTCCAACAGCTCATCTTAAATCCACTTCAGATAGAATAATTGAGCACATGTGTTCTACATATATTTGTACCTTAGAGTGTGACAGCCTCTATTTCTTTCATAGGAAAACCCTATTAAAAATACTGCTGTAGTGCTGTTGACATGATATACATTTCTGTGGAAATGAGTATGAGCAGCATGTATCACCTGAAACTACAACAATAACTCTCACAACTGATTTTGAAATAGCAATGTGACTGTTACACAGAGGGCTCACACAAGCACACACATTTGGAGTCCACATCCCATAAGGCATTGAACAAACACAGTCTTAAAACTTTATGGATGAGAAATGACAACTCCTATGAAGAATTTTGCCACGTTGTTCTACCCTTCTTGCTATTTTTACTGCCTATTTTTGAAGTGAGAACAGAAGTATATATGATCTGTTTAGGTTTGACATGAAAATCAGGTTGGGATTTCTCCAGGTAAAGAGAATTAGTGAATTATTAGTGAATTATTCCAAGGCACTGAACTGAAAGAGTCCTCTACCTCCAGTTCAGAATTTGCTAGATAACACTGCTCACCTACAGCATATTTAATTGCTTTGTATTGTAACTATAGTGACAAATTTTATCCACAAAATATATTGCACTTAACACTAGAGTTTTTGTTTTCAAATGAAAGGTTATCAACCTGTTGTTTTTATGCAATGCTTTATAATTGAGTGTTATGCCTCCCATCTTCAGCTACCCCATCCCAACTTCCAGGCTTAGTCAGTCTTTACTGTATATTATATATATTTCTCATTGTGTATACTTAATAGTGCCCAAAGCCCTACGGGGAAGGACTATTGTGAAGACAATACTGTAACTTTAAGTACCTTTTCAGGAGGCAACAGTGATCCATATACTTGAATACCAGCATCTATGATAATTGTAGGAAAACTTACCACTGCCTCTAAGCTGCACATTCAGGTACAATTGAACAAGAAAATTAAGATTGATCTAAGCTGTTAGGTACTAAAATAATTACCAAGCTCAATTCAAATTTCTAAAACTATGATCTGGTTTTATTCAGAACTAAAAAGCACTAAAAAATTCTTTCTATTAGCTCTCTCCATTCAAGAATTTTTGAACTTCTAGTTGTTGCAAATGGACAGGAACTGCGCATTTTGAGGAAAGGGAAGAAATGTAATGAAATATACTAAAGGATACTGAAGATAAACACCAAGGCATCCCAGGATGGGAAAATAAAGTTAGCACACTGATTTATTCTTGCCGATATTTGGTGCAGTGCCTGTCAGAGTATTACCACAATTTTAATGGTGATTTCAACACATATATTATGCCAACAAAGTATGATAACTGCTGTTTAGAAACTCAGGTACAGTAGTGTGAATATAGCCAACACGTGAGTAATAGTTTTAAAGCTTTCTAGCTATGGGGGTTTTTCCCTACATTTTTTCAAGCATTTTTGTAAATTGAAAAAAATCTGCTTACTTCATCAAGAAACTTTTTGAATGAAAACCAAGTTATTTTTAATCAAGGTACCAGACATACCAGATAAAAAATTAGGTGTGGAGGAGCAAGGGGAGAGGGATGTGGAGGGGTGTCAAAGTAAAGCACTTACAGTGCTGTTTTCAAAAAGCAACAAAGCGAAAAAATCTGAAGGTTTCTTTATTAGTTTCTGGCATTGGATTTTTACAAAACATTATCACAATTGCAGAAACATGTATTTTCTTCATCATTCATAAGATGCAATGCCAGTTGGTGATCATCATTGTTATATTGTCAGGATAAAATGGGTACCGATTAGATGCTGCTTTTTTATTTATGCTGAAAAGATAAATTAACTTCTTAAAGTTCCTTTCTAACTCTAGCTGTTCCTGAAGTAAAATAACTCTCACTACAGTATGTTTCATCATTTTATCACCTGTAGTCATATTTAGTTCTGCTCTTTTTTTGGTCATACCTAATATTGAGATAAAGTCCTAGATGGGGGGGGGGAGTCGGGAGTCTGCCTGTATGAATTATCGTTAATTATTACTGGGAATAAAAAAACAAACTTCTGTTTCTCTAAACAGCAAGAAATCCAGTGAATTTTCACTCTGTCCAAATCCTTTCAGTCATAACAGTCCAAAACCACCTTTTCTCAGACAAAGCTCTCTCAGTAGTAGTTCAAGTTGCTACTTGTTCGGTATGTTTGTCTTACTTCCATTAGTTTTTCTGTGATGTTTTCTTTGGTCTTTGTTTTTGTCCTTTTTCTGTCTTATAAGCATACTTTGACTACACATTAAAAATGAACATGATGAACAATCTATGGAGATTCATACATGAAATTGGAATGTTTTTGTGGGACTATGTTTGCTGAAAATAGTGAGAGACACCAATGTCTGGGGTCTAAATTGCTCTGATATCCCAAAGAGTTTTGACATTTCATATACTTACATTTCCATGCATAAACATATGAAGATCTCAGGAACAGTGCATATGCAGCACTCACAAAGGTTTACTATAAGGAATTATGTTTCTTAAAATTAATCAGTTTTTTTCTTTGGCAAATATCAAAGGATAATAATCCAAGGAATTTGAGTTACACTTGTAATCTAAGGAGGAAATTCAAGCCACAGCCCTGTTCCAACCACATGTCAAGTTGTGCTTGTGTGCAAACCCAGCGCACTCAGCCATCAAGTCCCCATGTCATCCAGGAATGCTTCAATCAGCTACGGCATAGGTGTGAGACCAGACAGACCCAAGGCATTGTGATGGACTTCCCTTCTAGCCATCTTTGTGACAAACCATTTGACTAGATGCTACAGGACTCTCCAGGACTAGATGCTACAGACTTTGGAGTCTGGAATTTCCCCTACCTGCTGTGCATAGGCCAGCTGATGCTCACTATTTGTACACTTACATGTGTTGCTTATTATCATAAGTGGAGACTGGCCATCCTAGATATGCCCCCAGACAGCTCTGGCTGCAAATCTGATCAAAGCGCACCTAAATGAGACAGTAGTAAATTTAAAAAACTAGTCCCACAGATACAGAAATAGCCATGTAGGATGACCTTTTCTGCTGCCTATTTGTGTATGTTTGTGTAGTACAAAGTTTAAGATAATCAGTAGCAATGGATGGTTTGTTCATATGCAAGAGTGGTCACACAAAACTGCTGACCAGGTGAATTACAAGAATTCATCATAACAGTTCAGGGAGTCTCAGCTGATCCAGCTGAAGAAGGCATTGCAAAGCCCTTTACCACCCAGACAACTGACCATTGGGTTCCAGGCATTCAGTTCCACATGTGATCACTGATCTTTGCAAAACAATAGGTAAAATTAGTTCTAATAAACCATCTACCCATGAGTGACTGTGGAACAGAAAAAACGTAGAAATCCATCCTAGAGACTAGGAACTTGTACTGAAAGATGGCAGCTCTGAGCCCGTAACCAGCAAGTCTAAACACTGTTTCCGAGATTGTCCTTAGAGTACTATTTCTGTTGTCTTACATCAGTAAAACTCTCAGTAATATTTTCTTTTCTGAGGTACCCTGAAAAATACATGGAGGAGCATTCACAAATCCACAAAAGGACCATAAAAACCTGCTAGATTACTTCATCAGGGTTTGGTAATATATTGACTTTTGACAAAATATTTCACTAATAATTCTGGAAAGATGGGGGTTTTTTGTTGTTCAAGTTAGTGCATTTTGCAACTTCTTTTTTTTCTTGTGAGCACAAAGTTAGATTGCTTTCTTCTATATTTATATCCACATTATTGTTCAAATTATGATAGACTAAGAATATAGTATTTTGTTAGCATTGAGTAGGAAGGAAGCTGTTCATCCTAACTGAAATTCAGAACATATTGAACCCAAAGGATAATCCCCTATAGAGAAGAATTCTCATCTCAACTCTTTATAACATTGTGGTATAAATTAAGAATAAGAAAATCAGTCTAGCAAAAAAATCTACTGACAACAGTTCAATGGAAATATCTGCTCAAGTTCCTAAAAGAATCTTCTTCCAATCACTTTATAAATTCTATTTTAGTTTTTGGGATTTTTTGCTACTATTGTGGCAAACTTCCATACAAGGGAGTTCATAGAAGACATCTGCAACTGATTTGCAATAGAAATCTGAATAATTTATTTTTTATTTTTAAAAGCTACAGTCACCAGTAATATTTGGTTGGCTGTCTGCTGTTTCAGTCAGTATCACAGTATTGTTAAATGCAATCTGGATATTCATTTCAAACTAATAAGGAAGAAAACAAAAACAAGCCGCTTTGCGTTATACAGGGACAAAAGAGGTCAAAGAAAATTGAAATTCTTACAGTCGTGTGATCAAGGTCAAAGATGATGAAAGAAATAAAAAAGTAGCAATATGGACACTGTGAAACTATACTATGATTAAAATCTCATTTTACATCAAGGAAATTGCTGGAACACAAATAGAACCTCTTCTAGATAACTTTTTACTCTGTAAACCTTTTAGATGTTCTTGGAATGTTTGATGAAATTTTCATCCCCTGAACAATATCCTTTTGTAGCTTTTCTTATTAGTGTGGGCTTGCCGCCTGCCAGCATTAAACATTAATCCTCTGCATAATGAAAGTGTGAGAATGGATTTCTATGAAATTTCACACATTTTTTAGTCTGGTGAGGAAGATGCTCATTTTCATGTCTGGCTTTTCAAGGTTTTCTGATTAAGAAAAGCATCTTTAAAATCAAGATTGGTTGGAAACTGCGAATAGTTGCTTTTGTTCTTATTGGTGTTAATGTTTTTATTTGAAATTTAATGAAAAAAATTAAAAAATATTTGGTGGGAAATACTTGAGTTCAACTGAAGCATACAGCACATAGTGAGTTATACAGAACTCACAGTAGGCACAGCAGTATCAAAATATGCAAGGTGATAATTCACAAGAAGTACATCATAGCTCATACCCGCTTAGCATCACACCTACTGGCATTTCTTTGCATTTGTACAGCTCTAGTCAGTTTTGATATAAAAACTAACAGGATATACACATGACCAGTGCTTCCAGGTTTAAGATATTTGGGCGCGGAGTGTCCCAGATTTTAAGGCTTAGACAATTTGACTTCACATTAGCAACACAGGGGTGCCCCTTTGGAGATGAGAGATAGTAGGTTGCAGTCATATTCACCTGGGAGGAGACATTTAATGAGACAATAACATAAGTTGTGGACTAGGCAAAACTGCATTGAGTTGTATTGCTCTATTTTGGGAACCAAGTAGAGTAAAAGCTCTTTTAGCAGACTCCTCATGGGTGGAGGTACCCTGGTGAATCTGTGGTCAAATGCAGTCAAAGTGATAATACTCTTAGCCAGTCTTTTAAGGCATAATCCAATGCCTCAGCAAGGACTAAGAGCCATCCTTTGCAGAAGTATTTTTGGCATCAGCAAGTATCTTCCATGAGTCTAGCAACCATTACAGAAATGCAGCAAAAATGGGCTCCCTATGCATAAAAGAGTGCTTGTGTCATTTTTCTCAACAGCATCCCAAGTAACCTTTCCAATAAGGTAAAAAGAGTCACTGGATTTGACATAACTAATAGAAACAGAGATTTTAGAGCATAACATTAGCATACATATATCAACATTTACTCTAGCTGGGCTTTAAACCTGTATCTAACCATTTATACATAAAGCTCCTTAATATTGGCACACAGTCCCAGTGCACTATAAATGCAAACATAGACATACATATTATTAGTTCCTGAGTGAAACTGGAAGTTTTGGTCCTGAAATGCTTTCTTTGAGAGAGACAAGTTGTTTCTCAAATTACTTCAGAAGTCTGTAGGGCAGAGCAGATCAAGGTAAAACTTTGCAAATCTTTAAGAGAAAACAGCTACAAGTGCTGTAATAAACTGAGAAGTAAAATGAACGCCCATGGTGTTAGAGAGTTAACATGCTCTTAGACTGATTATGAGAGTAGAGGTAGGGAATTAGCAAGAATTGCAGGTTTTCAGGACTGAATGGCATCTATCAATCGCAATTCCCTCTCTGAATTTTTTGCCCATGTCAAAAATGCTTAAAAAGGCGCTTTAAAACTGAAATATAGCTTATAGAGTTACAACAGCAGTCAAAAGATTCCTTCCCTTGGACAAGACAATAATAAAAAATAGCCACTAGTTATGCACAACAATGTAAGATGACACTGCCTAAACCATATGGAGTACAATACATTTTAAAGTTTCAGATAGGATAGCGATAACCCTTTGGATGGGACTCTGGTGTCATTTAGAGTTAATGCACTTAGGATGCACAAGGTTTCAAAACATGAGTTGTTTCTCAGGTATCAAAACTGAAGAGCTCCTGCTTCAAAAAATAAATTAAGATATGTAGAAAATGGAAAGAATACTAGCATTGGTAGTTAAAAGAATAACTAGACAAAACCAATTAACCACATGAAAACACCAATTTGATGACTAATGTAATGTCTTTCATTGTTCATAATCTTATGAGTTATAACTCCTTACTTATTATACTTCATTCACTCCATAATCATTCAACACCCCCTACCTTGTTCCTACATTCTCTGTCATGCATTTTCTGTTACTGGAAGCTCATTCAACCCCCTGTGTCTACTAAACAATTTCCTCCCCCCTTTTATATATGAACTGAACAGTAGAATACTAAAATAAATAGATAAATAGATCATTTAGTTAGCCGGTCACTCCTCAGCTATAAAAATGTGGTTGTTCAGGGGAGATTTCACTGAGGAGCTTTGTGGATCAGCTTCGGAAGGAAAGACACGCCAAAGAGAAAATTGTAGAAGAAAATCTGCATGAAAGGTGTTGGATAAGGACAAAATAAGAGAATGAAGTGGAAATATGAAGGTAAATAAGATCAGAATGAAGCCCTGTGTTTTAAGAGATCTGAATTTAACATTGCAGCATGTAGCTGATTGCAAAGCAGCAGGAATGTAGCAGCACCTGTCTGCTAACCTCAGGAACTGCCACTGTTAAATCTGATTTCATTTATTTAGCAGATATCAGTAAGAATCAGAGATACTGATATGTTGCAGTGTGGGGGAATAAAATGGTACTTATTGGCAAATTAAAATATCTAAATGGGTCAGTTTTCCAATTCTGGATTCAAGTCACCATAAACCTACTTGCAAAGTATCTCATTCTCCATGTTCCTTCGCCTTTGTGACATAAGATTAGTGAACTCCAGATTGTCACAGGGAGTCACACCTTCACCTATTCATGCAGGTGAATCCTCTAACAAAATGCATAGATAAGTATTGAAGGGAGAGACTTTCTGGAGAGACTTTCTATGAACAGAATGATATAAAATGACAGAATACAGATTTTCCAAGACACTGGATATGTTCCGTAAAATTTCCCTGCTTAAATGCCTGCACTAATGCTGGGGGCAGGAGGAAATTTTGCCGTTTTAGTAAGAAAAGTACACAGATATTAAAAGAAATGTATAATAAAGAATAAAATAATTTTAAAAATAGAGTAGAAACAATGTTTCCATAATTTTTAAAATAATTTCTGTCTGAAGATAGAGAGCATATTAGAAAATGGCAAATAAAAACCTAATGGATAAAACAGAGAATTAAACTGTTGGTATATTGTATGGCATGTTTTGACAATCAACAATATCTATAAATTAAAACTCATCACTTCAGTACAACAGAGAGACACAAGAAGTTAAGCATAATGGCAATGTGCATTCAGATCGGTGCCAGAAAGGAAAATCCCAGCACTTACATGACTACTGCAAGTCATATAAAAAGGTGCCAATATTCAGCTAATCAACACTCCAAGCATACATATAGTCAGAAGAATTATTCATTAAAACAAAAGATGCCAAGGAACACATTTGCATTAGGGGTTTTTTTTCCCAAAAACAAGTGGTAAAATTGTCCAAGGCATCATAAAGATTTGATTCTTTCACAGAAAAATTATTTGGACACATAAGGCCAAGATTTGCAACACTGTCAGGATGCTGGGGATGCCAGGAAAGTTTAATTATTGAACTCCAAAGGATTTCTGAATTTCTGAGTTTGGATTCCTCCTACAATATCCAAAGCATGCATCCACATCTCAGTCTAGAAATGTATATGGCACAAGAAACATAGCTCCACTTAACTTCTATTTAACCAACTCAGAGCCTACCTAGGGGCTATTACAAATCGTGCAATTAAAAGTAGTGTAAAGACCCTGAACCTCCTCTGAACTAGCTCACCTGTCTACACAGCACAGTGAAGGGCCATTCACAGGCATTTGCTGGTGTCCAAGAAGCAGGACAGCATTGTTAGTTAAAGGAACAACAAGACAGAACTAATTAACCCAGAGCAAATATTGCTAGACTACTTTGGTGTCTGAAGATTCTGCTGTCACTGTATGGCATCATGGAAAAGTACAGTAAGGTCTTACCCTTTTCCACCTTATTTGAACTTCATACCTGCCCACTACTATAAATCTCATATGCAGTTCTTAAAATCTCATTTATTTTTAAAGTATGTCTTCTTCAGAGGTAAGAGTACTGCAGTGCATTTCATTAGGCTAAAAAACCTGACATACAAATAATAGCCAAAACAAGGATCCTTCGCTTCAGCATATTACAGCTCACTGAGATATTACTCTCAAAAAACATAGAATCATCAAGATTGGAAGAGAGTTTTAAGATCATCAAGTCCAATCTGCCACCCAGTACTATCACCGTAACCCCTAAACCACTAAACCATATCACCCAGTGCCAGATCCAGACGCCTCTTGAACACCTCCAGGGACGGTGTCTTCACCCCGTTCCCAGGCAACCTATTCCAATGTCTGACCACCCTACAGTGAAAAAAACATTTCCTAATATCTAATCTGAATCTCCCCTGTCTCAGTTTAAGACCATTTCCTTTTGTCTTCTCACTGCAAACACAGTAGATGAGACTGGCCCCTGCCTCACTGCAACGTCCTTCCAGGTAGTTGTAGAGAGTGATGAGATTCCCCCTGAGCCTCCTCTTCTTGAGACTAAACAAACCCACCTCCCTCAGGCATTCCTCACAAGACATGTTTTCTAGACCTTTAATAAGCCTTGTTGCCCTTCTCTGGACATGTTCCAGCACCTCAACGTCCTTTTTGAAGCGAGGGGCCCAGAACTGAAAACAGTATTCCAGCTGTGGCATGACCACTGTTGAGTATAGAGGGATAATCACTTCCCTAGTCCTACTAGGAAGTGCTACACTATTGTTGATACAGGCCAGGATGCCACTGGCCTTATTGGCCATCTGGGCACACTGTTGGCTCATGTTGCATCAGCTGTCAACCAGCACCCCAAGTCCCTTTCTGCTCAACATCTCTCAAACCACCCTCACCAGTTCTGTAGCGCTGCATGGGGTTGTTGTGACCCAAGCACAGAACCAGGCGCTTCACCTTATTGAACCTCATACAGTTGTCCATAGCCCATTGATTGAGTCTGTTGAGGTCTCTCTGTAGAGCTTTCCTACCACTGAGCAGGTCAAGACTCCCACCAAAATTGGTGTCATCTGCAAAGTTACTGATTGCACTCAATCCCCACATCTAAATCATCAATAAATGTTGTTCCTCAATGACATTTTCTATAAATACTAGAAAATCTGGGTAAATGTCATTTTTAGATGGGTTACTAGGTATATTTATATGAATTCAATAGAGTAGCCAGAAGCCTACCCCACCATAGTTTATTACTTTTGACATTGGAAACCATACAAGCTTTGTTCTCACAATCAGTGATTGCACGATAACTGAACCTTCAAAATGACCCAATTTCTGCTATCATCTTTGTAAGTTCCATAGCTAACAGAGCCCATTTGTATAGCTCTCTGGTTTCAAATTACTTACGTAGCATCTTCTCACACTGACTTAAACACTACACTAAAATCTAATCCTTATTTACGATAAGATCCTTTTCACGTCTGTTCATAAAATATGTACTCATTTAAATGTCCCTCTACTCCTTGTCAGAATATAGAAGAGACTTAGCACAAATGAAAATCTATTCCTAAATATACAAAGAGATGAAATGACTGGGTAATGTGTTGAAATAATTTCCTTAACACTGCAGAATATATGCACATATATCCCCTTCTACTTGGGTGTCTATTGCTACATGCACATGAATATTTTTTTTTAATCCTGTTCTTCTTTAGAGGGCTTCCTGCACTCTTATCATAGAGATCACAAAAAACAGCTGAAGGAGACCACTAGCATGGTTTTTTCTCATGGACCAATATCAATAAGGACAGTAGTGGAAAATCAATATCATCCTTAGGTCAAGGGCACTTGGTAGCGCAGAGCTGAAAGCTGTGTCTTGCGCACTTGTCCACAGAATAACTGGAGAGGTAGAAATCTCTGCTCATGAAAATCCTGAGCTATTGTGACCAAGGAAGTTACTATATAGTATTTATTTCTACAGTTATAGTTCTTCTGCCAGTACATTTAAACCATGAAGTGCTTTTGCTACTGATTTGACTATTATGGAAGAAAATTACCTGTAAATATGTTTTGAGCAGGTAAGCATTTTCCATACATTGCGGCAATGAGAGTCATAAAGAAAAGTGGTAAAAATTAAGTTTACTAAAGTCAGTACAAGCAGGTTTATTTTCCATATTACAGCAAGGAATTCATAATCTTCTAAACTAAAGGGAAATAGGTCTGTCGAGATCAACACTTGCAGAATTTGGGATTTGCAGAATCAGATAGAAAATATTTTCCTTCTTAAAAAAAAACCAAACATATAAAATTAACATTACAAAGGAAAATAGCACGAAACTTCTTAACTTCCCCTCAGTGTTGCCAAGCAAGAAGCCTACACATGAAAGGTAGTATTATAAAGGCAGGTCTCAGTGTTCCATAAACACCTCAATTGCTATTGCAATCATTTTTCCAAGAGCTGTATTAGGGCAGAGGGTAGACAGTTAGCCTAGAACCATGTTCCCCATGCTGGAGCAGACCAGTACCTAGCAAGTGGCAAAAGGGCCCCAGTTTTCCCAGGCATCTCCTAGAGGTGGACACTTCTAGAGCAGTGCTTCTAAGATGCATGATCCTGTATATGTTCATTATATATCTGTGCTCCTCTGCTGTTCTTCCGAGGGACTGAGTCCCCAGACAGAGCCAGCTCCTTCTGGATTTCATGTAAGAATTCCTTATGATTTCAATCCTGTGCTCAAGGGAAGCACACAAGACAGTCAGAAAGCTTCCTCCTTCAGCTAATGCTGTCAAACCAAACTGGTAGTAAGCTACATACATGACGAACAATGCCATCCCCAGGAGGCCCCATAAAGTGCTAAGTCTTTCCAAGTGATCCAATGGGTTTTGGCTTAAGCTTTCAGTCTGTTCAGCAAGTTGCAGGAATACATTGGTCAATGAACAGCAACAATTCTTACTATCTCACACCAGCAATTAACTCTGTTGTTACTGAATGGAAAAGGTTATTGAGGCATTAAGAGACTTTCTCTCACTGATATTGGTTGAAAATTGAATGAACCTTTTGTTTCCTAGGTTTATTAAGATTTATATTTTAATCATATCAGTGCAGCTGCTACCTTATGCTCAGCATCACTCCTGGAGGACAGAGAAACATATATGCTTTACAAGAGCTAGAGATTTGTATTGATACTTTTATTTTTTATTGGCTTTTGTGAACATCACTGCAGTTAAAGGTCTGTAAGTATTTCCATTAAAAAACTAAACTTTCAGCGGTTTATGTCTCAACTGCAAAAAATTTACTCCAGTCTAAACCTGGGCAAACAAATCTTTACTTGAGGAATAAATCAGGATTCCTTTTTCTTTTTGGTTGGTTGGTTATTTTTTGTTTTGTTTATTTCATGCATTTAAAAGGAGTTTTGGTTGTTTGAAATAAAGAGATAAGCAATCTAAGCTGCATAAAAAAACCTTGCTTTTCCAAAGAAGTTTTGCAAACAAGCTACAGTAAACAACAACAAATATATTTTAATAACAAAATAAAACCAGGATAATTATTATTTTTCAAATATTTAACATCAAAGTTCTATGAACACATCTCCACATCAGGGTGCACAATTGAACAACTGGCTAAGTAGTTGCTCATAAAGTGTGACTATATAACATTTTCAGGTCTTGAATGAACGTAATGCTTTGTGCAGCTTCCAAATTTCTTCAGCCCACCTTCTGCCTTGCTCAGATATAGAAGACAAACATATATAGACATTTCTTCACATATAGAAGATTCAGGTGTAGAGTTGAACAGGCAATTAACACCAGAGTTTTCAAAAACATGTTATTAGGTATAATTAGCATTTACTCTATGTCACATATGTAGCAGTAGCAGGCAGACCTCCCAGCTATCTATGGCCATTGTGTGGTTGCATTCAATAGCAATTCAGCTTTTTCATTAAATGTACTTTGCAGAACAGAGAGGCAAGTTGACAGTAAGATAAACACGACTGTAAGGACCAGTGGTTTAGCTGAGACAAATGAGGGACCCAGGAAAAGCACTACAAAGCTGAAGAAGACCAAAAAAGTGTTTAAAAAGCCCTCAAGCAAAGAGAAACAGAACATGAAAGGAGAAGGTCTGTGAACAATAGTGGGGTGGTTAAGAGGAAAGTATGTCTTATGCTTTGTCATTGTTGTTCATATTAAAACAAAAAAGAGCTACAGAGAAGTAATATAAACAGCTGTGGAAAACTGCTTTGCACTTTTACATACGATCTTAGGACCAGATGTTACCTTCCCATGAGATAAAGAGAAGTTTTTCTTTGAAATTGAGACCAAACATGGTGAGCAGACGTGGGTTTGCTGATGTATGAGCAATCTACTGTTAAAAGTTGTCTACCACAACTCTTCCGGGCCAGAGACTTTCTTCAAGGGAAATAATCAAAGAAGACAGGTTAAAATGGCAGCTGCTGAAGTACAAGTATTCAGGTCTACAAGCAGTTGTATGAGAAGACCTTAGTGAACAACATTTACTAGAGCCCAGTGAGCTCCCTAGACTGAGCTGATGGATTTGCAACACATGGTGTTTTCCACATGGCCTAGGTGATACGAAATAATTTCCCAAATAGCAGAGCTGAGCCCTGACAGTCATATAATTAAATGAGCATGGAAGACATATAGTTTTAGCTTTTATAACTAAAGTTCCTTATACACATATACACACACACACACATATAATTGTTTCTCCTATATGCATGTAATGCACTTTGTTTCTTTCTTTCTTTTTCTTTCTTTCCTTTTCTTTCTTTCTTTCTTTCTTTCTTTCTTCTTTCTCATTTGAATAGTTTAATTCTTGGAAGAGTATTTTTTTCCTTTTATTCCTGAAAGAATAAAAGTCAATAATTTTTTCAGCCTATTTTCAGTGGTCTTATTTGTACACATTGCATCACTTAATAAGGAAAGGAGGTATTTAATACAGTCAAAAGAATTAAAAAGAAAGCAGTCCTTGAATTAGCAAAGAGTCTTCACTGGCAAAGAAAGAATTTTCTCAGTTTGCTAGTGATGGTTAATCCTGCTTTACCTCTTCAGTATAAGAACATCTGTTTTAGCACTGTGCTAAGATACTGTGGTTTCTTCACATCTAATTCACTGAATGCAAAGTATTTCTTTGACTCGCTCTTTAGCAATAGTCTCCTATATATTTTATCTAGTGAACTCAGACCATGATTTTCTTTTGCTCATTTTTTCTTTTACTTTGTAGTGAAGTATCAAGCCAAGATAATGCAATACAGGGCCTAAAATTTCAGTTTTCAATTGTCATATAGGCATGTGTTGCTTAACTTGGATTTATCTCAAGCCCTAGATACTGCAGTCCAATATGAGAATGCGTGCAGACAGTAGTCATCAGAAAATATGTCCTTGTGTAAACACAATATAACTGAACCTGTTTGTCAGGATGGAAAGGTGTATGAAAGGACACTGCATTTGGTGCCCCAAAGGGAAAACATGATGTACTATACAAGGCAGATTATTAATCATAGCTGATATTTCTGGACAATAAAGTAGAGTAATCCTTGTGAACAATCTTTCTTCAAGGATAAAAAGGGAAAATAAGGAACCGGCAGTATTATATGAAATGACATAATCTGACATAGGACAAAGCAAAAAGCACCTTAGAAATCTCATTCAGAAAACAGCTTAATAATTGCTACATGGTTATTGTGGCTAGGGTAATTTTTTCTCCTATTGCATCCATCTTATTTTTTTGCTTGCACAACAGACACCTGGACTCCCTGTAAAGTAGGCAAACTTGTAGTAAGTGAAAGCACTTGTCCATTTAAACTTGCAAAGTTCACAGGGTTAGACCATTTCTCCCACAGAAAGGAGAATTTCCAAACCCCCAGGAACTGGATGTGCAGACAGTGATACTGTTACCACTTCTACAAGACACTTCAGCTGCTAGATGTCTGATATGTACAAGTATCATGCAATGAAAAACAAATTACGTGATGAGACACAGTAGGTTCAGTCTTAAAGAAAAATTTCTCTTCACAAGGAATGTACTGAACCAAGCTGAGGCCAGCTTTAGGGCAGCAACACTGGGAATACATGCAGCAGAGGAATTTACCCTGACCACACAGTGTCAGGAACACAGGAAACTTCCTCTGACCTTGCACAGAGGCAAGTTCCTTTGATTATTAACTGTGCTTCATAAGTATGACACCTTTCTAAAAGCAGAAAACTATATGCTAAAATGGACACAAGATCCTTACAAACCTAGGTTGAAAACAGTGAAGACAAAGAAATACACAAAATTCATTAAACCGCAGCTACACAAAACCCACTGAAAATTGTCTTCTGAAAACCAAAATAAACTATTTGTCATTCCCCATGAAAAAGATCACAAAGTTTTTAGACTAGAAACCCTGAACTTTAACTTATCTGGGACAGAAATGTGGCCACAATTCACCAGGGTCAAAGAAATGTTCCTACTCTTCATCATCCTGATGGGAGGCATCCAAGAAAGCCTATAACATTTCAAATGCTTTATATCTAATGCACAATTTCAGGTTCAAGATAAAAAACATTGTTTCTTTCTGTGGGATATTTCTTTGGTGAGTGATTAAAAAGTAAGGTTGGTGGGAAACGTTTTTCATCTGGAACGCTGGGTATCATGCTGTGGCTTTGCAGCCCTTCTTGCTGCTGATGATGACTGTCCAAGGAGCTCTGGACAGCATTTGGCTTTCCCTGTTCTTCCTGTCTTCTCCAGCCTCAACATCATCTCAGACTTCTCTGGCCTCATCCCCTCTCCCACTGGTCTTTCCCATCACCATCTTTCCACAGAGGTTCACTGCATAGCAGTAGAGGGTACAGTATGGGAAATGGCAGAAAAGACTCCCAGAAAAAGGCAGAGGCGTATTGAACATACAGGCTGCCACTGCCCAGATTATGATCACTCTTCACGCGCAGCTGGATTTGGCCAGGCCCAAGGAGGAGTGTGCCCAAATCCTTTGTGCAGGACAATCTGTTTTCTGACATATCATACTGTGAAGTCAAGGTCATCTGCCTCCAGCTAGCCTAATGATTGGTCTCATTCCCCTCCATAGTTGGAAACAGACACAAATTGCATTTATGGTTTAAAACAGGTAGGTAAATGTTTTCCTCAAGCATTTACTAGCAATCCATGAAGAAGAAAGCACCAACAGCTCACCTTCAAGCAGAGGGTGCTGCTTCCTCTTCCGTAGCCTGGTATAGCCTATGCTGAGTATACTCTTTGAATATTCCACGTCTGGAGTTTCAGATGCAACTTGAGCCCTTGAAAAGAGACCATGCTCAGTCACGGCCATTTACTGAGTGAAGGGCTCTTTTCCTGTTGTCTCATTTCACACCCCTAAACTTAGTGCCCCCTAGCTGCATATTGCAAGGGGTGGATAAGGCTGCTGCCAATGTTATTACATATCCAAAAAGTCAACAGCAAACTGTCAAGCACTCCACAACTGTAATTTATTTTAAAATATTTGTTTGGGTTTAAATATTTCATATAAAATACAGAATTAATGTTGCAAACAGTGAAAGCAAAAAATATTTTATGAACACATTTACCGTGATGGAGCATTTTAGGAATGCTCCTCTAACACTTTGCTTTGTTGTCCGATCCAGAGCTTAATGTATTAGGATTTAATTTTTAGTGTCACCATGAAATGCAGTGTGCGGCACATGACATGTTAATGTAAGGCATAAATGTGCAATTAAAAAAACAAGGTGATTTACATAAACAAGTATTGAATTGGTGAAATACTCCTCAGTTTGTAAATGCCATTATGCACAAAAATAATGGACTTTCTGACCCACTGAAGATTTTACTTGCCTAGTTCCCTTCTTTTCCTTTCTTCTGGTGTCCATTAAACCAAATTAAATATTGCAGTGATTAATGCAATGACCACTGGACTTCCTACAGATATGAACCAGTCTAACTCCAATGCCATCAGTGAAGCTACACCACTTAATATCAGCTGAAGCTTAACTTACTTGGGCAGCAAATACCAATTAGTGGCAATCTAGAAGGACAACCAGAACTGTTAAACACTTTCCTCCTTCTTTTTAGCATATGAAAATTAAGAAATGTTGAGATTCAATATTCTCTCATCTGCATCTTTCCCACAATACTCTTTGCTCCTTGATTTGCATGACTGACATAACCCCAGCATGTATTTAACTCTTGTGTTTCACCTTGTCTTGACTCAGAATCTCATATATAAAACCTACATTTTGCAACATTTCAGCAACTTCCAAAAACATGTTTTCTCCACCAGTGAAATGAAGAGGGCAGTATTTTCCTGCCTCATAAAGCAGAGTAAATATACTGAACAGTCCAGGTTGACAGATACTAAGCAATACAGTCATTTAAATGTCTATGCTATAAGCCAGAGGTATAAATAAAGTTCAAAATGGCTTGTAATTGTTATGAATAAATAAAGCAATATATCAGTAGGATGGTCAAAGTCAAGTGATTACAGAAATATTTTCCCATTTGTATGTTTGGACTACAGTTGTGCTGTCTGTACGTGCATATTGAAATTAATCAAAACTGGGTTTTAGTGTTTATTAGCATAAGGAAAAATTACTGATAGAATATACAACAAAACATTTTTTCTCCACTATAAATGAATAACAGTGATAGATATTATGGCTGGGTCTGTAGCACTAGATTTTTCTGATAGAGCATGTTATTGCAGTGTTTTCAGGTCAAATGGTAGAGGCTGGCTTATATCTTTTTTGGAGATAAATCTATGCTTGACCATTCAGGTCCACACAGTGCACAGGGTTTGGCCCCGCCGTCCTTGGTGCTCTCACTTAGGAGTGTAATGTAGCATGATATGATGCATGATAGGATGTAAATGACAGTATAACCTGTGGATATCTGTATTCAGGTGAAATCTAATCTTTGTTGCTTGCACTGAGAGATTACCATAGTGTTTCATAGGAAACCAGCTTGTTCAATCTACAGGGGCCTGAGCAATGAGGTGCCACACGTAGGTTGCTGTTGTGGTTTAACCCCAGTAGGCAGGTGGGGATATAGCCACTCTCCTCCTCATTGAAACGGGAGAAGATACAGAAGGATAAAAGTGCAAATGCTTATGGGTTGAAATAAAGACAGATTTATAATTAAAAAAAAAGAAGGGGAGGGGGAAGGGAGGGGGAAAAAAAACAAAACCAGGAACAACAAATGATGCAAGAGAAAACAATTTCTCACCACCTGTTGTCTGCTGAGCATGTGTCAGAGACTGAAATGTTTGATGATTTTTGCATTCTAGGAGACTTTTGCAGGCTTTTGACTTGCATTTCAGATGGACAGTTGGACCCATCCCTCCCTCCAGTGCTGAAGGTGTGAAGCCCTGAAAAGGCAAGAGCCGAGCTTGCAGGCTTTTGACTGTTGCACTGTACCTCTGATGGCCCATAGGAGCCCATCCCCTCCCTCTGCCAGTCGAGAAAAGGGTGGGAACCAGGTCAGGGCCCAGGGAGAAGTTGGAGGCTCGAGGCATGGCCTGTGACACTGACCATGGATATAATAACTCATAACTTCTTGGAGTGTGGGGGCTTCCCTCCCTCACTCCCAGCAGATCAAGGCCACCACTTCAACTGACAGACATGGAAGCTGCAACTACTAAGTTTCATCGCTGGACCCCGTGGGCGGTGACTATAGACATCTGTCCACTCTCAGCTTTTCTCTCCCTTACTCTTATCCTGCCTTTCTCTCCCCTATGCATTTTCTCCTCCCCCCAAAGGTTATCTCTGTGCCACACTGTTATATGACAACACAGAAATGCTAGCATGCCTGTTGATACAGAATTGTTAAAATAAACCTTGCCAGTATATGTTTTCAGATACCGATTATTCAGTGTCGTTTCACTCTAATCCACCCCAAGGGAATTATTGATAAAAACCTGGTTTACCCCCCTCCCTTTTTCTGGGGCGGGTCGTAACAGCATGGCATCACATGGTATGTAATATCTTTTTGGTCAGTTGGAGTCATCTTTTCCAACTGTGTCCCCTCCCAATAACTTACTTTCACACCCACTGCTGCAGTGAGAAGTAGAAAAGGCCTTGATGCTGAGTAAACATTGCTCAGCAGTAATGAAAATACCCCTGAGTTATCAACACTGTTTCCAGTACAAACCCAAAACACAACTCCAATACTAGCTACCATGAAGAAACTTACACTTTCACAGCCCAAACCAGTACAACTGCAAAAAGTTAGAGAATCTGCACCCCTTTGCATCTCTTTCTGGTCTTGTGTATGAACACAAGAGAAATGCAAAAGCTAGGACACAACATGAGATTCTTGGATAATTTCAAGTCCTCTTTAATCTAAATATATTGTATATTTGTCCTTGATTCATCTGCTTTAAACATCTGATTTGGGGAGTAAATTGTAAAGTTATGTTTAGCAGCAAGTGACACAAAATGATCTTTGAAGAATAAAAAATTGATGTTTAAAACCCAAAAATTTCTGTTATCTTAGTAGTTGGGTGTTTAAATATTTAATAGTGCATAACACATATAATTTGAAACAATACCCAATCTACATAGGCTGTTTTAATAGGCAGGTAGTAGCAATGATTCATTTCTCTTTAAAAGACAGTGAAAATTTCATAGTCACTGCAATTAAGATAGTATAAAGGCATAAACTCCTTTGATCTGCTTCTCTGTTGCCCACTCATTTCAAGAAAGTCGTAAAAATAACATTAGAAGTATTATCTTTGTTTCATATCTGTGTGATATGTTCATATCTTGATTTTATTCTAGAGTGTTTGAATTGTGACTTTCACTTCAATAAATTAAAATAATTGCCTGAAATGTAAAGGTCTAGCTAATTTATAGTGAGACCGAGACCAACATATTTGAAGCTAGGGTCACAATCTTTTAAACTTTTGCATATTAACATTAAATTTACCTTCTCGATTTCTCCAGTATTTTAGAGTAAAAAAAATTGGGATCTTACAGCCAGACCTAGTTCAAGGCCTCACACAATTTACAGCAAGTAAGTCCCACAAATGCAAGGTTCACATCCCACAGTTGTCGGCAAAATTGGATCTGTCTTGTCTGAGGCACTGTGAGCCAGGAAATTACGGCTTATTAATATAATATAACAATACACGACCCAGCAGTTAGGATTTTCAACAGCCAAATCCTTTATTTGAAGGAAAAAGCCCCCTTATACACCTTCGGGGGGAGGGGGGGATGTGATTCGCCTGACCAATGGCAGTGGAGTACACACTGCCCACGTGTGTCAGTGTACTGCCTGGAGACTCCAAAACCCAGAATGCATCACCCTGCATCCCTGGGATACGCCTCCTACAGGAAATCTGTATTCAGACAGCAATGGGTGGCCCTGGGGGTGAGTGGAGGTGATCAGCACCCACAGAGATGGGGACGCTGGGTTTATTCCTGGAGAACCAGTTCTTCACTGCCAGAAGTGAAGCAGGAGACAGGCAACATCTGTGACCACTAGCAGCAACCCCTTCAAACCCAGCAATCTCCTGTCCAAGCCTCTACCTGCTTAGGTTGAGCTTAGTCTCGTACCTGACTCAAATTTGTTTTTCAAACACAGATATTCCTCCCTCTGCTCTTGCGTAGAAACTTTTTAAGGTCTTATTTCATTCCCAAATATTAAATCCACAGCTAACTGATAACATTTTCATTATCTGTAGTATTAATAGTAGCAACAGTGTTGCTACTCTGCTAACTCTGTTAGCAGTATTAAATAGCTGAAGTAAGCACGTGCTAATTCCAGAGCTTTGACAGTAAACTTGGGAACAGGAAACATTCCTGTTGGTCCTGTGAGAGTATTCACCTCCCAGCACTGCAGGATGTAGCCTTATCAGACTTCAGAGAGCCCAGAGGGAAATGCTTATGCAACTTGGCTGATTTTGAAGTTTTCTTTTGCTCAAAATCTCAAGGTGTAGTTTTACTCTCCTGCCTTCTCTCCTGGGCTGTCTTTGACAACTCTGTCCAGAAACAGAATACTAAACTCAGATCTCAGTTGCAGCTACAAATCTCTGTGGAAGTCATTGTACGAGATCACTTTTTGTGCTATTTTTACTGTGCAACTTTAACCTTGCAACACAAATTACATAGATGGAATTGATTGCAGCGGTATTGTCTTGGATGTTTATGAGAGCACACTTGATCCAGCAGCAGATTATGCAAGAGATGAGCAAAGCAAAACCCTGTTATTTTAAGAAGGAGACAGTTTGCACCTTACAAATCATAAGGTCAGACTGGATTATAAACTGGACTATAAACTGCATTTTAATCTTATCAAGCATACTTTTCTGTAACAGTCTGCTACAGAAGGAATACTTTTTTTCCTCATGTGCAAGCTATGCTGTATGTTGCAGTGTTTTCTCCTAAGGTTCTTCATCTTAGAAGGACAAAACAGTCTTCTGAAGAGACTCAAAAGAAATATTTTTTGTTTAGAATAAATAATATGCATAATGGAATAGTTATTTAATTATGTTTAATTATTTATAACAATTCACCATTTATGCATAATAAATGTTGTTAAATAAAATATTTCCAAGTCAGATCAACTCTGGTCAGAGGAGTTTCTATTATGAAACTATTATATGTAAACAGAAAAGATGGTGAAGAAGAATTGCAAGATCTATTTGAGAGCATGGATGGTTTTTTAGTTCTTTCAGCTCCTCTTAACCACTTTTACAAAACTCCTTTTACACTGCTCTTCCTTCATGTTCCCTCCTACCTCACCACTTGCCCTTCTCTGATTCTCTTTCCCTTACACTTCTTTTGAGTTTATTCCTTTTTTCTCTGATACAAAAAAAGAATGCTAAAAAACATTTATAAATATACCTCTATGTTTCTTTGCCAAGGATTTAAACAGAAATCCTTTGGACTATACAGATACTCTCCATGAACATCCACCTCTTTTTTGTTTTGTTTTGTTGGGGGTTTTTTGGTTTTTTTGCTCTCCTTTGTGTAATCATTCTCCATTATCTGTTCCATTGCCCATCTCAACTGTATTGATCTCATGAGAAAGATGACACCTGGAAAAGCACATGGGGTTATTTCAACTCCTTTCCAAACTATAGTTTTCCCAAGGAACTTAAGTTTCCCTTTTCAACAGAAAAGGTAAGTAACTGTATACGAAATAGCTCCAGCTCCTCCTTTCTAACTTTACACAACATTGCAAATCAGTGCTTAAGATGGGTGTCATTAAAAATAATAATTAACAGTGATTTAGATACTTCTAACACAATGACTTTTCATGCAAAGCTGCTGCTTGGCCAAAAAAATTAGGTTGGCAAACTCTTGCCAAAAAGGTAGGCAGAATTCCACCAGAAACTTTCCCATTTTCTCATCAGTTCACCTGATACTTTTGGATCTCACCACTCTCAGAGACATGGCTGATCTCAGGGCTGGGGAACCCAGAGCCTTCAGGCTCAGAGATGGAAAAAAGCCCTGTGTTGAATGGACATTTACAATGTGTCTGAATTTTCCCCAGTCTCAGACTGGATAGCCAAGTATGGCAGATCACTGTGACACCAAGAGGCAAGGGAAGTTATTGGATTGGACAAATGATATTTAGATCGTGACTTACTCACAGACTATGCCTTGACCTTTCATGCAATCTACAGACTATGCCACTGCTTTCTGAGTAGAAGCTGTAAGATTTTACAAGGAGTGGAACAATGGCATGAAGAGATGTTAATTTCTAAACTTGTGGGATTAATAAACCCCTTTCCGTTGAAAAACATTTACCAAAACCCAGAGAATCTCTAAGTGCTTGCAGATAATTGATATGAACCAAGGCATTTATTCAACTGAAAAGCCCCATTCAAAAGCATTTCTGTGCAACAGACAAGTCTGGAGAGCATCTTATGTGGCGTCTTTCAGCACTGTGTCTACTAGCATTTTAGGTGATTCAAGCAGCAGGTGGGCCTACACCACATCTTTTGGGAGGCAGTTTCGGAAACCAGAAGACCTCGCACAAGAAAGGCAGCCTAAAAAGCTCTCTCTAAGGTAATCTTTCACTCTGGCGTATCCTCCCAGCCTTCTTGCAGCATTATGAAGAAGCTCCTCTCATACTTCACATAATTGGGTGGAAATCTGATGGAAGGGGAGGTGCTGTCAGCTCCACAACATTTGTAACATTTTTGTCATGAAATGAGCTTTTATAATTGTTATGCATTGAAGCTAAACTATGAGTTACAGGGAGGAAAGAACAATCTTACTAAGACATATTGTTCAGTTTTCGAAAGGCTGTGTTTAAATCAAGGAGGCAGAAATGGCACAAGCCTTGACATTTGCAGTCATAAATTGAAACACCCAACAAACAGGCAGGAATGTTTAGCCCTCTAGGAAGAAGGGATTAAGCAGAATTCAGTCCTGAAGTGCTGGATCTTTGAACTTGATTTGGGTTTCCTAACCAGAAATACTTACAGAGAGATACTTACAGATATGAGAATAGTAACAAAGTGAGGAATGGTATGAAGAGAAAGGAGAGGAGACTGAAAGGCAACCAACTAAAATTGCCTACATATATCCCCAACAAGTACTGGACATCTGCAGGAGACGTATATGTAAATGGATTAGATCCCTAGAATAGTTAGTGAGTTCTCCGTCTCACTGCAGTATATAGAATAGATAAATAAATAGTGGGCATATGTGATATATATTTAGATGGTGCATTAGACTTTAAAATCTCTGTCTAACTGAATACATTAGCCTATATTTTCTGTTTATGCCTCTGGGATGCCATGGAAACACAACACTGAATCCTAATGGGTCTCTCCTGGCAATAAATAAACAAAGTCTTTGTCTATTCATGTTTCAATTTCTTTCTTTTCCTTTTTCTCATGTAATTTACAGTTTCAGAAGGAAAACAGTCTTACCTCCACCCATTTTCTTTGGTTGCAAGCATGCTGAAAATAAATGCAAAATGCACCTTCTAGTGGCCACTGCAGCTTTCTACACTGCTGCTACTACGATGGGTAAGCAGTGAACACTACCTATTTGTGTTGAACTTCCATTTAAGGAAAAACGTGGCATTTATAATTGAACTTTGAGTCAGGGTTGCTTTACTAAATTGCAACCTAACCTAAAGAGCACTTAATATACTTGTTGAAGTTGAAAGCCGTTCTTTTCCTTGCAACTCTAAGAAGCTACAGCCAGTCCCTTTTTCTTAACAATGTTCATTGCCTTTAAACTGCTCCGCCAAAGCAATGACACACTATCACTTCCCATGCCCAGAGCTTATTAAAGCAAACCAAAGCAATCATCCCCATCAGGCTAATGCACAGGAGCAAGGTGAAACTCTAAGCACCAAGTGATAGAAATACTGAGTATCACACAGCATCGTTTTGCCATCTGGCACCTGCTGTCCCTGTCTGAAATGAATAAAGTCATCAAGAGGGGATGTTGTGTAGTAACATGAGTAATAGAAAGGCTGATAATTATCTGTGCGGAGAAGTGGGCAGATTTAATTAGACTACTCAAATCTGAAGAGTCAACTGAATCCAAAGGCAGCAGCCTCGGCTGTGGAGGGCAGCCATATGGTTGCTCTCAAGCTTTCAGGTCAAACTGAAATTCAACAGGGACTTTCATCATTAATATAAAAATGCAGATCCATGTGCTTGACTCTGTATCTGTCAGGCAATTCTTGGACAAGAACTACAGCAATACCAGGTATGCAGGTTTGGTGCTGGGCGTGCTAGGGTCCCTGTTGTACCAGGTCTGAATAACAAGTTGGCTGTCCAACCACTCCAGCAGACAGCAGGTCAGCCCTGGGAAGAGGAAAGCAGGAAGAAAGGACAAGAGTAAAAAATGCCCTTAGGGTGCCCCTCACTTATATGGGTCTTCAGTAGAAGTGTGAAACTGGGACACTTTTTAGCAGCCTTCAGCCTCCAAAGTACATATGGGCTGATAAACTGAAGCAGATCACCTGGGCGGTGCAATTGATTTCAGTATGAATCCAATTCATATTATGACGCATTACTGTGCAGAGGACCAAGTGGTGAAGAGTCAGCCTTGGAAACGATGGGTGCAGCATGTGAGTCTTACAAACCTTCTCTCTTACCCTTCTCCCAAACTGAGTATATGCACATAAAGTAAAATTCTTGTGTTGCTTTCTATTCATGCTTTTATTTTTTCTGCAGGGAATGATCATTCTCATCAACTGCCTTCCTCCTTCTGTGTCATATATGGCCACATGTATTGGATCTGGCTGAGCTGGACTTCATTTCCCGTAGTAGCCCTCACAGTGCTGTGCTTTGCATTGATAGCTAAAAAGGTGTTGATAACACACCACTGTTTTGGCTACTGCTGAGCAGGGCAGGCACAGCATCAGCACTGTAACATTCCTTTCTCAATCAAGGGCAAGATCCTGGGAGGGGACCCAAGTAGGCCAGCTGACCCAAACTGACCAAAGGGATATTCCATACCATATGACATCAGCCCAGATAGAATAGCTAAAGCAAGGAGCAGGTAGGCAGGCATTCATTGTCTCCAATGACTGGCTGCTGAGGAACCGTCATGCGTCCTGAAGCCCTGCTGCTCGGGATTGGCCGACCATCACTGCTCATGGGAAGTAGAGAATAAACCCTGCTATCTTTCACTTTGCTTCGCTTTTGCATGCACAAGCTTCCTCTTTGCTTCTGCTTTAAATAAACTACCTTTTCCTAGCCCATGAGTTGTTTTCCATCTTACTCTCTCCCTTGTCCGTCTGGGAAGGGGAGTGATAGAGAGGCTGGGTGGGCACCTGGCATCCAGCCAAGGTCAACCCACCACACTGCAGCACAGTCTCCTGCCCTGCTACTGATCAGCAAGGAGGAGGAGGAGATGCTCCCAGATGAAGTAACTTGCTATTTGAGAAGGTGGCAGCAATACAAACACCACGGGCCAAAAGTGATGCTGTATGCAAGTAAACAGCACAGCATGAATTACTCTTAGCCCAGAAAGCTATAAATTCCAGTTTGCACTAGCATACAACCCAGCTAGTCAGGGCTTCCCGTACCTTGTGTCATCCAGCACAAATAGGACTAATTAATACTAAATTTTAAGCTGTAACTGGTTAAAATATAACTTGGTTATGGTTACCTTCTCTCATTTTGCCATACCGGTTAGATACAAGTTTTTCAGTGGTGACATGTCCCAGTGGCAGGGTCAAGAGGCCCTGCTGTCTAAGGCACTAGCTTTCACATACTGGAGATCTGGTAAAAATTTCCAGTATAAGAGGAGCAATTGTTCAGAAATCTCTCACATTTATGAGAGAGTCTGTTTTGTTCAGTGTCTGTGCTGCACTGGATAGGTGAACCTCTGCATGACACAAAAGTCAGTCTTATGCTCTTCCCAGGTGTCCCTTAAATGTGTACTTCATAACACCTTTTATAGGCAAGGAACACCAACACAGAGCAGCTAAAATAAGTTTCTAGGTTCCAGGCACCTAGGGCTGCAGCCATCTGCAAATGTACAGAAAAGCATGACCTAATCTCATCTTCTTTGACAGAGGGAGCCAGAGAGCAACTATACCAGTTGAGGCCAACAGAATCAAAAACATACTTTTCAATTACTTTTCTTCAGGGAAAAAAAGAGACAGACAGATGGCTACGAAAAGCTGTTACACTGCATCAAGAACTGTGGTGGGATGACTTTGGCTGGACACCAGGTGCCCATCAAAGTGACTCCATCACACCCATCCTGAGCTGGACAGAGAGGAGAAAAATATAATGAAAGCCTCATGAGTCAAAATAAGGACAGGAAGACATCACTCACCAATTAGTGTCACAGGAAAAACTGACCAACTTGAGGAAATAAGTTTATTACCAATGAAATCAAAGTAGGATACTGAGAAATATGACCAAATCTTAAAACACCTTCCTACCACCCCTCCCTTCTTCCCAAACTCAACTTCACTCCTAAATTCTCTGCCTCAGGAGGATGGGGAATGGGGGCTGTGTTCAGTTCATTACGTGTTGTCTCTGCCACTCCTTCCTCCTCAGGGGGAGAACTCCTCACAATCTTCCCTGCTCCAGTGTGGAGTACCTCCCACAACAGACAGTCCTCTATTAACATCTCCAGTGTGAGTCCTTCCACAGGCTGCAGTTCTTCATGAACTGCTTCAGTGTGAGTCCCTTCCACAGGAAGGGACCTTCAGGAGGAGGACAGAAGTTTGTCCTTCAAGAGAGACTCCTCCTGCATGGGTCCTCCAAGGGTTCACATTCCTGCCGGCAAACCTGGTCCAGCATGGGCTCCTCTCCTGTTGTGGTCACAGGTCCTGTCAGGAGCCTGCTCCAGTGCAGGCTTCTCTCTCCACCAGGTCGCAGACTCCTTTAGGCATCCACCTGCTCTGGCATGGGATCTTCCATGGGCCGCAGGTGGATATCTGCTTCCCTGTGGATCTCAATGGGTAGCAGGTGGACAGCTTTCCACCATGGTCTGTACCACAGGCTGCAGGGAATCTCAGCTCCTGCATGTGGAGCACCTCCTCCCCCTCCTTCACTAACCTTGTTTTCAGCAAGGCTGTTTCTCTCACATATTCTTATTCCTCTTTCTTGTCTGATTTTTGTGCCATAGACCACACAAATACAATATAAGCACTTGCTCTGAATTCACATGAAGCACTGAAATTTCACAGAGAACTTAATGATTTGCCTGCACATACACACTCTGCTCCTTTTTTTTAATTAATATGTCCAGCTCAGGTTGTTAATTAGTTTAAAGGGGTGGTTGCAAATATAGCTCAGATTACTTTTAACATTCAATGTGCAGCACAACAATGCTGATTAAATTTGTAGAAACAGATGAGAAAAAGGTTGAGGTTCTCAACAAAATTTTTGCCTCAGTCTTTAATGGCAACCTCTCTTCCCACAGCTCTTGAGTGGATGGACAGCAGGATGGGCACTGAGGGAGCAAAATCCCTTCCATTTTAAGTAAAGATCAGGTTCATGACCACCTGAGGAACCCGAACATACGTAAGTCTATGGGACCCCATGAGTTGCATCCCAAAGTCCTGAAGGCATTGGCTGAAGTAGTTGCCAAGTCACACTCCATAATATTTAAGAAGTCATGGCAGTCAGGGGAAGTCCCAGGGGACTGAAAAAAGGGAAATATTGTACCCATCTCTAAAGGAGGACCCTGAGAATTACCAACATGTCAGCCTCCCCTCTGTGCTCAGGGAGATCATGGTACAGATCCTACTTGAAGCTATGCTGAGGCATATAAAGGACAGGGAGGTGATTTGAGACAGCCAACATGGCTTCACCAAGGGCAAGTCCTGCCTGAACAACTTAGAGGCCTTCTGTGGTAGAGTGACTACATCAGCAGACAAGGGAAGAGCTACAGATGTCATTTATCTGGGCTTCTGTAAAGCCTTTGACATGGTCCCCCACAACATCCTGCTCACTGAATTGAAGAGAGATGGATTTGATGGGTGGACTGTTAAATGGACAAGATAGTGGTTGGATGGTCATATCCAGAGGGTAGTGGTCAATGGTTCAGATTCCTGATGGACATCAGTGACAAGTGGTATCCCTCATGGGTCCATACTGAGACCAGTGTTACTTCATATCTTCAGCAATGACATAGATGAAGGGATCAAGTGCACCCTCAACAAGTTTGCAGATGACACTGAGCTGAGTGGTGTGGTTGCCACACCTGAAGGATGGGATGCCATCCAGAGGGACTTGGACAAACTCAAGAAGTGGGCCCATGGGAATCATATGCAATTTAATAGGTCCAACTATAAGGTGCTAAACCCGGGTCAGGGCAACTCCCGATATCAATACAGGCTGGAGGATGAACAGATTGAGAGTAGCCCTGCCAAGAAGAACTTAGGGATGCTGGTGGATCAGAGGCTGGATGTGAGCCAGTGATGTGCGCACCCAACCCAGAAAGTCAATTGTATCCTGGGCTGCATCAAAAGCAGCATGGTCAGCAGGTGGAAGGAAGTGATTCTGCCCCTTTACTCTGTTCTAGTGTGCTGCATCCAGCTCTGGGGTCCCCATGAAAGGAAGGACATCGACCAGTCAGAGCGAGTCCAGAGGAGGGCCACCAAAATGATTAGAGGAATGAAGCATCTCTCCTATGAGGAAGGCCTAAGAGAATTGGGATTGTTCAGCCAGGAGAAGAGAAGGCTTAGGGGTGACTTAGTTGAGGCCTCTCAATAACTGAAGAGAGCCTACCATAAAGATGGAGAGAGTCTGTAGTGACAAGACAAGGGGGAATGGCTTCAAACTAATAGTAGGTTTAGATTAGATATTAGGAAAAAATCTTTACTATGAGGGTGGTGAAGCACTGGAATAGGTGGCCCAGAGAGGTTATGGATGCCCCATCCCTGGCAGTGTTCAAGACCAGGCTGTATGGGACTCTGAGCAACCTACTCTAGTGGAAGATGTCCCTGCCCATGGCAGAGAATTTGGAATTAGATGATCTTTAAGGTCCCTTCCAACCACAATGACAACTTGAGCTTTTAACTCACAAAAATGTTTTTGAAAAATAGTAGTGAGAAATACTATTTTTTTGTGACCTCTTTCTACCAAACTAAATAGCTCAGATTTTGAATATTCATATTCAATAAATGGAATAGAGCCCAGAGTGTTTGTGCCACACTGTCTAATAATAGAAGCATTTGAGGAAATCATGTAGTTTGAGAGGAAAAAGAGGCTAAATTTAACAAATTATTCACCAAAGATTACTCACTTTTCTCCGGTGAGAGCAGGAAAATGTGACAGCATGAACAAAGTTTATAAGCTCATTCATATCAGCTGAGCATAGGTTTATGTCAAAAAGAATGAATGATAAAAGCCACAATACAGAATATTAAAATAAATACCTTCAGGGGAAAAAGACAGCAAAGACTGCAACAAAAGAAAAAGAGTGCATAGATAGAGCCTCTTCTGAAAGTACAGCAAAGCATTCATCAGTTTACTTTTTATTTCTAATTCATAGAAACACACAGGCACTGAAATGTTGGTAACATTGAGCAGTAACTATTGTACTTTCAGTCCCCAGTTCTTTAGGGAAGGCGGTGACCAGAGGATATGACACTCTACCTATCCATGGTGCCATTACTTTTCTTTGACCTAGACTCTTTTTCCCCAGAGTATGGAGCAGCATCAAAGAGAATGTGTCCAGTGACCAAATAGGTGAAGAAGTAAGCAAGCATTTCATAAATATTCCTTCATCACTGCAGAAAACTGTGGTAGATTTTTGATTCCTTGTAAATCAGAGATGAGCTTTTCCTTCAGTGAAGTCAGGAACAGTATCCTGGTGCCACAGCCAATGGACAGAAGACTGATCTGAAATTCTCCTGACATATCTTTGAGAGTTGGCTACATAGTATTTCTCTCAAACACCTCCTAATCTCTCAGGTTGTTTTGGTGTTAAGTGTTTAAAATTCTGCTCACTCACTAAAAGTAATCTGAAGTTGCTTTTAATGGCCAGGTAAAATACAGTTTTATTTTCATTTCAGACAGTGAGTAACTTGATTTTCTGTCCAAGATGGTTAATTTTTTTGGACAGATTACCCACACTCAGATAGTCTACAGCAAGTTTTTTAAGATGTCTTGCTTTGCTGTTGATAACAGACAAGGAAATACATCTAACTCTTCATTATCTTTACTGGATATATCTTTATGACCCCTCGAAACTCATCCACACCCTCTCTGAGCAAAGAAAGAGACAGAGAAGTGAGGACAAGAGTGAGAGGAAACAACATAGGTTGAGAGGCTTTAGCATTTGAATGAAAGAATGTCGTCGTTGTCATCCTGTTGTAATCCAACATGACAAGCTGAAAGGGACTGTTATTACATGCTTGCTTAGAAGAGAAGGCAGAGGTGTCACATACAGAATAGAAAATAGGAATCATGATCTGATCTGGCCAGAGTATTCAATCCTTTCCCAAGCAAGTCCAACACAAACACTGAGGCCCCAAAGGTTTTCACCTTGAGAACTAGAAGAAAGAAAAGTTTACAAGAATGCCTTTTTCAAAATGAAACTATCAAACCATTTCCATATATAAAACAAAAACTCTTAAGGAAACAAAAAAATAATTCACAGGTTACAGAATTGTGAGAGTTGCCAACATGAATAAGGAAAAACTTCTAAGTAAGTACGTGATTTTTCTTTCTCCTCCCTATCCCAAAAATTTCTTTGGAACTGGAGTTTCTAATACTTGTTTTTAGGTGGTAATAGAATTCTTAATGAAAGAGTAAAAAAAGACATCTAATCAATACATACCTGAATGGCCCACATGTAGCTGTAAGCCACATTTTCGTGTAATCACAAGATCCTTCCCATTGCTTTTTTCTGGCATCAGCAAAGGATCCTTTGCCCACTCCTTTATGAAACTTCAATATTTACTGTTTTCTAATTTTGGAAACTTTAAACGGTTAGAAATTTTGAAAGATAATTCTTTGTCATTCAAAATCAGCATATACCATCTCAGTTGTCTTTAACCAGCTGCTACTAAATACTTAAATGGTGACTAGTGCCTGTTTAGAAACAATGTCTTGTGACCTTGGATCTTGCTGAGTTTGCAGAGGCTTACTTAATACCTTAACCCAACAAAACGGAACCTTTACTTCTTCCATTACTAAACTTCTTCCAATTTCTAAACACTGACTGAAGTCCTTAGAAGAGACAAGGAAGTAAAGGGAAAAAATATCTTTTTTATGGGCCCAAACCAATGTGAAAGAGAAGCAGATAAACTTAAAAAAAAACAAGAAGCAAAGGGTGCATTTGTGTTTCTTGCTCTTTGCACAGCATACATAACATGAAGGAGCCCAGTAAGCACAGCAGAATCCAGATATCTGGTTTATGAAACGTGTAACAAAGGTCTGTGTACAATACAAGTATTCTTGTATGTATGTGAACTATATACTGTGTACAACACCCCTTGTCTGGCAATAAGCTGGTGGCTTCTGAAACCAGGAAACATTCAAGGTTGCCACTGACTTGCTGACAGCTATGGCCTCTGTCCCCCTCCTCTATGGCGATTTATCTGGCAAGAGTAGGAAGGTGTGAGAAAGCCAGATGAGCTCAGTGGAAATGGATGTTAAGGACCTTCTCCCTCCTCACTGACAGCCCAGAGGGAATGGTGTGGGAGAAGCAGCTGGAGCAGAGAGCCAGGGCACCAGAATTGATTAGAAACAGCCTGAGGTTTCCCCTGTACTAGGGCTGCTTGCAGGGGTTGACCGAAGGTTCACTCCAAAAGAAATTTAGGAAGCAGCCTAGCAAGTGTCTTCAAGCAACCTCAGGGCAAAAAGGCCAATGATAGGTCTACCAGCGCTCATAGGAATACTCTCAATCCAATCAGTCCAGGTTACACATGGTTACAGAGTCTGGACAGAAATCTCATTATGCCTTACAAGATTGTTTGGCAGAGGCAGACAAAATACCTGGCATTTTGCAATTTATAGTTCATGCATTTGGTAACAGCTAAAACAGCTTCATAAATTTAGTCATCTTTTTGCAGCATTTGCTGTGTTATGAGACACGTGACTAACAGCAGTAGATATCCTAGCACTCACATTGGATTACAGTTGTGGGATGATGGACAGAGTTAAACCTAGAGGGGATTCAGAATTTTAAGATAAAAAACAGCTGCAACTCCCTGGATGGACTGAGGTCAACATGCTCCCAAGTACAACATTAAACATCTGCTCAGAGAAACAGAACGGAGTGTGGAACGAAGTGGAGACTATGTGGCCTCACTCCATTCTAATCCCAGCAGAATGGGAGAACATTGTGGTACTGAGACCATACCTGTTTGATAAGGGAGAATCAAGATGTTCTGCTGCTGAAGCCAACAGCCATATCAAACCCCCTCCTCAGGTGCCAAACCATGACCATCACCCCCCTCCCACTAGGTACGCCAATCAGAAATAAAAAGTATTTATGACTAGAGCCACTCAAACCCCACCCAAACATAAAGAAAATAGTATAAAAGTAAGTTGGAGATAGGGGGAAAGTGGGAGAAGACCTCCACCAAAACTGCTAAGATTGCTCAACAGGCTGAGGTCCATCTTCTCCCCCAGAGGGACACCTTGGGTGAGAAATACGCTCTATGAGCATTAAATGCTGCTTTTAGGACTAGAGCTTTATCTTCTGCTTACCCCATAGCGTATTAATTAGATTGCTTCTTATCAGAGCTTGTGCTTACTCAATATATGTATCAGTAGATTGCTTTAAACATATTTTTGCAGTAGACACTATCACCGACAACCTTTGAAGATTATTAATCTGTCAGAGTTTGTATTAATAAAAAGTGCTATTCTGTAAATTGTTAAAGTGAGTCCTTGCAGTTGCCAGTGGCAGATAATACCTTGGCAGGACCCACGGAGGGGTCCTGGCTCTGTTGAGTGCCCCCTAAGAAGGGAGGTTGAGGTACCCTCTGATCTTGTGAACCTGTTGGTGAAGGGTCTCCTTAGGAGATGGTGATAGACTGTCAGATACCAGGGTCTCAACTTTCCTGGGAGACCAACAAGCAAACGTCTGAACTCCCACCTTTCACACTGTGACAACAGTGGAAAACAGACATTGTATACTACACAAATGCATAAATCCTTCATGCCTGGCAGGCTTGCAAAAGACTAGCTCTAACTTGATGTCTCAGTTTAAAGAGACTGCAATGTTTTGCTAGGGAGGATGAGTTATGAAGTAGACCAATCTCCTCTCTCTCAGCAATTGTAAATCCAAATTAAGAGTCTCCAATCAAGGAAGTATGGAAAAAGGAAGAAATAACAACCCTTTATTAAAGGATATATGTATATTGGCAAAACCAACAAAAGAACACAAAAATAACTAGGCAATAATCTTGTACCCAGAAGTCCCCTTCAAAAAGGAAACAGTTTGATACTTCTCTGTCCTCTAGCACAATTCTAATTACATTACTGGAGGATCACTGGAGGTGCAGAGCCTGCAGTGCTCTGTGGTGGCCTGCAGGGAGCGCTGTTCAGCTCTGGCGGTCACTGCACGGGGTCCCAGATCATGGGAGAAGCCAAAATGGGGACCTTCCCCCACCAAAAAGGGAAGGGAAGAAGAGGAAAAAAAGGCAGTTTATTTCCCACTGAAAACTCACTGTTGTCTTCGGCTGGTGGCGCTCGAGACTCCTCTTTTTGCCCAACGAGCCCAAACTCTCCAATGAAATCACAGCAGATTCGGGCTGGAGACAGAAGCAGCGTGCGGGCAAGCCTTTGTCTCCATTTGAGTAGCAAACCAAACTGTTCCCCCCTTTGTGAGGAGGGGAACTAAAAAAAGTCCTCCCCCCCCCCCCCCACCCCCCAGCAGTCCTAGATGGGCCATTAGCCGGGAATGCAGGTTTGCCAACTAGCTCTTTTGTGAAGTCAATCACCCCTTCCCCCTCCTCATCCAGCCTCCCTCTCCCACAGTGGGGCAGGGGAAAGGAAAATTCCTGCTTGGATTTTTAGAATAAGCAAACATATGACATTTGACTAACTCTGATCAGCTTCTGCTGACCCTTTCTCACTGTCCCAATATTTAAAATTAAGTGTCTGCATGATTATTTTGAAATTAATTTTCTTTTATATGGAAATTACTAAATTTGAGCTAAATCATTGTAGCTCTTATTTCCCAGAATCAAAGAATATGCTGAGTTGGAAGGGACCCATAAGAATCACCCTTATTTCTGCACAGGACCATCCTCAACAGTCACACCAGGTGTTCAAGAGTATCATTCAAAAACATTTCTTGAACTCTGTCAGGCTTGGTGCTGTGACCACTTCTCTGGGGAGCCTGTTCCAGTGCCCAACCACCCTCTAGGTGAAAAACTTCTTTCTAATATCTGACCTAAACCTCCCCTGACATCATTTCAGGCTGTTGCCTAAGGACCAAAGACCACACAGAAGAGATCAATGTCTGCTTCTCCTCTTCCCCTCACAAGGAAGTTGTGACTGCAATGAGGTCTCCCCTCAGTCTCCTGTTATTCAGGTTGAACACAGCAAGTGACCTCAGCCACTCCTCATACGGCTTCCTCTCAAGGCCCTTCACCATCTTCATTGTACTACTTTGGATGCTCTCTAAGAGCTCAATATCTTTCTTATATTGTGGTGCCCAAAACTACATACAATATTCAACAAGGTGAGGCCACCCCAGTGCAGAGCAGAGCAGGACAATCCCCTTCCTCAACCAGCTGGCGATGCTTTGTCTGATGCCCCCCCGGACATGGTTGTCCCTCCTGCCTGCCAAGGCACTGCTGACTCATGTTCAACTTACCGTCAACCAGGACCACCAGGTCTCTTTTCAAAGCACAGCCTTCCAGCATCTCATTCCCTAGTCTGTATAAACATCCAGGGTTGGCCCATCCCAGGTGCAGAATCCGGCACTTTTCTCTGTTGAACTTCATCTGGTTGGTGACTGCCCAGTCCTCTGATTTGTTGAGGTCTCTCTGCAGGGCCTCCCCACCTTTGAGAGAGTCAACAGCTCCTCCCAGTTTTGTGTCATCTGCAAACTTGTTCAGTATCCCTTCCAGTCCTATGTCCAAGTCATTTTTGAAGATGCTGAAGAGCACAGGGCCCAAGATGGAGCCCTGTGAAACCCCACTAGTGACAGGTCACCAGTCTGATGTTACCCCATTCACTGTTACCCTCTGTGCTTGACCCATGAGCCAATTGCTCACCCACCACATCATGTGTTTATCCAGCTGTGTTCTGGACAATATGTGCAGAAAAATCCTGTGAGAGACCGTATTGAAAGCTTTACTGAAATCCAAAAAGATTACACCAACTGGCTTTCCTTGATCAACTAAGTGGATTAGCTTGCCATAAAAGGAAATCAGGTTCGATAAGTAGGACTTTCCTGTCATGAAGCCACGCTGGCTGTGACCAATGACTGTGTTGTCTTTCAGGCATTTTTCAATACTTCACAGAATAATCTGCATAACTTCACCAGGCACTGAAATGAGACTGTGTCACGGTTTGAGAGCCCAAAAATCCAATTTCCAGTTTCTAAGCTTCCCCCCAATTTACCTCAACACCAAAGAGAAGTTTTCAGGTAGGCACAACTCAGTATAGGGGAAGGGAATATATACAATTTACTACTATACACAAATAAATACTATAGGAACTAAAAAGCAATTATATACACAATGTTAACAATCCTACAACCCCTTGAGCCCTCCCACATCAGTTCAGGAGAAGCCTTCAGGCCAATAGTTAAAACAGTCTCTCTCATTGGGGTATCAGGGAAAAAGGGCTCTTCTGACCACCCCCACCAGTCCTCAGCTCCTTGTTGAGGTCTCATCTTCATCACGAGGTCTAAGAAGATAGCTCTGAGTCCTTCCTCCTTGGTTCGTGAAGGTTTTCTCCCCAGAGAGTAAGATGTTCAATTTCTCACTCTTGAGGGTTTGCAGGGTTCCTGGGCCTTGCTTAGTTCTCTTTACCCCAAATAGTTTTCACCAAAAAGTTCTCATCCAGAAACCTCTGCTGGCTGTTTAGCTCTCTCTGTTTCGTAGCTGCTGCAGTTCAGCTCAGCTTGTCACGTGCACATGTCCTGGAAATCATTCCTCCTCCATCAGTTTCCAACTGCCCCCCGTCTAAACTACCGCAGGGGCAACTCCCGAGCCTCTTGGCCCATCTCCAATTCTTGCCTGGAATTCTTCCAGCTCCTGCACACATTGCAGTTGCTGCTCCTGGCAACTGAGCCTCCTCTGGCCCATCTCCTGGCTCGGTTCCAATGCTGAACCTTAAAATCTATCCCCATGAGCCTCTTATATGCAGTGTCGGGGGGGGGGGAAAGCCCCCCTAGCTTTGGCTACAGGCATTCAGTCCATTTATAAACTGTCCCAAGCACCCCACAGCCTAACTTGGGGGGTGAAAAAGGGCCTGGCCTCCTCGCGAGGGGCCTGCCTCTCTCCCTGTTACCTCAACAGTTGTGAGTCTCTCTCTCTCCCTCACAACACTCCACGCTGCCTTCAGCCCTGAGTTCGGTGAGGGGGAGGCCCTGCCACCCCTCAGCTCTCTCACACACTCTCAGGCACACACGGCCACACACTCCAACACTCTGCCAACAACTTCCAGCTGTTGTGGATATCTGATTTTCACAGGAGCGAAAAAGAACAGCTGCCATTGGTCTCTCAGGGGGAACTCTCCTGGGATCAATCAACTCTAGGCCCTCCAGCTCCCCGGGGGGGGGGGGAGGGTGGCTCAAACCAAGACAGACTGACAAGCTGTAGTTTCTGGGGTCCTCTCCCTTCTTGAAAACTGGGACAACATTCACCAGTTTCCAGTCAGCTGGGATCTCTCCAAATTCCCAAGACTGTTCAAAAATCAACAAAAGAGGTTTTGTGATGACATCAGCCAACTCTTTGAGAGTTCTGGGTTTAATCCTATCAGATCCCATAGATTTGAAGGGATCCAGCTGGAGCAGCAGATCCTGCACAATTTCATTCTTGCAGTCATGGTCCTCCTGTTCAGGGCGCTGAGACCCCCTTGGTCCATCATCCATGTGGAAGACAGGGGCAAAGAAAGCATTAAACACCTCTGCCTTGTCTCTATCCCTGTTTGTGAGGTGAACATCCTCATTCTGTAACGGGTCAATGATATTTCTATACTACATATTGCCATCTTTGAAAAAACTCTTTTTATTATCCTCCATATTTCTGGCCAGCTTCAACTCCACTTGAGCTTTAGCCACAAAAACTTTCTCTGTACAGTGGTAAGCAGCATCTCTGTATTCTTCCTGTGTTACTTGACCTTGCTTCCACTGGACATACACCTTCCTTTTTTGTCTTATTTCCAAAAGAAGATTTCTGTTCAGCCAGGCCAGCCTTCTGCCTTGCCTGCTTGACTTCTGACATCTGAGAATTACCTGCTTCTGTGCCCTTAGGAGGTGATGTTTAAAAAGTGACCAGCACTGATGGACCCGATGTGGAGGTTTGGAAAAAAAAGTTTCAAAAAAAGCTAATTTCAAAAGTTTTTCTACAATTTGTTCTAATGTGAGAGAGAAGTTTTCAGACAGGCACACTTTAGTATGGGGGAAGGGAATTATATAACAATTTATTACTTAATAAATATTATAATACATATACATACATATATATAATAATTTTAACTATCTCTTCTATGGTGAAACAATATATATACGTAGACTGTCTCTCCTTTCCTTCAGAAAAATTCTAGAAAGAAAGAAGAAGTCTTCTTTTCACTTCCATTTCTTCCAAATTAATTTCTGCAGCACTTGGAAGTGTCTCTTATCTTTAAGGCAGCAGTTTTGATTTGTCATAGCTGGAATTCTTCTTTCTTCTAAGGAGTATGGGGGGTCTGCCCCCACTTCTCGCTCTTCAGCCACCTTATCCGAGGGTATTACCGTGAATTTCAGAGGAACACCCGTGTCACCATGTCTGCAGCACAAAGTACAAAGGTTTAAAGTTTAAAGTCTCCATCCCCTGCTCTTGCTCCGTGAAGGTTCCGGCCCCCGGCTAGCTCTCGGGAGACTTCTTTAGGGATTTCCACTCCTCCTCCCTGGGGTCAAAGAATTCTAAGGGCTTTTAGTTTAGTCCTTACCCTAGAACTGATTCCAACCGACTCTCTCTCTCTCTTCCCGTTGGACATCCTTGTGTCTCTAGGTCTGGTCCATGCCATATTTGCTTTTGCTGCTGCTTTCCTCTCCCCCCCACTGCCGGGGGGAAAGAAGATGCAACCCAGGGGGTCTTCCCGATCTTTCGGGGTCCCCCTCGGTCACCAGCTTCAGGGGGGCTTCACTCAGTCGCTGTGCTGCTCCTGCCCCCTACTGCTGGCCAGCCCCATGCCACACGTGGTGTTTCAAATCATGGCTGCCTCTCCTTCAGCTATGCAGTTAAAATTAACCTCTTCTCTTCTGATTCTGTGAGTATGTAATTTCCACAAGGGCGCACAAAGTTTTTAATTGGTCCTGTATCAAAAACACCACCTCTGGAACAGACTGTTACCAGCCCCAGGGGGAAAGGTTTTTTCCAAACCACCACACTCGAGCACCTGCAAATACACTTTGCCAGGTGACCTTACTTACTAATTCCCTGAGCAGCCTGAAGTCTGCTCTCCGACTACAGCAGCTGCAGTTTCCGTGGAGGGACTTCCGGGTTCTGATGTGACGACTGATGATGGTGTAATTTCAGACGACATGGTGGTTCCAAGCGGTAGCGATGTAGTGACGCAGAGGCTCCTGGCAGCTCTGTTCCGGGCGGCGCATGTGCAGTAGCAGTCGGTGACTCAGCGCCCACAGCAGGCCCAGCTGGGGGTGTGCCGATGGCGCGGCGCCAGCGTTGCTCTCCATGGGCTCTGCTTTTTCTACCAGCGCTGGCACGCTGCTGAACCAAGATAAACCTGTGGCTTTTAAAACTTTTACAAATTGCGTCTTTGCAGGCGCAGGCATCGAAACCTCCCCGAAAACAAACTGCTCTACACACATTTGCTCCAAAATCTCACTGTTTCCCTGGAGAGTTACCTCTACAGCCGCCTCTGCAGCCGCAGATGCTCACTTCATAGCATTATAATTTTCCAGCGATTCGACTAACAGACACCAAATCACAGGGTATTTTTTAGCATCCTTTGATCCCTTAGAGATCTCGTCCCATAACTGTTAGATACCTCAAAGGCGGCCTGAGCGGTCGGAATTAGCTTCTTCGCTCTCGCCCATTCCAGTAACCCTTTAAGGGCTTTTTCATCATAATCTGGCTCTCTTAGAGAGACTATAGATTGGAGGAGCTTTTCCACTGCTTTTTCCTCTTTGAATAGCGCGGGCCCCATGCTCCTCCCAGCCAACTCGCCTGGCCAAGGCGAGATTGTAGTTTCACCGTGCACGGCTTTTTTCGCAGCACCAGGGACACTGCTACATATAACGGCTGCTTCCCTTGGCTCTTCTATTTGCCTTAAGTCCCGGAGAACTGACGAATTTGGAGTCCCTGTTTTTCAGGCACCAATTATTAGTGGAGAGGCATGGACAGATCACTCACAGACCATTATGGTCGGCAAAATGTCGGCTTTATTAGAAGAAAGACAGTTTATATAGTGCTCATGATGCTCAGTTCTTGTTCACACTACATTGGATACATAAGGAAAACATACTTTGCTCTCCACTGCTAATTGGATCACAACAGGTGGTCATAGGAGATGAGAAAACTTTATTCACCTGCCAAAACTCCTCCTTGGCATCTGGCAAGAATCCACCTTTGTTCTAACTTCAACTCTTGTAGCCATTTTGACTAACTGATCACACCCAAACTGTGCTAAAGCAAAACACACGGAAATGCAAGGGAAATTGTTCACACAATTTCAACATACCAACATTAAACTGAGCTCAAAAAAGATAAAGGGGGCACTGATCCAGGAGAAGAAAAAAAACCAAGACAAGATGGATCGAGGCTGCCGCTGCCTCCACCACCACCGCTGCTGCCCGGGACCACTCCACAGGACCTGCCGTGAACTGCCACCGCAGAGGGAGCAGGAATCACTGCCAGAGCTGCCACTGCAGCTCGCCGGAGACAGCGAGACACTGGAGCTGCTGGAGACCACAAAAATCTGCAGCCCGAGCTGAAATCGAAAATAAAATCTCAGAAGCTGCGAACAAAGCAAACACACATGAGGAACTCGAAAGCGACCAGATAAGGTAAAACCCAACATGGGAAACAACTACTCTACAGAAACAAAGATACAGAAGCTCTGTGCCTCTTGTTAAGATCATATCAAGTACAAACCACACACGCAGAGTTAATAGAACTTGTGCAATGGATAAAATCTCTAGCACCAAAACTGCCATTGGTGGAAACTCTAAATATAGAAATTTGGGACAAACTTGGAAAGCTCATGAGAGATAAAGCCAGAGCAGGTGACACCCAAGCTAATAACAGCATCCCTACTTGGTCAATCATCATGGAAGCATTACACAGAGCACAAAGACGAACAGAACACCCAACCCACACCAATACACAAACCCCCATCCAGGCTGTTAACCACAGCCCAAATCCACCACACAGACATACACAAAGTGGGGGGGAATACACCACATGCAACCCAAACAGATTTAAATTCAGGGGAGGATCTGCGCGGGCAGGCAGGGAATGTTCGTGATTTAAGTGTCGGGTTAGATTCCGGTCTTAGCAGAAGCACGGATTATGAGGAGGGAACGGGAACTGTAACATGAAAATCCGGCCCACAGGAGTGAGGCGTGGGGCCCTGTTACAGCGATGGGGGAGGGAACCCAGCAAATTCGCCCCCTCAAGCTGCAGATTAACAGCGACGGGCGGAGACATCTTGTGTGCGAAACAGACTGGAACCTGACCTGTCTCTTCCAGCTGGTTCCAGTTGCAGGCATGGTGGGGGGGAGGTCCCTTCGCGCCACGTCAGTCATTCTCTGCCACACAGCTACGGGGAACCGAATATACCAGGGCCACAGGTGGAAAGGCACTAGAGGATGATGAAGAGGGACCAGAGATGGTCCCCCTGGGAGAGAGTAAGAGGGCGGGAGCAGGGAGATCGGTCGACCAGTGGAGTAGATGCCACAAGGAAGCGATGCAGGTGGGAAATTTGCAAGTGGTCCATGCATGTCCAGTTGTATTCCGCCCACGCCAGGCCTCTCAGTTCCAACTGCTGCTGTATGAGGTAACAAAGGAAGTGAGGCAGTTAGTAAGAGAAACTGGTGTTTCCTCAGCTAATATATTTGCATATTTGGAGACGTTGAGTTCAACTTACGTCTTTACCCCAAATGATTGGAAAACTTTGCTAAAACTGGTCCTAACAAATACACAGTACAGCATTTGGTTGACGGATTTCTGGGAGAATTGTGCAGTGGATACGAATAATCCACAAGCAGGCATAACAAGCAATCACTTAACAGAAGGGGATTTTGCCACAGTAGGCTCACAAACAGGCTATCCCCGAGAAGTTTATGAAGTGATTGCAAAACTGGCTTTGAGAGCTATGAGAAAACTTCCAAGTACAGAGACTTCACAAAGGTTTTACAAGGTTCTACTGAAGCCTTCTCTCAGTTTCTTGATTGACTGCAGGCTGCTTTAAACAGGCAAATTGAGCAAATTGAACACGAAGCTAGAGAAATGTTTTTTAAGCAACTGGTATATGAGAACTCAAACCCAGATTGTAAAAGAGCTTTGCAAACTCTCCCTAAAAGGGAAAACTGCAGCATTGCTGAGATAGTTTGAGCCTGCCAGGGTGTTGGGTTGATCGAACACCAAACTGCTTCTCTGGTTACAGCCTTAACCGCGCAGCTGAGTGCAGGAGGGGGCAAAACCTAAAAGCGGTTACTTCAGATGTGGTGCTGCTGATCATTTTCAAAGGGATTGACCTAAGAAAACCCCCACACTAGTGTGCCAAAAGTGTCAGCAAGGGAAGCAGGGGTCAAAAAACTCCTCACAGCAGGGAAACTGGAGATGGGGGGCAAGGTCACACACCCCGGCACAACAAACAAATTTGGCTCAGGAAAACAGGCTGGTGATCTGCGCCCCTCCACTATAGCCAGTGCTGGGCTGCATTTATCCAGCAGAGAACCAGTAACTATAACATCTACTGCTGTAGTGTTAATTCCTACAGGGGTTTGGGGACCGTTGACCCCAGGGGTACATGCACTGTTAACAGGGAGATCATCAACCACTATGATGTTTGTTCTGCCTGGAGTAATAGACTCAGATTCCCACAGTGAGATTCAAATCATGGTGTGGACCCCAGTACCCCCCTGTCACATACCTAAAGGACAAAAAGTGGCCCGACTAATCCCTTTTTTCAGCGCATCTCCTGCTGGGGAAGGGGAGAGGGGCTCAGGGACTTTTGGAAGCACAGGAGAGCCACAAATCTATTGGGCAAGAACCATTACAACAACACAGCCTAAGATGATGTGCCAAATAGATGGGTGCAGATTCACAGGATTGGTGGACACAGGGGCCAATGTTACCATCATAAAGGACAGAATGGCCTCCTGACTGGCCTATTGTTTACCCAGCCTCAACTATGCAGGGGGTGGGGGGTACACAAAGGCCCAGGCAGAGTGCTTAAATATGCACAGTGCTGGGGCCAGAGGGACAAGTGGCCAAGATAGCTCCTTTTGTTGCTCCTATACCATGCATGTTTTGGGGGAGGGATATCTTGGGGCAGTTCGGCACAGTCATGCAAATTGCTCCTGCAGGCAACCAGGTTTTGCAGTAGGGGCCATTGAATAGCCATTCCAAGGACAAATTAAACTGGTTTGGAAAAGTGATGAGCCTATCTGGATTGATCAATGGCCCATAAAAAAGGAACAGCTTGCTCATTTAAGAGAATTTATAAAAAAGCAGCTTGAAGCAGGACATGTTGTGCCAACTGCGAGTCCCTGGAATACACCCATGTTTTGTATCCTGAAGAAAAGTGGCAGGTGGAGAATGTTGCATGACTTAAGAGCAGTTAACTCAGTAATAGAATACATAGGGGCATTGCAGCCTGGACTCCCTTCCCCTGCTCTGCTTCCAGCAGGATAACCGTTAATGGTAATTGATTTAAAGGACTGCTTCTTTACCATCTTTTTGCATCCTGAGGGTATTCCACAGTTTTCCTTTTCTATCCCCGCTCTGAACAATGCACAGCCCATGCAGAGATACCACTGGGTTGTTCTTCCTCAGGGGGTGCGAAACAGTCCGACCATATGCCAAAACGTTGTGGCAAAAGCTATTCATCCTATCAGAAAGCTTTATCCTTCAGTAATCATCTACCATTACATAGATGACATTTTAATTGCCACAGCCACGGAGACTGAATTGCAGTCTGTTGTTACTGCTCTAACCAATGCTGTCCAAGATGCAGGACTGCAGGTCTCTCCAGAAAAAAGCCAGTGATCACAGCCCCGGACTGACCTTGGATGGAGAATCACGCAGCAGGAGATCTCTTCCCAGCCACTTCAGCTCAAGGTAAAAGATACCTTAACCTTAAACGAACTGCAAAAACTTCTGGGAGCCATCAATTGGTTAAGGCCTATCTTAGGCTTAACCACAGAGAAGCTACACCTCCTGTTTGAACTGTTAAAGGGTAACTCAGACTTAACATCTAGCAGGTTTCTGACTGCAGAGGCAAAGCAGGCATTGGAGACATGCTCCAAGGCAATTGAAAACAGGCAAGGCAGAAGGAGAGATCCTGAACTGCAAATCTGCCTTGCTCTTGTTCCTAGCAGGTTCCAGCCATTTGCAGTCTTGTTTCAGTGGGATCAAACTGAAAAAGATCCACTGAGGGTCCTAGAGTGGCTTTTTCTTCCCCTTTCACCCCTAAAACTGTGTGGAGCACTAATAAAATGTTTGCCAAGTTTGTCATTAAAGGCAGAGGACATCTACAGGAGCTGGACGGACAGGATCCTGCAACTATCTACATCCCAGCAACGAAAGACAGCTTCAATTGGCTGCTGGCCGAAGATGCAGGATTCCAGGCTACCTTGGCAGGCTATGGTGGTGACATTTCTGTTCATTACCCTAAACACAGACTTTGGGCAGAAATGGATAACTTGCCCTTAAAAGCCACAACCAGATGCAAACACCAACCAGTAAAAGGCCTCACGGTCTTTACTGATGCATCAGGATGGACCAGGAAAGCTGCAGTGACATGGGTAAACCCTGATACAGGACAGTGAGAACAAGAGGTGCAGACTATGAACCAAGGTTCTGTACAGGTTCTGGAACTGGGTGCTACCCATGTTGCCTTGGAAAGGTTTTCAGAGCATTCTCCTCTCCCAAACCACCAGTCATGATAAAGGATCTAATTTTGGGACAGTGGAATGGGACCAGTAGATCTTGTGACATGGGGGAGGGGTTATGCATGTGTATCTACAGGAAAAGAACTGAAATGGGTTCCTTCCAGATATATTAGACCTTACCTAGGTACACCCCCACAGCAGCAAGAACCAGAGTAATGCAGAGTTTAAAAACACAGTTATGTTTACCATTTTTAATGATGTTTACATTTCAGGTTTTCAATTGAAGATGACCAATGTGGCAAAATGCAGAGTTTATACAAAAACCCATGAGTGTGTATGTTAAGAGTGGAGTGGCGGCCGCCTGTGTGAGTGTGTATGAGTGAATAAAAGAGTTGTGTGAATGTACAAAGCACCTCAAACACCAAACACCTTACAAGAGTATCAATACCTCAGCCACATGGTCACATTAGGAGAATTTAGTTTATTATGTTTAGCTTGCTTTTGAAATAAAGTTGAATTTTCCTGTTTATATAAACCCTGAGAAAAATAAATGTTATAAATTTATAGGTACTACACAGATGGGCCAAGGCCCTTAGGTTAATAAAGCTGTTTTTCCAAGTTACACCATACCCTTCAGGAAAATAAAGGTTTAAGATAATACGAATAGGTTTAATAGATTAAGGAAAACATTTTCAGTAGATATGTAAGCTGTTAAGGAACCAGAGTAAGCAGTGTGCTGGGTCACTGCAATGCTATGGTAATTGTATAAGGTAATGTTCTATTATTTGCACTGTTGTTATTGCACTGTTTTCTGACTCGCCTTAAATAATTGGAGGGGGTGAGATGTGGGGGCGTGTCCCAGGAATGCAAGGGGTTCATTCTGGGACTTGAAATTTCTGGACAGCCTACTGAGGCACATGAGCAGTGTGTGCTGTGCTGTCATTGGTCAGTCAGTCGCATGTCCTCCAGAGGGGTTATAAGGAGGCACCTTTCTTTGAAATGAACAGATTTGGCTTCTTGCCACCTACCTGCAGGGTAATGTCTTCTTTATATTGCATTAATATGCAACACGGTTGCTATGAGGGAAAAATGCTTTGAAGCTCCAGCTGCCTTCTCATCTTCTGAGCACACCCAGGAGTAAAAGACAAATTCCACTCGAGAAATAAACCAACATGATTAGTAAACCAGACCAAGTAAAAATACAAGAAGGATTATTCAGCCATCAGGGAGCAAAGCCTGGAATTCCAGTGCTGTGCTGATGCTGGTCAGGCTGCTTGCTTGTTTGCAGCAGCAGCAGTATGTTGCATGATGAAGTTTCTTCCCCATGGATTCATTAGATTCATTCTTTCCTATGTTGCTTCTCTTTTCCCCCTAGAAAGAGATTTACTCCTAACTGATTTTCAAGTTTCCCCAAATATTTGCAATTTATTGGAATACTTGAGCTTTCCATCATGGAAAGATGTCCTGTTAAAGTGGGTGAAGTAGGTTGGATAAATCAGGACCAAATATGATGATTCATCAAAACTCAGACTGCAGAAAGTCTTTGTTGACTTTCTTAGTAAAGATTGGCTGGACTTTTTGTTTTGTTGATTGTTTTTAAAATAAGTCCACTGTTAAATTTTGTAAATGTTATTGAAGGCAGTACCCAAATTACCCAGGCCTAAAAAACTCAGGAAGTTTAAAGGCTCACTTTATAGACTGGAAAAGAGATCTGGCTAATGTAGAAACATGAGTCTTTTAGGCTTTGTCATGTTCTCTGAATTTATAAACCTGTAAATTATGATAATATTTTCAAGTAATTTATGTACTGTATGTATGGTAGCATTGTGCCTCTTGATAAAACAGGTTTTTTGTTCTTTCTGGTCTTCCAAACATTTCCACAGTAGGTTTCAATTCCTGGTAGAACAGACTTTTAGTTGTTATGTATCTACTAAGAGCTTTGAAACAGATTCCCACAAGCCACTGGGGACACAATATCCCTGACAGATTTAGGGCTTGCACTGGTTTGTCTCTTGACTTCAATGTTTCTTCCGCTGTGTATGTAACAACTTTTCGGGCTCAAGAAGTCCATGTATTGTCTTTTGTCAATATGTCTGCTGTATGAATACACTTAACTAAATCTTAACATTTCATCACCCACCTGTTGAAAGTTTTTATGCATTCTAAACTATATCAGTGATGTCACTTAGATTCTTTGGAGGCCGACTCATTCTATTTCATCTTCTCTGGATATGGAGAGATGGCAATACCTTTTCAAAATGTCCAATCCGAACTTCCCTAACAAAAATTCATTCCATTTCCTTCTGTTGTATCACTGCTCACCAGAGAGAGTAAATTAGCAGCCCCTCCTCTGCTGCCTCCCTTGAGGAAGTTGTAGTCCACAATGGAGTCACCCCTCAGCTTTCTCTTGTCCAAGCTGAACAAGCCAAGTGACTTCAGCCACTCCTTGGAATTCTTGCCCTCAAGGCATTTCATCATTTTGGTCACCCTCCTCTGGACACACCCTAATAGTCTGATGGCCTGCTTATATTGAGGCACCCACAGCTGCACACAGGACTTGAGGTGGGGCTGCACAAGTGCAGTGTAGTGTGGGACAGTCAGCTCCTTTGACTGGCTGGCAGTGCTGTGCTTGATGCACTGCAGGACATGGTTGGACCTCCTGGCTGTCAGGGCACGCAATTCAGTCATACTCAATTTTCGTCAACCCAATCACCCTGATCTCTTTATGCCGTGCTGCATCCAGCCTCCCATCCCCCAGTTTGCCCATATAATCAGGATTACTCTGTCCCAGGCAGAGAATCCTGGACTTGCTCTTGTTAAATTTCATATGGTTGGCAACTACCTAGCTTGCTATCTGTCCAGATCTCTTTGTAAGGCCTCTCTACCCTCTAGGGTGTCCTAGTTTAGTATCATTTTCAAACTTTATGACATCTGATTCCAGCATCCAGAACATTTACGCAAACATTTAAGAGCATTGGCCCTAAAAGTGAACTCTGGGGAACCCCACTCACTGGCCACAAAACTGATGCAACCCAGTTTACTACATCCCTTTGAGCCCAACCCATCAGTAAATTGCTCACCCAATGTATTATGGACTTGTCTAGCTGCGTGCTGGACATTTTTTACAGAAGGGTACAGTGAGAGACTAACTAAATAAAAAAATTTTCATGAACTGAAGCAGAACAAGCCCAATCTTTTACTGAAGATGGAGCTTGAATTCCATGTAGTTCCCAGCACTGAATATAAAAGCATCTTGTTTTCACTCTCAAGCAGTATTGGTTTTCTCAATGTAATTGCTGAATAGCAGTTGTTGCCCCAGCTAGCACTGCCTCTTAAGAGCACAGTTTTCTCTGATCATTTTCTTCATAGTACAAGTCAATATATGTCCTTGTATGCACAATAAAGAATGCTAATACTCCTTTTATTCTTAGCTCACAGAGCAACTTTTTGAAAGAAATTACCTAATTGTTTTACAAACTGGCTATTGTCAGGCTTCAATGACTTGAGATGTCTCTCCTAAGAGTGTGTTACTCTGTGGTTTCATGACACTGCAGCTGCACTTGTTAAAAAGATCATTTTGGTCAACACATTTCTGAATTTTCCTCTACCTCAGTTTTAGAGCAGACACCAGACTTCTAGTGTTAAAAGTGAAACAACATTAACTTAAGGTAAACATAAATCTTATATTCTCCAAATGGGTAGAACACCAGAATTTTCCCCAAGAACAGCTCTGTTTTTTCAACAGAAATGCAATGCAGTGAATGTCTACTGCAGGTAAATTCTGCATTAAACTACATTGCATCACTTCAGATTTAGGACATTGTGGACTGAACTGTTTTACTCTGCATATCACCGCTGCACTTTCAAATGGGTAATATGTAAGTTTTTGTGACAGGATTGTAAACTCCATGACAAAAGCATTTTTTCCCCTATAAGTTAAAAGATAAAACTCAAGCATGGTATTTACAGAGAGTCTGAAGTTTGTAATCTGTTTGTAATCTGTTCCTTAAGGAAATAAGAATGGTATATACTCCGTTGATCATATATTCTTTGAAGTTATGGCAAAGTGCAATTACAGTTTAAATGGAATATTTATGTACATTAGTTAACAACATCATTGCAACTTAGTGCTCACACATCAACATTTAATTAGTGTAAGCATAAGTGACATAATTTCTACAAGGCATGCATTACCCATAATTTGAGGTAATTTCATGCGCTATGCACATTTTAAATATCTACTCTGTATTTTTCCAGGCTGAATTTTTAAGTCAATAGGAGATGTTTTCATATAAAGACATCTTAACCTATTTTCCATTGTACTTGAACTCAGAGTCTTGTCCATCAATAGAGAAAAAAAAGTTTCTTTCTCCTTAAGGAAAATCTAACCAACTTTCAATATTCAAACTTCAAGCTCAAAAATATTTGATTTCAAAACAGCACAACTATCTATGTAAACAGTATGGTAAACTTTCTAATTTTTGTGTCTTTTCCACAGAATAGTCAGCCTTAATATGCTGATGATGTTCTTCTGTAAGATGAACTATGGTTTTTTGCAGTCCTACTCTTCATGTGAAATGCCCTTATTAGCTGATCAGCAAACTCAGTGGTCTCTTCAAAATTCATCATGGACTGAAGAAACCCAGCTGTTGTGGTACCTACAAGAAATTGGTGAACTAATGAGTAGAGAGAGCATCTGGGACTACATTATGGATATACAAGGAAATAGGTTCATATATATAAATAAAAATACAGTGTTCCATTCTCTGCTTTATTTTGTTTTCTACTTTATAAGAGGATTGTCTCTTGAATTTTATTTTCTGTTTGAGAAGGAATGACTCTACCAATACTCTACGGAAATGAAACGTATTCTGCATACTACTGTATCTTATGGAAAAAAACTAGTTTTATAATCTAAAGAGAGGAGACAGAAAATGCATATGTCTTCCTTTAGAATAATTTGCAGAAGTTACATGTGATCAAATGGAGGCAAGAAGGAACCAAGAAAATTTTAGTATTCCCCTGTCATGTTACATAAAGGGCTAGAAACCTTCAATAGGATTGTTGTTTCCTGCCTAAACTTAATATCACATATAGCAATTAGTGCTTAATAGTTCTGTTGAATGGATAATCTAAATTTAAGACTCTCCTTTCCTCTCATTATCTACAACTTATTATAAATAAGATCAGAGTTTAAATATCTAGAAGAAATTAGCATCAGATACTTTTTTCTATTTTTTTGGCAGGGGGGATGAGTGTAGTTAGTGCAGTTGTCAGAATTTTATGTGCAATCACTTCACTGTGGCTCTTCCTTGGTCACTTAAAACACTTTTAAAGCTGGAGGAAATTTTACCAGGAGAATATTTTCCTGCTAGAAAATGCTCTTTTTTATCATATATAGTCTTCTGTAACAATACATGAATGTTGAATTTAAAAAAAAAAAAAGAGAGAAATAATTATTGTTAGGCTGAGGGGTGACATTTCATCTATGCTAGAGCTGACAGAACCTTTACTGCAAAAAGATTTTCATTGTAGATTTTAGGTTTTGTTATTATAAACTGAATAAATATTTTAAAGACTAAAATTAAACCTTTTTCTTTAAAACTGTTCTTTTTTGAGGATAACTCAAAAATATGAATGTCATTGTAGTTTGTAATAATCAAATAACATGAAAAAAAATTCCAGAACTTGTACAAATCCATGTGCAATCTTATGGAAAGAGTTTGGACAAGTGCTTGTAGAATCAAGACCTTTAAATAGTTATTTTTTGTTTACATGAGTGCAGTTTCTTTAGTTCATGATGTACCAACAGACAAGCACTCAGCATTATAATTTGTTATTGTTTGAAAAAAAAACTTATATACATGTTCATTTTAGAAATTATTTACTGTTATTGATATGAACCTTAAGTTTTTGTACAAACCTAAAGGATTAGTCAAACAGTCATCAAAATTTAGGAAGATGTGGTTACTAGAAGCACCAACTGTTCAGGAATAATGCATTGACAGTTAAAATACCTAGCTTCTCTTATAGCCTTTTTTTAAATTACCCATAAGCTAGATCTGAAGAAAGCTTGATAGATCCCACAAGAAGTCCCACCATAAAGTCCCTCCATATATTTACTGAACTCCAACAAGACAAACAAAAGAACTATTCTTTTTCCCAAGGGATTTGTGTGTTCCATTATGCCCAAGCTATACTAAAGTCTGTTTTCTCATGTTAGGCAACATGCAAAATTGCAGTGCTTTATTTGCTGCATTCTGTACCTTCTTGTTTACCAACAGTAATCTCCATGAAAAAGATTTTCTCAGAATTGTAATGTGATAATAATTGTAAATACAGCAATCATTTTTTTCTTGGTCTATCAACCCAAACTATTTGGTGGTCTTCTGAGACATCTCCTATTTCCTAAACTTCTCAGCATCCCTCTTCTGCACCCATTCCAATTCGAGTACACCGCTCTGAGTAACCAGAATTGGACATGGTTACTAGTGTCACCAATACATTCTACAACAGTATTGGTACTGCTTTTACTTCTACTCAAAATATCTTGTTTGATACATACTATCAGATATAGCTGGTTTTTACAGACATATATTAATGACTCACGCTCAGTGTAAGATCAATAAGCACATCTTATCCTTCTATTTTGCATCCAGTGATGAACCTATCAGTTTACAGCTTATTTTAATTTTAAAAGTACTTTACAGTTTATTTTAATCTTAAAAATACGTTTATACAAATAAGAGCCATCAGGTATGTGAAAGATGAGACATTAGCTTGGAATATGCATTCATATTCGGCATAAAGCTTACATATAATCTTATATGAAAATAAATATGTATATCCACATATTATTATGTATTTTCTAGTGTGTAAAACTAGTTTTATAGTTTATCATTACTGTTATTATTATTTAGGTAATTAAATGCATCCTTCATACAGCTCCTCTCTCTAACCTACCATGTATTCCTACAACATCAGATCTCCTGCTTGACAGGATAATATATTGCTGTCACCTCACTGAATATTAGTATAATTCTGATTTTAGTTTACTAAAATGACAAGTGCAGCTACTTTATAGCTGCTTTGGACCATAAAACATTTTGAAAGTTGTTTTGCCATTGAATCAGCACTGAAGCAGATATGCATGAAGATTTGGCATTTAATATGTGAGGTGGTTTTGCCCCTTTTCTGTTGTGGGAAATTTGGTTATAAATTTTTCATGACATAGTTCTTTTGTCTGTCAGCACTTTTATTTTGGGAAAAAAGTCTTCTTGACAGCCACTTTGAGTCTGCTCCTCCAGAGCTTTTACTCATCACAGTAAAAAAGTTGAGAAATAACAAAAAATAAAATAACAAAAATAAAAGGAATTTAAGAGAATACTACCTTCTTTGTTGTTCCTTTTTTTAAGGTATGAGATATAAGACATCTGTCTTCAGATAAGATGAGATAAGGAAATGTCTTATGGTCCAGAGAAGAAATCAGAAGAAAATGTTTATAGTTGCAGGCCAAAGGCTCCAGGATTTTCTGCGTTCCACATTGCGTGTAGGTTTAAAAGTCTTCCATTTCGAGGAATAGGCAGAGAAACAGAAAGGCCCTACCCCATCAAATAGTGATGCTTGTGCTTCACTGAACTGTGACAACTTCCACCCTTTTAAAAGCAGTTCCTGTTATGATACAGATAAAGCTAGGTGTACACAGAAGTAATCACAGGTCAAAACAAAGCTTAGACTTCAGGATTAGCTGATATATACTGTATAACTATCCTTGTAAAGAAAATTAATGTAATACTAGATTGTCTCTGTACATATACAAGAAGTTTGTTATATAGGTAATTAGATCATGAAAAGGGAGAAAGAAATATATTATTAAGTGCTCTGAGTAAAAAAATGTAAGAAATAGTTGTACAGAAGTAGTCACCTATGCTGGTCTTTAGACTATGAGTACATTTCCTCAGAATACAGTGCAAAAGACTCGGTTTTCATTGCTAACAGACCGAGAAAAAGAGGAAGGTCATCTATTGTCTTAGGTGTAGGTAGTGGGAACTTAAGTGCACATATGTTGCATCACATTTATGCAAGCTGGACAGTACCTCATGAGAAAACACTACTTTCCTCTTCCAGATAGTCCATAACAACTTCTTTTGTTTAATCTAGGGTGGATGTTTATTGACTGTTCTCTCTTGACAACACACCCTTGACTGCCATTCCAAGGAGGTGAGTACCTCTGTCCTCGGGAGGACATCAAGGCAAGGCAAACATGACAGCCTGCGTACAGATCAATGCCACAGAGAAAGCTGCTCTCTTTCCCCCAGAGCAATGCCATCAGCATTGCTGTCAAATGTGTGAACCCAAAAAATTCCAGTTTCAGAGCTAATTTGAGGAGAAGGGTTTGTTTTCCAGGAGAAAATAAATAAATAAATAAATAAATCTGAACACTTTCATAACTTCCATCAAACAAGCCACAAATGTAAAGGAACACAAGAAACACAGATCCAAAAGGACCCCTTTTTCAAATTCTGTGTGTAATTCACGCTTGGCAACAACTAGTCTCCAGTTTATTAATTACAGAAGTCACCCCACGTATTCAATTTTCCCTTTAAATCATTAGCACCTTTTTTATTAAAAAAGTTAGTTGCCAATATGGCTATGGAACATCAATCACTATAAACTAGTGAAAAATCTGGATATCCAATGTGTAAAATTGAACACAAATTATTTTAGCAGCTGAGTATTGCTAAAAGGAAATAACATTTCATTAGACCTTGTGAGAGAGTCTCAACTTCTCCTCCTCCTCAGAACTTGGACTTAATTGTTCTCATGAAATTAGTTATGTTGCTCAAGAAATGGGGATTTTCCTGTGTGAGATGTTTTCTGTTTTCATCTTTCCTTACCTGCAGTCTTTCCTTCACTGTAAGAGTCCTTGAACAGTCCTTCCTGACAGTCCTTCCTGTCATCATTCTGTGATCAGCCAAGTCTCTCCAACAATAAAATTCCCATTTTGATGGAAATTTCTGATAGTTCTGGGGGCTTGGTGAGCTCTGAAAAAAAGAACAAACACAGGGAAATTAAAAATTTTTTATGGAATTATGAAAAATATATTAATTTTGTGTATAAGGATATTGTTTTACAACAACAGCACATTGTGTTCTACCCTTGTATTGTAGTTTGACTCCCAAAACCAATTTTTCAAGCCCCCACAAATCTGCTACAATGTTGAGAGAAGTTTTCAGACAGGCAACAGATCTATCATGGGGAAATTATATCAAAATTCATTACTAACACAATAAATACTATAAAACAATATATCTATACAACAATCCTAACTATCTCTCCTATGGTAAAACAAAATATTTACATAAACCAAATCCCTCCTTTCCCCCTCCTAAATGTCCAGAAGGAAAGAAGAAGAAGTCTGTTTCACTTTCAGGGCAATACAATCTCTCATCTTTATCTTCGAGTCAGCAGTTCTGTTTTGTTGTAGCTGGAAAATCTCTCTTTATCTTCATTAGAATGCAGGGGTCTCTATCTCACCCCTATTCGGTTCTTCAGTTCCAACCGAATGTCTCACCTATGGACTGCAGGCAGGGACAAGGCTCACCTCACCATGGTCATATCACAGAGTGCAGAGAGTTAAAGCTTAAAGTCTTTATTCTCCATTCCATGAAAGTCCCTATCCCTGGGGATCAAGTTCCCCGGCAACTTCTGTTGAGGTATCCACCCCTCCTCCCCGGGTCAGAACGTTCTGAAGGCTTTTAATTCAGTTCTTACCCTAGAACTGGTTCTAGCTGACTTTTCTCTGCTTTATTACAGACTCTCTCTCTCTGCGTCAGATGTCTCTGCATCTCTCGTTCTGGTTCCATGTCATATTTTGCTGTTTGCCTGCTATCTTCTCTTGCTCTCTGGACAGTCTTTTTGGCCAGAAGCCAACCTTGGCTTTCAGCTACAGCTCTCTATTCAGTGCTACCTCTGCAGCCGCTTTTCCATCCTCCACTGCAAGGGGGAAAGAAAATGCAATCCAGGGGTCTCCCCGATTCTTTCGGGGTTCCCCTCGATCACCAGCCTCAGGGGAGACTCCACTCAGCTGCTGTGCTGCTCATGACCCCCCGGCCAGGACCGGAGGGGGTAAAGGCCCCTCGGCCCTACTCACTAACACGTGGCATCTCAACTCATGGCTGTCTCTCCTTCCAGCTACGTAATCCAAGCCTTCTTTTCCAATTTGTGTAATATGCTAATTTCACAGAAGCATATTGTGGCTTCTGATTGACTCTATATCAGAAGAGCCACATTGGAATTAACCATTTCCAGCCCCAGGGGGATGCTGGACAAGTCAAACTGGAGCACTACAAAACACATAATTTGAAAAAAAAACCAAAATCACAAATTCCCATGATCAAAAATGCCACATTTTGAGATTTTTATTCTTTTTGCATTACTATAGAGACAAACTTTTCCTTAAAATTTTATCAGAAATTCCTTTAACCAGTTTTAGTTACCGTGCAGTTAGAGAAAAATTGTCCTAAAAATTCCTGTTAGATCACTGAAAAAGGAATGATTCCACTCTTATGAAAAGGTAGAGGCTACAGGCCCCCTTCACGTAAGCATTGATGACTGACAGACTGAGAGGACTGTTTCAACTGCAGGACAACCTCGGCTGCTTCTTTCTGAAAGGAGAACAAATTAATATGCTGAACTCTGCAACCTCAAATTTAAAGCCTATATATGGAAGAAAATTTTTCATCTTTCTCCTACTATATTCACTGTGGATTTATAAGACTGTTGACAAACATTCCCCTGTGGTCTCAGATGCCATCTTCAACAGATTGGATACAAGATTCTGCAATGCTTTCCTTGCAGAAATGGAAAGGAATTTGATATTAATTAGAAATCCATTTTTCTTTATGTGGATTCTCATAGCTCTTTGTAGGTCATATTTTCTTTTTGGTCAATAATACAATAACATTAATATTTTTTATTTTAGAGTTTTCTTTACGTTTTGTTATCCTACTCACTTCTTTTCTCTTTTTCTATGTGCCTAGAGAAAACTTTCACATTGTTTTCAGATGTCCAAATTGCTTTTTTGCCAGTTTGAAGAGGAAGTGAGGGTAAGGAGAATATAATTATTTTCTTCTCAAGTTCAGCATTACACAACCTAGATGTGTTTCTAGCACAAACATTGGTTTTTAGTGGGATTTGATTAATAACAAAGGTAAGCTCTGTGATTTCCTAAATGTAATTCACTTCAAACACCTGATGGACCCCAAGCAAGGACCTACATTTATATCAGAATGGCATTTCAATACCAATGATAACATTACCGTGAATTCCATATTTTTAGCAATAAGAAAGCCATGAGATGTTTTTTCTAGCTTGTGCATAGAAATTTCTTTTGATGGCATTCTGACCATGCAAAAAAACCCAAAGAAATTAGTAATTTCCAGTTATAGCAAATACATCTTGTTATGAACTGAATTCCTATTAAATCTTTGGAGAATTATATCTCTTCCTTACTCTGTTTTACTAAACCCTTAAGCTACATTGGAATAAATTCATGTACTGAAACAGAAATTACAGTCAGCAATAGGCTGCAGCTTGCGTTTTTATTACCACTGGAATGAGGACAATGCCTTCATGAAATCAACATTTTAGTAAGTAAGGCAAACTAATTATTTCCACAGGAAATGCTTTGCAGTTCCAGGATTGTCTCTGTTTTCCCCACCTAAATTCCAGGCAAGGATTAACAGTCTGCAGTTGTAACTCCAAAAACACACTCAGCCTCTCACCACCTTCCGTCCCCAGCAAAAGCACCCCTCAGTCACACGTGCAAGCAAACTCCTCCAGAGGAGATTTTCTCTGTCCTGAGACTAAGCTATTCTCCCCTCCATCCCAGTTTATTGTGTAGGTAACTATTGATGGCTCTAACAAGTCTTGCCATGTTCATCTATTTTCCTTTCTGTCTGCAGACTGTCATACTCTTAAATTTGCAAGTAGTCCAGGCCTATAACACCCATCTAAAAGTTTAATAGGTTGGACTGATATACAAAGTCAACACATAAAAATTATTGGTCTTGCTAAAAAATAGAGGGATGGAAACAGAACAGATACTTGAAAAGACAAGGTTTATTCTTTACTTTTAGTACCCCACATTAAAAGGCATTTTTCCTCTGCTAAGCATAACAAATGACCCTGCAGTAATTACACAGAGATAGGAAACAGGGGTTTAAAGACAAAAATCTGACAAAAAAGAAAAATTTAATTTTTTCACAGTTCAGGTTTTATTTAATTATTTTAGGCTGTACTAGTAGGGAAACAGGTGCAGTTCAGTAGTTGTAGCATTTATAAAACAGCAGCCCATCTTACCTGTTTTTAAATTTCTCTAGCTTACAATTTTGGGAGGATACATTCCAAAAAACATAGCACATTACAACATCATTAATTTCTGCAAACCCAGCACACCTTCTGCTTAAGTAAAGGAAACACTAGAATGAGAAAGTTCTATCTCTTAAGTGAAATTAAAAATGCATCTTTAAATTATGAAAAAGTTTGCCTATTCCTACTGTGGATTGGTGTTTTTTATGGATTGTTTGGGACAGCACAATGTGTCTAAGTGAGAATACTAGAAGGAAGACAACCATGGAAGGCTTATTAGTGAACTGAGTTCTCTGGAGTAAAAATAATTTCTCCTCTTTCAGTTTTCCCTGTGCTCTGGCATGTTTATTTTCTGTAATTCTTGTTACAAGGCTTCAAATAAATCAGTAGAGATTTGCCTTTCTTGTCAAGCTGTTTTTATAAAATTAAACACACACATTCAGCACTGCTTGCAAAGTTCTCCCCTCCTCAAGACACAAACCCTTGTGCGCATGCACACACACACACGACAGCATCTTGCTTACTAGACAGAGATAAATTCCTCACCACTGTGAGGAGACACTAAGCCAAACTCATCTTCTTTTCCTTCTATGAGAAATAAATAATCTGGTTTTATTATAAGCAAATTGAATTTAGTGGAAAACAGAGGGTGGTGGGATTTTTTTCTTTTCTTTCATTAAATTCCAAGAGTTTTAGGCACCTCGTGGAGATTGTAAGGTGAAAGGCCCCGTCTGGGCCTGATGCCAGGAAAACGTCGCGATCGGGATAGGAAAAAAAATATAAAAATGGAAAATATACCCTGGTCACATGGCTAGCCTTTGTGTGCAGACAGACTCCCCTGTACATGTACAGGGGGACACGTCATCAATCAACCAGGAGGGAGGGTGACATCCCCTCCCGAATTCAAAAAATTACCTTTTAAGGTAAAATACCTGTTACCTGTTGAATATTTAACATCTTAAGTGACCAAGAGGGTACAAAAAGAGCACGTTTTTCAAACCATGTGTGCTTTCCAGGCCATGTGACTTGGGATTGCACCCAGCGCTGCAATAAAGGATTTCTTGCTGCAATTTTCCTTGTCCTGCAAGTATTTTTTGCCATTTTATAAATTGAAAGCAAGGATTTTTCTTTCACTTCTTTCCCCCCACCCCCGATTCTGTTATTCATCGAGACCACAGGTGAACCAGAAGAAAATTATTACAGTATGATGACTGCTGAAATGATAGAAGGTAAAGAAGATGGATTATCACGGGGCTGACATGATTTGTATGGATTTCCAAAATTAAGCTGTCCGCTTAAAGTGACCGTCTTCTTTGCACTCATGATATTGTAGCTGCCCTAGTAATAACCTTCATCTGCACTTGTGAGCCAAGTGAGCAGAGCACGTTTCCCATTACCTGTCAAGCGAGCATGTAGAGTTCTTCTGGCCCCGCAGTAATAGCAGGGCTGCTGGTGAACAGAGTAATAAACACCTACTGAGAGGGATGTAGCGTGAAAAGATCTCATCACCTGCCATTAGCACGCTGATGAATAATGCAGCATTTTTGGTGGCAGATGTCAGGGGTGGGAGGAAGAATCACTTCTGTAAACGCTCTGGTGAGCACTTCAGCACAAAGTGAGAGGTGATAGCAACAGATGCATGTGACAAAATTACACTTGCTATTGTGTTTTAAAAGAAATGGGAACATTTACTTCACAAATAGCTGGCAGGCTTTCTCTCTCTCTCTCTCTCTCCCCCCTCCCGTCCCCACCTTCCACCTCTCAACTCCACCCTCCCCTCTACCCCCTGCCTTTTTGTTCCATCAGAGTCAAAGGACTTTGCAAACTAGCAAACTAATTCACATACGGCTAAGCATTTACAGCTCCTAACTTAACCGATGTATAGCGGCCAGTGAGGCTTGGCTGTCCAGCCAGTTAAATGCTTTTTCCTTCAGACCTAAACTGGTAAATTGATTGAATAGGTAAGATTAAAAAAAAAAAAAAAAATCTTATTTCTATTTAAATTCCTTTCTCACTGTACCTTTCATCTCTCTCTTTCAAAAAAATCTACAATCCACTGTAGAAATGACGGTGCCAAGTGACAATTCCTGCATTTCATGCAGTTAAATCCCTCAGAGGCTCAGGTAACAGGAAAAAAGGTCTCTAATTGTTTAAGTTATCAAGAAACCTCTTACTACTGATTCCATTCCACTCACCCATTTTGCTGCTCAAATGAGGTAAAGAAGTGATAAAGATGTAACACAACTGGTTGCTGATGTGATTTTAAGCATGGCAGTCCCTCTCAGGTAATCTAGATCAGTGCAGGTATTGTTAATTGTTGACAATTATTTTTTTCACTTGACAGAAAACACAGACCCAAACCAAGTCCTTGTTAATGCTAGAAGGTTTTGCATGACAGGGTAGTAGAGTACTTCCAAGCTGCCACAACGACTTAATTCTCTCTATCTAAAGGACAGGTTTCAGAGCTCAGTTGAATTTTACAACAATTGCTTTTCAGAGAGAGTTCCTCGGGGCTAGATATGAACGAAGTTCAAAATCTGTCATATCTGACACCTACATACATGGGGGGGGAAAGTATGAATTCATAATCAATAATAATATTATGTGATTGAAATATTATTCTTGGCACATGTTATCATCTTGTCTGGGGAATCACAGTTTCAGATGATTTAAAGCAACTTGTCCCAAAACAGAAATGTTTCTGATTAAGTTTATCTTTAGACTTCTATTTCCAGCAATATTTTGAGCCAAACAGCTCTTTTCTGTCAATTGCTGCACTAGGCACAGTAACTTACTAACATCAGAGGTCATGGGTAACAGATGGCTTGATGCCACAAATAGTGAGATTTTAACACAGAAAAGGCTTGAGATTCTGAATGACTGCACTCTGTGAGGGCTGTATACACAATGATCATGTGTTTGATGCCTGCAGGACAGATGTGAAGAGAAAGGAAGTACTGTTGAAAACCAGAGAAAGGTAATGCTTAAAAACCTTACTGTAACAGATGAGTCGCAAAATGGCAGATGTTGTCATTGCTCAGAAGGGTCTTGTTCATATTCAGGTGCATTGCACAAGCCACAAAAGTTAAAGTTATACCAGGTGTCCTTGTTTCTGCTCTTCTGCACACCATGCACACATTTATATTCTCATAATTTGGCTAAGAAAGCCTATTGGACAAAAAACACTGGGCATTAGAGAGCTCTGAGGGGGTGAAAAAATGCCTCCTTTGTTCAACAGGATCCTGAAAAATATATTGCAGGACAGAATCTCTCTTCTGGTCACTGTTGGTTCTGTTGGTTGCAGTTGTTATGTAAATTCTTCTGCACTGCCTGTTCACACACATTTCAAAGGTCAGTGCTCTCTGGTTAGCCAGGGCTTTGTCAGAAAGAGACGCTGAGACTTAGACAAGGATGCAACATTTCAGCAAGGCCTGTGAGATGAGAAATACAATGGGGATTTGCTTCAAATTAAAGAAGTGCCATTATAAGAAGCAGAGTAGGCAGAGCATATATTTCAAAAGAAAGAGAGACTCTTCTTTAAGAAGAAAGTTATATAATCAACATGTAGCAGGGATAATCAAGACAAGGAAAATACTCATAATAATCCCATATCCACACAGTTCTTGTTAGCGGAGATTGTAACTGTGATTCAAAGACGGGATAGAATTGAGAGGAACAAAGATATAGTTGCCAATAAATCTGGCACACTAGAACTGTCCCTGATAACAAAGAAAATTTCAAAGGATGTGTATAAATAACAACAGTTCCCTCTGGGGGAGGATCCTGAATAAACTGGAAAAAAAATCCCCACTTCCTTCCCTTCATCACTCAGCCCATTTTTCTGGACTTTTTGTGCCAAACCCAAGATGTAAACCCACTTTAGTTTTTTTGGCATTTCTCTTTGCGGTATGTCAGATGAGTATGGAAGTAGTGTTGTAAGTGTTACACTTATTCTTGTAAGTGTTGTGGATGGAATGGGAAAGTTGCTGAAGTAGAACGAAAAGACATGTTTCTTCAAGATTTAGACTTGAGTCCACTGTACATATTCCTTGGATTAGCTAAGATTTTGCTTTTCAAACTTTAAGTGAAAAAGAAACATAAGTTGGAAAACAACTGTAAAAAGAAAAGTAGTGGTTCCATATGATCTCCTTTTCTATAGGGAATCAGCTTGAGATTCTCCAGAAATAGGGGTAATACTTACCATTTTGGTAAGTATAGACCTGCCTGGAAACTTGCTGTATTATAGTATTTCTTTTTTTACACACAATTTTATAGCTTTTTAAGAAGAAAATATACCTCACATACCTTTTACATTTGTAATTCTTCATTGTTGCATTTACAGTTCAATAAACTCCTCAACAGGTAGTATTCACAGATGTTTTGTAAATATCACATTAATGCAAAAGAAAAGACATTAAAAGCTAAAAAAGTTTTGATAAAAAGCAACATTTGCCCTGTGTTTTGTGCCCTAGTATTATTCCCACCAATATGTAAGGCTAATATGGGCCACCTATTATTGTAGTGATGTATCTAAAAAAATCTCAAGCTACCTGTAATAATCTCCATTATGTATAATGACCATTTTGATAATAGTCTTTAGAAGCAGTAATGGCCCCGCTGAATAGTTATTACCTGCCTGTTCTTGCTGGAAGCAAGATGCAGAAGCCAAAGGGGACAGTGAAATGGTCCTTGTAGTGCAGTCTGAAGGAATAAGAAATATTTAACAGAACACAAGAAACAGATAAGCAAGCACCTTTGGCTATAAAACTACCTGCAGTGGTGCAGTAAGCTGTTGTGAATTTTGTGAAGTAATAGAAATATGAAACAGTAATTAATAATAATAATAATAGGCAAACTATCAGTGTGAGAGATATTTTAATTTCAAGTGTCACAAACTCTGTTAGAAAATGAAATATATCTGAATGTTAAATATAGTTTGGTGCATTGCTGAATGTTCCATTTTGTTATACTCCAATTCTATACCATGACATAGGAGGAATATCATTTTACTCCAGAGAGGTCTCTGCACAAATCAAAGGTCAAAAGTGTCTACATCTTCCATACAACCACTACAAAAACCTCCCTTAATACAAAAATATGGAGTTGTAAAAGCAGCAAGTAAGTTATGTCAGTGCTATAAGGACTCAGACTGGCTTTTAAAACCAGCAGAATTGCCTTGTAAATGAAACCTGAGCACAGACAATCTACTGCCACAGAAACATCTGGACTTCAACAATTTGTGTCACCTCTGCCCAGGCTAAATGATGAACTCTAGAAGTTAACTCTAAATTCTTATCCATAAAAGTAGTAAGTTCTTCCAAGTGGAGATTGCCTTTAAAATCTGCGTAGTGTTTAATAAAATTAGGCCTGACTTCAGTTGTGAGCTAAGTGTTTTACCACAGATTAAAAATGCCTGTAATGAATAAATACAGAATTATGAGATTACTGATTATTATTCTGGCCTCATGCTTTGAAATTATAGTGGGAGATTATTTCACTCAATACAATAGGGTTAAAACACAGAATAAAACCCAAAGAAGTTTCTGTCTTTGAAACTAAAAGAGACAATTAAGAAAATCTCAGTTTAACAAAAAGAAAAATAAAATCTTGGTTCAAAATTCAAACCACTATGAATTCTGCATTGTTTATTCCATGTAGATTGAACAATACCACTGAACAGTGGTATTTCAAGAACAAAATACAGAAATGTGTGTTTGCATGTGTTATATTTTCCTTAAAACTTACACTGTTTTTATTTCTCAGCAGCTCTACTTATGAGAGGAAAATGTGAGCTTTCAGAAAGAGGGATCTCAGCTAGATCTGTAATTATTTGAAATAAGAAACATCTTTAGCAGAGATTCTTTTTGTCAGAAACCTATTGCATTCAGGGAAACCCAGAAGTTCCAGCAAGAGAGCTCCCACACCCTTAAACATGTTATTGCTTCATCCTGCGGCTTGATCAGGACGAGATGAAGGAATGTCAGCTGCAAATGTTCTTCTGGTGCCTTATTGATCGAATGGGGGACGCTCCATTGCTCAAGGAGAAAGAGTGACTAGAGCAGACCAGTAAGGACTGGGGGTTCTGGACTGACTTATACTGCGACTTGAAATGAAAAATTTAGTCTGCAGTGATGGTGATGATATTTCCTGCCTTGCTTTTCTCTGTTTTTATTATATTAGCTTGCTATCACTAATAAAAAAAGAGGACAAATTACAACCAAGATGTAACATGCAACAGATGTTTCATTTACTATTACAGACAATAGCACAGAGTGTTTTTTTCCATTCTCACCTCCCATTTGACTCCTTTTCTGGTTTCAAATTGGATTCCAAAGGTCATCTCTCACTTTTAAAATAATTTCCCTCATTACAGTTTTACAAGATGCTCATCATAGGTCATCTACATTCCAGAAGGAGTATTTCTTGTTTCTTGTTACCTGTGTGAAAGCACTTTTTCAGTCTTGTCTCTTTACTTCAGCAATTTATCTCTGGCTGAGAAGTTCATAAACATTAAATGGACCTAAAAGAGTGACTCAGGACATCTTAAAGTGCTGATTATTTGAAATAGTTTGAACAGATTCTGCAAACATAGTTGAAACCCTGAGTCATGAAGGGTGTGTAAGGAAATGACCATGATAAAAAGAAAAATAACTATATAATAACTTATACTGGATAAGGTAATCCAAAATAAGGACTTTTACTTCAAAGAGATCACCACACTCAGTGTCAGAAAGAGGTAATAGTATGAGAATAAGAGGTAACAGCATGAGAAAAAGAGGACTACCCTGATGTTTCTTCAATTTGCACTTGCTGATCATTTCATCTGAATTTAATCAGAGAACATACTACTGGTCCACAGTAAGGCACAATAAAAACTAATTACTAGGTACCATCAGAAATCACTAATGCTTAACACAGGTAACTTCACACAATTACAACACAGAAAAATGACAATGTGAAAACCCAGCTTGAAATTGTACAGCCTTGGTTGTACCACAATTAATGCCACTAAATAGAAAATAAAATCCCTGTTACTAGTACCACCAGTCCAAAAAAATTGTTCTCACAGAAAAAAACTCCAAGGAAACAGAGAAGGAAGATGCAATGTGGAACTGCCCTAATAAGTTTCTGGTGGTCTGCATCTCGTTTGGAAAGAGGTTTTTACAGAAGTAATAGACGTTGTTTCAGGACAAATTACAAGACTGTATAAAACACAGTTACAGAAAACTGTCTTTCATTTGCTGCCTTGTCACTACAGTTTGTGAAGTGTTCAGGCTTCTTCTAATTAAATTAGGCAATATATGACTTACATATGAAAATTCAATTATGTTTGTCTTATCTGTTAAATGGATGGTGGATTTTGGCCAGTACCTATATTCTCTTAGTACTTCTAAAATCTTTGCCTCAGTAATAGCCTCCAGCATTTATTTCTACTGGGCAATTGGGTATTTCCTGAAGAAAAAAGTATTTTTCAATAATTTATAAATATAATAATTATTTGTCTATAATTCAATTCTTCTTTTGATACTGACATTAGGACCATCTCAGATATTCTATCAAGAAAAAACATCCTTGTGGAGAATATAAAATCTTTACAAATGCTCTTTCAAATCTGAAAGAAAACAAATCTGTGATCGTTTGAAAAAGATAAGGCTATAAAAATGGTCATAAATACACATAGATAAATTCACAGATTAGTTTTACGTTACAGAAGAAAGAGTGAAAATAAAATTATTTTTATCTCCTTCTTTTGGTGTATTAAAGCTGAAGTCACAAATGTTAAAAATTCCACTTGGAAATGTTATTTACCAAGTGGAATACAATGGCTTTCTTTTGTTACTCTCTAATGACAATTTTCCTTTTAAAAAATCACAGACAAAAAACTATTTTCATATTAGATTTGTGTGTGTGTGTGTGTGTGTATGTGTGTGTGAGAAATAATTTCTTTTCAGGAAAAGGCAGATGTTTCAAGAACATTTTCCACTTTTGCAGTTTCTGACATGAACTTAGCATATGAGTCATGCTTCAGCTGACAGGATGGCCTGCTCCAAGATCTGTCTCTCCACTTTTGCCACTGCTTACTATTTATATATTTTCTCATTTATGGAACAATTCTGGTAACCACCTTTGAGGTGCATTCACAATGAAAAAATATTAAAACTGTATAATCACAGAATGGTTGAGATTGGAAGGGAACACTGGAGGTCAACTGGAGCAGCAACTTGCTCAAGCAGGACCACTCGGTCTTGAATAATTTTGTCTATGGCCAGTTGCCCAGGACTATGTACAGATGACTTTTGAATAACTTCACATAAATGAGTACCAAATTATGTAGACTTTATAGTAGATACTTGCAGAACATTTGGGTTCTGAAGGACAAAGGAAGGAATAACATAATTTTTTTTTTATGCGGCTATAACACCATATGTGTCTGTGCACATAAAAGGTACTGATATATTGTAAAAAATACAACGTTCCTATGAAGGTAGTGAAACAATCAAACACACTTCTCTGCAAAATTTAAGAAGAGCTAAGGAATAGATGTGTCTATTTTTCCTGGAACAGAGCACATGTAGCACTCACTAAAGAATCAGGCTCAATTCAGATCTTTTTAAATGCTACTCCTCCTAGGTGAAGAAAAACAGGAAAGGAAAGGAGGCACAACAGTAACTATCAATCAGCACGCAGAATAGGCCTTCTTGGCCTAAATAGATATATTTGAACAGATATTATGACAAAATTATCAATTTCAGATTACAATAAAAATTTTTAAAAATTGTCATAGTCATAAAAATTTTAAATTCTATCTGAAGTGCATAGTGAGTAGAAGAAATACACACTGATAAAGTTAGAGGAGATTAGAGTGTACAGGCAAGCTTAATTCTTACAAACAAGTTCTAAAAGTTTATTCTGTGAAAAGAGCACTATCTGTTCTCCCAATTCATCAAATATGTTCATTTCAGACCTTGATAAAAAGGTTTTGAAGTGTTAGTGAAATCAGAAAACAAGTACTAACAAAAATATTACAAAACTGTAGTTCTCTGTTCAATATTATCATTCATATTCTCTCTTTCCTTTTCTTACACATTTTAAATCCCAGGTCATATAAGCTTTTTAATTCAGCCTGATCAATATAATACATGAACTTGTCTTTTGCTTACTTCTTCCTTCTTTTTGGCAGCAACAAAGAATTACTATAATGAAATAATTTCTGACTGGCATGGTGCCCAGCAAACTTGTGGAACCATTGAGACTGATTTAGGTTTATTACTCATAACATCCATTTGAGTACAAAGCTCTGGGATGATAATTTATTTCTCCTGCAGTTATATGACATTTCAATGGCCTGAAATGGCTACTTGTATTATTATGGGTCTGACATAAATGATGCAAATTGACATAAAATGTGGGAAAAGCCCTACATCACATTTTCATCCAGATTTGTCAGTGGTGACATTTGCATTTGTTCAAGGTAATTTTAGTTATTTAGTTGCAGAAAAACATCAGGTATTTCTGGACAAGACATTTGGGGTTTTTGGTGCCTAATAAAATGGGGTAAAGGAATACAGTTTTTTTCCCAGTGCACTAAGCACCAGCTCCGGAGTAAAGAAAACCACACTGATTCTAAGGTTATTTGTTACCAGCTTAGGAGAACCACCTACAGTTTTTTTGGTTGGATTTTTTTTCCTTCTCCCTGTGGAACCCCCATTACAGCCATATTAACAACCCTAATCCTTATTCCTCCTCCTCCTACTACTACACCTTTAGGAAAGAGACTTGCCTCTGTCTAAATCTCACTACAGAATGCCTATCTCATTTACTGCCTAGCTGTCAGTATTTGAAATATCAAACATATGAGAAGCTTTGAAGGAAAATACAAGAAAGTTGTAAACAGTAACTGTATCTCTGTTTGGTGATATACTGTCTTGGAGAAAAGACAGTCTGTCGCATGGATGTAGGGACTTGCCTGTCTTTCCAGCTGTCACAAGGCATTTCCAAAACCCTCATCACCTTTATGTAAGGCAAAATCTATGCTCGTCTTCATTATCATGAAACTCTGTTAATAATTATTTTCATATTAATAATAATGAACTCTGTTAATAATAATTAATTTGGCTAAGCTGCCAGTCTTTGATCCAATGTTCAGATTTTAGACAACAGGTGGTCCAATATGAATGAAGTTATCTGAGAGCATCCCTGATGAACCTGACAGCAAAACTAGAACAAACATGGCTAGCTAGTACAGCACTAGCAATGTAACCACCCCTTATGAGGAGAAATACTAACCAGGACATAGCACATGCATTCTGACTTACAACAGGAAAAAGATAAAACTTTGTGATGACACTTTCATCTAAACTGAATACTATCCATATCAGTAGAACTCTGATATTCTGAGCTATACACATTGTTGTGAACCTGCAGTAACTTCTTTGAAAACAATGGGATAGTCCAGGGTTTCTGCCAGAGTAGTTGAGATAAGGATCTGGCCCAATATTGTGACAGAAGCTCACATGACATCACACCTGGACATCAAAAACAAACCTCAGGAAAAGATAAAAAACTGAAAGCTTGTTTCAATTCTCTAGTGTATGTAGTTGTTTCAGGGTTTCCAAGTAATTTACTACCTTTCTTAATTTATCTTTAGAGTTAAAAACAGCTTGGGCACATCTACAAAATTAATTTACTGCAGTTTAACACCTTTCTCAAAAATATTTGCCTGTTACCTGAAGTGTGAATAACTTTGCCAGTTCAGTTACAGTGGTGTAATAAAAGTAGTATCCAATGAAACTTAATTAAAGAAAGGTACCAACTTAATATTGATTATCAGAGAGTAAGTCTATCTAGATATCAGTAAATCTCTACCCTACCATAGACCATCACAGAATATTTCTTCTGATACTTTTCATAGTGTTGCTCACATCCCATTGATGAGTAATGATGTTCAGACAGTTTTGTAAGTTGTAAACTAATTTATCAAAATGTCTAATTTTGTGAGTCACCATCCCTACTCATTATACTGATTTGAGCTGTATTTCATTAAAATCCCCAACAGTTAAACCAAAGTTAGCTTCGGATTTGCATCACTGTGAATGCAACAAATCAGTTTTTTGCAAAGAAACACTGTTTGCATCTAAGCCTGCAGACCAAGTCACATATGAAGTAGAAGAGTAGCAGCAGAATTAACAGAAAAATCACGACCCATCACCAGGCTGGCAGAGAGAATAAGAGCCCTCCCATTTCCCAGCAGAAAACAAATTCAATAATCCTTTAAGAGCAAAAATTCATAGTTGTGTCCTTGCATCTTGTGTATACAAATCAGCCAGCACACACATAATTTGTAACATGCTGATTATCCACTTGTAGTCATTCATTAAGTTTGATCTCTGTGAACATCAGCTGTACTGGATTAATTGTTTCGTAAGTTATTATCAGGAAGAAACTCTGTTTTTAATCTTTCTTCCTACAAACCTCAGACAACATATCCAGAAAGCATTTCAGTGACAGAATCCAGATGAACTGCTGCAAGGATTAGCCCCCATTTTATTATTGTGAACTCCAAATAATGTAAATGTAGCAGTGAATAGGAGTCCTGGCACTTCTTAAATATCCTGGAACAAACATAATCAGAACCAAGAGAGACAGACAAACTCAACTCCTTGTTCTTTGCATTTTTTATTTCAAAATAGCTTTAACAGTAACAGTAATATTCAAGGAAATGTACAAAATTAATTATTTTTGTCAGTAGTGGTAATAGAAACATAAACAGGAAAGTGGTGAAAAGTTGTCCTGCACTGTAACTCCATACTACAGGCTAACTCCATTTATGTATCCTGTTTCTACTGCATAGCTTCTGCTGGTGGGAACTGCCCGTAAAGCTGCCTGGTGGAATTTAGAAGAGGCTCTCACCAAAATCAGCCCTCCTGAAGGCTTACCAAGGGTATTCAGGGTAGAGAATCATACTCAAAAAAGTATAACAATTTCCCATTTGGAGCATGAACTTTCTCTGTGACAAACTAGGAAAACCAAGGAAAGCTAGAGGATAACAATTTAAGATGTTTTCTTTTCCTCATTAGATCATGATCTGAGGGGCTTTTAAAAGTGAAAAGTGCCACTGTGGTACTTCCTTGAGAAGACTGAAAGGAAATTCATAGGAAAACTCTAAAGCAGACCTCTAAGGATCCCAAATTCTGACTGGAAATACGCCTCTGGGATCCAACATGAGTGAGAACCCATGGGGACTGAAAGTCATGCCCTAACACTGTTGCAGGTGTGAACAGGGAATATGCTACAGTGCTGGGCTAGAAATTGAAATCATCACATGGTAGCTGTGAAGCAAAGGTTGATTTATAGCTAAGGGGACAAATGTTTTACTGACTACTGCTGGTTTCTCAGGAAGGAGTTTCCAAGAGAGTGATGTGATAGAGCTTCCCTGACTTGCCCAGAGTAAAACAGATTTGCCTAACACCAAAGAGCTATGTGATTAGGTGGGAGAAAGGTGCTAAAAACATAATCACAATGTACACAGACTTCTTTCTCTATGGGTAATAAAAATTCAGACACAGCTTTCAGATGAGCAGATTATGATTTACACTTACTGCAGTGGGTTGCTTCTACCAACTTTGTAGATATTCCACCAACAAGGCACAAATCAACTTCTCTTTATAATATTCAGATAAAAAAAAAAGAGATAACACTCACTGGCATTAGAAACAAGCAACACCCTCTCCAGAATAAAGAATAGGTATTGTTTATATGCCACTGCCAAAATGAAAGAATTGTTTTACTGTTGTTCAGATGAGCAGTGGTACAATGGAACTATATAGGATATTTTTCCAAGTTCCAGCCATCACTTCTTTTCATGTTTTCTGTCTGCTATGATCTCTGAAAAAAATCATAGAATCATAGAATTATAAAATCATAGAATGGCTTGGCTTGGAAGAGACCTGAAAGATCATGTAGTTCCAACCTCCTTGCCACAGGCAGGAACATCTTTCACTAGACCAGGTTTCTCAGAGTTCCATCCAACCTGGCCTTGAACACTTCCAGGGATATGGCATCCACAGTTTCTCTAGACAACCTGTTCTAGTGCCTCACCACCCTCAGAGTAAAGACTTTATTCCTAATATCTAATCCAAACCTACTCTCTTTCGCTTTGAAGCCATTCCCCCTTGTTCTGTCACTATATGCTCTTGTAAAAAGTCTCTCTCCATCTTTCCTGTAGACTCCCTTCAGGTACTGGAAGGCCTCGATTAGGTCACACCAAAGCCTAATAAGGACAGTGGTTCTCTTCAAAATCAGGCAGATCTAGGACATTTGTAGGAGATTAAGCAAGAGATTAACATAAAATCCCAAACATACTTGTGTGTCTTATCTACTTAGAAAGTAACTGCTCTGTGAAAACACCTGCCTATATTTTGCACCACACCAATTATTTCTTCTGATTAACAAGTAATAAATAAATCCAGTGCTATAAATTATCACATCATTAACTGTAATGGTAATACTAGGACTGAATTAATATATTAATAGTAAATTACTAGCTCTTTCTTCAATTATTTCCCGAGACCAAAAGAAAGACATTCTGAATTCAGACAAGAACTACTATAAATAGGGTAAAACATACTTGAAAGCAAGGTTTAGAGAGTTGCTGCAAGGACAAAACCTTTTCTGATGCTTATTGTTTCTTTGGGTTTTTTCAGTTGACTGAAGATGAGCCAGCCAGGAAGACTAAAATACATATGAGAGGGGGGAAAATTGTCGGTGCACATCAAAGAGAGGGTTGTATGTGTGTGCCTCTGTGTGTGTGTGTCTGTGTGTGCAATAACTGAGGGTCCATTCCAGTCAGCAGAAACTGAATTTCAGCCTAAACTTTGAGTATCAGCTGATCGTCATAATGATTGCTTCTGCCACTTTCCTCTCTGTGGCTAAGCATGTGAAGCACCTGCAGCCGAGCTGAAATTAGTCCTATGCTGATGTTCCTCTCTAAATATTTCCCTGTTATCTCACTCGTCTTGATAGCTAATATAGTTCCTAAAGCTGCTATACCTTATTAGGTCAGGGAAATGAAAAAAAATGCCATTTTCTTGATGGTTTATGCCAACAAATTGTTGTAACTGAACCAAGTCTCACCTTTCTTTCTTTCTTTCCTTCTTTCTTTCTTTCTTTCCTTCTTTCTTTCTCTTTCTTTCTTTCTTTCTTCTTCTTTCTTTCTTTCTTCCTTTCTTTCTTTCTTTCTTCCTTTCTTCCTTTCTTTCTTTCTTTCTTTCTTTCTTCCTTTCTTTCTTTCTTTCTTTCTCTCCTATGCTTTCTGCCCCTTGTACTGAATATATTGGGGTCCTGGCGAGCTGCCATTCTACTGCACATTAGAAATGGTAGAGTTTTCCTCTATCTGATTCTCTAAAATGAGTTCACAAAAAGGTGCAGACCCAGCACATTTGTGATTTTTCCTATAAATTACTTTAACACTGTGTCCAATCGTATATATAATTTCAGATTTTCAATTTCAACTCACTGCTGTGTCAGCACAGACTCCACTGATATGTCTAACGTATTTAGCTTAAAATGAAATGGATGGCATTTCATTACCAGGAAGATAATATTTTTGAATATGTTTGCTGCATGGCAGGATCCATCATTATTCTGCCATTTTATGTTCAGAGTGTGTAATAGCTTTTTAATGCTTTGATGTATTTTATTTATATATGTAATATTTTTCTAATATCATGGGGTGGTTTAACTCATTGAACACATTATACAATCTTAATTGAATGCTTTTAAATATTAGTTAGGGAGGAAAGGCTTAACAAATTGCCAATATTTTGTTTGAAATCTAATAAACAGTAGTTGAAACACCAAAAAACTCATCTCATTCTCACTTCTTCACATTGCTCCTCAGCTCCCTCTGACACTCAAAACACTTTGAAAGGAAAAAAAGGGGAAAGAAAATCCCACAGTCCCCTGAGACACTCAAGCTGTCAGCATGAAGGTAAGTAATGCAGGAAAACTTGAACGTGCCCAACTGTGAATGACAAAAGCCCTCTTCTTGGAAGAAGCTTCTGACAGGCCTGAAATCCTTAATACCTGGTTTCTCAGTCCTTTGACCAAACTCATGGAATTTTAAAACTACTGAGAATTTCTTCAAAGTTGGTTGTGGTGGGTTTGGATTTTTTTTGCTTGCAAGGAGAAGATGCTACTTAAGTACATTAGCATAATACCAAAACTTAAAGCTGTCCCAAGAGATCATATAAGCATTAAAGGACATTTCTTGATATTAGCAGCAAACGCTAAAGTGAACCATGCTAACTGGTCCTTGCACTGGACTAGTCCTGTATTTGTGCTTGGGAATGCCCTGGCCCCAGTGCAGGACTTTGCACTTGGCCTCATTGAACTTCTTGAGTTTAGCACAGGCCCACCTCTCAAGACTACCATAGTCTCTCTGGATGACACCCCTTCTCTCCAGCATGCTGGCACACCACACAGCTTGGTTTTGTTGGCGAACTTGCTGAGGGTGCACTCAGTCACTTCTACCAAGTCATTACTTCCACTTCATCACCAGCAAAAATGTTAAACAGCCCCGGTCCCAATACCAACCCCTGAGGACATCACTCTTCACTGCTTTCCACTTGGACATCGAGCCACTGACTGCAACTCTCTGAGTGCAATCATCTAGGCAATTTCTTATCCACCAAATGGATCTGTCAAATATGTCTCCCTATTTTAGAGACAAAGATGTTGTGTGGGAGAGTGTAAAATGCTTGCACAAGTCCAAGTAAACAGCATCAGCTTTTTCCTTATCCACTAACACTATAATCCCATCAGAGAGGACCACTAAACTTGTCAGGCACAATTAGCCCTTAGTAAAGCCATGTTGGTTGTCACCAATCACCAAGTACCTGGATTTTCCATGTACCTGAGCATAGTTTCCAGGAGGATATGCACTATCATCTTCCTGGGCACAGAGGTGAGATTGACCAGCCTGTGGATCCTGGGGTGCTTTAAAATCCCTCTTTAAGAATGGGGATTACCTTTCCTATTTTCTAGTCAGTGAGAACTTCCCCAGAAAGGTGACGTTAAACTAACTATGGCCTCCTATATCCAATTTTTAGAATTATCATGTTCTTTTTGCCATTTCCTTTTAAAACAGCTATAGTGACTCATTTTTACAATAGTTCTGTTTGTTCACAGAAGAGACTTATTCCCCAAATGGCCAGTTTAATATTGCAGAAAGCATCATTTTCTCTAAGCTATTTCAGCTGCAGTCTTTAGAGAGGAGGAAATGCATTGCTATCCTTCTTACAGCAGGAGCAAGGTACAAATAAGTTAAAGTCAATCTTTACTTAAACTTTATAGGGTGTCATGCTTTTCAGAAGTATCAAGTGTCTTTTAGTCCTATTGAAGCTGGCTGTGCATTCCTGAAAATCAGGTTACTCCTTTAGATGTTTAAATACAGAGCTTTGCATTTTGTGGCCAAAAGTCCTAGTCATCGTGGGTAGTTAGGCATTTAAGTTGTGTTGAAACATGAAAGCATTTGAGACTCAAATATTTTGCAAGATCTGATTTTGGCCATGAGATGGTTAGGAGCAGACATCAAGAGATAGCATTTAATTTCATCTTATTTTACTGCTTGCTCAGAGAGGCAGAATAAGAAATTTATGCTTAGGGAAAATGGCATTTTTTATATGTACTAACTGATGTTAAATAACTAGCAGAAGCACTTCAGATGAGGGGTGGAGAAAAGAATAAAAAAATGCATAATTAATAATTTCCAGGAAATAAAGGCTGAAAATTATAGCAACACATTTTTTGCTAGTCTAGTGGGAATCTGTGCTGAAAAATGAGAATATCAAAGAAGCTTTACGCTTCCTTAGCCAAAGTTATTGGAAAATAAAACATATTCTAGATAAGTCCTTTTTATTTATTGTTGGGGTTTAATTCCTTCTTTTAAGTTTTTCCCTGTGTGACAGACCACAACAATAATTCATACCTAAAATATAACAGACAACTCTATAACAACGCCTTCTCATATCTTCCCAAACACTTGGATAATCAAGGTAAATAGTGAAACCCCCTTTCTCCACCAGTTACAACGTGCTTTCCCCTTATTGTTTTATGCAGACTACTTCTCCATCATCCAGTACAACTTTGTGTACTAGATTTCTCAAGGGAATTTTCCATATACAGGTCTCCACATATGTACTAGCAAACAGATCCAGGGAAGATGGTGTGAAAACACCCATATTATTCACATGCATATATTTTCCAGCTCTCATTCTGTAAATGCCCTGGTGATGGTGTTTTGCAATTATATTCTGCCTGAAGATCACACACCAGCTGCAATGACAACATTAATGTCAAAACAGTACAGGGAAAGTCTATGGGTTTTCTAATTAAACATACATAAATCCTACAATCATAAAATCCTAGAAGCATTTAGGTTGGAAAATACCTCTACGATCATTAAGTCCAACCGTTAACCCTGTACTGCCACCACTAAGCCAGGACCCTAAGTGCCCCATCTACATGTCCTTTAAATACCTCCAGGGATGGTCAATCCACCACTTCACTGGGATGACTGTTCCAGTGCTTGACAACCCTTTTGGTAAATAATTTTTCCAAACTAAACCTGACCCAGCACAACTTGAGGCTGTTTCCTCATATCCTATCACTTGTTACTTGGGAGACTGACCACCACTTCACTACATCCTCCTTTCAGGTAGTTGTAGAGAGCACCTATGAGCCTCCTTTACTCTGGGGAAACTTCCCCATCTCCCTCAGCCACTCCTCATCAGACTTGCACTCCAGAACCTTCAACAGGGAAAGGGAAGGGAAGGTTTGGGAAGGGAAGGGAAGGTTTGGGAAGGGAAGGTTTGGAAAGGTTTGGGAAGGTTTGGGAAGGGAAGGTTTGGGAAGGTTTGGGAAGGTTTGGGAAGGGAAGGTTTGGAAAGGTTTGGGAAGGTTTGGGAAGGGAAGATTTGGGAAGGAAAGGTTTGGGAAAGTTTGGGAAGGGAAGGTTTGGGAAGGGAAGGGTTGGAAAGGGAAGGGTTGGGAAGGGAAGAGGAAGGGAAAGGGGAAGGGGAAGGGGAAGGGGAAGGGGAAGGGGAAGGGGAAGGGGAAGGGGAAGGGGAAGGGGAAGGGGAAGGGGAAGGGGAAGGGGAAGGGGAAGGGGAAGGGGAAGGGGAAGGGGAAGGTAAGCCTACCTTATCAAAAATTAGGCACTCTCTAAAATGAAGTGAATTCACTTGTGGATTACAGCAATCCTAGTCTTGCATCTGCAGAGAACAGCAACTTATGCTGAGTTATCACATCTCTTTGATAGTTCTGGTGTTCACTAAGGTGACCATCCTGATGCTTAGTGAAACTAGACTCTTAATACTCCAGGGGTTAGGAAAGTATAAAAGCTTCTAATTCTAAATTAATTCAGGCCCTGTGCTTAGGAATATCTTGGAAATTGTATCAACTAAAAAAAATTAATTTAAAAAAATAAAGAAAAAACAAAGAAAATATTCAAACAAACAAACAAAATCTATGTAATGCAACAAACACATATAATTTATATTTCCATATACTTTACCCAGCATGTATCTTGATTCTCTCACTGAAATTTATCAGAAATTGCAGGAATTATGTTTTTCTCTACATTGTCCCATAAAATCTAATCTCTAGTGAGGTGTCATATAGTCCACCACTACCCTGACTGGGCTAGAAAGAAATAGAAATAAAGCAACACTATTCTTTGGTGATCAAAACTTCTAAATGAGAATAATTACCTTTTTCCCCAAGTCTAGGACTATTTTTCTTTCACTTAGTATTTTTTGTTTTCATGACTTTTTAAATCAGAAGCTAGTCAGAAATCTGAGCTGTAACTTTCAGAATATTCAGCTGGTGACATTGCAAAACATAATATGATGGAAATAATGCAGTTTCTCACTATTCTTTAATTCTGAGCTGACCACAGCTGTATGCAAATGGTCTTGCCATCCCCCTTTAGTTTCACATATCAGATCCCACCATAGGGGAAAAAAAAAAGTGAAGAAACAAACCCAAACCAAACCAAAATCTGTTCTTATGTATTTTGATCTGATGGATCTTTTCTTAGTTTCAAAGCATGTTACAGCAACCTGAAAAATGTTTACAGGACTTGAAAGGCATCTATCCATCCAGTTTCCCAGTTTTATTTTCACTTCCACACTAAATTACCTTTTTAGTTAAGAAAACCTTGTTAAACATAAGAGTTATTATATTTCTCTCTGCAAAGTAGCTACACAGAGATGTTTAATGTCGGGGCATTAACCCTTTGCATTAACACAATAGCATTTGAAATGTCACAGTCCTTCATGACATACTAACCAGATATCAGCCACGCTGACAAGAAATATGTTCCCAGAAAAGAAAATGCATGTTTGTTAAGTATGTACTTCCAAATGCTCCTTCTACCAGGGTGAGCCAGAGAAGAGATGCAATTCAAAGAGATCCAGACAGGAATGAAATAGGGAAACTACAATACTGCATTTAAAAAAAAAATAACATGGGAACCAGGATTATATCAAGATGCCTATTTTGCATTTTCCAAGCTACTGAAAAGAACATGGTGCTGGAACCCTTTGGCTAGTTTCATAAAAATAAGTTTCAGCAATTGATGTGTTTACATTATTCTGCCTATATATGGACTTGCCAAGGAGCAAGCAGTGCAGTAATATATTCTCCCCATCTTTTTTCATGAAGCTGCTGCCAATCACCCATTGTTTTCACAAAGCTTTGTAGTGTGGGATGAAATTAGCTAATTCAAGTCTTCCACATTTCATAACATAGAATTAGACTGATTATCTATGACTGAAAGAATTCCCATTGACCATTATCTAATCCACTTCCCTTTTAGTTAACTTTAAAAAACAAAACATATTGTTCTTACCAAACGATTATGTTTACACTCAGATTGCTGGCTTGTGTGGAGAAGACCAAGCAGACAAAAAAAATCCAGCAGAAATTTCCCATGCTTCTAAGAATATCTTAATTTTTCTTTGGACTTTTCAAAATTGAATGAAATTAGGCAGGAAACTCTAAATGTGACTTTAGACTTACAGATGAATGGTTCTTTATTACATTTTTGCCCATAGATGAGATTCTGGTATCCAAATCATTGAACAGGCCAGGGTTTTTCTAGTCTGAGGCAAAGAAACAACTGAATAAATATCAGTCTACCAGAAGCCATTCTGAAACAAATTTTTCAAGGAAAGTCCCATCTGTGAAACAAACACCTATAAAAACTAAAGGCAATCCCAAATCTCTGCATTTTCTGGTTTAAGAAAAAAACATATTTAATCTACATTCTTCTACATAAATACATATCTGAATGTGCTTTAACAAAACAAACAAACACACAGTTTTCTTCCTATAGGGGAAGGGACCAAAGAGAAAAAACTAGTTAAATCAAATTATACAGTATAGGCTGAAATATTTCCACAATAAAACATGAGGTTAGAAGAATAAAATGTAACTATCTCCATAGCATCTTTATTTGACATTTATCAATTACTGTAAAGTTGGGGTATACTCCAAGGACACTTCAAGATATGGAAGCTTGAATAGAATTCATACTAAGATGCCTTCACCCTTCTAAAACTGTAGAAAAGAACCTGGAAAAGGTGAACATGCAAGGTTTAAAGTCTCTTAATATCGTACTAATAGTGAGATAAACTTCTTTGCCAAATGTGCGAGACTCCTAACTTTTTTAACCGAGAGGAGCTAACTAGGTCACAATGAATTAAACCATGAACGAGTCTGAACAAGTACCTTTAAAATCAACCCTTGAGCATATTTTTACTATGAGATGTAGAAGTGGTGCTTGATTTTTTATTACTGTTCTAAAAGAGACAAAGTGCAAGTCCCTCTTGAGGAATAAGCGTATTATTGCAAAGTTCATAATTTAGTCATTCATGGATTTGCTATAAAAATTGTACATTTTTTAGCTGTTTTTTATCCTGAATTATATGTCTGGAAGTCACTAAATTTGAAATTACCTCACCCAGAGACAGTTCTTAGTACTGACTTACTCATGCCAGCTATTACAGAAGGAGGAACAATCACTTCTCCTGCTCGAATGTGCCACTGGATCTCCTTAAGGAAATAGTGTAAGTATACCCTGACTCTGGAGAGCACTGCTGTACCTGTGTACCAATATACCAACAAGAGGTTATTCTTTTCTTTGACAATAGATCTTGATGCCTTGCTATCAATCCCTTTGTTATTCTGCTGTACACAATGGTGTTCTTTTAGACTGTATTGTGAGAAACACGTAATATTTTAGTTTATCATATGCTCTGTCCATATTCTGCCATTCTTACAAAATACATTCTCTTTCTCTCTGTGGCTGGCTAAAATTTGTTCTTCCTTCTAATGCTCCTAACAACCAATACACAAATTCCTGACTTCCTTGTTTGATAACTACAGTTGGAACATCAGCAGTCTTGAAAATATCTACTTGATTGAAAACACAACATTCTTTCTAAGTAGAATCAAGTGATTGGGTCACTTGGAGACCTCAGACTACAAGAATTAAAATTTTTTCTCTAAATGTTGGTGCAGACCTGACTTCATAATTTTAAAAGTTTTCCATTCCCAAAGCCCTGGGCTACTTTGGAGTTGTTTTTTCACACTCAGTTAAAATTTTCCAGAACCATAGAGTGTCAAGAACAACAAAAGGGATTTATGAGAATAGATTTATGCAGGCTGGTCTGTAGGAATGAATCCAGACAGCACCGCCATCTTCAGAAAACACAAAGTCACCGAATTTTTCCATAGTGAAGAACAGTCATAATATCATGTCTCTTCTTCTCCAGTAAATTTACTCTTTAAAGCTGTCATATCCTAGCTATAACTTAGTCTTCTCTCCATCACAAGAAACAGCATTAAGCATCTTCTCTAACATTACCACTTTCACCTAGCTTTCAGGACAGTTACCTAGAGTTCTCATTTGTGACTCTGATACATGACATATATCTAGACAATACAAAAAATATTGACTATAGAAGACTTCAGTCAGAGCTCATGACAAAAGGTCAGATGAATAACAAGAGACAGTTGCCCATAGTCTTTCAAAATGAATTAATTGTGGAAGACAACAGAAAAGAAGACCTTATATGGTCAGTGTAGCAGGGGGAAGAACAGGCAGTCAGAGCAACTTGACAGAATGGTCAGTCACCATGAAGAAGTGGAATAAATGTGGACAAATTGTTTTGAGGTTTTGTGTTATGTTTGCTGCACATTTTCGAAAGTTTCGGAACCTAAGAGAGTTATGGAAAACAACATTTACAGAAATGATTATCCAATACTGTAAAAGTTCTGTTAGGTATTCAGTCAAAGTGATGTTGAATCACAGATAGAAAAATTACAGCTTAATGATTTTATTGAACACTGATATCCCTGCTTCTGAGCCCCTTACTGTGGTTATGCAAAAGAAAGCAGGAGGCATATGGTTCATAAGTGGAATTAATTGATTTCTCTTCTGTGGATTTAGCTAGTGTTTATCATCAACTGCTTCTGCAGCAAGGTAGTTATGAGTGACTTGACCTCATTAGAAGGCTTTTTTTGCATTTGAAGAACTTTTCCATTATCAACTTGCATATGCTTGCCAGCTATCATAAAATTGTAATAGATGTGTTGCCAAAATTGAAAGCCATGCAAAGTTAAATAAAAGAGAAGTTTTATTTAGAATTAATAGTCTGCCATGGCAGACTATTAATTGTATTTTCCTCTAGAGTGAATTTGCCCAGGAGAAAAATCAGATAAAACAAGCCCAAGAGTCCTTTCAAAAAACTTTCTCTTTCTGAACACCAGTTTCTTGAAGTATGGTCATACCATGATCTGTCACAAAAAGAAAACTGCTGCATAGGGTTTAACTCACTTGTTACCGCTGAGCCTTTAAGTCATGTACATTGCTGCAAATATCCTTCTATATTGATTGGTCATTATAGGAAATTATCTGGACTGACCTTCATGTTACATGTTCCCATGTAAAAATAATGCCACTTTGTTGGCACTGGTGTTCATTCATTAAGGAAATTCCTTGTAAATCACATATGAGAGTGGCTTTCAGCTTACCTACGCTGACTTTGCTGTTTTTCTCCAGGGTGCACACAGGTTTGCCAGTATGTTATTCTCAGTCTGATGAGGAATTTGAGAAACTTAATCAAGTCCTACACAGCCTGTTATGAACTAAAACAAGTCACAGTATCTGGCTGAAACTTTCTTCATGATTCTCTGACCACACCAGATGCTTTTTACTGTATCACTTAGCAAGCTTTTTACAGAAAAAGATTCTCAGTGACCTCTAACAGTCTTCTTTTTCTCTATGAGCAATCAAGCAACTGTAACAATACAGTCATTTTCAGAGTAGTGAGAACCTGGACAAAATGCACCATATATGAGAGAGAGAGAGAGAAAGAGAGAAAGGGAGAAAGAGAGAGAGGAAAAATCAAGAAAAAAGGCAGGCAGGCGGGAAGGAAGGAAGGAAGGAAGGAAGGAAGGAAGGAAGGAAGGAAAGAAGACATATGAATACACAAGCAGAGATGCCCCCTTCTCCAGCATAAGCAATAACCTTATTAAAATTTGAGCCAGATCTGGCATAACAGGTTTGCTACCACACACTTTCTGAATCAGAAAAGTTTCAATTCTCCCTCAAGCTGTGGAGTGCTTTGATCACCACTGTGCTGGTTTAAAGTTAAACCAGCAGGAGAAATGAACTCAACTCAAAAGAGAGATTATAAATCAGAATAACAATTTCATAAAATAATACAATAAGTACGATTATACAGACAAACAATTGGTTTTAACCCACAAAACCCAAATATATAACCCAGCACCCTGGGGCATGAACAGAGTGGTGTTCTTTGGGCCCCCTGAGTCCAAAGGAAAAGGAGAGGGGAAAACCTGTTGGTGAGAGTGCTGTTGCAGTCTGGTCAAGAGTGGTGATTGCAGTCTGGTTGAAAAGTGGTGGTTGCAGTCCAGTCGAGAGTGGTGGTCTGCAGTCTGGTTGAGAGTGGTGATCTGCAGTCTTCCTCTGGATCCCATGAGTGGTTAAAAAAGTCCCAAGACTCCAAGATTATATATCCTCCAGTTCAGGCAGGAATGCTCAGTACCTCCCTCAGGGTGAGGGGTTCCTTAATGGGTGTGAGGACAAGAGTAACTCCTATCTCACAGGCCTCTTAGCACCTAGTTTATAGCCTGAGGAGTCAGGCTCTATGTGCAGATGGTGTAAATGGTTCATTGATAACAGTTTCTGGGAAATGGCATGGAAGGCTATAGAAAACACAATTTTGGGTTACAGCCATACCGTGATGGACTGGTCCCAGTTGTTCTAACCAGTAATGAAGTCTCTCTGCAGCAGCTGAGTGTTCCAAAGGGGTGGCAGGCTCCCACTTCAGCAGGCGTCCCCGCTAAAAGCAACTTTGTCCATCGTGAAGAGCCGGCCCTGACCACGGCAAACGTGTCTGCTTTTATACAGTACATTGAGAGCACCTGCCCCGGGGAGGTGTGGCAGTACCACCCCATCAGGGGTTCTCCATCCCACCCCCTTGGTTGTGTTAGTGCCCCCCTCCTGCGTATGCGTGAGCACTTTGGAAATCCCCTCATGCAGGCGCAGTAAGTTGAAGGGGGTCTTTCTCAATTGAGGCTGGGGAAGAGCCTTCATCATGTATTCCTCACTTTCTCCTCCAAATGCCCTTGACGAGCCATTGACCAATCACAATAGACCAATTAAAACAGTTTACACAGAAGTTCTCCCTCCAAGGCCAAGTTCACTGCTTTATCAGAAAACTTGGCAGAAAGAACTATAAACTTCTGCAGGTGGCTAGGGCCAAACACAGACCAAAAAATAACATCCCAACTTCGTCCCAATATCCTAAGCTTGCCAGTGTGGCAGCAGCGGAGGGCAAGGCCACCTCCTCCACATTCCTTCCTGGTCCAGCTCTCAAGATGTCTCTGAGCTCTCAGCTCTTCTCTCTCTCTCTCTCTCTCTCTAGCTGCTGCTGCATTTTGGGATTCCCTAAGGGTTTGGAAGTCCACCCCTCCTCAGCAGGAGGTCTCAGGGTTTTGGGAAAGTAATTCAGTCTTATGCCAAAAGTGTCTCTGTTGAGCTTAGTCCTCTCTCTCCCTCTCTCCCTCAGACATCTCAGTGTCTCTCAGCTTAGCTTCATGCCGTCTTTGCTGCTTGTTATCTTTTTTGGCTTTTGGTCAGAGTTGGCTATTCAGTGCTGCTCCGCCGCTGCTTTCAGTGTCTTCTGCTGCTGTTCATTGTGGAGTAACTCCCCCAGCCTTTGACAACGGCACCCGATCCAGTTTTAACACTGTTCCGGGCTTCCGCAGCCGCCAGCCGGGGGCCGAGGGGGGCCTAGCCCCTAGCGGGGCTCCTGGCCCCTACCTCCTCGTGGCTCAGATCATGATTGCCTCTCTTCCAACTACGTCATCATCCTTCTTTTCCGGTCTGGTGTGATATGTTTTAATTTTTCAGGGGTGTTGATTGGGTCAACACCAAGAAACACCACCCCCTTGGGGTTACCACTTTTTTTTAACTTCAGGGGAAAACACTTTTTTACCCACCACAGAATGTAAGAAAGATATTAAGCTCTCAGAGAGTGTCCAAAGGAGGGCAACAAAGATGATGAAGGGCCTTGAGGGGAAACTGTATGAGGAGCGGCTGAGGCCACTTGGTGTGTTCAGTCTGGAGGAGACTGAAGGGAGACCTTGTTGCAGTCTACAACTTCCTCGTGTGAGGAGGAGAAGGGGCAGGCACTGATCTCTTATCTGTCTTGACCAGCGACAGGATCCAAGGGAATGGCTTGAAATTGTGTCAGGGGAGGTTTAGAAAAACGTACTTCACCCAGAGGGTTGTTGGGCACTGGAACAGGCTCCCCGTGGAAGGGGTCACAGCACCAAGCCTGACAGAGCTCAAGAAGCGTTTGGATGATACTCTTGGGCATATGTTGTGACTCTTGGGGATGATCCTCTGCAGGTCTAAGTGTTGGACTTGATCCTTGTGGGTCTCCTACAACTCAGCATATTCTGTGATTCTGTGATTCTATATGGTCTAGCAATTCATTATGTGCAATGCCTTATAGATTTCTGCCATAGCCTCCATAGCTGACACAAGGATCAGAGGCTCTGACAATGGCTTACAAGTTTAAACAATTAGTCCCATTTGTAACTACTTGGTGAAAGGCTTGTCAGTCTCAATGTACATTGTACTGTAGCTTTTAGGGGATTTCTAGATCCATTCATTTTTCCTCAATGACCTCTGTAGTTAATGGGTGTGGGGGGAAGCAGCAGGCCCACTGGGTCCCTGGAGATTGAACCCCTGGATGAATGTAATGTATTGGATGGTATAGGACTGTTCCCACGAGAGCAGAGAAGCTAATTAACCGTTCCCATGGACAGAGCAGCCTTGAGAATCCGGGAGTTAACTAGAAAGGTGATAAGCAGGATAAAATATACAAGGACAAGGATGTTGGCTGTGTTCATGGTGCAGGTGTTAGTGCTCTGGTGTTTTGTAAAAATTATATTTACAGAAAGTGTGGGGGAAAATGTGGGTTAGCTGCCTCAATAAAGGATGCTGCTGCGCTGACACGGCAGACAACTCTTTTCTCAACTCTCTGTGTCTGTGTGTGTGTGCTTTTTCTATCGACCAAACCTAACCAATACGACAGATACCCCACGACAAATGGGGGTTATTGGAAAATTATTTTCTTTCTTCAAAAGCTTTTTTTTCTCTTTCCTGCTATTTGTTTTCAGAACACAAAAGCCATTTGGGTTGTGATGTAAAAAACAGCAGTGCAGGCAATAATCTGTTGCTGTCCAGTGATAAAATACGTGTCCCTGTGTACTGTATGTTGTGTCTGATACTAAAAAACATCTTTGTCAATCAGGTGCCAGCAAAGTAATTCATGTTGAATACAAAGGTTTGCTGAGAATGGTCTTATCCTTTTAAAGGGTTATATTAAAAATCCTAACCCTCTTTAATTTTGAGAACTTCCTGTTGATATTATTTCACCATATTAAAACCTTTCTTTTTTCCCTAACCTTCTCAGAGCAGTAGTTTGCATATTTGTCATACGCACAGTAAAACTGCTTCCATGTGAGATTCCTACTACTGAATGGATCCAATTATGCCAATTTTCATAATAATTAGCACTAGAAGAACACTAGAAGCAGGTCCTATTAGCTTTGGCTATGCTGTTCCCTTAGGTGACTCTCACAGGCTACTCCAAAAGTGGTCTGACGTTCACCATCCTTTTCTTTACTGTATGCCTAATAGACCTCAATATTTCCCTGCTCTTCATTATCTGGAGCAACCTTAGGCCAGAAATACATTTAAAATAATATCCTAGTGTAAAGACTGTGCTTACCATCATTTTATTCTCTGTCAATATTGCAAAGCAGATAGTGACTTACAAGTTTTAAGGGAAGAACTTGGTTTCTCCAGTTCTTCTGGGTCTGTACTTATTGTAGATAGATCTGTATTTTGTTGCTGTCTAAGAGCTAGCCAGCTCATCTCAGGGTCGACAGCTTACATTCCATAGAAAGAAACACCTCAGCTACTCTCAGATTCTCTAAGAGGACAATCACATTGCTGCAGCCTGCCACAGCTAAGGTTTGACCACTGCGGTAGTTGGTCTGGGCATGTATTGCAAGCATTTACTAGTGGAGCATGCTGTCGTCCAGACAGAATGCTGACCACTAAATTCTAGATACAAAGCCTCCATGTCCAGAGTGGCAGTATGCCAGCTTCTAAGTTCTCATTTCACTCCCATTTTAAATGTCTTGTCTATTTTTATTTGTCCTTGTGCCAGGAGGATACTACCAAGAATATTTCAGAGGCTCCACAGGAAAGATTTTACCTCATGGAAGTCAAAAGAAAACAGTATAAAAGCAGTAAAAGAAGTTGAAGTGTAAGAGAGAGAAAGAGTAGCCAACCATGGTCTCAACAAAACTTAGGTGTACCTCTTAATATAATAGAGTTATAAAGAAGCAGCTAAACTTTTTCTCTTCCCTGACCTAATCAGCAAGACCTCAGCGTCAATCTCTGTGCTTCCTTTGCCGTAAAGGTATTGCTGATGTGTAGCATCAGAGAAAGGGCCTATCATAGAATTTCCCTTAGATATTTGAATTGAATAAAAACCATGTATAACTGAATAAGGGGGTCCTTGTTCTCAGAATTCAATCATTTATCTTTAGCTTGTAAATAAATACTTTTGCCTGACTTATACTGTCATGCTGTGCACCTCAGTTAGCCTCAGACTGGAAGACAGAAACACGTTTCAAATGCAGAGTCACTTAAAACATACTTTAGGTGTGACTTTCTCATTCCATCTCCAAGGTGAGGTAAGATTAAGTGTTCATTTGCACAAGGTTTTTCCAGAGAACGTTTTCTGACTGTGGTGCTTGCCCTATCTTGAAGTTACAGCACTTTACTTAGGAAGCAGCCATGAAGAGGCAAATGTGTAGACATCATGCCCGTAGTTAATCTTCCAGAAAAAAAAAAAAAAAGGAGTTAAAAAATCCAGGCCAAATATGACAGAAGTATGAAAGATCACAGTCCAACCAAGAAATAAATCAAGGAATGAAAGAATTAAACACATTTTTTTCCACTAAAACAGAAAATAATACAGAAATGAGATCTCCTCTGTTAGTGATTTTCTTTTCAACTGATTCTTTCTGGGGCTGGCATCTATAGGCTGCCATGTTATGACTGTTTAATTGTAGCGTGGAGTACAGGAAATTGCTGCTATTTTTCAGAACTAGTGCAATTCTTTGACAGCTTAATACTCTTACACACTTTGCTCCACCTAGTTGTATGTCTGTTTATGATAGTAGGAGAAGACAAAGCCTGTCCCCCCATACTGCCTGGTGGAGAGATAAGCAGGAAGAGTGAACAGCAGAATAACGCCCTCAAAAATGGCACTTAGGAACAACTGCCATAAACATGTTTCTGAATTGCTTATGGATCATCAGTAGTTTCACAAGGACTGTTGGTAGGATCTATACACTGTTTCCAAAATGAAATAGATCTGGAGGGTTTTTTCAAGCTTCTGGAAGCTCTATATGCATTAATTTACTTAGAAAGCATGATGAATATTCATTGTACACCACCCTATCAGCTTTATTTTCTTCATGAGAACACATAAAAAGAAATAAAGATGTTTCTGAGTAGCTTTAGCTCTAAAATTCTTTTTAAAAAAAAATTTAAAGGCTAAAAATCATTCTGGATTGTGCAGTGACATCTTGTGGTGCAAGGAGAGAACAGATGAATGGGAGTTCACAATTGTGATTATCCTCAGAACAACTCCAAAACACATAATAGCACTTAGTGTCTGGCTTTTGATTTTCTCAACAGAGTACTGTTGCAGGATTATCATTGCACCCAGTTCATTATGCCACCTAAAATGCTTTTTCTGAATGGGGTATTAACTTATAATTAATCATCTCACATTAATGTAAATTTATCCATGCAGGCATATTTAATCAGAGTTCTTTCATTTTTCATAATATTTTAATAACAAAGCACCAAAGGAGACTTTCTAGATATAAAGTTACATGAATAGTGTTTATAACCTGAGTCTGTTCAAGGGGTTTGCACGCTGGACTTTCAAAGTAGCTGAAAAATTACATAATTTGAACCTGTGCAACCTCATTATGATTAACCTGCAAAATATATATACTCATGGAAGGTTACACACTGCCCTATCTTAATGATACCCTCCAGAGAAGTCATACATAACAATGACGTGTTTTCCAATAAGAGTAGTTATAGCATAGAAGGACTTAATTTATTTAAGAAGCCTCAGCACAGCAGTATACCATCAGAGCAATCAGAAGTTGAAGCCTTTCAGTGAATGCAATGAATGTTCATGCAAGTGGATGTATTTAAATACGTGGCAGGTTTTAGGATTATTAGATTTATCTCATTTCATTTTTTTAATTCTTGCTTTAGAAAGAGTGTAAAGTTCTGATATTGCTAATGAGTATTGATGGCAGCTGTCATTAAAAAGATTGGCTCGTTGTGAATAATAATTCTGCACTCATTGTAGGCAATTACCACTACCACACTTCTGCCAACATCATTTACACCTTATCTCCTCCATAAAACACAAAAACCCAGCAATATGCTCTATCATTATTTGACAAATTTCCTAATCAAAGATAAGTCAGGTAGGTTATGAACAACAGAAACACTTCAGAATCTTGAGGAACTCAGAGCCCTATGGATAAAGCAAACATTGCTCAAACTTGTTCCCACAAACCCCAGGTAAGTTTGGAGTAAAACTGTCTTTTTGGAATGAGCTGGACCATACACCATCCATAAGTCTGTCACCCCTGCTCGGATATAGCATGCTCGGATATAGCAGTTAGCTTTCCAAAGAGTCCTTCTTTGCTGTCATTCAATTTTCCAGTGTGACATTAGAGAAGCTAATAAATAGATTGCAAGCAGCCAACTTTTTTAAACTATGAATACTAATGATAATAACATCACAACTTGAAGTAAACCAGTAGGTGTTTTGTGCTATTGTATAGATTGTGATCAGTTTCTGCTCTCATTAAAAATATTCAAAGCAACCAATTGTTGAAAAAATGAAAAGTTTCTCCAGGATTAATAGCCACCTGGGAGCAGATTAAATCTTGTTATAATTCCAAGGCCATTAAGACTGCTTCATACTTAGTATGAATAAAATGCCCAGTACCAAATTATTTATTCAAGATGTTTGATTTTTCCAAATGAGGAAATATTTGGTCCTTCCAATTAGAGATTTCCCTGTGCTTTACAAACAGCGGTGATTTCATGAGTCTGAATCCACAGTGGGTAGACAAGGATGCTCATCCCACTTTTTTACATAATGTAACAGACACACAGAAAAAATAAACAAATTATCACAAATTCCAGAAGAGATCCGCCAAAGCCTTTTTTTCCTGATGTTTGGGTTTTTTTCAAGAAGAATAGGGATAATTTTTCTTCCAAGTAAGAGCATCAGCAGTTACAGAGGACACGCTCAATGCTGTATGTGCCATTTGTACCCTTTTGATCCTGTTTCAGTCTCCCATCTGGCTTATGGTTGTTTCTGGCTGCTTCCTATACATTACTTTCTCTGAGTAAAACAGACACCACAGCCATCACTGAAAGAGAGAGCTTGCTGTTGAATTGCCTACTAACAAATATGAATTTTAGGTGATTTTAATTTTGATAGATGATAGGTGAAAAATATCTCTTTTTTTCTCCCCCAACCATTTTTATATTTCTTTCCTCCATATAAACGGAAGTGGGCGAGAGTGAGAATTGTTTATGTAAGTCAGAAACACATTCAAAATGAGGAATACTCAGTCATGAACAGCTGAGCCCCCTCAGTGGAAAAGAGATTTCAGAAGAGAGTCAGATTTTGTTTATTACATTTGTTATACTTTCTCCTTTTTTGGCAGGGCAGGAGGGAGTGGGGAGATAAACAAACAGCAGTGCTTCCTGTAATAAAATATTTAAAGGAAAAAAAGTGTATATATGTAAAATGGTTGCAAAACTGAATCTTTTGATGCTACTGTAGCTAGATGAGGGTGATGGTAGCACTGGAGTTTATAGATACTTTTGGCACCACGTCCTGCAGGGCAGGGAAGTGATGTGGAACAAAGTAAAGGTTATTCCTTCAAATAAGAGGTAGCAAAGTGAAGTGGAATGAAACAAGTATTTGCTGTAAACTCCAGGGATTAAAAGCTGTTTGAACTACTTAGACATTGGGCACTAGGTCTGCATCCTTTCACTGGCTGTCCAGTGGACTGAAGAAACTCAGAGGTGCTGCTGTAAGTAATTGGTTGAGTGAGGAAGACAATATTTCCTGGCAATATTTCTCAGCAGTCCTCTTTCAGCACAGAAATTGAGAAGTATAGAGGCAGTATTTACATCTCACTGACATGGCTTCCTCTCATCTCTCTTCTGCAGTAAGTGCAGTACAAAAAGCTTTAATGGCCTGAGGCACACTTTCTCAAGATTCATCTACATTTATAACATGAGCAATAGCCTCTTCTGAACTGGAAGGTGGATTATAACACTTTAGACAAGGATCTTCCTCATCTGGGAGATATGCAGAAAACAGGCCTCCACAGAGGAGTCGCAGAAAGCTGGGTGGGGGGAAGGCTCAGAGCAGTTCTGATCTCCTAACACAATCCAAATATATATGACCCAGGTAACTGCTAACTCCAATCCAAATTCCTGTATTTGGTTTTGTTGCATGTTCTAGCCTCAGGGAAAAAAAAAAAAAAAAAAAAAAAAAAAAAAAAAAAAAAAAAAAAAGGAAGTCTGTATGCATAAACAAGGCAGGAGCTGCAATCTGTTCCAACAAGTCCCTGGTAGATGATCAGGATTTGTTTAGGCACAGCTGGATGACATAGATTATGCTCATATTAAGTTTGCCCTTTGCCACAGGCTGTCTACAGAGTCGTAAGCTGTTTTTACTCTGCTACTATTCTGTACTGCCAACACAACTGTTCAAAACCAAGTGTTCTAAAAATATAAAGATGAATATAAAAATAATTATTTCTTTGCAAATAACAACATGAAGTGCATTTTCGTTCTAGGTTCTGAGCATCACAATAGGACAGGTTCATATCTTTAAGCTCTTTTATTCAGTTATGAGACTTGTGGTAGAGACTTGTGAAGTAACAACCTCAATGCTGTTTTTTAAATCTACTATAGATTCGAATAAACACTGCATTCAGAAGCTACCCCCTGAAGTTGCTCCAACAAGCACCTGTAACATTACACTTAACAATGTTTCAAGTTTCCTATCTTAAAAGTAATTCCATGCTACACCATTGTTCCATAATGTCACTTTGGTGTTAGGACTGTCAAGGGAAGAAAGACTAACACTGAAAAACAGAATAAAATATAAGCAGTTCTGCCATTAAGATATTAACTCAAAATAACAAATAATGTCACTTGTTTAAGGACAATCTTCACTGCACAGAAATAGGCAGCAGTACTGGTTTTAGTTACTGGAAATTAGCTGTCTGACCTGATCTCCTTCCTAAAGCCCTTCAAGAATGTCTACCAATAAAACAGAAGAAAATAAAGGCCAGAAGTCTATAATTTATCTCCTCTTGTACTTATTTTCATTTTCTCTATTCCTCATTATATTCCTTGTATTAATCATCATAATTTTTTGCTCACAACTTTCTAGAATTCTTTTCACTTTTCTGTTCATTACTCTATCCTTCTTTTACCTACCCTTTTCTTTCTAAAAAAAATTTTTTTGTGTGTATTTCTTATCACATTCATGGTAATATCCTCTCTCCTAGGCCCACCTTTGTTTTTCAGCCCCTTTTCACTCCTCTCTAATGACCTTGCCTTTTCCTCCCTTTTCTTAAGTTATTGACAAGGGAATCATTAGGTCACACCCTACTTCCATGTGGGAAAAAGAAGTGGGGTGAAGAAAGTGGTGCAACCACTAGATGAATGCATACAAGCCATTCCAGTAGTTCGTTTGTCACACAGGTCAGATGTATATTCACTTTCCTATGTTACTACGTTGCCCTTTTCATGCTTTTCCCTCACATAACTACTATGCTTCCAAATGGAATTCTATGCTTAAATACTTTTACAGGGCAGACACCAAACACCTTTTTAAGTCACTGGCGTAGCAGGGGCTTGGAAAAGCAGATTTTTGCCAGGACACAAGAAGTTCCTGTTGAAAAAGTTATGCTCAGTGCCATAAAGGTGACAGAAGTTTAGCAAGGATTTCCATCCCCTATTGCACATGTACACCATAGCCAGGCTTCTGGAAATCCCCCAGAGTCATGATAAGGGGGGAAATTGATAAAATAGTGGGGGGGGGGGGTCGGGGAAACCATTAATAGGTGAAATAGAACTGAAAAAAATCAGGTCCATTTCAAATGGACTTGAAATTTTCTTAGAAGAAAGCCTATCAGGTAGAGCCTGACACTGCTATACTGCATTTTTCCTCTAGGGAAGGGCTCAGCAAAGGTGATGGCTGTTTGCTGCTATGCAAAAGTAATAGCACTCAAATGATTAGTTTAGAGAACAGAGAAAAAGTGTCCTCCTAAGTGAAGATAAAGTGGCCGTGGAAAAAATGACTACACAAGAATATATACTCACTCTAAATATTTGCAATTCTGGGAAAGTTTTATTGAGTATACAAAATCAACACTGTTAAGACATCCAATAGCTCTGTCTTCCTTCTTATTGTACTGAGATCAATAGGCAGACAGTGTTAGTCATTGGAGACAGAATTTCTCATACCTTTCTAGTTAGCTAATTAACCAGAGTGCACTGAATTCATTTTCACTGTGATCTTAATTTGAAAACATGCCAGTGCTCTGCTTTAGTGAGTATTTCCTCATTTTATAAATCACATTCAGCACACAGGGATAATTCTCATTTCCAGTGAAATCAAACCTCACATTAATCTACATCTGGATTTAAACCAAACCCCTGCCATGATGTGATCTGCTTAACTGAGAAAGGCAAGGACTTTTTTTAGAAAACTCCTTCATACCTGACTTGGCAGACTACCTCTGAACACAGTTTTTCTCTAGGAGCAAACTGTAGCTAGCCTTGACCTAACAGGAGTGAAAGAAGGAAAAACACAGCAGCTCTTCCCTGCATTCCAGTATATCTGAGTATACCTTTGCCAGCTGTAATTCAACTCCATATTACTACACCAAAGTTTGCAACAGGAAATCCAGTTTGTCCCCTTTCCTGAGTAGGAAGCTGAACTACAGGCTAGCAGTGTCTACCAGGAGTACTGGACCCCTAGAGACTGCTCCTGCCAAGCTCAGCAGCTGAGATGCTAACTACAGAGTGGTTTTTGTACCAGCTCAGGTTTACTAGCTTAAACAGTGACTGATTCAGGCTGACCAAGATTAACTGAAGCCTCTAAGCAACTTTACCTACCACTTACAAGCAAAAAGAAAAATATTGTCATTGCATGGATCAGGACATATTGGGTAAATCACAGTTTGAGATACCTGGAGCAAGACCTCACTGTTTACTGGCTTACAAATGTGTCCTTGAAACCTCAGCAAAGGGAGAATAGATGCATACAGCAGTTGTAACACAGAAAAGACTGTGGTAAAAGAAATGGGGGAAAACACAGATATAATGGAAACACTTATGATTTGGCATGACCCTTTAACTCCCATGAGCTCTGAATGAGCTTTTCAAAAGAAGTAAGAGAGATTAGAAATTAGTGCAACATGCAAAGGTCTGAACTACTGACAAGGAGAAGAATCTCTCCTCTATCCATTGGCTCCTGGCACATCTCAACAAAAAATTCAGAACTGGGAAGAAACATATGGGCAGAAAACAGGCAAAGGAATAGTCCTTTTATTGCAACTGATGAGATGTAGGCATGCAAATTTTGGTATCGTTCATTTATAAGCCAGTAGATAAGAGAGAGATCACATTTGTAATTTAGATGTTAAAGTGCATGGGTGTTTTTCACCCTCCTAAGTGCTGCTTTGCATGTCTTAAATATTTCAAGTTCTCTCTTCAAAATTACATCAGACATCTGGGATAGCTGACTGTTCTTGTTAATTAATTCTTGTGTTTAGTGCTCTGCTGTTGTCACCATTTGTTCATGGACTCTTCATTATCATAATATTTGTTTATCTGACTAAAAGCAAACAATAATATTTTGAAGTAGAGTACACTAAATGCAGCTTCTAGTGCAGGCAGAAGAGCATACATGAAAGTCTCTTTAGCAAAACATGTCCCTGCCAAACCACATGCAGCAATTCCTCTAAATGAGTAACTCTGGGTAATTAACAAAAAGCTAAGTTAAAGAAATACAGCAGTAATGAGCTGCCAGTCACCAATTACCTGTATAGCTAAAAGTGGAGACTAGAGTTCTCAAAGGCTTCTATATCAAAAATGTGGGGCTATGTTCAGCACTTTTTTTTGTTTTGATCAAAAACCTCTCAGCTCTAACTTATGGCCAGTTTCTCCTTCTGATTAAGCAAGACTAGTGACAAATGTAGAAAGAGGTAAACAGGTTTCGGTGAAGCTTAAGCCCTGCAAACTCTCAGGCCACACTTTGAAGCCAAAACTAACTCTTTGCTACAGGGCTTAATAGTTAGAAAACATTATGCATTCTCCTTGATTACAGTGGAATGGAAGTTGAAAGAACATTAGTCACCATTCATGTAAATGTGGGACCCAGAAGAGCCTTCCTGCAATGTGCAGTTATAAAATGTGTGAGTATGACAGCAAAAAGTAAAGCAAGGTCTTCGTGGTATCTGCTGTGGTGGCACGTGCTCCAGGCCATTCCTGCAAGGCTGCCTGTGAAGATCTGCAGAAGCCTTCTGGGACACATGGTAGCACACACACAGCCATCACAGGCCAGGCTCATGGTAGATCAGGTATCATCAAGACATGAATCATAAAACATTCCCTTATTTTGTAATGCATGCTGGACTATACTCATTCCTAAATTCAGGAACTCCCCCCACCCACCTTTTTTCCAAGTGATTTCACATAAGCACTAATATCCTGTTCTAGCTAAGAAAGTCTATTCATGAAATGATATCTAATTGGAGAGGCTGCAAAAGCAAATTCCCTTGATGTTTCCCATGGCACTCACAGAGAAATCTCAAAATTTCTTTCTAAAACCAGAGAGCTCCTCTAAACAAACACTAAACAAACTGCTGGTTAGCTTCTCTCTAGATTTGTATAGCCATACTTATGATGGTAAAGCTTATTAATCCCATCACCTTCATTTTTTTAACAAAGCTAGGTCAAAGTCCTTTCCTTGTTTTATTAAACAATGATCCTCCATCAAACTTCAAAACTCTTCTTATCTGTTTTTCCTTTAAATTTATAGATATGAGTTGTATAATCAGATAGGCAGAGGAATTCTCCTTATCTGATTCATTCACATCAGATTGGAGGAAATCTGACTGAAAAAGTCAAAACAAATTTATCTTGCTTTCTAATTGCATTTACAAAATAAATTATTCCTCAGTTTGATGACTTGATCATCAAATAATAAGAGCTCTCCTTGGAGAAATACACATGGAAACCTGGTTCTCCTCTTATTTACCCTAATTTTACATTGATGTAATTCCACTGACCTTAAACAAGTTACTCTAGTATTATAGCAGCAAAAATGATTGGAGACAGAAAAAAAGACTCTTGGGCTGAAACCATTATTCACATATTCAAATTCAACCACAGGCAAGTTTTACAGTCTCCTTCTCCTCTGTAAAGCTCAGCAAAATCACTGATAGTCAATCAGTCCCCTAAGATTTACAAGGACACCTCTGATACCACAGTGGAAGTCCAGAGATATACGCATAGAGAGGTATGAATGAGCAAAACCCCCTGTGAATTACAATACTGTACCTTGCATGTGAATCACCTCAGCAGTGAGATGGGAGAAAGCAGAGAGACATTATTACAAAAGAGAACAAATATGATTTTGGCAGTGAAGAATTAAATGTATAAGTTATATTGCTAATACTTTTATTTTCCTGTAATTATATTAATTTATCTGCAATTATTCACTGAAATACCACTGATCTCAATTAATTCATTTGGTATTAATGTTGCAATGAGAAACACTTCCAGAAGAGTTCCACAGTAATTCAGAATTAGTTAAATGTACCATTAAACCAAAATGTGCTCACTTCTTTTTTGTTGTTATTTGCAGGGTCTTTTGAAAAAATACTTCCTTTCAATCAGCTTTCTGAGACACTCATCAGCCTCATGGTTTCTATGCCAGTGTGTGCATATTGTTCCTCCTTCTTCCTCCTTCAGTTTTCATCCTGATGCATTTGTATTAAACCATAAATATACAACAAATAAGAATTGCTTTGGCTACATAAACAAAAATCATTAAAGAAACCTTTCATAAAGTACGAATCAGAGAGTACGAATCAGAAACAGAAAACCTTTACTGTTTTTTCACTTGATCTTCCCTGTCTGAGAGACTGCCTGCAGGACCATGCTCCACTTATTTTCATGTCTGGCCATTTTTTTTTCATTCCCAAACCATTTTTACCCTTTTCTCGGTAGCTTTTTTTAAAAAAATACCCAGGTATACTTAAGCAATAGACAGTCTGCTACTGACTGTTATAGCACAATTTGATACTATAATCAATCTGAATCAATCTGTAATCAATATGAAATATAATCCACCATGAGGAAGCATGAAAACAAGAGAGGCAGGAAAGCAAAGAAACAGGCATCCTGATGTAAGAAACCTGTCTAATTAATAAAGTGAGATATGCAGAGAATTTAGACCATTTATCCTAATGAACTCTGCAGAATACAGAGCAATGAGACTGGCAGGTTTATGCTTAGCAAGCAGAGATGCACACTAATTTTTGTTGTTTCTTTTGAAAGGCTCAAAGCAATTTTCCATAACCTATGTCCCTGCATAGCCATCTAATGCTTCTGAAAATGAGAAGGTATGAACCATAACAGAATCAGTTTTTTTCTCTTAGTATTCCATACACAGCTTCTTTTTAATCTTATACTTTTTCTTTATTTCATTTGCTTCATACTGGGTTCTGTTTCTTGAAGGAGTCGAAGAAGTTCCTATGTCCTTAAACTCAGAATAATTACCTTTGAACTAACAGAAGTTGCTGGCCTCAGCACTAAGATTACCTGGTTGAATGCAGGCTACAGTATTGTATTGGATTCGTGTGGCCAGGTTTTGTTAGCAGCGTGGGCTACAGGGGGGGCTTCTGTAAAAAGCTGCCAGAAGCTTCCCCCGTGTCTGGTAGAGCCACTGCCAGCAGGTTGCAGGATGGCCCCCCCACTGGCCAAGGCCCAGCCAATCAGGAATGACCGTAATTCCTGCGTGATAACCTATTTGAGACCGTGGGGAAAAAAAAGTTATTGCACAGACGAAAACTGCAGCCAGAGAAGAGCGGAATGAGAACATATGAACTCTGGAGACACCAAGGCCAGTGCAGAAGGAAGGGAAGGAGGTGCTCCAGATGCCCCTGCGCTGCAGACTATGGCAAAGCAACTGTGCCCCTGCAGCCCATGGAGGTCCATGAATTTGCAGAGATCCACCTGCAACCTGTGGAGGAGACCATACTGGAGTGGATGGATTTGCAAAGGAGGCTGTGACCCTGTGGGAGGCCCATGCTGGAGCAAAGTCCTGGCAGGGGCCTGCTGACCCATGGAGAGAGAAGCCTATGCTGCAGCAGGTTTCCCTGGTAGTACCTGTGGCCCTATGGGGGACCCATACTGGATCAGACTTGCCTGAAGGATTGCACCCCATGGAAAAGTGATCCGTGTTGGAGCGGTTCATGGGGAACCGTGGCCCCTAGGAGAGACTCACACTGGAGAAGTTCATGAAGGACTTTGTCCCATGGGAGGGGCTCCATGTTGGAGCAAGGGAAGGACTCTTCTCTCTGAGCAGTGGCAGAAAACAACTTGTGATGAACTGACCGTCACCCCATTCCTGGTCTCCCTGCATCACTGGGAGGAAAGAGGTAGAACTTCAGAAGGAAGGAAGAGTGGGGACAAGAAGTTTTTAAGATTTACTTTACTTCTCATTCACCTCCTCTGTTGGTAATCAATTTAATTAATATCCCCACTTTGAGTGTTTTGCCTGTGACGGTGGTCGGTGAGTGATCTCTCCCGATCCTTATCTCAATTCATGAACCTTCATTATATTTTCTCTCCTCTGTCCAGTTGCAGAGGGAAGTGATAGAGTGGCTTTGCTAGGTACCTAGTTATTTTTTGAATTTCAAAGCTCTGCGACACAGAATTTTCATTTCTTATTCTCAGGCTTGGATTATGCTTAACACTGTTGTAAATCAGAATGGGCTCACTGATTATCTGCACAGGTCTACACAGCCAAACAGGTGCAATGTTTCCTTTTCTTGCTGAAAAAAGAAGGAAGGGAGCAGGGGAGGAGGGGGGAGGGTAAGAGAGGGGATGGGGGGGGGGAAGTAGGGGAGGGAGGGAGGGAGGCAGGCGGGAAGGAAGGCAGGTAGGAAGGAAGGAAGGCAGGAAGGAAAGCGGGCGGGAAGGTAGGAAAGCAGGAAAAAAGGCCATCAGGAAGGCAGGAAGAAAGGCTGACAGGAAGGCAGGAAGGAAGTAAGAAAGGACGGAAGGAAGGAAGGCAGGCAGGAAGGCAGCAGGAAGGCAGGAAGGAAGGCAGGAAGGCAGGAAGGAATGAACACTTGCAAATCCCATTTTACCATTCAAAAGTAGTAATGCCTCTGCCAGCTAACTAGAGCTCTGCCATTGTAAAACTCAAACATAGAGAGAACTGAAGAGGGTTTACATCAGAATTAAACTTTGATCAAATGCAGGAGACCCACATTTCTGAAGGAGGTCATCACAATGGCAGAACATAATTACATGTTTAAAAGGTCTCTCATTCAAAATCCAAGGGGTATACTTTTCAGAAGCCAATATCCAAAAAGATCACCATGTGTAAATTTCTACCATCTCAAATCTGAGTCCAAAGAAAATAGCAAACAGCAGATGCTGCTACTGGCACAAGTATATCATAAGCTATGGCCTACCCCCAGGTTTGGAGTGTCCATTATGTCCTTGAACACTGCTCTAGAAAAGGACTGTAAAAGAGAAGAGGGACCCAAACACCAGTATAACTCTAAAATCACTAGCATATAAAATCACTTTTGCAGAAAAAAATATCATGCTTTAAATCACATAATACCTTGGACCCAATCTATGGTGATCTACATGACTATGGATTTCTGTGAAGTTTATGCTGACATTTTAGCTAAAAGCCTGGTCAAGAATTCAGAAAAGATGATAAAAGCGCTAGATTATCCCAAGTGTGGCATTACTAACACCAACACACTGTGATTTATGATGATGTGAGAGGGAAGAATGCCATAATACCAACATAGAAAAACTGAGCAGCTAAAGATTATGAGAACAGCAGGCTTTCTTAATTACAAAGCTAACATTCAGAGAAACAAAAGCATATGTTATTTTATAGGAATTTTTATGGCTGTCATTTGAACAAAGGTGTGGCTAAATTACAGAAAATAACAGCTCAAGGTGGTACAGGGAAACAGAAAAACTGGGATTAATGCCAGGAATAATTTCCAGTCACTGAGATCTGGTTAATCTTGGCCCAGCACCAAAAAAAAGTCTAAATTAAGTTCATGGTTGTGGTGCTGGGAACAGTCTCACACCATCAGGAAGATGATATCTGCATTATCTATGACTTCTAGGATTAGAAAAAGAAAGCAATGGCTCAGCACAACATACTTCATATTAGAGCCAAATTAATAAAAAGATGCCTTCAAAGAAATAAGCTCAGAAAGTAAGAGAGAGGAGTGGACAGTCTTGACCAAGACTCTCTATAGTACCAAAATAATCACATACTGACTTCTGAGACAGTCCTGTTGAAGCTCATCTCTGCTGCACCCACCCAATACAGAACAGTTCCAAAGCATGTGCCCATGTAGAGTCTCACAGATAATCAAGGATGACTGAGCTTGTGTCTTTTATGATTGTTCCTATTTCTTCTCAGACTGTAAAATCTAGCACACAGCTATCAGTTAGAGTGTTAAAGAAAGGAAAAAAAAAAAAGAAAACAGAAATAAAAGGTCATCTTTAGAACAAAAGAAGAAATAATGTTTATGTACTAATATTTCATCTTTGACAGGGAGTATAAAGAGAGAACACAACTAAAAAAGTAGCAAAAACAAACACTCTCAGTTTTCTTATATTCATTCTAAAGAGGAAAGAAGATTTGTAAATTCAAATGGAACAAAAAAGGATGCTACAGACACAGAGGTATGTTGGGAAAGTAATCTCTGTAGCTATTTCTTTTAAAAGGTCTTTCTTTAAGGTACTTAAATCAAAAAGTAAATAAGCTATCTTGTCTTTTGAAGTTCATTGCAGCAACTTATCAGCAAGGAGGAAAAAATATGTGAGAGAAGAAGGGAATATATAGAGTAAAAGACCAGCACTCTCAACCAATAATGATTTTATTTATAAGTACAGAGGGATGCATAGTCCTAGCTTCAGTTTTGAAAGCTAATTACAGTTTGAGACAATACCAATATGAAGGTATGTGGCATACCTTTATCAAAAGAAATCCACTTCACTGAGAGCCTTATAGAAACAACATTTTCCTAACATTGTCTACATCTAAGATAATTCTGTGCCTCTAGCTGATTAAAGAACATCACTTGAAACACATTCGGCATTTTTCTAACATCTTTTGATTATCTATCCTTTATAGAATTAATTGCATCTGGTTTTGACCTCATTTCAATTTAAGCAGATTCAGATTTCAAAAATAGCTCAGGTTGAATAGAATTAATAATTTTTCTGATTGGATAATTAGCTTGGAAAAAAGGCATTCTGTCCAACCTTGCAACAAACTTTGGAACTTTAGGAAGATGATTTAAAAAAAAATAAAGTCTGGAGAGCTTGAGTCTGAAATAGGACATGATGACCCCAACACAACTATAGTAAGAGAGAAGGAGCGGGCCATGTTCCTAACACAGTCCAGGATACTATGTTGGCAATCACAAAAAGATGTGTGTATAAATATAGTTATATCTGCAGGTAATTTTTTTTTTACCTAAAGAGAATATAATAAAATAGAATAGAATAGAATAGAATAGAACAGAATATATCATTTGAAAGGGATCTACAACGTTCATCTAGTCTGAGTGCCCATGTTGCCATATTATTTTAAATGCACAGAAGTTTCACTTGTGAGCTACCATCAGGCCTTCTCTTGTAAGAGTGCTTGCCCCTCTGTATAAAATATATTCTACATCAGACTGCCCTGTGGCTGTTGCATTTCCAGGAATAGTGTGGGCAAATTACCACCACTGCCAGCAGAAGAGAATTCTTTTCCTTACATTCATCTTACCTGCCTGCCTTTCAGAGTGATGTGTAAAGAAAAAGGTGTGTGCAGTCTGGCATACCATCCACTCAGTGAATGATCAAATGTCAGTGTCAACCAAAAAAGAGAATTCATTACTAACTAGGAGGTCATCCTCTAAAATGGTTTTTAATCTTCATGTGGCTATACAATGGAGATAAATACAGCCTCTTCACAATGTACTAAGTACTAGTTTGGTAGGTTAACAGGTGTGGGACAAGTGATCAAGGAGTAGAAATCTACTTATCGGAGGACATATTGAAGAAAAAGCTCATTTTTCACAAATTATGGGGCTTATATTGCTGCTAATGCAGAGAATATTAAAGTGAAGTCTATATTTCAGAAGTGGGAAGACCAAAAGATTTAAAAGCCTTTTTATAATGACCTGACTGGGAGTGAAGAATAAATTTCTTTTACAGCAAGGATCTGCTAATACCATGGAAGTGAGAAACATAAGACAATAAGGAAAAGAAATAGGACATATTCGTTCTTCTGTCTATATTTTTATATGACTAATTAGAGAGACTGCTGACATTATTTCTGCATTATTGCACGTAGACACTGTCTTCATCCTTTGACACTAATAGGTTCAGTGACTGTCTTGCACCAGGGATAACCAGGCTGCATTCATCTTGATGACTCAGCAGACACCTGGTCACAAGTCGGGTGTGCTAGACCTCTTCCTCCAATAAAAAAGGTACATCCAGGAAAGCAGACTACTAGATGTTAATCATTATCTAATTCCCTAAACTGTGTTTCCTTCATATTTTTCATGATTTTCATACTGATCTAATCCCACTGTCTCCAATGATCAGTATTCCATAACTCCTTAACATTACTCTGCATCAAGATTGAAGGAGAAATAAAGTCTTACTAATGGTAGAGGACACAGAAACACCCTAGGCCCACAGACTTATATCAACATTACACAGAGGACATCTTTGAAGCACATAAAACTAGCCTTCCAAGCAAGAGCAAAACAGAACCAAACAGGTTATTTCCACAGCATTATGGGTCAAAGCAGAGAGCCAATGAAAGGCTACTAACAGCATCTCGGTAAGATCCAATGACCTTTGTGCAAAACACTGCAGGAGAATTTTTTAAGACGTGATTTTATATTAAATAGTAGATTTTACAGAAATTGTATATTACCTTATTAAATTCCCTGCTTCTGCTTGTTATAGGAAGCATAAGGTAAAACAAAAACATAAATAATTGTGTAAGGGAGTGAAAATCTTCCTATGACAATCAAATAACAGGTTCCTCAGAAGGATATGTAATGTCCTTGTGATAAGCAAATAAAGAAGGATTGTCTCTTACCAGTCACAGTAAAGCTGCAAAAAAGGCTTTACAGATATATGACACTCTGCAAGGTTCTTTTTAACTTTACCACAAACTCACATATCTTTTCAGAAATTCTAAACCAGCTGTTCAATTGCAACACTACAGCCGCACTGAACATTAAGGTTGTAAAAGCTGACATTCTTGATAGACAAAATGAAACAATATCAGCCACATCATTCTATTTATTTACTTCCATTTAGCATTTTCTAAAGTTCCAGAAAGTTAGAATTATTAAAAGAAATCCATAAAATTGCAAATGAAAATCATCAGGACACCACAAGCAATGTGTGAATGTCTTGCTAGCTTAAAACAACTAGCAAGCAAAGACAAAATTTATATGAAATAAATTAATCTTTTCAGGAATACTGCTCCTAATAACATTCTGTTAGCACACAAAACAGATTCATGTTTTATAAAGGATACTTGCTTCCTTCCAAGAGATAGGGACTGTAATTTGCAGTAAGTTTTCCAGTGAGGTAGACATTTAAGGAGAAGATCAAAGGCCTGATGCATAAACTACAAAGAGATCATTTGGAGTTCAGCTGCATGCAACAACACAAAATTCACTGTCTCACAATGAATATGGACCATGGCAACAACAGGTCAGATGCCATTTGATGCCATTTAATAGATTGATATGAAGTTACAACCAGTATTTCAGTCTTTCCCTCAGTCATACTTCTTCATGGCCATAAAGTACTCCAGCACAAGAGGAAGGAGAAAATATTAAGACAGAAGCAAGAAGTTGCCAGTTGCTTAGAATATTAATTACTTACAGAAAGAATATACTTTGACTAAAATTACCAAAATATCGCTAATTTAATGTTTTCTCTAGGTACTAAGACTTGCAGTGGCTGAAGATCTACAATCAAGCTGCAAGTGAAATTCACAGAAAATAAATTTTTTTGAAGTACAGTATAATTTTTCCTTGCAAATTTTCATGCTCTTCAGTGATCTATCACAAGCAGATATTACACACAAAATATAACATGCCATTGAGGATTTCACAGCTAACCGCAGTAGAGCCGCAGCAGATGGTAAGACTCTTGAACTGTGTCACTGCACCTTTAACTTAGTTTTGCTTTTTGTTTACTTTGTCTGCTAGGAATACAAGTCCCTTGATATCAAAAATCAGCAGATTTTTGAAGAAAGATTCAAAAAAAGAAAGATTTGACAATCTACACCCCTTGTGGGCGTCATGCAAACCATTCTGCAGCAAGTTCAGAGAAAAAATTTCTTCAGAAAGGAAAAGAACAGGTGATTAAACTGAAGAGTGAACAGTGAGTGCCTGCCTTCTTATTTCGTCCTTAGCACACTTAAAACTACCAAACACCTACACACCTCATGGTGACATTTGATGCCAGAAATGTTTCCCAGTTACAACTTAATATCATATATATATATAATTTGTGCTAATTTACATAGAGTCTATTTTTCTGTGACTATCCAGATGAAACACAAATAAATGTATAATTAATATGTACACAATATGTCATCTGCCATTTGAAGACAAGTCAGAACTACTCTGATGGCAAAGAACTGGCATAATGAAAGAAAGGAAAGAAAATCATTGTACCTAACCTGCTACCGATTTTTATTTTTCTATGAACTCAACAAGTATGTCTTTTGCAGCTGTCACATCACTTCGCAAGGACTACTTCTACTCTAAAGGAAATTTTGAAAAGGTAAAAAAGGGGCATAAAAAAACCAAAAAGAAACACTGTGAAGAGGAAAGGGGAAATAAAGACCAACTGAAATAAAACTTACAAAGTTGGGAGGGAAGAAAAAGGAAAAGAATAGCATAGCAAGGCTATAGATTCGTCGATTCCCCAAAGTGTTGAAAGCTGTCTATGTATATAAAGCACTTTAAAAGTCACAAAAGGAAACAGGAAAATAATTAAATGCACTAACTTTCTCAGATTTTTTTTTTTTGAGAAGATAAATGCTGCTAACAGAGCTCTTTTTGATGTTTAAAAATGAATAACACCCTACCTGCCAATTTTTATATTATAATGTCTTTCTCCTGACTTTTTAAATGCTTTCCTTAAAAAGGTTTTAATGCTTTTTTTCATTGCATGTTTTACAATTTTGCCTTCTTAAATTTCACCAGAGACTTGCAAATCAAACCATATCCCACTGATTTGATAGCTGCTTTTACATGGTCCAGTGGAACATAATGTATCACTCTCTCTGGAAAGAGAGTTTATTATCAAGTTCTCCCACTCCTGCTTCTCCAGCAAGGTAAAGTGACTAGCAGGGCCACCAAGGAAGCTGTCAGCAGGTGGCCAGAGAGAGATGTAAGAAAACCAGTTGGTTTTCTTAGCTTGTGACCTCTGCTTACATGACAGTGAAAAACAAAACTACATCTTTGACACAATATAACTAGGATCCTTGAATTCCACCAGGTCAGGAAAAGACACAAAAGAACAATACTTGTTTTGCAGCCCCAGTAATTAGTCCTGGAGGATTTGTCCAACTGCTACTGTTGGCAAAGAGAGCCTATGGAAAGAGTCACCACGCTTCCTGTACACACTGAATGAGGAGCCTGCTTTCTGCTTGAAATTAAAATGAGCACAGCTCTGACCTTTACTGTCACATTTTTTATTTTGTAGACAGTTTACGAGGCCTCTCCACCATGCAGGTCATGTTTTAGTTTAAACAGAAATACTCTCATAGGTGTTAGATGCTAGTTAATGATTATACTGAAATCATTCTAATTAGGCTGTGTTGTTACATGCTGCCCTTTGGGGGCTGCTGCTGTTGTCACATAAAGTATTTTGTAGAAAAATAATTGGCCTGAGATCTTCTTTGCTCTATGTTTTTTTCGTTTGTTTGTTTTACATGATTCTGCACTTGATCATCAGAAAAACTGCCCAAAACTTTGAGCAATGGCTCCTCCCCATCATCCCATGGTTCCAAAAATAAACAGGAGGTAGAAAGACTTAAGAGAAGTATGATGCTTCTGAAATATATTAACTATGATCTGAGGAGGGAAATGGGTATTGTTTTAATTTCCTACCCCACTATTTAGCCATTTCCTTAAGAAATTGGTTCATGTTGCAGCCAAGAGAGGTTTGCAGACCAGGAAGGCGCTGCTATGCTTCATGCACTGATGGGATGACTGGGATTAGGGAAAGCAAGAGGGAATTTGAGTCTACTGAAGAACTGAAAAATAGGGCAGAGAAGAGTACAGCAAGTAGCAAGTGAAGAAACGCAAATGGGGTAGAGAAGGTTTCACATCAACCTCTACATTAGGCAAGGGACATAATTATTTGTTGGAGTGTTAGAAGGGAATCTCAGCCGTTTCTTCTCTCTCAAACATGCCCTCTTTCAAAAGATATCATGCAAGTGCCACTCATTTCTGTGTAGCTTACATTTTTAAAATGTGAAGTGGTTTGAGATGGGGAAAAAAAGGAAAGGAAATTTCAGGAGAGGAGAAGAAGAGGAAGAGGGAAAGGGAGAGGGAGTGGGAGAGGAGAGAATAGATCTCAGAACCTGAATTGCAGAAACTTAGATCACCATGTTACTAGAGTGGAACTCAAGGTTTTTGAAGCCCAAAATTAGTCAGTCTGAAAAGTTCAGGGCTAATTCTGCAGTATTTGTGCGGTGGTAAATCCATAATGACTGTATAAATGAGAACTGATTTCCAATTTGCACTCTAGATATACAGTAGAATTGGCCCATCACCTGCAAGTATCTACTTGGCTATTACTATTACCAACCTACAGCCATGGCAATACATTACCAGTACCTTTATCACTGCCTAAATGAAGCATCAATAATTAAATTCCCATTTAAAAAATCAGGAAATTATTCATGCCATCAGCCCTCACTATCAATAACAGAAGTAAACCTAACTATCTCATTATCCAATTGCAATGTGTGCAAACAGAACTGCCTGTTGTTGACAATAAATATTTGATAAGTGAGGAAACAGGACGGATAAACCAAGGATGTATGGAGTGGCTGCTTTATAGTTACCACAAGAATTGACCCAGATCGTGATGGTTTACTCTGCTTATACCTCAACTTATTTTCTTTTCCTCTCAACAAAAAACTGATCTCAGTTGGGCTGGATGTCAACCATGGATGTAAACCATCTGTTCTCTTCCTGTCTTTGTCTATGGTATTAAGACAAGCTAAACACCCAAGTTCCTATCAATTTCTGTAATTCCCAAGTTGTTGTCTTTTAAATTAGCAAGGATATGATAACCACAGGGATCAATTAACAATATACAAATAACAAAATATTTACTTGCTAAGGGTGCTTGAGCATGCTGGGATTTTAATTATGTTCAGGAAAAGCTGATTTTAGTGTAGTCTCAGCTTTATGTTTACCAGTGAAATCTAATCAATCTATTCCTACAGAGTAGAGTTTGAGATAAGGTAGTGTATGTCATGTATTAAGTATAAGACCTGGAAAGAAACTAGGAATCAGCTGTTGGAAACAGCAACCAATAAAGGAATTGAATGTACAGGATCCAAAAGTCAGCTCCTCTCCCACTTGAAAGATGGTTTAAGTTCAACCAGTTTCACCTGGATATTCACCACCTGTTCACTCAGAGGATGATGGTTCCTAGCAACATATCATGTTTTATTACTGAACTAAAATCACTTGGATGTTGATTCAGGTTATACTCTGGCAAGATACATAACCAGCATAAATTTCCAAGAGATAGTCAGCTCTTTTACATGGGGCAATAGCACATCTCCAGTGAAATCGAAAGCATCTTTCACATGGCTGACTGCAAAGCCTAAGCAAAGCCAGACTTGCTGCTGTGGTATGATATCACTTTTCACCTCAAAAGGCTCAGAAATGGCCCAAGTACCTTGTGACAAAAGCATCCAAATCTATAAAAGCATCCGCAGTCCAAAAGATGAGCCAGTATGGCTTCACTTCACAGATGTCAAGGGTACTTTGCAAAGTGAGAAGACAAGAAAAAGGTATCACTGGTAAAGGCTTAAGAAAACAAAACAGAGATTTCTAGTAATTGTTTTGCAGGCAGTAAAGTGATGCTCTTTCCAAAGGAGCAGAGCAAGGTCAGACTGTACCACATGAAGACTAGATAACTCTTACAGAAGAGGTCAGCCTGACCCAGGGAACTAGTCTGCCCTGTGAAAATAGCTGGGAGCCTTTGTAATAACAGAGCTTAAGTGTGTGTGTACTGTCCACCAAACACATGCTCTGGATGGTGTTATTGTGCTGATAAAATTGTTTACTGAAAGAACAAATCAAACATTTTTAAACATTTAAACATAATTCATTTATTAAATATTCATCTGCCTAAAAAAATTCCATTATAAAATTGTAAATAAAATAAAAACAAATAATTGAATGCAAATAAAAGATAAAATTATAAAGGCAAAAATAAAGAAGCACAAGTTCCAGGCTGTCTCTGCAGAATTACACATCAGTGATGAAAAAAATACATACACTACCACACCTACAGCATTATACTCACCAGCACAAAAAGCACAGCAGCTTTCAAGCAGTAATACTTCCCGACCACCACCCTACCGCACACTTTGACTGAGCAGTACATGTTGCTCTTTCAGGAGTTAGTGTTAGGTGCAAGAACTTCTGGAGTAAATTGGCAGCCCTTTTTTGCTCAATACTGGTTAACACAAACATCTTGCTTGCACAATACTGCTATCAGCATGTCCCAGTCTGCTCCAATACGGCTATTCACTTTGATGGTCACAGTGTGATACAGAAGAACTAGCTGCGTTTTAAATTCCTTTTCCCTTCCTCTTACCCGCGGCTTCTGGACATTTTTCTTCAGAAGCTTCTTTCAATTTCTTAACAATTTAGTGATGAGAATAAGAGTGTGGGGGGGGCCCTCTCAGAGCATTCCTGAGAAACAGTGAATGAGGCACAGTGAGAAGGAGAGCAAGGGATGCAGAGGAGACTTTAGATGGAGACTAGGAAGTAAAATACTTTATTTCAAGAATAAATGGAATATTCATATTTCTATAATGTTTTTATTAACTCTGTTGTCTGCAAATGTTTTTATGAGCAATAGGCATATATACTGGACTCCTCAATGAAATGATCATAAGCTGACATGAAAGGATGAGAAAGCCATCCTGTCAAGACCATACATTATCTAGCACTGAATATTTAATACAAATGTGGACATTGCCAGTTCTACTGTCAATAGAGAAACTGAGTAAATCAGATGACAGCAACTGGACTGAAGTGTGATGCAGATTGCACTTACTAAAAAAAAAAAAAAAAAAAAAAAAAAAAGAAAACAAGGAAAAATGTTAAGAACAAAAAATTGAGCCAAGAACATGAAAGAGATAGTCAAAATATTGGAAAGAAAAGAAAATTTGGTAAGGTTATAGTACGAGTCATCTGTCACAATTCTGTTGATAGATTAATATGAGTAGATAAAAACAGCAGTGTCCTTTGCAAAAACCCCAGTGCTCCACATGTGTCTTGTGTGGATGCAGTTCCAGATTAACAGCAGAAGGTGCTGGGTATATTGGATACGTATCAAATGACAACACTGTTATTATTGAATCTCTTCAGGGTGGAGGGCTATCTGTTCAAAATTAACATTTTGATATATCAGCCTTATTTTGGGAAATATACTTCTGTGTCTTTAACAAGCTTTTTCACTGGAATATATCCTTTTTTGTGTACATCTGTTTTCCCACAAGAAACAGACAATGTTAATTTGTTAAAAAATGTGCAATAAAATCTCTGATATTTTCCAGCACTTACCACTCCTAGAAATATATAATCGTACAACTTCTAACTTTGTTTAAATTTAAAATCTTGAAAGGAAGTTAAATTCCTAAATAAAAAAAAAAATCAATATTTTTAATTCACTCTCTTTTTTTCCTTTTCCTTCTGATCTGTGATTTATTTTTGGTCTTTGCCAAATGTATTTATTGACTATGTGTTTGGTTAACACCAATTTCCTTTTGCTCAAACCTCTCCTACACACCAGCTCCATGTATATCTCTCCTTCTTCCCACTCTTGACAAAAAAAGCACTGACTTTGAAAGACTTGGCAAGCTGCTAATGCTGTGGATGTGTGTTCTGCCTTAAGTGAAATCAAGTTCTCTGCCCTTTGGGGATAGCACAATCATCAGGTTTAATTTCATTTTCTGATATTTTAGCAGTTATGTCAGGACTCCTGCAGACAACTAGGAGTGAAATGCCTTTTTGACAACAGTCTTCAGCACATCTGACAAAAGGACATGTGTATGATTTTATATGAGAAAGAGGAAGTCTGAGGCTATCAAACACCTACATGATACAACTAAATCAAACATCAAAGTGATGGATCTCAAATATAACTGGATATGCCCTTGATAGACTTCACAGTGTTTCCTTTTATTATTTTCCATTTTTGCTACATTCTATAGGACAATTTAATTCAGCGCATTTGTCCAGAAGTGAAATTGGTATTCTTTTATCTTTCTAAAATGCAATTGTATAGTAAAGCTAAAGGAAATTAATTATATCACCTCAAGAACACACACACTCCCCTCCCAAAAAAAGAGGAAAAAAGAGACATTTTTTACAACTTAGGGGCATTTTCTCTGTAAGTTAGTTTTATATGTCCACCTACATATTTGGAATATTTGATGCAGTTCAGACAAAAAAACTCCCCATGTTTCATTTCATAAGAGGTGAGATTAATGTTCTTTCTTTTTCTCTTTCCATCAGAAAACAAGTTGCATTTCAGGCTGTGCACAGACTGGGACAGCAGGGAGATGATGTTAAAAAGGGTTTGAAGCATGTCAAAGCAAAAAAAGTTACAGTATAAATACCTTTTTCCCAAGTGGGTGAACAATTTCTATTTTCTCCTCTGTCTGACAAAAATTCAGGGGGTTCTGAATATACAGAAATAGGCAAAACCAAAGTGAAATATTTAGAATAACCTGTGAGAACTCCTCCTTTGCAAATGGATTGAGATTCTGAAATCAATTTTTTTTGTCTCAGAAAACTTCTGCACCCTTTACGCTGAAATACAAATTACACAGTGAGTTTCATCCCATAAGTGAATGAATTTCCTCCCCAGTCACAACACACTGTTAAAATTAACTAATAAAAAGCAGATGTAAGATCATTATCTGTAATGAGTGCTTTCAACACTCACTACCCAGTAGGACCTGATGAAAACATATGAAGCAGACTGTGACAAAAAATTATGCAATAGTGGCAGTAGTAAGCAGTTTCTGGACCTCTGCAACTTCTGACAAGTGAGCTATTGACTATAACTGATTGATTTAATAGGCTTGAAAACCAAACGCACCGAATTCAGAGGCAGAGCACTTGATGATCTCAGTAAACTTTGGATTAGACTGTGTATGAATAAAGTTCAAGGTCTCAAGTCAGGAAAATAGAATGCTTTTGGAGATGAGCATGAAGGACTAAGGGTAAAGACTGCATAACTGTTATTCTTGGATTTGGGGGGCTGGGGAGGGGAAAGAAAAAAAGATAACAAGGTGTCAGATGCAAAATTCAGACATACTAATCCAATCAATCACTGTATGTGAATGATCCTAGCAGAACATTTATGTGGACAGTTCTCCATCTGGAAGAAATTCTCAGGAAGCTTAACAGCTGTGTCCAAGTAAAATAATACAAGCTGTAAAATAGATTTCTGTGCTGTGAATCATAACTTCTCCTAGGAATAAAAATAATAGTAAATAATTCAATAAAAAGTATAGGTACATGAAAAAAATAAAAATAAATACACATATTACTAAGCCAAGTTCTGCTCTTCATGCATTTCAAAGCTTCCATTGACTAACATAGTGGTTTAGTAGTGTCACAACTGAAAACAGAACACAGATGAACTGGGAAATCACTGTCAGCTGCTGATGCCTCACAACTGTGAAATGTAGAGACCTTGTTGCTTGTAAAAATATTCATTTCTTGGACTGATAACCAGTACAGGTTGGACAGTGAGAGGTCCTGGGTTTGGAGGGTTAGATTTGCTGCAATATGTATTTCCCTACCGATAAGGGTGGGGGTAGAGCTGCAATGAGGTGTCGCAGTGTCCTGTGGCACAAAAACTTGATGCCCAATTAGGTTTAGAAATAGTGACAAAGAGTTGATGCCCAATTAGGTTTAGATAAAGCTCCTCTCTGTAAACCTCAATTACCTGTGATGCCTTATGACATTCAGCGTTTACAAAGTATAATTACACAATAGTGTCTGACATTTAACATCTATGGATAATTTAAAAGACTTCTACTTCAAAAGGGCTGCTCACGAGCAACAGTAATCACTTCAATTAGCTTGGCACCATTAAAATGTAACAAGACCATCTGACTGCTATTAGAACCAGCCAAGCTCTTCAAGTGTGTTAATTTAGCAGTCATTGCTAATTTCTGGGCTTTGCTGCATTTGCATAGGAAAACATAGCCGTGCTAGCCAGAAAAGGAGTTTCATTCCTGCAGCAACTTCCTATTCTTAGTGAGGTTTTTATGGTAGTGTCGTTTTCAGCAATAAACATATTTCAAACAGTGAACTATTGAGAGAAAAAGGGGTTTGATTCACTAAGGGACTTTTTCAGGATCTAGGTCCAAATTATTAATACAGCTTTCAAGCTGTTTTTTTTTAAGCTGCTCAAAACAAAAGAGATCCCTGGATGGAAAAAGGAAAAAAAAAATCTCCATCTCTACCATGACTCCTTTATGCAGTATTAAGACTTTGTCCTGTAGGGACTATCAGATACCTTCACATTTTTTCCAGAGCTTGTTGAGGCCTCTGTAAAATTTACTGGCAAGTCAGGATCCTCACTATGTATTATGGGAACCGGGAAGAGAGAAAGTATTACATCACCACAGATGCTTCTTCCTTTTCAACCACTTAATACAGTGCGATATTCTGCAGAAGCAGGAAATCTCTGTAAAGTGGAAGACTTCTCCAGAGACCAATCTTATCAACTTAGTAATTCTTTTTAAACTACTGGGACTAATCAGAGAAGCAAAGTGGAAAGAAAATTCTGAGTTATTTGTGCCTGTACCTGAGAATAAGTGGACTGGGTAGCCAGTAAAAGCTAAAAGTTCAAATCCTATAAAGAAATAGTTCTCAAATAAATTAAAACAAACTACTGAAACATCACAAGCGCTGGAAAAAAAAATAGCCAAGATCAGATCCTCATGAACAATCTTAGCACAAATGCTGCAATGTACAAGAGTATAAATTGAACAACCCATATATTAATTGAAAGACTTCAGCAGCAAGTGGTCAGCATGTTCCACCTTGCCATAAACTCAAATGCATCTTGCCTGTGGCCTAAGGTAACCTTTATGTCACTACTGCTTTCAGCTACAGCGATGTTAGGTTAAAACACTACTGAGGCATCATTTCTGTAAGATATTATAAATATAACATTTGTTTATAATGCTTAGTAGTCCTAAAAAACAGGTGGTGAATAAACTGAAATACAATAAAGGAAATACCTACAACAAGAAAGTTTCTGACAGAGGGATAGCCAAAGAAAGAAGCAACCTCCACCATCTAAGTCTAGTGGGGTTTTACTAACTCTACCCTAATGACAACAATAGTCCAAAACACATTTACTACACCTAAATATGACTGAAATCTGCTCACTTGGGAAGTACCAGAAAATTACATTGGACAGTAGGCTGAATATGAGCCAAAAATATGCTCTCACCACAAAATAAGACAAACGTTGTAGAGACTACATTTGGACTTCGGCCAGAAGATGAAGGAAAATTATTATACTACTTCTTTGGCACTGCTAAGTTTTCACCAGCAATATTGCTTCAACTTTGGTACCATTTTCTTCATATTTTAAATCAGTGACTGGATTTTTAAGAAAATAGTTTGAAGATAAATGTTGAAATGACCTAAGCCTTTTATCTGTGTATCTCTGGTATGGAACACTTACAAAACACCCTAATTTTCTCATAAGACTCCTTAAACTTCCTGGTCCAATCTAATATGTATCATGACAAAGTTTTCTATATCATTCTAATAGGAGTTACAAAGATTACAAAATATGTAAATGAAAGTCATTCAGTTTCAAAAGGCTTCTGTGATGAAAGGTTAACCACTACCACTTTCAAGCATCAGTAGGCATTCCTTACAGTCAGATGGGAATCACACTACTAATGAGCTAAATGCTTGATGACTTGAAAGCTGACCGACTGAAAGGCACGTTATATTGCTTCTTTTAGAAAATTAGGTGAGGTCACAATCCTGACCACTTTGTTAATAGGAACAAGCAATTATCTACATATGATAGTACAGAAATAAGGGGAAGTATTAGTTAAAATTGCCTTGAAGTGGCCAGGCAGATAATGCAAGAAGGATTTGGTGGAAGAAAAAGCTTCACATAACATTTTCACTTCATATTCATTTACTTCTTCTGACAGAGTAAAATTTAATTTTGTGTGTTCGTAAATTTCAAGAAGCTTGCATTACTTTCTACCTTATTTTCAAAGATATCAGAGAAGTTTAACAAAAATTCCAAATGTACATGTACAGGTATAGAGCACATGAAAATTACATAATATCATTGTGCAGGTTAAGGAAGATTTGGTTTATGGATACAACATTTTGACACACACAGTTTTACACAAGAATAACACGTTTATCATTTCCCAAAAATGGTTGGCACCAGCAACTCTCAGGACCAGCCTTAAAATACAGTATTAACATAAACTCATTGCAACATCAGACAGTAAGGGAAGTTCTCTGGTGTTCCAGAACTGGAGAAATGCTTCCTCTTTGTAATTCTACCTTCAGCATCAAAGGTAAAATGTGCAAGCAGAGAAAAAAAGAATATGACTAGATCTCTGCTTGTGCTCCAATGATCCCTGTGCTGACTGCCCAATAAATCTATAAATATAGGCAGAGAGCCAGAGCTGCTGTAAATTGTAAAAGATGCCACCCCTGATTTTGTCCAGGCTTAAATAGGAAAAGAAACAAAATGGCGTTTTCTTCCAATTCTCCAGTGTAACAGCACAAACAGCCTGCATAAATTGCAACGACTACTCTGACAAAACCCACAACCAGGGATTCCAGACCAAATTTTCTGCCTCCACTTCTTTCTTTTATTCTTTTGTAAAGTAATACAACTCTATGACAGAAAATATAGAAAAAATGAAAAAATATAATCAGCTTTATTGTACTTTTCATAGAAACAATCAAACCAATATATTTTCTTTCTTTAGTTCATGAAGGAAAAAAAAAAACAAGAGAAAAATTGATTACATTCACAGGCAGGAAACTAAACTGATGCATGTGTAAGGAAGAAAAAAAATACCAGCATAACACTGATTCAACAGCAAAACTTCTATGAGAAAAGGACACATGACATATTTGTTCAATATTGGAAATCTTCTTTAATTTACTCACTGTAAAAACTCCTACAAGCTTGCATCTTTTATAATAGACAAGGCTCATCAGAATGTCATTTTACAAATTCTTCTACTGCCCTTCTGATGCGTATTTCCCCTTAATTCTTACAATAAACTGGCCAGACTATGATTACTCTTTTCAGCACAATTTTCATGGAGTTGTATGCTCATTTCAAGGTCAAGCTTATTGCATTCTCCTGAGGTAATTTATTTGGTGCAGGAGGGGTCTCTGTTTTTCTTCTGGTCCTTGTGTTTACACCACTAGAATCTCATCTCATCTACGTAGCAGCTTTCTCATTCTGCAGCAATTTCCAACCTGACTTCTCAAAGCTCTCAGTGGACTTTATGAACTTATGTTACCTCACCCCTTCCTGGCCTTCAGCAGTGAGCAAAACAGTAGTGCTACAACAAGCATTTTGATTGTTGCTGAAATATACAGCCTGAAAGATAATTAAAAAATGAACCCAGACTACAAAAATTTTATGCTTTGTTGAAAAGAACGGAAGATACTTTGATGAATCTCTGTAGACAACGAACTTTCTTTCCAGGTCATGTCATGGGTGAAGGTGGTTCACTCGATATTATGCTCAAAGTGTCAGTAAGAGGGATGCCAAAAGACAAGAGAGACAAGAAGCAAAAGGAGTGAAAAACCCAAAACACTAGGCACAGCCACAGTAGTAAAAGTAATGTGACACTGAATAAAACTGACAGAGATCAGGCTTTGGGGCTGAACAATGGTTAGGCAGGTGACAAAACGGTAAGTAAAGAGCCATAAACTCCTGCTGTGCAGCTCCTATGCTACTGAGAGAAACAGAACTTTTACATTCTTTTCAAATATATAGGATTGCAACAAAAGCACCTGATTCTACCTTGAATTTCTCCCACTAGTGTTTTTCCCGAAGACTAACCTTTAGCTACCCAGAAAGCAATCACATTCCAATGTAAATCATCATACCACTAATTATTATAGGACAAGCCAAATTCTTCTCTCAGCATTTTCATGGGAATAAATGGGAATGATATCATGGGGGAAGACTAATATCATGGCTCGAATTAACCACATTTTTCCTGTCACTCTCTGCAGAGTGTTTTCTTACTCCTATCTGTCCAGTACATAATTTTTGAATCAAGACTTCAGCACCCAAGAGTCAAGACTTCCTCCTCAGGACTTTACATGACTTTGCCTCCTCAGGAAACTTTTGATTTTCTCCTTACTGTACCTAATTCCTCACCGAGTCTTCATACTACCACAACGTTCAATGCATCTCATACAAGAATATGGTGACCTTACACACTCCAGGCAAGTGGAAGATGGTTGTATATTGTATATTCTATCTCAAGGAAAGAGATAGTACACAATCCTGATTTTCATTTCTTTACTTCTATTCTCCCCTTAAGTAGAGGCATTTCCTTGTGCAGCTGGGGGGCTATGACTTAAGCCAACACCCATCCTCTGACTATCCCCAAACACTGCCTTTTCACTCAGTGTAAGCTGATGTTACATTCCTGCACAGATGACAGGCACCGAAGTGTTCAAGGGGTCCTGATCACAGTGAAAACACTTCTGTGAAAGACATGGCTATATTTCTTATCCTGAGCAGCCTTAGCCATGCCCAGAATGGAGATGAAGAGGAGAGTATCAGACAATTGGCACTGGCTCATTGATTGCTGTAGGGTCATATCTAACACCTGACTGGTCTGATAACTTGGTAACTTTTACATCCATAAAATCAGCAGCAAGAACACTAGCAGTGAACAGTGCAGCTAAACCCAATTTTCTACATCTCTGCAGATTCATCCTGCACATGGTTAGGGATAGCCCAGTGGCAAGTCATGTGGAAGATTTTATCAGCATCTTTCCATCCAGAGTCCAAACCACATGACCACAAAATTAGGTAAGTGTGAAACAAAACCTCTCAACCTGGTAATAGCCAGTGTTAATTTACCGACTTTCACTCTGTTAAAGCCTTTTCAGCAGCACACTGGAGAGAAAAGCTGTCTTGTTCTTGCCTGTAGGGGTGTTTTGATGAGCTGAAACTTTATCTACACTGACAAGACACTAGTGAACAAATGTCAGAGCATTTTTATTCAGATCTCCACCACACCTTTGGAATGCTTCCTGCATCTCTTTGGACTACAAGAAGGGGAGGAAAAAACAACCCAGAAAATAAAACATGTGACTTTGACTTCTCACCGAACTTTAGCTAAACGTCTAGCAGCCAGAATATACCAGCAGATTAGTCAAAATTATACTACTTCTTCCCTCTCAAAAAGAAAGACCTGGACCAAAGGCTCTATACACATCTCAGGAGGGGGGCAAAGAGGGCAGTGCTTGTGTGCAAGAGCCAAAGGGACAGAGGTTATAGCTTATTCTGCCACTCCTCTCCAAAATAAGAAACAGTCAAGCAAGGAATAAAATACATGTGAAGGGAATTGATTTAATTTAATCACCATAAATAAGTTGTAAAATCACTTCTTCACTTCATGTCAAATGAAATATTCAATAGTTCTCCAGCCTCCTTCTGTTCTTTCAGCTGAGGAGACAGGGCGTCTTTGTCGGCAGATGCTCAGGAGGCTGAGGCAGACTTGCCATCTGTCCACAGCTGATCAGCTCATCCCTGATGCGGGTGAGTATGCCCTTAAACAGTGGGGGAAGTGAAAAATAAATACAGTGCCTTTACACCAAGCAAACCTGAACCACATTTTAGGAGAAAAGACACAGATGGTACAGAGACAGGTACAAAACTGAAGAGAAGTACTTTACAGACAGTTAGCAAAAACTGTAATAATTAATTTAAGCCCCTACCAGAAATGCAAGCAATCTTTGTGACAATCCTTGTTGAAAGGATTGGCAATTCAAGGGAAACTGACTTAATACAATTGTAATAATTTACCCCAAAAAATGAAAGCACTAGCAGAGCAAATCAGTACTTCATTATATTCCTATTCTTCCAAGAACACCTTACTGGAGAGAAAAGCAGCACAAAATGAGCTCCTTTTTACTTTCTAGCCTTCACTCAAGACACAGTCAGATTCAGAGACCAACCCCATATCAAAGGATCCTGCAATGCGCACATTTGAGCACCAGCATAAGATGTCCCTATAGTTCAGTACATCTTAAATATGGGCTGCAAATAACATGATTTTAGGTTACATCTCACTATATAAGCCACTGCACACAAGCTAGAATATTTCAAGGGATTTCAAATCCCTTAATGAATGGGCATATTGAAGTGTTATCTTTAAATAGTATAAATATATCTCCTCTTTCAATATTCTGTTTCCTAAAGATAGATGAAGTGGTTAAGAACACACTGTACCACATGACCTAACATAAGATTATTTAAACATTTTAAAAAGTTTCACACAAGAAGTTGAACCCTTTTAAACTCTTCTTCATTGTAAATATTAATATATAATCACAACTAGGATCCATTCCACCTGTCATGCTATGAGATTGACATTTCATGGGTTAATCCACATGCTTTTTATCTTATGACACTCGTAAGAAATTATAAAATTTTCATTTAACCTAACATCCAACAAATATTTTTAGTAGCAGGGAGTCATATTTAAAATAATGCTGTTTATAAATTTGCTCTTACAGTTTCATTCTGAAGGCAAGTGTCTGTTTGAGACACCTCTCCATCTCCTTTCTGACAGCAAGAACCATCTTTCTTGTGCCATGTTCTCCACCTGTAAAAATCTGCAAATATATTTGGTTCTAGCTACCTGGAAAAAAAGAGATCAGTATTGTAATTCTCAGTGATGTTTGTCTATTTAGGACAAAGCTAGTGGTCCTGCTTAATGAATGCACAGATATCAAGGGTCTCATGCTCAACAATTGCAATTCAGTGTTGAAAACCTCCCTGTATACACATACAATAATATAGAGTGTCGAAAACTCCAAGATTACTTGGAAAAGAAAAAGCCTTGGACATATTCTGGACAGTTTCCTTAAAATGTCAATTCAAGAGTAAGAATCAAAAGTTCAGGCAACCAGGTCAGTGACAAACTCCTCGTGTCCAGCTGAATGACAAGAATTTAAGTTTGCTCCAGGAAGCAAGCAAGACCTCATGGCCCAGTCACAAATCTCCCAAGTGAAGGCAGAGCCCTGGCCCATCTGAAGCATATCTTGTCCAGCTGGATCAGAACATACAGTGAAAATAATGTGTTATCCTGCTCCTGACACTTAGCAGCCCTAAAAGTAGTGTACATCATATTCTTTGGTTGTCTAAGATTGGAACTGGGGAGTTTTCAGGTTAATAATTCTTCTGAAGTGTGCATTATCATTAGCTATTGCAATTCTGAATATTCTTGTTAGTGATCGGTGTCCTATCCTTTTTGTGATTCATACTAACTTTGGTTACAATATCATCTTTATAGCAAGTGTCAGAAAAATCCCTCCTTTAGATTGAAAAGATGGCAAAAATACCTGTAGGACAAGGAAAGTGTAACGAGAAGTTTTTTTATTGCAGCGTGCTGGGTGCTCCAAAATCACAAGGATCTAAAAGCACACCAACTGTTTGAAAATCGTGCCTTTTGTATTCTTGCAGTTACATAAGCTGTTACATATTCATTGACCACCAGTTTTTTATCTTAAAAGGTAATTTCTCTGACCCGGTGTGGCAGTTTGAGCCACATTAGAAATCCAAAATCCAGTTTCCAGGCTTCCCCCCAACCCCTTCCCACAATTTATCCTAACACCAGAGAGAAACTTTCAGACCATGAGGGGAAGGGGGAAGTATATACATTTATTTACACAAATAAATATACTGTACAAACTAAAAGCAACTACACATATATATTTACATTTCTGTCAGTCCTTTTAGCCCCTTCCTTTAACTTTAGTCCAGAAAGAAGCCTTTCAAGGCTGGAAAGTAACCAGTCCCTCCTGTGAGAGTGTTCTGGGCCCAAACGCTCCCCCCTCACCAAGCTCCAGTTGTTTGTTGCAGTCTATCCTCCTCATGAAGTCCAAGAAGATACCTTTGAGTCCTTGCTCTTCTGCTGTTGTGTGATTTCTCCCTCTCGGTGTCATACCTTGGTTCGTAGTCTGCTGCAGTGTAGTTTAGCTTATCAAGCATCTGTGTCCTGGAAGGTTGACTCCTCCTTCGAGTTTTTGGCTGTCCTGCATTTAGATCATGGCAGGAACATCCTCCGGGCCCCTCTCTATCAGGGGTCCGTCTCCAATTCTTTCCTGGAATTCTTCTCCCTAGCAATCGAGCCTCCTCCGGCCCATCCACTTGGCTCTGCTCCAATGCTGAGCCTCGCATCCACTCTCACTGAACAGCGAGAGGGAAAAACAGCCCTCCTCTGCAGCTTGGCTGCAAAGGTTGGGGGGAAGAAGAAGAGGGCCTGGCTGCAGGGCCTACCTCTCTCTCTCTCCCACTTACCAGTTGTTTGTGAGTCGCATCCCTCACAAACATGCACTCATTCCAATGCTGTCTCTAACTCTGGCCTAGGCAGAGTTAGGGGGGCTGTAGAGTTCCCCTCCTCCCCCCCAGAGAGGGAGAGAGAAGGAGCCCAGCCACCCCCTGGCCTTCAACACCTACACGCAGCAGACACCAACAGCAAAACAACCAAGACTGCCAACAGCTTCCGGTGCTGTGAGATATGATTTTGAGCAGAAGCGAACAAATGAGTGGTGGTTGGCTCTCCAGGGAACACTGCCCTGGCACCCAATCACCTCTGAGCCCCCAAACTCTCAAGGGGGGGCCAATTTCAAACCATGACATTTTTGGAGGTCCCACCAAGATAAAAAGAACTATGATGCTTGTGATAACAGAAAGAGTTTCCAGACAAAACACAGACTGTAACATTGTAGAGAAAGTAAAGCTATAGTGATGTAAGTACCCAGAATAAAGTTTGTAATAATGCTATATTGATGTGTAGTAGAGAGATTTTTGATTATATTTTAGTTTGTTGAAGATTACATGTTGATTAGAGTTTTTCAAATAGTTGTAATATGTTTATATTTCACAAAGCGAGGGGGTAGAGAGTTGTGGTGGGGGAAAACAGTTTTCCCCCTGAAGTTATAAAATGGTAAACCCCCAGGGGGTGGTGACCCTTGAGGTTTGAACCAATGAGCGCTTCTGCAAAATATAAACATATCACAAGCAGATCGGAAAAGAAAGTTGTTGTAGTTGTTGTTGGAGGTGGCCATGTTGTGAAAGCCACGAGCTGAGGGGCTACAGAGACTTGGAACAGTGTAAGACTGGACTAAGTATCTGTAGCTGAGAAAACTGAGAGTTCTTCTCCACCGTGAGCAGCAGAAGCAGTGGCAAAAACAACACTGGCCGGAGAACAGTGGCAGAGAGCCAGAAGAAGATAAGGAGCAGTAAAACAAGTATGTAGCCAAGCAGGAAGACACAGAGTTGTCTGAAAGAGAAGGAGAGCCAGCTAAAGAGCAAGACTAAGCTCTACAAAGAGAGTTTGGGTAAGAACTGAAACAAAGTCCCCAAACCCCTCTGAGACCTCCTAGGAGGAAGATGATGGACTCTTACTTGAGAAGAGTCTTGGAGTGCTACAGCACTGAAAAGAGAGAGCTGAGGAGCTCAGAGCTTCTCAGAGCTGGACCAGGACAGCCAAAGGAACGCAGAGGACGGCTTCGCCCCCCCCTCCCCGCTGCCTTAAGACGGAGCACAGAAGATCTATAGGGGAATTTGAATCCCCTGAAGATAGGGATCGTCACTGCTGCGGTCCGAAGGGGGGACGGGACACAAGGAAGGGTGCAAGCAGAATCCTTTATTCAGGCATGCCCACTCTCTTTTTGTCCGCTCGGGAGCAGAATGGGCCAGAACATAGGGCAGAGCATGAGACAGACAAGCAGAGGGACAAACCAGCAGAGGGACACCAGCAAAAGTGGGAGGAGTGGGGGCAAACTCATGGCAAGCCTGGGTTTGTCCAGGCTGTGCACTGTGTAGTGTGAATACAATGAAACCACATAATAACAGCAAAGTCCACTCGACAAAGTCCTGCCAATTGCTGCACACTTCACGCCCGGAACTGTTCCCATCCTGAATCGTGTTCCCTCACACGTCACTCTTTCTTATTTGTTTGAAGCACGGCTAGAAAATATTTAGCCGTGTTTTGTTAGTCCTCCTATAGCCCACTGTGACACAAAAAATAGTTAGTAACAATACAAACAGAGAAAGTGAAATTTCAAAGCAAGTTAGAAAGGGTTTGTTTAAATGGACTTAGGGGAAGACAGATCTGCATCTTCCCAATCAGTTTGGACAGCTGCATTTGCTGAGTGACTCCCCCCCTAAAAATTGTTTCCAGCCCAAGATGCCACTGCTCCATGGTGTCTAAAAGTTTAGTGATAGTGGTCTTCTATGGACTACGAGATCCTGGAAAGTAAGCAGAACATGCTAGAAGGGAGAATTTAGGATTGGGGTCCCGTGGTAAGGGCATAACTTGCATAATCAGTTCATCTGATTTAAGTTGAACTGCAGGGAATGGTAGGTTTAACGTGATTCATTCTAACTGCTGTGGTTTCCTGGCACCTGCTGAAGGGATGGGCTATGCAGGATGGAACGCAGCTGAGGGGGTGTTTGTGTTATCACAGCACGCTTGGAGCTTACTGCCTTGTTTCTTGACAGTTCACAGGTGCACTGTTTAAGATCTGGGATTGAATTAAAAGTCACTTTTCTCCTTTAAGTCTGGTGACTTTTTCAGGGGTAGGAGTTCTCCATAGATGTTAGTGAGGGAGTGGCAATCTTTAGTCCAGTGTCTGCCTTTTCCGCACCGTTTGCATGGCGTCTTTGGAAGCTCCGTCTTTGTAATTAATTGTGGACAGGTTTTTTTTTATATGTCCTGTCTCACCACAGTGAAAACAGGTTTGTGGTCCAGCCAAAGCTTCAGCTATTAGTCTTGCTTTATGAGAATTAGACCCCACATTGCGACATGCCTTGACCATGTCCATAGGAGTAGGATCTCTAAGAGTTCTTAGTATTTGCTGGCAATCGTCATTAGATTGCTCTATAGCCAACCTTAAAAATAGTGCATCCTGAACTTCTGGGTGTTTAACTTGTTTTGCAATCACTTTCTTTAGCCTTTCTGCAAAGTCTATGAATGGTTCTGTTTGTTTTTGTTGTAATTGTGTGTATGAAGGTGTAGGTTCAGCCACCTCAGCAATGGTTTGAATAGCTTGGAAGGCTAGATTTTTTTGAAATGTCCAATTCATTCATAGGAATCTTGGTTTGGGCTTCATTGGACATATAAGGTCCCATTCCAAAAAGACTATTAAAGGACTCCAGGACTGGGGTCCCTGTGGTAGCTGAGGTTCGCTGGTGGTGCTGGCGAATGCGAGTTTGCCATTCGTCCAGGAAAAGTGTTGTTTGCATGTTAGTGAAGAAACATTTACTAATCCTTTTATGTCATTTGGAGTGAATATGCATGCAGCAAAGAGTGAACCAAGTACCCTTATTACATAAGGTGAGTTTAACCCGTTGTAGTGGTTTGGGCTTTGTTTTCCCCCAGAGGCTAAGAAAAGTGGTAGACCCCAAGGGGTGGAAACCCCTGGAAGTTTTGGAGTTCTGTCCAATGGGCGCTCCTGCAAAGATGTCAACATCCCACAAGCTCACCGGAAGAGAGGAGTTGTAGTTTTGGTTGTTGAGGAGAGGTGGCCATGTTGTGAGCCACGAGGAAGGGGCTCTGAGCCCCTTGGGCCCTCTGGGGCCTCCCAGCCCCTGGCTGGGGGGTTGCGGGAACCTGGAACAGCATAAAGCTGGGCTAGGTGCCTGTAGTTATGCCGGGAGATATCTTTCTCCATGGACGCAGAGCAGCAGCCGGCACTGGCTGGAGAAACGGTGGCAGAGAGCCAGGAGATAAGAGCCTGAACTGGAGGAGCAACAGAAGCAACATGCAGCACCAGAGAAAGGACTCCTGGAAGGAGAGCCGGGAAAAAGAGAGCCAGCAGCCTGAGAGACAGAGTTCTGGGGGTAAGACTGTACCAGCCCCCCAAACTCCTTTGAGATCCCTCTGAGAAAAGAGGGAGATGGACTCCTATTAAGGAGAAGAGTTTTAGACATGCAGCACCAGAGAGAGAGAAAGCTAAGAAGCTCAGAGCGTCCTGGAGCTGGACCGGGACGGCCAGAGGAATGCGGGGGGAGTTGACCTTGGCTCCCCCCCCTTGCACTGCTGCCACAGTGGCAGCCTGAGAGACAGGGCACAGAGGCCCTGCAAGAGGTACCAGACCGTCACGAAGACCCCCCTGTGTCTTCGTGATATGACGTGGTGATACGACCTTGTCTGGGGTTACAAAGCCCACGGAAGACCCCTCGGTTGGAGGTGATGGGGCCGAGAGAGGCTTGAATACCTCCCTCGTGAGTGCTAGCAGAAAGCCAGCCAGAGCTGCTGCATGTGGAGAAAACAGACTGCTGCCTCAGAAGATGCTGCTGCTTAAGGACTGGAAGGGATCTGTCCTTCTTTCCCTCCTAGACTTTTATTTGGAGGGGAGAAGAGATCTGATCCACTGTAAATACATATGTCATGGTAGAGACAGTTGTGATCGTGTGTATAATGTGATATGGTATTTATTTGTACAGTCATTGTAATATATTTCCCTTTCCCCCACTTTGAGTCTGGTGTGTTTTGTCTGGAAAAACCCATCTCACATTAGGTTGAGACGTGGGAGGGGGAATGGAGCTAGGGAATTGGATTTTGGAGTTATCTCAAACCATGACACCCGTAGTCAGTAATAGCTTGGTTTGCATCCTTCAGAACTGGGAGGGGGATGGGTTCCCAGACAGGGTGATTGTTGGGATGATAAAATACGGGAAATGCTTTAACCAAATTCAAATCATCAGCTGTTGACGCTTGTTCCTTTATGTAAGACCATCTGCTCCTCTGGACACTGGCTGGGCAGGGACAAGTACATCCACAGGGTGGTGGTACTGAAGGGGTTAAAGCGCCAGCTACTGGCACGGAGGTATAAGCTGGGGAGTACATGGATGCGTTGGGGGTGGGGGGATAGAGGGGAGTGGGGGTGGGGGGAGTGGAGGGGAGGTGGGAAGGTTTTTTTGGTCTGGGGGTGGTGGAGGAGGGGGCAAACTCATGGCAAGCCTGGGTTTGTCCAGGCTGTGCACTGTGTAGTGTGAATACAATGAAACCACATAATAACAGCAAAGTCCACTCGACAGAGTTCTGCCAATTGCTGCACACTTCTCTCCACGCCCGGAACTGTTCCCATCCTGAATCGTGTTCCCTCACATGTCACGAAGACCCCTGCGCTTCGTGATATGATGTAGTGAAGTGACCTTTGTCCTGGTGAACACAGCCCATGGAAGAGAAGACCCTCACTTAGAGTCGAGTGGCCAAGGGGCTTGGATACCCCCCTCATGTGTACTGGCAGAGATCCAGCTACAGCTGCTGCATGAGAGAAGAGAGCCTGCTGCCTTAGAGACACTGCTGCTCTGAAAGTAGAAAGGATCTCTTCCTTCTTCCCTCCTGGAAAGGAGAAGAGATTTGATCCATTGTAAATACTGCTTTGTCATGGTAGAGATAGTTAAGATTGTGTGTGTAATGTATTGTAATATTTATTTTGTACAGTCATTGTAATATATATATTCCCTTCCTCCCATTTTGAATCTTGTGTGGTGTCTGGAAAACCCATTTCTCACTGGGTTGAGATGTGGGAGGGGGGCTAGAACTTGAGAATTGGATTTTGGGGCTCTCAAACCATGACACCCGGGAGGAGGGGGTGTTACCCTTTCCCTTGACTGATTGGGACGTACCCCCTGGACATGTACACAAAGGCTGCTGCATGGCAGAGAGGATACATCTTTCTTTATGTATTTTCCCTATTCCCGGCTGTGAAAGGTTCCCTGGCGTCAAGTCCAGACAGGACCATCCACCTTACAGCTTCTGTGGTACGCCTAAAAAAAAACACTTCTTGGTTAAAAGAAGTTAAAAGATCTTCCTACTAAGTTCATTTGCTTATAATAAAACCAGGTTATTTATTTCTCATACAAGGAGTTCACAATTTTAATACACATGGTATGAAAAGACATTTCCTTCTCCTTGTTTGAAGCCCAGGAGAGAATTCAGCTGCAGTAAGTCAACTCTTAACCTGTATTTCCTAAAACACTGGATTTTGTCTCCATTTCTAAATATATAATTCTAGAACCAGCCTCAGACATGTGGATGTCAAACCTAATTCATCTATATTCAATCACTGTAGTGAAGAGATTAAAAGGAAATTCTCTGATTTTACCACTCAGGCATTGCTACAAGAAAGACCAATGGACTTAAGAGTGATTTTCCCCTTGGATTTTGCTCCCAATTTTCCCTTCCCACAGCCTTACCCAGGCTAAAAGTAAGGAGTGAAATGAAAGTGACTTTTTTCCTGAGTTGAGTCAATCAAGTACAGAACAGCTTATGGCAAAAGAGATACTACTTGGCTGTGTAAAGACTCTATTTATCTCATTAGAGATAAATTCTAGTTTAGATTATGCAAGGCAGAACAAGAGAAGCCAGTACAGCTGCAGGCAAGGATCAGGGATTTTCCCCAATTCACATCTGTTAAGATCTAGTTAATAGAGTTCTTAGAGAGATACCTCTGCCCGAATTAAGGTGCAAATGAGATCATAGGCTGAAGTCAATAATATGGATTTTTACTTAATAGTAAACATGAGGTAGAGAGAGATAGAAAGAAATAGGAAAAAGAGAAAGAAAGGGGAAAGAAAGAGAGTGATAGAGAGACATAATAGGTAGAAAAATATCATCACTCTATGTATTCAGTCCTCTTCTTCTGGTCTTCTCCATGGTGAAGGTTCCAGTCTTGTTGAAATAACAGTTGCAGTCTGGATCCATTGAGGGAAGCCTGCAGTGGTGAAGGAAGTCCTGGCTAGTGAGGGAAGCACACACAACACAGAGTCCGGGTTTAGTTCATAGGGGTCCATATTATGCTTAGTCTAGGTGGAAATGTCCCAGTACCTGCTCTGTGGCAGAGAGTTTTACACTAGATGACGGAATCATGGGATATTTCAGGAGTCTTTGACACATTCTAAGACAGTAGAGCTGCCTGTCAGCACAGCTGAGTCAATTATGGCCCATTATGGCCCATCAGCAGAGATGAATACCTTCAGGCTACATATGAATGTTTCTACACTTCCCCCTATGGGAAGGAAGTTATCACAGCTGAGTCCCTTGTGTAAGGACAAAGAAACCAACCCCACCTTGCAGGATTTGCTTCATTCCTTATCTTGTTCAACACCCAGCTTGTAGCCTTAATTATTTGTCCTCTGCACCTGGGCATTTGCTTTGCACATTTGCAGCTTGATTGATTGAGCCACTACCATTGCTATCATTGACATTTCTGGATGCATTTTTCTCCAGGAATAATTAGACAGTAGTAACACAGAAGCACAGAATCACAGATTATGCTGAACTGGAAGTGCCTCAGAAGTTTCATTGAGTCCAACCCTTAGACCTGCACAGGAGTGCGTGCTCAAGAGCATCATCCAAATGTTTCTTGAACTCTGTCAGGCTTGGTGCTGTGGCCACTTCTCTGGGAAACCTGTTCCAGTATCCAACTATCCTCTGGGTGAAGGATAATTTTCTAACATCTGACCTAAACTTCCCCTGACACAACTTCAGGCCATTCCCTTGGATCCTGTCACTGGTCATTGCACAGAAGAGATCACTGCCTCCCCCTCCTCTTTCCCTCGTGAGAAAGGCGTAGACTGGAATGAGGTCTCCCCTCAGTCTCCTCCAGGCTGAACACAGCAAATGACCTCAGATGCTCCACATATAGTTTCCCCTCAAGGCCCTTCACCATCTTCATTGCCCTCCTTTGGACACTCTCTAAGAGCTTAATATCTTTCTTATACTGTGGTGCCCAAAACTGCACACAGTGTTCAAAGTGAGGTCGCAACAGTGCGGGTGATGCTTTGCCTGATGCCCCCCCGGACAGGGTTGGCCCTCCTGGCTGCCAGGGCACTGCTGACTCATATTCAACTTGCCATCAATCAGGACCACCAGGTCTTTTTCCATGGCACTGTTTCATTCCCCAGTCTGTACAAACATTCAGGGTTGCCTCATCCCAGGTGCAGAATCCGGCACTTTCTTTTGTTGAACTTCATCTGGTTGGTGATTGCCCAGTCCTCTAATTTGTCGAGGTCTCTCTGCAGGGCCTCCCTGCCTTTGAGGGAGCCAACAGCTCCTCCCAGTTTTGTGTCATCTGCAAACTGGCTTAGTATCCCTTTCAGTCCTGCATCCAACTATTTATGAAGATTGTTGAAGAGCACTGGGCCCAAGATGGAGCCCTGTGGAACCCCACTAGTGACAGGTCACCAGTCTGATGTCACCCCATTCACTATTACCCTCTGTGCTCGACTCATGAGCCAATTGCTCACCCATCTGATGATGTGTTTATCCAGCTGTGTGCTGGACAGTTTGTGCAGAAGGATCCTGGGAGAGACAGTATTGAAAGCTTTACTGAAATCCAAAAAGATTACATCAGCTGGCTTTCCTTGACCAACTAGGTGGATTATCTTGTCATAAAAGGAAATCAGGTTGGATAAGCAGGACTTTCCTGTCATGAAGCCATGCTGGCTGTGGCCAATGACTGTGTTGTCTTTCAGGTGTTTTTCAATACTTCCCAGAATAATCTTCTCCATAACTTTACCAGGCAATGAGGTGAGACTGACAGGCCTGCAGTTTCCAGGGTACTCCTTCTTTCCCTTCTTGAAAATTGGGTGTTCACCAGTTTCCAGTCAGCCGGGACCTCTCCAGGCTCCCAAGGCCACTCAAAAATAACCGAGAGAGGTTTTATGATGACATCAGCCAGCTCTTTGAGAGTTCTGGGATGAATCCCATCAGGCTCCATAGATCTGTAGGGATCCAGCTGGAGCAGCAGATCTCACTCAATTTCAGGGTCAACTGGGAGTTTCATCATCCTTGCAGTCATGGCCCTCCAACTGGGGTACTGAGACCCCCTTGGTCTATCATTCCTGTGGAAGACAGAGGCAAAGAAAGCATTAAACACCTCTGCCTTGTCTCTGACCCTGTTTGTGAGATGACCATCCTCATCCTGTAACGGACCGATGACATTTTTATACTGTTTCCATTATTGTATTTGAAAAAACTCTTTTTATTGTTCCCCACATTTCTGGCAGCTTCAACTCCAGTTGGGCTTTAGCCAAATGAATTTTCTCCCTACAGTGGCAAGGAGCATCCCTATATCCTTCCCATGTCACTTGACCTTGCTTCTGCTGGGCATACATCTTCCTTTCTTGGCCTTATTTTCAAAAAAAGAACCCTGCTCATCCAGGCCTTCTGCCTCTGCTTGACTTCCAACATTTAGGGATCGCCTGTTTCTGTGCTCTTAGGAAGTGATGTTTAAAAAGTGACCAGCACTGATGGACCCCAACACCTGCAAACCCAGCACTTTCCCAGGGGACCTTACTTACTAATTCCCTGAGCAGCCTGAAGTCTGCTCTTCTCATGTCCAGAGTTGAGGTTTTATTGACACTTTTCCTCTGGTCAACAGAGATTTTAAACTTAATCACTTTATGGTCACTGTGGCCAAACCAGCCACCAATCTCCTTTTTGCTCAGGAGATCCACTCTGTCGACAAGCAGCAGATCAAGGAGGGCATCTTCCAAGTCAACTCCCTTAGGATCTGTTCCATAAAGTTGTCATCTAGGTTTTTTAGGAATATTCTGGCCAGGTTTGTACCAGCTATGTGTTGTTCCCAGTTGATTTCTGGCAAGTTGAAATCCCCCATAAGGACAAGGGCAGTTGACTTGGAAGTGTCCCTTAGTTCCTCAAAGAGTAATTATGACGATGTCATAGTCATCGTCCTGGCCAGGAGGTCTATAGCAGACTCCTGCAACGACATCGACATTACTTGTTTGCCCCTTGATTCTTACCCAGAGGCTCTCAACTATGCCATTCCCAACTATGAGCTCCACACATTCTAAACCTTCTATCACATACAGTGCCACCCCTCCACCTATTCTGCCCTGCCTATCCCTCCTGAAGAGCCTGTAACCATCCAACAGAGCACTCCAGTCACAGGTCTCATCCCACCACGTTGCACTTACACCAATGATGTTGAATCTCCGGGTCAAAGCTTCGAGCTCCTCATTTGTTCCTTATGCTGCATGTGTTAGTGTAGAAACATTTCAGGTGTGGTACACTGTAGCCAACACTTCATGAGGCAGATTGAGGGATTGGATTAGTGCTCTACTTAGTGATCTCATTAGTTTTCTCAAGTTTTGGCACACCATCCCACTGCTTAGCACTGGCGAGCCTGGCTTTGTCCCTTTATCCCTTCTAAGATAGTTTAAACTTCTGTCAATGAGCCCTGATAGCTCCTGCACTAAAACTTTTTTTTCTCTTCCGAGATAGGTGCATCCTATAAGGTGTCAGTAGACCACATGTTGAGTAGATCATCTCATGGTCAAAAAACACACATTTTTTTCAATTACACCAACCTTGGAGTCACTCATTGACCTACTCCTATAAACATTATTCCTTGTTACCAGAAGAATCAAAGAAATCACTACTTGTCCTCCTGATCCATCTACCAATTGTCCCAGGGCCCTGAAGTCTCTTTTGATTGCCTTTGGGCTTCTCTTTGTTATTTTGTCACTGCCAGTTTGAACAACCAATAGCTGACAGTAATCAGAGGGCCTTACTGAACTGGAGAGTTTTCCAGTAATGTCCCTTATCTAAGCCTCCAGGAGACAGCAGACTTCCCTGTGAGTTGGGTCCAGTCTGCATATCAGGACCTCTGTTCCCCTTAGTTGGGAGTCTCCTATTACAACTACGCTTCTTTTCCTCTTAACAGAGGAGGTCCTGATGCAGGGTACAGGTGGTGGTGTTTTGGGAGATCCCACTATCCCAGAAGGACTTTCACCCTCCTCATCAGTTGTCTAGCCTTCCAGAGCCTCATACCTGTTGTAGAAGGTGCCCATCCTACCACCTTAATCTTATCTCAAGTTCCCACTATAGTCCAAATTAGTAGACATATCTGGGGAGGGGCTTCAGTGAGCAGCTGCTTCCTTGCACAGTTTGCTACCATGGACAAAAGTATTTCTTAACAATGTTTAAGCCATTAACCACTACAGTCTCTCACAACATCTCAGCTAACAGTCATAGATCTGCCTGTGTCTATGTGTACAGTATCTCAAGCAGATTCCCCACTCCCATCAGGTAAAAACCTGTCAGACTGGTTGCATTTTTACTACATTCTTCAAGTAGTCATACTTTCCTCACTATATTCCTGGATTAAGTGTATTTTAGGCAAGAGTGAAGGAGGAAATAAAAACATGGGGATTTTTCATCCTTCTTTATGTTTTATCCCACTATTTTCACACGCTAATTCTGGCCTCTAAACCAAGCGCTACTGAGTCTTGCTGTTTAATCCCTCCTGGTTGTTTATAGCCAGAGAGTCCTTGACCAGCCGGATCTAGAGCCTCTCATGTCTGTCAGTGAAGAGAAATTTCACTTGACTGACATAGATTATTAGTAGCATTGGTATTATTTTAATCATAGTATTACATAAAATTTACATGCAGAGATTCTGCCTTACTCTGCCTCATCTAGAGATGAAAATCCTTCAAGAAACTCTGTGTGGGCACGTGTGTATAGTGTGTATATATATATATGAAGTATATACACACACACAAACACAAGCAAACTGAATCAATAGCCCTATAATTTTAAAGGCATCTAGCAACCACAAGCACCAACATCCTGTCAAAAGGTGAGAGAAAAATACAGATGCAGAGTAATCTGTGCAAGTGAAGAAGGGTATGGTAAGAAAGCTCAGAGGAGTACCAGCCCAAGTCCTGCAGCAGAAGGGTGCCCCAACCAGCCACCATCTCCCAGACACCCCAGAAAGTGCATCCTGTTGCATTCAATGATTGCCCATGGTAAGAGGCACAAAGTGGTTTCTCAAGCACCACAGCAAGCAATATTACCAGCTCAGTTGCACAGACAAAAAATTAGCATGCGTGCTCCCCAGCCTGCCTCAGTGGATAAACCTGCCGCCTGTCAGCTCGCATCTTTGTAGGCAGGAGATAACAGCTAGGGCAGCTACCGGTACATGCTGCCTGACAGCACCCTCTCCAGAGGCCTGATACTATTACTGACCACACCTCTCTCTCCACGCACTGAATTAACTTGTTCTGAATGTGTGACAGCTCTGACGACTGCCCGCATGGATGCAAGAAGCCAGGGTCACATGCTGTTGCATGCATGGCCTGTCACAAGCCATGCCACTAAAACCAAACAAAACCTAGTCAAAGGAGATAAACTCCTCCAGATGCAGAGGTAAGAGACTAAACTCATGGCACAGCTTGTGCGGGTTTTGATCAAGTTCAAGGACAGTATCCTTTGACAGGGGATCTGGGTGTAGGCGGAAAGGCACACACATGCACTGGAACACACGCATGCATACATGTAAAGAGAAAAGTGAAAGCAGACAGGCTCAGCTGACAGAGCACAGGCAGGAACACTGGCAGGGGCTCAGCTCACTGTCAGCAGGGACAAAACTCACTTCACCACAGTCATATCATGGGGTGTAAGACCCCCATGAAGGTCCCTTCCTCAGGGGATTCACCCCTGAGTCAGAACATCTTGGGTAGCTTTCAGTTGAAAGCCTTTGCCTCAAGAGTTATCAGAGCTCCTGTGCTCTGTCTCAGGCTGCCACCTTGGCAGCAGCGGTGAGGGGGGAGGCCAAGGTCACCCCCTCTGCATTCCTTTAATCGTCCCGGTCCAGCTTTCCAGGATGCCTGAGCTTCTCAGCTCCTCTCTTTGGTGCATTCTGCACTCTACGACTCCTCTCAAGCCGGAGTCCATCTCCCTCCTCCTAGGAGAGGTCTCAAAGGGATTTTGGGGGGTCTAGTTCAGTTCTTACCCCCAAAACTCTGTGTAGAGCTTAACTCTGCTCCCTCTGCTGCTGGCTCTCGTTCTCTTCCTCTCTCTCCTTCCAGGAGTTCTCTCTGTGTTGCTGCCTGCCTGTTGTTGCTGCTTCTTGTTATCTCTTAGCTCTCAGCCACAATCTTTGGATGCTGCTGCTGCTCTCTCTTCTCACTCACAGTGGAGAAAACTTCTTTAGCTTTCAGCCACAGGTACTTAGCCCAGTCTAACACTGTTCTAAGACCCTGCAACCCCCCGCAGCTCCAGTGGGGCTGCTGCTGTTTCTCCTCATGGCTCCTACAACACGGCTACTTCTACAAAAACTTCAACAACTACCTTCTCTTCCGTTCTGCTTGTGATATGTTTATATTTTGCAGAAGCGCTCACTGGGTAAAACCTCAAAATTTCAAGGGTTGCCACCCCATGGGGTTTTACCATTTTATAACTGCAGGGGGAAAAACTGTTTCCCCCCACCACACCTTCCTTCAAGAGCCTTTATCCTAAACATGAAGCCCATAGGCAACTGCGCTCTGATAGTACTTTCAAAGAACTCCTACAGAGAACTCCTTTCCCAGGATCTCAGTGAGTTGTACTCTAAAAAAGCAAAAGAGTGGTAGGGCTAAAAACAAACACCATTTGTTGTGTTCTTTTGGTTTGAAGTACAGAAAATGTCCATTCTACTTGCTGCTTACTCTAAAATACCAAGGAAATGTGATATTTGCTATGAGAAATAAATAACCTGGTTTTATTATAAGCAAATGAACTTAGTAGGAAGATGGAAGGGGGTGGGGTTTTTTTTTAACCAAGAAGTTTTTTTTTAGGCTTACCATGGAAGCTGTAAGGTGGATGGTCCTGTCTGGACCTGATGCCAGGGAACCTTTCACAGCCGGGAATAGGGAAAATACATAAAGAAAGACGTATCCTCTCTGCCATGCGGCAGCCTTTGTGTACAGGGGAACCCCCCTGTACAGGTCCAGGGGGTATATCCCAATCAATCAGGGGAAAGGGTAACACCCCCTCCCGGGTCAGAGAAATTACCTTTTAAGATAAAAAACTGGTGGTCAATGAATATGTAACAGCTTATGTAACTGCAAGAATACAAAAGGCACGATTTTCAAACAGTTGGTGTGCTTTTAGATCCTTGTGATTTTGGAGCACCCAGCACGCTGCAATAAAAAAACTTTTCGTTACACTTTCCTTGTCCTAAAGGTTTTGCCATCCTTTAAATCTAAAGGAGGAATTTTTCCAACATTTACCACAATGGTACTAGGTATTTGAGAGATACACATTTTTTTTCCTTTTCAAATGAAAACATTCAGCTTACCAAGCATGTTTGATCAACCTGTATTGAAAGCAGTTACTAGAAATAATGTACACTTCGGAAGGTATATTTAGTTCAGATATGGTCTGTCTGCTTCATATTTCTGCCATGACACAAAGAAGCCTTCCCACAGTTTAAACATGTAAGTAAACAGAAGTTACCACTCCTGTATATTACCGACATAGTACAAAACAACTGGAATATGCTACTTTGGCCCACTGACTTTGTTAACATATGGAAAAGGGAGAATAGGCTTAAGACGGTAGCATGTTATTTTACAAAAACATAATTTTTTATGAGCTCTGCAAACAGAACTTACCCATGGAAAGGGTGTTAGCACAAGTAAATCAGAGTAAATCAGAGTAAATCAAACATTATTTTATGCATTCACCCCATCAGTAATAAAAAATGAGTTTACATGGACACTAATTAACATGTTTAAAAAGCAGCCTTTAATGCAATTAATCTGTAAGTATCAGGGAAGTGTATCACTCAGAGAAAATTGGTTGTAAGAGAGGATTTCTACATTGTGAGTCCCAGGTCAGCAGTGATCAAATGTTAGCCTTTTTCTTTCTAGCTCCTTTTTGGGAACAATCATTGGTCTTATTCACCAGAAACAGCATAGGAAACTCAGCTTAATTGGTACACGTTCTAGCATTAACAGGTTCCTGACCACAACTCCCACCTAGAAGCATTAATAGTGGAATGGCATAGGTTTATTTTGCTTTTGTCTGTGCCTTAGTCTTTACTGCAAAACTCCAAAATAAGAGAGCTTTCAAAGCTTTATCTTCCATGAAATACCAAAATATCATTGAACAAGTAATAAACCTCTTTCTACTTATTTAAAAACCATAGTTGGCAACTGAAATCTTGTATTTTTGTGAAAAGAGTGGAATACTACTTTGCCTGTTGGTGATTTTTTAAGAGCTTAACATGCAAGCAAGCAAGCTAACATTAGTGTCCTTTTACACAAAACCGTCTGGAGTAAAACATTTTCAATAGTACAGTAGTACAGGCACTTCTAACCACAACAGGCATGAACCATAATCCAGAGACTTGAAAGGTTTTTTTCTATTGGACCTCTATATATGTGGGGTCTTCCACAAAATAATCTAAAGGAGCAATCCCCTGTTCCACAGCAAGCTGCGATCTCAGGCTAAGGCTAGCCCTAACTTACAAAGAAAGAAAAGAAAATGAGAATTAAGCTACCCTCTTACGTCTATTCATTCACAGGAAGCCTTTGATTTTCAGTTGAAGGTCTGATGAGCAAGAGTTTCAGAAGTGGAGGATTCTGTTATCATAATTTTTTTTCATTTCTTTTTCTAGGTATTTTGTTCCATAGGCTTAATGAATTGTCATTCATATTCTTGAGTCATCTCTCATTCATCAAGCCTATCTGACAGAAAAAGCATAATTTTCCATTGACCTCTTCAATTTTGACAATCTTCAGTCTTCTTCTCAAGTACGATATTCCTTTTTATTTTGAGAGACAAAATAATCAAAGTTATGTTCCTTAGGATCACGTAATGAAAATCCTTTAAAGCCTGGTAACACGTAGATATCTTGCTGAGAACAGTGTAACCAAAACTAACTTAACGAATTTCTCTGTCATCTTATCAATTTGAAATAATCTGGATACTCCTGACCCTTATTTAGCACTGAATCAGTACATAGTGTCTGGTCTGTAGGAGAGCTTTAGCACATCACATTTCATAAAGGCAGGATTGCTGTGCAAGACATATACCTTTTTCATCTCTGCTAGCCATTAGCTGGGGATTGCTCTCCACTACACTTCAGGTTCAAAAATAACTTGTGATTTTTACCTTCAAAGGGAACCACCTCACTGCCACTGAGCAGTGACTAATCATCAGGTTATGACTATCTTTAGTTAGCAGCTATCAATAAAAGATGTAATTATTGTACAGTTTTAATGTCTAATACTGATACTATGACAGTACTCTGATCAGCCACAATCTCCCACCTACTATGGTTTGCAGATAGAATATATCTGTTACACTTTTGTGTTTGCAATTTTAGAGGCTGTTGACTGAAGCAATCGAGAACTGCTGTAGCCATAGCACCATACAACACATCTGTGAACTGAAGTATCGTATAGGTTAGCCTCCTAGTAGAGTGCTGAGAGCACGTGAGAATGACAGTTCAGTGCATCTGTAAACATCAGCTTCTTGTTCCTAACTCCAAAGAAGCTGGAACACAAATACATTGCAAAAGGCATCAGTCAAAAGAAAAATCATAATAAAGAATATGCCACTTCTGGGCCAGTGATAAGAATAATACTACCAAGAGCTCACATGAAATGTGGAAAAGGTACTGTGGTTACTTATTAAATATATCCCAGTTTCTAGCAAAAAAGGAAGGCATCCCTGACATCAAACCTACCAAAAATGCTGCTCTTCTGCTTCTATGTCCACACAGTCCTCAGCCTTTGCATTGATTCTGTGAACATTTTTGGTAACATGAGTTCCACATCCATCCATGTTCTTTTTGCAAATAAATTTGACATAAAAATTGCTTTTTTTAATGCTGTGAGATTCACATTATCAAGGTAATGGTAATTAATCACAATTATACTGTGAGGACTGTAAGCAATGCAATGTAGATCTTTAAATGGGATTTGAGGTGTCACTCTAAACCTCTGCAAGTGGAGACATCTCTACATGAACAGTTACTGCACAGCAAGGGTGGGCTGCTGTGTCTCAGCTGCTCAGCATGGAGATCCCTCCATGGCAGTTTCACATACATAGTGAAGTTCCTCTTCTTACTATTATGGGCAGTTGTGTAAGGATTTAGCCAGCAAAAGTCCTAAAGCTGCTAAAAGAGGGCAAATACAATTAATAGTTGCTGTATCTACTCGGTTGTTGTCATCTTCCCAGTTAGCAAACCTGTAGGTTACATTACCCTATTAACTTTCTAGTCCTTCGGATCTTCTGACCTTTTCCCAGGTGCCCCATTAAAAGAAATTCACAAGATTTCTGCTGCCCTGGTTTCACTGTGTGTTTCATTTTATTTGGGGGAGGGCAATCTCACCTAGGGTTAATTCTCTGCTATCTCAATGAGGCTTAACCTGAAAACTGCTGGCAGGGTACCCACAATTCCAGTATCCTGACGTTCATTCTTTTTTGGCATAGTTACAGTATGAATACTTTGTAATGCATGACCACTGCATTAACCTAATCAATATGGATGTGGGTTCATATTCCAATTCATTTTGTAATTTCACTTGCCAACATATGGTTTTATGAACATATACTATAAAGCAATTAAGAAACATATAAAAATATACTTTTGACACTTTTACTCATAGCTAAAGACTTTTAAACATCTATGTTTCATTGGATTACATTACAAGCTTAAATATTCCACAGTTCCCAGGAGGACATCTGAATCCAAAAAACTGCTGTAATTTATTTATTCCTAGTAATTGAATTCTCTAGACTTCAATCAGTGTGGAGCTTTATTTTGAACTTCTGAATATCAAAACTCTTTTTACACAGCTGAATTTTATTCAGAATCTGACCTTGATGTAACTCATTTCAGTAAATTAGGCTGAGATAAGGTATGAAAATTTTAGATCATTAAAAAAGGAAGATTATTGAAAAAGAAAGTAATTGTAACACTATTAAATGCTAGCATAAAGAATTCCTAGCATGAAATATGTAAATTTATTCTTATAATAAACTCTGATAGAAAAATACCACAATTCACAAGTGAACTTAATGTTTGGTTGCATCCAAGCTAGTTGAAGCTCGGTAAGTACCAGTGCAAATTTAGCATAATAAAATAAATGGTTAAACAATTCCAGTTGTCTCTGGGTTTGTGAAATCAGATCTTTTCTGTTTTCCAAAAACAAGAGAGATTAAAAGCTAACAATAATGAACACACACATACACAAACACCTCCTACTTCAAAACAGAGACATACGCCAGTATTACATTCATATGTATGCGGTATTCAATTTTCTACCAGTTTTGAGATACAAGATAGAGAAAAACTCCCTAACAAATACTATTACATCTTTTACAAAAAGAATATAGTTATGTTCTTTTTCACAGTAATAGATTCCGTATTTCCAGAACCTTATACTGCTTATGCTGTTTTGAAGCTTTGTATCACAGTCAGCAGCAAAGTCCCCTTTCCTCCTGTACTTATGCTGTTATGTGTATACAATTCATGAAATCTTTACATGCGTGTCCCCTTTTTTTCTTTTGGAAAGCAAAATAAAAATATACCATATTTTCCTTTATCCTCAATGACATATGTATGCATGAACACATATATGAGGCAGGGTAATTAATTTACCTTGTATCACCTTGTTGATAAATTGGGGACCCTCTCATTATGTCTTGATTATGTCTGCAATTATGTGATACCAGTGTTACTTCCACCACCTTTCCACAGCTTCTCTTCTCTTTTTTTTCTCTTTCTGTCTGTCTCTCCTTCTATCCTTAGCTTTTTAATAGCTTATAACCATTTCCTGTTGCACACTGGCTGAGAAAGCTCTCTTAAGTCCCAGGTGCAAACCAATAAGTTATAGTGATTCATTAAAAAAAGGCTATCATCATTATTGTTAAATTATTACTGTGTCTGAAGAAAGATTCTTCCAGAGCTCAAGGTTTCTTCAGTAATATTTATAATCTGCACTGAACAGTGTTAATGAATGAGTGGGTGTACATTCTGCTGAAATGCAGAGGTATTTGATTTATACTAAGTTCAGGTCTGATTGTTAAAGTTAAATCCACTAAAGCGTCTCAGATCTGCCTTAATGTACTTCTCTGCATACAACAGAGCTTAAACATTACTTAGCTTTTCATTATTGGTTGAATATTTGTCTCTATTATATCATCCTATGATAAATGGTACTTGTGATATTTTGAAAAATAGCACTTTATTAAATCTTCACTTGTCAGAAGACAATATCTCAAAAAAATTATCAGCATATTTGCTAAAAACTAACCAGCTGATGCTAAAAGTGTAAGTAGAAATTCAGAATATTCAATCCTAGTTCATAAAACCAAGATGATCAAGGAAGAAATTAGATTTCAACTTGGGGAAAATTCACAAACAATTTTCATTTGGAAGAATAAAATATACTTTGTTTACCTAAAATACCACCTTCTAAGTGTCTCCAAGAAGGTGGAATTTTTTTCTCTAGCTCATAATTGCTCTCTCCTGAAAAAAAAAATAAAGCCATTAGTCAAAAGGGTAAAAAGGAAAGACAAGGTAGGGAGAACATGCATGAAACCATCAAATTCCAGCACAGGTCAGGCACTTCACAGCAATTCTGCAAATGCCATTGAGAATTAAATACACCGTCTGACTACAGCATTTCTTCTCATCTACAAGAGTTTTCCATTCATGGTACATACAAAGCCAGCCCAGGACTACCAAGTCAGCCTGGGTTGTATTTCTGATGCTGTCTTCATGCAACACTTTTGTTTTTCTTACCTCAGTGTTTCTGTTGTTGACTACAATCAGAGGAAGTTGCTCTGTCACTATTCATCTATTCTTTTCAACCTGTTTTGCTGAGGGAGTAAAGCAAAATCAGAGCCTTGTAGACTTGATTTTATCTTAAGGGGAGTGGTCAGCTATTTCATAGAATGCAGCTCATTTACAAGTAAATAGCCCTTCTTTTCTGGTGCTGGAGACATCAAACAACATAGCTTCTTTCCTTATATTCAGAGATAACTTCTAGACAAATATTTAACTCCCTCAAGCCAGCGGCCCCATCCTTATTCACTCCTCTGAAACATCCTTGGGCTCTGATATTCTAGGCCGCTCCTCTTACCCCCCGCATTTTCTTGCCTAAACTGATATTCAAAAGAGCTTCTTCATCCAAGTACCAAATACCAAAGAGTTTTGTACAGAGGTTTTTTTTTGTGTGGTGATACATTATTACCTGCCTGCCACATGCATTAAATAAATCTGAGTAATGTCACTGCTGTGCACAAAATGTTAGAGTCAGATTCAGAGTTGTGCCTTTCCAGCAATGCAAAATCACACCTTCATCAGCTCCCTGAGGGTTTCCACTCCCTAAAAAACCCATATGGTATATGGAACACTAACAGCTATAAATTGTCAAACTCTGAGAACAGGTTTACACCTGGAAGTCCCATGCACATGACAAACCCTGGCGACATCAAAGGGCAGCTCCTGCACCTCAGAAAGTGCAAGACTCTTGAGCAGTTTTGCATTGTCCCTCACTTGAAACTCTGTTTGGAAATGCAGTGTAGATCCAAGTGTATAAAAAGCTGTAAATTATTACAATACATTTGGAGAAGATTTACAAAGGTTCCATATCACTGAGATTATTTTTGTATTAAGATTTCAAAATTTCCTTGTTCTGTATTCTTATGTTCTGTTCTCCTTGGAGTCCAAGAACTAAACTAATTATTTCAAATAGTCTTGTCAGCACAGGCAGCCTGTGTCTTTTTGTCCGTGTAACTCTGGATTTGGCCAACTTTGAAACATGCCAGTTTGGACTAGCTAAAACCTTGGGATAGATTTGACCACAGTTTTTTCCAAGGTTAATAGGGAGTTTCCTTTAAATCAGCACTTTATAGCTGATTTGGATATAAAGGGCTATGTCTTTCTTGCTATAAAGAGATTTTCCATTCTTTTAGTATACTTCTTTCCTTGGGTCTGACAAAATGTGGTCATCTTCAGAGAGGGCATATGCTTTTCATACTTGAGTAGGTTTTGCTGGCTCCCAGAACTAGCAAGCAAAAAGAGTTTTCATAGAATCATACAATCAAAGAATCAGCTGCATTGGAAGGGACCTCCAATATCATGAAGTCCAACCCTTGATCCACTGCTGCTGCAGTTGCTAGACCATGGCACTAAGTGCCACATCCAGTCTCTTCTTAAAAACCTTCAGGGATGGAGAATCCACCACTTCCCTGGGCAGCCCATTCCAATGTCTGATTACTCTCTCTGTAAAGAAATTCTTTCTAATATCTAACCTAAACCTCCCCTGGCACAACTTGAGACCATACCCTCTTGTCTTGCTGATAGTTGCCTGGGAAAAGAGACCAACCCCCACCTGGCTACAACCTCCCTTCAGGGAGTTGTAGAGAGTGATGAGGTCTCCCCTGAGCCTCCTCTTTTTCAGGCTGAACAGCCCCAGCTCCCTCAGCCTCTCCTCAGAGGACTTGTGCTTTTGTCCCTTCACCAGCCTCGTTGCTCTTCTCTGGACCTGCTCCAGGACCTCAATATCTTTCCTGAACTGAGGGGTCCAGAACTAGACACAGTACTCCAGGTGTGGCCTCACCAGCACTGAGTACAGGGGAAGAATCACTTCCTTGGACCTGTTGCTGATCCAGGCCAAGATGCCATTGGCCTTCTTGGCCACCTGGGCACACTGCTGGCTCATGTTCAGCTTCCTGGCCATCCAAACTCCCAGGTCCCTTTCTGCCTGGCTGCTCTCCAGCCACTCTGTCCCCAGCCTGTAGCGCTGCATGGGGTTGTTATGGCCAAAGTGCAGGACCTGGCACTTGGCCTTGTTGAACCTCATCCCGTTGGAATCGGCCCAACTCTCCAACCTATCCAGGTCCCTCTGAAGAGCCCTCCTGCCTTCCAGCTCCCCCCAGCTTGGTGTCATCAGCAAATTTACTGATGATGGACTCAATCCCCTCATCTAAATCATCAGTAAAGATATTAAACAGAACTTGGCCCAACACTGATCCCTGGGGGACACCACTAGTGACCGGCCACCAACTGGATGCAGCCCCGTTCACCACCACTCTCTGGGCCCGGCCCTCCAGCCAGTTCCTAACCCAGCACAGAGTGTCCCTGTCCAAGCCGTGAGCTGCAGCTTTTTCAGGAGTATGGTATGGGAGATGGTGTCAAAGGCTTTGCTGAAGTCCAGATAGACCACATCCACAGCCTTCCCCTCATCCAGCAGGCAGGTCACCTGATCATAAAAGGAGATCAGGTTGGTCAGACAAGACCTGCCCTTCCTAAACCCATGTTGGCTGGTTCTGATCCCTTGTCCATCCTGTAGGTGCTGTGTGATTGCACTTAGGATGATCTGCTGCATAACCTTGCCAGGCACTGAGGTCAGGCCGACAGGCCTATAGTTTCCTGGGTCCTCCTTCCAGCCCTTTTTATGGATTGGCGTGACATTCAAGAGATACAAGTTCTCTATTGCAAGCAAAAGGGGCTACTTGCAGATGAATGTTGGTTCTTGATAGTACCATGGACCCTGCTGTAATCTGCTCCCAGAGAAGATTTCAGATTCTGCAAAGTGTTGTCTCTGCTTAGTGGCAATATAGTGATTAGACAGAATTGATAACTGAATGTAGATTACTCAAAATCAGTTCTGGTCACACAAATGGTATGTGTTAGAATCTGAAAATGTCAGAAATTCCCATTAAAACACCATGCTTTCATAAATAATAACCCTGAGACCTGCAGATATATTTTCTGTCGATTTACTTCTTTGAAGAAGGTTACAGAAATATTCATCATGTAAACTAAGTAGTATAGGTGTACATGTACAAAAATCTACGAACACATAGTGGTACTTTCTTTTTCATTGTTTTTAAATCTATCTCAGTGTTTTCAGATTTTGAGACAAAACACCAAAAATAAAATGGAAAAAAAAGTAAAAAACCTCTTCATCTCTTATTGGATTTCAGGACAGGTAATAATTGATTTTTTTTTTTATTACAAGGAATTATATTTTCTGAGCTCATTTCAGTTAGGGGGTGGGGAGAAGGGATATATAATGTCCATGTTACGTAAAAAAAATATAGATGCTGACATTCTTACAGACAGCCTTACTGGAGGAGTCAAAAGAAAATGGACTTTTGGGAACACAACCATTTTTTCCCTGTACATTGGGTTTACCTGGCAAGGTTTTGGTAGCAGGGGATCTGCAGGGATGGCTTCTGTGAGAAGCTGCCAGAAGATTCCTCCATGTCCAACAGAGCCAGTGTCAGTCAGAGCCAAGTGGTAACCTGCCACTGGCCAAGGCTGAGCCCATGAATGATGGTGGTAGTACTTCTGGAAGAACATATTTAAGGGGGGAGGGGGAATTGCTGTGCAGCAGCAGTCAGAAGAGAGAGAATATGTGAGAGAAACAGCCCTATAGACCCCAAGGTCAATGTAAAAGGAGGGGAAGGAGGTGCTTCAGGTACCAGAGCTGAGACTCCCCAGCAGCCTGAAGAAGCACCATGGTGAAGACCATGGTGAGACAGGCTGTCTCCCTGCACCCATGGATGTCTCTGAGGTAGCAAATACCCACCTGCAGCCCACAGAAGACCCCACATCGGAGCAGGTGGACAGAGCTGTGACCCTGTGGGAAACCCATGCTGGAGCAGGCTCCTGACAAGATCTGTGGCCCCATGGAGAGAGAAGCCCACATTGGAGCAAGGAAAGAATGTGAGGGAGGAGTCCGCCCACTGAGGAGGAAGGAGCAGCAGGGATGTCTGATGAACTGACTGTAACCACTGTTCTCTGTCTACCTGTGCTGCTAGGAGGATAGAGGTGGAGAATTCAGGAGTGAAGCTGAGCCCAGGAAGAAGGGAGAAGTGGGCAAAGGATATTTTATTTCTCATTACCCTGCTCTGATTTGATTGGTAATAAAATCAAATTTTTTCCCCTAGTTTGTTTTTTCCATGACAGTAATTGGTGAGTGATCTCTCCCTGTTCTTACCTCAATCCATGAGCCTTTTGTTGTATTTTTTCTCCCCTGCCCAGCGGAGGCAGGAAGGAATAGAGCCATTTTGGTAGGCACCTGGTGGTCAGACAGAGTCAAACCACCACATACTGCTAGCTCTGTTGGCTGACTTCTGCGTCTTGCTTTTCAGTAATTAGCACAGCAATTTCATACTAAAGGTGCCAGGGAGTTTTGATGTTTCTGAGACATATTTGAGACCTCCTGAACCTACCCCAAATGTCAGATCAGCCTTGATTAGGCAGTTATTAGGTTTCATGGTCACCCCACCCTATTCACACTTCCCAGATCATCTGTCAGTGGGTGTATGCCTAGGAAATCCTCCTCTGACTACAACCCAGGACTTTGGAGTTTGCCCAATTCCATCTTAATTCCCAATCTTAGGATTATCACTTTGCCAGTTAAAAAACAGAGGTGTCTGTATCTATCTTCTTACAAACAAACCAATGGTATGAGAAAAATCAGGTATGTCTTGTTACAACATTAGTGATAGCACTTCTTAAAAAAATTATACCTTTATGAAATTAACTTCTTATTACTAGCAATAATTCAGATCTGTTTGCAGTGATGTAGTGGAGAAAAGTGAAAGCACAGATGTCAAGAATCAAGATCCAAGCCAAAAAAATTATATAAAACCTGAACTATTCTCTCATCCTTGTAGAAGATCCCTCTAAGAGAATGGCAAGGTTCATTAATGAGACTGTGGAAGAAACCTGTTATGACAAGTTATTTCACCCACAATTAACCTGCACTGGGAGCAGGCTTTGGCTGTGCTAATTCCCACGGAGGTTGTGAATTACCTATGCCTGGAGGTGTTCAAGACCAGGTTGACTGGGTCTCTGAGTAGTCTAGTTTAGTGGAAGGTGTCCCTGCCTATAGACCTAGACAATCTTTAAGGTCCCTTCCAACACTAACCATTCTATGATTCTATGATCCTATGAATTCACGGTTATCAACCTCATGCTCCCACCTAGTGTGCTTCTAGAAAGTCCTTTATTTTCACTACCATAACCACACTGGTGCTTCTGCATCTGGGAGGTGTTTTAAAAAAGAGAAACATCTTTCTGGTAGGTATGCACTCTCTAGCTGAACACCTATGTGCCATCTTATGGCTCGAGTTTCCAGTGAAGGTAACAATCTTTCCATTCATCTCAGTGGTAGGCAGACCAGAATTTTAATTATCTTTCTATGGCAAAGAAAACACTTGAGGCTAGTGAGTAACAGGAATATCTCCTACTTCTCTGTGCCCCAGAACTTCCACTATAGTAAATCGCTACAATTTGTTTTCCCCCATGATAAAACTCTGCAGAGCAAAGTAGATTTCTTTGCTTGATGTCACTGTGTACCTTCAATGTCTGGACACAAAGCAGAGGTAAGCATATTATTAAAAAAATACTGTGATTAAAAAACAATAGGCCAGCAAATTATCCCATCAGAAGAGTGATGATAAATTCTGAAAGCCCAGTTTTTAGCGATAAATGTGCTTATTTTAGTCGAATAACTATTTAGAACCCATCATTTCAGCAAAAAGAGGGAATGGTTAATTTGTACAAAAGTTGCACTTCTCAGTCTGGGCAGGAAAAAATGAATAATTCATTTATTTAAAAGCACAATCAAACACAGAGGACAAACAAAACTTGGAGAAATAAATGGGCTGTGATGGTACATAATATTTATCATCTTTAAAAACATTCTGAAAGCAGTAATACCTTTTTACTAGTATATATTTCTATTGTGCAGCATACATTAAAGACAAGGAGTCCTCAAGAATATATCCTTTCTCAGCAGACACTATATTGTGATAAAAATTTAGCAGTCCTGATGTAGGGAACAGCTGGCAAAGAGTAACTGTTTAATGGGGAATTATGTTCTGCAGACACTCCTTGCAAAAGAAAAGCAGGACTTGACCCAACATTTTCTATCATGAACCTGCCGGTAAATCAGTGAGTTTCTAAAATTCTGACTTTCTTTTCATTGAATTCAGTCCCACAGGTCCAACAGCTTTCAGGGAAAATTCAATCCTAGACATGCAAAGGGACAAACTTCCTCATGTAGGCTGGGAATAACCCCATGAAGTCAGTGGGCCCAATGAAAGTATATAGACACCATTAAGCCTCTCACATTAGTTCCTTAGACAGTATTATTTACTTTTCATCATATGCCTTGAGTTTTATGGGCATTGGCCATGTAACTTTATAAGAAAAATAGATAGTCCCTCATCAAAAGTAATTTCTGGTTATTTACACAGTCACTTTGCTTGCAGTAGTCTTTCATCAGTGTTGTACAACTGTCCTTATTGACTGCTTTAATAAACTAGTATGTTGTCCATTACATTGGGAAAATACTCATTAAAAGTGCCTGTAAGTATTATATCCAAGTCTGAAAAATAGAACTGAATTTACATTCCCTGTGTGTTGGTTTCTTGCATACCATCTAACAAATAGATCTAGCTCTACTCTTCATTACATCCTATCTTGGTGTAGCTGAGCTAATTTAATTAGTTAATTAACATCTGATAGTATTTATATAGTGTTAAACATTAATTTTTCCTCAGAGTACCCAGTGAGTCTGAACAAGAGACCAGACTCACTGAAACAGGAAGTCCCTAGGGACATATAGGACAATACCTGAAAAAACATACAGATTTCTAGTTCCTGCTAGGTCACTGAATCCCAATGGTTTCAGTCAAAGCTGGCAGTTCAAACACTGCTATGTTTGGTGCTACATCAGCTGCAAGAACATGTAAACTTTCACTACTGTCAACCAAGTTGTCTCAGCCCACTGCCTGTAAACCTGTTCCAGTAATTGTATACATGCATGCTTGCATAACTTCTATGTGTGTATCTATCTATCTATACGTGTGTGTGTGCATAAACACATACACATGCAGAAGTGTTTAAATATGGATTGATGTGCCTGTCTGTTACTTTCATAATCTTGACCTATGATATGATGTATGCATGAGACAACGGGACTGACATGGATACACAACAGTAAGTCTTAATTTTTAAAAAGTTCCATCTGTGAGTAATATTGTGTCCAAAATGACAAAAGTTTGCATAGTTCATCTATTTAGTAAAGGTATTGGTAGGACTAATCACAGAGTAGTGTATTTTTAGAAAATAGTGCACTGAACTTACAGTGAGCTGACTCAAAACTTATAAAGAAAGCCCTACTCCCAGAAGTCTACCTTCTTTCAGCCAGTTCACCATTTTTCACAGTATGCCTTGAGGTATTGCAGCTGCTTTGAATACATCCTACATCATCCCCCCCCAAAAAAACCCACAAAAAACCCCAAACAAACAAAAAAAATCCAAAACCAAACCAAAAAAAACCCCACAAAAACAAAACGAAAAAAAAAAACCAAACCAGCTGTCATTAACTTATGGTTGATCGAAATTTGAAGCAAAATGTTGAAATCACAAGGTGCTTCTGGATGTCTGTAGTATATGACAGAAGTTTGACAAGGAACCCCTGCAAGTGTCAGGCCCCCAAAGCAATGAAGCAGAAAATAAAAGTGCTCCCAAACATGTTTAAAATTATTCATCTCACTGTTTCACTTTGAAACAAGGAACAAAAATGGAAGCATTCCTATTCCCTATTGAAAGTAATCACAGTTTTATATCCTGCAGTATTTACATAGAGAGAGCTGTTTATTTAGAATCCTTGGTGATAAGGACACGGCAAGCTCATAACTTATTATATATTCTCTTTTCATTTTGTCTTTTTTGGGGCAAGAATTATGTATATTTTATGATAACCCAAAATGACTTATACATAAAAAATACAGACTTTAAAGATAAAAAGGATTAGTAGCAGGTAATGCATTTTCCATGAGTGGCTATAGGGCTCTCAGTTCCAGAATGTACAGGCTGCATACAAATGAATTGATAAAAGTCTGAGGCTGTGGATGGGTAGAAAGGCTCATGCTTTGGTGGAGATGATTCTTAAAGTTACAATAAATCAGACAGACAGTGTCGGCCTTTGAGGATAAACCTGTGATGGCTTGTTGTGCCTCTTTGAATCGCCTCAGAGGCCCAGGGACTAAAAAGTGCCTAGATGTCACATTAAATCTACCGGGAGGATGGAGCACTTCAAAGAGGAATGCAATCAGATCTGATAGAAAATACATTTTCTGAAAGCTACTGACAAAAAAGTAATCTTTGATGTGGATGTTGAATAACAATTGATATTGTCTTTCCTGACATTTTTCATTATTGCTGTCTTATACAGCCTACTTCATGTATTAAAGCAATATTAACTGTTTGACAGGGATAAATCCTCGAACTATCACATAAGCAATTGTTTCTGAATTGTCTTAGCCCACTGCCTGTAAAACCTGTCCCAATAACTGCTTTTAAATATGATGGCATACTCTTTTCCTTGACTACCTAGACAGTGTCTGAGCCTTGGCATAATACAATAGAGTCTAGGGGATATTAAAAATGGTTGGGTGGTTATGAGGTGTCATTTGATTATAAGCAAGGTGCAGCAGTGTTTTCTGAAGGTGACTTTTAATGAGAAAGGTTAATAAAAATTAGTCCTTATTACTCCAAAACTACAATACATATTTATACCAGGTATATCTACCCAGAAATTTTGAATCTCCTGCAACTCCTGCAGCTTAAAAGAAGAAAAAAAGAAATATACAGGAGATATTTGTTATTTATGCAAATAAATAAGGCAATCTGCAGCAGTACAAAATCCTATGAATATAATGCAGACAAATCACCTAGTTTTTACTGGCGTGAAATCCATACAAATCTACGAGCTACATGTCATTTCAAAGGGCTGGATCTCTCCTGAGGTTTGATATCTTAACCCCTAATATAACAATGTGCTGCTTTACCAAAGATCTTTATAAATCTAGAGCCTCTAATTCCTAGATGACCTTGAGCTACTAAGCAAGTAGGTGGGAAGGCAGCCATAGCTCTAATCGGGCTGGTGTACAGGGGTTAACAGCACTAGCACCACAGAAAGACATATGCACAGAAACCCCAAACCTGAGAGTAAATTGCATCAGAGATGTAATCTACAGCTCTCAGGCTCTCCCACGCTACCAGTATTTTTGTTGCACCATAAAACAGTGAAGTCATGGCTGTCCCATTTTACTTCCAATTTTCTTGACAGTCTTTAGTTTTTCACATACCTGGAAGGTGGTTTAACCAACTTTCTCTCCCTTATCATGACTACCAGTATCAGAGCCACCACCAGAAGCCTTCAACAATCACTCAGTTGTTTCAGTGACCCTTTTTAAAGTGTCCCATGTTAAGGTTTTCTGTCGAGTCCCTCCACAGGAAAATGTTTAATGGTGTACAGTTAACCTATTGTACAGCATGAAATGAAAATAGAATAGCTTTTTTAAGAGGTTCCATAGGGAAATTGAAAGAGTATCTAGCAGGAGAGAGCAAACAGCATCGCTGTCCAACTGCACGGTGTACAGCTGCAATGCACTAGATATTTTAGTTAAGCAGGAGAGTTTGAAAGAGAAAGTTCAGTTACACCTCTCTCTGCTACACAGAAACATACCTCTGTTACTCTCCAACAGGGAGGAACAGTGGTCATTTTCCAGTCTTCTCCATCACTCTGCCTGGCCAGTGTGTGCTCTGGAAGGCAGTCATCCTCAGGAGGACAAGGATAAGTCATCCTGCCATTAGCAGTTCTGTCAAACCCACCTCACACTGGGCTAGTGCCAGGCTGTCCAGTTCCCTATGGGATAAAATATTCAGACATACTTTTTTTCTGCCCAGAAGGTAGTTCCTGTCTTCTCATGAAGCAGAGACAATTAAATCTTCTTCTCTTGGATGGTTTGCAATAAATAGACAAATTACTCTACCAAACAAACAGATCACTGACTGGTGCACTATAAACTTAACCTCAATCTTAAACTCAAACCTAAAAGGGGCTGTATCCCAAGGAGAAGACTCCAAGTTAACAATCTCCAATCAGCCACAGTGAGAGATAGATTCCAGGCAAATCTTCAAACCAGGCTTGAAAATCATTCTATAGATTCTGTAGATCCCTCTCCTGAAGCACTCTGGCACCATATTAAAAATAGCATCCTGCAGTCCTCTGAAGAATTCCTAGGGTTGTCCTTCAAGAAGAACAAGGACTGGTTTGATGAAAACAATCAAGAGATCCAGGAATTGTTGAGGAAGAAGAGAACTGCTCATCAAGCACACCTTGCACTGCCTTCCTGTCATGTAAGAAAAACAGCCTTTCACCTTACATGCAGCAAGCTCCAACAGAAACTCCGTGACATCCAGAACAAGTGGTGGATCGATCTAGCTGAAAAAACACAATTATGTGCAGATACAGGTGATCACAAAGGATTCTATGAGGCCCTGAAAACAGCATACGGGCCTACATATCAAGTCCAAAGCCCTCTACTCAGCGCTGACGGGCAAACGCTTCTGACAGATAAAACCTCCATTCTGTATCGATGGTCTGAACACTTTCAGACTCTCTTCAGTACCAACCGTGTAGTCCAAGACTCAGCAATTCAGTTCATCTCACAATAACCGGTGAAGAATGAATTGGATACTGCCCCCACTTTAGGAGGAACCCTTAAGGCCATACAGCAGGTGAAAATTGGCAAAGCAGCTGGGGTTGATGGAATTCCACCTGAATTCTGGAAACATGGGGGCCTTGCACTCCATGCTAAATTTGAAGGGTTTGTGGTGCACTGTTGGGAACTAAGTGAACTACCATCAGATCTTTGTGATGCAGTCATCATCACTTTGTATAAGAAGAAAGGAATTGAATCAGACTGTTCGAATTACCATGGTATTACTCTGCTCTCCATTGCTGGCAAAATCCTGGCAAGAATACTCTTGAACAGACTAATACCCCCTATAGCAGAAGGAATTCTACCAGAAAGCCAATGTGGTTTCAGAGCCAACAGGACTACCACAGACATGGTATTTCTTCTCAGACAACTGCAAGAGAAATGTAGGGAACAGAACAAAGGTCTCTATGAAACCCTTGTTGATCTCACCAAGGCTTTCGATACTGTGAGCAGAAAAGGTCTCTGGCAGATTTTGAAACGTTTAGGATGTCCCCCCAAGTTCCTTAAAATGATCATGAGGATCAGCACAGACAAGTCAGATATGGCAATGCACTTTCTGAGCCCTTTCTAATAACCAATGGTGTGAAACAAGGTTGCGTTCTTGCACCAACTCTATTCACAATCTTTTTCAGCATGATGCTCCAGAGGGCCACAGCAGACCTCAGTGATCAGGACGGTATCTACATTCGATACCGTACTGATGGAAGCCTTTTCAACCTAAGGCGACTGAAGGCCCACACCAAGACCTTAAACCATCTTGTCCGGGAGCTGCCCGATGCTGATGATGCCACCCTTGTTGCCCACACAGGAGCAGCCCTGCAGCATTTAACATCCTGCTTTGCAGATGCTGCTGAGCTCTTTGGGCTGGAAGTCAGTTTAAAGAAGACAGAAGTTCTCTATCAACCAGCACCCCAGGAAGTCTTCCATCATCCCCATATCACCACTGGTGAATCAGAGCTCAAATCAGTCCAGCAGTTTAATTACCTCGGTAGCCTCATCTCCTCAGATGGTAAGATTGACGGAGAGATACACAACAGGTTAGCAAAGGCATATAGTGCTTTTGGAAAACTCCATGAGAGAGTATGGCGTAATAAACACTTGAAGAAAAGTACAAAGATCAGTGTTTACAGAGCCATTGTGCTGTCTACTCTCTTATATGGATCTGAATCATGGGCCATCTACCGCCACCACCTGCAACTCCTAGAACACTTTCATCAATGCTGTCTCCATACAATCCTAAACAGCCACTGGTCAGATTTTGTGACCAATACATCTGTTCTAGAACAAGCAGCAGTCACAAGTATTGAGGCCATGTTGATGAGAACACAGCTGCATTGGGCAGGACACGTCTCAAGGATGAAGGACCACCACCTCCCTAAGATCTTGCTCTACGGTGAACTTGCCACTGGCTGCCGCAAGAGAGGAGCCCCGAAGAAAAGATACAAGGACTCCCTGAAACAACATCTCAGCCTTGGCCATATTGACCCACGTAACTGGTCTACTCTGGCCTCCAATCGGGAGGCCTGGAGACACACCACCTATAACGCTGCTGATGCCTTTGAGAACACACGCAGGATCACTCTTTAGGAGAAAAGACAACACAGAAAGAATTGTGTCTTGCAGAATATACCACCTAAGGAGTCTTTCTGCTGTGCCTTTTGCAATCGGACATGTCTATCTCGTATTGGCCTTATTAGCCACCAGTGTGCTTGTAACCAATGTGGATAGAGCCTTCCCAAATGCGAAACCTAGCCATGATGATGATGATGACGACTCTACCGCAGCCCTCTAAATAAATAAATAAATTGAAGAAAAAAAGGGAGAAAACACATCAGCAATATTCTCAGCAGCTTCAAAAGTTAGTCTTTCTTACCTCCCAAGCCTGAGTGTTCCTTTATTATTTCAGATTTGGCTGAGGCCAAAAACATCCTCTATACACTTCAGTCTGAAGTTCTCATTGGCCCCTTTAGGACTCCAGCTCCTTGACACTTCAACTCCAGTTCCACCAGGAGGGATTTCTTTTCTTTCATGCTCTCCATTGCTCTATCCCTCGTGGAGACTCATCCACTCCCAGGTTTCTTAACACCTTTCTTCTGAGTTATTGAAATGAGGCTGCTTAGCCAGCTGAAACTTCTTTGAAGTCTGGGAATACTTCAGATGTCAAGTCATGAGATTCCCTCTCTTTTTACTTTAGACATCTGCCTGTTCTTGTAAAAATCTATGAACTACTAAGCATTAAAACCCCATACACAGTGAACTCCTGGCACTAATTTTGCAATCCTACAGTAAATGGGGGAAAGAAAAACCACAGAAATTACTATAATGCATCCTCTGTGGAAATATTAGAAGGATTATTGTTGTTGGAGGATGGGGAAATAAAGATCCATTAGTTGGCAAAAGACGTGTAAAAAGCTTTTAGTTCTGCTTTTATGTTACTGACATCAAACTAACAATCGTCTCTCTGCACAGGTCATGGTTTGACAATAGAGGAGGTCTGGCTAGCACTATATCAGAAATATTGCAGCCATATGTTGCAAGGTAGGCATCCAGCACTCACTCATGCAAATTCTTAACGTTTGTCCACAGTTTTCTGATGGGTCATTTCTGAGCATGCAGGCTTTACAAGAGATACACCTTTGTCTGTCTTCCTACAGCCAGCAGACATTTCATCCCATGTGCTTTGATACTGACAGAAGCACTGACATGTGCCCTCACATCACTTGTGCTGCTGCTCAGTCTGGCAGGGATCTGGCAGCACACAGTTCTGACACTAAGCACAGGGTAACTACCACTCCCTTGCTGGTTTGGGGCTTAATTATATAAAGCACAGTGACAGAGTGTGCAACTGCTAAATTCAGTAAATGACAGTAAGGAGAAATCAGCAGATCGGTTGTGAAAGAAATCCAGCCTTGCACTAATGACAGCCAAGTGCTTGTGAGACTGCTGATTTCTACAGCCAGAGTGGTCGTCCAGAGCTCCAGGCTCATGGCGACCCTTTCAAAGCTGAAGTTTGGCTACAGTGAAGGGGCATCACTTGGTACGCAGAGAAAGGAGGAAAAGGAGAAGGGTCCAAGTTATGACTTCTTCCCACGGTTCCCACATGTACTGGCTTGCTGCAGAAGCAGAAAAGTTGCTCCTACTGGGTAGCCGAGGTCCAATTCAGTATCAGTACAGCCAGTACTGTGATTCAGCCCAGTTCCATCTGGAAAACACAATCTGCTACTACAGTTGATCATTTTCATACACACAAATCATGGGAGTGCCATGTCATCTTAGAGACTTTGAATCACTGCTGCCAGAGAGGAGGAGCCCAAATATAGCATTTCATTTTGCTCATGCCCTTGCACAGCCTCTGTACACACCTCTGCAATATCAAGCTGGGATTACAGATTCACAGCTTTCCCAAGCAGACCTGCAAAAAGATGCAAATTGCTCCATAATTACTTAGATGCCTTATAGAGGCCTGTGCACTCAATGTCCAGTTTATAACCAATCAGCCCTGTACAACAAGCAGCTCCACATACAATAACAGCTGATTCTGACTGGCTCTTGATTCTTAGAAGTTACAGCCTGGATGATATAACAAGACAGTTTCATAACACAGTGAAAGTAAAAAGAATCATCAAGGTCACCATTTTCAAAAGCACCTAGAACTGAAATGAAATGCTAAGCAGATGGTGTGTGGCACAGAATCAAACCCCTCCTAACCACGGTCTTTTTTTCCCAGCTCCTCTGATGAAAGCTTGTGCGAGAGCTATCTACATAAAATCAGCTCTGATTTTCAATATTTTACCTTGAGATCATGAACCAAATATCTATTATACGTTTTACATATGTTTTCAGCAACCACCTGATGAGCATATAAGTTTTTGTTCAACCTTCAAACTGGTAAGAGCTTATTGATAAGTAGATATTTGTATGGCAGGAAGTACTTCAAGTCCTAGCATTCAAGATTCTGCATTTCTCATTTCTTTTTTAAATACACTGATTTACAGAGCAGAACTATTACAAGAACCCAGAGTATCTTCATGCTGGTTAGACTAGGATCAGTTCTGTTTCCTATTTCATCACTAACTTATGTTTTGTCATCTCTGTGTTTTTGCTTTTGTGGGTTTCATTCATGCGACAAATTAAAGGACTAGAGCAATTAACAGTTAATTAACTAAGATAATAAATCCTCCTAATTAACTATGGAGTAATGAATGTTGGTTGACCCCAGCCAGCAGCTAAGCACTCCTCCAGTCACTCTGTCACTCCCCTCTCCTGCCAGCTGGGAACAAAATATAAAGGAGAGAAGATTCATGAATGAAGGAACAGACAGTTTAACACTTCACTTAAGGTGAAGTGAAAGTTGTGCAGGCAGGTAGGCAAAGCAAAGCAAGGAAGTTGGTCCCCACTTCCCAGAGGCAGACAGATGTCCAGCCACTCCCTGGGAAGCAGGGCCTCAGCACACCTAACACTGACCTGGGAACAAGAATGCCAGAACCCCAACCTTCCCCACCTCCTGCTCCTGGCCTAGAACTGTTCTTTCTGAGCACCATGTCATATGGCATGGGATATCTCCTTGTCCAGTCGGGGTCAGCTGTGCCCTCTGTGTCCCCTCCCAGCCACTTGCCCACCCACAGCCTGCTCACTTGGAAGGCACAGGGAAGATATGCAACAGAGAAAGCCTTGGCACTGCACAAGCACCGTTCACCAGTAGCTGAAGCATTGGTGTGTTATCAGGACTGTTTCCAGCATAAATTCAAAATGCAGCACTTTCTAGGCTGCTCTGAAGAAAATTAACTCCATCCCAGACAGAACTAATACAATGAGGAATGGAAATGAAAATGAACCTGGATTTTTCGTTTCTCAGGTTGCATGGAGTAGCCATATTCTAGGAGAGCTGCACTAGCCTTCAGGCAAAACTGGAGAACCTCTGTAGTATTCTGGCATCCAGAACAGAGTGGCATTTTCTTTTGTACTCTCCCCAGAGACCAAGGTAAACTTTTCTCTGTTACTGACACATTTCGAAGGTTGTTTTACTCATCATATTTTCCTGATGACATTGTCTTCTCCATATGCCCTATCTCCTAATTGATAGCACAGCAGGGAATATTCTTCCTGCTTGAGAAGGTCTCCATGAAACTCCTGTTTGAGGCCTCCAGTGCCAATCCAAGTGAGCTACAGAAGACGCTACCTAGCTGTACAAAGAGCATTTTCTTTTCTCCTTGTGAGGCAGACAGGCTGAGACTTGTGCCCCAATAACATCCTGACATCTGTCAGCTGGGGGAATGTAAGACCCAGCTTTGATTTTTTATTTCAGATTCATGTAAATGGATCTTCTGCTCTGTAATTAATTTGATGCTAATTACACAATTAGTCTCATTTATAGTATCATTTAAAAATGAATTGATGTTAGGCTAGTCTAATTTGCAAAATAAATTAAGCAAATTATTACTTGATTTTGAATCAAGTAAACCTACCCCTCCATTCAGTTTGCCTGCACGGTGCCATAGCCCGCTGTAATGCTGCCAGACACTGCCAGTGTTCATGTGACTGATGCAATTGTCAGAACCTCAATAATGCAGCAGGGGGGAAATGAGGGGCTATCCCTGACTCTGATTGTTTTGCTTTTCCTGAACTCCCGTTTAAGCTGACCACTTTGATTTTTCTCATTATGAAGATTTATACCATCATCTAGTGGAACTACCCTTAAACTACAATCCATTAACTCTCCTAGTCTGCACTTTGCATGCAGTCTGAGATGGGAAGAGCAGGCAATGAGGTTCTTGTATTCATGTTACTAAATACAGGAGGATTTTTGACATCTCTCAGAGCAGGAAAATTTGCCATAGCCGCTGTAATTAAAATCTTGCTCAGTATTTGCCTAATGTCACATTAAAGCCATATATTGCTGCTGCTTGTCTCCTCCATCCCACCCATCCCTCAGTGTTATATTTCAGAATTTAGAGACGTGACTGTAGTAGTAACAACAGCTGAATTTCATTATACAGGGAAGAAAAAAATCCTAATTAGGAAAGGACATTATAAACCTAGAGAATAAACATGTAGTCTATGCTCTACACATAGGATGATAAACCATGTCTGAATAAAAAAGGTATTTCATCCTAATTTTTCATCACAGTGGAATAGACAGCATTTCCTCTCATCTTGTTGCAATCACTTTTGTGTAGTAATACACATATGCTTTTATCAGGCATAGAAATGAGTTCTCACAGTTAATATTTCTCAGCTCTGAAAAACAACATCAAAGATCTCTCCTTGCTTAATTCAGCAGTCCCCCTAGACCTCTTCCAAAGGAACTTGTTCTTCCTAATCCAAAAAAAGATAGGTAATGACCTGTAGTCCCACATTACATCAGGGCATCCAGAGGAGCTTCACAAAATTCTCTGAATCGGCAAAAGAAGCACACTAATTTTATATTATGAAACTGACTAAGAGGCTAAATCAGAGGCAGTGTGGCTTTACATGAACTTTACATCATTTAGGAGGTGTATTTCCTGTTCAGGTGTCAGTCCTCACACACTGGCTCCTGGCTCTGTATCTGCCTCTACAGCTGCTGATGGAATGCAATGGACACCTCTCCCCAAATCTGTGCAAGCTGAGGAGAAAGCCATATGCCCCACAAGTGTGCTCATGAATGCATGCAGTGAGGGGCACACAGTCTGCTTCCCACAGTACTGCTCGTTTCTGATTTAGCTGTGGCTGTTGGACTATGAGGACTCAAGGAGTAATTACAATGCCTATCCCTATACCAGTGGCCTGTGAGGTCAGGCTCAAGATCATATCCTGGATGATCTCGGAGGTCCTTTCCAACCCGGCTGATTCTCTTACTGTTTCCATTTTGTGATAGTACCCAGTGTAGAGTTACATCAGTGCTAGTACCACAACCCAGAGTCAGAACTGCACCTTCTATTTCTTTTTGACACTTAGAGTTATTTTCCCACAAAATGTTTTTTCTCCCTTCTACCATTGCATCAGTAGCCAGCTCATATTGCAGAGAGTATTTCTGAGAAAAAGCGCTAACCATGCATCCATGTTGTGGATTGGTTTGCTTATACTCTGATTTAACACTAACATAATTTTCTGTGACCAAACATCTTATGCCTCCCTCTCCCCTAAGGCACGATTTTACCCCTTCAAGTCCCAGCATACAAATTTCACAAGTCAAAAATAACTTAAAGGAGAATAGGAATCCAGTGTAACAGCACTTGTTTTATAATAAAGTGTACTAGAGAGCTACAGTACAGCTGTTTCATCTAATCTGAAGCATGTGCAGTTCATATTAATAGTTAATTTACTCTGCTTTTAAATCACAGCAACAAAAAGGCGTGACCTGTTTTTCCTGCTGGAGCCAAGTCACATTCTCCCTGACTTCTCCATGTAACAGAGCAGTGCTACAATTAAAGCACAATAATGTGCTTGTTATTCAAGTCAAGCATTCGTTCTAGTAATGGGGTGCTTGGTGGCGAGAGGGATTTCCTTGTTAGGAGCTAAGCAGAGGATTAGCTGAATTCTCCATGGAGAAATCTTGATTTGTTCAAGGTCTTTCATCTTTTCTACAGAGAAGGGTTTATGTCTACTTAAAGAGGAGGCTTCCTTAAAAAGCTACAAAGTATAAGAAAAGGATTTAGGGCAGTCGGGCCTGTGGCTAAGTAGCTGAGGGGTAGAGGGTGTTTTAGAGCAGAGGATTATTTAAAGCTATAAAGTTCAAAAAATAATTGGTTTAGCACTACTGGGTCAATGCAGAGTAACATGCTGGAAAGGCAGTTAAGCATAAGCTAATATTCATTTTACTTCAGCTAATTATTGCAAGGATTCAGAGTAGAGGGTGAAAGAAGAAATGTTCTAGCTCTTTTCTCTGGGGTCCAACCATGCAGCACAGTTCTGTATTCCTTTCCTTTGCTGTAGGTATATATTGTGACATGCATTACCAGCCCAGCACAAGAATTGCAAAGGGCTCTTTCTGCAGCTCTAACATTGTTTGCTTAATGAAGCCGTGAAGCAGACCATTAAAAGCCTTTCGGAACAGTTGTAGAAATCAGTCTTCCTGCAACCTCCTGTCTCGAAAGCAGCTCTGCTACTTCTCTCCCTCCTTCTTTCAAGCCACTGGCCATATCATTAGTCCACTTTGACTGCAATCACACTCTCATGATCATCAGAGCCTCTGACAAACCTAAGAGAGGACCCCTTAGGTTTGTCAAGGGCGCTGATGATCATGTCCCCTCCATCCAGTCTGCTTAGGGGAGCTGCACAGCACACTGGGATCATGCCGAAAGCCTGCTGATGCAGGAGGCGTGAGGACTACCATGCTTCAGCACAGAGCATTCTCAGCACTGAGGGAAGAGGTGCAGCCTGCAGTTCACCCTGCACTTTCACCTCAGTCGTGCTGTGGGTTCACAGCAGAGATCTGAGGACAACAGAAGTAAATCCCACCGCAGTTGAAGAGACAGCCTCATAAACTGAGCCTAGGTTTCTGCTAGACAGATAGTCCAAGCCTGATGGATTAAGAGGCTATGGGTATGTAGATAAGATACTTCCATAGACAAATAGCAGAATGAGTCATTACAATCTGAGCACAGCACACACAAACAAAGTGCTGGATGGATGGTTCGAAGCAGCTGTTTAAAGCTGTTCAGGCTGGACAACAGCTCAGGAACCAGAAGGTGGTGAGAAAGAAGTTGTCTTCAGTAATTTGTTGGGAACAGTTCAGTGAGTTTGGTAAACGCTAATGAAGAGAAATAAGCTTTCACTAGGACGGAAGGAGATATACTCTCCGGGCAGAAATGCTCTGAGTTTGTTGTGCAGAAGAGGTAGGAGGTGACAACGCAGAGTTCATACTGCTATAAAGCAGCAAAAAGAAGTAAGTGCTTGGATTTGGGTGTCACATGAGGAAATTGGAATGGATGTGTACTCACCTTGTACAGTTCTCATATATCCAAATTTGGTGTGCTGTATTTAGTCCACAGTCCAAAGTATACTGATAAACAGGTGGAGAGTTTACACTAGAATCCCCCAGAAACTAGGGATCCACAGGTGAATAAAGAGGCTTGATTATAGGAGCTAATTCTGTATGATAGCTTGGCTAAGGGACAACTCAGTGCATGATGGGGAGACATAATAGGAGTTGTCAAATATTTTGAAACCAGAAAAATATAGGCAATAAGTGGAGTTATTTGGAGCAATGCATCAGGTAGAAAGATATGAGTGGATATAGAGTCAAGATGATGTTCAGAATGAGTATCAGAAAATTTACTGGAGTAGCAAATATTCTCCCCAGAGGAAATTGCAAACTTGATTATTCTGGAAAAGTAAAATTTGTATACTTGTAAGACTAAGAAATGTACATTAGAGAAATGTCACGGGTGGGAGAAAGGAGTAAATTTTTGTGTCTGATATGTACAATATGAGCCAAGGTACATGGTGACCTGGACAAAGCAAGTAAGATACTCTAGCAAAACACATGCAGTGCTTACTTCTGCAGATTCAACTAAGCACCCAAAATCCATTAACATCCATATAGTCATCCCTGAAAGGGTTCTGTAAGGTAAGAGGACACATTTATTATCATTCTATGGGTCTCAAACTGACACAGAGACTAAGAGTTAAAACCCCAGTGAGACTGGGCATTGCCATACTCATAGTGACAAATCTGACCTAGCTCAAGCCATGAGTAGAGGAGTGTGCCTGCCAACAGAGTTAATAGCTCTTTATTTTTATTTTACACTCAATGCAGAAACACCTGCAGTCAGGTGGTGATTTTTCATCCTCTACCATGACCAGTAGACTGGGTTCTTTATAGATTTGTCCTCTGCATGATTTCGTTTCCCAAAACCAGTAAACAGGACTTTTGTTTTAAGATAGTCCAGGTGCTATTCCTGGCTCTTAATATAGGTTACCTATGCCAAATTCTAAGAAACCATTGCTCCTCGTTTTGTCATGACCTACTCCTCCTTCAAACTGAAATACCAACATTTGCAAACACTGTACCATGAGGTTAAACTAATTTATTCTTTTTTTTTTTTTCAAAGTTCTTTGGATGAAAGGCAGGATAAAATTCAAAATATTGTTTTTTTCTTGCAAGATTCATGCTACTGAATAGGTGAAAAGGTTCCTTTGAACAAAAGTGGTTGATTTATCTACCTTTTAATGGCTTCCTTTGTACCTTGAAGCTGCTTATTTAAACTTTACTAGACAGGAATTTATTACAGATACAGGAGGGTGGAGCAGTCGTTTCAAAACTCAGCTGCTCTTCTCAGACAAAAGTTTTTGGATGAAGTAAAATTGAATGCTCTGTCTTTCTAGATAATTGCTTTTTCTGTTTCAATATATTTATGGATTTAAAAAATAAAAAACACAAACAAAAAACCCCAAATCCAAGTACAACTACATTCATAGTTATTAAGACTGAGGTAAGAGTATCTAGTCTCCATTTATTACCTTTTCTCTATTGAGAGTAATTCATAAGTATTTGACAGCACTCTGTAAATTCCCACTTTGATAGCCTAACACAAAGATTTGCCATCACTGCCTTCTACCATCACACATGGCATCTCTTCTGCATGAAGCTATACTATAGATGCCAGTGAGTCGTCACTACCGGCATGACAAAGAAGCATTTGGCTGAGTCATAACTCCCAGTTCTCAAACCAGGCACGCATTTTTCAATCCTGATTCATCTTCAGAACTGGAAGTGACTCTGTGAGGGACTGTAAGTAGGCAAAAGCAATCATACTGGTAATGGCTGGACTGGTATGGCACAGTAGAGACATCCAGTGGTTTGCTAGATTATTAAACTCATGACTGTCACTGAAGATATAGTACAGAGCTATTTCCATTAGATAATGGTAATTTTAATTTAACTTCAGATGCAAATTTAAGATTTTATATTAATTCAGGAACTTACAGTAATTTGGCATCAGATATTTAATTTAATTTGCCATACATAACTAGTTTCTAGTGATTTATGTGAAATACAAGTTCCATTTATACTAAGGTGTAAATCTTCAGTCACAGTAAGTTAGCGTACCATTGTTAAGTCAATGGAGTTTTGTCAAGGTACTGCCAGAGGACATGACCCTATCTGTTTTGGAGAATTGGAAAGGCATGCCTATTAGGGTTTTAAGATTCCTCAGCAGAAAAGACTAGTTTGGCTTGTATTTATCATGGTCTCCATTCAAGAATGCTGGGAGACAGAATGAGAGTGTGAGCTCACCCATCTTTAGCAACTCATTAAACAACAGCAAACACATTATGGCACTTGAGGATGGAAAGAAGATTGCTGGGAGCAAAGAAATATCTGGCAGTTGAGAGGAGGAAGGCAGCCCAATAGACAGAGATTTAACTGCTAAGTGATGGGACCAGAGCTCTGGAATCACAGAAATAAGAGTGAAATGAAATTTTGAAAGCAGACCGGGGGAAGAGACAAGCTAGCATGACAGTGAACCTTGGACTGGAAAAAGACAACATCGGAGAATGAGTCAGTTCTGACTTGCAGTCTAAAACTCTACTTATGTTCAGTGGGGCTGTACAGAATGTAAGTCAGGGTTCCTTGGGTAGATTAAAATCCTTAAAAAGACAAACAAAACCCTAAAGCTAGCAGGCCATAGAAAACCACAAAGGTATGCAGCCTGTCAAAGAGGTTGTGATTTATTAAAGTGCTACCATTGCTAAGAGCTTGATCTAAAATACATTTAACCCAGTGGGAGTTTTTCCATGGACTTTGTATCAGGCTCAAAAACAGCATTGCTCGACTGGCTAATAAAGTGAATAAGAGCACATATCTTTTCTATTGACAAAAGTCAGAAGGAGATTTTAAATTGCTTTTTTTCAGACAAGTTATTTACAAACAAGAAACAAAGCTGATGCATGCACAGTGCACTGTTAGAAGGAGATTGAGGGAAGTTAACACTAATCAGTGTTAATTACTAGTTGGCATGAATGCCACAGAAAAATTTAAATGAAATGCTGAATATATTTACTATTCTCAGCGGGTTTTCACCCTTTTACTAGGTATACATGAGAGAAATATCTCTAATTAAAATTTAGGAGACGGCCAAATAAAGTGAAATGAAGAACTTTATTAACAGTGCGCTGGGTGCACCAAACTCGTGGCCTCATTTAAGCACACCTGACTGGGAGGGGACAAGCCTTTTTAAGGTCTCTTGATTTACATAACCACTCTCTCGTACCTCCCAAGCCAGGCCTCGCTCTTTTCTTTCTTAAAAGGCAATCTTTGCTTTCTGGTGCAGTCCATTCGTTGTCCTCATCCACCCATCAGGTTGTTTCCCTGCCCTGGCCGCAAGGTCCCTTCGCAGCAAACCCAAATTGGTCTTAATGCCTTATATGCTTTCCAATTCACCTAAGACTGATCAGAACAACAAGAACAGCAAGCAAAGCAGTGGCCAGAACAATAAGAACAGTGAGCAAAGCAGTAAGCAGCAGTAAGTAACAGTGATCAGTACAACCAGAACAATAAGAACAGCAAACAAAGCAGTCAGTAACAGTGACCAGAGCAACATACAACCCACCAGGCTCCTGACCACAAAATAGTTCTTCAGTGTCTCCAAACAAAATGACCTCCAGGTATCTCAACATGAGGTAACCATGGAAATCCCAGCTTGTAATAAAACTGTCTTATTAATTTCTCACACACATGCATATAACAGAGAAGTGAACACTGGTTGAAATTAAGGTTCTATCTGGCCCAGTGTCCTGTTCCAAGTGATGACTATAAGCATACAGCTAGGGAGGAGTAAGGAAAGGATATGTCCCCAAGTTTCATTCTACTGCATGTTTCTTGGTCAGTACATACCTTTGCATGAAACAGTTTTCTAATCTGATGGCCAAATACAGTTGGAAATAAGTAGTACATTTTAGGAAAGCATAAAGCAGTACATTCCCTTGTGCCAGGAGCATTTTCAGTCTGACCCTTTTCTTGCAGTTCATGTAGATCACTCAAGACTGTCTCACCCTGCAGATGAAGCAGAATTACAATATTTTTTATTGCAGATGCTTTGGAAAACTATATATCAATGGGAAATGCAAAGCATCCCTGCAATGCAAGAATTTGGCTTTACTCTTGATTTGATACTCTACAATTAATTGCAAGAATGTGGTGGTTTGAAAAACCTTTTCTCTGAGGTAGTAATGGTTTGCCCCACTGATAATACTGGACCAATCAATAGTCCATGTGCGCCCTACGGAAATTACATGCCCACAGAAACGGAAGAGAAGGGGGTGAAGATAGTTTAGAAGGTAGGTAGCCATGATCTGAGCCAGGAGGAAGCAGGGGGTCAGTGAGCCCCTCTGGGGGCCAAGGGCCCCCAGCCCCCAGCTGAGGCTACGGGAGACCCAGTATAGTGTCAAAGCTGGACCAGGTTCTGTAATCAAGAGCTGGAAGAGTTTCCTTACTGTCAGCAGCAGCAGAAGACACTGAAAGCGGCAGCAGAGCAGTCCTGAACAGAGACAAGGGTGGTTAAAAGCCAGAAGATAGCCAGTAGCAGCGAGATAACGTGAAACTGGCTGAAAGACGCAGAGATGTTCCTGCAGGAGGGAGAGCTGGCAACAAAACAGAGGAAAACTCAACAGAGCTGGTTTGGGGTAAGATTGTATCACTTTCCCAAAAACCAGAGACTTCCTGAAGAGGAGGGGTGGACTTCCAAACCCTTAAGGAGTCCCAAAATGCAGCAGCAGCTAAAGAGAGAGAGAAAGGAGCTGAAAAACCTGGAGAAGTCCTGAGAGCTGAGCCAGGACAGAATGTGGAGGAGGTGGCCGTGCCCTCTGCTGCTGCTGCTGCTGCTTCTATCATGCTACCGAGCTGAGACAGAGCAAAAGAGCTTTGGTAAGACTGAACCGAAAGCTGCCTTCAATGTTCTAATCCAAGAGGAGTGAAGATCTACAAGGAAATCCCCCGAAAGGTTCAGGTTCGGAATTTCCACAAAGTAAGAACAAAATCCTGACTGTCATACTTAAATCTGCTGTCTCGGGAAAAATGAAGGACGCTAACCAGTGCCACAGAAAACTGAAATGAAAGAACTGTGGCCTGAGAAGTGACAGAAAGACTTTTCTCTTTTCTTCTTGGACTTTTATTGAAGAAAAGGAGAAATTGCATTTAATGTAAATATATATATGTGTGTAAATAAACCTTTGTAAATATTTTCCCCTTCCCCCAGTAACGAATGGTTGTGTTTTGTCTGAAAACTCTCCACATGAGGTGAGGAAGATATCAAGTCCATACCATCACTAAACCCTCTCACAGAGGCAAACCGTGGGAGGGGGGCTTGAACTTAAAAATTAGATTCCTGGGAGTTTCAAACCACCACAAAGACCTTAATTTCTGCACTGGATTCCTTAACCCCAGCACTTTTTATTCAAACTTGCTAGCATAAGCCAAGAATTTTTTCACCCCCTATCAGAAGTGTGTTCACAGTCCTGATTTTGAGAGCAGGTAAATGGTGGGATATTTTCTTCACCTGAACAAAATAGCTCTGCCTGCACTAATGCTTCCTAATTTCTTCAAAGTGAGATCCTAGGCTGAACTTCAATAGTGGACAGAGTGTTGTGTTGACAGAGTTGACAAGGCAATGATTTAATTGAACCATGTCTCAAAAATTCAGTAAGGGCACAAATGATAAGCTAACACAGTGAAAAACAGATCACAAGGTTTCCAGGACAATTAGCACCTAACACATTCTTCTCAGGATACAACTGAAATATTACAGGTGACATTCAACACTAGCTTTTCTTTAGTGTCTAGTACTGCTGGTGAAAATTGCAGGCTTGACATAGGTCAAGAATCTATAGCATTTTTTTAACCTCTGCTCAGGCAAGAAACAAAACAAAACAAAAACAGCCTTCCCCAGACTGCCTACCAGTCCCCCTGATGGGGCAATTAGGGTCCCACTTCCCCTCAGCTTGGCAAAGTGAAATCAGCTCTAGGGACAAACTAATATTCAGTCTCCATCCTTATTCACACATTGCCTGTCCTGTTGATCCCATGATCATGTGGCAAACTATTCTCTTTTCTGACACAGTCATTATTGTGGAGAGCAGAACTGCCTCATGTTTGCTGGCTCATTTCACATAGACATCAAATGAAATAGTATTCAGCTAGGTACTGCTGAAGAAATCATTTGCATCTTTATTAAAAGTTAACAGAAGCTGCCAACACAGGAATGCACATATGTAGCTAGCTTTGTACATGGTCAGTAACAACACTTATTTGGACCCTTCACAGCTCTCAGAGTTTCATCACAACATGTGTTTGTATAAAGATGAAAGCCCCAAATTTTTTTCTTTTAAGACCTCTTCTCATAGGCTGTTGATCAGAACAGAGAAATCGAGTCACTGCACAGACTGGACCTTTAATCCACGCATGGATTTTCTTGGTTTCCTTTTCCATTCTCTTAGATTTCCACATTTGCTACTTAAAAGAAACTCTGAATTCAATAACAAAAATAGGTATTATATATTGAGTTAAATTTGAATATATTCAATTATTCTGATCTCTTGGGAACTGAAAATCTATTACTCATGACACAGATCAAAAGATTTAAGACAGAATTTTATTCCTGATGGGCTTTAATCCATTAAACTAAAGACAGAGAAACAGTGACTTGACCAGAGCAACCTCCACCTCAGGCTGAGCTGAGCTGTGCAGCACTTATCTTTGCCGAGTTTTCACAGTATCCCTTCTGTGTAACATTTCTAAGAGATTTCTGCTAAAATTTCTCAGAAAAAATTATTTTGGACATATTTTCTTTATTTGGATGGCTGAGCAAAAAGACAAACTCTATCACTATTGTTGTACTGCCAGGGCTTATAAAGATTTTATTAACATTAGAGCCTATTTAAAAGTAAAATGTCATATTACAGAGAGAAGAAAATTTGCTGTAATCTGTGCATTTATCATGAAAACCTCGGAAGGGAAACATAATGCCTTTAAATAGGTGTCCTTTCATTATATGCCCACTGCAGAAAATGCTAACAAAAGAAAAACAACAGTTGAATACATACAAAATACCATTCCCTTCCTTCCCACATTGAGACTGCATGGCAGCCAAGGATACAGCTGAGACAGCAGGAGATTGCAACTAGCCTCTCTTCTGAACTCATGGATAGCTTTCAAGTATCCAGGGCTTTGAACCCAATTGTTCTATCTCTTGAAAGACTATCTTTAACCACTTTTTTTATTTGTGACTGTCAGTCCCATCACAAAATATGATTCTCCAGATACTTATTTAGATCCTGTAAATTTTGTGTAGCACAGTGGGTGGTAGAGGAAAATTGTATTCCTTACATATTGGACCCCAAAAGTCACAAAGAAGGTTAAAGACTGCCACCATATATCTGACTGACTTTCATTGGCTCAGAAGCTGAGCACTCACTGTCATTGTGGTGCAGGACCCTTAAAGCAAAGAGAAATTCTTCGTCTTTTGCAAATTGAGGAACTTTGAGTAGAAGGGAGCAGTAAGTTATTTCCCCAGGTCATGGGGAAGCATGACACTCTGCCAAGAACTCTCTCTAGGTATCCTTAGGTTTGGCTCAGGGCACTGAGGTCATTCCAGCTGTCCTCCTAATAGCCACCTCTCTAGGACACCTGCAGTTTTTCTGGGTTAGTTAAGAAAAAGGCTAAGGAATTTTTCAGGGAAGTATATCTGCAACATATCCAGTTCTTTTAAAAAGTCTGCTTTGAATGGATTGGACAGCGACATTAGAAGAGATATGCTATGATGAATTGAAAAATGCAGGGCTTAGATGAAGCCTTGATTAACTTGTCATCCTAATTGCCTCTGGAAACAGGAACTAAATTTTCATCTAGTAACAGCTAGTGCAGCAGCAGAACATTTGCATTGTTTTCCACCACATGTGTGAGTGGGAGAACATGAATGTGAGACTTCTCATGTTTTCTGTGTGACAGAAAAAGACAGAATCAAAAAGTGGTTTTTGATTCTATATGTAGAAGATCAATCAGGACTTATGTTTTTAATTTGATTTAGAAGAGTAAGTGCTGACTGGAACTTTCCCCTATAACCAAACCTAATTTGAGACTTGTAGGAAACCCATCTACTTCAGAAGGACAGAAAAGAAAGTAGATTTCCTTTTCCTTTCTGCTCCTGAATAGGTCTATATTAGCAATTACTTTCCATTTTACCAGCTTTCACACAACTCTTAGGCCCATGTTCAGAATCAAGAATTTCACATAGTTATGAGATTTATCTGAATTGGCTCAATGCTTAGAAACCAGATATTAGTAGGGGAACTTGATAGGTGTGACTGAGCACTGAAGAAAGAACTCTTAAAAGGAAAGTTTAAAAAGAAAAAAAAGCTGAATACAGAAGATACCTGAAGCAATTAAAGTTATTTACCAAAAATACTCATCCTTACCTTTTCTCTGCCTAAATATAACCAAGATCTAAGGGCTATGCTGACTACTTAGCTTGCTACTTATTGTACTGTTAGGTAATGTCAAGTAATACAGTTCGATTCAAATTCATACAGCATGACCAACAAAGCAATATCACTGACAGAAGAAGCAATTACAAAATAAACAGTTACGTGATGCTGGAATTATGATTTTATTGCTTAGCTAGATTGCTACATTTGTACTCTTCCTCAACAATACTGATTATAAAAAACTGACAGAAATATGTTTGTATTGTTCACGAGTTATATCTGACTCTTGTGCCTCAGTGGACCCAAGCATCCCTCTGCCATTGTCTGAGTCCTTTCACAATTCGTTTCAGCTCTTTATGCTTCTGTATATATCCACTGCCATTTGAACCTTGTGCTTATCAAAACTACTGTCTTCAAAATCAATTTAAACCCATCCTGGATACATAAGATCTATCACTTGAAGGGAGCTTTATGCCCTATTTCCCTGCTCACCAATGTGAAGATATCTGGTCTCCTCTGACTGTTCTCATTCCCACCAGCTAGTTCCCCCTGCCAGAGAAAACCTGTCCACCTTGGGAACAGAAAGGGAAACCATTCTCCAGACAACTACTCTTTATCATTGTGTTAATAACTATGTCCCCATATGTCCTCCATATCCATCTGTTGTCTTCTGCCTTACATCGGGCTTGAAAGTCCTTGGTCAATGTATAGCCCTTGGTGACAATACTTCTGTCATACTTTAAAAAAGCTGATTAGATCATGAAAATTAACTTTGATCCATGCATAATAGATAATTTAAGAGAAGAAGGAGGAATATAATTTTACAAAGACATCAGTCAACTGCAAACCACAGTACTGTCCAGGAGACACCACCAACTATCTGCTGCAGTTCTGTTTTGAGAAGTGAGCAGAAAATGGAGGATCTCACCTACCCTTTTGCACCTGAGGGCTGAGATAAAGACCTGTAGCTGGCTGAAAGGCTACAGGTAAATCAAATGGATTTCAGGGGCCCTGAAGTCAGGCAAGGGGTACAATAAAATAGCCAAAACACATGACTGAATACAAAAAGAACCTTTTGAAGGAAAAAAGTATGGGGTCCATGAAGGATTTGCATGTTTTCCCAGGGAAAAAAAAACAGAGGTTGTGACTCATTATTTTTAAGGATTAGTGAATGTGGAAAAAGCAAGGAACTATGTTCTTCCTGTAGCAAACGTCCTTAGTATCAAGTATCAGCATGCTGGAGTGTTTTGATCCAGGGGTATTTTTTGTGCCCACTTCAAGAATGATGTATAAGTCTTTAGGTAAATAAATTTATAACACCATAGTACCACATTTTTAGCAACATTTTGTGCTGCGACTCCTTCAGCATAGTCATAGGACAGAAGGACTTTTGCAAGGCAGTGATTGTGAACCACTGGAAATTCTCCAGATGGCACCCTAATTGCCAAGATTCCAAACTAATTTCTGTAATTCAAAAAACATACACAAGAAAAAAAGAAAATACTTTTTTTCTCTATGAACCTATTCCGATTAAGTCATCCAGTTGTAATATTCTCTTACTACTTCTGAAATATAAAAATATCTCAAAATATACAAAGGCAATCACATGAAATACAAAAACCACAAATGCACATTTGTCTTGCTCTATCCATTGGAATCTATCACTAACAAAGGAATCAGAAAAAAAAAAGTGGAGGTGGAGAACCCACTATGTTGGAAGAACAAATGTTCATGCAGACACACAAACCAATAAAAGCAAGGAAGTTCTGAATCCAGGTCACTGTGGAATCCTACACACAGGCCTATTGTGTTTTGATGCAGCAGCAGCCCATATGGCCTTCCATTAGAGGGTCTCAAAGCAATGAGAATGTTACCATACCATATGTGCTGATTGGAACAACTCTGATGTTATGTTAGCAAGCATAAGGATTTTTTTCCCCTCTCATTTTTTTCTTATTCTTGTTCTGTTAGCAGAAGCCTAGGAATGGACAACCTTGTCATTATGAGTTTACAGCATTAATACTTAATATGTCTCGGAAAAAAAATGAGCAAACCTATTATAAGGCCAACAGTGCAGGATTACATGCTTAAAAGTGAGGTCTCTAACCTGGAACTACATGTTTCCACCAAATAGAAGATCCCAGTTTCTACTTTGGCTTCACACTGCTTCTAATCAATTTCCTGCTAGGAAGCTACAAAAAGGCAATGGCCAAAAATGAACTTTATGGAAACTTACCTCTCAGAAACTGAGCCTCACAACACACGTTTGTTTCTCAATTTCCTGTTTTAAAACAAAGCAACTGGAAAGAAAATCAAGCAAACATTGGCAAGTAAAAAAAATCTTCCTTTCTGGAAGCAAGAAACAGTAATGTAGCTAAACAAAAAAAAGGCAGCATAATCTCTCATTTCTTCAGGAGTACAAACCATGACTTTGCTACCATGGATCAGTTCTGTGTATAAAAATCACCACACAACACCCAACAAACACTCATCCAGTTTTGGTGAGTATTTCATACTCTGGTGTAAGATCATAAAAAGGACAAAACAGTCCCGTAACAGAGGAACAGATTTCTTTTTCCATTTCATGCTATTACAGCTATAACTACCCCAGTGCACCAAAAGTCATTGTCAAGTGTAAGATAGAAGTTGTTATCTATGGACTAAACCAGTTGAATAATTAATTCAGCTGATAATTTTTGCTTTTCCATATTTATAAAATGTCAAGAAAAAAATGGCTAAGAAGGAAATTTCAACAAAGATAGGACCTATTCAATATCTTACAAAATACTGGGCAACTGGCAGCCAGCCATAGCCATTACTCTCCTTCCACTCAGTGTAATCCTCCAATTCAATTTTCCCTATGCTTTTTTATGAATCTCAGAGGAAAACTAAGTATTCTAAGCTGTTGATCTAAGAACATGGGGGAAAAAAATTTGAGGTAACTCACCCACTTGTGTGTTCATACCTTCTTGTGTGTATGGAGTGCGTATGGACCGTGTGTACAAAAACACTGATGTAAGGTTCTGGTAGTTGTACAGACTCTTTCTTTATCATCAGCACATTTTGTACTTGTCCATACACAATAGAAATTGAATCAGAAATTAAAGAAGCCATTCACATATTTTACAGAATTGGATAGCTAAAGCAAGACACATTCTGCCAAAAAGCCTGTTACAAGGAGAGTCCACACAGTGAACTGAAGGAAAATCATGCGGGTTAGAAACAGACAAACTGAGCTGGACAAAGCAGAACTGACAGTAATTAAAGAAAGAGCATAAAGCAGAAAATAACTTGTTGCCCAGGAACATATGCAAGAAGAAATGCTTAGGGGTAAAGTGCTGGCTAGAAAGTCAGCTTGCTTACCACAATAAGGAAGCAGACTCAGCTCACCTCATAAATGTGAATAACGTCATTCAACTGATTAAGACTGAACCTACAAATTACTTCTCTTAGCAGCATCATTAATCAGTTGTGTTTTGAAGTTGTTTGGATCTTATCTATATGTCTTCAAAGTGCCAGACCTCAGGAAGCACAGAGGTCTGTTTTGGGAGAGTGAAGGACAGGGCTGGACAAAGGTAATGTACTCAAGAGAAACAGCAAAGAACCACTCTCACAGAGTGAAGTGCCTCCCACTGTAAGTAAAGATCAGGCCCATGACTACCTGAGAAACCTGAATGTGCGTAAGTCTACAGGACTTGATGAGCTGCAACCCAGAGTCCCGAGGGAATTGGCTGAGGTAGTTGCCAAGTCCCTCCCCATGATATCTGAAAAGTCATGGCAATCAGGGCAAGTCTCAGGGGACTGGAAAAAGAAAACATTGTACCAATCTTCAAAGAAGAGTGGAAAGGAGGACCCAGAGGACTTCTGACCTGTCAGCCTCCCCTCTGTGCCTGGGAAGATCATGGAACAGATCCTCGTAGAAGCTATGCTGAGGTACATGGAGGACAGGAAAGTGATTTGAGACAGCCAGGACAGCTTAGCCAAGGTCCAGTCCTGACCAACTTAGTGACCTTATATGATGGAGTGACTATATCAGTGGACAAGGAAAAGCCCATTTATGTGGGTTTCTGTAAAGCTTTTGCCACAGTCCCCCACAAGATCCTAATTTAGAGATATGGATTCAATGGCTGGACTGTTAGGTGGATAAGGAATTGGTTGGACAATCACATCCAGAGGGTAGTAGTCAATGGCTTAGAGTCCTGATGGACATCAGTGACAAGTGGTGTCCCTCAGGGACCAGTGTTATTTAATACCTTCATTAATGACATAGATGAAGGGACTGAATGCACCATGAGCTAATTTGCAGATGAGATCAAGCTGAGTGGTGCAGCTGACACACCTGAAGGACAGGATGCCATCCAGAGGGACGTGGACAAGCTCAAGAACTGGGGCCATGGGAATCTCATGAGGTTTAACAAGACTGAGTGCAAGGTGCTGCACCTGGTTTGGGGCAACCCCCAGTATCAATACAGGCTGGGGGATGAACAGATCGAGAGCAGCCCTGCCAAGAAGGACTTGGGGTGCTGGTGGATGAGAGGCTGGACATGAGCCAGCAATCTGTGCTCCCAGCCCAGAAAGCCAGTTGTTGGGAGAAGTGATTCTGCCCCTCTACCCTGCTCTGGTGAGACCCTACCTGCAGTGCTGCATCCAGCTCTGGGGTCCCCAGCACAGGAAGGATATCAAGCTGTTGGAGCAAGTCCAGAGGATGCCACCAAAATAATTAGAGGAATTTGTGGGTCAAGATAAAGGCACTTTAATAAAGCAAAAGCAAAGGTTGTACACAAAAGCAAAGAAAAAAACCAAGATTTATTTTCCACTTCCCATCAGCAGACAATGCCCAGACACTTCCCAGGAAGCAGAGATTCAGGACACATAGTTGTTGCACCAAAAGACAAGTGTTGTAATAAAAAATGCCCATTCCCACTCCTCCCCCTTTCCCTTAGGTTGTATTGCTAAGCACATGCCATATGGTATGGAATATGCCTTTGTTTAGTTTGGGTCAGCTGTCCTGGCTATGTCCCTTCCCAACATCTTGCCCACCCCCACTGATGAGGGGGGGAATGTTGGAGAGACAGCACTGATGCTGTGGGAGCATTGCTCAGCAGCAGCCAAAACACTGCTGTGTTATCAAAACCTTGCTAGTTACCAATACACAGCACAGCTCTACAATGGCTGCTGTGGGGAAAATTAGTTTCATCTCAGCCAGAGTCAATACAGTGTATCAGTCCAGCCAGAGATTACTTCTTTTATTCATTTTTGTATTACAACACAATGCCTCATAGGGAGGTCTAAATTACTCAATTTTCTCGGTTCTTCAAGTAGAGTCAAATATCATACAGAAGTTGATGAACTTGGAAAAGAACAATAATCAATCCACAAAAAAATCCTTTTTGTTTTTTTTCGTCCCTTTTTATTTTGCCCTAGTCACTCTGTGGTCAGTAGACACAGGACTGGAAAATAAATAAATGCACCCTGGTACTTGCCTCAGTTGCCACTGCAGTGCTTTCTGACACATAATTAGAAAACAAATGGCAGATTAGCTTAATAATATTCATTAGCATCTAGTGAAACTGAGAGAGTTTCATGTTCAAAGCATGTTGGGCTGTTAGTTGAATTTAAAATATTTCTGTATTTCTACCCTTCAGTTATGAGAAGACTGGGGGATGGGAGAGAGAGAGAAAGAGAGAGGGAGAGAGCTAGCAAACAGTTAACCCCTTTCTCTCTTGGCTACGAATTGATGTTTTTTTCCACAAGTCTTTCTCCTAATCCGCAGAGAAGGAATGGTTAACAGAAAAGCAGGACCTCCTTTCAGGCATTGTTATTCTTCTGTGCCCCCCTTCTTTCTTCCTTTTTTTTTTTTCAAATTATCCTAAGTAAGGATTTTAATGATATTCAGAAATCACGGCTGTCTTGCTGAATCGCTGTAGGACTGACCTCCCTTGACAGTTCTTAAATTATTCAGCTATCAAGGGCCTGCTAAACATTAAATTAAGCATCCTCTCTCCCCTGTCCTAAACCATTAAGTTATGCAAATGCACAGATAATGGGGCATATGACAGCTGGAGGCATTAATCAGGCAGCTCTGTCTCTGGGCTGTTGTTATGTAGAAACCGCATCAGCCAACAGACAGAAGAGACACAATTAGATCTCACTTAATGGAATGAGAAGAAACTACAGAGCTCTTTACACTCCTGTTAGGTTGTAGACCTGGGAGGGAATAAGACACTTGGGAAATCTCACTCACTCTCTGTTTCTCTTGCTCTCCTTTTTTTTTTTCACCTGTTCTTCCAATTGAAATGAAAAATTACCTATAATTGTTATCATTTGCAAACAAAGCCTGTCAGAAGACCCATCCGCTGTTTACAATGGTTGTTTTTTCTTGTTCCTTGCTAAGGTTCTTTGGGGGATTTTCCTTCATTTGTTTTTTTTTAACTAATGCTCTGTCTTTTGGTGGGGAGGGTGGAAGGAAGCAAACAAACGGGTCTCCCTTTGCACCATTCGAATTACTGACTTGAAAATCAAGTGGTATGCTCAATCACAGTGAAGAAGCATATTGCTGAGGCATGAATCAGTTTGCCATTTGTATGTATCTGATGATTTCTTTCTCATTACTTGCTAATTATTGGAGACCAGTGTCTGTACACAGATTTTTCTGGCACTTCTAGTACATTTCTCCCCACCTAATTTCTTCTCCCCTTTAATGAGGGGGTTGGGGGGTTGTGGTCAGAAACTGTGGGGTATCCTAATAATTTCTTAAAGACATTTAGAAAACAGTCCGAGTAATTTAATGCAGCTTACTTTAAGAGTGGCTTTAAAAATCCTTTTTCAAAATCTGGGCTGGGAAAATAGAGAAAGAATACTGAGTTGGGCAAGTGTGCAAACATGAGGCACTCTGTTGGAAAGGAACCTTTTTCCTACACAGACTGACCTCACATCCTCTACTGAAACTTCTGAAAGCCTTAATATTGATAAAGTATCTGTTAGAATTTTCTTATCAGAAAGGTCTTCTTTCACCCATGCTAAGATCTCCCTTCTCCCTGAAAGAATACCTACTAAAACAACTTTATTAAACCCTTCAGACAAAATCTTCAATATAGATATTTTCCCGTGGAGAGGTAGGGCTTTTCATTCAGATGGTGTGTTAACTTGTTTAATAAAATCAAAGAATATCAATCTCTACTGATACCAAATTTAATTTTTGGAAAGCAGTGATTTTTTTTCCTGGGCCTTATGTTAAGACGAAAATATTCTTGAAGTGGTGGAACAGATTAGTGGGCATATATCAGTTTGTATACTGCTACTGGAATAAGCCCAATATGGGCTGCATGTAGTCAGTAATACAGATCTTTTTCAGCCCAGCTGCCCCGATGAGAACTTCTGTCAAAGGTTTTGCAATCCAAACTATTACTTAAATATATTGGTTGAACATTTAAAATTGATTTCTACTCGCACACACAACATAGTCATCACTGCTTTTGCTACTGAAAGCCTAAGGCCTGATGAGCTTAACTGTCACATACAGGTGAGCAAAATTAGAACCCCATCATTAGGTGGAGGGAGAACAAATCTCAGAATCCCAGTCTTCCTCAGCCATCTGCATTGGGGAAAAAGGAAGTACTAGGATAAACATCCTAGATGCTCACAGCTGCCAGATTTCCATATTTAGAAGAAGCAGGAATGATAGAAAATGCAAGCTGCTTCTATTATTTCTGTAACTGTGCCTGTGACAAACAGCTGGAGATCTAAGACCTTAAGACTGTACATCATAAAGCAGTGTTAAAGTAATGATGTAGGTTTCTAATTACTTCTGTTCATTTTGCTTTTCTCTGTTCATATTATCTCAGGTGTACCGAGAATTTGGCCCCATGGGTATACTTCATCTCTAACCCCACCTTTCAGAGGCAAAGCACAACTTTTTCTACTGGTCCAACGATCATCAAGGTAAGAAAAATGGAAACCAGGTAGAACATAACACCACCAAATCTTATTCCTTTCATTTTAATTTTTGACAAACATGGTGTTTCAGATATGACTTCAACTGCATGGATTTCGCAATGTGTTTGTTCCTCATGATTATATTGTCACAACTATAATTTCCCTTGTTTATAAGGTGCTTGTAGTGATCTGGATTATAAAGCTTTTCTTGAAGTTCCCAATACCAAGAATGACAGGCAACTAAATACTGCTTTCTTCATTATTAAGATATTGGATGGCTTCTGATTTGGGCTGAGAAATCTTCATTGGCATTTTTTAATTTAAAAACAAGTGATATCCAACTAACACCTTAGCTTTAGCTTTGCTATAAGTCTTGTGGCAAATCAGCAATATGTGTATAAATTATTGTACACAAATTCTATGTGTATAAATGGCATAAATTTCTGAAACCTTCACTGGAGAGGATGGGACAGATGCAGATAATCAAAGCCACTGTTTGTCTCATATTGTATGCTTTGTGACATTTGACTGCTTTCTCGTGCCAATTCTGAAATGAAGCAGCCATCCATTAACAGTAAATGCAGTTATTTGTGAAATTCCTCCATGCCAATGCATACTATGGTTTTACAACGCTTCATCAGTTTCTCACTTGTAATTTTCAGAAATAGCTAAATAGAGGAATCTGACCTATGTGAGGGCTTGTTCTGGGCTAGAACAAGACAAAGATGGTATTGTAATTAAACACCTCTATAAAAATGCCTAAGTAAGGCGTATGTACAGAGCAGTAACAACTGTTCGGAAATTTGTCTAAAATGGTCTTGATCTATGGTATTACCTACAGTTTAACATAACATTTAAACCACAGATGTAATAAAATATTCTCCTTTTCTGGTCACTGGTTATATTTTGACAAATATATGTGGGAATAATTTCCTGGGTGAGCTCCATGTAGAAGACAAACTGCACAAAGACTATGTATATTGAATTCTATTAGAGTATTGAGCAGATCAAGAGATAAAGTATTTCGTGAGTCAAATAATTTTTCATACCATATGATGGCACCATAAAGAACCTAGAGATCACAGCATACATCTGTGTTTTAAATAAGAAAGTGCATGCACATTCTTATTGTTGCTGTTCATATTGGTAATTATCAATTCAATATAATTTAATATAAAATATTAAAAAGGGGTTAAGGTTGCAGTAGCCAAAGACAGACATTCATGTCATCACCTTGATGTTCATTCATGCCTAAAGGAGTTGCAATCATGCAGTGCTCTCAGGCTGCTTTAGAAAAGAGTGTGACAGTGCTATTTTCACAGTCTCTCTTAGGGAGGAGTGTGTGTTCAAGAAGACTTCCTTGAGTGAGACAAGACAGTGAAGAGAGCAGCACTGCAGTTGTTGATTTCTGGAACAGCTACCTCACTTTTGTTCAAGAAAGCTTGCCCTCAAATATTATTTTAAATTGTTTTCTATTGACAAGCACCAGTATAATATTCTGCCAATATATGTGGACATTTGGCATTTTTAGTATTTAATATTAAAAAAAAGCTGTAGTGCCATCATACATGTTTTATACTGCATATGGAGGCACATTTAGTTCGAGATGAGCTAAAAGCGTAAAATACTTAAAATGTGCAAGTGCATATAGTTCTATGCTGAATTTCTAAATTTGAAAACAGAACTTGCAATATGTTCTTCATCTTGAATCTGCAAGTGCTTCTTCATATATGCTGTGTGGTGATATATATCAAGCTAGGATTGAATACGTAGATTACTTGTTGAATGTAACTTCATTACAAAGAATACAATTTACAAAGAACACAATTCCTATTATGCAGTACAGATGCACTCTTTGTGTTTCCCTATTACAGTGTAATGACTGGACTGTTGTTATATATGCTTCTCCTTCAGATACAATTTTGTGCTTCTTTATTACCTGGGGCATAGTCCAGTTTGGGGTGGTTCTCTGAGATTTAGTATTCCTTTCAGAAATTCAAAAGTATCTCTAAATAACCTTCTCTCACAGCTTTGTCACTGATTTTCACAACAACAGGACTGGACCCAACATAGCAATTTACCATAACATTACATTGGTTTAGCCTACCAAGGCAGTAAACAACAACTTCCACTACTGTATGAGAAAAAAGTGTCTTTCTAATTTAAGTCATATATAGCAGCAGAATTACTATTTTGGTCTTCCACAATAACCTTATTTTAGCTGGTTTTTACTTGTAATGGTTTGAACCAGGTTTTCCCCCTGAAGCTAAGAAAGTGGTAAAACCCCAGGGGGTGGTGACCCCTGGAAGTTTTGAAGTTTTGTCCAATGGGCGCTCCTGCAAAATGTAAACATACCACAAGCAAATGGAAGAGAAGGTTAGTTGTAGTTGGTGGTTGAAGAAGTAGCCATGTTGTAGGAGCCACGAGGAGAAAACAGCAGCAGGCCCACTGGGGGCTGGGCTCCCCCAGCCTGGAGGGACCTGGAACAGCATAAAGCTGGGCTAGATGCCTGCAGTTGAGAGCTAAGAAAGTTTTCTCCACTGTGAGTGAACAGAGACAGCAGTGGCAGAAGCAGCATCCAGAAGCGATGGCAGAGAGCCAAAAAGATAAGAACGCAGCAGAGACAGCTTGCAACCAGGCAAACAGACACAGAGATGTCTAATGAAGAGAGAGAGAGCCAAGAGAGCAGCAGGGAGAGAGGAAGCTGGGGTAAGAACTGGAATAAGACCCCATACCCCTCTGAGACCTCTGATAAAGGAGGGAGATGGACTCCTGTTAAGGAGAGGAGCCTTGGAGTGCTGCAGCACCAGAGAGAGTAAAGGAGCTAAGAAGCTCGGTTGTCCTGAGAGCTCAGCCAGGACGGTGTGTAGGAGGTTGACCTTGGGGCCCTCCCTTGCTGCAAGCTACAAAGAAGCTCGCAGCCATCCTGAGGCAGGGCACAGAAGCTCTGCAAGGGGCTTGAGTCCCCTGAAGATACCAGACCGTCACGAAGACCCCCTGTGCTTCGTGATATGACCGTGGTGGAACGACCTTTGTCTGGGGTGAACATAACCCACGGAAGACCCCTTTGCCTGCATTGAGGGGCCGAGGGGGCTTGGATACTCCCCTCATGAGTGCTGGCAGAGATCCAGCTATCAGCTGCTGCATGTGAAGAGGGCAGATGACTGCTGCCGTAGAGAAACTGCTCACAGACTAGAAAGGATCTGTCCTTCTTCCCTCCTGGACTTTTATTTGGAGGGGAGAAGAGATCTGATCCATTGTAAATACTTATGTCATGGTAGAGATAGTTGAGATTGTGTGTGTATAATGTATTATAATATTTTTTTGTACAGTCATTGTAATATATTCCCTTTCCCCATTCTGAGTCTTGTGTTTTGTCTGGAAAAAACACATATGATACTGGTTGAGATGGGGGAGGGGGCTTAGACTAGAGAATTAGGTGTTTTAGAGCTCTCAAACCATGACATTACTCACTGGCTCCAAAGCATAACCTGATACTACTTGCTCTGATGTTTTCCTTGATCACTTTGACTGATTACCCTCTTTTCTGTTCAGTACAACTTTTTTTTCTCAAAATGTGAGAACTGTCTCTGTGTCCCTACTCATTTCATACGCTTTCATGGAACATGATACCTGTCAAGCTACCCTCATTTTCTATTGCAGAATATTTGATAAATGTCAACATTTCATGCAGATTCCTATCTCTATTTGTAATCACTCGTATGTTTGTTTTTGATTGTTCAGAAAGGACATACACGATTTTGCCAGTTTTGCTCACATATCTATCTGTAGATGCTACCAGACTGTATTTAATGTTGTTCAGATATTGTATTTTCTTTCCAGGTCTGCTTTTAGCACCGTCTTACAAAATGTCAGTTGTTGAAATCCTAGTCTCTGACCACTTTTGCCTATATTTTGATGAAAGGTTTTCTCACTGTCACTTACCATTTTACCTGAATTTACCTTGCCACAGCTCCCCTTTGTCCTCACTTTTACACCTTCTGTCAAGGAGTGTATTTCCAAAGCTGTAGGGACTGGCCTTCTTTCTTCATTCTCTCTCCTTTGGTAGTCAGCTCTCACATGAGTACTCACGACTCACCAGCTTCCAAATGCATCCGAAGTCCAAGCATATACACAGTTCATTGTCCAACAAAAGAAAATACTGGGCAGTCCCCAGTCCAGACAGGAAGAACAAAATTGTCACTTGTGCCCAGGTCTGTACACAGAGTCAAACATTGCCTGTAGGTTTGCCTAAAGACTTCCACAGCGTGAGTACTTCTTGGACACTCACCAGCAGAATTCACACCACATCAACAGCTGCATCTTTCTCAAACCTTGTCAGGCTCTTTCTGACCCTTCTGCTTTCCCCGGTCATCAGTCAACAGAAATTCATGCCAATCCACTGGTCTTCCACAAATTGTCAATCCTCCATTGGTCATTTAGATCAAACTCAATATATCAAGCAAGAGCAACCACTTTTTTGTACCTCTAATCAGGGAAGAAATTTGGCCTTGTAATTAAAAAAGCTAATTTCCACAATGACAAGTGACTTCTTTCCATCTTCTACAGAATATCATGGCACTGTGTCTTTTTTAGCATTCCTCATGCTGCACTGCAGTGAGAACTCTTACTCTGCACATCCAGGGCTGCAGGGGATTTTTAAAACAATCTGTCAGTGTACTCATTTCTAAGGATAACTTACATAAGTGTAATTTTCTTGGATATGATCTGCGTGTCTTTTTGCAGTTTGCATGTGAATTTACACAGAATCATTTTCAAGGTTTCTAGGTTTTCTATGAAACTTTTACAAATATGTTAAATCATCCAACGGTCATTCATTTTCTATTTTCACCTGTCTGATTGACTATTATAATGCTTCAGGCAACAGCAGATTTCCAGTAAAAGCAAACTGGGTCACATCATTTATTTCACTCAGTTCCTCAAGATCACTTACTGGTTTCTTTCCTCAGAATGTTTTATTTCCATTTGTATTAGACACTGAGATTTCCCCCTGCGTTTTTAGCCTGTGTTCTATAACCATTGCAATCTATATATCTATATATTCTGTATATACAGAGAGATATAAGATATTCACATAGTAAGATATATCTGAGGTAAAATATACCTTTTTGTATTTTGTATAAGATGTGTAGAGTATATACTTATGTATATGTACTTATGTATCTTATATTGTATATAACATACTTTTTATATCTTGAAAACCAAGTTCATTATAGATTATTAGCACTTTTTCTATGAAGAGAAGTTGAACTCTGAGCCCTCAGGCTTCCCAAAGTCCTGAGGCATACTGAAAATTATAACCCATGGTTTGTTTTGCCATATTACTTAATTAATCCAGCTGCTCTTGAATTGCATTCTTCTTTCATTGGATATTAAACCAACTTGTCAATTGTAATTGCAGAGCTCCTTTTCCCCTTTCTATCTCATTCAGACCAGCCCTACTGAGTCTGTCTTTTCTTGCATGCTACCTCTTATTTCAGCCATTTTTAGTCTAAAGGAAAAGAGTTGAAATAAAATAAAATGGCCAGCGAGTTTATGAAATAATAGTTGTAATTCATACAGAAAATTAATATTTCAAAATACTTTAATTATAAATATTGTAAAGGCTATGTCTGTAGAAGTGTAATAAAATCGTATGGATAATTCTAATAATTAATAACTTCAAGTTTTTAGTAATTTTCCACTCTTTGTCTTAAAGATGTGTCAGTCTGTTAAAATGGGCTCACACTGCAACTCTACCACTTGTGGAGCAAAATTAGTATTTCTGAGGAATATCAGATAACATTCAGTACTTGCAAAATTGCTTCTTTCTCTGTACACAAGCACACAAAGCTCCTTTTAAAAAGCAGGTGCATAGATTTCTTGTCTTCATTTAATTTTTTGCCTTCATTCCTTTATAATAGCAGGGAAGTTAGCCATGTTTCAAGATACTTCAATTGTCCAGAATCGTAGTCCTTTATTTTATTTCCGTATCTTTCTTGTCACTATGAATTACTTCCATGTGTGGAAGTAAGACAGTTCTTTGAAGCAGTTTCGAAGTGTTGTTTACCTAGCTACAATTCATAACAACATGAAGGAGGCTGGGTGATCATGGATTTGAGAGAAGGATATAAAATCATACCGAACTGAATTGCTATCCAGAATACAGAGTACTACTACTACTACATTTTACTCAACTCATTGTCCCCTGAACTTAATTGTACCTTAAAGTATTAATTTCTTGGAAATACTTTTACACATTTTTAGTATACCAAAATATAAGGATTAATTGGTGTTTTCATTTTAAAATGTTGTAAGCAGACATAAAATACAAAATCAGTATTACAATGACAGGGTAATCAACTTGGTAAAACCCACATGGCCAACTACTCCTACTACTCAGGAGATTGTCCAACTATCACTTTGTTCCCTTATCATATCCAGCTCTTTTCCACCATCTCTAAGTCAGTTGATAGGATTCATTTCTAGACAGTTTTATTTTCTTTACTATATGATTTCAACGCAAAGTCCATCCTCTGACTCTTTGATGGACACTGTAAGCAGCCTCAGGTCACCTCTCAGCAAGCAGGAAACCATATCAGCAATCAGAAAAACTAGCAGATTTTCAGTCTCAGCAGACAGACCTCAAGTGTATCAGGAAAATAAATTATAGAAAGGCTTCTTTAGAAATATGGTTAGCTTACATTGGCAAGACCAGGCATATTGTTATACTTCTGTAGAGAAAGAGGGCTTCAGTTTCCCAGTTATCAAACAGCCAGCAAGTTTTCTCAGCTCTGTTTTCACTGCAAACTACAGAAGACTGTAAAGATATTAGCAGTCATAGTTTGCTAATATTTTATGCCAAGAAATTTTGGAAGAAAACAGTCTTAAAAATCTTTCTCTATCTTGTCTGTTTGCTAAGAGTTCTCAAACAAAAGAAAGCACTGCAAAACATTATGTGCACATGACGAATGGTGCTATATTTTAAAAACGAGAATTAAGGATAAGAGCATCTTACTTCAAATATTAGCAGTACAAACTGCAGAGACAACATAACTTTTGTGTGATTTAATGTAATTTTTCCTTTGGCAAAAATACCTCAGTATCAGTTATAGGCAAAGGCAAGGGAAGACTGTCCATGACACCACTTCCAGAAAGAGGATAACAAATCATTGCGTTAGCAGAAATTAGTAAAGGAAAAGGAAAAAGGGCCAACTGTTTCTCACTGAATAACATTAGGGGGCAATTTAGAAAGCAGTATAGTATATGATAAAAATATTATTTTTAATCAAACATAACACTTATAAAGCACCACCTGTCTTCATTCTACACATCTCTTTCCTAAAACTTAGTTTTTAAACAGTTCTCTCTGTCTGTCTTGTTAACCAAGTCTTTGCCTCCCTCCTGTGTTCACAGCCTGTAGTTAACATGAATTTGAGAGAAACGCAAACGACGATCTCTTTCAAATATTTACAGGCACTGCTTTAAACTCTTTTTTTTTTTTTTTGAGTTGTATGCAAAGCAACATTAATATTTCTCAGATAAAGTGAATACTTCTAAGATAAAGGGTAGTTCACATCTGATAAAAGCAGATCACAAAAAATTGCAAAATAGCCTGAACAAAATCAGTGCAGTCCCTTTCTGATTTATGATTGATTTATATTTTTCTCCTGCTGAAATACTGCATCTGAGATTTCTTGGTAACCTGCAATATGCGATTTTGCAAAAACTTATCCAAGACCTCTAAACCTTTTTTTTAACTGCCAGACTGCTGAATTTACATGATCTCATCAAGCAATAACTTTCAAAAGCATGAACCTCAGAAGAGGCAAAATGATTAATGCATAGATGAAACATACCATTAAATCTTAAACTAATCAATTATTAAATTCTGCAATATCTTAGTAAAGTTGCCTGTTTTTTATTTCCAAAGGAAATAAGGTGGATATATCATACATTTTTGATGCACATACGCGTCTATGCTTCAGTTCATTAAGTAGTGTGAGACTGCTTTGAAAGAAATATACAGTATATGGGAAAGACCCTCAAACATGTCATATGAAACCTACTCTTTTATTTTTTCTTTATTTCCCTTTTTATTTCCTTTTTCTCTCATTTGCAACAGCCAAGTCAATTTGTGAAATTACTCGTATGTGGTTTGTTGCTATGTTTTTAAGTTTTGTAGTGCTGAATGTGTTCCTCCTTTTAAGGGAATCTGTAGAGCAGAGTTGTAAGGGAACAAATTGCCAAATCGAGTCACATTCTTTGGAAGGCACAGCATCAGACACATAAATATTTGAACCTTCAGGATAGCTGAAAAAGTGTTTCCAAATAATAGACACCCTTTTGTATAAACTCTTAGAAATGTTCAAAATATTTCCAACAAAAAAATACGACAGCTACTGTCCATTTTTGGGGGGTAAAAAGATTAAAAGAAAAGCCATCATTTTAATCTAATGGAAACCTGGAATAAACCCACCTGCTGAGTTACGTGCCTCTTCCTTACTGTAAGCCTATTCCATCAGCAATGGCTTGCAGTCTTTCATTTCTCTTCGCTACTAGCTGTCTGTTCCTTTCCCAAAGGTGAATGAAGACCTTAGGCACAATCTTTTACTCATATATGCTTTAGCCACAGACACCTTGGAGTCCGGCCTGGTAGATTCCTTTCAATAAACTGAGGTAGATAATCCAATCCTAGCCGTATTTAAAGCATTAAAAAAATACCTCTTTAAAAGAAAATAGTGTCTTTTGCAGCCCCTTCGTAGAGCTTGGATATATTTGTTATAATTTCTTTTCCCAATTCCTGCTTGCCCAAAAGGCATTCACAAGAATCTTTCAGATAATTCTTGCTTTGGTTTGGTAAAATAAGTAGGAATTCAACAAAAAAATCTTTAGGCAAAGAATCTTTTATTTTAGCCGCCAGACTGCAAATAATTTGAAATAACATAGCCAGTAATATCTAAAACAATTTACATAGTCTTACTATTATGGTGACTGACTTGGAGGACATTAAATAATTACAAAACTTTTCAGAATTTTACTCTAAAATGCTATCTCATGCTTACGTTTTTGGCCCAAAGGAGGGGTAAAAATTTTTCTTCTATTTCTAACTCTCAGTTGCTCTGAAAGAAAATATTAGCAGTTTTCAAACCCTTCCATGTTTTTAGTCAACAGAATTCTATCGTATTTGGCAGTCTTTGATAAACCTGTACCTGCATTGACTTCAGCAGAATGGCACACAGCTCTCTGACTGAAGTTGAAACCCATCACCCTGGTATGTTATCACCATTCCTACTTCAGGGAGAAATGAAATAGTGTTGTTAGTTTTATGGCTTTGAAAATTCCTCCAATAGGGAGACAGAGAGTACATTGAACTATTTCTCACTGTATTACTTCCCTAACTAGCTAAAGAGAAAGGCAGTATAGTAGAGCTAGAATAAAGCTTGTTCACACAGCTTTTTCAGCATTTCTCTTCTGTGGCATACCTGCATTTGAGTATTTTATGTCTCCCTAAATCTTTACTTTCCTCCTACCCCTTTTCCCTCTCCATCTTCAGACAGCAAATGGAACCATAATAATGTGTAAGTAGGATTTGTAACCCTCTCTGAGGAGTCTGAACTCTACATGGGCCACAAGAAGACAGATACTGATGGGGTGATTTGCCTGTGGGATGAGGAAAAGCTCCACACTTCTAATGCAATGTGATAGAATGATCTTAGCCCAACATGTAGAGTCAAGTGAATTTCTCATTGGCCTTCAGCGAGGATTTTGCTTAAGTGTTGAAGTACTTAACCCATCACTCAGTAATAGTCTCCAGTAGGAACATTACTGAAAATTAGATTTGAAATGGTAGTAATATTGGTGCTTTGTTTGGCAATAGATGTTGCATGAATTCAGCTGCAGTTAGACAAGCCAAGCTTTCAATTACTACAGACACCGTGGTGGAAAGAGGATCAGCATGTAGGCAATAATTTTCATTGTTTGCTTTACTCCTGTATCCATTGGTAGCCAGCTGGTGATGGATGGGAAGTAGTGTAATGATGTAGACTCCCTCTTCCAAAAGCTGTTTTGTACAGCAATCCAGATACTAATAAAACTCCCTGAAATACTACATTTTTATGAACTGCTAAAGTGATATGTTGATAATGACAATGATAAACTGAAGGAGTAATTGGCAATAATTTATTATCCTTTTCCTTGAAAGAAAATTACTCTTAAGGCTACATGATACCACTACGTTATGAAAATAAAGTTATTCTCTTCCCAGACTATGCCTCTTATAGCTAGAAGCCATGTCTGCTATTTTTGCATCTTTCACTGTTGTCCAATTCTGAACTCCATGCAAAAAGGACTGCTCTTTCTCTTCTTTTTTTGATACACAGAATGCTATGACCCAGACAAGGATCGCAGGGTTTAAATCTTCTAACAGAAATAATAGCACCAAAATATTTTTGTAACCTAAGGAGATTGAAAGAAAATATTTCTTTATACAGTGCATAATGATACAGTCTAATTTCCTGAACAGGTCACTGGTTCAAGATAGTAATGCAACAAATATCTTACTGAGGAAAAAAAAAATCTAAATCAATTAAAGAGGTAGAAAGAGAGAATTATCTGAATAATTATAGCTATGGAAAGCAAGATTAGTATGCAAGAATAACTCTTTAGTCCTCATCTCTGAAAACATATCAAAGATTACCTCCTTCAGATGAGAAAGAAATTCATTACATCATTAGTCATCCAGTAGAATGATTCATCCCAACAAAATTTGTCTTCTGTCAAGTTTGTAATTGCAGAGATGTAATAAACACACAAATAGCATGGAATATCCTTCAAAGAGCCAAAGGAAAGTTTTTTATGGCCATGTTGACAGTGGCATGAGCTCTCCTGAGCATTTTTTTTAATAGGAAATGTTTAATTGCTCTTTATTAAGCAGAACCTTTCCTTCTGCTTGTAAAAGAAGTTATTGCTTTCTCCCTCTGGATAAGTCACAGGAAGTTAATAGTCCAAGTTTCCTCTGGCAACAGAGACAGTTAATGACTGGGAGACTATCATAAATGGGGTTTATTGACCAAATTACAATCCAGTTCCTAACCAGCCTTCTCAGTTCAGATTGTCCTCCTGGCATTTTTGTGGTTTTCTGTCTTATTATCTGGTTCACAAAGGCAGTCCTCTGATATTTAAAAATTTAACATGCTGGGCTTTTTATTGTATGTTGTATGTAACCTATTGTATGTTATAGGTTATAAAATCCAAGGAGGAATTTTTTTCTTCCCCCTGCCCCCACTGAAAGAAAGACGGAGTTCAAACAGGAAGGGGGAAAGGGGGTCGATTAGCTTTACAAGGGACCTAGCTGGCTGAGCCACATTCCTAATGCATGGCCCATTGGAGACTGGAGTGAGGGGGGAGGAGTTTTGTGGAATTGCTGGCCCTCCTCACAAAGGAGAGAACAGATTGCTGGGTTTTCTCTCTGGAAGGGAGATGGGGTTTGTGTGCGTGCATTTGGAGAAAAAGACCGGTCTTTCTGGCTTTCAACCTGGTCAGGCCTGACCACTGGTCTTGGCTTGCTTGCACACTGCCCATGACTCCAGCGTGAACCTGCTGTGTTTTCATCAGAGAGTTTTGTGCTCACTGGGAGAAAGGGAGGAGCCTTGAGATACTGTCAGCCGAGAACAACAGTGAGTCCTGTGGGGGTGGACTGCTTTTCCTTTTCCTCTTCTTCCACTGAGGGAAGGGTCCCCATTATTTTCTTCGGCTTCTCCCGCGATCCGAGGCCCCCCCAGAGCCCCTTCCCTCATGGTGACCGCAGAGCCCGACAGCGCCCCCTGCAGGCCAACACCGAGCACTGCAGGCTCTGCTCCTCCAGTGACCCAACAGCGCCCCCTGCCGGCCGGGATTAGGACTGCGCTGAAGGACAGAGAAGTGTTCAGACTGTCTCTTTCGTTTGAAGGGGACTGCTGGGTACAGGACTATTGTCTAGTTGTTTTTGTGTTCTGTTACTGTCCTTGCCAACATACATATATCTTTTAATAAAGGGTTGTTATTTCTTTGTTTTTTTCACACTTCCTCGATTAACCCCCTTAATTTTGGATTTACAATTGCTGAGAGAGAGGAGTTTGGTCTATCTCATAACTCATCCTCACTACCAAACATTCCAGTCTCTTCAAACTGAGACATAGTATTCACATGATATTGCTGGAAATTGTCAAGGTCAGTGTGATAGGTACATTTATTGACTTCATGACACCAAAGTGCTTCTCAGCAAAGGTGATTCTCTGGCATGCAGCAACACCTACGTTCACATATAAAAAATAAGTAATTTCCTCTCTGCCCTCATGCACTTTTGGTGTTATGTCTAAGTGCTGTTATGAAGGCATTCGTATAAAAAACATAATTTTATATGCAAATACTTGTAAAATCTTTAAGGTAAAAGAAATTATTACAGTTAATAATCATTCTTTCTATGACATCATAAATGCACATAGAGATTTGCAGTAAAAAGACTAAAATCTCTGCTTTATAGTGCTAACAAAGAAAGCAAATGTAATGACCAGGTGTAGCAGGTATTGTGGATGGAATGCATCATGGAATGAGGAGACTTGAAGTTTAAGACAGATTTTCTCTAATTATTTAGCAATTTAGAAATGAGAAGCGTTATACAAAACAAAACCTAAAAATCGAATTTCTTTGAAGGGGAGATTTCAGAAAGGAAGATTTTGAGAATTTCTTTGCTATTACACCTCATAATTAGATGTTAGATTTTCTAAATAGATAGACAGAGAGATCTGAGGCAGATACTAAGAGTGATACACAGCAGCAAGAAATGTAAAAGCCAAATTCCTACCACGACAAGGACATCAATACCGACACTGTGTGAACTCAAGCTTGAAATGTGACCAAGTCTCACCATGCACTCCAAATACCATTATTGCATTTTTTGTATCAAACAAGTCTCCAAAATTTTGCATAATTAAAAAAAAAAAAAAAAAAAAGAGGGTATGCAAAAAAAAATTTGAAATCCATTGGAATTGGGAAAAAACAGTGATTCCTTCTAAATATACCACCCCATCCCTAAGCCTCTGAAGCATCTGAAGACTTCCAGCTCTATCAGGGCACATCCCTCATGCTGTTCTCAATAATTCAGACTGGTAGTCTTTTGAATTTATAAGTGTTGTATTATCATGAGTATTGCAATTCCGAAAACATTTACCATCACTACATCAAGATTTTTACATCTCATATTGTCATTTTTATACTCTAAATATAAATAACTAGGAATATATTATGTCTTTTAACTCTTCATTGAACATAATGAAGCTTCTATAAAGCATTTTGATGCTGATGCGAAAAAACCCCAGCTATTTAGTGCAGAGATAACATCTAGTCTGCTTATGGTTAAGGATTCATACAAGAGTGTATCCATATCTCTATAAGAGGAATCGCAACAGGCACAATAAAGACACTGTAAGTACTTTGAAAAATAAGGATGATTTATTGGAATGTTCAATTAATATTTATAGAGCATTTCAATATCACTGCCTACTACATACATGCTACAGGATTGAATTAGAAATCAGCAATAGCAAGTTACAGAGGACTGTGTAGCTAGGGGATAAACGACGAGTCTTCCAAATATTGCTTACTGTTAGCTATAGTATAGTAGAGATGGTAAAAATAAATGTATTATTTCTGAAAAGTATAGACTACTTTGAAATGTGAAATTTTGTTTAAGTCCAGTTTCAGCCTTGCTTTATTCTTTCCTTACTGTGTCAGTATTCTCTTTGGTTCAGAAACTTATTTTGTGCAGAGTGAAATACAGAATAATAATGCAAAAAAATGCAGCTAATGACAAATCCCTTAACACTTTTATTTCATGTTAACTACTGTCATATACAACAGGTGATTTCCTGAGTCTGGTACCACACTCTTTGGGGACCACAGTACATGTACAGATGTTCCAAAATAGCTGCTCCACTCCCCAGTTTCTGCCTGGGAATTGCAAGCTCTTCCACAATATTAGTAACAGCTGTCCCCCAAACACACTATAAGACTTACATCAATCTCAGAGAAAAAAACCTATAAATTAGCCCTGCTGAGCAGCACCACTTTCAAGGGAGCTCTCTTTCTAAGAAAAGCCATCAGACATGAAATTTGTCACTGTGTGTCTTTCAACAATCAAGTGCCATCATTTCACACTGACAGGAGAGAAAGGAATTAGTAGCCTCTTTAAAAAATATCAAACAGACATGCCTGGAGTAGTACATGAAAGTCAAGTTGAAGGCTAGGTTGTTGTCTGCACCAGGTACTTATTTCAACAATTCCAGCAGTGGGAGAGAAAAAGGATACCTGAAACCAAACCAGAGCCTCGTAACAGTAACAAAACAGCCACTTCAGCATTTCCATTGCAGCATGTCATCTTAAGACCTTCAGTCTATATTTCAACCTGACTAAATTCTGAATGCCTTCTCCGAGTGTCAAATAGACAATAAGAGGACTTGGAAATCAGAGCCTAACACAGGAAGAAGCATGATACAAGAAGGGCACCTTGCAGAGCATCCCTTAGGACAAAAGTGCGCCCCAATTTTTTCAGATTCCACTGTCTGAGCATAACACTCATTCAGCCCCATCTTATAGACATCTCCCCTACTCCTAAAAATGTACTGGCACTCCATGCACCTGCAATGTACGTATTTGATAACAGTCTCATGGCACAAGCCTGTAAAAAAGAAGGATAACCTGAGGTTTTGGGGCTGGCCTCTGCTTAAGAGGAGATATCCCCTGGAGCAGCCCAGTCCTTACTACCTGCTCTGGCACTTGAGCTCCCTAGTCTGGTCTGGGACAAAACAGGCTGGCATTATGGTAAACTCAGTACCCTGTAGCTCTGTTCTTAAGTTTCAGAAAGGCAGGTCATATGCTATATGTATAAACTATATGTATAATAACACTGTTACTGTTACTTTACATGTACTGTTAATGGGACCTTTTTAAGTGAAACAAGATCAAAACAGATTAATCTGATCTCTCAACCTCATGAGTACCAGATGTTGGACGAGAAGATAACTGGTTTGGGGTTCAAAGAGCCATACCAATTAAATTTATATCCACTTATTCCCAAACTAAAAGACTATGTACAGTTTAAAAATAAGATATTACAAAGTATGTTTTGTATGTTTGGCAGACAGTCTTTATTTTCTATCACTAAACGCTGTATTAATGACCAATTAAAGAATCCCCCCAAACTAGTCCACCTCTAGAACTATCTAGAGGTAAGTTTTTAAACCATATTTTAGAAAATTAAGTTCGTAGTGTGCAGCATATTGGAAAATACTGAATAGTGGTTTTGTAATAGGATGATAAACCACCGCATATTTTGTCACAGGCAGCACAGCTGTAATTTATAGTGTGTTTCATACTTATTGTTTCTCAACTAATGGAAATTGGTTTTTCTTCTCCTTTACCCTCACACGAGACACACTGTGTGACCACCAAGTCTTGATTGTGTTGCTCTCCCTTCATTAATCCTTATGTATCCCACTCAATAGACAAAACATTGCCATCAGCAGTGTTAAGAACAGCTGCACGGTTTCTGGAAGCATTGTTATCTCTGTGGTGAACCACAGAGCATCCTACAATATACCGTAACCGATAGCACATCATCTTTAACCAGCTAACCTGGTTGATGGAAGGTTTGAATGGGGAAGGAGATTCAAGTGTCATGTCTCAGAATATGCAAAAAGTAGTATGTTCCAATGCCAATGAGGTCTCCACTATAACTTTACATCTTGTTGCTAAAACTGACAATCTGATATCAGTTCTCCTTAACACCAGTATAAAACAGAAGTTATCCCAACCATTTAAATAAGCATCACTAATGGAATGAGGGTCATAAAATCCTCTTTTAGCCTACATTTTAAGAGTAATTATATTCTTTTTAGAGAATAATCACTGCTTTCAAGAACTGAGCTTTTAATAGTATTGCAAGAATTTAATACAGGAACTGGAATTTTTGAGACTTCATTTTAGACTACATAATACCTCTTATAGATAAAAGAAATCATAAGGTAAGCATCACTTTAAGAATAAAAACAAAGCAGCCTCCACACTCAGGAGTCCGGGACATTTCAACCCATGAGCTCTCTTAGATCTCAGGTTTTTGAGATGGGTTGCTAGATGTATATCATCTGTAAAACAGCCTGAAGATACCCTGAACATAGTCAGCTAGACAACCAATTCACTGCCCTTCAAATCCTTAAATGAAACCAATTTCTCTTTCACGGTTCCATGCTGCAGTACCAAGATGTCATGATTTCTCAGAGATATACTGCAACTTGTCCCCAGTTACCTGTGGTGACTGGAAACTTCCCCATTTGAGAGACAGAGTGTTTAACTGAGGCAGGAGATTTAGGCCTTGCAAGTCACATCAGAGCTGTGGTGATCTGGTGATCTCTGGTGATGTCTTGATTCAAGTAAAATAGTGTTCTATTATTATTATTATTATTATTATTATTGTCTCTGTTTATTATTCTAGGACCTCTGGTCTACACAGAGCTGAAACATGCTAAGCTATGAATAGTCAACAAAATAGATTTCTTCCAGACCTGAACAACAATTTGCTCTGCAAAGTGTAAGTTTGTTAAGCCTTGTAATATGCTAATGTCTTTACTGACCTTTTGTGATCTTTTGCCCGGAGTTGAACTTTCCAGATTCACTCACGCCTAAACACTGATCGTTTGCTTTATACTGAGTAGGGCTCCCTCCTGATGTCTTTTGCACACACAAGCACACAGAGTGCTTGCAAGCCCTGAGACACTTCGACAGAGAGTGAGGAGAAGTGTGATACTGTGAATCACTGACCCCCTTTTGCCCTTCTGGACCTTTCCCATCAATATCTCCAGTGACAGAGAACTTCCCAGCCTTTCACATTTTCTAAATCGTTAGCCTGTTTGTTTGGCTTAATCTGAAATAAAAGACATCAGACTGAAATACAAGGTTATTCTTTGTGTGTGAAAGACATTACAAGGAGCCTTTCACATTCTCTGGAGGTTAACACGGAGGATAATGAGCATCAACACTTCAGACTGTTTATGCTGTCTTTCCAGCATCTTCCTCTGTGAATATAGTTTTATTATTCTACAGAAATATAGTTCTTGTCTACTTCTGGCTCAGTCTTATTCCTGAAATAAAACTCTTAACAAGGTGCCTTTTTTACAAAATGTACTCCCTTTCACAGAGATGGGGAGAGCCACACAAAGTTTGTGCAGCTTCATATTGCATCTGCAGATATCTGATCCTTTAAGTAAATTCCCCAATGCCTTTCACTCTGCATGAGCATCCTTAATATAATAAGCTCTGTATTTTCTACAATAAGGAATGAGAATCTTAAATTAAATGAATTGTCTAAATAAACACAATTTTATGAAAGAACTCAAAGTAAACATGCTGGGCCCAGCAGTCATCCAGTGCTGTTCATTTTGCTCCAGCAAGGATTTAGCAATGCTCAGCAACATTTTGGCTCAATATTTGCAGGTGTTATTTCAATATTGCTGAGCCATGGCTATTCTGTTCAGTGAATTGCCCCTATTATTTGTTCATCCCATTCTAAGATTGGACTGTCATGCAAAACTTCTACCATATTTCAAGGTGTCGAACTGATTCACTAGTGCTAAAATCTTGAATTAAGATTTACACTAGCATTACTTCAAAATAAGAGATTTGTTTAATCATAGAGTGGTTTGTGTTGGAAGGGACTTTCAAAGATAAACTAGTCCAACTCCCCTGCTGAGGGCAGGGACACCTTCTTCAACAAATCGTGTTGCTCAAAGCCCATGGCCTTGAACACTTCCCAGCTTCTCTGGACTATCCGTTCTAGTGCCTCACCATCTTCACCATAAAAAATTTCTTCCTGATATCCTATCTAAATCTAAGCTTTCAGTTATCCCCTTGTCCTTTTACTACAGATCCTGATAAAAAGTCTTGCTCCATCTTTCTCATAAGATCCCTTTGTATACTGAAAGGCCATAACAAGGTCTCTCCAGAGCAATATCCATGGAAGAACTGTAGAACTATTTCTATACTGGATAAATAAGTCACATTTCAGGGTATATATAAAATCATGGGAATCAATATAATCAGAACAAAAATTAAAACTTCATAAAAGCAAGGATATCTAATATTCATCTATGCATGCTGTCTTTTAAAATTTGAAGGATCTGTGGCTGATTTTTGGGATGCATTCCCTTCATGTGTATCACAGAATTAGCATGGCTGGAAGGGATCACAATGGGTCATCAGGTCCAATTTCCCTGCTCTAGCAGAGTTATCCTAGAGCACATGGCAGAGGATTGTGTCCAGACAGTTCTTGAGTATCTCCAGTGAGGACACACTGCACAGTCACCTGCACAGTAAGAAGTTCCTCCTCATATTCACGTGGAATTTCCTCTGCATCAGTTTCTGTCCATTGCCTCTTATCCTATCGCTCGGCATCACCAAGAAGAGCATGGCTCCACCCTTCTGACACCTTCCCTTCAGATGCTTATAGACATTGATAAGGCTCCCCTCTCAGTCATCTCTTCGTAGGGCTGAACAGGCCTAACTCTCACAACCTTTCCTCATAAGAGAGATACTCCAGTTCTTTAATTATGTTTGTTGCTCTTGACTGAACTTGCTCCAGGAGCTCCGTGTCTCTCTTGGACTGAGGAGTCCAGAACTGGACACATCACTCCAGATGTGGCCTCACCAGGGTTGAGTAAAGGCGTAGGATCACCTCCATCAGTCTGCTGGTAATGTGCTTTCTAATGCACCCCAGGATACCACTGGTCTTCTTGGCCACAAGGGCAAAAGTTTGGGGTTGTTTCTTTTCCATTCAGTTGTAGTTCGGAGTATCTACCAACCAGCAGTGAGGTATCAAACAAACCAAAACTTAGCAGAGAGCTACTGTCAGAATCCCCGATGTGGTTGCCTACTCAGTGCCAAATGTCATAGGAATAGAAATAGTATTCTAGCTTCCTTTACACATATAAATTTGTGTATTTTGCATGAAAAAAGAGAAAGATTTTCTGGTAATATGTGGTTTTTTCACTTACAGAAATGTACACTCCACTGTCAATTAAAATTTCTGAATAGTGCTGCGAAACAAGGAATTTGCTTTCAAAGTAATGCTGTAATTAAAACTATAGCTATAGCTAGAGGGCATCTGGAACACAATGGGACCACTTCTCTGATTATAACTGAGATGTAAAGAAGTAATTGAATCAAGAATTTTGTTCATCTGCACCTATTGTTACAATATGGATCCAGTAAATTACACATTGGGGGTCATTACGTGGTTGTGCATGCAAAATGAGAGTGTAGTTCAACCCTGACATTTAATTGACATACATAGGTGTGTTCTGCCTACCTTTCCAGTCTAGCTACATTTTTGCTATGGCCCTTATGGTGATATGAGTAGTCATGGAGCAAAACAAGCAGTACCCCTCCTGGATGATAAGGGCAGGAAAGTTAGGCAGAGGACCACCTCTTAAAGTGATTCTAACTCGTACACCAATAGCTAACAAAATAACAATTTTAAGTTGTATTACATTCTTAATGTTTTTCTTCTGTTTCTATTCTTCTCCTTTAATTTTAAACAAAACCTTGCAATATATCCTCCTATTCACCAGCTGTCACCCAGCATTCACCTTGCCCCCACCTCATCACTAACTTGGTCCAATGCCTCTTCCAGAAGTCTCAGAGCACATAGCTCTGCTATCAAGGTCTTTTTCTTGCCACATCATAGGACCCCTCACAGCACCAGAGTAATGTCCTGTCTTATGTCAAATGACTTCACACCATCATACAGATTTAGGTAATTGAAGACAAGCTTCCATGCCATACCAGGAAGGAGAAGGTACAGTTTAGGTGGCTAAGTCAAATACATCCACAGACAAAATCTTCAATTTCAGTCCTGATAGAGGGACCAGACCTGACAGACAACTTGGAGTACCAGGACATCAGGTGAAGCACAGTCACAACCAAGACAAGCATTAACACATGCCTAACACTAAGGAAAGAGGTGTGTCCTCACAATAAAAATGTGTCCAAAAGCAGCATGACTGGGGCTGCCCTGGTAGGGAAGAAAAGCCACCAAACAGTGTGACCCTACACTGGCAGGGCACTGCCAGTCCAGAACTAACTTTTCCAGCTTTTATAATTTTTTAGGTCTGGTTTGCCAAGCTACAAAACCTAGCACCAGACTGAAAGTTTCATACAGGTGTTTCAATTACAAAGACTATTGTTCACAGTACGGAAGAATATTTACTCAGTTTTACAGCAAAGAATGTTTGTTACTATCATCCTTAGTTTTAGCAATATGTCTCTCAAATCTCTTCAGTTTACATCATGGAACTAAAACAGAATTGTACTCAGATGTGTTAATTTTATTATAAATTCTAAGCAGCATAATGGTAATTTCTCTTAAAATAGTTTAGCAAATTTCAACCTCTCTCACATGATTTCTTCATATATCTCTTGCAATTATTCTGTTTATTAAAATACTCAAATTTTGCCTTTTATGCACAGCCTAAATGTAGGAGATAGTATTCAAATTTGCCAGGATTTCAGAATCCATGCAGCTTTAGTTTTTGTCACTTCAAATACACATTTATTCTTTAGCTACTTAAGGAAAAAATATCTCCTTGCATCTCTTTGATGACACTCCTCTAACCATTGAGTAATCTGTCGGTAATTGTAACTTCTTAGCTTCTTTAGCCTAAAAGAGTTGAATTGCCACAGATTGTCATGAATCCTGGTTTTAAAACTATCAAGAGTCCAATTGCTGACTGGGATGGGGAAACTTCTTTCCAATTAAAGTGACTGCTTGCATGTAAAATCATGTAACATTTCACTTTTTAATTAGGTATATCCTTATCAAATACAAAGAGGTCCATCCTCATTTTATTTTCTACACAGAGAATGAAATACAGTGAAAATTAATCATACACCAATATAGTGCCAGACCTAATAACACTTTCAGCATACCCTGACTACTAATATATCAGTAAATTATGTCTTCTATTCCTGTTTTATTCCAAACATCTACTTGGAAGTCAAGAATAGGCTTAAACTTTTTACATCCAAACATCCCTGGATACATCTAAAAATATTAAGCCAGCTACAAGTTAAAAAGAAAAATCGGGATTAATTTAAACAGAAACAGGAAAATTCATGAAAATATAGAGCATCAGCTGACACCACAGCAGGACTGCCTACACTGCTGTCATGAGTCATTCATCTCCACTAAAATTACTAGTTAAATAAGGATGTGGTAAGCCAGACTTCTAATTCTCATGTAATTCTTGCCTGGCTAACAGATGGCAACTACCAAAGGAAGTCCATATAGTAGACAACTGACAGGATTCTCCTGAGACACAGTACCTTCCTGATGGACACTTCTCACCTGGGCTAAAGCCTCACTGCACAGAGCAGAAACAGAGGCAGCGTGCAACTTTCTCAGCAGCTTTCTCTTTTTAGGCCAGGCCTGGGAAAGACACTGTTTAGGGACTTTTATACTACAAACAAAGGAGAATGCTAGCAACTGGTTTTGTGAAATCAAACACAAGAGCCAGGAGACAGAGACAACTCACTAGAAGACGAACTGAAAGAACTGTTCATTGAAAAGAGCCCATCTTAAAATTCCTATTCTACATGGGCAAACTCAGATGAGACCAGTATTATACTTCTTTAATGCCTTTTAATGCCTCAGAATTCATATCACACCAAGAAAAGCTCTACCTCCAATTATTGACCCAACTGCAAGGGCTGACATAAAAGGAACCGACTAGGACTCTCAGAAACCTGTTGCTGAAGTTCCACCCATTAATCTGATGAGGGGAATCAAGGTCTTAAAACCCCAAATACACCACTCAGAAGAACAGCTTGGAAGGGCCTAGAACTGCTGCATGAACAAGCCTGAAACAAACCTCAAGTAACTAACTCATTCAGCACATGCTCCAGTTCCGAGTATTCCTGTATTCTTCTCACAGTCAATCATTGTCTGCTTAATGTAGTCTTCACTTTATATTTTACTTCTACAAGATTTTTGCCTTACTGTGTTAAAAAAACTTGACAAGATGCTAGACACAATTCAGAAGCAGCAAGAGGTTCCCTGTTGGGTTGATTAACCAGCTGCATAAATCAGTGCGAGCTTTTTTGTAAACACACACAAAAGCATGCCTGCTAAGAGGAATGCAAGGCTATTATAAAATAGAAAGGTTGACTAGCTTTTGGAAAGAGGTAAGCCAGAGTAACTATTGAAAGCAAGTACACAAAGTTCAGAAGAATAATTTTATAAAGTTAAGAAGCTCAATATGGAACCCAAATTAAATATTAATTATTGGCAAAAAGGACTGACAAAATTATGGACAAAAAGGCTTCCTGAAGCCTTTTCATAATAACTTTCATTTCCACACTCATTATAGGAAAGACTCTTCTTGGAAAGAAATAAAACATACATGAGGGAAGCTTGCTTTTTAGGGAAAAGGTGGATAACAGAATCCCGTATGAGGTTGCGAGTTATGCTGGTGATGGTACGTGCCGTCAGCAGGGTCTCCCATGCCAGACAGGTCAAAACCGAAGGGTCAGATACAATATGTCCATGGGCACGATGGGCTCACTAGCCTTCTGGCAGTCATCCTAGGAGAAGGACAACTCTAATTCCAAACCCGGGCAGATGGAGCTCCCTTAGCCCTGTAAGGCCATCCATCTAAGAGAAGGTCACTCTAATTAAACCTACGTCCTGAGGACCTCGCTGCCACTGTCCAAGCTCACTTGGCCCTGGCAGATGAACCTTAGGATTAAAGGGTGGGTTCAGTTCCACGCATTCTGCATCTCACCTAAAAAAATCCATTGCACAGGCTTGAAGGCTTTACCCACAGTCACAAAGCCCTGTAGCGACGGGTGAGGGTCGAAATGGCAGGTGAAAGGTGCACTGGGAGCCGCAGACCCAACCCTGCATGCAGGCGGTTCAGGATATCGGTCATTTGAGACTGACTGGAGATGACAGTCTCTTGGGGCAGCACCCTGAACGACCAAGCAGCGTTTTCAAGGACAGCACTGCTTGCTCCACTTGGAGAGGGGCCTAGAAAAGGTGGCCTAAACAAAGCTCATCTCCACTTTCACCCAGTTGGTTAACCGCAGGCCAACGGGCGGTCGCACAAAGATCAAAAGACAAAGGCTTACATCTGCCTCCAAAGGTACAGCCAAATTAACTCTAGCATGTTGGAACATCAGAACCATGCTCAATTCTGTGGATAGCAGATGTCCTGAGTGTCAATCTGCCCTAATTGCCCATGAACTGTCACGTCTCAGCATTGACATTGCTGCTCTCAGTGAAGTCCGCCTTCACGAAGAAGGCAGCCTCAGAGAACATGGTGCCAGTTACACACTCTTCTGGTCAGGTAAACCAAGAACCGAAAGGCATCTCTCAGGAGTTGGCTTCATGATCAAAAACTCTATTATTCCTAAACTCGAAAATCTGCCGACAGGTCACTGTGACCGCATTATCTCCCTACGCCTTCCACTACACAACAAGTAACATGTTATCCTCTTTAGTATATATGCCCCAACTCTCCAAGCTGATCCTGCCGAAAAAGATAAATTCTACACTGACCTGCACCGCCTTACCCAAAAAGTGCCTGCAGATGATAAGATCATTATCCTTGGTGATTTCAACACCAGAGTAGGAAAGAATTTTGAAGCCTGGAAAGGAGTATTAGGCAAGCATGGTGTTGGAAACTGCAACGATAATGGTCGCCTTCTGCTAGAATTCTGTGCAGAGCAACAGCTCACCATCACTAATACTACCTTTCAGCAGAAAAATAGTCTGAAGACAACCTGGATGCACCCCAGATCTAAGCATTGGCACCTCATCAATTATGTCCTGGTGCGATGGAGAGATGTCTGCGATGTCCACCATACCCACGTGATGCCCCATGCAGAATGTCAAACAGATCATTGGCTTGTGCGCTGTAAACTCAACTTCAACCTTAAATTCAAACCTAAAAGGGTCAGTATCCCAAGGAGAAGACTCCAAGTTAACAATCTCCAATCAGCCACAGTGAGAGACAGATTCCAGGCAAATCTTCAAACCAGGCTCCAAAACCATTCCATAGATTCTACAAATGCCTCTCCTGAAACAATTTGGCACCATATTAAAAATAGCATCCTGCAGTCCTCTGAAGAAATCTTAAGAGTTCTCCTTCAAGAAGAACAAAGACTGGTTTGATGAAAACAATCAAGAGATCCAGGAATTGTTGAGGAAGAAGAGAACCGCCCACCAAGCACACCTTGCACTGCCATCCTGTCACACAAGAAAAGCTGCCTTTCGTCTTGCATGCAGCAAGCTCCAACAGAAACTCCATGACATCCAGAACAAGTGGTGGATCAACCTAGCTGAGAAAACTCAATTATGTGCAGATCTGGGAGATCACAGAGGATTCTATGAGGCCTTGAAAACAGCATATGGGCCTACATACCAAGTCCAAAGCCTGATGGTCAAACGCTTCTGACAGATAAAACCTCCATTTTGAATCGATGGTCTGAACACTTTCAGACTCTTTTCAGTACCAACCGTGTAGTTCAAGACTCAGTTATTCAGTCCATCACACAACCACCGGTGAAGAATGAATTGGATACTGCCCCCACTTTAGGAGAAACCCTCAAGGCCATTCAGCAGGTGAAAACTGGCAAAGCAGCTGGGGTTGATGGAATTCCACCTGAATTCTGGAAACATGGGGGCCTTGCACTCCATGCTAAATTTCACGAGTTTGTGGTGCGCTGTTGGGAACTAGGTGAACTACCATCAGACCTTCGTGATGCAGTCATCATCACTTTGTATAAGAAGAAAGGAATTAGACTGTTCGAATTACCGTGGTATTACTCTGCTCTCCATTGCTGGCAAAATCCTGGCAAGAATACTCTTGAACAGACTAATACCCACTATAGCAGAAGGAATTCTACCCAAAAGCCAATGTGGTTTCAGAGCCAACAGGACTACCACAGACATGGTATTTGTTCTCAGACAACTGCAAGAGAAGTGCAGGGAACAGAACAAAGGTCTCTATGTAACCTTTGTTGATCTCACCAAGGCTTTCGATACTGTGAGCAGAAAAGGTCTCTGGCAGATTTTGGAACATTTAGGATGTCCCCCAAGTTCCTTAAAATGATCATCTCACTCCACAAGAATCAGCACAGACAAGTCAGATATGGCAATGTACTTTCTGAGCCCTTTCTTATAACCAATGGTGTGAAACAAGGCTGCATTCTTGCACCAACTCTTTTCACAATCTTTTTCAGCATGATGCTCCAAAGGGCCACGGCAGACCTCGATGATCAGGACGGTATCTACATTCGATACCGTACTGATGGAAGCCTTTTCAACCTAAGGCGACTGAAGGCCCACACCAAGACCTTAAACCATCTTGTCCGGGAGCTGCCCGATGCTGATGATGCCGCCCTTGTTGCCCACACAGAAGCAGCTCTGCAGCGTTTAACATCCTGCTTTGCAGACGCTGCTGAGCTCTTTGGGCTGGAAGTCAGTTTAAAGAAGACAGAAGTTTTCTATCAACCAGCACCTCAGGAAGTCTTCCATCATCCCCATATCACCACTGGTGAATCAGAGCTCAAATCAGTCCAGCAGTTTAATTACCTTGGTAGCCTCATCTCCTCAGATGGTAAGATTGAAGGAGAGATAGACAACAGGTTAGCAAAGGCATATTAGTGCCTTCAGAGAGCTTCATAAAAGAGTTTGTCGAAATAAACACTTGAAGAAAAGTACAAAGATCAGTGTTTACAGAGCCATTGTGCTGTCTACTCTCTTATACGGATCTGAATCATGGGTCATCTACCGCCACCACCTGCGACTCCTAGAACGCTTTCATCAATGCTGTCTCCGTACAATCCTAAACATCCACTGGTCAGATTTTGTGACCAATACATCTGTTCTAGAACAAGCAGCAGTCACAAGTATAGAGGCCATGTTACTGAGAACACAGCTGCGTTGGGCAGGGCATGTCTCCAGGATGAAGGACCACCGCCTCCCTAAGATTCTGCTCTATGGTGAACTTGCCACTGGTTGCCGCAAGAGAGGAGCCCCGAAGAGAAGATTCAAGGGCTCCCTGAAACAACATCTCAGCCTTGACCATATTGATCAGCATATCTGGTCTACTGTGGCCTCCAATCAGGAGGTCTGGAGACACACTATCTTTAATGCCGCTGATGCTTTTGAGAACGCACGCAGGATCACTCTTGAGGAGAAAAGACAATGCAGAAAGACTCGTGCCTTCCAGAATACATCTCCTAAGGAGTCTTTCTGCTGTGCCTTTTGCAACCGGACGTGCCTATCTCATATTGGCCTTTTTAGTCACCAACACGCTTGTATCAAATGTGGGGAGAGCCCTTCCCAAATCTTCATTCACAAAGTCTAGCCATGATGGATACCAGAATTTAAAATTCTAACACGTTATTCATGACTTCTCATCCTTCTGAAAGTGACAAAAGCAAAAAGTTTCACACATTGGTACTTCATGTCATGACGTGATTAAGTTTTATTTTCTTCACATAATTTTTTTAATTACTTTGAGTTACACTAAGTTTACAAAAAACTCAAAACAGTAGTCTTAAAATGATGACTTATCAGATAGGAATGTAACTAAAACCCAGCACATTCCACTGATTTGCTGTGAAGTTCCATCAACAAAGGGACAATACATCATTATCATTATTAAATTGTTACTACTGTACTGACATTACATAAAAATCCAAAAAAAAATCCCCATTCTGTACCAAAGAGTTTACAGTCCAAAACTAGCTGCAGTAATGATAAACACTGTGATAGTAGGAGATAGCTTCTATGCAAGTTAAAATAGGTTAGTGTCAATATATGGTCATTGGCAGTAAAGTCACAAGTTGAGAAAGGAAAGTAACTCAAGGGTACTATATTAGAAGATCTTCTGAAGATCTTTGCATAACCATAGTTCCTTCTCTAGCCCAGAGTATCAAAGTCTGCAATAAGGCAGAAGGATCAAGTGAGACTGTAGGACCAAAAGTGTGACATAGTGTCAGGAAAAGGCAGAGAAGTCAAGACTTGCATTTACTACAGCTGGACAAAGTTCCACATACAAAAGCCTACAGAACTGAAACAACGAAAAGGCAGAAAAAGTACTGGAGCAATTGGAGAGTGAAGACATTTAAGAAGCACCAGACAAGAAGGTCTGTTGCATTTTGGGCTAGGAAGCCAGTGCAGAGAAAGTCACCAGTCCATTGAGTGGAATACAGCAATTCAGTTTGGCACAAAGTTAACAAATTAAGAACAAGTTTTTGGCAGCAGCAAATATGCATACTACAAAATAAGATTATAAAATTAATAATCTAGGATTTTAATATACAAAATGCACTGAGAAGTAAAAAAATCTTATAAATTGATTTAATCAGACTCATGAATCTTAGCTTTAAACTAATAAATGATAATAGGAAAAGAGGCCCAGTCCTACAGACTTTAACCACAGTTAGTTATTTGCAATTGTTATGACAGTACTTCAAGCATGGGAGGAGTAGTCTGAAGGTAGGGTTTTCAAGGTAGGAACACCAATATTAACTCCTAAATACTGCTGGTGGTATACTGTTGGAATATATCCAATAAGGCAACTAGATGTCCTTAGGGACCACATTAGCTTCATTGTGCAGTCACAGAGTATTTGTAAAGCATTACAGAAAGTTTATGACAAATTTTGCTTTCTGAAGTTTACTGAAAACAAGACATTGTTGAAGTTACTTGTGACTAGAAGCAAGAAACAGACTCAGATCCATAGCATCTTACAATGCTACTCATGTTTTAACTACACACTGAGAATACTGTTTTTCAAATTTTGGAACTAATCATGATCAGTCTAGGGATCCTCACCTTCAGCAAAGACAAGATTGACAAGTCATTGCAAGACTGGGCCTCAATCCCACGCAGTTAACTGAAGTAGCTACAGGAACTAAAAAAAATACAACTCGTGTGCTATAGCTGTGCAGTACCACAGCAACTTTCAAACTCTTTAGCTTTTATTTCATAGATGTGCAGCATGGCTCTAACCCATGGGCATTTATGACTGATGCATCTGCATGAAGCTTCTCATGAATGTTGCAAGCTTCTGAACATCTTCTACAGTCACCGCATTATATAAAGAGGCACGGATTCCTCCCACAGATCTGAATTGAAAAGAAGAGGAAAAAACCCAAAAGTTTTGTATATTCTAAAAAAACTCCACATTAATAACATTCACAGACATTTAAACCCATCCCTAATCTAAAAGGATAAAACTCATATTTTATGTGACTCAGAAGCAATATTTAATTCTTCAAGGCAAGCTTGCAGTCTAGAGAAGCTTAGTATTTATCAGTTATTTACAGCTCCAAAGCTGTAGCTCTATGACATCCATAAGCTAATCCCACAAACACTACTGAACATGGGAAAGAACTCTTGCCACTAGCCAGACAAGCCACCTGAGAGGCTTCATACAATGACACCATCTAACATCGAGTGACAGCTTCTCTGGCATTTGCACAGAGACAGATTGCCAAAGAAAGCAGAATTAAGGAGAAAGCTCTCTGAAGCCCAGCACCACACCTAAGCAGTAGTTGAGCTACCAGTAGTCTCTGATTACAGTCTCTAGACTCCTCTCAAGTGATACCAAACCAATATGAGAAAGAGCTTATGATGAGAAAGCCTGGTAAGTCAATGCACAATGCCTGCTGCTGTATCACTACCGTAGTAATAGTTTGTTCTGCATAGGAAAGAGATTCATCTGACTAATACTTACCGATGTCCTTTCAGAGATATCATGTTAAGTTCCACAGCCTTCTCAAGAAATTTCTTTTCCAGGGCTTCATCACCCTTACCACTGCCAATACGGAAAGGAACATTCATTCTGCTTCGGTTCTTTCTCTCCACTGGACATCTAGAAAGATTGCAGAATGTAATACTTAGCCCATTTTATGCTAAATTTATGTTTTCAGCTATATACAATTTCAGAACGTGAATAATCACATCCGTTTAGAACCAAAGTTGATCCTCTATAATCAAAAAGGTCATTACTTTCTGTGAAAGAAAGCAATCTTCCTTTTTTAACCAAGTATATTAATGGAAATGATAAAGTGGAAGGCTTATTAACCCTTCCCGACATACTCAAAATTGCCCCAGAGAAATGTGTAAGAGGCTTGTATATAGATGAAATAAAAAACAAAACAAAACCAAAAAAAACCCCCACAAAAAAACCACCCTAAGAAAAACCAAAACAGAAAGAAAACAGTTACTTAGGATAAGTGAGTTTAGGTCCAGTGAATTTCGAGTAAGTCTCACGGAGTTTCTTTTCTTTGTTTTCAAAGACTGACACACTTATTTTTACTCAGCTAGTCAAACGTGATACCAGAATCAGACTCAGCTAAACAAAGGTAAAGGAAGTATAAAAATACAGCATTACAAAATTTCCACAGACATCAGTGACTTCTGTTAGTGGTTTCAGTCCACTTTCTAAATCAGTATTACTCAGAATCATCTCTTCAAAGAGAGAAGAGGTATCTCTAGAACAAATGTGGCATTGTATACATGGCCAACGTATACAAGATGCACCACAGCTCTTTAATACCTTAAAATTCCACCTAATTTAAAGTGGAAAATTCAAAATACATTTCTTTTCAATTATTTTGTGAAGGTAAGAAAGGATGGGGAAACGGGAGAAGATTTAAATATCTTTCTTCAGTGGTTGTAGTTACAAAGGAGATATGAAGCCTTCAGATTTATTCTTTCCTCAGGCTGTGATGTAAATTCTTGCAGGCATTCATTAGGAATAAGTTCTCATAAACTACATGTATATTTCATACCTATTATTATTCTATTTGGCAAAGAAAGGGTATCATTCTTCTTAGTTTCTCCCTTGTTCCTTTGTCCATATGTCTCCAAAACAAAAAAAAAAAATTCATCATAATACCTGCCTATTCAAATTTTCTGCTTCAGGCTCAACCACAAAAACACTCTTCGAAAAGGCCTATGCTTAAAAGCATTCCCATGCCTGAATTACTATAGCCATGCTATAGTTTTTAGAATATCCAGTTGCTATTAGACAATCTGATGTAACTCGGTGCACACACTCTGGAAAGCAAACTGCTAATGGCACATAGCACTTTGTGGAAGAAAGGCTCCATTTGCTAAATGGCTTGCCACACTGCTTACCCAGGGAAGCATTCCACAGATTAGGTGGCACATTACAGCTGGGAAGGCATCTTCAGATTAAGTCTTCCTTTTAGTCATAGATACAATAAAAAAATTCACAATCTTAACTGTATTGCTCCAGAAGATGCATTACAGCTCAGTCAGCGAAGCTTGTTCTGCTTTCCCAGCTGACTTATTTACCATCCCATCTGCATTGCATTTCCCACTCACTGCCTTACAGACCAACTTGCCAGAAACAGATTTCTGTTTGTCACAAAATGTTTTTCTCAAGGCTTTATTTCCTTTCTGAGATTTATGAAAAGCCCTCCAGATTTTGTTGGAGTAGGATCACAATCCCAATGTACTATATATTATGATGAAACCTTATCCCTGCCAATTAAGACTGCAACCAGCTTTAATCTAAAATCCAAATTTAATTTGCCCTATCCTAACTTGGACTTGAAAATTAGTTAGGTCCCCAAACTGTTGCTTTTATACTGAAAGTTACCAAGTAAATGGCTTGCACAAATAATTTCTGTGGGAGTCCTCAAAAATGGTGACTTGAAAAATACACTGCAATCAAACTCTTGAAAGTTATGAATATGTTTGGCTCTGTAACAAATATCGAAACCAAAAGGAAAAGCATAGCAACTTACACATAAAATCCATTAGATTTGTCTATAATATCATAAATCATTCGTGATTTGATTAAACTAAGTTTATCCATAGCTGCAGCTCCACCATTATTCTTTATCCATTCCAGTACCAATCCCATGATATAAATACTGCAAAAGGAAAAGAAAATTCTTCAGTGAGATATTTAAACAGAAAAAAAAAAAGTCTTGTCTAATAGTTTGCAAAATGTTTCAGCAACAAATCTGCTGGATCAAAGTTAATCTTTCGTAGCACAGAAGGACATGTCCTACAGGTTTCCTGCAGCCATGCAGCACTCCCAAGGACATCCCTAAACATGCTGCAAGGACTGCCAATTCATTGACTACACAACTGCCTGTCAGGTCCTAGAAGGAACCAGATTTAGCATAGAAGTTAATAGCATTCACCCTGGGCAGCTGCTCTAGCAAAAATACAGTGGGGTTAATCTCAAATGCATGTGCATTAATAATGCCAGAAATTTAACCACATTTTCACAAATGTTAAAAATAAAAACTTTAATCCCATTTTTGTCTAAAAAGACCTTTCGCCGACATGAACTGTGAAGTTTGGCAAAACAAATAATGGTGTAATACAGTTAATTATTCATTATCATTCAAGTTCTAAGTAGAGATCTGGAAGCCTACTGGCATGACATGGCTTGGGACCAAGTATTTCAAAGCTAGTTACTAAGTGCAACATAAAAAATCCTTGAGACCTTTTGCCTTTGTGCTTTTCCTACAAAACTCAGCTTGTTCAAGTTCAGGCATTTCCCACGACTACATCATCATCATCATCATGGCTGGGCTTCGCAAATGAAGACTACAACAATTTACATAAAAACGTGCTCACAAGTTTTTATGGCCTATTTCCAGCAAGTTTGTTCTTATTAATTCCTTCATTATAGATTCCAAGGGAGTGCTCAGAGAACATTACCCTACAAGTTTCCCTAACACCTATCTAGCAGAAGGCTGTTTTAATTTTGTTGCTTTTAATTTCTAAGAGGATGACAGTACCAAATCTTTGAACACTGTAGAAAAGCTGCAGACTAATCAAGGTTACAGACTGCCTTTTATAAGCACCTTAGAGCTCTGAGAGCACAATCCTGCCACATTTATAACAGCATGCTGTCAAGTACCCCAGTATAAAGGATTTAAGTGAAGTATAGCCTACACCCTTGCCAAATATACAGGGCCACAATCACCTCTTGTCCTCACTTCCTTGAGCAAAACTTCTTGGACAAGTTATCTCCAAGAAGTCAGTCCTACAGTCATTCACAAAGCTGGGCCAGATGAAATCTTTTATCCTTCTTTTATGTCAGTGAAAATAATGTTTCTGGAACAATTTTAAATGCAAAATGCATTCCAGAGCTTGGAAACGAGATTTTTATAGCAAATTCATTGCCAATTTTAGCTAAACAGATCAGGGTCATAGAGTCAACTCTGTAGCACCATGAGTTTAAAGCCATCAGCATCACCTTAATTTATAACATCCTGCTGAAGCAGCTTTTGCAAATTCATTTAATATTTCATGCCTGTTTGCCAGCAAATCATTAGCAAGTGAAAGGAAAAGAGTAGAGAAAAAGAGAACTAAGAAGCTTTGCCAGTTCCTTAAACTGGAACGGACAGTTAGAGCCAAGCCAAACAGATGCACATCCTGCCAACATTTCAGTCCATTACATTCTGGATTCTGGAATGTACTCCAGTGTGGGTCTGTAGCATGAAGTGAAATCTGGCAAGACAGTGATCAGAAATGAGAAAGACTGTTGGTTTAACTTTATTTTCTGCTCCCTTAACCTCTCACTACCCTGTTAAGGTTACTGACAGATACTGAGTTATACCTAAAGCAGCACTTTCTTTTCATAAGTTCTTTGCAGTGGCTAAAATAAAGCTGCAGAATTTTGTTTTGCTATTCAAACAGAGGAACAACACTGCGTTCAAGTGCTGCAACTAAGTAGAACTTCAGTTTTTCAAATGGAAATAGCTTCGTACTTGGAAAACATGAATGGCTGGATTTAAAAGCTGGCATTTTCAAGTATACAGTGTCCAAAAACAGTACGTGTGACTTGGCAAATAATCGATCATGAAACAGTGGCTTCATTGGTCACTGGGAAAAAAAAAAGACATACATACTGTCTATGTTACAAAGCTACATTCAGAAGACAAAAATCTGGAAACATTGTATAGTTAATTCTTAACAGCAGCCCTAAGAATGCTGGGTGTACCCAGCCAGTAGGGCAGATAGGTTGCCAGTAAGAATACATCACTACAGTACTACACATTCTACAGTACACATATGACTGGGGAAAACAAATTCTGCACTGTAAAATCTGCAATAAACAAATGCTCACAAGATACACTGTTCTTCTGATAAGGACAACTGCCCCTATGTCATTGCAATAATACACTCTGCAGTGACAATCAGCAGATTCAGAGATAAAATCAGTATCATCTCAAATTTTACTGAATTCAAGTAAGCAATGGCATTAAGTTATAGGCCTTACACACAAGAATCACTGAGCTTTAGGCCTATACAGTTCATTTAATATCTGTTGGAAATCATTAGGCAGCCTAACTTTGCAAATTCTGGTATGCATGAACAAGATGTTAAAGCTGAGACTAAACGCTGCCTTATCAGATTATGTGAATGAAAAGGAAATCTTATCTTGAAAAGTAGAAATTGTTATTTTCAAAGTTATTTTTAAAAAGCAAGGGGAAAAAAGGATACCTGGATTGAATTTTTTTTCTTTTAATCATTTCAGTGGACTCTGGTATAAAAATTCTTCCGATTAAGAATGGGAAGGTATACTGGTTCAAAATCTAAATATTCCGGTAGCAAAGCATCTTTTCACTAGCTATCAATCAGAAACCAGGAGACAGCGATTTTAAAAAAGCAAGGTGTAGTCTGTTCTGCTTCTTGTATACATGAAAATTTCATGATCTTGATTGTTAGCAATGATTAGGAAGCTAGATCAATTTTATTTTTGGATACCAAGACAAACACTGAGACAGTAGTCAAAGAAATACAGAAAATTGTACTAGAGAATAAAGCAAAGCAACAACTAAACTGCCTTCTAAAAAAATTCTTCTACAGTTTCATTTCAAAACCAACACTTGTGAATATGTAGTTTCGTGATACTTTATATTATTTAAAACTTTACTGGAAAATAGTAAATATTGTTATTAAAGAAAATCAATAGGTATCTGGAGTTTCAAATGCTGAGAATAACCTGAGGAGGAAACTGTACTTAGTGTCCAAGAAGAAAGTCTAAGTGCCAAATTACCTATTTGCAATGATCAAAGTATCACCACTGAATTGACCAGAGCTGTGTTCTTGTAAATCAGAGCTGCATCCTTAAACTTATACAGTGGAATTACGATATATAATATTTAGTTTGAAAAAGACCACGCCCTTTGTGGCTGAGTTGCACTATGCAACCCAAACGCTACTACAGTCACATGGCTGGACACCCCACGATTTCACAGGAGTCACGTGAAAGACTCCAACATATCAGTGACTTGAGAGCAAATACTCAACTTTGGAAGCTTTTCTAGGTAAGAGCAGCAGATGGCAGTGCAACAGTTTTCTGAATAAGGGAAAGCACATAGCACGGTGACTTACCTGTAGCATGGTGGAGTGTTATACAAAGAGCTATTCGCTGCCTGTGTTTTGTAATCCAGTACAATAGGGCATTCCTTCAGTGCAAATCCCAGCAAGTCCTCACGTACTATTACAACAGTAACTCCAGCACAGCCAACATTTTTCTGAGCACCAGCAAAAATCACACCAAACTTTAAAAGGAAGAAGAAAAGAAAGACTTGCTACATGCATTCACTTACAACTGAGTAAAACACCAGTATCGTTACACAACAGGCATACTACTCAGCTGAACATACCAGAGAATGTGTTGAAAATGAGCAAGTTGTAGGTCAAAAGAAGAGTTAGGAGAAGTTCTGATTTCAAAGTGCACTTAACAGCTATTCAACTGAGGAAGATAATCACAAGTTTCACAACAATTTGCTAAATGTTTATTTAATAACCACAAATAATTCTCAAGGAAGCCTGCCCAAATTTCACACTACTCTGAGCAAATTTACTAAAAATAAATTCAGACACAGTTCACAGTATTTTCAACCCATCTGGTATTTCAGAGCAGGCATCATAAAATCCACCTGCTCAAAGAGAAAGATCAGGAAAGGCCATGATAAATGCACTAAAAATTACTCCTTTTTGCTACACACAGATAAGAAATGTCAAACATGCTACTTCACTAGTCAGTAACACTTCTACTCAAACACATTTTACAAACATAGGCAAGTACTATGTTCTGCCTCTGTATTATCTGTGAAGCAGACACCAAAATTATGCAGCACAGGAAGCTTTGGGAACTTAAAAGGGGTTACAGATTTCTCATATAAGAGGCAAGATTAAAAAACCTGATTCACAGTACCCTGTATAGCCTATATATATACACTATCTACAGACTAAATATGATTCAGATGATATTTTTTACAGTTTGAATTATAATATATATTATAAATATATAATGGATTAGAATTACTATTCTCATATGTTGGTTATTTACATCAGTGTTTGACCCTCAGTCACAGCCAGAACTGTCAACAGAGGGATTTTAATGAATAATTTGAGCAAGTAATTTTGTGACTGTATGAGCAACGCTTGCTCTGCACGTGTAATTTACTGTACCATTGCACTTTCAAACTGAAGGGTCTCAAAGTGGAATTCTACTGTGAGCACTTTGGTGTGAAGTCCTTAGCCTGACAGAAAAGCCATGAAGATAGCAATAGACAAAATTAAGTCAGCTTTAATTCTGACAATGACAATGTCAGAATGTCATTCAAGTTTCTCTGTACTATGATAGTACACAGTGAAGACCTCCAAGTAGACAAATAATCTTGGGCAGCTATTAACACGAAAAATTTTAACATAGTTTAGTAAGTTTTCATGAAAAAATAAGGAAAACAGATAGACACGGAAATCTCAAATTCGACACTTCTATCCGTAATCAGATATTCAATTAATGAAACATCCTTAATTTCACCACTCAGCATCTCTGGCCATCCAGACATTTCTAAGTGCTTAATTATATGCATTCAAGTTTGAAAATGTTTTTTGTGGCCACTGTGTCCAATACTTTACCTTGGAAACATCCACAGGTCTGGACAGGAAGTTTGATGACATATCACAAACCAAGACTGCTCCTTTGACATCAGGTACAAAGTCAAACTCCACACCATGGACAGTTTCATTAGCACAATAATAGATGTAAGATGCATCTGGATTAAGATTCCAAGTGCTTGGGTCAGGAATGTCTGAGACAGACAAAAAAGAAACCCAGAGATCAGTTGGAGACAAGTAATTTTCTTGGCATGCAATTTTACTTGAACATGGAACCTAAGTGCAAATGCAGAGCAGTTTTGCAGTATAAAGCATTAATTATGTTGTTATCAGGAAGACAGTGTATCTGGTGAGCCATCATTAATCTTGCAAAACCTTTTTATTTTCACCCCTTATTCCTCAAACAGTTTTCATCAAGTTTACAATTCCAGACTATAAACTACGGTCCTAGGGGGCCAAAACAGCAATTCAGGCAGCGGGTTCAGGAATCCTCTTGCTGCCTTTGGAACCACTGAAGCATCCAAATTCTCACTGTCAAAGTTCTCTAAAGCCGTGTTTCTGTGCAAACCCAGAAGCATTTCAGTCTCACCCAAGCTGAACAAACACAAAGTTATCTACCTTCCTCCCATTTTAAGCTTTGCAACTGATTTACAAAACTGTAAAGATTTCCTATGTCAACAGGCAACATACAGGCATGTCCTGACAGCACAGAACAGGTTTTGCATAGAACAAATAATTGCTCTTCCTCTCTTTTCTCCAATTGCTCTTCCTTTCTTTTCTCCTCCTCCTGAGGGGAGACAGAGCTGGGGGAGGGGAAGATTATTTACTGCCTCTCCCCTTATCTACAGCTACCAAATAGTGAATACGCTCCCCCAGACTGGAAAGTTGTAGGTTCCATTCCTTCCTGTGCCTCAGAGAATATAAACTTATTTTCCAAGTTAGTGTCCTAATCACCACTTAATATACTAACTCACACGGGGATATTCTTGGTCTTTCTTTTTGCCAATCTTCCCCATTCAAATGCTATAATTTGGACCAGAGGGAAGAAAAGTGAGCAAAACTAGCAGTAACAGAAACTAGAACTCATGCGTTCCTGCTCCAAGAATTATTTATGTATATTCAGTGATACAGGGTCGGGAAAGAGAAGTATTTAGGAATCCTTACAAGTAGGCAATAGAATTCAGGTCTCCCATATATTGGCTCAAGAGGGTTAAAATCCCAGACATGGTTCTAAATTTTAGAGCAATCTCACTACCGATTGCATATGAAACTGAAATACCTCACAATATCCCTGTGAATAGCTTAAGAACTCAGTGAAATGTTTAAAGAAACTGAGACAACCCAGACCACTTCTCTACTTAGACACTTGCTTCTTGCCACTTATTTTCTGGAATCTGCTCAGCCTCATTTCGCAATCTTTTTTCTGGTGGAGACTGTTAAGTCATTTAACAGATCTCCCAGTGATGAATGCTGAGAGATGTGGCAGACAATCTTTTGAGTGCTGGGCAGTCAACTCTAGTTAACATTTAACAGCCCAATAGCTAAGTTAGATCCATTTTTAGAGCAAGACTAAAGGCTAAGCATTCACATAGATGGATGCAATCATCAACTTACTTGTATAGGCTCCCAGTTTCGGATGAATGATATTCACTTTAGCATATTTCTCCGCTTCTTTAGCAGCTTTTGCTGACCAACCTCCAGTAACCACATAATCTGCCTGTCTTCCCTCCTTTAAACCGATAAGGTTAAGTGGGACTGCACTGAACTGAGCAGATCCACCTCCTTGAAGGAAAAGAACTTTGTAGTTGTCTGGTATATTTCTGCATAAAAGAAATAACCATTTCTATTATTCCCAGAAGACACAGGATGCATATTACTCAATACTATGCATTTAACAGCAACTGAGGAAGAACGCTGTAATTTTCGAAGACTCTTTGCCAGGATGTTAGACCCAATTCCATTAACTTACCTCAGCACTGGTCTTGAGTAACAAATATTTAAGAATAATGCTATACATTTCAGTGATATAAATTTTCTGAAGAGCTTTCCTTCCCCACCCCTGGGGACTGCATTAAACGAATTCATTCCCAAGTAGCTGTACTATCATAGTACATAGAAACTCGAATGACATTCCATCAGAATTAAAGCTGACTTTTAATTTTGTCTATTGCTATCTTCATGGCTTTTCTGTCAGGCTAAGGACTTCACACCAAAGTGCTCACAGTAGAATTCCACTTTGAGACCCTTCAGTTTGGAAGTGCAACGGTATAGAAAATTACACGTGCAGAGCAAGTGTTGCTCATACAGTCACAAAATTACTTGCTCAAATTATTCATTAAAATCCCTCTGTTGACAGTTCTGGCTGTGACTGAGGGTCAAGCACTGATGTAAATCACCAACATTATTAAGTACTATGAGAATAGTAATTCTAATCCATTATATATTTATAATATATATTATAATTCAAACTGTAAAAAAAATGTGTCATACTACACATAGGAAAAGAGCTCTTGATCAGCGATTCTAACACACATCCATAGAGCTTATGTTAATAAAACTGGACTTACAAGCAATGCAGACATCACCCCTATACCACTAGAAAACTGATTTCTATTGTTTGCATTTATTCCTTTAAGGGCATGTCCGTCATGAATTCTATAGAGGTGACAAAAATCCACATTTCAAAATGTAGTCAACTTGTCAGTGTGCAGTAGTCATATAAAAAACATCTTAACTTATTAGGAGCTCTTTGTCAAATTCAAAAATATAAGTATCAGACGAACAGAAGATCAATGTCCTCCCCGAGATTATGACTCTATCATACACAGTACCTATGCATGGAAAAACAACCAAACAGGTGCTTTCATGGAAAGGTCTCCACATTATTGATGTAACTAGAACAACCATAAAATAAAAATAAGCAGAAAGTATTTCACTTACAGCAATTCACGCATGAGATTTTCAGTTGTATTTAAAATTTTTGTGAAATCTGAGGAACGATGGCTCATTTCTTTGATGGAACAGAAAATAAAAAAAGCATGAAACAGGATGGTAATACATGAATTTTATTTAAAAATTCTGTTAAGCTTTAAACCTTTTACACTACTGACCCAAAATGCCTGAAGGTTGTCATTCCCAGTTCCCACTTCTACTTCTTTTTTTTTTCCGACCCTTTCTAAATACCCAGAGAAGACTTATATCTGCAGTCTTGTCCAGATACAGGCAAATCCTGTCCATTTGGACACACATGACCCTACTACTCCCAAGAGCAACTACGTTTGCAGGGAAAAAAAAATTACTCCCTAGAAAGGTTTAATTTTTCCTCACTCTAAGAATCTTCTCTGCTAATAATGTTGTAGCAAGTATATAATAAGGTACAGGAGTTTGTTTTGTTCTATTATTTTTAGAAAGGCTTCTTCATACAGTAATGGTAATTAAACATTAAGGACACTTAATACTAATCCCTCTTATTAAATCCATAGGCTGCCTTCCATGTGTAGGCATACAATTTAAACATTAATCCAAACTGCGCAGCTGCACATTTTACTCTTAGCAACTAAACAGTTTGATAGGACTAGTAAAGTGCTGACCATCTTGTTGCATAAATCTTTTGTGCAGCTGGGGCTGAAAAGCCAGTCAGCTACCTATATGGCACAGAAGACATCTCCTCCTCATGGCAAGACAATACTACCTTCTTAATGGGAAGGATGCTATACATCAAATGTATGTAAAGCATTTTGCCATCCAGTATGTAAGGTACTATATATGGTATCTATACACATATATACAGACACACGTATACAGAACATCTGTATACAGTACGTGTGTATACGTACATAGTCTTTCATAGATATGCAAAATCCTTTTTTTATAAACTGCCTATATATATATATATATATATATATATACACACATCTATTCCAAAGACCCGAAAGTACTAATGTTTGACATATGATTTGTTATCTTTTGTCTCTAGTCCTTTGTTTTGAATCACTAAACATCAGGCTATGTATCATTTCAGTATCCTCTAACGAATGGTGGAAATAGCCCATGAAACAGTGATCTCTGGACATACATGCTACCAGAATAAGGTATTAGAAAAGGAGTTAAAATACTAAGATCAAAAAGTCTTATTAAACAATTCTGATAAACAACGAAATTCTGAAAAGTGTAGAATTTTTTAAGTCTTACCAAGAACACTTATACCAAGCCCTTTGTAGTCCACCAAATCTTTCTGTGCTTCTAATAATACCTAACGAAAGAAAAAAAAATCCAGAAATAAATTAAGGGATTTTTCAACTATCTGGAGTTGCTGATGCATCATGCCTATGCCAGCTCCTCTACACTGCAATAACCTGACACTTGTCAAGTGAGACTAACAGAAGTATAGTCACCATAATTTCATTCTATCTAGCAGATGAAAGGTTTTCATAAGATAGCCAACTTAAATCATATGCTTGTTGTGGAGACCATGTTTTAAGTTATTACATTTCCAGATTTCAGAATGATTTCTAGAAGTCAAATGGAACTCTTAAAATCTTAAGCTTTACAAAATACCTAATGTTTTCATACAAACTCTTTCTAAGCAAGCGTCCTAAATACCCATACCCACCTCTGCATCTGTGATCTTTCACCTGACTTGTGTAAATAGAACAAACAAGGTATTGAAGAAAACATAAAGAAAAAGGTCAGCTTGGGGAATTGAATATCTTAAACCAAGCCAACAGGACAATGACTGGTTTTACAGAATGAAGTTCCACACTTTTTGAGGATGAGCCTTTTCTATGTTATTGAAAGTTAAGAAAGAAATGAAACAAAATTTTGACACAACCAAAAAAACCAGGTCACTCCTATAAGTCCTAGCCAAGTAATCTTCTGCTTCAGCCTTACATTTTTTTCTGTCTTCTCCAATAGCTCTTGAATATTAACAAAGTAGAATGAGATTCTGGCCACTGGATCTGCAGCTTCTGATTTCAGTAAATTCTCGTATGAGAGCCAAAACACTCTTGGCTTTCCTAAAGGAAGTGGGAGAAGAGGGACCCCCAGCAGAACAGTCAGCAAAGCAAATGCCACATGAATGCACCCCAGGATCTAACAAGAAACTGCACACTCTGGACAGGTTCAGGAACAAGAGATCTACCTTGCTGACAAGGTATCTGCATGGTCTGTAAACTGTAACAGCTGGTCAGCAAGAGGTCAACTGAAAACAACTGTGCTGCTTTTTATTTTAGAGATTATGAAGTTTTAAATACCATGTTCCACAATCAAATTTATCCATGCCAGAAAAGGGGGGAAAAATGAAAGGGAGCGCACAGACTACTAGAACTGCTTGATAAAATCCAGTTCTGCTAGTAATATTTATCAGACAATCTGCCCATGCAGATATCAACAACACGTCTTACAATGGCCACAAATTGCTCCATCCACCTCCATGCTTCAGTGAGTCTGAGTACTTCACCTGAATCGCAACCAAAGAGAAACAAGCGAGATGATAGAGTAGTCCACGTAAGAACACTGCACTTCAAGAGAAGAAAACAGATTAATAATATAGAGTTCAGCAATGACCTACTCAAACCCTAAATCCAGTTTTCAATAGTCTGTCAGAGACCTGGGTACTACAGCAGTCCCATTGAGAACCCTTTTTGGAAACTAAGGATTCAAGACAGAACAACAAATTTCTTGGCAACCTCACCTACAAAGGACATTTCCGAGAGAAAAAAGAAAGAGGGGAAAGGAGAGTGGAGGGAGAGGGAACAAACAAACAAAAAATCAAGAAAGCTGCTCTGCAGCAAATTCATTTGCCTAAAGAAAACCTTTAAAGAAATAACACATATATTCCCTTCCCCTACGAAGGGAACTAAGAAAAGAACCAAGAAAAAAAAATAATTCCGCAGTACATAACCTTTAGTTGAAAGTCAGATGCGTGCAATTTGGAAAAAACCACCCTCTCTCCATATCCCACTGGATAATCCAAGGCTGCTGATGCAACTTTCCAGAAGGTTGAGTCTACGCTACACTCACTATAATTCCTTAAATAAAGACGATTCATGGAATACTCTACACAGCTACCCTTCTGCACTGAGTACCTACATCCCATCCCAAAACTAACGAAATGCCCTTGATGCCATCTGGTTTGGAAAAAAACAACTCAGAGAGCAACCCAAAAACCACACTAGGGCTCGCTTCCAAAACTGCGAGCTTAACATGGCAGTGCGTTGGGTGGGGAAGGGAGAAGAAAGGAGGTTTCGGCGCTGTGCGGCTTAACTCTTTTAATGACTATTTACTCGAGCTTCCCCAGCCCTTGCTTCGCAGCCGGCGCCCGCAGGGAAGCCGTGAGGACGAGGACACCCACCCGCGCCGTGCCCCAGCCCGGCCCTTACTCACGGAGCGCGGCAGCTTCGCCGGCCCGGCCCCGAAGTTCGCCACCTGCCTCCCGCCGTCCATCGTCCCGGGAATGGTGTCGGCGCCGACCCAGGCGGTCCCGCGGGTAGGCCGATATAAACCCCCCGCCGCCGGGAGCCCGGCGGGGTCCGCCCCTGTCCCGGCCGCCCATTGGCAGCGCGGCCGCGGCGAGGCGGTGGGACCGGGCGGGGCGAGCGCAGCCCACGGGCGGGGAGCGGGCAGCTAGTGCTGCGATCGCCGTGACGGGGGTTGATCTGCCTTTACTACCCCCCTGGCATTTGGGAAATCTTAGTGAACCTTGGTGAGGTGCCAGTGCAAACGCAGCCGTCAGTGGGTAGACATGCAGGCAGGCGCACGTCCCGTCCCGTCCCCCCCCCCAATTAACTACTGTAACAGCATGTCCTACAGTAACTTTACTTGTGCTTTTCCCCACGCGGTTGCTGCTGCAGGGTTGGGCCACTTCTTCCAAAAGCAATCTGCATGAAGATGTGAGAAATTACAAACAGCGATCCACAATGATGCCCAAAGAGGCTGTGGAATCTCTCACTGGAGACATTCAGAACTGTCTGGATGCAATCCTGTGCCACGGGCTCTAGGATGATTCTGCTCAAGCAGGGAGGTTGGACCAGATGACCCACTGTGGTTCCTTCCATACTGACCAGTTCTGTGATTCATCTTTAAAGAGGTAGTTTTACAGTATCCAAATGTTCTCATATTTTGGGTGAAATTCTTTCCACAAAAACAGAAACTAGGCAAGCCGGTGCTGGTATCAGCTCAGAGCACTGGGAGTAAATACCAGGTATTGTAGTTTTCACCTCACCAAAGTCCCATCCCGACCAGAAGGGTCAAAAATAGCAGCTCCTATGAGATCAGAGGACAACAGTGCTGGAAGCTTTGCCATGCAGAGCTTTAGAAAAGTTCACATAATGCATTGATGGGAAGTATAGAAAATTGATAAGAATGTAGAAACCAGAAATTTTTGCTTTGGGGAAGGGATTATTATGCTTTTGCAGTTGGAAAGAATGAAGAGAAACACTACAGGTCACATAAGAGTTTTGTTTCTATTGAATTGAGATTTCTCCTATTTTAATATTTTGCTATCAGCAATTATGATTTAATGTTTTTATTACATCAAAACCCATGAATTCATCATATCAATATTCATAGTCACCTATTATGAATAGAGGCTTTCAAACCCATGACTTCCAGGAATGCTTCTGGCTTCTACGAGTTGACAGAGAATTTGACCCTTCCATTGCCACAAATCCCTGGGGATAAACATGAATTTGCATAATTAATACAGAAGCAGAGAGAGCTGTATTTATTATGTTGCATAACTGGAAAAACAAGACAGATTTAAAAAAAAAACACAAAAAAACACAGAAAAAGTGTAAATAAAGTTTCAGAGTTTTCAGTCAACTTTTATTAGGCTCATGGTGACTTCATGTTATGCTGGACAGCATTGACTGACTACTGCTGGAAAAGGATCAGCTCACTCAAGGAGAGCAAGTGTACACAAGTTCTCTGTCTGGTACTATACCTGACAAACTGACGTCATTACTAAAGACAAATAATACTGACTACATAGCAACCTGGCAACTGTTTCTGGAGGCAGCTGCAATGTCTCGTCCAGCAAACTAGTGAGACAAGCAAATTTTGCTGAAACCTGAATACAGGGGTTTGAGGTTAATTTGTTTGCCAGAGATCGCAGTTCTGAACTGTGAAAAGTAGTTCTTCGGAAGCCTAAATGAAGAGAGAAAAAAATATTGAGTTTTATGAATAAACAGTAACATGTTCTCTAGCAAATAGATGGCCCACTGATTTCAGGCTTTTATGTCAGACAAGAACACATATGTAAAATATTAACTAACAGCAAAAGGATGAAACAGTTTATATGAGAACTCATAATAAACAAAAATATTTTACTTTATATTAAAGTATTGTTAAATATACATACAAAATAATTACTTATATGTATAAAATATTTTTTGTAAATGCATTTTTAAATTGTAAGCAAAACCCTTGAAACTTCTCAAATATTCATGATAGCCTTAAAAAAAATACTTCTCCTCTGGGTGACTTCAATCCATTGTCTCTACTGACTTCAGATCCAACACGGAACTATATGTAAAGTAGGCACTACAGATTCTTACAGGAAGAGTGCTATACCACAGCACCAGTGATGAGATGAAGAATCCTTCATGTTTCTGATTTTACAGAAAAAAAAAGATTAAGTATTAGTCCACTGGAAAAAAACATGCCTATCGCAATTGTAAACTGCCTGATCAATTTTTGTTTTAAATTATTATTTTTTACATAATTCATATTGTCAAAGAGAATATATAAAATTAAGTACTTAACATAAAAGGTATTTTATATCACCTGCTTATAGGCCTTCAATAAATAAACTGTTCTTTTTGATGTTTTTAAGGACAAATAACAGATTCCTAATTGGTAACCTCACAAATCCAAACACTTTTGAATTTATAATTTTACCCAGCATTTCTCAGGGATTAGCTTTAGACTTTTAAATTTTAAAAAAAGGAACAGATAGCATTTTAATGCTGAATATACAGATTGCATGTAATTGTTCAATCAAACCAAAATCACAAGCCAAGGATGACTGAAGAATTAGAAAAACAGTTGGGAAAGTATGTGAAAAATAACACAGATTAACGTATTACCTTCTAATATTCTGAAGTGACAAAGTCTGTACAAAGAACATACTTTCATTGTGCAATTACTTGTGCAATATTGCAATGGTTAAGGTAAACTTGTGCTATTTGCTCTGTAGAAAACTTCCATTTGAGGATTCATGAGTTTTTTCATAATTATAAAGCAACAGGAGTCACGAATTTCTACAGATCTTCTGTGTTCCAGAACTCACATGACAGATCTCAGAATAAAAAGAAAGTTATACAATATTTTTTCCCCCAGTTCAGCCTAAACCATCCTGCCTAATTCCTGTATGTGAAAAATATCTTCTAGTTCAGAAGCTGCAAATCAGCTGCCTATGCACAGAGACTGAAATAAGAAGCTGGGGGGGAAATCTCAGGAGTTTTAGAACAATGATATTCTTTTAGTTTTATTTTCTCACATTTCTCTAGGTCCTGAGAGCAAGCTAACTGAGCTGGACTAGACATCCTCCAAAGGTCCCTTCCAGTGTGTGTTACTCTATAATCTGCATCATACTAATAACTGGTATGACTGGTATACAATAAGATGGTTATATTTCTTGCAGAGATGTTTCTGGGCTCATTTTTGAATCTGAAACTTCCACTACTTTTGGAAATGTCATACCCCACACACTGTTAGGCAGGAATTGATGTTTCCCCCAAAACCGTTTTTGCCCTACCTTGGAATACACTGAAATAAACACTGAAAAAAACCTGCAGTCAAATTAACTTTATTGGCTCAAAACAGTTTACACTCTACACCAAGATCAATGTAGGTAATGAAATCCATATACCAGGAGTCCTCTGTATATAGTACAAACTGACAGGTACCATTTTAAGTGTTATCACGTGTTTCCAAAATTCAAAATCTCATGACAAGGAATGCAAACATGAAACAACATGCAATGTTTTAAAAAGTCACAAAGTCTTCATTACCTTACAAAAAATTCACAAACTATACTGAAACATCCAAAATCTATTATTAATATTCCAAGTGTAAAGAACAGTCCAAACATTTTAGAACCATTTCAAATGCTGGTAACACTTTGTATACTTTCTTGTATTTCAGAACCAGATCCTAAAGTGTCACTTCCAGAGCTGTTTACTGCTTGTAGTGTACTTTGGTTTCCTCTCGCTCCAGTAGCTGAAGCTGCCGTTTCATTTGCTCTAGGGATGTATTTCTTAGAGGAAGAATTTTTGCTTTTTTCGACAGACATACCACTGGATACTCTGCTGTCATCACTTTTAATATGTACACTGGAATCAGCAAATGAATGCAACTGCCTTGCTGAGTGACCTTTTGCTTGTTCATTTTGTTTGACTCTCCTCTCAGAGAATATTGGTGTACTACTGCGAGGCTTATCCTCTTTATTTTGGTCAATTCTTTGAGCTTCAGTTTCCTTCCATGAGCCTAGCTGGTACTGCTGTCCAGCAGTCTGAAGTTCTTGTATTTCTCTAAGTGCAGAAAAGGCATTATTCATAACCATCTGGGATTGAAACATACCAGGAAGAGACAGCTGGATGTCCCCTATTCTGTTCTGAAATGAGAGATTCCAATGAAGATACTGATGCAAACAGAGAGGAGAAAAGCCAGTATTGCAACTGCCATATATACACAGAGTAGACACATTACAGTTTCCTATCTAGCTTTAAATCTATACTACAAAGCTGTGTCAGTTACACGGAAGCAGCCAAAGCCTAATCATGTCTATCATTCCAAAATACCTGCAATTCATTATGTTTGCTTGCAGTTCACAAAGGTATAGTCCCAAAAGTCTATCCCACAATAACTCACCACTACAAGAATCTAAACTAATCACCAGTACTAGGAGATAAGAACAAGAGTCTTCAAACTGGAAATTGTTTTCCACACTTTTAGAACTTTTCTTTTTTTTTTTTAAGCCCAAAATTTTTAACATATTTTAGAGGCTCATGATGTTCTTGAGGAATGCAGGACAGTTAAAGGAACACACTGGAATGCAGAGTGATTCTCAGATATGGCAGTTTTATTAAACTTGGACAAGGCTATAGTCTGCCAGTATCTTCATTTTTAATAGCCTTAAAAACTTAAGCCTGGGCTATTTTTGTTGTTCTTTTGGGTTTGATTTTGTTTGCTTGTTTTGGGTTTAGGTTTTTTTGTTTGTTTTATTACAGGAACTTGAGTATCTCCTTTGAAAAATCCACCGGATTTTCTACTAATTGACAGAGAGTAGAAATGAAAACCTTATGAACTATCTGCAAATACTGAAAATTTGTAATTGCCTCAAATTCATGTCATGACCATACAGAAATCCATCAGGACTAGACATATATACATTGTAATTACTTAGAAGATAATTTGTGATTTTCAGCAGGCACATTGTACTAGTCTCTACTATGAGACTCGGTTTTTAAAACCACTATATATCATTACTAAATGTTTCTAAAAAATGTAGTCATGGTATTTTTTATTTTTAATGAATGTATACCACTATTGGAACTTCTTATTTCAAAGTAAGGAACAACAGAATTACCACCAATACTTTAATACATTACAAAATACTATGTTTTATGTTCCAAATGGCAAACACTTTAAAAGCTTACATTACTCACTGAAATATTACCATCTGTATAAATGCAGCTGCAGTTAAAGGCTGAAGTAATACTTCATGAATCAGAGGGCGATAACAGCTTGAAAGTACATTAAAAAGTATCAATTAAACTTGTCTCTAGCATTCTGTCTATAGACTTACTTTGCTGTTCTGGTTATGTTCCTGTCTTTCTTCTTCAAAAGACTTCTCCTTTACCATGTTAGCAGGCTTACTGAGAGTAGAATTCATTTGCGGATGCCCCAAAAGGCCAAAATCTGACTGGTCTATCCCAGCTAATACAGCAAGTTGTCCAAGTCTGTAAAATAAAGTTCAGTAGAAAATGACACAAACAATTCTTAGCCTTTGAAAGACCTAAACAATCAAAAGCAGAAAAAGAAGTAGAATCTGTTTAAAGCTTTGAAGATAGTTTTCTGCTATTTTATGAGAAGCCCAATATCTTAACCAAGATGAAACCAAGTAGCTAGAGGTATTTTCTTATCTTTGCACAAATTAGCCTGCAGGTTCAAAACTCAAGTGTTATGAGGCTGAAAATTAATTTCTCCTAGTTAGCACTGCACTCAGAACAGGATGCTGACAGGCAGATTCCATGTCAGACAGAACAAAGATCAAAACTCTGTCATTCAAGCAGAAGACTGGCGCACAACTCCAATCTAGCATAATACACAATGAATGCCATGACATGCTTCACAAATACAGTAATGTGTCACTTGCCAGTTTACAAGTTGGTGTGTTTTAAGCCTCAGTAAGAAGCGAGAAGTTGCAGCCATCAGTTGATAGCACAGGATATGATATACGGAAGCTTATGAGAAGAACACTCTCTGTGATTAGGATTCTGTAACTTCCAGAGTAGCTCCCTAGTACTACGAATAGGGCCTGTATAGTAAAATATTTTTCATGTAGTGAATATGCCTTTGTCCTTTCCTCAAAAGTTTTGAATTAATTCTTGAAGTAATGCCAGCTCTGCAAACTAATTGTCACAAAATCAGAACACAGCCTTGGGGTGAACTTTACAGCAAATTAGAATCATAGAATCATGGAATCATTAAGATTGAAAAACACCTCCAATATCATCAAGTCCAGCCGTTAATCTAACACTGCCAGATCCATCACTAAAAAAAGTTTTAGATGTTTAGTTTCTAGATATTTTCTGAACACTTCCAGAAATGGTGATTCCACTACGTCCCTGGGCAGTCTGTTCCAGTGTCTGACCATCCTTTCAGTGAAGAAGTTTTTCTTAATATCCAGTCTAAACCTGGGACAACTTGAGGCCATTGTTACTTGTTCTGAGTTACATCATTACAGTTTGGAAGTGGGAGGCAAATAATATCTTTTTTGATCTTCTCTGAATATGCAGAGTAGACTACAATATATATTCATAGCATTCCTTTATTCTTGTGGATGGGATTGCCATGCCTCACTACATAAGCTTTACAAATCAGGTTTAAGCTGAAATTCTTTGACAAATGGGAAGGATGAACCACCCTATGAGAAACTGCAGGTACAGTGGTAAGACAAACTTTAATCAATACTCTCTAAAATAATTCAAGTAATAATAAATAACCCAGAATTTAAATAGAGACTAGATTCATTCATGTAGATTTCCGTACTTCAATTAGAAAATGGAGAGCACAAGGCAATAGGACACTTTCTGAAGCCAATTCAACTGCATTTTGAGCCTTTCATCTCATGGGAATGCTAAGAGCCACATGTGATTCAATAAAGACTTGGAAACATGTTAGAATAGAAGCTTTCTGCTCTTTCAGAATGGCTTCTTGAAAGCCTTTTCCAAGGACAGATACATGAACTGTGCTTGGATCACGTTCTTCCCACTAGGAAAAGACTAAACAGTAGGTACACGGCTAATTTATTTTCCTTTGCTCTTTGGAATTACAGTTCTATAAATCTGGGGGGTAGAAGGCAGAATACTTCATTGTGAAAATAATTTCGGAAAAAGATCTAAGGAGAAACAGGAAGACTTGAGTAAAGTGACAACCTACCCAGCATCTTTAAGGAGGTCTAAAAAAGCATGAAACTTTTGAAAAGAGTTCTCAATGCTGCCTAGAACACCTTCATCTTCCAAAATCGTGCTGGTTACTGACTGTGCATGAAGAACCTCGGATAGGGAGATATTTAGATTCCTTAATCTTGCATTTTCAATTTCCAGCTATGTGGAGTGGGGGGGAAAAAAAGAAATTTTTTTCATTTTAAGTTAAAAAACCCAAAAATATCAAACCTCACCTTTGCGAGTCTAAAGAGTAGCATCACAAAGTAAAATACCTATAGTAACTGATGTAACAGATACAGAGTTTGCTGTACCAGACACATTCCAGGCACTGTTATATTGAGCTCTGTGCAGATCTGTTTATCCACAGCTGTAATTCTATGTTACCATAGTGATATTGCTGCAGGCACTCAAAACTGCTGGCTCAGGACTGTCTTCAACATGTACAGAATGTTACAGAGCAGAAAAAAATTAGCTTTCAATATAGTAGTGAATATATTATATGATACATTAACACCAAAGAATTTTTTTTACTAGTAAAAAAAAACATAACGAAGCCCAATGTTCTCCTTGTATTCACCCCTCTGTATCAGAGGCAATGCATACTATTGTTAAGTCTTCCCTGCACTGTGCATCTGAAAATTGAAAGTTAAGGATGATTCAATTTTTCTCCACACTAAATATTAATCAAATTGATGACAGACTAAAAGTTAAATGATAACTGCAGGATATACAAGGTTTTGTGTTTGAGGGAAGCATTAACTCAGACACTCATTTAAGATTTACAGCTATGCAATCAAATGCTACCACAGGCTTTCCTTCTTTCATTTATTATGAGAGGGCAAAAAATTTATACATTCTGTAGTATGCTGCAGATGTTAAATGAGCATCAAAATGAACAATTTTAAAGATTACTCCTAGTTGGTTTATTTGCTCTCTTGAAGCAAGGTGCTACATCCAACCAGTCTAGGATGACAGAGAAAGATTTCTTGCAGGGGGTGTTTAGCCTAAAAAGCATTTAAGTATTCAAACAACAGATACCCAGAAGAGCCCACTGGTGCAAATCACATTACAGGAGGATGTGGATGATTGCACAAGATCTCTACAATGAACCTTGTGGAGTGCAGGCCTTTGTGGATATCTGCTCCCTGTACTGTGGGGTACCATTTGGTGCTCAAATTTCAACAGGTATCATCACTTTCAGTCCCCTCCACTCACATCTAAGAACTAAAGCCATTTGTTTACACTATCTTACATGCAACTCTACTACAAGAAATTCTGCTTATTGATGGAAAAGAATATTTTTAGGTCAGCAACAGCAGACAGGAGAAAGAAGACTTCACAATTTAACTGTGATAAGTTGTTCAGTTTTGTAAAACTAAGCTGCACTTCGCAACAACTGGCACGCAGATGAGCATCCAATATGGTTTTTGCCTGTGGAAACAAAGCTTAAAAATCAAAGGTACAGAATAAGCCAAAATAAACAATAATTGTGTGGTAGTTTAGTCTAGCCCTTCCTTGGTGACCGGTTTGTAACCAAGGAAGTGCCCAGATTTACCCGGTATTCCCTATGATTTTTACGTAAGCCAGGGTATAAGAAGAAAGGAGGAGAGGCCTTTGCCCTCTCTTTCCTTCCGGCAGCTTGTTGAGTCTGTCGGGTTGGAGAGTGAGGCCTGGTGAGGCCTTGCCGACCTTGGGAGACAGGGGTTGCCGGCGATCGTTCCAGCGTGACTTTCTGTTGCCCCAAGGAGGGTAGTAAGATAGTCTTTGCTAATTCTTTTAGTTGCTAGATCTTGGGCTATTGATCGTGTATATTTTATTTTGTTTGTGTTCCTTATTTCCCTTCCCCCTTCCCTTTTCCTTTTGAAATTGTATATATATTTCAATTGTATATAAATTGCAATATAAGTGTAAATATATTTATATATATATTGCTTTAGCTGCCTCTCTCTCGTTTCGGTTCTCTTGGGTTTTTTTTCCCTCTTCTCCCTTGGTTTGGGGGGGGGGGACTTCTTGTGGTAAGGTTTGGAGACTTGGCAGGGAGCCAGCTTCAAACCATATCAAATTGCAACAAAGAGGTTCTCAGCACAAGTCATGATAAGTGAGTTGGGAGACAAAGAACCATCCATGTGTGCAAACTGCAAACAGATTTAATCACTTTCTCAAGAAAAATAAGTATCAGGATGCCCCAGATCATAAAACAGCAAATGAACAAAACCCATTGAAAGAGTAGCTTGATCTGGAGTTCAAGGCTCTGGAACAGGATCAGGAGATTAATAAACAGAGATTTCATCATTGCCCTTAGACTAGTAAATGATCCACGCGACTTTGAACTGAAACTCTGGAAGCCACCATATTAGTGGTCATAGATAATTACTCCTAATTAAGCACATGGATACTTTGATCAGTGCCTCCTTTAAAGATCATTAACAGTTACGTATCTTACCTCTGTTACTCGTTCCTCAGCCTTCTCTCTAGCTCTTTGTTCTTCCTTTAGTTTTAACATGCATTCTTCCAGCTCCAACTATCAAACACAGATAAACGATCAAGAAATTTACCTCAAAATGTCAGATTAACATGCAATATACAAAAATTCAGCACGTCCAATTAACAACTAGCACATGGCATTCCAAACAAAAACTTATCTGCTATGAAAATACATGACAGATGTCTACCAGTACATAACTCTAGGATGCAAAAAATTAAGAAAAAATTAAGAAGAAATCTGCTCAACAGATTTGTAATATTGCAACAGATAACATGAAATTGCAGCACAAGTCTCTAGATTATCAGCCTGTAGTCTTTATCCAGGATTTTATTCCTTCTTATAGCAATAAGAATACAAAATTCTGAGCCTTAAGAACTGTACTCTTTACAACTGATTTCACTTATTTCTTCAGTAGAAAAGTAAGATTTTCACAATCCCAAGTTTAGTGTTGAATTAACAAGAACACAGCCAAACATCTAATAAGCATATTCTATTCTTATTCATGAGATGCCTACATGTGTATTTTAACTATTAGTTTTAAGTAGTGAATCTCAGTTTCAGTAACAGTAGTCAGAATTTGATAAGCAATACTACATTTTCTTGTATCCCAGCAGAGCATTATCATCTTTGATTACAGCATCTGACATGGAAGAACAAATCAGAATTTTTGTTCTTGCACACCTTAACAGAGCCTTCTGGTTTGAAAGGTGAAAACTGTTAAAACTATCAAGCTAATCTGTTTTTCAGAGGGTAGAATATATGAAATAACAGTATACAAAACTTCATTTCTCTACACACTTGATACACGAGCACCTATATGTAAAAAGACACAGCTTTTTATACACACTTTATCAACCAGTTCTACAGGGAAGCAGAGATCCGAATAGTACTGAAATCCTTTGTTTCCTATAAAAGTTTAGGCAATCATCTGAGAAGACTGGTGTGAAACAGAATGTGTAGTAAAACTAATCCTTCTCCAAATACAAAGAGGTCCTCACAGGTCTTAAAAGATGCAAGGGACTTTTGCATCTGATTCAAAGATGCAGGTTTTAGAATAATCTAGATACAGGCCTCACAGTGACAACCACTCTTAAGTGATGGTTATGAGCCTGTCACTACTGCCCAGTGAAGCCCACTCCTATGCTCCCTAGAGTAGCATCAACCAAGCTAACCCTGGAACTAGAAAGCTAGTCTTCTCTTTATCATCAGAACACATGAGCATCACCTGTAGAAGTCAGTATCTAACCCGCGGGCATAGAGTTGGGGGCAATTCTCTAAGGAGAACCATCCAAAAGTACCACAGTCTTACTGCAATCAACGTTAGAACATGTGGAAGTAATGTCTCTTACAGACACACAGACAGGAAATAGTGACCATAATTTTCTGCATTCACAACTTGACATGTAACTTGGAATCCCATACCCTAGCTTTGAAGACCAGTCATAGCTACCACAGACCTGAAGAATGCTTACATTTCCATTTATAATGTGTGTGCGTACATATACGTATGTATTTTAAAGTTTCTGAGATGTAGGGGGTTTTTGGCAAGGAACTCTAGAAACTGTCATCATCATGGCTAGGCTTTGTGAACGAAGATTTGGGAAGGGCTCTACCCACGTTTGATACAAGCGTGTTGGTGACTAAAAAGGCCAATATGAGATAGACACGTCAGGTTGCAAAAGGCACAGCAGAAAGACTCCTTAGGTGGTATATTCTGCAAGGCACAATTCTTTCTGCGTTGTCTTTTCTCCTCAAGAGTGATCCTGCGTGCGTTCTCAAAAGCATCAGCAGCGTTATAGATGGTGTGTCTCCAGGCCTCCCAATTGGAGGCCAGAGTAGACCAGTTATGGTGATCAATATGGCCAAGGATGAGATGTTGTTTCAGGGAGTCCTTGTATCTTCTCTTCGGGGCTCCTCTCTTGCAGCAGCCGGTGGCAAGTTCACCGTAAAGCAGGATCTTAGGGAGGCGGTGGTCCTTCATCCTGGAGACGTGTCCTGCCCAACGCAGCTGTGTTCTCATCAACATGGCCTCAATACTTGTGACTGCTGCTTGTTCTAGAACAGATGTATTGGTCACATAATCTGACCAGTGGATGTTTAGGACTGTACGGAGACAGTGTTGACGGAAGCGTTCTAGGAGTCGCAGGTGGCGGCAGTAGATGACCCATCATTCAGATCCGTATAAGACAGTAGACAGCACAATGGCTCTGTAAACACTGATCTGTGTACTTTTCTTAAGGTGTTTTTTAGAAACTTTAGTTTTATAGTATTTTTGTTGTGGACATATTTTAGATAATTTTAAAGGTGACAGCAATGACCTTTTTCCTCAAATTGGTGGTTCGTAATGTCAAAGGACAATGGCTTAGAAAGTAGTTAAATTACAACAATGTTTTAAACAGAAATGTGGAGTTTTTCTTGTTTTTTTTAAACTTGATTTATCACACTTTAAATGTACACAATATTTGATCACAGAATCAGAGAATCACAGAACATGCTGAATTGGAAGGGACCCACAAGGATCATCAAGTCCTGGCCTGGCACAGGAATATCCCCAAGAGTCATACAGTGTGCCTGAGAGTATCATCCAAATGCTTCTTGAACTCTGTCAGGCTTTGTGCTGTGACCACTTCTGTGGGGAGCCTGTTCCAGTGCCCAACCACTCCCTGGGTGAAGAACCTCTTTCTAATATCTGACCCAAACCTCCCTTGACACCATTTCAGGCCATTCCCTCAGGACCAATGACCATAGAGGAGAGATCAGCGCCTCCCGCTCCTCTTCCCCTCACGAGGAAGTTGTGACTGCAATGAGGTCTCCCTCAGTCTCCTCTTCTCCAGGCTGAACACCCCAAGTGACCTCAGCCACTCCTCACACAGCTTCCCCTCAAGGTCCTTCACCATCTTCATTGCCCTCCTTTGGACACTCTCTAAGAGCTTAATATCTTTCTTATATTGTGGTGCCCAAAACTGCACACAGTGTTCAAGGTGAGGCCACCCCAGCGCAGAGCAGAGTCGAACAATCCCCTCCCTCGACCAGTTGGTGATGCTTTGCCTGATGCCTCCCAGGACATGGTTGGCCCTCTTGGCTGCCAGGGCACTGCTGACTCATTCAACTTGCCATCAACCAGGACCACCAGGTCCCTTTCCACAGCACTGCTTTTCAGCACCTCATTCCCCAGTCTATACAGATGTCCAGGGTTGCTCCATCCCAGGTGCAGAATTCAGCACTTCCCCTTGTTGAACTTCATCTGCTTGGTGATTGCCCAGTCCTCTAATTTGTTGAGGTCTCTCTGCAGGGCCTCCCTGCCTTTCAGGGAGTCAACAGCTCCTCTGAGTGTTTTGTCATCTGCAAACTTGCTTAGCATCCCTTCCAGTCCTGCGTCCAAGTCATTTATGAAGATGATGAAGAGCACAGGGCCCAAGATGGAGCTGAAATCCAAAAAGATTACATTAACTGGCTTCCCTTAATCAACTTAGGTGGATTACATAAGAAGAAATCAGGTTGGATAAGCAGGACTTTCCTCTCATGAAGCTGTGCTGGCTGTGACCAATGACTGACCAATGACTGTGTTCTCCTTCAGGTGTTCCTCAGTATTTCCCAGAATAATCTTCTCCATAACTTTACCAAGCACTGAAGTGAGACTGACAGGCCTGTAGCTTCCATCATCCTACTTGCACTTCTTGAAAATCGGGACAACATTTGCCAGCTTCCAGTCAGCTGCGACCCCTCTGGATGGTTATGGACTGACTTCAAAAACAAACTGAATGCTGCAGCTGCATCTCCTCATAAGCAGTATCAAAGTTAGCATTTAAAGGAAGATGCCTTACACCTTACAATATGTGTAAACATATTTGTCAACATTAAATTACAAGTATATGCACACTTTATTCTTTCATTTGCTTTTAAGAAATTCACTAGTTGATACAATGCCCTAGTCTTTTTGCTGAAAAAAAAATTTAAAAAGCATCAGAGAGAGCTAAATGTATATCCAAACTACAAGACTAAGTCTTCAAGAAGTATAGCCCAGAAAGACAGCACTGACAGCCTTTAAGATAAAATCGCATACCAAAAATATATATAGCCCTCAGAATTACTGTATGCAGTATGACTATTCAACACTAGACAGAGGTATAAAACTGAAGTTAAAAAATTAAAATATATTTTAAAAAATTTAGGAACTAATTAGCCATGTTTTTCTCCTTGAATACATTGCTGTCCTTATTTTAAAAAAAGTTGTACTGCAATCTCTACTTCTTTGTAATGCACAAAGTAGTAATATGTGGAAAGAGCTGACCTGGTAACTAGACTAAGGGTGAAGTTCACCATTTAAATCATTAGTTAAAATTTAAAAATATGGGAGTTACCTCAAGTACATTCTTCATCAGAACCCACTCTGACATTCGATTCCCTCTAGTGGAAGGAATTAGTATCTGTCAGTTCTTATTTTTCATTTAAGCAGAAATAAAGCCTTTCATTACCCAAGACATTTTTTTCTTTTACAGAAAACACAACTAAGTTCTACTTGTTTCACTAAGTACCATGCTTAAAGCCCCTTTCTGGGCAGAAGGATTCAGAGAAGTTCTCATGGACTTGCATACTAAAGTGAAAGTCTGGTCATTTAGTCATATCATAAAATGTCTGGAGAGCTTTCATGGCAAAGTGGGAGTTTAAGGAGTTCCCATCTCTTACTGTTTATTCCAATTCTGCATTCCCATCATTGTTCTAGCACAGCTGTTGTCTCACTTTACTGAGAGGCCTGCTCTCAGTAAAGTGGATTACTTTTCAGTTAGGTAAGTTCCTCCCTGAAGCTGCTGGGCATTAAAAGCTGTTTAATGACAGTACCTAAGCCAAATTAATACAGATAAAAGAGTCCTCCACTTCCTCTCTTGCCTTATGAGCCACAGACTTCTGCCACTTACCATACTCTGGGGTTCTGAAACACCCCGAGTCACATAAACTAATGTGAGTCGTTAAGATAGCTGAATGCTATCCAGGAAAAATATCACAGACTGGTTGAGGCTGGAAGGGATCTCTGGAAGTCATCTGGTACAACCCTCTGCTCAAGCAGGGACACTTACAACAAGATGTTCAGATGTTGTTTAATATCTTTTAAGGGGAGACGCCACCGCTGCCCTGTGCAGCCCGTGCCAGTGTTCAGTTCATCTTACAGTGAAAGTGTTTCCTGATGTTCAGAATGAAACTCCTATGTTTCAGCTTCTGCCCATTGTGTAACTTCCTGTCTCTGGGCACAAGAGAAAAGAGATGGTCTCCATCCTATTTGCACCCTCTTCTTTGGGTATTTATCCCTTCCCAGGCCTTCTCTCCTTCAGGCTGAACGGTCCCAGCTCTCTCAGCCTTTCCTCACAGGAGAGGTGCTCCAGTCCCTTAACCATGCTTGTGGCTCTTTGTTGGACTCTCTTCAGTCTGCCCACATTTCTCTTGTACTGTAGAGTCCAGAGTTGGACACAGTATTCTAGCTGTGGCCTCACAAGCACAGAGGAAGGATCGCCTCCCTCAGCCTGCTGATAACATTCCTCCTAATGGAGTCCAGCATGCTATTCCCCTCCTTTGCTGCAATGGTACACTGGTGGCTCACGTTCAACTTTGGTGTCCACCAGAGCCCCCAGGGCCTTTTTTTGCAGCACTGTTTTCCAGATGATCTGCCCTCAGCAGATAGTGGTGCTTGAGGTTGTTCTTCCCTGGTGCAGGACTTTGCACTTCTCCTTGTTCAACTACATGGGTTTTCTCCATATCAGCAAGTTGAATCAACTTAGAAAAACGTGAAAAAAGACACAAGAGGAAAAGACTGGAGCAAGAAATGAAAAAGCACTCAGACACAAAGAGGAAATAGACATCCCCATTCAATGGTGACAAGCTGGTAGTTCGGTTCTGCCATAATGTGAAACCTGCTTTGTGTCAATATAATAACAAGGATAGGTGAGGCACAGGAACAGCTGCAGACTGCTTAAACAGTGCATCTGATATGCAACCATGGCATAAAAAAGTATTTTGGTTTTCAAATTCAGAAAGTCAGGAAAATCTGGAGTTTTACAAGCACAGAAAATTTAAAATCAATTTTGGGGTAGGCTGCTAAAATTGGTAGTTTTACCTCCAAGGTAGCCCAAATTAATCACAAATTATCCCTTCCTTACAGTTGCTGTACAGGTAACACTGATGTCACAGGTCAGTATGACAACCCTTCCCCAAAGCACAAGTTATGTCTGCCTCTGCCCTGTGTCCTGAAGATAATATTCCTCCCTCTCCAAACACCAAGAATAAATACATGAACTGTTTCCTGAAAGCACAGTACTTCCTACATAGAACTTTTTTGAGCAATTTTCACACAACATGGAATTCTATGATTCCATACACAATGCTTTTGATTAAGTGTTGAAGCCACCAACACAGCACAATGTTGATAAATTACACATGAACAGTAACGAACTCACCCCCAAAGAAAGTCCCTATACAACTTTAAGTCTCAGCAACATGTGAAAACCTTGAAACCTTCCTGAACAAAAGTTCTAGAGAGAAAAAAGGTAGGTCTAAAGAAAAAATTTACATAGGTTTAAAAAACAAACAAACCAACCAAACAAACAAATAAAAAAATCCCCAAAAAAGTCTAGTAGTATTGCAGTATTTGTACAGTCCTTTTGCTCTAAGCCACCCTAAACTCAATTATAAAATGAAGCTCTAACACTCTTTCAGCTATTTTTGTAATTATTTTTACACAATAATCATTACCATATTTTAGCTCTTTGAAATAACATTAAAATACTTTTATGAAAGAAATACTTGGAAAAAAATACAACAGAAATAACATTAAATTACTTTTATAAAGGAAATACTTGGAAGAAAATACAACAAGCAATAACACTGATCGAAAGATTTGCAAACTATGGTTCAAGACTGGAACAGAGAAATTACATATATTGCAGTTGTGTGTACTACATTAAGTTCTTTCTTATTAAGGCACTGATTTGACAATATGCTTATAGCGTATGTATCTGTATTATAATATTAAGAAATCGAACATCCAGTGCATATTTGACACACATCTTCTGAAATGAAACCCTGTGTGACATAATGCAGGATAATTAAGAGCTATTCTGAAATCCTGCTCCATGGCTACTTATTTGCTTAACAACAATTTTCTGACTAAAGCATGGTTTAATCGATATAACTTGCCTTTATGGAGTCTAAGGCACAGAACATGCTTCTTACCTCTAATTGTTGATACTCTGTTACATTAATCTTATCAATTGATTTTGCCAGATCAGGATAGTGGATGACATCATCTAAATCTTCTGTGTCTTCAGTATCAAATGTTGAAGCACTTTCTACTGTCACTTTCACAGGAACACCTGTCTAATTACACCAGAAAACCACACCTACTTACAGCATTACAATGTGCAGCAAAAATCAAAGATTAAATTGTATCAAAAGCTTAATTTAAATACAGTTGTTTCCTAGAGCTCCTGACAATGTATATACATTGTCCAGCTATATCATTTTGAAATAAATTTGCATAAAACAATATTAAAAAAAATCAATCCTATGTGTGCATATATTGGGTACATGTGGTGAGGATTTAGCAGCAGGGTCCCCGTGAGGCACAGCCAGGGCTACCCCATGTCAGACACCTGGTACCATCTGACCCACTGCAGGGCAGAGCTGGGCCCAGCAGTGAAGCTGTTTGAGCATCGGGGTGAGATGGTTTAACAAAGGGCAAAAAATGCCAGACAGGAAGAAGAGGTGGGAACAAAGAGAGTGAGAAAAAACAGAGGGAAAAGCAGACTAGAAGCAGGAAGAGGTGCTCTGTGGTGGAGCCAATACCCTCACTCCAGCCAGGCAAGACCCATGTCAGAGCAGACATGGATCAGAGGAGCTGCAGTGCATGGGAATCCTGTGGCACTGCAGGTTTTCCCAAAGCACTGCAGTCCATGGGAACCCTATGCCAGAGTAGGGTATAAGTGAGCAGCCATCACACCCTTCTGTGAGCCAGTTTAATTTACTAGTATACAAAAATGCACTTCTCCAGCTATTCTACAGTGGGCAAGGTAGGAGGGAAGATGGAAATGAGATGCAAAGGAGACAGAAGAAAGTGGGGATTTTTCTTCTCCTGCTGGTATGTTTACTGGAGCAGTTCACAGACCCGTTCAAACACAAGTAAGTAATCCAAGTTCAAGACAGAAAAGATGGTGCAAAAGCCTTCAGATAAAAATGCTGTTAATCCTCCTTATTGCCTCTGAAGGGATTGTGCCCATACTCCAACCTAGCTTGCTCATATGACTAGAAAACCAAAAGATACAGAGACAGAAATGGAAGTAAACTAAGTAGCAAAGAAGTTTCAACCAAATGCTGATGTAAACTATTTTTTTGCACTTCCATGATAGATTATCTTTAAAAGTATGTTCCAGTCTTAACTTTTAGACAATAAATTCTGTTGAGAAAGAACATTTTCATCTTTTTTTGGCATTCACCTACTAAAGAAACCACTATGAGAGAAACAGTACCTGAATCTCCACTGGCAATTCTCCAGTACGATCCAGAGCCCCACCTCTACAGTTAGGAAAAAAACCCAACAAAACACTTCTGAGAAAGTAAGTTTGCAATGTCACGATTGCTACAATCACTTCCAAATACAAGATTCTAAGGCAGGTGAAGCACAAGAGTAAAAACAGCATTAGACACTGCACTGTATCCCTTTAACCCTCATTAGATCCTCACTTTGTTCTATTAGCACCCCCTACCTAATCATGATTTAGAGCAACATTACTGGATGCTAACATTAATATCTTCAGTAGGCATCTTGCTTAGTTAATTATTTTCAACTAAAGTCAAGAGGAGAATTTGGTGCTCAGGATTTTAAAAAATAAGTTTAATAACTACAGTTATGATAGAGCATTAAGGAATTTTTTTTGTTTAAATAGTTATATAGTCTCCATTTTGCACGGCCAAAGTCTAGGGTATAGATTTAAAAGAAACCCAAACAAACCCAAACAAAAGCTGTTTCAAAAGAGAGCTTCCATACATAAGTTTTTTTAGTTTTATTTTAAGTCGCTGACTTAGATGATCACAATAATTAGGCTTGTATTGGGGGAAATGAAGCAGAAAGAAGAGGTGGAAGAAATACCTAGGCATCAAATGCCAAATCAAGTATACTATAAGTTTACAACACTAACTTGCACCTTCAGCTATGATACATCTGATAAATTATTATTAACAAAAGAACAAGCAGGCAAGGTAGGCTTGGTTCTGCTGGGGTTTTTTGCTACATCTGAATATTCCTATGGCCATCATTTATTTTTGTGTATTTTAAATACTTACTAGAACAGAATTTATGTAAAATCCCCAAAATTTATATAAACAGAAAAATTATGAATGCAATATGAAATTATATGTGTAACTTTCAAATAATATTTTAAAAAGACTAACACTGTTCTCTACTATATTTATCATGCTGGTTTTATGCTTTATTATTTTCCCTTGTACTATGAAAACCTCACCTGCATCTCTTTGCACGTTCTGCAGTCCGCCAAGGAAGGAAGCCTTTTGTGCCTGGTGGTAGTGGTTTTGGTGAGTAACTCTCTTTCACAGATGTAATTTTTTTCCCAGGACTTACCGATTTTTTAGACAATAGTCCTGTATTGAACAGCAAGATTAGAAGAAAAGAGAATTCGTTATACCTAATTATTTACATACAAATTCACAGCATACTCTTCCTAAGTAACATCTCCTGTGTAATAACAGGGACTATTAATATAAGAACTATTATTAATAATAAGTAGGAAATCTGCCAATCAGTCTAACTACGCTAAAGTGTCCAAAAACTTGCAATTTTAAGCCAGTGTACTTAACTGCTACATTAGGCTGATGCAGCTAAGACAAGCTGTTATTCAAAAACGAAGTAAAATTTTGTAGCTGAAGAGGTTTATGAACATTACTAATTTCAGATACCTAATTCCATTGGCTCACATGGGAGACAATCCATGTAGACAATAAAACTATCTATAACTATCTATGTGCTTCAAACTTCCCTCTAGTGGCTTGAGTGTGAAGAACATTGGTTTATTTGTGGGCAAAATGCTTGAAAATAAAGCTGGCACTTGTGGATTGCTTGTACTTAACACTGGCAGTCTCTTCACTTAAGAGAACGAGTAATGAAAAAAGTCATGTTCACCAGTCCAGTCTTTTGTTTTTGTTTAAATCATATGCTATTGAAGTAGATTCAGAAAAGAAACCTAATGTGGATGATCACTCTTAACTCAGGTTGCTAAGTCAGAAACTAACAAGTCCAGAAAACTTAATTTGTTCACCTAATATTTCATACAGGTTAACTAGCGGAATTAGGGTTATTATTTCTCTGAGATCAATAAAACAACTGATTCTGTAATGGTATGGACATGTATAATTATGGTAAGGGGATTCAAAATTTCAATTCTGTCTCAAAATAGTAAACAAGATAGATTTCACCTCCTGACTCCCTCTCTCTCTTAAAAAAAAAAACCCCAAAACACACCAAAAAACAAAAAGAAAGAGGAAGGAAAAAAAAACAAACAAAAAACAAAAAACCCCACACCAAAAAACCCCTACCCACACCACCACAACTATATATGTCAAGCATTTTCTTCTTCCACCACCCTGATCACCACAGTTTATTTGTACAAAGACTTCAATTTGATTTATGCTTACCTCTCTGTTTCCAGATAACTAGAGCAAAGATGAGAGACAGTCAAATGTATTACACTGAAATTTTTAGTAGCTTACTGAAAAAGTGTATTGTAGCTACCAGTACTAAATTATAAATATTCAAGATACCTATCTTATTTTAAACATACTATTTATAATAGGTTTACATGAAGTTTAAAAAAATATCGTAGAACATTTTGTACATCAGTAAAAAATGCATGTTTGTTTGTTCTGGCAGAGGACAGCTTGCTACAGAAAGGTTACAACAGCAGAAGAACTAGGCAACTTACTACAGCCAAGCTTTGCAGAAGTGAAAGCTTGTGGAGAGGATGCACTCAGAATAAATACGTGCAATTCTTCCACATATTTAAGTCAGCATGTCCTACCGTTTTTCCAGCCACTATCTAGCAGCACTAAAAACAAAAGCAAGTTTCCTATACCAGTGATGATAGAAGATGTACTGCTGAATTAATAATAAATTGAATTTTTTTGGAGACAAGTGTTCTGTAAAACACTAACATTGTATATTTTACAATTAAAGCTCTTAAGTATTAATTTTGTTGACAAAATTTACTGTAGTCAGAGAAAATAAAGATGGTATTACCAATACGAATAGTAGCTTTTCCTTTCCGACCACTTCCTAGGACAATAGTTCTTTTCTTTGATCTATTTTTCAAAGCATCTTTGGAAGATGGAGATGTCAGCCACCTATACTGGAATTTTTTTTTAAAGAAAGATAAATCAGTTTAGTAACTGATAGCTAAAGAGGTACTTATTTAAAATAGGAGAGGGTTTTGTCATATATACTTGTCTGGTACTTACAGAAAACTTTAATAAACTGTAAAATTAGGAAAAAAACCAGAAGTCCCACAAAGCCTAAATTCAAACATAGATTTGATGCAAGTCTGAGTGCTACATTATCAGAAAGTGTTCACAAAACTATAATATCCCATCTGATATTTTCCTATCTCCTGTGCAAAACACTTTTTTTATAGCAAAAGCCCCACAGCATCAACCCTATAATCTTTTATAGCATAAACCCCACAGCATCAACCCTATAAAGAGACAACTCTGGCTTCTGCATTTCATTCTCAGAAAACTGGCTTGATAGGAATGGCTGGCTCAGGCCAAAGTTCTCCAGAGTAATAAAAGCTTCCCTAGCACAATTTTGCATTACCAATAATATCAGTATTTCAAAAAATACAACGTTGTATTTTCACTGCCTTGTAAAGAAAATTCATCCTTACAAAGTAAAAGCCCTCAAACTAAAATTAAGACACAGTGATGATCAAAGACCACAGCTGTACTAAAACTTCATTTCCTTACAGCAATAGCTCTATTCTTAAAGCTTCCCTTTGCCCTGATAAAAAGTTTCACTACTCCTGGTAGAGACTCTTAAATTACACTGCAATTGTTTTGCAATGTGCATCCCTAATACAGGGTCTACTGCTAAGAAGCTGTTGAAGGAAATATAGATGACATTAACGCAAAGTTTTTCTCAGCTTTAAACACCACATCAGAGTAGGAGGAATTGTACAGCAAAGTTATTCCCATCTAAAGCACAGGAAGATTAAAATGCTATTACTGTGCTCTAACCAACCAAATTTAGTCCAAATTTATCATTGGCAAGAAAAACTTTTTTTTTTCACTTGGTATTCAAATAATCCTTGGGTAAGTTCTGCAGGGTCTACAGCTGCATCTAGCTCCTCAAGACAATGAATTGTTCTTTTTAAGCTGAAAACAGACAAAGAATAAAATGAAATTGTAAACATCTAAGAGCATCTTAATTCTGTTTTACAAGACACATAAAAGGGCAGCTTTACTAGGTTAACCCTAAAGTTCATCTAGACCAGTAACCTATCTCTTGTTTAAGTGCCTGCTGCTTTTGTTGCATCCAAGTATAAAGACAGCAAAATATTAAGAATATGTTTTGAAAGCAGCTTGTTTTATAGACACCTTGTAGTGAGTTGACCCTGGCTGGACACCAGGTACCCACTAAAGCCACTCTCTCACTCTTCAACTGGACAGAGGAGAGAAAATATAACGAAGGATTCATGAATTGAGATAAGAACCGGGAGAGATCACTCACCAACCACCATCACAGGCAAAACACTTGAAAGTGGGGATATTAATTAAATTGATTACTAACAGAATCAGGGGAGGTGAATAAGAAGTAAAATAAATCTTAAAAACACCTTTCCCCTACCCCTCCTTCCTTCTCAAGTTTCTACCTCCTCCCTCTGCAGTGGCATAGGGAGATGGGAAATGGGGCTATGGTCAGTTTATCACAGGTTGTTTTCTGCTGCCGCTCAGGGAGGGGAGTCCTTCCCCTGCTCCCTGTAGGGCCCCTCCCATGGGAGACAGTCCTTCATGAACTTCTCCAGCCTGAGTCCGTCCCACAGGTAACAATTCTTCATGAACTGCTTCAATGTGGGTCATTTTTCCACAGGGTGCAGTCCTTCAGGCACAGGCTGCTCCAGTGTGGGTCCCCCACAGGGCCACCCACAAGTCCTACCAGGAAAACCTGCTCCAGCATGGGCTCCTCTTCCCTTGGGTCAGCAGGTCCCTGCCAAGACCCTGCTCCAATACAGGCCCCCCACAGGGTCACAGGCTCCTTCAGGCATCCACCTGCTCCAGTGTGGGTCTCCTCCACTGACTGCTTGTGGATCTATGCATCCCTGTTCTTCACATCCATGGGCTGCAGGGGCACAGCTGCTTCACCATGGGCTGCACCAGGGGCTGCAGGGGAACCTCAGCTCCGCTGCCTGGAGCACCTCCTCTCACTCCTTCTCCACTGACCTTGGTGTCTGCAGAGTTCTTCATGTTCTCACTCTGCTCTTCTTTGGATGCAATTTTCATCTGCCACACAACTTTTTTTCTCTTTCCTAAATATGTTATCACAGAGGCATTACTGTCATTCCTGATTGGCTTGGCCTTGGCCAGCAGCAGGTCCATCAAGGAACCTAACTGGCACTGGCTCTACCAAACATGGGGGAAGTTTCTAGCAGCTTCTCACAGAAGCCACCCCTACCAAACCAAAACCTGGCCACTCAACCCTGATACACACTTTCAATGGCTTTTTCCTTTAACCTATTCAGTCTCTCAGAAACTCCACAAACTTTCACCACCTATTACACTCAGTCATATCCACAATTCATTATACTGCTACACAGTGCTGCTAAAATAATACAACTTTCTTTTGTTTTAGCTGCCCACCAAATTTAAAGGCATAAATTAGCAGCAGGGAACTAACTCTTCTTGCAAACCTGAAAACCCAACCCAAAAGGCAATCACCTACATGCTATTGAAAAACAAAGAGAAACAACCAGTTTTTACGCAAAAGAGGATGGAAGGACTGCTGGGACTGGTGGAATAGTAAGATGCTTATCAAGTACTGACTGCTGGTCAGTACTTCTTCATTCATGTTGTTAATGAAATATGAAGAATTGCCAGTAAAACTTTAGATACTGCACTAAGTGGCAAAATATAAAACTAATGTCTTGAGTCGAGTTATCTCTTAGTATAAGGGAGATTCCCCAGAGCTGCTTCTTTTCATGGTTTGACTTTCCACAGAGATGCAATTTTCATGTGATCCCTGCAACATTTTGCAAGTATTGATTGCATCTGCTAAGAAGATAGAGCTTCACAACCAAGGTCAATTTCTCAAAAGAAGTCTTCTAGAGATTGAAGTGCGGAACTGTACTAATCCTCAAGGAATTTTACACACAAATTCTCAGATTATTAGATACTCCCTACAGATCCGCAGCCCTGACTTTTAAGTCTTTTCAAACTGAAAAGAGTAATAAGTTCCAGAACAAGAACTGGGATAGCTGCAGTTCTGTGAAATAAAGAACACTCACTTCTTTCCTGTCTCCTTTGGGAGCTGAATCAGGTTTCTTTGTATTTAAACAGTGTATCTAACAATAAATACTCCAGATATTCAGTTTATGCACATTACTGTGAACTCTCTGTGGACTGCTAGATAAAGATGAAAGGGCGTACTGCACTTTAACTGAACTCTGTTTTCTTAGATGGTTTGCATTGGAAAGGACAGCCTTGAGTAACTTAAAAAAAAAATCTTAATTATATAAACTAGTGACATGAAGTAAGTTTCAAAATAAATTAAGTTTTGAATTTTAAATTGCAGTTTCCTTTACTTTTAATGAAAATTTATTATTACCATGTTAATAAGAACACATGTAGTAGAAAGCCCTCCAGCAGCAATATTTATTTAATGTTCTACAGTAATGCCCATGTACACACACATTTCCATTTTTCTTTTCATTAAATGTATATTCTGGTTTTTTTACATGGTACACCTTAAATTCCATGAGAAACCATACAAAAGCCCAATACAATATCATGTTGCTGATAGTGTTTTTGTTTTTCCCAACATAGTGGGGTTTGTTGGTTTTTAAACTGCCTAAAAGTCAAACTTCTGTTTACAACTAGAATAGCTGCTTTAGATTCATTTTGAACAAAGTTGTCCTTTAAAAAAAAAAAATGCAATGGCAGCTGCAAAGAAAACCCCAAACTCATTCCAAAATCCGTAAAACGTACCTCTGAATTAGCACTATTTCCGTTCTTAAGAACTCTTTCAATAATGTTTTTCATCAGAATGTGACCTAGAATGAATTTAAATACATGACTAAGAATTCTTTGTATGAGACAACTCTTTATGTGAACAAAGAGATCATTGAATAAGCAGTATATATTACCTACCCTTCTCGTTTCCCTCATTTTAAAAATGTTTAGCGAATTACTGTGGCATGGTTTTATTTCTTAAAAGCAGTTTACCTTTCCACATATACTTACTGAAGAAGAAAAAAAAACAAAACACCACCACACAAACAAGACAAAGGCAGACACAGATACATACCTATTAATGGATTTTTTCTTATGTCAAGTACCACTAATGTTGTATTAGTTTGAAGAGCATCTAATAATGATCTTGCTCCCTCATTGGATATTCCACACTGCTGCAAATCAAGTGCTGAAATGTTTAAGGAGGTAAAAAAAAAATAAAATTCATTGCACTAGTGATATTTAGTTAATAATTCAATTTGATAGTCAATATCTAAAAAAATTAACCCACACCTGCTGAAAATCTCCATTTCATAGAACATGAAGCATAAGAAACAGGGACATGATAACAGCCATGTGTAAAACAGGAGTATTACTTTAAAAGAAGAAAACTAAAAATTTAAATTGGTATTTTAGATCAACTTAAATAACTGTTAACAACTGCAAAGGAAGTAATATGAACCACTCTACAACCACTCCAGGCAACCTGTGCCAGTGTTCGGACATCCTCGCAGTGACAAAGTTTCCTGACATTCAGGAGAAACCTCCTGTGTTTTAATCTGTACCCACTTTCTCTTGCCTTGTCACCAAGTACCACCAGAAAGAGTGTTTCCAACTCCTCTACAGCCTCCCTTCCAATATATTTTTATGCCTTGTAAGACCCTACTCTGAGCCATCTTTTCTCCAAGCCAAACAGTCCCAGCTTCCTCAGCCTGTTCTGCAATGAGAGTTGCTCTAGTCCCTTCATCATCTCAGTGGCCCTTCACTGGACTCTCTTCAGTAGCTCCAGTTCTCTCCTGTATTAGGGAATCCACATGTGGCCTCACTTTTGTTAAAAGGAAGAATCACCTCCCTCAACCTGCTCACAAGCCTTTCCCTATTGTACTCTGGGATACCATTGGCCTTCTTTGCCATGAAGGCACTTTGCTGGCTCATGGACAGCCTGTTGTCCACCACGACCTGCAGGACCCTTTCTACAAAGCTGCTTTTCAGCCATACAGACCCCAGCATGTTCTGGTGCATGGGATTATTCCAGCCTAGGTACAGGACTTTGCACTTTCTTTCCTTAAACTCTGTGAGGTTCCCATCAGCATCTTTTCCAGCCTGCTGAGGTCCCTCTAGATGGCATCCCAACCCTGCCTTCCCAGGGATCCAAGTAAGGCTGACTGGCCTTTAGTTTCCTGGGTCCTTCTTCCCAGACTTCTCAAAGATAAGGGTGACATTAGCTATCCTCCCGTGCTTATGCACTGTCCTCCTAATCACCATGCTCTTCCAAGGATTATTGAGAGTGGCCTTAAAATGACATCAGCCAGCTCCCTCAGCACTTGTGGATGCATCCCATTAGGACTTATGGACAACTGTTTGTCCAGTTTGTTTAAGTATTCTCTAACCTGATCCTCTTCCATCAGTACGCATCTTATCTTAAACCTGCCTCAAACTATAAAACAGTTTCAACAGGTATTTGATTCCGTGTACAGAATGCTATGATTTACACCACCACCTTTAGTAATTTTGTACAGATATAATGTAGAACAAATTAATTCTCCAAAATACTAGAGAACAATACTAGAAGACACAAAAGTATTTGGATACTTTGGCAATTCAAAAGAGAAAGAGAAAATTCTTTTGAAAAAAAGAGTATTCTTTCCCAAATGCATAGCGACTTACTCTTCTGGCGGCAATTGTTATAACTGACAATTTTAAGTTTTCTGCCTGCCACTACCATATCTTAAGAGTCTATTTTGCAATACCTTTCAGCCAAAGGTCCTCTCCTAGACAGTCTGCAAAGGCACTTGCTCCTCTATCTCCAACAAGCATGTTGCAGTTCAAAGTAACCCGTCTCAAGCCCGTCATATATTCAAGATCAGGTCTCCTGTAACGCAGGCTTTCAGCCCAAGCTTCACCATGTCTTCTCATTGCCTGGTGCTTTGCAAACAAAGAAACTGTTAACAAATGCAAAGCCAAGGCCATTATTGATGAAAAGATGACAAGTTATCGTTCTTTGTAATTCATGTTCAATGGCTTGAGTGCTGATATAAAGAAAAACAGTTATACTGTTTTGGAGTTCAAGAAATGCAAGTAATTTTTAAGCCTTACAGTTAACTCATGTTTGTTCAGATTACCCAGTCTGCAATACAAATCATTAAACTTTGCAACAAAATATCTTTTTACCTTCTTTTGGCAGACAGACACTTTCAACACATTGAACAGGAAATGCATACATACTACAAAATTCTGTGCTTTCACAAAAACCACTGTTAACATTAATTAGAATATTGCACTAGTCACATACTTACTGTTAGTTAATCAGTAGCTTCTAAACTGTAAAATCAATTATTTTTACCCAGTGCTTAAGAATACTTGAAATATTTAAATCCCACATTAGTAAACCAAGCTACTTTCGGCATATAAAGTCACAGCTTTCAGAAGGACTGTACACTTCAGTACTCACATATGCTCCTCACAAAGTGCTTTAATGGATTTAGAACTTGAAAGTAAAAGAAAAAAATCAAATATATTAAGTTCTTGTGAACATTTTGTTCTAAGAAAGTTATTAAATTACCTTTAATACATTTGCTATATGTTCAGCCCCTCGCCATGTGAGGCTACATGCTGTGAAGTTTACAGATCTGATAGTAGCTGCATTCTTTATACTCTGACAGATTGCTGAAGAACAAAAAAGAATGCATGTTATCTACACACATGACTTCCAGATTATCAAAACAGTTTTTCACTGCCCTGTTAAGAGGCTAAATCAGCTTTAACAGGCAAAAGCTTTGACAAAGAAACAGAGTTATGTAAGAAGTATATTTTAAATAAAGTCTTCTAGGTTTATACATTTCTAATGCAAATGTTTAGAAAAGAGTATTTGAACAACCTAGAACATATTTTATTTCAGTTTACTTACGTAAACTCAGGAAAGAGTTAAGAAATATAAATACTGTTTTAAATACAAGTAAAAACATCATTATAAAGTAGTATGGCTATTTACTAGCATCAAGAGAAGAAATTTAAGTCTTTAGAAGTTGTTAATCATGTAGAATAAAGGAAGGATTGTTATTTTAATCATTATAGACAAATTTAAAACAGGAATGGAAATACTGAAAAACTTGCTGACCTACTTGGAAACTAAAAAAAAAGAGAAAAGTATATTTACACATTTTTGATTCTGAACTTACTTTCCAACCCTCCATCTCCAATTGGACAGTGGGCTAAAGAGACACTCTCCAGAGATGAAGCTGTGGCCAAGCCCTTAAGAATAAAACAATATTGTCAACTGGTTTTAAAGGCAAAAAAAGAGAAAAGACCAAGTAACCTAAACCACACAAACTCTGTGCTCCCTACAAGAAACTCTAGGGGTTCAGAGGAAGGTCAAAACACACAAACCTTTAAGTTCAGTTAAAGCTGGTTCATTTCTTTAGAACAAGAGGAACTTCCTTTCCTAGAAGCCACTCACTAGCAAGTTCAAGTGTTCCAGTAATACATCTTGAAGACCAGTTTTTATGTCCTTGATGTCCCACAACTTTCCTTCTATCATGTACATGCACAGTAATTTCAGTCAAAAGCATACATTATATGCCTCAAACACATACCAGAGATGTTGCTAAGATCTTTCCACTACGGCTTGATGAAAGTGATTTTGAAACATTTGGAAAAACTAGGTTATAGTAAATATCTCAACAGAATCATTTGTATTATGCATAACACATATATAACTTAGATGAAAACCATCCCTGTCTGTGACAAATACTTAGAAAATTTAGTTGCTACTATTCTTTATTCTGGGCATATGTGTCATCTATTTGTATACTAATATATTCTCACCTTTGTTAAAAGTGTTAGATCTCTTTCCCTCAGAAGCAAACCCTGCAGTTCTAAATTTTTTAGTACATCTGATATACTAAGACAGCCTTTCACAGCTTTGCATAGTTGGCCAGTTAAGTCTTTTGACAGAGTTGCTGGAGTTCTCCTTCTAAAGTAAGTTTTATATCTTTCAACACCTAGTAAACAATAGAAATTACATATCAGTAAAATCAAGTCTCTACTAGCTTAAAAGCAATCACAATCACACCTTGCTTTTCTTTCCATATTTTCTTAAATAGAAATAATTCCTTAGGCAATACAATTCCTCCCCCCATGTATTCAATCATACAGAAGCTTTATGCAACAAATTGCAACAGGTATACATCAAAATATTTAACTTTTATAACCATCACTATGGACCTGATTCTTCAAGACCGTGTTGATGTAAACTTCTTATTCCAATAGAAGTCAGAGTCTTATTATGCCTAATAGCATTCAGAAGTGGTGCCCAGTCAGTAGCTTTGATGTGATCTACAATTAGATCAATAGCATTCTGAGTCAGGTTAGCCTTCACAGCTTTCAGTGGGACAGAGCCTTGAAGTTCACAAAGATGTTCATAATGTGAGTAGAAATCCAGCATGCACTGCCTTCTTAATTTGACTGACTCAATCATTTCTTTTATGTGATAAATTTCTCTGTAAAATAAAAAAGGGGAAAAAAGATATAAAATTTTTTCAATGTATAACTGATTTTGCAACGCTATGTCAATTCAATATGCATACCCAAAACATGGAAATGTTCCTATACATTGTACAGCATTTACACGTCCTTAATGTGGCAGCTAAAAAACTGACGTCTTGTGATGCTCACTACTTGCTTAAGTACAGCTGATTTAATAAGCGTCTGAAAAAAAAACCCAAACCAACAAACCCACATTTTTATTCTCCCCACACAAACAGGTATATCCAGAACACAAAAGGCCTGATCTTCAAGCACTAACTGTTGTAAAGATCTTGTTTTCCTTTTAAAATTTAATTTTGTAGTGTCAGGGTCTGCAGACTCCCAAAAGCCTTGGATACTCCCTGGGCCACCATAAAGGGAAACATACAGAACTAGTTGGGAAACAGAACTTCTCTGCTACTTCAGCCAAAAGTCTAAATTCCCCTCAGAATACAAAATAAAAATGTGTTTTCCTAAATATTTTTGCTATTGCATATCTTATATATGTATCCCAGTAAATTTCAGAAAGCGCTTTTAAGGCATAAGTTTTTGTTATAGATTAATGACCATGCAGCTAAACAGTACTAACTTCAAAGCAGAATCTCTAAATACTGCTATTAAGGGTTAAGTAATTCCACTGTCTCAATAGCAATATTAGTCAGTATACATAGAAGATACATTTGTTTAAGATCAAGATAGAATTAAGTATTCCATACAGGATATCAAACATTTTTCATATTGCAAACATTTTTTCTTACTGCTACAGACTAGAAAGCTTCAAGCAATCTTCTGAAAAATTCTGTATGTCAAATTAGGACAAGAATTACTGGACAGATACAAGCATGTAAGGACAGCCATTTCTAAGATTATAATTACAAAAAAAAATTATATTTCTTTAGTATTCAAATGACTAAAAATGTCATAAGATACAAACTCTAATAACAGATAATAGTTATATATAATACAGTTAATATTACTATAATAAGACAGTTCCTCCACACCCTTTTATTTATTTTATTTTAGCTATGATTTACCAGCATTCAATGATTAAACTGTGGCCACAGGAACAGAAATTATTAAATTATAGTCCAATACTTCAGCTTCAGAAAGTGGTCATCAGCTTTAAGGCACCAACGGCTTCTGGTCGATACACAAAATATGAGCCTTTTATCTCGAGCTAAGCAATACTCTTTCACAGTGGCTTTCATTGCAACACCTGAACACCACACCTCTAACTGAAGTAAAGAAACAAGACACGGGCCCTAGAGCTCGGAACTAAACCAAATTGCAGGTAGAGAGGAAAAGGGCCAAACTAATCATACCCACAACACCTTCCAAATGAAAAACAGCCATGAAAGCTAAACTCTTCTGCAGTGAAGTCAGTGCATCTAACACAACTTTAGAGTATCTTGACGGGCTCTGACAGTGTACAGAAAAAACAATTATTTACTTATCTTTCAATACAGATGCCAGAAAACATCAGATGATACTAGCTGGTGACAAATAAAAAGAAACACAAATAAAACTGAAAAATCCAATTCCACGCTAAGAGTCTCCAGGAGGGTATAACTTTGGAGCGATTAAAGTAATGAGCTGGGCGAATGTATAGAGGAGCAAACAAACAGCACATCAGGTGTTCACTGCCTGCAGAAGCCATGGCCATGTCCCACATCCCGAACTGCAGGACACAGGCGGGAAGCTTAACTGGGCGCTGACCCTATGCTTACTTTCCTTGCTAACCATGGCCTGGTGGTCTGCTGGGACTGCGCTCATTGTATTTGACCCGCTGTCTCACTGTGTCTAAGTATGTAATGAAGCATCCAGCTAACACACGCAAATACACAACCGTGGTTTTAACTGGCATAAAAGAGGAGCTTTTTAATGTTTCACCCACTCAGTATCGACACGGCTTCTGAGAACTCCTTCAGACCGTCCATCACTGAACCGGCAACAACCAGGGGCTGCGCTGTCCGCCGCCACCCCCAGGGGCACGCGAGAGGCGGCCGGCAGCAGCGACACCCGGTCGCTCCTGCACCCGCAACCCCGCGCCCCCCGCCCCGACGGTCCCCCCTTCCCGGAACCGACTTCAGCCACCTCCGCGGGCTCCGCGCTCGCCCCCCGGGCCCCTGCCCGCTCCTTCCTCTGGCTCTCCGCGGGCTCCGCGCTCGGCCTCCCCTGCGCCGCTGTTACCGCCCCGTTACGGCCTCCGCCCGCGCCGTTGCCGCGGCCGCGCGCCCGCCCCGCGCTCCAACCGCCGCCGCGCGCCGCCACACGTGGCACGAGAGGCTGACACTCCATTGGCCACTGCTCCTCCACCCGACCGCCCGCGGGCAAAATGGCCGCACCCGGCTACGGCAACGGCAACGGCGGGGGAGTGGGGTGGAAGCTACGGTGGAACGCGAACTACCTGTGTTAAGAAAAGATAAAAAAGCTTTAAGTGCAGTGCTGGAAGAAAGCAGACAGGCTGTTCTTCAGAATGTTTTATACATGCTGCTTAGCTTTACTGTGAGCGAGGCATGCGAGTGAGGAGCTGTATCGGTAGGGAAACAGCTGTACTGATGTACAGCATTAGCCGCACTCAACTGGCCCGAGCAGTCGGAGAGGGTGAACAAATTCCTCTTTCACAGTTACGTTTCTCACTAGTTTCCTAGGTTAGTTTACATAGAGGAGACTTCACATCAGAGAACCATTAACATTCAGTGCAGTGCATTACACAGTGCAACATTTAAGGCAAAATAACTCAAAATGCTCAAAATGGAGTCCAAGTGCTGATCCTAGGATTTGCAGCTCATTCATGTGTAGGGACACCAGCTAATTTAAAAAAAATTATTACTGTAGATTGATGACTAAGAGTGACTTGGTTATTTTAAAAGTTATGTCTCTAGTCTGCTTGTAGGCACCAGGATTTAAACTCTAAAGTTAAACAAACTCCAGAGAGTTTTCCAGAGAAATTAGATGGGCCCCTAGAACATTGTGAGGACACTCTGTTTACGCAGATGCAATGTTACACGCTGTCTTTGACTGGCATCATAAACAACTGAAGCACCTTAAGTGCTATCGAGTGTACTGGAACAAGACTTATTTCAGTAAGTCTCATATCACCATCCCTGCAAATTATTTCACTCTGACATTTTGTGAATTGAGTGTAAAAGACGAGGGGTCCACAATCAGCCAAATGGCAAAACCAGTGTTTTTGTGACTGTATTAAACAATATTTCTGGTGCTTATCATACCTCTCAGTGCTACAGACTAAACTCAAGCAAAATAAAATTCATATATTCTCAAGAACCTTTACTTCTAAAGATTTGCTGTTCAGGCTACTTAATTAAAAAGACATCTCCAGAACTGAAGTTCATAATATTGCATAGAAACTGCTCCAAGTTGCTCCCTACCAAACTTGATTTTCTTTGAAAAATAATGCTGAGTGTCCTTTTCCTTGGCATTTAATTCAGTGAATTTGCTTTGGATTCTGTTTACTTCTCTAAAGTGTTTTCCTCTTTCTTTTATTTTTTAATTGAATTTTGGTGGACATGACGCAGATCTGCCAAAACAGTTGGGTACTGAGGGCATGTCAAGACTGCTCTGCATATATGAATCATTGTATATGCTCTAGACGCAGGCTTTATGTAGTATCTGCAATGATGTCTTATCCTGCATCTCAGGATCTGTCATGTGCAGACCTTTCACAGCCTACAAATTTGTTGCAGAACACACCCAGATTGGTGTGCAAACTGCAGGTTGTGCCCTGGCTGGTGGGAAAAGGCTGGAGCCCTTGGCAATGAGCTGGAAAGGGGCACTGCCCTTCTGCAGCACCAGCTGGTCGGGGGTGGCCAATCACCCAGAGACTCTGCAGGACCCAATGAGAAGCAAGAACATCCCAGACACAAAATAATTTTTGCTGTAGTTTTGTTTTCTCTTTGGCTAGAGATCTCATTTCTTTTGTAATATATCGTATATATTGTTTTTGCAACTATAATCACTACTTCCTTCTACAGTGAGAGGCATTTCCCTTTGTTTTAGAGCTGTAAAAACATAAAGTGATTTGGTGAGATACCAGATGTATCTGATGTAGAGAACAGTCCTAAAACAGGCCTAATTCTGTCACTTAGCAAATGATGTCATCTTCACCATCTATTATTTTGCTGAATTTGTTAAACCAATTTTTGTTCTCGCTGTTTCCTTCCTGTATATTTCTAGACCATATGTTCTTTGGATTTTGTTTGCATTTTTGTTTAATGTATACTAATTTTTTTTCATCTGATATAACATGACAGTCTCACACCATAGCCAACATTAGAGAGGCATCAGGGAGATAAAAAAAGGACTGTGTACTTTACCCTTGTGCCCAGTGGGTGGGCAGCAGATATTTTCTCTTTGCTTTATGGGGATTTCTAGAAGGTATCCTACTTGATTAATATTCTTCCATATCATCCCTTACTGCCTAGTAAGGATGTGTTAAAGGAGCAACTTCACATTTTGTCCTTTTTTTTTTTTTAACTTCCCTTTCTAGCCTTTTAAAGTCTGCTTCCAAGACTAAATAGCTGTCTGATTCCAAGCCTAATAGCTAACAATTTTCCTCTGTTCTCCAGAATGCCAGTGGGGTGGAGTGCTAAGTGCAAAAATGACAAACCCTAAATTTCTACAACTATTTGTCAGGTTTTAAGAGCTGCTGGTAGGACAGTTTTGTGTACCTTTTGTCCAGAAGCCTGAGGGGGCCCTTTGTTGCTAGGGGGCAAGGTTCATCAAGCAAAGATGTATTGGTAGAGCCCATTAATCTTCTGCTTAAGGCATGGAGGAAATAGTTATGGCATTCTGTCATCAGTAGACAGCTTTATCATATTTTTATTGGAAGCTCATGATTGCGTAAGACAAGTTCCCAGTGTTATTTATTATTTGCATTATACTGTAAGAGGACTGACCATTCAACACACACAAAATGTGTAAAACAAACTACAGAATCTCAGTGACTGCCTCAGGGCAACCCAAAGCACACCAAGTTAAAAAGAGAAGTGTCATTGTTTTCACAGCAACAAACCCAAAGAGGTATGAAATATGACACTTGGTTTGAAGATAGGAGTTTTTCTGATAATAACCGATTGTATAAAACCTCTTGAAACATGGAACTGGCACCGAAGACTGAAGCAGTGGTAAGGAGATATGCTTTGGAAAACCTGAAAGGAAAAAGGAAAGTTGTCCAAGAGGTAAGTACAAAATACTTTTTACTTGGATATAAGCCGATAGGTTTAGTTCTTTTCTTGCAATAGCGAGCTATGCCCTCCATTCCATGGATTAGCATTCCTTTTAGTAGACTTAGGAGCTCCAAGTCCATGTAATGAAGCCTGAATGCAAAGCAGAATTTGTTCACTGGAAGTAGGACTTTTTTTCCTCATTTCTCTACCACTGGCTTGCTTTTTGTTCTCAAAAGTATACTATTTTTTCTGTTTCACTGTCAGATATATACAGAATATTTTTCCTATCTTTTTATCTCTTCTTCTCATTCACTGTCTCCCTTTCCTTTATTTATTTTCTGTTTTTCAAAATTGCTGTTTACCAAATCAACCATCTAGCAGCAAAAAATCATTATTCCCACAGAAGTTGTACTGAAAGCTGTCTAGATCAATTCTGAAAGTCATAACTGTAACAAGAAACAACACTGAAAAAAACACTCAGAAAATTGAATGCCCCGAAGTTACGAAATGAGTAAATACTGCGTGGGGAAGATATAGAACAATAGTATAAACAAAAATAACAACATTATGCATTGTGTGTTTATGTATATATGATATCTTAAATAAGATGTCATATATACAATATATACCAATGTATATAGGATAAAATATATAGCATATGTAATTCTATACAATTGTATATATAAGAATGTAAATTAAATATGTAAAATAACATATGTGAAATAATATATTTTTTCCTGCTGAAATTAAGTAGGAAAATTTTATGTCCAGGAAAATAATGCACTTCTATCTAACTGTTCAGGATCCTAATTTTTCTTCTAGCTTGAGAACCATTTCATAGGTGTCATTGCACAGAGTTAGTCATGCTGTTCTGATTCACTATGCCAAACTGCACAGCCTCAGCTGCCTGAGTAAGTTACAGTAACAGTAGTAATTACTATATAGTAATTTTGACATATATACTAATTTTGAAAAACAATGCTGAAGAACAATAGAAAATGTGTTTTCAGTAGAGTAACTTTCAGATATCACAGAATCATAGAATAGCCTGTGTTGGAAGGGATCTTAAAGATTGTCTAGTTCCAAATGCCCTGACATGAGCAGGGACAGCTTCCACTAGACCAGGTTGCTCAGAGTGCCATCTGACCTGGCCTTGAATGCTGCCAGGGATGGGGTATCCCACTTCTCTTGGCAACCTGTTCCAGTGCTTCACCACCCTTACACCAAAGTTCTTCCTAATATAATACAAAGTAGAAATTCTTCTACTCTAAACCTACCCTCCTTCAGCTTGAAGCCATTCCCCCTTGTCCTGTCACTATATGCCCTTGTAAATAGTTCCTCTCCGGCTCTCTCATGGGCTGTCTTCAGGAACTGGAAGGCCACAATTAGGTCACCCCTAAGCCTTCTCTGTTCTAGACTGAACTGCTCAAATTCTCTCAGCTTTTCCCCGTAGGAGAGGTAGTCCCTCCTTCTTGGTGGCATCCTCTGGACTCACTCCAACAAGTCAATGTCCTTCCTGTGCTGAGGACGCTAGGGGTGGATGCAGCACTGCAGGTGGCGTCTCACCAGAGTGGAATAGAGGGGCAGAATCCACTCCCTTGAGATCTGCTGGCCACACTGCTTTTGATGCAGCCCAGAATACGACTGGCTTTCTGGGCTGCAAATACACATTGCCAGCTCATGTCCAGCCTTTCATCCACCAGCATCCCAAGTCCTTCTCAGTAGATCTGCTCTAGATCTGTTCATCCCCCAGCCTGTGTTGATACAAGGGGTTGCCCAGACCCAGGCACAGCACCTTGCACTTGATCTTTTTAAACTTGACGAGGTTCCCATGGGCCCACTTCTTGAGCTTGTCCAGGTCCTCTGGATGGTATCCCATCCTTCAGGTGTGTCAACTGCACCACTCAGCTTGGTGTCACCAGCAAATTTGCTGAGGTTGCACTTGACTCCTTTGTTTATGTCATTAATTAAGATATTAAATAATACTGGTCCCAGTACAGACTCTTGAGAAACACCACTTGTCACTGATGTCGACTGGGACTCTAAGCCATTGACCACTACTCTCTGGATGTGACTGTCCAACCCTAGAAGACTGCCCCCAGGGACAAGAGAGTGGAACAGAGCTCACAGATCTTCAGGGAAGTCTTTCATAGAGCACGAGAGCTAGCAATCCTCAGGAGCAAGAAATTGGGTAAGGAAGGCAAGAGATAGCACGGCTGAGTAGGGAACTGCTGGTCAAACTAAAGGGAAAGAAGAGATGCACAGACAGTGGAAACAAGGACAGGTGACCTTGGAAATTCATAGAGATGAAATTCAGTTGTGTAGGGATGGGTTGAGGAAGGCAAAAGCAAAGCTAAGAAATGAAGCTGTCAAGGGACGCAAAGAATAACAAGAAGGGCTTCTACAGGCATGTTAACCAGAAGAGAAAGGTCAGAAAAGGTGTATACCCCTTTGATAAACAGCACTGGAAAACTGGATGAGAAGGCTGAGATTACTCAACACCTTTTTTGCCTCAGTCTTCAATGGCAACCTCTCTTCCCACACTTCTTGAGTGGATAGACAGCAGGTGGGGGACTGGGGGAGCAAAGTTTCTCCCACTGTAAGTAAAATCAGGTTTGTGAGCATCTGAGGAACCTGAATGTATGAAAGCCAATGGGACCCAATGGGATGCATCCCAGAGTACTGAGGCAATTGGCTGATGCAGTTGCCAAGCCACTCTCCATGACATTTTGGAAACTCACAGAATCACAAAATCCCAGAATATGCTGAGTTGGAAGGGACCCACAAGGATCATCAAGTCCAACTCTTAGCCCTGCACAGGAACATCCCCAAGAGTCACACCATGTCCCTGAGAGTATCATCCAAATGCTTCTTGAACTCTTATCAGGCTTGGTGCTGTGATCACATGCCTGGCAAGCCTGTTCCAGTGCCCAACCACTCTCTGGGTGAAGAACCTCTTTCTAATATCCTAAACCTCCCCTGATACAACTTCAGGCCATTCCCTTGGGTCCTGGTCACCACAGAGATTAGAGATCAGTGCCTCCCGCTCCTCTTTCCCTCACGAGGAAGTTATAACTGCAATGAGGTCTCCCCTCAATCTCCTCTTCTCCAGGCTGAACACAGCAAGTGACCTCAGCCACTCTTCACACAGCTTCCCCTCAAGGTCCTTCACCATCTTCATTGCCCTCCTTTGGACACTCTCTAAGAGCTTAATATCTTTCTTATATTGTGGTGCCCAAAGCTGCACACAGTATTCAAGGTGAGGCCACCCCAGTGCAGAGCAGAGCAGGACAATCCCCTTCCTCGACCAGTTGGTGATGCTGTGCCTGATGCCCCCCAGGACATGGTTGGCCCTCCTGGCTGCCAGGGCACTGCTGACTCATTCAACTTGCCATCAACCAGGACCTCCAGGTCCCTTTCCACAGCACTGCTTTTCAGCACCTCATTCCCCAGTCTATACAGATGTCCAGGGTTGCTCCATCCCAGGTGCAGAATCCAGCACTTCCCCTTGTTGAACTTCATCTGCTTGGTGATTGCCCAGCCCTCTAATTTGTTGAGGTCTCTCTGCAGGGCCTCCCTGCCTTCCAGGGAGTCAACAGCTCCTCTGAGTGTTTTGTCATCTGCAAACTTGCTCAGTATCCCTTCCAGTCCTGCGTCCAAGTCATTTATAAAGATGCTGAAGAGCACAGGGCCCAAGATGGAGCCCTGTGGAACCCAACTAGTGACAGGTCACCAGTCTGATGTCACCCCGTTCACTCTTACCCTCTGTGCTCAACTCATGAGCCAATTGCTTATGATATGTTTATCCAGCTGTGTGCTGGAGAGTTTGTCCAGAAGGATCCCGTGAGAGATAGTATTGAAAGCTTTACTGAAATCCAAAAAATTACATCAACTGGCTTCCCTTGATCAACTAGGTGAGTTACGTAAAAGGAAATCAGGTTGGATAAACAGGACTTTCCTGTTATGAAGCCGTGCTGGCTGTGACCAATGACTGTGTTGTCTTTCGGATGTTTTTCAATACTTCCCGGAATAATCTTCTCCATAATTTTACCAGGCACTGAAGTGAGACTGACAGGCCTGTAGTTTCCAGGGTCCTTCTTCTTGCCCTTCTTGAAAATTGCACAACATTCGCCAGCTTCCAGTCACCTGGGACCTCTCTGGATTCCTAAGACCGCTCAAAAATCATTGTAAGAGGTTTTGTGATGACATCACCCAGCTCTTTGAGGATTCTGAGATGAAACCCATCAGGACCCATAGATTTGTAGAGGTCCAGCTGGAATAGCAGATCCTGCACAATTTCAAGTTCAACTGGGAGTTGATCATTCTTGCAGTCATGGTCCTCCAGCTCGGGGCACTGAGACCTCCTTTGTCCATCATCCATGTGGAAGTAATGGCATTTGGTGAAGTCCTGGGCGACTAGAAAAAGGGAAACATTGTATCCATCTTTAAAAGCATAGAAAGGAAGATCCTGGGAACATCCAACCTGTGAGCCTCCCCTCTGCGCCTGGGAAGATCCTCCCAGGAGTTACACAAAGGCACATGGGGGACAGGGAAGTGATTCAAGACAGCCCAGCACAGTTTCATCAAAGGCAAGTCTTGCCTGACCAACCTAGTGACCTTCTATGGTAGAGTGATTACATCAGTGGACAAGGGAAGGGCTGCAGACGTCACTTACCTAACTTCTGTAAAGCCTTTGTCACGGACCTCCACAACATCCTTCTCACTAAATTGGAGAGAGATGGATTTGATGAGTGGACTGTTAGATGGATAAGAAAGTGGTTGGATAGTCACATCCGGAGGGTAGTGGTCAACTGCTCTTTCAAGAGAGAGAGATATTGATGGCTCATATCAAGAGATGTGCTTTTTATCTGCTGGTTAAATATATGGATTACAACAGACTCAATCACGTAGAATAAAATACATATATATAAAAATGTATACTTTCAAATAGAATTTGAAAGGAGGAATATTGCCTATTCTCATTCCACATTAGTAATATTAATGCATAAGATGGTATTTCAAGGGGATACTAATGCCTGAAGAACATAGAATTTTCTGGGAAAAACATCTCCCAGGCACTGTCACGAACCAAGACACCCAGGGAGCTAGCATAGTTGGCACTGCTGCTGAACAGCCAGGTATCCCCTCTGAATACCCGTGCGCTGTGACTTGAAGAAGACCAAGCAAAGGCAACTAGCAGCACAGGCAGAAAATGTTCTGATATGACTTTCATTGCCAGACCTGTACTTTGCTATACAGGGTAAGATTGGATTACGTCAATGAAATTGAATTAGTTTATCAATTATTTAGCACATGATTACAATAATATTTGGATTCCTCCTGTTCAGCTTTCCATCATTACTGGCTTAATTACTTCTGACATTTTACTCAATATATATTTGTCATGGTTTAGAAATGGTATTCCCCAGTTTAGTGTTCCTACTCCAAACTACATGCCACTCACTCACCCCTTCCCTCCCCCTTCAGCAGGATAGAGAGAAGAATTAGAGACACGAAAGGTAAAGATCACAGGTTGAGACAGGAACAATTTACTGGAAGCAGCAAATGAAATAAGAAAATGAATCGTAACAGCAACAATATTAATAACAAATGTACCAGAGAAGAATAATTCAAATGCAGTTGCTCACCACACAGAGACCTCCTGACAATACCCCACTAGTGCCATACTACCTGACCTGAAAGGGACCCCTTCCTGTCGTCCCCAGAAAATGAGGTGAGATGGTATACAATAACCCCTAGGTCCTAGCCATACCCCCTGTTTACTGCAAAAATTAACCCTGTCCTGGCCAGAACCAGGACAATATTGAATTCTTATGTTCTGCTAATAGCAAGTGCCCATGTGACATTAAAGGAAGCTTGCTCTGACTCAGGATTTTTTGTATACTTTTGACCTTTACTATCATGGTAATCTGGAGAACATGTTAGACTTCTAGGTACACGTTTCTTTCAAAAGAGAGAACTAAAAGTTCAATAAATTAACTTGTCTTCTAACTTGTTCTTGCAGAGCAGCTGCTCTACTATGTGACTGTTTCAGTCATCCATTCTCTGAGCTTTCTCTAACTCCTCTACATACTTCCTGCAATGGAGAAAACGAAGCTGGACATGGTACCCACAAAACACAGACTCATTGATATTTAAACTCAAGCAGATGCCTTTGATCTGTTTTCAGCACCCTTTTGGTGATTTGCCAACATCCTATTACATTTTCATCTGCTAATGCATACTTGGCTGATGATTTCAAAGAGATATCAATGATGACTCCTAGGGCTGCCTCCTGAGCTGCAAGTTTGAGTTAAGCATTATAAAAGCATCTAATTGTGTCATAGAGTATTTCTTATCCTGAGTAGAATCATGGTTTTGGTGCTGAATTTTCCTGTGCTTCCTCAGTCATAAATAATAAAACCCCATGAACACTGTTTAATGCAAGAAATACCTCTTCTGTTGTAGTGATGCCTAAAGAAAATTCAGGGAGAAAAAAACTCTGAGGCAAATTAGTTTCAAAGGTGAGATAAGGAAAGGGTTTTAATTTGTGCCTGGCATAAGATTACAAGATGCACGCACCTGTCCCTCTGTACACATTACAATTTATAATACTGCTTGTCCAATACGAGGTTTTATCCTCCCTCTGGCTTTTGCCCTGGCTTTTGCCCTGGACCACCCTCAGTCACACCCCTTGGGAACTGGGGCTGGGGTCCCTGAGACCCTCTCTTCATCAATCTGCATCTTCTTCGGGGTACAGGGGGCACATAGTTACCCAGAGTTTGACTGTACTCTGCAGTTTAGGCCAAGGTACAAACATTCTCCAAACAGAACAGGCCTATCTTAGCGTGAGACTAAACATGTCTACTGGAATTCAGGGGGTAGAATTGATATGGGGAGCATGGAATGGGGTAATAGGGTTGGAGAGTTTCTGTGCTAACAGTAAGGGAATGAAATGCTGCTGCTTCTAAATCTACTGTATAACTACTTATAAAACTTATAAAACTTAGAAAACTTAGAAAAATTAGAAAAATCAAAAAACCAGATGGACCTTAAGGCATCAGTAGTCTTCATCTTTGCCCTACACTTCGTGGAAAGCCATTTGTCTGAGTTCAGTGGTACTGTTTTGCAGAAGGAAAAAAGATAAAATGACAGCAGAAAAGTTCTTTACTAGAGTATCAGTTTTCTTCATATAATAACTAATGTTCTGGTTATTACCTCTTCTACAGGGAAGATTTACCTTCTTTTTATTTACCCCGAATCTTTGATGCTCCTCCAGAGGTCAGACGACATCCATCTATTATGTGTTAACTATTTAAAAGAGCCTGGAAAACCATGTTGGATTCACTTGACTTGATGAGGCAGTTGAGATGAAGTAAAAATATTATAGTAACATTTTAATATTATTGTTCAAGAGTCTCAGAGGAGTGAAGTTTTTCAGAAGCAAATGCTGGCATTATTCTATATAATCCATATTATAAACTGAATAAAAATTAGATAAGGAGACTTCATCTCTGACAGTAAGAAAATCCTCAACTCACTAAAGATTCTGCAATGCTGCTTGAACTTTCTCAAGATGATAGTCCTATAGGAAATTTAGCAATTAACTGAAATGTATATATAGTTGATAGCATTTAGAAAACACCAAAAGAAACATCCCATTTTCCCCCTAAAATAGTGTTTTTCACAATTGTAGGCCAGGACAAACACTGTCACAACAGTGACATATAAAGTCACAGAAACACTAGGTTGACTCAGAAAGAGAAGCAGTCTGACAGCCAGCCGATCTTAGGTTCATTGTTTGAAAAATGTTAAAGGGCAAAATCCAGCATCACATTTAGTGCATGAGGAGGTAGGAAGGGACACGGAATGAAGCAGTGGGAGTATAGGAATATGAGATTAAGAGTAGAGAAGTATAGGAGTAGGAGTATAGAATAAAATGCCCTTGTTCTAAGATGGTATTTATTTGATGGTACCTAAGAATTGCCTATACAGATATTTTTTATCAACATGTAATTTTTTTTCCCCTGGAATTCACTGCCAGTAATGTCTCAATCTGGAAGTAGATAGTTCTTTTCTCACACATTTTTCCACTGTTCTCCTCAGCATCATTTCATTCCATTTTCTCCTGCTTTCAGCTCCAACGCCAAATTTCAATTTTTTCTAGAGAAGTCATAAATAAGTCTTTATACTGGCAGAGAAGACTATCAAACAGGAAACCAATTCAGTGCAATCCCAAGCACAACTACAGGCTGAGCAGAGAATGGATCGAGACTAGCCCTGAGGAGAAGTATTTGGAGGTGCTGGTGGATGCAAAGCTGGACATGACATGGTAATGTGCACTTGCAGCCTGGAGCAAGCAACCATGTCCATGCCTTCCAACTCAAACTATTCTATGATTCTGTAATTATAGGGATGGTGTTTCTATGTGTTCTCCAATATGTGTTAACTACTGAATATACATTCACTGCATGAAAAACATTTTAGTATTTTTTTGTATTTTACATATGTAAAATACGTACATATTTTATTCTATGTGACTTTATTAATAGATAACTTTGTTTACATTATTGAGCACCAACTGATAGTCTGCAAATTCAGATGTCCAACCCACAAGGTTAGAGATACAAACCATGCTGACACTCTGTCTTGAGGCAGTTTGAAGGTATAATGACATGGTGATGCTGGAATTTTTAGCCATTATTTTAATTATTTAGTTGTTGCATATAGTGCCTGCTCATTTTACATTACCACCTGAAAAGTCTAATTAAGGCCCAAGTTCTGTTGTGGCATATGGCCTAACGTGGCACATGCTGTATCTGGTGTGTTGACTTTGGCTGGCTACCAGACACGTATCCAACCCAGCTGCTCTTTCACCACTCTTCCACGGGACAAGCAAAAAGAAAACAAGATAGAAATGCCCATAGGCTGAGATAAAGACAGAGTGACAGCTTGCTAATTACTATCATAAGCAAAACAGACTTGGCTTGAGGAAGATTAGTTTTCTGCCAGTTAAAAAGAGTTTGATGATGAGAATCAAAGACACTTACCTACCCATTCCCTTTTCTTCCCACCTCAACTTCACTCCTTCATTCCCAACTCCCTTATCTCTTTCCACCCCAAGTTGCGCAGGCACTGCCAGTGCCTGTATGATTATTGGGATAGTGTAAGACACATATGATTCTCAATCTTGAAAACTAAACACAAATTCAAAAATATTGTTTTTATTGTCCATTGTCCTGGGTCCAGCCAAGACAGGGTTAATTTTTTGCAGTAGCCAGAAGGGGGCATGGCTAGGACACACAGGTTCTTTATACCACCTCCTGTCATTGACAGGGTGGGAAGAAGGGACTCTCTTCCAGCGAGAAGGGGTCCCATCTGGTAGAGAAAATATGGCAGGAAGACCCATGCAGTGTTGTTTATTGTCACAAGGTCTGTCATGAGCATTTTTTGATGTGAACCCCTCTCCCTTTTGTACACTTTTTTTTAATTAATATTATTCCTGTTACTGCTCATTTTCTTATCTCATTGCTTTTTCCAGTAAATTGTTCTTATCTCAAGCAGTGATCTTTGTCTTTTGTGTGTCCAGTTGGAGGTGGGGGAGAAGTGGTGTGTGTTTTGGTTTTTTTAGTGGGAGGACTAAAATACAGAATACCATCCCTAAGCCACAACTGCCATATATCTTTAAAAAAAATCCTTAAACATATATGTTATTATCTGGATATCAGAGGCAAATGGATATCCGCTGGAACAGAACAATTAGTAATGAAAGTGTAATTTTTTCTGAAAGGAAAATGCTAATTGAGAAAGTAGCTACTGCCCACTCTGTTTTTATCCAGGTCTGTTATAGGTTATAAATCCAATAGGGGAATTTTTCTTCCCCTGCTCCACTGTAAGAAAACGGAGTGAGTGGGGGGAAGGGGGTCAATTAGCCTTACAAAAGAATCTAGCTGGCCAGACTGCATTCCTAACGGATGGCCCATCAGAGGCTGGGGGGAGAGGGGAGGAGTTTTGGGAGGGGGTGGCTGGCTCTTCTCTGAGGGGAGAGTTCAGACTGCGGAGTTCTCTCTCTGGGACCGAGACAGGGTCTGTGTCTGGACATATTTTGGAAAAAAGGCCTAAAAGCTGGTCTTTCTGGCCTTTCGTCCTGGTGAGGCCTGACCACCACCTCAATCGGCTCACACACTGCCTCGTGACTCCAGCTGGGACCTACTGAGTTTTTCATCCGAGAGTTGTGTGCTTGCTGGGAGAGAAGGGAGGAGCCTTGAGACACTGTCATCTGAGAACAACAGTGAGTCTCGTGGGGGTGGACTGCTTTTCCTTCTGCCCTTCTCCCATTGGGGGAAGGGTCTCTGTTTTCTTTTCAGCTTCTCCCGCGATCCGAGACCCCCCCAGAGCCCCTTCTCTCATGGTGACCGCAGAGCCCGACAGCGCCCCCTGCAGGCCAACACCGAGCACTGCAGGCTCTGCTCCTCCCGTGACCCAACAGCGCCCCCTGCAGGCCACGGTGAGGATGCGCTGAAGGACAGAGAAGTGTTCAGGCTTTCTTTTGTTTGAAGGGGACTGCTGGGTACAGGACTGTTGTCTAGTTGTTTTTATGTTCTGTTACTGTTCTTGCCAACATACATATATCTTTTAATAAAGGGTTATTATTTCTTCTGTGGGTTTTTTTCACACTTTCTCGATTAAAGCCCCTTAATTTTGAATTTACAATTGCTGAGAGAGACGAGTTTGGTCTGTCTCATAACTCATCCTCTTTAGCAAACATTCCAGTCTCTTCAAACTGAGACAAGGTCAGAAGAGCAAAGCAAACCTAGAAATACAGTTTACAAAACACATATAAAGTAAACAGCAGTAACAGCCTGATTTTTTATGAAAAAAGTTTTTTGACAATGAGGTACATACTATTGCCATTACAGTTAAGAGCTTATCCTGCTAATGACTCAGCGCAGATTCCAAAGAGTATAATATGAGAATATCCTGCACTGAGTACTAAACAGAAGCTAGATGTTTCTCAAGTGATGGTGTCATTTAGAAAAGGAAAAAAAAAAGAAAATAGAAAAGAGAGAGAGAAAGCAAAGCTAGAGCTGTGAAGACGGATGTAGAGGTGTGCAATGATGCAATCCTGAGAAGAGTGGGAATGAGCAGTAAGGCAGGAATGAATCAAAGCACCTGAAAAGTGCTTTGAATGAAATGGCTCTTGTCCTGAAGGCCTCTTTTGCTGTCCCAACATGACATCATTGTGAATATTACAGTGATGCTCATTGATCCAAGATCAATTGTTCCATGAGATCTTTCAAAAACTCATGAGGAAACACAAGAGAAGGCATGCCATATTTGCTTAACAGTCTTCCATCATATTTCAGTCTTTCTTTACTGTTAGATTTTCTTTGTAACTTTAGGTTTTACTAATCAAGGTAATTGACAGATTATCACTTAATTTTTTTTAAAAAACAAGAGCTATAACATTGAGAATGATGTCAGGCAGGTAATAATAACTGTTCAACTTTCTTTTTTCCTCATGTCTGGTAATAAGAGATATTCCTTTTTTGACTCAAATTGATAAAAGTTATTATTCATGTTGATGCTACTACTGTGATTTACTACAAAACAACAAAAATGCCTTCCTGTACTATGAAAAAGGGAATGCAAGCACTAATGAAATCAATGTGCTCAACTGTGTTCATGCATTTTCTTGAACAGGAAAAAGCTGCTGAATAGGGGATTTAGACAATATTTGGCTAATACTGGACAGCTAATTCTATTGATCCAAGTAAATAATCTAGGTTCAAAGAAAACAAATACAAATTAAAAGTTCTGATAAAATACCTTAGAAATGGATTCGAAAGAATGTACTAGACAGGGACCTGGAGCAGAGAGTCCTGATGAAGTCCTGTGTCCCCTATGTGGTGAATAAATAGCCCACGAACAAACACATTTAGGCTGGAACAGCAAAAGAAGCCCCTCAACCATCCAAGCAGCCAGATACTGGAATCTATTTCCAGCAGCGGGAGCAAAAGTAACTTGTTAGGAATTGGAGCTCCATGTATTTATGAAAGGGGTTACACTGATCCCCAACAGCAATAGGAGACTACACTGTGATACAGTGAGTCATGATCCTGTGAAATAACCCCAATCTACATGGTGTTACAAATGCAATCCTCCTGTTTAAGCTAACCAGACTTTGGTTTGGGCAGATTCTCAGCAAGTAGGTCTAACCAAATTTAATCCTATTGTGTAATGTTATCAGTGAAAATTCAGCACCAAACACCCCCCAAAAATGGCTTGGCTGGAGACTGGGCTGATAAGCAGCCAAAACTGCATGAACATAGCAGAAAATCTGACTGTGAATCAGCCACTTTACACTACAAATATATGCAACCATCAGGGCCTGTTGAGCTCTCCCTTCACAGCAGCTGGCTGTGCAGTGGTCATCCCCACTTGGGCAAGGATGCCTCTGAAGGTTACCCCTCAAAGCTGGGAGACCCCTTACCTGACACCCAAGGCAGTGGGTTGGCAAGTGACATTTTTTGCATGCATATAACATTTACAATATGTACAGCAGGTTTATGAAATAATCTTTCTTTCTATGTAGTAAATAGTATTGACTGCCAATCCATCTGCAATTATCCGATATGTTATAATTTACTGACCATGGTTCTTTATATTTAGAATTATCCTAAGGAAAAAAAGGTATTTTCAGACTGAGCGTGACTGTCTGCTTTTTCAACTCTACCACTGGCATTTCTATATGTAGACTTCTTTTTTTTTTTTCTACAATACATCTGCCTTTAAGATCAGCAGTCAGGTATTGCAATTCTCCAATATCTAGACATGAGATAAACTGTTAGAAAGACAAGGCCTTTTCCACTGGCTTTTGGCTTTGCATCCTGTACTTACTTAGCAAAATATCTAAAAAGATAATTTCACTTCTATTCATGTACGTAAATCTGTTTGTGTTAAGTGGAGTCTACAGCCAAGTGCTTTGCAATTACCACACTGTAGCTGTGTTCTTATTTTTATGAAGATACACAAAAAAATTGAGTGAGATTAAGAATAGCAGCCTGTTGATGTATTACAGGCAGTAAAATACAATTTCAAAAAATATTTAATTCATCAAACGTATTTACATTTAATATTTAGAACCAACTTTGTACTGCTATTTATTGTTTATTGCTACCTTAGGAGTTAGATAGTCAGGATTGCTATACAAATATTGATTAGACTTTGGTCTTAGTGGAAGAAAAAACCACATTGACTGTATTAGTGTAGTTTATCAATTAAAGGCTGCATTTTTTTGGCTAGACAACATGTTATGAACGTTTTTTTAAAATCTGAAATATTAAACTGTTCATGCTAGTACAGGTAACAGTCTATAAGAAAAACTATGTTTTTATAGCAAAAGTAAATCTTGATTTCAAATGTTGTCTCTATGAATCTCTCTGAGGCTTTAATCAAAAAGTAATTCAGCACACTTCAATGCCTTTGTAATTCTGCTGAATTTTAACTCTAAATATCACAATGACTAATCAAGGCTCATAAAAATTCATCTGGTGGCACGTGGCCACAAAATCTGTGTAAATGTAAACTAATCTTTACTGTAATTCTTCAATAACAGACTCAGATTGTTTCTAGAAGTGTTCCTATAAAATAGTCATCGTGGAGAATATTACACAGAACATGTCTATTTGGTATGCTCCTGCAAAGGAGAAAGCTTGTTAGAGGTTGTGAGGATGATAGGTGCTAAAAGGTAACCCAACAGATCCCAAATGTTGACTGAGGAAACAATGTCCTGAATCAAAATAGTTATATTTGCTTAGTAACAAGAGAGCTATTAACTAATGGTGACTTTTTACTAATAGTGATGCATGTAAATCTGCTAAATCTGTAGTTTTTAGCTTTTAGCTAAATTTAGCTTGTAGTATTTAGTGTAGCATGTCTGATATTTTCTCTGAACTGAGTTCTGCTGTTGAGGGGGTCTACATGAGTGAAGAGAAGGCTTTGCCATGGCAAAGAGAAGGAAACATTCCTGCTGAAAGAACTCCTATTGTTGAAATACCTGTGTTAACACATAGGGCATTGCATATGTATTTCTCTTACAACTACTATCAATTAGGACTGGAATCTCAATGTTCTAGACACTAAACAGAGAAAAAAGGAAATGCTCTTCTAAACAGTTCAATGCTGTCTATCCACATGTCTTATAAAGCAGATCTGGTACTAAAGCATGAAAATATGCAACATGAACAAAGCAGTCAAGTGGGACAATGGAGACAAAAAGGGAATGTAAAAGAGATTAAGCAAACAGTAGTAAATAGGGTCTACATTTTATAACATAGAATTCCAGTAACAAACAGTACTCTCAGCTCACTGCCAGAACTGGCTGTTCTCACTATGGTCAGCTGTTTCCAGTATTACATATGATGAAGCCTCAACTTAGGACTTGATAAATCTTTTGCTATAACCTCCTTCCATGTAGTTATAAGGAGTGATAAGGTCTCCCCCAAGCCTCTTTTTCTCCAGGCTAAACAATCCCAGATCCCTCAGCTGCTCCTCATATGACTTACCCTCTAGACCCTTCACCAGCTTCATTGGCCTTCTCTGGACAACATAGGGGAGAGAAAAATTGTGAATGATCTGAGGTTAAAAACAAATGAATCTTGGAGCACTATGTCTCTAATGAGATCAAAAAATGAGACCAAAAATCAACCATTTTGGTTTAGTTGGTTCATTTTATCATGAACTACCACAAATGCCTAAAGGAGCAACATGACCACTTTGAAAAGAGTGCAAGAAGATGCTATATTGGAGCCTTGTGGAAGATATTAATCTTGAGCATTTGGTGAACCTGAACGGGCCATGTTTGCTCTATTGGAAGTTGCACTTGAGAAGCATTTATGTTATTAATATAATCTGTAAATTATAATATATATTTGGGAAAGGCAAACTGTATGTGGCTCAAGGGGTGAAATGCATTCATCCTGGCTGGGAGACACTGCAACTAACATGGGCAGGTGTTACACGGGCAGCGTGTCCTTCAGGCTGTGCTGCACCACTCTGCGCTGCACACCTCCCTCAGCCCCAGGACAGGCCCAGCCCACCCTGGGGCTGGAAGAGCCTGTGGGCAGCTTCTGCTCAGCACTGCCATGACACCTTCTCTGTGGCCTTGCCCTCAAACAGAATTGTTTTCTTGTAAGGAAGTTATATGTGACCTCAAATGACTGAAAGGGTGAGGTTTTGCCCCAAGATAGATCTGCTCTGTGCACTGAGACAAGGAAAAATCCATTGGTGCTCTGACCAATGCAGCATGAACATGGGGTGCCAGCACCTGGAATGTAAGATATATATTCCTCGTCTTAATCCATCTTTTTGAAACAGTTATCTTATTAAGCCATTCGTTGCTGGGCCTTTTTTATTGAAACCAAGACCCTTGCACCAGCTCGCTATTACTCACCTCACCCCTCAGTGAAGAACAGACACTATTTGGTGTTATGAGGCCAAAAAATAGGGGTTTGCTGAACTACATTTTGGAAATCAGAATGGTAAAAAATATTTCATTAGAAGAATTTTGAACTCCACAGAGAAACTTATGCCTAAGTACCAATATATATATGACATACTAGAGAATATTACCTTTTTTCTTTTTTGATACAACACTACCACCTTAAGGTCACTCATGAAGAGTCTAGCAGAGACTCTTTGTGAGAATGGGTATAACAATGAGATAACCAGCACATAAGTATTTTGCAGCTGTTAAAATAATGAAAGCACAGAACTACATATAAAGCTCAGTCTATGTGCAAAGACAGGCTTTTTTTTCCTGGAAAAAAATAAGAGTTATTTAGAGAACATAGACAAAAGTGCTTTGATCATGATGATCTTGAACTCAGAAATTATATTATAAACAAATCTGGCCATTGTGAGATTAAACAGTTAGATTCAGTGAAAAGTATTTGTAATGTGAATGAGTATATGGACCAGACTATAAAATTCTTAAAAGTACTCTTTGTTACTTGCCATGACAATAGTGTAAAAGAACTCAAAAGTGAATTTGCAAATATTAATTATTAGAAATTGTAGTATGTGGGAGATCCCAAATCACTTGTCTGAAAAAATAATAACTTATTAAAAGCTACTTGGAAAAGTAAATTATATTCATCTCTTGTATGAATGCACCAATATTTAACAAGTCCCATGATCCACCAATTTCATCTAAATGGAACAAAATTAACTGTGAGCATACACAAACAATAAATCATATCATTGCACAGGGGACTTGAAAAACTGTTACATGTCGAAGTATATATGCTTGTGCACATGCTATAAATGCCAAAAAACTTGAGACTACTAAAAACTTAGAAAACACCTTAAACACTCTGGTTCCACTGTTAATAGCACATTACCAGAAACTGAAAATGGAACTTCTTTACTGTTAAATTTTTATTTTACCTGACTGACATTTTACCCATCAGAACAAAATTCGGGTTTTCCATCTTTAAATCCAGGTTTTCCATCTTTCTGTATGCAGTGGAATACACAGTAGGGGGAGCTAAACGCCTTTTTTTTTTTTTCTGGTAAATCTCACATAATGGTGACTAGTTTCTTAGCATAAGAAGGTATTAATGGCAAAAGTTTTCCCTTATAAATACAAGAGGTTCGAATATGCGGCATAATTCAAAGTACAGCTACAATTGTTCTCAGTATCCAACCTAAAATTTCAACACTGATTCATCTGAAAATTTCCCAGTCTCTTCAAAGTTGTCGATGCATTAAACATTCTTTATTTTGGAGTAAAAAAGTAACTTCTTGCAATCTCTTTAAACACATAACCACGAAAACAAAAACGAAATTTCAGAGTTATTTTTATTTAGGTTCTATGTAAGGTAATTGGAAATTAAAAATTGTGGGTAAAACCCACAATTCAAAATACAGCCACATTAGGAAGCAGTCTAATAGAAATACAGCACCCTGACAAGCCTGCTTCTCTATTATACCCATACCAGAGTAATACCTGATTTTTATTCATATTTGTATTTAAATCATCTTATATGATTTAAATCTCTATATATGTCCAAAGCAGCATTTTGTAAGTGTTGAAAAATCTCTTTTCTGTCTCTTAGAACAAATGAAACCAGTTGTGTTATCCTTTTCCCTACTGATAAATTTCCATAATTCCCTCAAATATTATTATAGATTCACGAATCTTTTGTAAGACTATAGTGAAGAACCCTATCTAAATTCAGTGTTAACTGCAGGGGAAATTGACTAATATACAGCAGTCACTGTACTGCTAGTATTAGCTGTGCATGTCAGGCAAGAGATTTTTTTTCCATTTCTGCCTAATTTCAAGTTCACAAATCACCCCATACTGGCTCAGGAAACATACTATCTGGCTGTCCTGTTGTATACTGAGGTTATAGTTATAATTAAAGTTATATAACTAAAGCTGTAACATAGTTATAAATTGAGGCTTACAATACAACCCACATTTTTACTTCAGTATGTAACTGAGAGCCTCAATTCCTGCTGAAGAATCAAATAGAAGCCAATTATTTTGCTATCTTCTAATTCATTTTTCTCTATTGTTTGAAATACTTCTGCAGGAATACTGCTTTTGTCAAGTATTTGTGATGGCTTTATATAAGACTTAGAGAGGACTATTTTCTCTTAGTACCACAAGTTTTCTAGTAGATTTTCATACAGAGAAAGAAAGATACCTCCCTTATTACTGTACTTCCACTTAAAGGAAAACATTGATCACCTCCTGTCTTGAGATCCTTCTCTGCATTCACTTTAAAACAATAAATACTGGAAACAGTCTCCTGATGGACTTTTGTTACCATTTAATAAAATTATCTATATCAATAAAAATAATTTAATTGTTCATCTGAAAATACAATTGACTAGGTCATAACTTTTATCCCTATGTCGCTTATCACTGAGATATTTCCTTTTGTTTTTCATTATGAGATTTGGTAGTAATGTGCCAAGGGTATTGATGCTCCTATTAATGTAAGATATAAGGCATTACTAAATCTTCCAAATTCTTGCAGTGAATTTGTATTTGAATTACCTATTGAAAAGGCAATTTTAGGAAGCACTATTCAATGAAAGTGGGCATTTATTTTCTGTTCATATTCACTGGAAAAATAACTTTTCACTTTACATGCTAAACTTTGTTGTGAGATTGTAAGAAGTGTTGAAGCATGCTTTGATTTTAGATAAGTCTTTCATTATAAAATTATGGCCAATGAGTTTGTTATCCATGGTCATTTGAGCGACGTACTTTGGATTGCAAGAAAATAACTTCAGCTGATGCACTCTTTGGATGATGGAAGGAATTATAAATTATACTTTTCAAAGAAATACTAAAAGAACTACCTCTGTTTACTGTGTAACTCTTGTCTCCCTGTCTTGTGATGCAGTGAGAACTAAGGTGGAAATGAGGGCCTACCAGTTTATTCTTTCTAATGGTTAGACTGTTTCTGAGGATGTGTGATGAAATAGTCACCGAACAAACTGGAGAAGTAATCCATTACGGTGTGTATGTTAAACATCTTAAAGGGAGTTCAGGGTCTGATATTTCTGCATTTGATGATGAAAAACAGTGTAATTTCATTGAAAATAATGGAATTACTATACTATGAAACTTGAATGAAATCAGAATTAGGAAGCATATATCCAAGAGCAGACTGTAGGGGAAGAGTAAAAGTTAGAACAGAAAAAGAAAGTTTGAGGTCTTAGATAAATAATACAAACATCTAATGCTGTTAACACTTATAATCCAGAAAAGCATGAGATGTACTACTGACTGCAAGTAAACTAGACATTATACAAAGTCTCTGTAGGGTAATAAATAAGTGTGATTATATATATGAATAACTTACTTTGGAGTTGCGCAAAAAAAAATATCCCATAAAGAAAAAAAGTTGCCTTGTAAAAAAATTCAAGAAGCTTAAAGAATAACGTAGTTGGATGTGATGAACATAATAAGTACAGGTAAAAGGTATCTGGATAGAAACAGTAGTATTCCTATGATGCCAAAATATGACTTTATAATTTAGGTCACAGAAGTGGAAGGCTAGTATCCCCACACACTAGATTCTGGGTGGAACATTTAATCACAGGCTTTGCTGAAACTTTTGGGAGGAGATTTTAATTTCTATAATTGCCAAATAATAAAAATACAAATAAGATAGCCTGGATCCATAATTGGCATCCATTTCAAGATAAAAACAGTAGATAAACAATAGGACTAAAGTAACAAGAGAGATAGCAGGGGCCAATACTAAACATTTAGGGATCTCTTTTCCGTGAGCTGTCATATTACAGTGCTATCAGCTCATACCCTACCAATCTGTTAATGTAATTTGTGTCATGTGGTTAGGTCAAGCATATTTTGGTTTGAGGGGGGGCAGAGAGTAGTTTGAGGGTTGAAATTTATGAATCTGTTCCGCCAGACCTGCGCAGAACAATATGGGAACAATTGGCCCATGCAGGTGATCTGGCAACTTAATGCCATAGAAACAGTGGTCTGGATCTCACTATGCCTACAGGACATTGTCCTTGAGAAATCTTGAAGGGTCAGCTGAGCCTTTGGGGAAGCCAATACAAATCCTTAAACTAACAGCAAATTCAGGAAGACAAATGGGGAAAACAAACTCAAAAATCCCCCCACAGCAACGAACCCCATACAGTACACCAGGATCAGTCCCGTGGACAGTTGAGGAGCTCAGTCGGCTGTCTTTCAGCCTTTTCCGGCAGAGCAGGCGCGGCGCCCGCGCGCTGCCGCGGGGAAGGCTGTGTCGGGGATGGATGGATGGATGGACGCTCCCGGAGCGGGGCGCTGTGCCGCGGGCTGCTCGGGGGACTGTGGGGGCACGGCGGGGGCGCCACGCGCGCTTCCCCACACAGCACTCCTCCTCTGGCTCTAGTGGAAAGTAATATCGGGAGAGGCCTCTGAACAACAAAAGCGTACTGAGAAATACTTGTGCTTTTTCAGAAATAGGTCGTCCATAAGAACCTCAACATGCAAAGAGGTAGAAGGAAGCAAGTTTCTAAAATTTTACATAAGGTAGGTGAAAAAATAGGGAGTTTTAACCCTTCCCTTGTCTTTAGCCTGTACCATAGCACCTTGGCAGACAAGCTTTTACTTTGAAATAAGTAACACTGTCAAAACAACACACACTGCAAGAAACTGATTATATCAATTGAAGGATTGCAAATACTGGATGTTACTCATTTAACAGCAGAGAAACAAGAAATATATTTTATTTGGGTTGGGTTGTTTTTTGTTGGTTTTGGTGGTGGTGGTGGTGGTGGTTTGGTTTGGTTTGGTTTTTTTACACCTAAAAAAACCCCCAAACAAAACCAACAAAGAAAAACCTGAATAAGATGGCATACTGGAAGGATAATTTGCTAGCTTCAGACATACTGATGGCCTCTAAATTTACCATATTCACAAACAAGACTGAGAAGTACTCGTGTATAGCATTATGAAAACATCTTAACACACAATGGCAACCAAAAAGCACTTGCAAGATATCCAATTGCTTAAGAAGGGATACTGACTAACTATGAAAATCCTGTGATGTTGCTATACACAATCTTCTGTTTTACTGTCATGTGAGTACCAAGTTCAGATACTGCTTGGAATCTATCAAAACATCACGGAAAACCTACCTTAGGCAGAAGAGAGAGAGGAGATTGGCAATAAATATCTTCAGGCATATGGAAGGAAGAAATTGAAAACTGGAATAGATTAGTGCAAAGAATGTTATGGAGATGATAAAACAAAGTGGTACTTTCCCAATCTTTGCTGTCTTATAAGCGAGAATATAAAAGACACAGGGTGTTTAATACCACCTTTTCTCCTTCTGTCAGTCTCACTTTTAATTTCCTGTGGCAGTAAGCAACATTAAAATGTCTCACAGGCAGGTTGCTATGAACCATGCAGTAGATCCTACTTGGATAGAGGAATACAAGATTATTAGTGCTACAGAAGAGGCTTATCAGGAAATATCTGTCCAGGATTAGGTAACAGTGTGGATAGTATCTATGGAAAATAATTACCTGTATGGGCAATAATGATGTCTGTCATTTACTGATAGTTCTTATTAGGATAAAATATTTATACAGGTCGTTTCACATTTCAAACCAAAAGCCAATCATTATGGAATTGAGGTCTGGAAAGAAACTTCCTCATAGGTTTATTATCATGTAATTGTCCATAAAGGGGTTCTTCTGACTTCAACTAAGTCATGAAGCAAATGGGTAAAATAATATGTCATGGCTATCTGCTGATGCTGGATTCAGGACTAGATGGCTCATCCATTAAAAATCTGAAGATTTATTCAGTAAAAATTTGAAATCACATTATATCAATGAGAGCGGCACATACAGATTAAATTTATGATCCATGGGGTGTCTTTTCTCATTAAAAATGCAACATTAAATGACAGCTCTACATTTGAGGTACACACTGTGTTCATGCCTTCTACACTGAGCATATAAAAGGATTAAGAACATTTAGTCAAGACTTCATATACTGCAGAATGTTACAGCTTTTAATAGAACGGTGTGCCCTCAATTTGGAGGTGGATTTGATTCAGTTTACCTAAAGGCTGGAAACTCATTGACCTGTTCCTACCCTTTTTATAAGATGTGATTCCCGAAGATGGTTGCTGTGGATTTGAACACTGTGTACAAAACATCCATCAAGTATTTCTTGTGATTTTTACCATACGTTCACCTTCAGTCTTTTGGACCTGGCATTTAGAAGAAAACTCTGCTATCTTGAGAATTATTTTCTTGAAGAACCATGCACACCCCCTCCCTTTTGTTGCTTTTTATTGTCTCTGTAATTCAATCTTTAGAAATCTTTATTGCATTTAATATTAATGCATTCATCTGGAACCAGAACATAAAACAGATGTATATAGAGATACACCTATATACATACAGGTTTTAAAATAGAAAATATGCTTTGAATGAAATATAATCTATTATTAATAGCTGGAACTACACAGTTTTGACTAAAAGTAATGTATTAATTGACTGGAATAAAAAAATATTCCAAGTCATATTATACATTATACATAAATACTAGTACAATATAGATCTATGTGGAAAATCATGCATTTTTTAAAGTAATGAACTTTTTCATGATCTAAAAACTGATTGAATGTATTATTTTCTTGATTTTTTTTTTATTCCCTCGTAGTCTTACTCTTTAAGACAGATAAATTCTTATCCCTTTACTGAATTCATATTATCAGTACTTAGGTAAAGTTTTAGGAAAGTGCATGCAAATTTTAAAACAGATGTCAGCTGGTGCTGGAAAGGAACCAGAGGATGGAGAGTGATGTGCCCTTCTACCCACTATATAGGCTAGTACGTGTTTCCCAGCAGATTTGGCAACAATCCTAGATACAAGTAGCTTAATATGGAGGTGGCCAGAGGAAGTGCAGGTGTGGGAATTTCACAAAAACTGAAGTCGTGTCAGTGCATTCTGCCCGATTGTGTGCCATCACCCCGGCGGCTACCGGAGGCTACGTGGGGACAGCTTTCAGGGACTGGGCCTGAGGCAGGGGCTGAGGCGAGGGGCGAGCGGAGCTCCACGCAGCTGAGCATCGGCCGCGGCGGTGCCTTTCCCTGAGGCGTGCCAGCGCGTCCCTGCTGAAACGCGCGGCTTTGCCTTCCCCTGCAGGGCCGGGTATTAGGCGCTAAACCTGCCCGATGCCTGGCGGTCTGCCGTGTGTCCCGCTCTGCTTTCCTGCTTTCCCGCTCCAGCCAAAGGTGGAGAAGGCGTTCTCCCTTCCCTTCCTCCTTGCCTCCTCTCCGCCAGTGCCTGACAACCCGAGTCATCTCTCCTAGGATTGGAACTAAATAAAAATGTGTGCCCGCGACTGAAAACAAAGGAAGCGAAAGCAAACACGGCGGTAGGGAAGGCGCTGCTTGGCATGACAAACTACAGCAGGCAGAGCTCCTCGCGGCCATTTGGTGTGAGAATCCGCCCAGTCTCTCCCCGCGCCTCCCCTCCCCTGCCCTCCGCCGCTGTGGGGAGCGGCACAGCGCGGGCGGGGGTTCCGTTCCCCCGGCTGCTCTTCCCTGGCGTTCGGCGGCGCGGAGGGAGAGCGGGAGCGGCAGCGGGAGACAGGCCGCCATATTCCTGCACCACGCCTGCGGAGCCGATCCCTTTAAAAGTCGGTCAAGCGCGGCCCCTGCCAGTCCCCGGCAGGCCCCAGCACTGGCAGGTCCCCGGCAGCGGCCCCCCCACTCCCGCCGGAGGGGCGAGCGGCCGCGGCGAAGGGGCGGTCACGGCGAACGTCTTCCTGCCGGGCAGCGACGGTCTCGCCCACCCCGCAGGAGCCGGGCTCCCGCTCCGGGGGCGGGGAGATGTGTGCGTGTGCTGGGCGGGGGAGGGATTAGCGGGCATTAGCACTTCTACGGGAGGTGGGGTGGTCGCATCGGAGGGCGGCGGGGGTGTTGGCGGCCGCCAGGGACACTCGGGGACCGCGCAGGCTGCGGGCGGCGGCGAGGGAAGGGGGGCAGCGGGGCGAGGGGCGGCTGGGCTAGGTAACGCTGCTGCTGCCGCCGCGGTGGATGTTTCCATGTTGTTTGGTGCATGATTTAGAGGAGAGGAGGAGTTGTCAGCTCCAGGGAGCAGGGATCCGCGCCGCCAGCGGCCCTGCCTTTCTTCTCGCCCCTGTGTGGCATCGAGGCGGCTCCGCCTGCGCGCCTGCCCTGCGGCGGCCCCCGGGCTCTCGAAGAGTGCCTGTGCCCCCCGGGGCCGGAGCGGCGGCGGGGTGCGTGTGTGCGAGTGTGCGTGCGGGTTTAGGGGGGGTGGGGGCTGTGTCTGAACCAGCTAGGAAGAATGACTCTGGAGTCCATCATGGCGTGCTGCCTGAGCGAGGAAGCTAAGGAAGCCCGGCGGATCAACGACGAGATCGAGCGGCAGCTGCGCCGGGACAAGCGGGACGCCCGCCGGGAGCTGAAGCTGCTGCTGCTGGGTGAGTGCGGGGCTGCCGCCGCCCGGCTCGGCCCGCTCGCCTCGGGCCGTCGCCGGCGCGCACCCCTCAGGTACCGCCGGGGCTGCAGCCTGGGCATCGCCATCGCCCCGGGCGCCCTCCGGCCGGCGCGGGGCGGGGCGCAGGCAGTCGACAGCGGGCCGGGCCGGGCCGGCGGCGATGCCCGCGGTGCCCCCGGGCGCTCGCCGCCCCCACCGCGGGGAGCCACAGGCCGAGTTCTCGCCGCGGGGAGCGGGGCGTTTGTGCCCGCCCGCGGGCTTCGCCGGCGGGGTGGGCTCGGTGTGGGAGGGGAAGCGGCGTTCCAAAATGGAGAGGGGACGGATCGGGGGTGAGTGACGAGGTGCGGGGCTCGGGGCAAATGTCGGGGTGTGTGAGAGATCGATGGCAGCGAAGCAGTTTAAGGAAGGGACTCGCAGGGGGAGTCGCTGTGCAGATCGATGGTGGCGGGTGTAATATCTGCATTGTTCCGTGAGGTTCGGGAAGGTTGTTAGCTCACCGGTTGCATTTTCTTATTGTGATTTTTATTTCATGAGGTAAAGTGGGTGCTCGGCGTGTGCACCAACTCGTATAAAGAAAAGGGAGCCGCAAAGGCACAGATGCACATGCCAAGCTGAGAGGGAACCTGAAGTGTGCAGGATGATCACAGGATCTTTAATACCGTTGGAATCCACCCACTGGTCAGGAAATACAATCTACTTTATCATTTCTCCTTAATTAAAACAGAGGTTGTTTTTTTTTTAGAGCTGCAGTTATGCAGAGATAGCTTTTATTTAATAGACGTACGTTAAAATAAGCCTTTTGAATTAAAATACGCCTGCCCATGTCCAGTGTGATGTACTGTGTCGTGTAATATGGTTTCTGCCTGGGACTCACAGGCCTTGAAATACATTTTCACTGCTGTCTGGTGTGTGTATGAGAGGGGATGTTCCAAATGGATGCGGGATGTTTACGGTGAAGATATTTGTCTTGGATCATGTAACGATTTATACTGGGAGAGTAAACTGCCTTTTCAATGAGGTAAGGCAAGTTGAAGCCCGAATATGTTTTAGTGCTTCCATACGAATATGCTATTTCCTGCAGCTTGTCTTCTGGATATGGAGAAGAGCGTCGGGATTATTTAACTGTGTGGGAGGGGTGTGGTGAACATCGATGCAGCACTCGCAGTAATAACATTTTGTCTCATTTTGGTCTGATTTTGGTTTATGTCAGTGCATGTTGTGACTTTAAGGATTTGCAAAGAAGATTGCAAAGTAGCTTGCTTAATATTATTATGGATGTTTAAGTATGATTAATGACATACACTTGATTCAGGAGAGGCAGTTCGTAGATTTGATTTGTTACTTAGGTCCAAATTGTGTCTTGTGTTTTCCTGATTTTTCTTGCAGTAGTGCTAGAGACTTCTCCCAGATTTTCAGAGATGTATGAAATTTACTAAACAAGACTAGTATATGTTCCCTAGAGAAAAGATTCAGAGATCCACTTCTGCAGTTGGGAATGCAGAGCTTGTGCTGCTTCACGAGGTCCTCCCACTGCTAAACAGTTGTGGCATTGCTTTGGACCAGATGGTACTTGGTGACTTGAGGGACAATAGAGGAGAAGCCAACCCATAAAAAGGGTTAGGGAAAACTGTTTTGTGTTTTGCATTCATCATCAACGCCAACTTCCAACAGGCTTGTGAAGGCATAAGCGTAAGAGGGGTGAACTTCGGCTGCTCATACTTAATAGTGTATCTGTATACGTGGGTAGTAAAACTGGTACAGAAATTGTTACTGTGCACACATTTTTTGCCTTTTGTTTTGTCAGGCTCTGTCATATGTTAGACTGAAACTGCTTGTCCACGGTTGGATTTAACACTTAATGATTTAACACTTAATTGTCTTGTAAAACACAGTGTGGTGGTGAACCACTCTTGGAATCTTTGTATGGAGTAGGGATTCAGGATTCAATTTCTAAACAAATTTTAGGGAAACTTCTTTAATTAGTGTGGTTTTTTGCACATTAGCACTTTTTTTTTGAGTCACTTTCATTGCTTCCCCAGCCTAGGAAATTGCTCAGTTGTTAAGTTTGTGTTGTTTCTGTGGGTCATTCATATGGTTATAAGACAGACAAAACCATTTTAAAATGAAAAAGTATTCATTAAAAATGCTAAGGCTGATAGCGTGAAAACCATCTGAAGCTGCTTAATGTCACTTTGGTTTTTTTATATTCAATAGACCTTTACTGTCCCATTACATCTCTTACACCCTTACTTTTAAAGGGAAAAATCACTAGTGTAAACATAAGCAAACACGTTTGCTTTGGTTTTTCTTTTTTTTTCCTTTTCATTTTTTTTTGTCAGAAGTGCGAACTTCCCAGTCTCAGTGTGTAAAGTATTGTGGGTCTGAAAAGTGGGTTAAGGGCTTTTAAATATTGGACTGAAGGATATTCTTTGGCTCATAAAAAGAGCACTAGCACAAATTAAGCTGAACCTTGTTAAGTGACTTTACGTGTTTTTCACACTTGTTGCAAGTGCAAAGTAAAAGATATTATTAACTCAAAGGGTTCTAAGGCACAAACAAGTGTATCTGTGCCAGGTTGTTTTCTTACACTTGTTTAAAAATTAGATGTGCACACGTAAAAATGTATATATGTAGCAAACATAAAAAAAAAAATTAACATTTTTGGATCAAGAGAAAAGGTTTTTTTCCTCCTTAGCTTGCGAAAGAGATAGTGCTTTCTTGGAAAATTAGTTTCCTCTTGATTGTTACTGTCTGACGCACACAATGTGCTCGATACACCATTTTTATCTGTTAATGATATCTTTTTACTTCTCATGGAATCACAGAGTTCAAAATCTGAAGTCATTTGCAGAAAACTTTTACTGTGTGCTGAGATTATTTTTAGGTATTCATTTAAAAATAAACATTCTATGTGATTAAACATTAAAATAGCACTTTTAGGTACTTTATTGTACATCATTGCTTGCTTTTTTTAAGAGATTAGAACAAGATAAAGTATATTTTTGCTGTTGTGATTCTGGAAAGCCAGAATCAATAAATATGCACTGAAGCATGTTACATGGTAGTAGTTCGGCTAACACAAGTTGGCTGTAGTATTTCAAGGCACTTTGGAACACATTCAGTCTTCCACCGAATTTGGTTTTAATCTCTTGTATTTTCCAAACTCTTCTGGATTTCATTACCGCTGAACACTTTGCAAAACCTTGTGAATGTTCTCCAGAGCTTACAGTTGTTAATATCCATCCATTGTTTGCTGTTAGCTGTAAAAACATATTGTTTTTGTAATTATGGGGAAAAAAGAGGTGTTTTAATGTTTTGTATTAGCATATGTGAATGTATGCTTCATGCTGGTACTTTAGGCATATATATATGTATATGTATATATTTATTTTTAAGTAGGAAAAGCTATATGCTGTAGGAAAAGCTATATGCTGTATTTCTATGTATATAATTTTTCCTTGTCATCCATGGAACTTTTGCATGGTCTCAGAAAGCAGCATTTAAGCCTGCATGACAGATTTTTGCCATAAACCATCAATCTGAGACATCCTTTGCCTGTAGACTCTATATATTAATATTATACGCTATTTTCTCAGTAGGAAATGCCTTGTGTATCTAAGAAAATAGTCTGCCAGTATTGTGCTAGCTATGCCTACATAACTGCAAACCCTGGCCAAATGAAGCACTGGAGGTGTGTTTGACAGTGCTGTTTTGCAGCATTTTGGTTGGTGTGTGTCATAGGCAAAGCATGTTTTTTAAGGGAGAGGTGTTTCTTATGTTGAAGATAGTAGATATGTCAGTGAAGAGACTTGCGTGATGTGAGTGTCCTTCTATTCTGTGTTAGCAAAGGAAATAGGTGGACAATAAACCATTTGAATTGGCATGAGCAGCAGTCTTATGTGAAAAGATGCTTTTGAACCTAAGGTGAAACAAGCAAGCTTCCTTATTTTTCCTGTAGTGTGTATTTGTATCAGTCTGCCCTATTTAGGTAATTGACACAGTATATATTTACAACTGTTAAATGAACAAATAGTTAACCTACATCATTAGGTGTTGTAACTAGATTATGAAATATCTCTTGTTTAGCAGAAGCTGTTTCTGAGGAAATGTAATTTCAATTTGGATGTAAAACACCTTGATATATTCTTATATAGACATATATGTCCATATATAAAAATATCTTTTTTTTTCCTGTTAGGAAAGCACAAATCATCAGTTGGATATCTGTGTGATAATGTAAAGAACATGTATTTAGAAAATAATTAGGAATATATTTATTTTTAGTGCATCACAAGTGGATATTTTGTTTGCAGCCATTGAAAAGGGTTTGTTGCTTTTTTTATTTTTTTTGCTGCTTGAGAAGTAATCTGCACCCACTGAAGTTAGTAGGAACTACCTGAGGGTCTGAAGAGTCAAAGAATTCAGACTGATTTAATTTTATTTAAATATCAAAGAGCCAGGTGACCCCAAGTTTGTGTGTTACACTGACAAATACAATAATAAGTGTAGGATGAAAAAATACATATTGAGCAGAAAAACCCTTTGAGAATGGGCATTTGACTGTGTACTGCAAGTTAGGAAATAATAATTCTGCTCCTTTAGTTGCTTCAAATTGTTTTTTCTGGTATATAGTGGTATATATACAGCAATTGCATAGGGAAGAGCACTTCCTTGCAATCTCTGCAAAATTAATCCTGGGGAGGTGTGAAATAAAGTAAGGTAAATATGTGATTAATGGTGATCAGCTTTATGGCAGTAATAGAATGCTATAGACACTGAGCATTTTCTCCTTACCCAGCTGAATGATGTAAGACTCAGGAAAAATCTGTTTCTTGTGCTTGAATGCTACTGTGTATGAACAGCTGTTAGTGAAAAAGTATCAAAATTGTTCAGCATTCATGTTTTATTTACTGTAATTACCAAACCGGGCAAGAACGAAGAGCAGGGAAGCAGTAGAAAACAAGGGAAGAATTAGCATGTAGGAGACACTAGGAAGGCCTATACGTGGTGTTAGCTGTAAAGAAGGAAGCATGCGGCAGGCTTTGAATATTACTAACTCTATGCAAAGAAATTAGATGTATTAACACTGGATGGCAGAAGTCTAAGATGTACCGTAATTTGAGAAGTTAAACTTTTTCAAAGTTACTGGAGGAGTTCCAGGAACAGCACAAACGTTTTTTCAGGCTAAACTAAAGTTTAAATCTTGAATATTCTGAAAGCACATTGTTTCCTCAGTAAGTAAAGCTGATCCAGAGACTAAACTGAAGGGTACTTGTCTACAAATTTTTGTCCTTTGTAGGTTTTCAAAGGACAAATGGCATGGAATAGTCAAACTACTTAATTTGCACACTATGCTTAGTGTTTAGCAGTACTGTAGAGTTTTATCCCAGTACCCAAAGCAGATGCTGTTGCCAACAGGAAAGTGCTGTTGGTTTCATTTTGCATTTGAGAAAGTGGTGTGGCTATTCCAGAAACAAAAATAAAACCCACCAGGAAGATTCCTTCTTTGTTCATCCATTAAGGCAGAATCATCTGGAAAACTGCTGGTATGAACTGTATGGTTTAGGTGAGCCGCACTCTGGTGGTTCAGCTCACCTTTCTGTGATAAACAGGTGGTGTGCAATATGTGCATTGCTTGAATAAAGGAACAGAACATCGGGAAGTTTATGAAAGCGAAAACACCTTGTGATTCAATAATTTGAAAAGATAGAGGCTGTGTCACTATTGCTTCAGCACAGCTGAGCTGTGTGTTGACACCTTCATCTGTGAGCTCTGCTGTTTGTAATTTAGATTGACCTGCTTTTTGTATGGAAGATGCATCTATTAGGAATGAATGAGACCAGACAGTTTTGGCTAGTGCCTGAGTCTGGGCCTGTTTTTGTCTCAGAGCAGATATGTGGATAAAATGTTTGCCCAAGGTCCTGTCCTCACTGATTATCTATGTCTTTTGTTTTCTATCTAGGAGAATGTCATGGTGGTCCTTCTTGAAGTATTTAGCGACTCAGTCCCAGCTGTCAAAAGTCTGTTGAAGGAGGATTTGTTTTTCCCAAGGGAAACTGTGGAAAGGGCAGTTAAATTTTGAAATACGTTATATTCCCCCACCCATACCTGGTCTTCTCTTCTCTGAGGAGATGAGTGCAGTAAGATCCTTAACTCCTTTGATGTTTACTGTACAATACACCTCTAATCTTAGTATTGCCAAATGTGGATCAGAAGGGTGTTTTCCCAGATGGGGTTAGCCACTTTCAAGTTAGATCCAGGATGGAAGCTCAGGTTTTTGTTCTGTAGGAACTTGGTGTATCTGGATGTGATAGAAACTCAACCTGCTAGAGATTCTTTCAGTAAATGGGAATCAAGTTAAAAATTACTAGTTTAGTTACGATACAGGCACAAAATACCATTCTTGATCATGGTTTTACAGACTGAGGTACTATGTAGAGAATATGTCTTAGGTACATTTTTAAATTCTTCATTAGGGAGAAAATATTTTAGATTTAATAGTATTGGTTCTTGCAGCACAGACTATACATTACTGCTTAGTCTTGCTAATGTGTCTGTCACGGTATGTGAGCTATATGCTCATTGGCCACTATCATACTGCTTCTTGGTTGTTGGCTAGTTCATTCCTCCACCAGCTGCAAACTCAAAAGGAACAAGATAATCTTTGTCAGGAATCTTTGTACTGAATGAGAACATTTCTGTGAATTAAAGAAAGTTGCTTTTATCTCCTTGTTCTGTAAACCCACCACAGGAGTTTTTAAATCTTAAAGTCTTCAATGTTAATGGTAATTATCTTGCTTGTATTAGAGAATATTGAAAAAGAATTCTGAAAGCTATTCCAGCCCACATTTCAGGGTGAATAGAGTCATCCAGAAAGCCAGATGGAAGGCTTCTGTAGCATCAACTGCTTACTTAGAAGGTCTGAAAGACTCAAATGCATAGAAGTCGGAAAAGATGCTGTCAGTCTTTGATTTTTGGGAATTGATCATGCTTGGAAAACTGAGGATCAAGTATGGAATATGTATTTTGCTGATACTGAGTTTACAAAGCACTGTGTCAGTTGGTCTCATAGACCAGAACAGTAAAAACAATGGAAATTAAATGCAGAAAAATAAAGGCATCGTTCATGTATCTTGCATAGATTCTTCTATAGACATCCAGGTACTTGCAGCATCTGATGTTTGCCTTTTTGGAGTCTGCTGTCTAGATGGTGTTGAAATGAAACATTTCTGTTGGTAGTGAAAACCTTTCAAAGATGACTTGCAAAAAGGAACAATAGAAACAAACAAAAACTGCAAACAACCCCAAAATACTCCTTTCTAAAGTTTGCTTTAACTCACTTGATCTTTTAGGAGAGAAAATAATGATACTTACAGTACTTCTCACTTGTATTTCTTTTTATTTGTTTGTTTTTAAAAAGGAAATAATAGTAGCCTGGAAACAGAATCAGAGTGTGGTTTTGCTGGGGAAAAAAGCCCAAAGAATAAAACACATGTTCTTACACCAATATTTGCGTAGCTCTGTTAAAGTCTCATTTGCTTCTTTTAATTTCTTGTTTGTGTGTTAATGGAACATGATGCTTTGTCACTGTTTTTGAAAATACTTCATGTCAGTTTAGTCTCTCCTGTCCTGAGACTGCCATTTTTTATTAGAGGTTTTTATGATGTATGCACCTGGTCATCATTAACGATGACGGGATTGGTAGCTTATCTCAAAGTGCAGGCCACCAAGCAGCTGTCTGACTGACTTTCGAAGACTGCTGACCTTACCCATTACTGAAAGAGAGACTTAGAGATCCAAGTCCGTTTATTTCATTACCATTCTCCTAATCCATCCAAACTCCTTTTAAGTGAATTTTTTGGAGGGGTTTCATCTGGGAAGTTACAGGCGTTGCACATCACGGTGAAGGGATTTAGTGTAAATTCCCCATGACAAACACTTGAGAAACTTTTTTCAGTCTCCCAAGACGGGGAAACCTCTTTCGCAGTGCTAAAACTCAAGCCAAAACTCAGTCTGTAACTTAGCTTTAGTCTTTTAAGAGTATCTGTTCCACGATCTAAAGATCCGTTAAAACGTATGAAAGACAGGGATATGACTATAGAGTCAGCCAACAGGCTTCACAAAGGACTAACTATGCCCAACTAATCTTATGGCCTTCTATGATGGAGTAACTGTATTGGTGGACAAAGGAGAGCTAGAGATGTCATCTCTCTAGGCCTCTGTAAGGCCTTTGATATGGTGTCCCCCACATCATTCTTACTGTTAAAGTAAGAAAAACAAAAACAAGTTCGTTTCACTTGTCACAAGATGGACTCTTTAATGAATAAAGAACTGGCTTGGTGGCTGCATCCAAAGAGTTATGGTCAGTGGCTTAACGTCCAAGTGGAAACAATAATCAGTGGTGTCCCTCAAGGAATCGTGCTGTTTAATATCTTCATTATGACATAGGCAGTGGGATTGAGTTGTACCCTCAACAGATTTCCAGGTGCCACCAAGCTCAGAGGTGCAGTTGGTACACTTGAGGGAAGGAAAGTGGGCCCATAGGAACCTCACAAGGTTCAACAAGGGCAAGTGCAAGGTCCTGGGTGCATTGCCACTGGGTTGAGGCAACCCCTGACATCAGTACAGAGTGGGGGATGAATGGATTGAGAGTACCCCTGTGCAGAAGGACTTGGGGGTACTGGTGAATGAAAAATTGGACATGAGTGGGCAGTGTGCACTTGCAGCCCAGAAAACTGGGGTATCCTGTACTGCATCAGAAGTCTGGCTGTTAGGTCAAGGGAATTGATTCTTCTCTGGTGAGACCCTACCTAGAGTCCTGTGTGTAGCTCTGGAGTCCTCAGCACAAGAACAATATGGACCTTTTAGAGTGAGTTCAGAGGAGGACCATAAAAATGGTCAGAGAGTGAAGCACCTCTCCTATGAAGAGAGGCTGAGATAGCGTGGGTTGTTCAGCCTGGGGAAGAGAAGGTGCTGGGGAGACCTTGCAGCAGCCTTTCAATCTACAAAAAGAGTGTATAAGAAAGATGGAGAAAGACCTTTTGCCAGGGTCTGTAAGTGACAGGACAAGGGAGAACAGCTTTAAACGGGAGGAGGGTAGGTTTAGATTAGATATTAGGAAAAACTTCTTTGCCGTGAGGGTGATGAGGCGCTGGAACAGGATGCCCAGAGAAGCTGTGGATGCCCCATCCCTGGAAATAGCATGAGATTTTTTGTACTGTGTTCCATTTCCTCTTGGTCTCTCTTTATCTTATCATTGAAATGGTAAATAAATTAAAGGAGATTATAAATATTTACTCTGATCAATGAAAAGATGGATTTCATTTAAGTGAATGTCCTGGTTTAGCACCTGATTTCATAGGAAGGCAGAACAGACAATTTAGGAGTAAATTTGCATTCATCTAAATGTAAAATTGAGTATTATCAACAAACTGAACAAAGATTCACTGTAATTACTGATTTTCAGTAAATTGACTGGCAGCATGTTTCACGGAATCACAGACTGGTTTGGGTGGGAAAGGATCTTAAAGATCATGTCATTCCAACCCACTAACATGGACAGGTACACCTTTCACTAGAGAGCAGGTTGCTCAAAGCTCCATCCAGCCTGGCCTTGAATGCTTCCAGAGATGAAGCATCCACAGCTTCTCTGGGCAACCAGTTCCAGTGTCTCACTACTCTCACAGTTAGCATCAGTAATATTTGACTTCTAAAGATGGCTTGTCTTGTAGTCCTTTAAGCTTGACTTTTAATAGTGTTGGTGTTGATAGGAGTCTGGAAACATTGTCTGTCTAGAACAGTTTTTGTTCTCTTGGGGTTTCTTTACTTAATCCCATTAATTCTTGCCACTTACCTGTAAGACAAGAAAATAGTAAATTTAGATTCACTGTGGTTTTGTTCTGTGTTTGGCTGCCCAACAGAATAATACACTACTATTAATTATTAAATCTAGTTAGGGTTAAGAACTAGATTCACGGCAATCTCTAAAGATTTTAGCCTTTGAACCAAAATCAGATAAACAGTGTGAACAGATTTTGCTAATAGCTTAATTGTGGCTGTATTCTCTATGACAAATGCAAACCTCTGAGGCTGAACAGTGCCTCATATGTATGCCTCTAAGTTGTTTTCTTGGAGAAATTTATAACACAACCATTGTCTGGGTAGTGACATTCTTGTGCCTGTATTTTTTTTTGCTAAATTTACCACCATGTTATATTAGTGCAGTTTTCATTAGGTTATTCTCAGAAACTGCTTTGTCTGATGTTTTGATTTACAGATTTTTTTGGTCTACAGTTTCAGGTAGTAAAGTGAGAAGCATAGTATTTAAATATTTAGATTGTATCTTTTGTCTGTGGAGTTTCCAATAAATAATATAAAACTAGTAAAGCAGGAAGCTTTTGTTGTCAAAAAAGATGAAATATGGTGGGATTTTTTATATGGTAATTAGCAAAATTACTCCAACAGGGGGACGCAGAAAGAATCGTGTCTTGCAGGATATACCACCTAAGGAGTCTTTCTGCTGAGCCTTTTTGCAGTCGGATATGTCTATCTCGTATTGGCCTTGTTAGCCACCAGCGTGCCTGGAACAAATGTGGATAGAGCCTTTCCCAAATCTTGATTCATGAAGCCTAGCCATGATGGGCAAAATTACTTTATATGACTTATCAAACCATTAGGACACATTCTTTTGTTAGAACAGCTTAAAAAAGGGGAAAAAACCTGTCATGACTACTTTGTAATGCCTTTGCTTTTTATTTTAGTTGTTTTTATCTCCAATAATGATGCTATTTTCTGGAATACTCTGTAGCTGGAGTTCTGTGTCTGTTTGTTTTGTCGTGTTTACATGATACCAAGCTACTTCTGCATAGTGAAGTACACAGTTTTCTAATACCTTCCCATTTCTGTGCAGCTTTTTTTTAATGTGCACAGAGAGTCAGAACTCTGGGGAAGTAGTCAAAACAGAGCCATGAGCAAGACATATCTTTATTTCATGATTGAATATATCTGTCTTATTTAAAACAATATTTCAGCCTACCAATCTAGACTGTAGTTCAGGTATAGTGATATTAATTGTATATATCACTGTGCTCAATAGCTCTCAGGCTTGTTTGTGTCTTTTGGAGGGTTTCTCTTTGTGGGGTTGTTTTTTTGCTTTGGGGTTTTATTTTGGTTTGGTTTGGGGTTTTTTTGGTGTCATTTTTGAACAGGTAGTGTGGGTTTTTTGAACCAAAGTACATGGTTATTGCACAAAATGCCAGCAACCTGTCTGATAACCTGTTTGTTTTATTTATTGTGGAATTTGTTTTCTGATATTAGATGAAGCATAAGAGATAAAGTAATTGTACTACTCACGTTTTAAGTTCATCATCTTCATGAACATTACATTTTCTTATCAGCTTTGAGAACAGAAAGAAAAGACTCCAGTATCCTGTTTCTGGCTCAGTCTGAGTGGTTCTGCAGTTCAGTTCTAACTCTGTAACTGTAGAGTAGTTTTCTGATCCTTTAATCACTTTCGTTGCTGTTTTTTGACTCCTTTCCAACTCAGTGTCATTAGTGAAGTACATACAGATCATGAGAACTGAGCACTGATGTGTGTATACTTTTTAGTACAAGTACAGGAGTACTGCTAGTTGAAATACCATTGTTAAGGTGTGTTCAAGGAATGCAACAACCTACTGAACCATGACATTAAAGTATTCATGTTCAGATGGCTGACTGCTGTAACTTAAATGCTCTTCTAAATAATTGCTTTTTAAGGCGGGTTCATTAATTGTTTGACAAGCTAATATTTAACAGTATTTATTCTGAGCACAATAACTGCCTGTTTCTGTTTTATAAGTTATTCTAATATACTTTTCAGCATCATATCTTCTTCATTATTTACGAGTTAACAGCTTTTGTGTTACCTGCAAGTACTGCCAGTAATAATGTTATGGTTTTATTCTGTCTAGTGGGTGAATATTTTTAAGTTTCTTACCCCAGTCTTAGTATTGTTGGGATCCTGTTTAGAAGACAGCTGCCTGTAGAGGACTTCTACTTATGTAGTTTACTACTTAATTGTTTAAACAACTGTTTCTTGGTGCATGCTGTGTTGGTTTGTTGTATGATCAGTTGCTTAGCAGATGCCTAGTTCCTCAAAACCACTGACTTTGTGCAGCAAACCATCTGAATGCAAAAACTGCGTAGGTCTTGGTATGCAATCTCTTCCCCTCAGCTCTTTTCCACCCTTTGGGATTTTTTGGGTGATATTTCAAGAGTCAGTATGACTTCCTAACACATACGTTCCTTCTAAACATTTGGTAAGGTGTGTCTGGACCCTCATGAGTGAAAGTGTTTTAACTTTAGTAAATCTTGTGTAATGTTTGTCTTCAGTGAGTGCTCTTTCATTGTCACTGCAGATGTGGTTTGTGCTTTCCTAACAACGAAACAGAAATATTTGCAAATTTTATATATTTTTAATTTTTTTAATAAATATGAAGTGTTCTATCGCAGCAATTCATTGAGGGACCACTGTGGTTTTAAGTGGTCTTGGCATTACAAAAAAAAAGGAAGGGAGGTCTTATGTGGAGCCTCACTGTTCATAATTTGACTCTATTAAAAATGCACCAGATTTCCCAAGTTTTTGTCTTACCTATTTCAGTTTTCTCCTTTTACCTCCCCTCCTATTCAGGCTAGTTTTACTATTTTTCACTTTTCTTTTTTTTTTTGTTTTGTATAATTGTTGCTGTCTAGGCTACTTTATAAAATGTTTTGAAATTACTTTCAGTTGTTCCTATTTTAAATCTAAATCCAGTTATTTACACTTCTAATTCTGTCAGCTTTTGCTAAAATAGCTCTCATGAACACAACATACTTATAACATACCTCTACTACTTGTGTTGAACTTCTTTTGTTTACACATAACAAATGGTGTACAGTCGTAATCATATGCTCCTGCAGTTACTTTTGACTGTGTTTCTGACACATGCCATTTTTCTTAAGAGATATTTCTGTGTGGTGCCTTTCTTGTTTAGAAATCAAAATTTTTAAACTTTAGGAGACCTTTAGGATGAGTTACATGGCCCTGGGAAATGATACTTTTCCCTTTCCATGGAAGTGTTTGAGGAACCCCACTTACTCGTCAGTCCCATTAGCTGTGACTTTGTCATCTGCTACAGCAACAGCTTTTGTGTCAATTTTTCTCAACTAGAATTTAAACCAAAAATATGAAGATCACCAGCTACAAGCCAATTTTGAAGTATAAAGTAAAGCTAATCATTGAACTTTGATTTGTGTAAATGTTTTCTTCAGTTATAACTCCTTTTTCAAATCTATGTCTGTTTTATCAGCAGTTCTGTGGGTTTATCACCTAGGTGTCTAAAATGTTTGTACAAACAGTTCAGTCTCTCCATTTAATTTGGTTATTCCTTTAATTTTAATCCTATTTCAATTTTTCTGTAAAATAAAGGCAGTCCCCTCCATGTCCTCTGCTTTACTTACAACAGTGCAAGGAGACTCTGACCTCTGCCAGCCTGCCTTTCAGAATGCTTTTCCTCCTTTTCTAACAATGAAAGTTGTAAAAATTCTGTAATTCCATCTTCTGCAGAAATCCAGTGACTAATCCCCAGCATAGAACACTGTCATGTATTCTTTGCCTGTCTGCAAGTTCACCTCCAGGTTGTTCTGTTTTCTTCTGGTTAGGAACAGAAATTTTGTTGGAACTGGGTGTCAGAATGATAAATGTGGGGTGTTTAGGTATTTATAATTCACAAGATTTAGAGTAATTAGTCTCATGGAGTCTACCTGCGACACATGTACTATTTATTGTTATTTCTATTAAATACAGTTGAGCAAGCCCCTTGAGCTATTCACAGGAACTTGGTTGCATCCAAATAGAGTGCACTCTAATGGCATAACTATCCCAGCTGTCTGCGCCTACACCTCAGGGTACCTGCAGGCTTCTCCAGTGTACTGCATGCACTATGGTCATGGCTCATCCACCTTCGGAGTGCTGTATGACTGTACAGACTATATGCCAGTGCTTTTGTGTAAGGGTTGGTGCTTGGAGAGTGCTGGCAGCAGCTGCTTAGCTTTTCTATGAATTACGAAAACAGCTTCAGGTTGTGCCTTGAGACACACTGTCTCTAGAGGCCTGCTGTAAGGAGTTCTGCATCTTCTGCAGAGGGATTGGATCTGTCCTTAAAAGCTGAGTGCTCCTTGTTATGAAGGACAAAGTGGATGTTCCAGGACTTCACTGTGGTTTGGAAAAGTCTGGGATGCTTACAGGGTACTATCTCCCACTTACCATTATCTAGCTATCAGACTTTCATGGACAAGCTTAATCTTAGAAAAATCAGGATTTGAGACCCATGAAACTGCTGCTTGCCTGTTGGACTATGTGTTTTCTTGTTTAACTATGGAGATCAGCAAGTTTTTATGTGATTTTCAGATGTGCTCTAACACAGTTTACTGAAGCACAACCAGGACTTGACTCTACTGACATAGATGCAGCCTAAACTCTGGTAAAAAAGTTTCTTCGTCTACTAGAGCATTTAGCCCTCTTCATTCTGCCTGGTGGGCAGTGAGTTTGAGGTTAGATTCCCCAGTACAAGAGAGGGAGGCATGGAGTTTCTGGAGGGATTCCAGCGAAAGGTGCCTAAGGTGATGAAGAGACTTCAGTAACTCTACTGAAAGGAAAGGCTGAGAGAACTGGGACTGTTCAGCCTGGAAAAGACTCAGGGAGGGATCTTACCAATTTATATAAATATCCAAAAGGAAGGTGCAAAGAGGACAGAGCCAGGGCAAGAGGCAATGGGCAGAAGCTGAAACACAGCAGCTTCATTCTGAACATCAGGAAACACTTTTTCACTGTAAGGGTGACTGAGCACTGGCACAGGTTGCCCAGGGGGCAACCTATCTCTGTCCTTAAGAGATATTAAAAAACATGTGGACATGGTCCTGGGCAGCTTGTTGTAGGTAGGCCTGCTTGAGATCCCTTCCAACCTCACCCAGTTTGTGATCCTGTGAAATACAATGATTGTGCTGCAGCATCGTATTGCAGATACAGATCAACTGAGTCACCACTTTACCCTGACCTGTAATCAATGTGGGGGAAATCCTATGGAATTCACGTTTCATTACTCTGAACTCACTTATCAGTGCTTATGGGTGTACAAAGAATCATTTTATAGGCAGTCCTAGGCCACTGTGACCAGGTACCGGGGGAGGGGGGGGGATATCAGTTAAAAACTTTGTTTCACAGTTCAGAGGTCTTCCAGCAGGCTTCTCTGGGAGTAGCCACCTTTGCTGCTTAAGTCTGTCTGGGAAGACAGCAGGGTAGTTTGCTACCCTGGGTTGTGGCCTGGCATAGGGCTGTCTTTCAGCTGATCCCTGAACATCTACAGGACTGAGACAGGCTGTGCCTTGAAGTAGTTGATTGTAGGCTGAGGGCCTGATTCAATGTCAGTGTTCCCAGTGATGTCACTTCCATTCTACATCGTTATGTAGGGCATTTGTGGTCCTACAGGTCTGACAAAAAACTGAGTAGACACAGCAGGATTGAAACCATCCAACTTGGATGCACACACTCTGGCAGTGTCTTAATACCATGTGTAGTGCATGATGCTGTGTGTGTAAGCCCAGATCGGTACCAAAGCATCCTGTGAAGTGGCACTTGGATGAGGTCACAAACTCAGTTGTTTTGCTTGTACTCAAAGATGCTGTCTAGTGTCAGAAACTCCTTTTGCACGAGACAAATTATTTCTAGATAAAAAAGTAACAAGGAAAAATAGTCTCTTCTCCTGCCCTCTCAATACTAGTTACTAACAGAAGTGTGCTGCAAAGTCAGGAGATTATTTACAAAGATGAGGATTAATCCTCACTGTGTACATTCATGAAAGAAAGAGATGGAAAAGACTTGTGATCCTCTTCAAGGAATGGTGCACCAAACATGTTTCTTCTAAAACACATACCAATAACTTTAAAATAGCCAGTCTGTCCAGTTTAGTTGAAAAGATTGGGAGTAAGGAAGAAGGGCACATACTGCATTCTGTAGCTCTGCCACGCTCAGGCCAGGTACTGGAGTGGCAGAGCAGCCAACTCTTGATAGAACTTTACTGCCCAAGCTGACAGGACTTTACTCTGGAGTATGTAGATGCCTGCTAGAGGGCCTGGTGGCTTCTCTCAAAGAATTTGTGGGGGTGGTGTGGAGGAGGGACACAGGCTTGCATGTGGAGAGGCACCCACTTTCAAAGCAACAGATAGGTCTACTCCCACTGCTTTATAGTGTTCTTAAGGAACCCCCTTCCTAGCTGGTGTTTGAAGATAAGCCTGTACCCTACAACTGACGGATGTGATGCACCACGCCTCCAGTGTTCCATCTCCAGTACCTTAAAGCATCTGATGTCTTGATGTCCACTGATGACTGTGATGTTCAGGAGAGTGATGCATGAGGGAGGCTGCAAAGCATGCCTTAGCTCTGTCTTTGTTGGCTCTGCTACAGGGAAGGATGAAGATATTGGTATGGTCTTATGGTAAAACATCTCATGCAGTTCAGTTTGGGAGACATAGGACATTTGTCAGGCTGCACTGCAGTGGGTGGCCTAACCTTAGCCCATGAGTAGGTCTCTCTTTTAATATAAAAATGCTGCTCAGTGGTTCTGTGGAAACTAGGCAGTGACATCCTTGAGGAGGGCTGGACCTCAGAGAGCTATAGGTGAGATTGGCTCCTTGGTGTTATTTCTAAAAACGGACTCATTGGGTTTTTTCCATTTCTGTAATGCTGTGTAATGTTGGGGTTTTGGTAGGTTGGTTTTGGGTTTTTTAAGTAGTCTTCAGAGCCCTCAACCTATATAATTTCTTTGCATCTTAACCTGTAAAATCAAATGATGGCAAGTTGTTTCCTATGCTCTCCTGAGATTATTCCAGTAATGGCTATTAGTTGAGTCAGCTGTTTGGGGATATGCTGTTTTCTTTCCTTTCTTTGTGAAAACCATTAAATGAAAGGAAGGCAAAAGGCATTTGAATGCTGGATTATCTTTTTACCTGTCCTTTCTTAATAGCTTGCTTTAAATGTACCGACGCCCTTGCTTTCTGCAAAGGTTTGTCTTTTGGTCTTACCTGTCCCCCTTCTGAATAAGGTATATTTAAAAAAAAAGAAAAGAAAAGGAGAACACAACCTCAAGAAACCAAATCAATTCTATAAAACAAAACAAACAAACCCCCTTTCATGTTTTTGAATAGAAATGGAGAAAACCTTAGAGCTTTTGGCGTTCACTCTTCCTGCAGCAGACCATAGTGAACTTGCTTGTTTTCTGGTGTATCTCACTGTGATACGTAGAGACCTTCGTTCTGTTCCCTGCACTTCTCTTGCAGTTGTCTGAGAACAAATACCATGTCTGTGGTAGTCCTGTTGGCTCTGAAACCACATTGGCTTTCAGGTAGAATTCCTTCTGCTATAGCGGGTATTAGTCTGTTCAAGAGTATTCTTGCCAGGATTTTGCCAGTAATGGAGAGCAGAGTAATACTACAGTAATTGGAACAGTCTGATTTAATTCCCTCACCAAGGCTTTTGATATTGTGAGCAGAAAAGGTCTGTGGCAGATTTTTGGAATGCTTAGGTTGTCCCCCCAAGTTCCTTAAAATGATCATCTCACTTCAGGAGGATCAGTACGGCCAAGTCAGATATGACAATGCACTTTCTGAGCCCTTTCTAATAAAGAATGGTGTGAAACAAGGCTGCATTCTTGCACCAACCCTATTCACAGTCTTATTCAGCATGATGCTCCAAAGGGCCACGGCAGACCTCAGTGATCAGGACGGTATCTACATTCGATACCGTACTGATGGAAGCCTTTTCAACCTAAGGCGACTGAAGGCCCACACCAAGACCTTAAACCATCTTGTCCGGGAGCTGCCTGATGCTGATGACGCCGCCCTTGTTGCCCACACAGAAGCAGCTCTGCAGCGTTTAACATCCTGCTTTGCAGAGACTGCTGAGCTCTTCGGGCTGGAAGTCAGCTTAAAGAAGACAGAAGTTCTCTATCAACCAGCAGGAAGTCTTCCATCATCCCCATATCACCACTGGTGAATCAGAGCTCAAATCAGTCCAGCAGTTTAATTACCTAGGTAGCCTCATCTCCTTGGACGGTAAGATTGACGGAGAGATAGACAACAGGTTAGCAAAGGCATGTAGCAAAGGCCATCGGAAAGCTTCATAAAAGAGTTTGTCGAAATAAACACTTGAAGAAAAGTACAAAGATCAGTGTTTACAGAGCCATTGTGCTGTCTGTTCTCATTTATGGATCTGAATCATGGGTCATCTACTGCCACCACCTGCGTCTCCTAGAACGCTTCCGTCAACGCTGCCTCTGTACAATCCTAAACATCCACTGGTCAGATTATGTGACTGTCATAGTTTGAAATTGGCCCCCCTGAGAGGCTGGGGGGGCTCAGAGGTGATTTGGTGCCAGGACAGTGTTCCCTGGAGAGCCAATCACTGTCCATGTTGTTTGCTTCTGCTCAAAATCATATCTCACAGCACCGGAAGCTGTTGGCAGTTCTGTCTTGGTTGTTTTGCTGTTGGTGTCTGCTGGGTGTAGGTGGACAAGGCCAGGGGGTGGCTGGGCTCCCTCTCTTCCCCTCCAGGGGGGAAAGAGGGGAGCCCTGCGACCCCCCAACTCAGCCTTTGGCTAGAGTTAGTCAGCATTTGGAGTGTGTGCTGTGGAAGAAGAATTCACAGCACCTGAGGTAAGAGGAGAGAGGTAGGCTTTGCAGCCAAGCCCTCTTCCCCCTCCTTTTCTGCAGTGAAGCTGTAGAGGGGGGCTTTTCCTTTCCCTCCACTGTGAGTGGAGGAGGGGCTCACAGTTGGAGCTGAGCCAAGAGACTGGGCCGTGGAGGTAGGCCCGGCACTCGGGAGAGGAGTCCTGGGTGAAATTGGAGACGAGCCAAGAGCTCGAGAGTTGCCTGCCAAAGCTGACCGGGGGCAGCCGAGAACTGATGTGGAGGAATGAAGATTCCAGGACGCGTATGCTTGATAAGCTACACTGCAGCAGCCTACGAACCAAGGTGGGACACCAAGAGGGAGGAATCACCAGCAGCAGGAGAACAAGGACTCAAAGCTATCTTCTCAGACTTCATGAGGAGGAGAGACTGCAACAAAGAACTGCTGGAACTTGGTGAGGAGGGAGTGTTCAGGAGCCCAGAACACTCCCACAGCAAAAGACTGTGTTACACATCAGCCTTAAAGGCTGCTCCTGGACTAAAGTTAAAGGACTGACTGATAGTAATGTAATATATATATATATATATATATATATATATATATATATATATATATTATATATATATAGTTGCCTTTAGTTTGTGTAGTATTTATTTGTGTAAATAAATGTATATACTTCCCCTTCCCCTACAGAAGCCTCTGGCCTGAAAGTTTCTCTCAGGTGTTAGGATAAATTGTTGAGAAGGGGTGGGGGAAGCCTAAAATTTGGATTTTAGATTCCTAATGTGGCTCAAACTGCCACAGTGACCAATACATCTGTTCTAGAACAAGCAGCAATCACAAGTATTGAGGCCATGTTGCTGAGAACACAGCTGCATTGGGCAGGACACGTCTCCAGGATGAAGGACCACTGCCTCCCTAAGATCTTGCTCTATGGTGAACTTGCCACCTGCTGCCGCATGAGAGGAGCCCCGAAGAGAAGATTCAAGGGCTCCCTGAAACAACATCTCAACCTTGGCCATATTGATCAACATAACTGGTCTACTCTGGCCTCCAATCGGGAGGTCTGGAGACACACCATCTATAATGCTGCTGATGCCTTTGAGAAAGCACGCAGGATCACCCTTGAGGAGAAAAGGCAACACAGAAAGAATCATGTCTTGCAGAATATACCACCTAAGGAGTCTTTCTGCTGTGCCTTTTGCAGCCTGAAGTGCCTATCTTGTATTGGCCTTTTTAGCCACCAACACGCTTGTAAGAAACATGGGTAGAGCCCTTCCCAAATCTTCGTTGGCGAAGCCTAGCCATGACTGACTGGGATGAAGTACCTCGTAATATCTCAGATTTGCAATTGTAAATGAAAACTTTACCCTCCTGCCATTTGCCCTTCAGACTCAGTTGCCTTTTCACAGAGAGGGGGGAAATGATTCTCTGTTGAAGTCTTTTTGAAGCAGAAGACCTCCCTGAGCAATCAATAATGCAAATTCTGAAGTTCAAAACTTTCACAGTAGTCTTGTTATCAATTTCAGGCAGCTCTTTAAGTCCATCAGCAGGCAAGGTAGATTATTTTTGTGATTCTGTGTTATGGTATAAATGTCATTTAGTAGTATTTCCTCTTTTTCTTAAGTTTATGGTAGCTCTGTAACAATACGTATGTTAAACTGCTTTCTCTTCTCAGTAATCTCTTTGTAATTACGGTGTTATGAGTTGCATTTCAGAATGATGCTAGAAATGACACAAAGCTTTATTCCTGGATCAGTTAATGAATCTACACTCACCATCATTTCTCAGACTAAATGATGGTTCAGACTGGTCTGTGGTTGGTTTTGGTTGGGTTTTTTTCTTCCCCCTCCATTTTCTTTGTGGTGCTTTTGATGCTGTAAGTTAACAGGGAATGACAGCACCTTGCCAACTTTGCTATTTTTTTGTGATCCACTTAAAATAATCATTACAGTTTGTATCGTGCTACATGATTCTTTTTCTAAATGATAAGGAGTTTGTCTTCAACTCAGGCCTTCATGGATCATTATCTTACCTTCACACAATAGCTTTTCTATTTGGAAGAGTGTCATACTAAAACCAAATTTTCAAGTAGGGGAAGGAGAAAGGCAGGAGTTGTTACTTTCGTGGGTGATGCTATTCCCCTCTCTAGCACATCACTCGCTTTATCGACTGAGATAGAAAAGAGACCGAGGTACCAATGCTACCAAAGAGGCAGAGTTTACTTTACATTGGACTTGAAATTCTTGCCTAGGAGTATGAAGACTTCCATGTCTAAACCAATACTCCACTAAACATTTGAACTAAACTTCACATTTAAACAGTTGGGAACATCTTCTTGTTACAATTCCATAAAAAGTGACTATTTATAGAAGTTCCTTTTCATTATTGCTATCACATACAGTCAGGTACTGATGATTTTTGTGGTAGCAGTAGTGCATTTTTTTTCTGAAAAACCTTACTCTGAGATATATTTTAAGGTGCTCTTATATTTGTTCTAAACTATGTAGTCATACCAGTATTTGGAAGTAATTTTGACTAATATTTTTAAACTTGTACATGTAAGATCCTGTCACTCCTCTAGAAGTCTTTTTAAGGGCACCGAAATTGAGTAATTTATTTCCGATATGTCTAGCTTCTTTAGTTACTGGTTTCTTACACTGCAACTTTCTGCATGCTTGCACACCAGACTGCATATGTTTGTCTTCATCATGCCATACAGAGAGATTGCAGGACTCCTGGAGAGAACTGTGCCCTCTGCCAGCAAGCACTTCAATCCTTATTTGCCCTTGGACCTGATTTAGAAGCCCAGACAGAATAGGGTGAGTGAGTAAGCATGTGTGTAAATAGATAGAACTGATAGGATCAGAAGCTGAGACTACCTTTTGTTCAAGGGTGAGAATATGACCACTTTTGTTCCTTTATCTGATGATGCTTCCTGCTTTTCAACACGTGGATGGGGCAATACAGGGCAGTGTAGGCTGACAGTGAATTATCTTGAGAGGTTGAATTTGGGAGTTTGATTTAGCCAAACAAGAGAAGGTAATTAAAGTTTTTCCATGTTCCATATGACTTTGCTAAACAGTAAGCTGTTTAAAGTAGATGGGGTTATTTCCTCCTCTACTTGTATTTCGAAGCAGAGAAAATGTCCTTGCATTTACACCAGGCTTGCTCTGGTAGACTGACTTGTCAGATGAGCCTCTCTGAGGGGCTGTTGGCTGTACTGCAAAGCCTGACAGACTAGGAACTCTGAAAGCTTAAATACAGTACCAAAAGGAAACATTAAACATAGTGATTAACGAAATGGAAGTCTTAAAAGTGATGATTAATAAATTCCTTACATTATCTTGTTTCTATTAAGCAAGAATAAATGAGTAGGTGATAGACAAAAACAATAGAAAGTATTTGTTGCTTCTGTTGTGTATAGCAATGGTATTGAGGATTCAGTTAATTGCTCATGGGTATTTTTTGGATTGTGATTGAGAAATACTGATGAAACTGTAAAGGCATAGAAAAGCTTTTACTGTATAGTCAGACCTGTATTACCATAGGCAGACTTCTGTTTAACAGAACAGCATCCTGACTAAAATCAGTTCATGTACTTTGAGTGGACATGTCAGATCTCTGTTAGGTTTTATTAAATAAACTTGCTGTGATCAGAGGGGCTTAATGAATTGGAGCAAAGTTGCACTGTAGAGGAACCAAGAATGTTCCAGATTGATTCTTGTTTTCACCCTGCTGTCTTTTTGGGTGGTAGGAGCATTAGAGTATTTGTAGTAAGACGGAATAGCTACATAGCACTGCACATTTTCAGAATGCTGCACGCCCACTAGCTAATCAGTCTCTCTGTCACCTCCACAAGGGAGGAAGTAGTTAATTATTATCATCCTTGTGATTGTAGGTGGGGGAGTGCAGACAAAGGCTATTTCTAGCTTAGCAAGTAGTGTGAACAACAGTGGGTCTGTAGGGCAAAACAATAGATGCTGAGAAACCCATGTCTGTGATCAAGGGATGTTTTTAGCTTTAACAAAGTCTAGTCTGATCCCAGGGAGTAAATGCCAGTTTGTGGTTGGAATGCATTAGTTGTGGTCCTTCCATTTTTTAATGGTTTCATTCTAAAGAAATCCATGTTCTCACTTGGAGATACTTTGATAACAATGGAGGAGAACACAGTGATAAAAAGAGTTTAACAAGTTTAAACTAGGTTTAGGAGAACACTTTCAAAATAAAAACTAGTGTATGTCTACACACAGGGACACTCTGGCAAATGATTTTAGGCTGGAGCTTTCCCACGCCTATAAGTTAGTTGTTTAGCACGGAGAAAGGGAGACTCAGGGGCAACCTTACTGCTCCTTATAACTACCGAAAGGGAGGGTGTAGTGAGGTGGAAGTTGACAAGTAACAAGACAAAAGGAAACAGCCACAAGTTGTACCAGGGGAGGTTTAGATTGGATACTGGGAAAAAATGGTCCATGGAAAGGGTTGTCAAGCATTGGAAGGGGCTGCTCAGGGAAGCGGTTGAGTCTCCATTCCTAGAGTGCACTTAGGAACATGGTTTAGTGGTGGACCTGGCAGCATTAGGTTAGTGGTTAGACTTGATGATCTTAAAGGCCTTTTCCAACCTAAGCGATTCTGCGATTCTTTGATTTTCAGAGCTGGTAAGGACAGTTAAACTGGAAAAAAAGGTTTATGCTTGCAACCATCTCCAAATAGCATTTTATATGCATGAAACAAAAACCTGGTCCTAGTGGTTGGCTGCTGCTTTGTACGGAAGTGGTGGAACTCACATTTCACCTCAGGAATTTTCCTTTCTTGTTAGTGCTGAGAGATAATGAAATACTGTTTTTAAAATAGGTTGATTTAGGTTTAGAAACATCTAATTAAGTCTGATTTTCATGAAGAATATGAGCTACTTTATTTTTCTGTGTATCAGTCCATTATGTGAAAAAATTTGGAATATGTTGTCCTCTTTATGGTCTTTTATTTTAAATTGTCTGAACCATTAATGGTATTTCACTCTTCCTTTGCTTTGCTCTCCATCTTGGACCCTGCAGTAAGTTTATACTGCAGCATAACTAGGTGATTAGAGAGGTGTTCATTCTTCAATTAGGCAGCAAGAATGCTTTGGTTATTATTTGTCTTTGTTAACATCCAAATCACTAGTATTTTTTGTTTGATTTGGCTTTTTTTCAGTTAATGGTGATAGCTACTGTGAATTCATACCAGCATTCTTCAACAGAAGCATCAGAAAAATAGATATTAATGTTTCTGATCTTAAAAATAAAGAATTGAGCAAGGAAAAATACAATCATTCAGGCTATATTTTTGTCAGGAAGAAACAAAAGATAGTTCTCCTTGTGCCTCTCTTTGCATGTGCAAGTGCACGTATTCGTACAACTTTTAAAATAATTTTGACCTTCGTAGTTTTTGTAGCTGCACAGCGGTGTCATTAGAATGACAGGTTGGATGCTGGCTTTCCCATGTTTCAGTCTTATACCTACAAATTACTGTGTATTGAACTTTTTCCATGCTTCAAAGTGAGCCAGACGCCTTTAACTTGATGTACAACTATGTTTTACACATTCCTCAAAAGACTTTTGGCCACCAATAAAAGTGGAAGAGAAAATTTTTATTTAATAAAAAGATAGGAAGCTTTTGATCAGGTGGTTGATAGAGGATGTTTAAAGTGTTGGAGAAGTATGACTCAGAAATTATCCTGCACTAGATAGGAAAAAACAAATCTTAGTCCATCAGTTGCGTTTATGGGGGAGCACCCTGTAATGTTACAGGAATGAAATACTGCCTTGTGATCTTATGTGGTACTGAAAGCAAGAAGTTCCTGACCTTATTTAGACTTCAGTTTACTACCATGGATCCTCTATTATTCTTGGTAAGAAAAATAGTTGTTTCTTAAGTAAAATAAAAATGAGAAAGCAAAACGTGAAAACTCACAAGGCTGGATTGGACCTAAAGCTACATAGTCTGCTAACTGAATTCATAGGACATGGAAATACAAAATATTAATGTCTAGCTTCACAAATAAAAGAGAATGACAGACTGTCTATCACGACTTCACAGAATATTAATTGTATTATAAATTTTAATAGAAAAGCGACCAGTTCAAGCAAACAAATAATAGTGTAATTATATGATGCATTAGGTTCTAACTAAGATTGCTGGTAGAATACATAAAGCCACACATTTATTCATGTAGTATTATGCTAGTAATCCTTCATTGCAAAAACCAAGACAGTATTTTTGTTTAATAACAGTCCATTTTGTGATTCTACAGTCACAAGTCAAATCATATGTACAGTATTGCATATGAATCAGCAGCCATACACCAGTAGCTGACATAAAGGAACTATCTCTTTGTCCTAGGAGGTTATGTTCATGATGTAGTAGCTATCACTAGTTGCAGTATGAAACCTAGTGCTATAGGTGCCTTCCAATATAAAGTTTTTATACTGTTCTACAGAAGTAGGAATGGTTGCATTTCAGTCTTGGTAATTCAGAAGATACCTGTGCAAGGGGAGAGAAGAACTTATGATACTTAATTTAGGCTGTAGACCTATAAAAATGTAGAGCTTTTTTCCCAAATTTCACATGCCTTCCAGAGTTAACCAAATACTAGATTGCCTGCAGTCATCTATTGTTTGAGAGAAAAAGCATTTGTGTTATTGGAGGGTGATTTACAGTGTAATGTATCACTGCATCTGTACTTATTTTGTCCCAGGTTGTTGTCGCAGCATCTGTGTTTTACCAAAGACAGCCTAATGCACCTTCTAGTGAAGGGCATGTGGTGAAAAAAGAAGTGTGTGTGGTCATGAAGTGCCTCTAAGCAGAAATTTGAATAAATCCAAATGACGCTGTGTGGAGATGTAGTTTGAACAGAGCAGCTTCTCTGCACTGAGATTATTCTTGATACTGGCTGCTGTTTTTAAAAAATCATAAGTATGCAAAGTAACAATATAGGTAACATTTTAATAACTGATTTGAATTGGATAGCTCATGTAGAAAAATCGTTTGTGAGTTATTTTGTTTTCTAAATCTCAGTAAAATTTAGCATGCAGATGAGATTTATAGGAACAAAAAAAAACAAGTTAGAAAAATAGCCTTGAAATTGGTACTTATTGGTTAGGTACCAATAGCCTTGAAAAGTAATGCAGGAAAATGTTATTGGTAACTGTTCTTTTTGATTGTTTAGAATAAGTAAATAGTTTTCTGTATTAAAAATTAACAACAGTAACATAAACACATTAGTGACAAACTGTTCAGAGGACTGGTAGATCACATACAACAGGTGTAACCACACTGTGCTGAAGTGTGTTTTTGCTCAGATAAATGTATGTTTCACCTCTGCACTGAGAAGGAATGGGATCATGACTTGTACACCTAGTTCTGTGATGTAATGAAATAACTTCCAAAGAATTGTTTCTCAGATAGAAGTTAAAAAGAATTAGAACAGGTCAATAATAAAGTTGTAACAGCAGAGCTGAACTAGAGTAAATAAAGAGACTCAGCAGAAAATTGAGTATTCTGCTGCTTTCATATGATAGCGTAGTTTAAAAACTAGAGTGGTTACTATAAAATTATAGAGTTCACTCTTTAAATAAATTCTTCTTACTTTGTTAATATGCTATAACATACATTAAGTCACTTTTTAGGATAGTGTTTTAAGATGTTTATTCTTCTCATTAGCTATCTAGTGCAGCAGGATTTACTGAAATAAAAAGAGGAGTGACAAATTAGTTTGATAAAAATTGACATTTGCACATAACAAAAACACTGTGCAAAAAACACTGTGGGAGCAGCTGATGTGTGGTAACTGGTAACACCATAGTAACTCTGTTCTCAGACTCTTCTCTCCCATGTTCAGAAATTTTTTAGGTACTTGGGCTATTAAGTGATGGGCAGATAATTTTGGAAAGCATTTGATGCTCCTTACTCCTATTCCTTGTTTTTCAAGAATACCTCTAAAATTATTAAAATGGACATTGCAGTATACTCTCTTTAGATCTACTCAGTTTTTTACCCATATGCATATTAATAAGGCCATAGTTTGCAGTAATCTGTTGGGACTACTTAAAAAGTAAGGATGGCAGAAAAAAATCCATAATAAGGATCACAAAAAAGGGGTTTATGATTAACTTTTCCTGAGGTCATTATCAGTTTCTGTAATTTCTTTTTCCAACCTATTCAGTAACTTAATTTCTTTGAAGTATGACTGTCTTTTCTTTACTGCTGACGTCAGTTGAGTCAGTATAGAAGGAGATAGCAGTTGCAAAGTTGGGGAGGGGTGGTGGGTTGCTTTTTGGGGTTTTTCCCGTGCAAATAGCCTGAACATACCTTTGGTCCTCTTAGTTACAGTGGGGTTTCTAATTTGTTGTAAGTTCTGGTATGAAAATTTAGTTTATTGACCGTAAGCTGCACAGTGTAAAAATCCATATTTTTATGCAACTAGTGTGCATTTTCCTTTGTCTTCTGTTGCAAATTAGATTGCAGAAACAATTTTGCACTCACAACTCAGAAATTTCTCTTTACGTGATTTTCACAGTTTGGAAGTTTCTTATTAAAGTGTAGGAAATCGTCTCTTAAATTTTGACTTGCTGAGTTTTTTTGTTGGGGGAAGATAGTACTTGGCAGATAGAAATGAAGCTGTGTGATACCTGACAAGTTCTAGCCTCTGAAAACTTATGCAGAACCCTTCAAAGTATAGTTTTTCTTCATCTTTAGAAATACAGAACTCTGTGAAGATGGCATGAGAAAACTTGAATTTAAATCTGATCTCAGATTGCAATCAAAAAGAATTCATATTTATCTAAGTAGAAATATTCATTTTAAATTTTGTATCTGGGAATAACACAGGGCATCTGGGATTCACTGATCTGTTGTCCTAACACATTTCTGCCATTTTACTGTTTGTCTGCCACAGTGAGAAAGTAGTCTTTAGCTGCATATTTTAGTCAACTAAATTGCTTTATCAAAGTTAACAAACCTGGAGTTTGGTGCATAACATTTTTCCAGAACTGCTACAAATTGAAAACCATCCCCAGAGTACTTCAGTAGGCTTTTATGGGACTTGTTCCCATGTGCCAGGGATGAGAGGACCAGCATCTGTCCTCTGGCCATAAATATCAGAATGCTTACATGTTATTATAGATCATGTGGCTTTTTTATAGCAAACATTTTGAAGAGGTAATTGGTAATTAGTGTGAGGTGTTGATTATACTGAATGTGCACGCATGATTGTGATAGTTTTCACCCTAGACCTTCCTGGAGACCAGCCTGTAACCAGGAGGGAACTAGAAAAGTGACAAAGGAAGTATTCCATATCATTCCTTTCCGTAACACAACATACAAAAGGGCATAGATAAGAGAGCTCGCTCTCTTCCTTTCTGGCGACGTTCGAGAACGGTGGGTCCCTGTCTCGGTCTTGCTTATCTGGAGCTGAGGCCTGCAGTGACTACTGTTGTTTGCCACACGTGAGGGGAGAGTGCTGGGCCATGTTCAGCCATCCTGCTTCTCTCAAGAGAAGTGGTGAGATTTTGCCAGTTCTTTATTTTGCTGGTTACCGAATTTTTAGATTGTGCATACCTGTTTTACTTCTGTCCCTTTTCATCCTCTTTTTGTCCTTTTTTTCCCTTCTCCCTTCCCCTCTTCCCTTTAGGAAGCTATTGGGGGTTTCTGGGGTTATAGGTATATAGTATTCTCACTATATATATCCGTTTTAGATATAAAATATATTTTTTGCTATAGCTTTCACTGTTTAGTTTTTCTTTTTTTTTCTTCTCTCTTTAAAAAACAAACTCTGTTGTCAGGTTTCAAAGACTTGACAAGAAGCCAGCTCGAAACTTGCATAATGATTCAACAACCTCTGATGAAGGATGCAGTGGGTACTAATGCTCAAGGGCTTCCAGTGGTGTTTGGGTCTGTAGGGCAATAGTATTGGAGCTGCTCGGCTTTTTCTTTAATTTCTTCTGTGAAAAATGAGACAGTTGGAGTCAGCAAAATATCCCAAAAACGGACAACTGACCAGAGGAAAAAAGGAGCATAGTTCAGAACTATCTGGCTGACACACATTGTTTTCCGCTTTCCTTTGGTTTGAAAACAAAAATGTTGCAAAGCATGGACTAGGGTTGGCTGCCACTGAGAGCATCATTCTAATCCTTTTTCAGTCACCTCTTACTCACCAGTCTGACAGCAGCCAAATGGCTCCATGTTGCTTATACTTGAAGGCTCAGGAAAGAGCTTAAAATGCTCCAGAAATAAATTCTACACCACGGGCTCTGTGGGGAGCTGCCTTGTCAGCTTCCAGTCGGTGGATGGAGGACAGGCTCTTTCCTCGTACTCCCTCACCAAGTGTCATACCGTGCCTGTGGCAGGGAGAGCTGGCTGGCAGCTCCCACCATCAAGGTACTCCCCAGCAGAAGTTGTTTCTGTCATGTGCAGGTCTCCTCTCCTGGCTTGCATAGTGCAGGGATCTGCAGGGATAGCAAGACTGGACAGCTGCTGGAGGATTCAGGAGAAGGCGCACAGAGTCCCAGGCAGTGGCACTTCTGTGCTTGGTGGTGATATCGCAAATTCTGCAGAATGTGACGTTAGTATAGAAACAGTGCTTGTCTCAGTACTTTCCTTGGTTTGAAAAACATTAGCATTTTCGTCATTTATACTCTCCATAAAATGAATTACACAAGATTGAAGGCCTTTAGGGCAATAGTGGTATTATGTGGTGTTTTTTTATATATCTAAGAGGTCTAGGCTATTTTTTAGTCATTGTAAGTTATTATCTGTTTCTTCCTCCTTGCCTCCATTCCTCCCTCCTTTTCTCCCTTCCTCCCCTCAAAATGTTTTTAATAACTCCTGTTACATTTCCCACAGTTTTTCATGGTACATTTTCAGGCAGGCCAGCCCTATATAAAAGGGAATTAGAGACTACATTTTACCCAAAAAAAAGTATTTTAAAAAGATTGAAAAATTGATAGATTTTCAGAACAGATATTTTCTCTGCACATTCACACACAGGGACATCCTTACATTTGAGGCCTCTCTAACTCTAAATAAGCTACCTTTTCATTTGTGGGTTTTGGTTTTTTTTTTTTTTTTTTTCTGCAAGGTATAAAAAGAACAGTGTAAAGGTAGAAGTAAATACAGAGGTGCCAAATATAATCACCTTTCAGCATTGTGCTATTGTGGCTGTTGGAAGTAAACCCTCATTTAGCTTTGGATGGTTAACTCTGTGGTTTGTGCTAACGGCTGGATATGCACTTGGTTGTTTGCTTGTGGGCTTTTTTAGCTGAACTGAAATTAAAAAAAAAATTATAAAGAATATTGACTTGTGTGGATAACATTTTAATAGCCTAAAACATAAACTAAAAATTTGGGCTGGAACGCTTCTCATTTATCTGTTGTGCAGAGGAATGACGTCTTAAATAAATGTTTACTTCCTGGAAGTAAAAGTTACCTGTAGAAAGAAAAATAATGGCTAATAGAAACTAGTCCTTTCCCCTGCCACCTTGTACCTGTGGGAACTGCAGTTGTGTTACGGTTCTTTGCCCTCACAGTTAAATTTGTTTCTATTTTGGTGTACTAAATCAGAATAGGAACAGATTCTCAGTGTTACCGTGTTCTTGAGCGTCCTGCTCGATAGCATTGAAACTGGCTAGAAGTATATTCAATGCAATCTCTGTGAAACTAGATGCAAATATAGCTAGTGAAAAGCAGAATTACATCAATGTTCATAAAGCAAAAACCCAGTACCACAGAAGGCTTAATTATCCAGGGTCTTAAGTGAATTTAGGACTTTCTCTCAGATGAACTAGAATTTATAATGCAAATAACTTACTTAAATGCCAGTGAACAGCATGTGGACTTTAATTCAGCAGAAAGCCATATGTCATTTCAGAAGAGATCAGAGCTATGAGGACACTACAGGAGAGAAAGGAGGTGACATTTCCTAAGTTACATAGCCACATCTGGGTGGTAAATGCTGTTGGCTAGAGTTGATGTTGTTTGAGTGAAACAGTAGTTGGAACTCAAACTTTATGCATTTCTGGAGATTTCTTCTAATATTGTAAGAGTATCCAGCAAAAGGATACTTTTCTGAGATAGGGCAAAGCATGTTGTTTATCCACAATTTTCACTGGGTTCTGATTGGTATTATTTTATGGGTTTTATTACCTTTATAAATAGAAAGCAGTTATTTATTAATCTATGCATTCTTTGTTGACAGTGTGTGTTTAAAGTAAATAAAAATTAAAAAATCTAAAAACTTTCAGAGGAGGTAATAATACAGTATATACAAGGTTATATAATCAGGTCTAAATAAATATAATAAATAAAATTATTGACAGGAAGCTGAACATGAGCCAGCAGTGTGCCCAGGTGGCCAAGAAGGCCGATGGCATCCTGGCCTGGATCAGGAACAGTGTGACCAGCAGGACCATGGAAGTGATTCTTCCCCTGTACTCAGCGCTGGTGAGGCCACACCTGGAGTACTGTGTCCAGTTCTGGGCCCCTCAGTTCAGGAAGGATATTGAGGTGCTGGAGCAGGTCCAGAGAAGAGCAACAAGGCTGGTGAAGGGACTGGAGCACAAGTCCTCTGAGGAGAGGCTGAGGGAGCTGGGGCTGTTTAGCCTGGAGAAGAGGAGGCTCAGGGGAGACCTCATCACTCTCTACAACTCCCTGAAAGGAGGCTGTAGCCAGGTGGGAGTTGGTCTCTTCTACCAAGCAGCTATCAATAAGATAAGAGGGCATGGTCTTAAGCCATGTCAGGGGAGGTTTAGGTTAGATATTAGGAAGAAATTCTTTACAGAGAGGGTAATCAGGTGTTGGAATGGACTGCCCAGGGAAGTAGTGAATTCCCCATCCCTGGAGGTTTTTAAGATGAGAGTGGATGTGGCACTTAGTGCTATGGTCTAGTAACCGCAGTGGTATTGGATCAAGGGTTGGACTTGATGGTCTCAGAGGTCCTTTCCAACCCAGCTGATTCTATGATTCTATGTACCTTCAGCAACAAAGGTAGTTATAAAGAAGATTGGCAGTGTCTCATGGAGAGAACACAGGAGTCCTGTAGCTGTCCATTTTGGCTCATCTGAGATGTGACTGGAAGCTTTTCCTTTGAGCTACTGAAGTAGCTCAGCTCAGCAGGTTAGCAGCATGGAAGCTGAGCTCAGCCTGGTCAGCCTGAAGGCGCATGAGCCATGCATGCTGTTTGTGGAACAGTGTGGTGCTCCAGAGTGCTGCCTCCTGACTTCTTTTCTGCTGGAGAAGCAGCACATTAAAATGTTATTCTGTTCAGCCATACAGAAGTGATGCTTTAAGTGGCAGTACACTGTGCTGTTCAAAATGCTGTTCAAAATTCAAAATGATGGGACCAGATGCTTTGACCAGTAAAATCTGCCCGCTTGTCCCTGATATCTTTGCATACTGTTTTTTTAGTGACCCAGTAGCAGTTTTCATCCCTCACTTCCCCCAAGCTTAAAGTTTTTCAATTTTTCAGTTATTTTTATGAGCAAATGCAGCACCTGAAAAGAATGTTGCATTCCTGTTATCATGTACTTAGCATGGAATACCTCTATGGTGTAGTGTATAGAGCTAGTAAGGATGTCCTCTCAGAACCTAGCTATTCAATTTACTTTCTTTTTTTCCTTAATAAAAAGCAGGGATTTTTTTGGTGTAGAATCTAATTATAATTTTTTTAATTATAAAATTGTTCTTTGGTAATATTACCCTTGACCTGGTTTCTTAAATTTGGAGAGTGCCAGTGGTATATTTATGTCTACAGTCTTCATCACTGTGTGCATGTGTCTGTACGCACATGAAAGTATGCACATAGGTGGTGTTTACATTAAACTAAGCAAGGAACATAACTGAAACATGAATTTGTTCAGTCTTTCCTTTATCAATATTATTCAGCTCTTCCTGGGTTTGAAGTGGTTGAAATTAGATGTGGACTGTCTTTTCTGATATGATAATACAGCAGTTGTGTTGCTCCCATTCAGCTAACAAGCTGACCAGCCCAGGTCCCCTCTCCTTGCCAGGAGGAAAAAGTGTGCAGGGGGTCTACCTTCATTTTGGAGGAGCTGCTTAATTAGTGTACAGCTCCTTGCAATGGCTGAGAGCACATACAGTGCAAGAGGACAGCAAAAAATAAAAAGCTAGTGACTCTCCCCAGGGAAAGTAGCAGTTAAAAAGCACTCCCAAGTTAAGGATGATCTGCCATGAGCTGCAGGAAATATGCCACAATATCTGGAACTGTGCTTCCCTCTTGGTGGGTTTGTAACGCAGTAGGCTTGAAGCCTGCCTGGGTGCACCCACCCCTGCCCATGTGTGCTGAGAAACACGTAAAATTGTGAGCAACAATGAACGTAGGAACAGGGGGAACACAAATGCAATACTTGAGCCTCTCACAGTATTTGAGGGATGAAAATAAAAATGGAGTCATGTGTTTTTATTGTATTGCTGCCATGACAGAGCTCCTTATCGTGGTCTGTCAGCTTCACTGGGCTCTGTATGTGTCTTGGGGGAGAAGAGATGAAGGAACACTGAACACTGCCTGTAGTAAGGGACAGGTCTTTTAGGGACTGAGTATCTCTCATCTTAGCTTAATAGCCTCTGAGAAACTTATATGTGAAAGGAGGTTGGTAAGAGGAACAACCCTAGGCTATTCGCAGCCCTGCATGTCTGTGAGGTGAAGGCCAGCCACAGGGGGGAAGGCAAAAGTGCTTCCCAGGGCCACTCATGGCTGCTAATTTGAAAGTGGTGTCTACATTGGACTTGTCCTTGTGTCCCGCAGCTCACCTCCTTTGTTGTTCTCCCAGCAGCAGTTACATCTGCTGAAGCTCCTTGCACTTTTCTGTTTTCTGTTAGGAAGTTTCTTCTTTGTTCCTTATAAAAGGAACAAAGCTTTCCCCACCCCCCTCTCCTTCCAGTTTAATGCTGTGATCAGCTGTAATGACATTGAGGCCAGCTCCAGATGAAATAACTGCGTTGGTGCAACATGGAAGTGAAATAGATACTCATTCAAGGAATGGGTATGAGCAGACCTGAAACCAGTTGGGTGTGGGTTTCAATTGCCACCATCTCTTCAGTCTCCCTGGAAAAGAAGTGTGGACATATCCACTTCACAGTGGCATGAGGGAAAGGATTTAAATATAGGAGAAAAATATTTACTGTAAGACTTCTTATTTAGCTTACACATCTTTAAGATAGTATTGCCTTTATGATGCTCTCAAGATGTGTTTCCTTGGGAAACCAGGGAAGGTATACAATATGTAATATAGGTTGTAAGGTGTATTATTAAAAAAATTATTCATTACTCTGGTAGATTCCTTGCTGCAGTCAGCGCAGGGCTCTGCTTGCAAGACCCTGCACTTTGTGCTTTTGGCATGTAGGTGGACTGAAGCAAAAATTACTTTATCATTTTAGTGTTCAGGGTATATTTGAGACTTGAAAGAAAACTTCTGTCTCAGGTCTACTGCTGGTTGTGAATGGACCAGGGAAGCTGTAGTATATATCTGCATACCAACATTGGATATATAGTTGCTTTGTGTTTCTAGTACAAGTTTGATAATGATAGTGGTAAGTTGGCTCTTTTCTAATTATGTGTTCAGAAACAGCTGTCAAGTTAGTTTATTGGTACAGAGGTCATAGAGAGCTCTGAAGCATGAACAGCAAAAAAGCACAAGCAGAAGAGACCAAGGGAACAGCTTGAGCATCTTCCTTAGGAGTACATAAACTAACACAGAAGGAGCTCAAATAGCTTTGTGGGGAAAATATTATTCTCTTTATCGGTAAGAAGAATCAGCATGATTTGCTTTTCTTCTTACTTCTAAATCATCTAATCCATATGAAAATTTTCTTTCTTTGTCGTGTATGAAGGATATATAGGAAGGTTGAAAATCAAAGGGTTTTTTGTTCGTTCATTTGGATTTTTCTCCTGAAAGGGCTGCTCCATAATATCTAAACTAAAGCTCAGAATTTGAGTGAATGTCATACCTGAAAGCAGTGCCCAGCCATTTTTGAGGAGATGTCCCAAAACACTGCAAAGCATTTGGTTGTTCCTAGTCTTTAATGTAAGATAATAATATTTAGTAATATCAGAGATGCTGCTTGACATAAATATTTGATCATAACAATTGCAGTATTATTCATATGACTTGTTTTCAGTAAAGACATGTACTAATTTTGGTATAGCAAAGCACTTATCTTTGAAGTATTTTCACATTCTAAAAAAGAAAATGCTCTACTGTATACTTTCCACTTCTGGACAGAGCCTTTTTGTATGAGTGATAGGTCAAAAGTTCATATTAAGCTCTCAAAATAGAGCTCACAAACACAGAATAGGGTATATACTATTAAAAAAAACCCCAAACATTTGGAAAGTGTGTCTTCATACTTTTGTACTTGATTGTTGCTAACATATTCTTAAAAATGAACAAATTACGTAACACACTGATTTTTATCAGCATTTCAGATGGATACAAGTGCACATCTGGTATACTCTGAGTACTACAGTCCTTCTTTAAAGCACAAATTAGAAAATAGGTCACAAAATTTCTACCTGTACCTTATGTATGCGTGGTAAATACAGCTATTGTTTTGTTGATATGTTCTTGTGCATGATAATTTTGTTTGATAATAGAGCATGTCAAGAGATAAAGATTCTCCTTTTGCAGTTCCATTGATGGTAATTTCATTTGGGTAGGAGAATCTTAGCCCATGGTGTGGGGGACACACAGATGACACAACGAACTCTGTTGCTGCATTTTAGACATGAAGATCACTTTTTTTGAAGACATAGGTATTAAAGTAGTAAAGATGTCTTATTCCCATGATAAAAGTAAACTATTACAATTTTGAATACTACCAGTATTTGTCCTTGCTTTTCATTAATCAAAGTAGTTTATGCTGTCCCTGAAATGGTGTCTCTCAGAGTTGCTAGGAACAGGAATTATGTCTGTCTGTTCATAATCCCTCTAAGTGAAAGAAATTCAAAAGACCTACCATTAAGTAAGTACTCCTACATTTTATATATCTTCCTTAATAAAGGTTTACAGCTAGCTCAAGCCTTATCTGACAGTGCAGGGAAACTAAGGTCTCATACTGAAATTCAGGTCCTGGAGACTTGCAGGACGTGCAGGGTTATATGGTCTGTTGCAGCCCCCTTCGTTTTCAGGAATATAAAGAAAGGAAGAAAGATTTAAACCCCAAACACAGTCTTTATCCAATTAGTAATTAAGTTAGTTTTCACAGAAAATCAGGTGGGGGTCAGCATGTTTACTACTATTTTCTTTTAATAAATAGCTTACAGAAAACATACATGTTGATTTAAAGGCAGTTGTATATTGTATTGATCTCAAAGAACATAATGAAATAAAAAGTAAAATAATAAAAACTAAAAGTTTGGTAGGCCCGGGGGCAAATAAGGAATGCTTACTCAGGGTTCGTTTTAGGTCTGTAGGTTGATGAGCAAGGAAGTAAGCTCTTTATTAACATGGCTTCCCCTTTATATAGGGGAGTAAAGGAACATTCTGGAACTGGGGGTGTGAACATGACATATAGGGAAAGAGAAGGAAGGAACTCGCCTTAATAGGGAGAACAAGGAGGGGTTACATCTCTATAAGGGATTAAGGGGAGAGGCATAACCTTGTATGGAACATCTACACTCCAACAGCTAACCAATCAGAACATGGGGGTAAAAGGAGTAAACAACTTTAGGGGATTTTTCATAAAAATGTAGGAGTACAAAGTAGGAAAATACAACAAGCACCAAAGCCCGCACATTCATGCAATAGTCCATTGTATTTGCTGAAAGTCCATTAGGTTCAAACTTCATCTTCCTCTTCTATGGATTCTTGTAATGCTTTCTTCCATCTCTGATACTGTTCTTTTTCATGGTCCTCAACTCCCACAGGTACAGAGGATATTGTTTTATTTACCTAGATTTTTGTATCGGGCTTGTCAGTTGGGTGAACAACATGCCTCTGGGAACAGTGATCAATTCTGACACACTTCTGTCTTGAAATCTACTTGGAATCTGCTTTCCAACGCTATAGTCTGCCCTCATATGTGGGTATAAAAACCCCATTTGAAATTAATTACACAGAAGTTTCTAAAGACAGATTTGCAGTAATGCTGGTGTTTGCTTCTGGTTTTGTTTATATGTTTTCCATGGAAGAACAGCAGACAACAGATTGATTTTAAACAGTTTGCTGTTGGGTTGTGAGTAGCATCAGGAAAATGTTTTTGAGGATGAAACTTGATTTGTGACATTTTTGCTGCACAGATGACCACTTTAGGCAGAATTTATTGAAGTTACTCCAGACCATATAAAATTGAAAATTCGGCACAGACTGTGAGGAGCTGTTTCTCTTCAGGGGGTCCCTGGTTTTTCAGAGGGATCTTTTCAAGAGAAGGGAGGAGAAGGTCACACAGGGTGGGATCTTGTCCTCCTCTGGACACATTTGCAAACCTGTGAAATCTCAAGGAATTACTTGTCCTCTGTGAAGGCAACCAGTTAATCTCTTCTCTGACTTTCTTGCCTCTGAATTACACCTAAGCAATAAGATAACTCTGGTGAAAATTATCTGTTTATAGAAGATAAGGAGGCGGTTTTGTTTTGTTGTGTGGGGACTTTGGGAGTGGTGATATTTTTTGCTGTTGTTGATTTGTTTGGTTGTTTTGGATTGTGGAGTTTTTTTTTGTTTTGTTGTTTAGGTTTAGGTTTTTTTATGAATTGAAGATAGAGAAAGGAGGATGCTGACTTTCAGTACAGCGTGGTTTTAATTATCTGGCACAAAGCTGTATTTGATTAACTGTATTTCTTGTAAAGGAGTTTGGGAGGTTCTATTTCATTAAAAAGCTTGAATTAATATTAATTTAAGAAGCTACGGAACATAGCTGAATTTTATGTTCTCATTCTATCTTCCAAATCATCAGTAATTCAGTGTCTCAGGCTTTATTGTAGTAGTCACTTGGAATGTTTTAATTGTGTCATTCATACATTGAGGACGAGTATTACTTTTATTTCTGCGAGTTTTGTGGCTGCACTTTAGTGACAAGCGAAGTTTATTACCTGCTCAAACACAACCAGATTAATTTTGTAAGAGGATTTCTCCGCTGCAGAAAGCGTTCAGACTAGCTGGCTACATAGTGGCAGGTGTTCTTTCCTTTTTTTAAGAAAGGTGGTTAATACAATTTTTATAGTGTAGGGAAAAGGTGCTGCTTTAGTAATATTTTGTAATGGATAAACGTTGCTTGGTTTTTCATAAATATTTAAGACATTCAAGATTATTCTTGAAATGACTTGCTCTAAATGAATGTAGTTGTGTCATGTTACTTATTTGAGGTAATTATCTACTTTGTAAGTTACTTCATAAAATTCTACCCATGCTTTCTTGGAAGAAATCTTTTCTTATCTTAAATGGCTCTTTTTTCTTGTTACATTACTAATTCATTAAATGATATTGTGAAGAATATTGATAGTCATCTTAAATAAATGGTTATAAATTACTAAAATGATACTGAGGAAATAATTTAGTGAATGACAAAATGATGATTTGATTCCTTTTTTGAAAGCAAGTGGAATATGCAGATGTGGATTGTGAACAAAACAATTAAGAAGATGATTAGTGATTTGAATTAAAGGTATTCTATCATTGGAGCAAACAGTATGTACACTTCTCCAAGGGTTTTTTTTGTAAATGATTCTTAATGTAAATCTGTGCTTTGTTAAATCTCAAAGGCCATCACTGGGGTTCTCATTGGGAACTTAGTTTTTTGTAGTTATTTCCATTCAGTTTTTAATATGGATACAAATCACTGTGCTATTGGTGTAGGAACAGACTTCAGGACACCTTAGCTCCCTTTCTGGCTTGTTTTGTTGCCTTGCTTAAAACTCAAGATGCTTTCCTGTTCTATAGGCTTTTCCATAACTGTAAATGAAATGGTGTTGAAATGTGTCCTAACATCAAGCAGCTTTTGTGAGGTTTAATCTATTAATATTAATTAAGGAGCTAGATAATTACACCAGGAAGATATGACAGTAGTCATATTTATTATCAGGGCTTATAATATTTCCTTACAGAAATTATATTCATGTCTCCGGATGAGTTGTCATGTTAATACATAGATGTTTTTATGACCAAGATGAAAATTGTCGGTTCCAGTTATTAATTTATAGTAGTATAAAATAGTTGGAGGTATAGGTTGGTATTAAAGTATCTTTCAAGAGTATGATACAGTGATACAGTATGTCATGGAGATAATACTTTTTGAGCAATGGAGAAAAAGTTGCAAGGAGCTCTAGAGTCTTTAGTTAGAAAGGTGCACTGTGTAATAACTGTACCAGCTTGAAGCTGATGGACAACTCAGTTGTGGCAACTGTTGACAGAGGTGATGGTCAAGGCTTTAGAGGTAAAGATCTAATCCTAAAGTGTCAGGATTAGAAAACACTCTGGATCTGTGCTCAACCGCATTAGACAGACAGAGGTCTTAGCTGTGAGAGCCTCTTGTTTCACTGGCCTTGCCACCTTCTTTTGATGGAAAAGAGACAATAGTTCACTCCAAGGTGAGCTGGGGAGCTTCACCTCCACCTCAGGGAGTTTTGCTGCACAGTGTTACCAGCGCAGTGTCCCTCCCAAGAGTGGCCTTCAACAGTCAACCTGGAAGCTGCCGTTCTAAGTGGCAGGACAGGCTGGCTTCTTTGCTTTGGCTCCCAGGATGATCTCGTGCATTCCGTAATAATGTTTCAACTCATTTGTCACCTGCAAAGCCAAGCCCAGTCCAATGTCTGAATTCTGCAGTTTTATGTTTTCATAGAGACCATGCTTGGTTTCAGTGGAAATGCACTCCTGCTGTATTCCACTGCTGGAACAGCAACAAACATATATTTTTTTTGTTTTCTCTGTCACTGAACTATTAGTAACAGAGAGGACATAAAACTCCCTTCCAACTGAAATACAACTTTATAGTTGAAATCAAGTATTTTTCTTCTCATGTGTTACCTCTGTATTACTGTTTTAGCATTTACTCCTCATAGGAGTTACTCTGCTACTTAATATCTGACGAGATTGGTTTTTTTGTACTTTTCTGTAAATCTGTGAGGCAGTGTAAAACTGACTGCTTTATCTGAGTAAAATGTTTGATGAAACAGTGTGGTTATGGTAGTACTACAACTAGAAAGATGGTCAGGAGAGTGTCATGTTTTGCTCAATCTGTGCAGGATGTTGACTCCACTCTGACCCATGAATCTTCACTTTCCAGGTACTTCCGGGCTTTTTTCTGCCTCCACATCCCAAGCTGAAAGCCAGTTTTCTGCAAATGTATACGTTGTTGATTTAACAGTGTGTAGTAAATGTGTATAGTGACTAACAGGGATTAGTGGATTTCAATGGCTTTTTCTTCCCTTACATGTTAAGAATTTAAATATAAAATTTCAAACAATAGAATAGTGGGGTTTTTTCCTTGCCTTTTTGTAGGTCAGCCGTGGGAATAAACACAGAGTCGGGTTTAGTTTAGCAGCATTTCTTTTTTAAATAGTTACCAGAGTGAATTTTGCTTAGAGAATGGTGTGTTTGTTGTTTTAGTTAAGAAATAACCTTGTATTTGATCACTGAAGGTACTTACTTGAGATTTTTTAAAGTTACAATGCAGAGAAATACAAAAACAAGTACAGGGATGCTTTGGACATTCATATGAAAGTAAAGTTTGTCATTCTAGGCTTCTAGACTTGTCATAATTTGTCTCTGTCTCTTCTTTGTCAGTCACCACAAGTTTTGAAACCACTCTACCAGTAGCTTATTTAAAATTAACCATTTATTCACTTATTTAAAATTAACCATGTTTTAAGTTTTTCTGTAAGTTTCACAGGGCAAAAAATGTTGTGTTTCAACATTTTATAGTTTCATTTTTGTGGGATGTACACCAGGAGGAATAGCAACAATACAATAAACTGTACATGATATGTGTATCTATGTGGGCAAACACATGTGTAAGGAACTACTCTGTATTTAAGCAACCCAACTTCCTTCTTGGTTCTGCTTTTGGGTATAATATTGCCGGGGAGACTTTAGATCTCTGGTTGTAAAATTCTTGATGATGCAGTAATACTGGTTGCTATTACAATTTGAAGAAGAAAAATACGTTGTCAAAAATTTTCTGGTTGTAGGATGTTAGTCTCTTACAAGTTTTGATAATCCCCTATGTCACAATTTATTGGGAATTTATCAGTAATTGAGACGTCTCTTTGCTGTTTTTAGGAGATGGTTAATTTTTTTTCATTCATTAGTTAGGTTGATTTTTATCTGGAAGGAAGTTTTGAAAGTCAGATGACCAACCATGCTGTGTGCTTGAATCTTCTTTTTTTTTCTCAGTCACACTTGAGTTCTCTCCAAAGTACCAGACAAGGAATTATATTAGGATCGTGAGGGTTTTTTGAAAAAACACAGTTTTTAAAAGATAAGGAGGGAGCATGGTGGTGGTATTGTGATTATGACTGAGATTCAGGTACAGTATGTGGCCTTCAGCAGTCTTCTGTCACACGAGAAGATACTACTCGTCTGTTTTCAGAGAATTGATCCAAGGCTTGACTGATTTAAATGTGCAACGGAAACCAGCAGAAAATTGATCTTAGTGTAGTTTTATCCCCCTTTGGTCCATTCTGCTGATCTGCTGCATTCCATTTCACTTTACTCTCTTCTTGTAGCAGGTATTCCTGGGATGATGGTGGTGAAAGCAGAGGTTAGCAGAGACCGTAAGCCACTCACATCCATTTACGACATGTATATTTTTTTCTTATTCACTTGTAAGTTTTCTTCTTTTCACCTTTTCATGAGATGAAACAGCCCACTCAGAAGTCTCGTTCAGGGTGTTATCCAGTGTTGGTTTTGTTTATTATGGTGAATAGGTAAAATTTTAGGCATGTATTGCCAAGATTCTTAACTTGCTCTGTAATGAATGGCTGAGGCTGTGTAGAAGGCAAAAGTTGGTGGTGTGTCAGTCAATGTCTTGATCTTCTTATCATGCCAGTCATGGGGTTTTAAAGCTGAAAAATATATAAAACTGATCAAATCTGGATTTGGTTCAGTGCTGTAACAGTGACAGTTTAAAACCACACTCTACACAAGGAATGATGCTGTAAGGATTGCAGCTTTGCTTAGCTCACCCTGGTGGTTGATGATGCCATATTTTCTCCCATTTCTCTAGTAAATAGCATTGCTTCTTTTCTTTTCGATTTTTTTTGTTTGGGGAGAATTATGTGAGCAAATCTCTAGTGACATGCTAGTAAATGGTGTTCTCTCACTATTAAGCAATGTCCACATAAATGGGACATTTTTCAATGAAAATATTTTATGCCATTCTTAAAAAAAAAGTCATGGTTGAAATATCTTTGCTTTTCTTGTGAGCAACAATATAAAATGTTTACTTTCTGCCCTTGATCACAACAATGTAAAAAGAAATATCAGTGTGAGGTTTTTATGAGTATATTGTGCTGAAAATTAATATTTTCACTTCTTAGTAATTCTTGGGCAGTCCTACAAATTTTATTATTATCTGGTAATCATATTCTCTTCTCTGTTTTTCATACATTCTCTGTTGGCTATTTTCCATAATTTCCTTTTTCATCAGGTTACTTTTCACACTCTGTCCCTGTGCATATGACACTCTATGCAACTGAGGGGGACTAGAAATGTTCTCACTGTTGCCACTAGTTTAGCTAGAAAATTAGTCTGTGGGCAGACACAAGCAGTTTTAAGCATTGACCTGGCGAGGGACAGACTTGAGGAGGTTTTGAGGTGGCCTTCAAAAAGAAAGATAGATACAATTTTCATATATGTATGGATAGTTAAATGTATTTTATATGTATATACATTATATAGTTTTATATACATATGTATGGCTACACATATGTATATAAAATGTGTGTGTATATATATATAATTTGTGTGTATCTACGTCTTAGATCTCCAAGTATAATTTGTTACTATTTTTTGTCTGACACAGTCTGAGTGCAGTGACATCCAATTACAGAACCACAGAGATGAATGAGATGCAGACTTAAATTTTAGATTCTTCTTTGGATTTTAATTTTGTTTTCCTACATTTTATGATAGTTGTAGACTCACTTTCAAGATGTAACTAGTCTGAAATACTGTCTTCTCTAATAAAGAATTAAAAAAATTGTAAGCTTCAGGGGATAATAAAAGCATGTTCTTTCTATCTCTACGATAAATTTTCATTTGAAGATTTTGAAGGAACACAAATTCACATGTGAAAAAGTGTCAGAACTAAAACTGGAAGTCACTTGGTATTCTACTGATTCAGAGGTGTTTGGTGGAAATTATTTTCTTATGTATTAGTTAAAGCAGAACTTCTGGTAGAAGAGTTAATCATGTCCAAAAGGCATCTGATATACTGTTCTGTGCTTTATAGGCTCATGTTGAATAGATTTTTTTTACTAAAGGACATATTTTGCAAAAAAGCTGCACAGTATTACACAATTGATAAAAAATATAAGGTAAAGCACTTTATTTCACTTCTCATATAAGGACATGACTGTTTCATAGATTTCAGAAAAAGAGAATAACTGTGGTGGTCTTAAGAGTGGTCTGAAGTATTTTTTTGCAATGTAATAGTTCTGTATTGTCTAGGTTTGTAATTTTGTGCAATCTTAAGGAAAGTAAAGTTTTCTCCCCACTGCGGTCTATCAATTGCAGAAGTGTAAAGATTTCACCTCTGATTCTGATGAACTGGAAGACAGGCAATTATCATTGACCCAGGATCGCCCATACTACACCACCCATTCTGAAGAGACTTGTGCCTGGTTAACATGAGTTGCTCGGGTTGTGTGGGGCGAGTTGTGCCTGGTGGCTGGGCAGTTCTCTGAAGAGGTGGCCTGGGCACCTAGTACTGCACTGTACCCTGTGAAGGCTGAGAATGGAAGCAGGCTTGGTCTCACTTTTCAGCCTCAGAGCATGTTCTTCTTCATTAAATTAATAGCAACCACTTACTCCCTAGAGAAAGTAAAATCGGACAGTATTTGGTTATTCAGTGTTGAGATGAGAAGGCTCCAAAGAGATCTTCTAGCAGCCTTTCAGTACCTCAAGGGGGTCTACGAGAAAGCTGCAGAAGGACTTTTGACAAGGGCATGTAAGGGTAGGACAAAGAGGAATGGCTTTAAACTGAAAGAGGACAGGTTTAGATGACATTAGGGAGAAATTAGGGAGATGAGGGAGATTAGGGAGAAATTCTTTACATATGAAGATGGTGAGACACCGGCACAGGTTGCCCAGAGAAGTTGTGGCTGCCCTCATCCCTGGAAGTGTTCAAGGCCATGTTGGATGGAACTCTGAGCAACCTAGTCTAGTGGGAGGTGTCACTACCGATGGCAGGGCAGTTGGAACTAAATGATCTTTAAGGTCCATTCTAACACAAACCATTCTATGATTTTGTAATGTGTAACATCATGCTTGATTTTCTGGGAATGTGCGTGTAAGGAAAACTTACTTTAGTAGTTTGTTTTATGTGTGCAGGAATTGGGAGTGAAGGTTTCAAAATTATGCTCATGGTAAAGGCTCAGATTTTTGCAGTGTATGCTATCTCAGAAATAGTTAAGGGTTGTTCCTTTAACCTTGCAGCTGCACTGCTGTGAAACACACTTTTCTGAGAAGGCACCTGAAACATAATCTAAGGGGCATATAAGGCTGCCTTTGTCCTGATATGACTATTATGGTATGACGCATGAAAGCTTTACAGAAATGATTAAAATAAAGGCCCGGCTGAAAGTCTGTGAAAAACACAGCACTGAGCAATGTGTTTTGTTTTCTGCAGGCTGAGTAGCTTGGGAGAACGCAGGGTTTATGTGGCTGTGCAATTCAACTCCTCCTCTTAAGCAAACACATGAATAATATAGATAAGCTCTTGTAGTCACAGATGAGCTTGCTGAATTGGAGCAAAGGAAAAATGTGTTTTGTAACCTTTGTGAAGTTTCCAATAAGCAGATCTTAACTTCTGAGTTGACAAATAGTCATATTTCATTAATAAACTACTTTTAGTACAAAGTACAAAGCATGAAAAAAAAATAAATGAAAGGAATGACTGCCTGTTAATGAATATGAGCCAAATTTTAATTTGACAGTGATTTCACATGGTTCTGAGATTGAAGTTTACAGGGCTTTGATTGTTAAAATACTTGCTTAAAAAAAAAAAAAACAAAAAAAAAACCAACAAAAAACCCCAACCCAACTACACCCCCCCAAACAAAACAAGTAAAAACCCAACAAACCAAAGAAAACAAAAAAAACCCAAACAAATCAATAAAAAAAAAAACAAAACCAAAATACAGATGTATCTGTCGGTTGTAATACCAATAGATTATGGTAGTGTCCTGAAAGTTGGCCTAGGAAAATTTTTTTTCCCTTAGTCCTTGAATTTTTGTGATAGAATGTCTGATAGTAGTTACATGAGTTTAGAGGTTTTGAACAATTACGTCTTTAAGAATGGAAGATTTTTAAATATGCAGTCATATATAGTATGTATATTTTGGAATTTTGTTTTACTCGCGAGTTTAGCTGTTAAATCAAAATGCAAATTTTAATTCAGTTGTTCTTCAGTTGCTACTGATGCTGCTGTTTGACACTAAACTGGTCCTTGTAGTTACCTTGCAAGTACCCCTTGACACTGTTCAACCCTGCACTAAGCTGTCAGCATTGTGCAAAAAAGTCATGTATGTGTCCAGTGGGTAAAGCATATCCTTCTTATTTGTCTTTCAGGCACAGGAGAGAGTGGCAAAAGCACATTTATCAAGCAGATGAGAATCATTCATGGATCAGGTTACTCTGATGAAGACAAAAAGGGCTTTACAAAACTGGTGTACCAGAATATATTTACAGCAATGCAGGCCATGATCAAGGCCATGGATACCCTCAAAATCCCATACAAGTGTGAAAATAACAAGGTGAGATTTTTGTTTATTTCTGTAGCTGAAGTTTTCCTCTTTTTATTTTAGGAAATATACTGAAGGTCTCAAAAAAAATGACACATCACAGAAGTGATACTCAAAGCTCAGAAGAAAAGGACATCTTTCTGTCCTGCATTTAGTTCTCTGCCCTTCTTATAACAATAAATGTGCTGCTTTTAACGAGAGACCTCTCTTAAGATGCCTGAGGAAGCTTGTCACAGAACAGAGGTTTAATGACAGGCTGCAGTTAAACTTTCGTTACTCTTGTCTTTTCCTCCCAGGTCATGCTCTGGTTAGAGCACAGTTTAACTATTCTTGTGATCTGTAGCAGAACTTCACTGCTTAAGGGTTTCCATTAGCCTTAAAAGTGGAAAAAAGTCAAATTATCAGAAAAATATATGGGAATATCTGTGTGTGAACAGATCGTGAAATTAAATTTTCTACATGAGACCTTAAACCAGTCAGATTCTTCTGAGACTGATCCTGTTACCGTAATGTGAAAGGACAAAGTACATTTGAAATGTTTGGGAGGTTCATCTCTGACTGGCCTTTTTCCATTTTTTTTCATATTTATGTTTTAATAGTAAGATAACTAAAATAGTTTAAGCATTCCCTGATAGAGAGTGAAATGCTTAATATATACTTGACTAGGTTACATGGCTGTATCTCCCAATATCACAGAATCACAGCATCGGTTAGATTGGAAGGGATCACAGTGGGTCATCTCCAACCTCCCTGCTCAACCAGGGACTATTTCATAGCAGTTCCTGGGAACTTGTTCTCGTTTTTACTATTGAGCCATTATCAGCAACTTTGTCTAATGAAGAATTTAAGATCTCCCACAAGTGGAGGACTCACATACCTTTCAATCTTGTGAAAAAGTATTTAATGATTATTTTGTAATCCAGGATGAAAGTAGTACTTTCTCAAAGGTTCTTTTATTCTAATACTTTTTTTTTTAAATATGGCAAACCAGCATGAAGCAGTGACATTTACAATAAGGAGATAAGTTTCCGTTAACTGGGAGAGAATGAAATAAACTTAGGTTAAGATTAAAGTCTTTTTGTGTTTGTACATATGAAGTTTAATTATTAAAATTGAACTGCTGTATGTGTTTTAAGACAACTAATTTAGAAGTAGGAAAGATAAAGGTTATTACCAGGTTAAAGACACGTTGTTTTTTCATTTGCATTTGCTGAAGTCATTGCAGATGGTCATCACTTTGTTGGTGATGAAATGTTGCGGTAACCAGAGTCTTGCCGGGGCCTGGGTTTATGCAGTGAGAAGTCAGGAGGATCCCATCTGTCAAAATCCGTATTGTTTACCTTTGTTAATGTTGGGTGGGGTTTTTTGTGCGTATGAAACAGATTGAAAAACTTTTCTAAGTGATAAGACTCTTGGCTGTTGAACTTCATCATCTAACTGTATTTAACTGGAGCTGTCTGTTTACCCCTCATCCTTCACAAATCAAAATCAAATATGTAATTAGTATTAAAAAGAAAAGTGCATTTCCATGTGTATTTTAGCCTGTTGGCTTCATGTTTCTGCTGTATGCAATGCAAAAAGCACGCTGACCTGAAAAGTTAGTTGATCCTAAAGGACATTTTTTCTTCAAAACTGGTATTGATTGTCACTGTAAGTCCTAATTGTAGATTATGAATTTTTTTTCCCTTGTATTATATTACAGAGTATATGTTGTGTGTTTATTTTTAAGAAGTGCTGAGTTTATATAGTGTTTTTATATAGCTGAGTGAGTCAGGTACGTTTGGCATAGCTGTATACACATGGCCAGAACTGTTCACTTTCTCTGCATAAAAATTGCTTTCCTGAAAGTAGGAGTCTTATTTTTGTGTTCAACTCCTTCCCATCTCTCAAAGCAAACCCTGTACAAATTCCTTCTGAAACACAGGAAAAACCAAAGTTGCTACAGCCTTGTGCCTGAACAGAGACAATTGTGGTCAACTACGCTTTGGTTTTGTATACAAGGTCACTTTGCTTTAAAGCATGAACACCAATCAACTGGTAAATCTGCTTGTTCTTTTTTTAAAAGCTGTTGAAAACAAACCCATTAGTCCTAGAGTCCAGAAAACACAGGAAGGGCACTTCCTATTAATTTGAATCTCCTATTAGGAAGTTCTGTCTCTGGAGAGAATATCTCAAAGCTTGAGTAATAGCATATTTTTAGCACAGTAGCTGTTGTGCACAGTAGTTTAGAAATTTGCAGGTCAAGCTGGTATTGATGTGATTGGGCCTAAAGAAAAATGACCCTTTATTAATCAAATTCCTTATGTTCTTAATAGACTTCGAGGCTATAGTAGAAATGCTTTTCTCTTAATGTACCAATTTTTATACCTCTAACCATGAATTAATAAAATTGAAGTGTTTTGAATCTCTGGATGCTTCTGGAATTTGAAGTGCCCTTGTATCAAGAAAATAGTTAACTCTAGGCAGCCATGTTTTTTGTGTGTTGTACAACATCACAGGATTTAGGCTGGATTATTTTAATATAATCAACGTAGCAAGAGACAAATTATAAGTTTAGCAAGTTATTTCTTGTGGAATTGTGTTTGGCTTCATAGTCACCAATGTAACTAAAGAGGCAGAGACTGAAGTGTATTGTCCTATATTATAATAATCTAGACTGTTTTGAAAGATTTATTATCAGAGTAGTGAAAGTCAATTGAGAAATTTAACTATCGATGTTTAGAAGTTCTAATATCTCAGAACTGATGGTAGAGTATTATAATGAGAGACATTTCTTTTTTTGTGTTTAAACTTCAGAATGTTAACTCTTCTGAAGTTTAAGATAATGGGTGAGGGTGATCTGTTCTCTTAGGAATTTGTCTTTCATAGGAAATGCTTGCTTATAGACTGGCTTTTTAGTTTTGTTTTGAGTAAATTTTACTGTGCTTCCATTACTTATTTTTTAACTAGAAGTTGTAAAGTTTCCATATGGCTTTTGAATTTCAGAGTAACAAATATTTTATGAAACAGGAAAACACTAGTTTTTATAGAAATGTTTACTAGCAATTCTGAAAATTACCTGTCTTTGCAAAATTTTGTGCATATACCAAACTAACTCATTACATATTCACATGCACATTTTTCAAAAAACAAAACACAGGTTTATGCTTTTTGCAGTTTATTTTTTTAAACAAATCTATCTACCACTATACTAAACACCAGCTACCACTGTTGTCATGTACTACCCCTTTTCATGTAACTTCCAAAAGACAAGTTGCCTCTCTGTTCAACAGACAGTATCAGGAAGGTGTCATTCTATGGTGATTAACAGGCAGGAAACCTTACTTGAATCCCATTCCCTTAACTTCATGTGAGGTAACTTAAATATTCATATACAATATAACTAATGTGAATAACAGTAGCAGAACAGGCTACGGGAAAGTTTTTTAAAGACACTGGAAAGATAAAAGCAAGTTTTATTGTAGACCTAGACATTGTTAAATTTCTAAGAGTGTTTTCTGCAGAAATTGGTTTTACATTTATGCCTGTTCCCTTTGGAAAATGTATTGCAGTAAAAATAAACAGATGTGGGAAATGCTTTCAAAGTCCAAAATTTTACTGGCATTATCTCCAAGTCCACCTTTACTTTGTTGTTTCTTCTGTGTCAGACAGATCTCTTGGAGCAAACTAATAAAATTACAGACAGACGTGGAACAACAGGAGAGGGTATGGAATCAGATTGTATAAGTTTTTGTCTCAGGTAAATAGCTTAGGGGTGTTAAGTGTTCTAGATCTCTTGGTGAAATTTGATGTTGAACAAACATAGGTTGGAGGAAAGGGCCTCCTGTGGATACATCACCTGATACACAGAGAGTGTGAACAACTCAATCCAGAGCAGCAATATGCAAATGCTGGGAGGGTATGTTTTTCAGTTTTGGGGGGGATGGTGTTCTGTAAAAAACAGAAAGAATTATGTTCTTGGGATGATGAAATGAAATGCTTATTGGTTTGGAATATGGATAATCAAGTGGCTTCTTAAGCAGATGGAGAAACCTGAATGGTACTTGGTTAGTATTTTAAGTTTTCTCAGATGTTCTTCTCCAGACATGCAAAACCAAAGTAAAATTACCTAATAAATAGGAGTCTTGCAGAAGAGTTAAATTCTTCTAAGAAAGGGAGCTCTGTGTGCATTATTTTCACAAGACATTGGTTGCTGCAGTCAGATAACATGGAAAAACATATAGGAGATTTAAAGTATCATGGTCCTTTAACCTCACATAGGATAAAGGAACTGAAGATAGCCTTTTTTTTTTTTCCACCAGGGGCCATAATATGAGGGAAAGCCCATCTCACTGATAGCTCTGTTTCCTCCTTGGGGACATTAATCAGTGAGCTTTAGGGATTCCAATGAGCAGTTTCCTCCTGAGTGCTTCGTAGAGTCCTTCATGAGGACTTTGACAATCCTACCTAGATAGCAGCCTGTCCTCAGCTGTCTTCTTCATCTTTTTATCAGTCTCCTGTCAGTGATTTGCTCTTCTCATTCCCTGCTCTTCTGGCACCTTATATGCATTTGACCTCAGCACATCTTTATCTACTTACCTGTGGCCTACTATTTTGTCTTATTTTCTTCTGGTTTTCTCTTCCTTCTTTATATTTGAATAAACTTTTAAAGCAAATCAAAAGCCCCCATACAAGTAGTAATTTACATTCCTGTTCTCTTTCTCATTTGCTTGCTCCATCCTTAGAACAGAGGTCTCTTGCTTTTATCTGTATTGGTCTAATGGATTAGTAAATTGGTTGTTTCCTGTGTTATGTCCTGCTTAACTGTTTCATCCCAAAAGAAGCATGAGTTTTAGCTATTTTTCCAAGTGTGTAGGAAAAATGATTATGTCTCAAAAGTAAGCTAGACAAGCGGAATTGAATGTTCCCATGAAGAGCTGAGAATATTTTTATTTAAAGTAAACACATGGGTAAATGAACCCTTCCTTTCTCCACTTTAGTAGCAGGTAGTTTCACTGATATGAAATGAGGGAACTGTCAGCTTGCTGTTCAACGTAAATCTGAAAACTAAGTTCTAGCTACTCTTTTTGCAGTGCAAAAAGATTTCTTCCTTCCTTTTTTAATATTTCAGTTTAGGCAGAGCTCTTAGTATTTTTAAGTATGACATTTTAAATTATTAACTGCCCTTTGCTAATGAGAAGTGGTAAGACATTTACAAAAACACTCATATAAGGCATGATGGCCATGTTTATCTTTACAGTTCCATTCTTTTACTGTTTCTGCTAATATGAAGAACGAATGGGTGGTAATAACGCTGGCAGATTATTGTAGATTTTGTGATCACTCACACACTGGATAAAGGACCATAAATGTAGGAAAGCAGGCTTCTACCATTTTTTTATTCATTTCTTTCTGGGTATTTTACTCAGAAAGTTGTCTTATTATTTTGCTTGCACAGCATATTGTATGTTTGAAAGGAAATGTTCATGTGTGTTCTCTGACCATGAAAATGTGAAATATTCTTGGCAACTTTTATTGTATGTAATAGGAGTGTAGCATATATTTTAAGGTAATGAGATTGCATACTGTGGAAATGGTTCTGAATTTCTCCATGGTTAACAGCCATTATATAAATATGGGTATTTATGCAATATGATTTTATAGAGAAAATATATAAACATAATCATATGTAAGTATTTCCTAGAGGAAAGTATTTAATAGCTTCCTAATTATTTAATTCATTTCTAGAGAAGATAGGCTAAGGTTATCTAGCATTTATTTCTAAAATAATTTCAGATTGAAATATTTTTGTCATATTTTCGTCTGAAACTTTCTGGAAATATTTTTGTCCCACAGTAAGCTTCTTTGAAGAATTCAGATCCTATTGTGTTGTGGTTATATTATGTTGGATGAGTAGAAGTTATTATAATTTCTAGTAACACACAAGTTGTCCAACATAAGGTTTACTGCAATGGACTGTATTTTTTCCAGGTTTTGTCCATATCTTGTTCAGTTTGTGCTTCCTATAGGGTAAAAATTGTAACGTTTGAGATGCAAGTAGGTTTTGTCCTATAATAAAATTCAGCTTTGATTTGACAAAACAGTTGTTTAAAAAAAAACAATCAAAACACAACCCACCCTGCCCTTCCTGCTCCACTCCCCCTTTTTGTTTGGTTGGTTGATTTTGTTTCTCAAGTATAATTTGGTTTGTATTGTGGGATGTATTGCCCAATAGAGGTATTCACATCATTCCTTTGATCTCTACATTTTCCAAAGATTATTTTGCTCCTTTTTTCTCCCTGATTAAAGTAGGCTTAAAATCTGCGCATGAAGAGGTGATTACATATTCACACTTCAGTCTGATCATATGCCTGCCTGTTTTCAGGATATGGGCCTGTGTAGCTCCACTGTTAGACTTTGTATTTGCTTTGGGTGATTGCATAAAAGTGAGTAATGAGGCAAGAATCCAGTGTTTTGCTTCTGGAAGAGTAAGCTGGGAAAGGAAAATCTAAGCATGACATTAGTCATATTGCATTTTAATTTTTTTTTTGACAGCTTTATAACAAAAAACCACAAGGTTTTGTTTGCGTGCTTCATCCTTGGCAAGAAAGTGTACAGATCTTGACTGCAAATTGTTTAATATTATGGCGGATGTAAGATAGTGGGTAGGTAAGAAAATCATTTTTTATGAGCAAGTCACTTCTGTGAACTGTCTCAAGCATGACTAAGAGAGCTGAATATTGGGTTGGAGGGGTAGTAACTACCAAGATTTGCTTCATAACGTGTCTTTACTGTCACATATCTCTCCTTTTCATTAGTCCTGTCATATATAAAAGTTTGAGAAACTTGGCTGGGGCAAGTGATACTGTGGAGAAGGTTTTTTTCTAGTTAAGGTTGTTTCTGATGATGATTTTCCATTTTTCTTAAAGTGGCCAGAGTTAAAATTTGGCTTATTGTTTAATTGTTAATCTTCTAAGCCAATTTGTAGATATAGTTTACTAATAGGTTTTACCCTGACTCACCCATAATCCCATGGAATCAGGTAAAACTGATTTCTGGGACAGAATATTTTTGAGAAACTTTTAATGTATATTTTTATATTATTCCTTCCACCCTGTGCATTTTTTAAACCTTTCATTCACAGTCTGGATTAAAAAAATACTTCTTGAAAGCTGAAATATTTTGTACTAAAGCTTTAACTACTTTTTCTTACAACCTTAGAACTCCATGGGTTTTCTTTAGTTATTTTTTCCTCCTTTTCTTCTTTTACTTTCTCTGTCACTCTAACTTTTAAATACTGCCTTGACCTTTGAAAAGTTGAAAGAGTAATGATGAAGGATTGAAAATAAAGCTATTCAAAACAGTGTAAAAACATACCAGATATTATAGGTTCTGTTGCAGGCAGTAGTCTGCAAATGAAAGAAGGGCACAGGATAAAATGAAATGTGATGACATTTTTCAAACATATTTTATGGATATTTTAATTTAGCTGTGAATTAAGAATCTGGGGAAGAAATTAACTTCAATACTTATTCTTGATTTTGAAAAAACTGGAGTTTTTCCAACCACTTGCCACTTCGTAAGCAGCTTTTGAAAACTCTTCTGCAGTAAAAGAAATTAAGTGGCTCTTTGATAATGAGCCCATGAAGGAGCCACTTCTCTTGGACTGGGACATTTTTATTGGACTAAAAAGACATGGAGAATGTTTGACTAGGGCATGTATCTGCTGTTATGTATGCAGTATAAAATGGACTTTTGTTAAAGAAAGTTGGAGTTGTCTGATTCAAACTTGCTTATAAATGAAGGGTTTTAAGAATATATATGAAAAAATTGAGGAATGCATGAATGGACACATCCTCTCAGAGGGTTGCAAAGAAGCCTGCACACTGAGATAAATGAAGCATTTCTGAGAGACTGTACAGGTGGTATTTAAAGTATGGTCAGGAAGGTTCTGAGGACCCTTTTGCGATTTAGAGGGTATATATCTATTTTTTTAGGTTTCTTAGTTTTTAGAACCATTTCTTCTGGAATTTGTGTGATGATACTGTGTCATGAATAGTTCATTTACTGCTTGCAAAAGGAGTCTTCCTGTTCTTTTAAAAACGTTTAAACACATTTTCCCAACTGAGTGTTGGAATTTTTTTAGTTTTACCTGTGAGTAGTTCTAACTGATCAGGAAAACAAATTGTGTGACCTCATGATTAGATTCATCATGAAAGGCCCTGTTTTAAACAAAAACTTCTTTTGTGGGGCAATATTTATAAATAAAATCATCCTAATCAGAGAGGGGCATGACAGTACAGCCTTGTAGCTGATGTCCTTCTTGTGTGATAAACTAGGACTTGCCCTGGGTGCCCTGGCTGAAGCAGTTTACTCATTCACTGCATTGCAAAATGTTTTAAACAGCAACTACCTGCTGTGTTTTAGAATTTACTTAATTTTTCCTCATATCTGCTTCAGAAAAGAAATGTACATTTTCTAGAAGTAGATTTTTGAGGACCTAATATTAATGATGGGGAGGAGCTATAGCTTGCTCACTCACTAGCTCCATTGTTTCATGATTCCAGTGGGGTGTGTATGCTCTTACTGGTATGTTTCTGTCTATCTATCTGTTTTTGGATACTCTGCAGCTTTTGTGGTCTTCCTGTAGAGCTTCCTGTGCACTGCTGTCTGATGATACCATGTGCATCAGCAATGTCGGTGGTGCTTTGCCTTTCTGACAAATAAAAAACCTACAACAGCAGTGTTTTTAATTTTTCTTCATCGAAGTCAGTACTATTCAGAGTTACATTTTAAAATCACATTGGGATGCATTTCTGTGATCCAGTAGGTCTTTTTCAATTTATCATCTGCTGGCTAGGATATGCAGTAGAAAACAACCTGTTATGAACACGTCCCAGGCAGATGATGTAGCTGTCTGGGTGTAGTGAAACACAAAACGGAATCAAATTCTGCCATTTCAACATTTTAATGCAATTTTTCATTTTGTCCTTCATTACTGGTCCAAAGTACACAAGAATTAGATTTTGCAGATGTTTTCCTCTTGGGAAAGGGATGAAAATTAGATTTCTTATGTGAAGCTATTACAATGAGAGGAAATTTAAATAAATATGTTAGGGGGCTCATGGTGAAGGGAGTGTTTGAAATATGGGTGAAGGGAGGGATATAGGCTGAGTAATCAAGAACCTTACTTCTTAAAGTAAGGGTTAGTCCCTGGAGAGAGTTTTGTTTGGTAATGCTTCTCCAGTGTTCACATGGTCTCATTATTCTTTGAACATGACATAGTTATTTCTCAGTGTATTATTAAATAATTTTTTTCCGTAGCCAACCTTTTTTTTCATTTTAGATTGGGCAGTTAGATCTATTTCCTTGTGTTAAGGTTTGTGTTTCTTTTTTTTTCTTTCACCTCTGGTATTCAGCCTCTCAGATTTTGTGCAATTGTAATCTGCTGAAGAGTATAAGAGGAGGATGATAAATGAGACTTGTTACAGTGCTGTGTTTTATGCCTGGTTCCCATATTCCTTTTGAAATTCTTGACTTTCTGGAAGCTGATGCGTTTCTCAGAGACTCCTTGTTTTCTCCAGCAGCAAGGGTCGTGGAAGGAATCAAATGGATCAGTATTTGACACAGCTGGACAAAATGTGGTTAAGATGGCTGTGGAATACAGATACAGTTGTGTTTTGCAGCACCTACTTTGCAGGCACAGGTTTATACCACCTGCAGAGTTCTAGGGAATTTTACTACAGTGCTTGTTAAAAATAAGTATTTCCAAGGGGCTGAGGAACTAAATGGAAAACAATGCCATAACTTTGGGTCTGTAGTTGGCAGCCCTGCACACAATACAGAACACCCCTGCTGTATGATACATGAAAAGAAGAGAGAGTAACTATCTCATCCTTACAATGAGCAGAAATGTAATGCATGCTTTCACTGTGAAGTAACTGTGTCTTAGAAACTGGATTTGAAAGGCTGAGTAAAAATGTGCTTTACCATAACCCTACCACGCCCAAAATTCAGACATCTGTATTCCTCCCTACACCAGCAGATGAGTCTAAAGAAAGAAACAATGATAAATCTCCACTGTTACAATATGTTACATGTGCCAGCACTGTTGTCATCTATAGGTAAAATCAGTAATTGAACTAAGTATTTTCCTCTGCACTTCATAGAAATTTTTTCCCTCAGCACAACCAGTTATAGAATAAGGGAAAGGCTCACACCTGTTAAAATAATTCTTCTGTTTTGAGGGAATTTTGCCAGTCTGAGTGTTAGTGTGTACTGTCTTGCGTCTTACGACATCATGCTATGTGGAGACCTGTACTCTTAGAGACCAATAGTTAGGCTTGAGATATTGATAACTACACCTTAAAATGAAGAATAGTGCTGCTTTGGTTCACCATGAGCTACTCAGTTTTTTTGAGCTAGGTTCTCTCACACGTGAGCTGCAGTAGGCTGTAGGGATGTGTCTTTGATCCCTGTCACTTTCACTGGCTCATATGGCCCTGAAAATGTCAGTTTTACCACAAGCACTAAAGCTAGGAGCCTAAATATGGATCTTGGATAGTATCCCACAGCATTTAAATTAACATTAATGTTACTTATGTAAAAGATAGAAGACTTTAGACAAATGAATCTGAGTATGGCGATTGCCTGTTTTTTCTTCCCCTTTTTGACCTGTGAATGAAACAAAACTTTCCCACCTTTGTAACATCATTGTACCAAAGTGTTAATCATTGCTAGTTTGCTGAAATTCTGTATTGTGGATGTGAAACAGCAGTGATTTAACTACAATTAAACTTGTAACTAAGGCAATTTATAAAGCATTTACCTTCAAAAATACTTCTGTTTTAGTATTTGCTATGTTAAAAGTGGGAAAAGATGCTAGCTTCATCAAATGGGGTTTAAGACAAGCAGCAGTAAATTTCTTTCAGTGTAACAAAACTAGTGCTGTCTCTTCTGGCATCAGTTCTTTCAAATAGTTAAACTCTCTACTCTTTGCTAAAATATGTCTGACATCGGTTTAAAGCGGTTTTTAATAGGTTGCTAATTGTACTAGCAGTTTCTAGACACAGGGAAGGGCTTTTGATGTCTAAGCTGCTAATTCTGCTTTCAGCAGTTCCCTTTTTCTTACTTTTTTTTGACTAACAAATCTGGTTTTTGTGAGAAATTGTAACAAGTTAATCCTAATTTTGGAAATTGCAGGATTATGCATAGTCCACTTGTAGTACATAAATGCTAATGTTTTCTGTCATCACCCTGTTTTTTTCCCTGCATTACCACCTCTGGTCTTTTTAATGCACACACTTGCTTTTTGATCTTCCACTATCACTGTCTAAATCATATGAAAACAGAAAGATAGGTATTTGCAAATGATTGTAAGTCAGGCGTAGCAATTAAGAAGGCTAATAATAATTGTAAGAAAACAAAAACAAAACCCCACAAAAAACCCAAATCAACCAAACAAACACAAATCCACAATGGGCAGTACTTTTGTTTTTAAAGTCTTGGCAACTCCCAGTGAATATCTGCTGAAGAAGGAAAGGTGGTATTCTCTTATTTATTTGTTATATATCCTAAAGGTGCTAGACTGGAATTTCTGGGACTCCCCTTTGTAAGGTGATGGCATTGTCAGACCTGCTCAAGGTAGAAGAGGGGCCTTTATTTCTGAAAGCTTTTGTGTGTATGTTTTCCTTACTCTGGCCTCCAATCGGGAGGCCTGGAGACACACCATCTATAACGCAGCTGTTTCCTTTGAGAACACACGCAGGATCACTCTTGAAGAAAAAAGGCAACGCAGAAAGAACCGTGTCTTGCAGAATACACCATCTAAGGAGTCTTTCTGCTGTGCCTTTTGCAATCAGATATGTCTGTCACGTATTGGCCTCATAAGCCACCAGCGTGCCTGTAAAAAATGTGGATAGAGCCTTCCCAAATCTTCGTTCGCAAAGCCTAGCCATGATGTGTGAGGCTTTGTTTTATGTTCTGCTCCTCCTTAAGAACTCAAGAAGAACAACAGTTCTGCTTTTCATAACTTCCTTTAAGCACTAGCAGCAAAAAAAATAATAGGCTGATAGTAAGCTTGTTAATACCTTTTGTTGGTATTGAAGCTATGAACAACAGCACAAGCAACTTAGCTTTCTGGCCATTAACTCAGGAAGACAATATGTTTTAATATGCATGAGTCACTCTTGTTATCTCTGTAAATAAAAAAGGAGGAGGCAAGCAAAGCAGTAATACTTCACTTAGACCTTAAGTTATTAATGAAATAGCCTTGAAAACTGAACCAAACAAGCATCTTGAGGGAATTAGGGAAGTGGTTGATAGTTGTTACAAAGCAAGCAGGTTTTCACCTTGATACATGAACATTCATATAAATTGTGAGGTACAGTCATTCAGAGGTTGGGGGCAGGGGGCTGTTTCATTGTTCCTCTGATGCATTTGCTTTTACAAGAGAACAAGTCAGTGCAGCTGTGTCTGCATAATATGTTGCTAGTGTCAATGAAGCTGCATCTCTTCTACTTTCCACACAGTGTAAACACAGTAGGCAGATGCTTTATCAGAAAGGATGCTTCATCAGTTACCTGCTTAGTTCTGCCTTTCTATGAGCTCTGCGTGTGCTCTGTTTTAGATTCACATAAGCCTTTAGGCACCAGGTTCTTCTCATTTCAGTGAGAAGTGGGGAGCCCTAAAATCAGAAGCAGTGTTTTCAGTCTGGGCTCTGGTGTTTGTGATAATGATGTAAGAGGCCCTGATGAGGAGAGAAAGGCAGTGAGCTGTGTGAGCATCAGGTGTGATGCAGCACTGAGGGGCTTCACTTCATTGAAGGGCAGCGGTCTATTTTTTTACTTCTTAGCTTGCCAACAATATCAGTCATGGCAAAAAACAGGCAGAGAACAAAAATACCTCATACCAAGCAGTCATTAGGCTCTAATAACACCTATTAGGGTAAGGTTTGTCTCAGTGGGTTTGGAGAACTGTTTATTATCCTGTTTTGCTAACACTGATTAATAGTGCTCTTAGTTTTGGCTTTATTAGTACAGACAGTCATGGATTTTTAAAAGAGAATGTGACACTGATGTTCTTTCATAAAAAATTGCAAGTTATTTTGAAAAATTGATTTTAAAATCTATGAATGATTGTGTATCTTCTGATAAACATTTTTTTCCACATTGCTTTACATAATTTTCTTTAAAGTAATTTTGGAGCAGGCTGGATAAAACCATGCCAATCCTAAGTTATCTGTGCTAAAATAGCTTTATATTAACTTGTTTCACTATTAAATAAAAAAAATCTTAACGTCTTAGATAATATCAGTTAAAAGCATAGAGAAAGCTTTCAACATGGTATGCTGTATTAGAAAGACAATAATAAAAATAAAGTTAGAACCAAATTCCAGTTGATGTAAAAAACAATGTTGGGCTACACAGGAAAATTCGTATGCTACACATACCATACTTCATATATTGGAGTATGCATGACTTGTAGTAATGCTTAGGAATTTATTAGTAAATGTTCAGGAAATAAGAGAAAAAAATCATTAGTTCATATTAATAAATGCATAAAATTTGGGAGAAAAATTAAAAATTTTTTAACTTCTGCACAATTTAGTAGCTGCATGCACTAAACTTCAGTTCAGAGCCTTGTGAAAGTAAGTGTAGTGTGTATTACTCTGTTTTGAAAAGAGAAAAAGAATGAAGAGTATAATTAGAAGTCTCATAGGAGTTTTTGGCCTTGTACTCTACAGTACAACTTTATACAGTTGTGTCACTAGAAGTTGTTCCCTGTGTCCTGTCCCCAGGACAGAGTTTTGGAAGCCAGATTGTTTATAGATAATATAGGAACCAAGACAAACCATTTGGGCAGCACCTTGCAAGATCTTTGAAGGTCTTGACGGCTACAGCGGAAGACAGTGAGAAGGCAAGAGGAAATACTTGGAGTAATGGAAAATATGTAAAACAATGTAAAAGAATAATAGAGGGGGAAAGTATAACAATTTTATGGTAGCAATGTATAGCAGCATATGATCCAGTATGTAATTCTAACTTGTTTTTTGTCTTCACTGATAAAAAACCCCTTTTGTATTAAAAATGTTTCTTTTAGAAGATCTAAAAAATTATCACACTGGCTTCATCAATAGTTACGTAGAGTCCATTTATGTCAGGTGTAGATGTCAGTCTTCTCAAAAGGATAATAAAAAATAAAGTTAATACAAGATATGGAATATAATTCTCGGCTTTGGTTCATTTTTTTTTCTTTGGTTGGTTTGATTTTGGTTTATTTTTGAGGGTTGGTTGGTTAGTTGGTTAGTTTGGAGTGGGGTTTTTGTTTGTGTTTTTTTCCCTTTTGTTTTGCTTGGGTTTTGGTGGGTATTTTGGTTCTGTTATGTTTGGATTGGGGTTTTTGTGTTTGTTTTTTGTTTCAGCATTGCCAGTCTCTTAGTTCTTCTGAAAGACTTTTAATGTTCTGCTTTCCACTTGTGAAGGTGTTGCTATTGCATATTTCTTTTTTGTCCATAGCAGACTTCATGCATCTCCAGAGATGTGCTTAAAGCAAGAACTGTACAAAGTCTGTACATAGTTTCAGAACTAGGACATTTCTCATTTTTCTGTTGCTGCCAGATGATACACTTCCACCGTAAGGAAGGATTCTGTAAAGAAAATAATTCTGCACCTGCCTCAAGAATTAGATGATTCCAAACTGTGTTGTTCTAACAGATTCCTTTGTCTCATTTCATAGGCTGAATTACCAAAATCAGTCAATTGCTTTAGGTTTTCTTCTCTGCCCCCAGCCCCTTTCTCCCCATCAAAACCATGATTCAGTTTTATCCTTCTGCCCTTCCATTAGGGATTTCTGTCTAATGATTCTTTTATACTGGGTTTTATTATTCCACTGCTTTTTCAGAAAATTAAACGGCAGGAAAAAAAAATACATGACAATTTATTTTAAGATTGTAAAACTTTAAGTATTGTTTTCAGAAATTGTTTAGATCATACCTAATATGCTATATAAGCTGGCTTTGTGCTACTATATTTAACTGTGCAAGTTTAATGTCTGCCTTCAGCAGAAATAATAAGCAGCAAATAACTGGAACAGTAAAAAAAATTTCTTCGTAGTTATTTGTCCGTCCTGGAAGTTTGCATAAATGTTTACTTGAACAGAAAGACTAATTTGCTATTGACATTTAGCAAGTGTGATAAGCATTAAGTTGCATAGCACTTTTTCCCTGTTTCTGAAATTGCAATACAATGCAACAAACACAAAAGGTGTGGTATTCTGTTGTGTATTCTCTGTTTTTTCACTTACTTTGAATTTAACTTAATTTCATTTACTGAAAATAACTGAAATGTCTGCCTATTTCCAAGTGCCAAACTGTGCAGTTTTCATCATGAATGTGAAAACAGGGGAATATTTGAATCAAATTTTATGAAGATAATTAGAAATAAAACACTGCTTTAAATGGTCATTGTTTAGAGAAGGAAAAAAAAACCTTTTATCTCTTCTGGAGAATCTAAATTCAATAGTGAAGAACCAGTAAGCACTTCCAGTTTCAACAGCAGAACATGTTCAGCCAAGAAGTGTAATGCAGGAAACCAAAAGTAGCAATATTTGTGCCAGCGAATCCTGTCCCGTTGTCCTGTTTATGCAACTTTGGTACATAAGCGCACCTCCCCCTTTTGGATGAGCTGCAGTTTACTTTTGTATACTTAAAGGAAAGCCATAAATAGGGAGCCTGTGCTGGTTTTTTTGTTGCTTTCTCAGTAAACAGAACTATTGGTGAAGATATTGCATGATGGATGCTTTTTCTCTTCCATTTGAAGAAGTTAACATCACTAGCACAATTTAAAATTTACACGTTTTTTACTGCAGGTGACCTAATTCTGTAGCACCACTTACAAAATGGTGACATTGTGCCGACCATGTTTTTATAACTGTGCTATACATGTGCCTGAGTACTATTACTTCTGGTTACTTCTGGTTTTGAAGACTTGCAGTGGATGAAAATACTTCTTTCTGTAACTTCATAGACTTGGGGAAATGGGTGTGTTGGCTGCTTTGTGACAACCTTTCTTTTTCCTGGTTGGATGGTCTGTTTGGAATAATGTGTTGTAGTATCAGATTACTTTGATGCAATGTTACTGTGTTACAGACCATTAGCAAACTTACTTTTTCTCAGACCATTTGTCTAATTTCAGCATCTTGATGGGATAAAGATAGCTTTGTGTTTGCTGCCCTTACTTGGGGCAGTAGTTCCATTGTATCGTATTTCATCATCACTCTATTTCTGGAGCATATTTTTAATACATCTTTTTAAATGCATATTTTTAAGATACGGAAGAAGAGATTTGAATTCCCAAGTTCTCTGTTGTTCAGGAAATATATCTTATCCCTCATGTTTTTAAAAGGCTCTATGCCTTTGCATGCTGCAAAGCCCCTTTCTCCTAATTTATTAAGAAATTTTCTTAACCAACCCTCATGGATCACAACACCAATTTGAGACTTACCTGGTAACTCCCAGAAACCCCCATTTACCCTTCTGCCCCAGATGTCTTCCTAGTTGCCCTCTTTCCTCAAGGTCCCAAATGCTTCACAGTTTGGTTTACTTTGGTTTACTTTTCATTTTTTGCAGTTCCCATGTGATAGCAGCTTGTTCTTCAGAGCCTTCCTGCTGGGCCTGGGTGGGATTCCATGGGGCTGATCAGGCAATATAGTATCAGCCATAGGACTCCTACCCCACCGAGAACTCTGGGAGTTGTAATTTACATGGAAACTTTATCTTGGGAAAAGTCTTCCCTTCACAATCTTACAGAATGCACTTATGTTTTATGCCTGAAAGTTCTTGGAGGGATACATTCCTGAATGGATTGTCCTTACTCTTTTGGACAGGAGGAACTGGAGGAGTAGAAACGGGTTTGTTTTTCTCAGGGAGTAGTAGCAAGAAGGCAACCCATGGGAATCCTAGGAAATTTTAGTTATTTCTTTTTCTGTTTTTTACATGGAGTTTTGTATTCTGGTTTCATAAACTAGCTGAGTATTTTTTTAACAAAAGAGAGCAAAAGACTCTTAAGTTTTAACTCTTAAGTTGTTACAACAGATCGCTGAATGTTTACAAGAAAACAAATGTTGATATAATTAGATAATTTCTTCTAAAACCTTCGCTACCTCCCAAACAATCACCTGTCAGATTACAATGGGTAAAAAAACTTAAAAGGAAACTTTAATTAGTGTTGATGAAGTTAGTGGAAAGTTTGTTTCAGCCTTTATTATAATGTAATTACTCTCTTTGATTCTTTGTTTAGTTCCATTCTGAACCTTTTCTGGTTGTCTTGATTGGGGTTTGTGGTTTGAGTTTTATTGTGCTTCCTGTCTAGGCTAGCAAATTTTTTTTGTGTTATTCGCAAATAAATTTGGAGGGAACACCTGAGGGGGTGGGGGTTGGAGTGAGGATGGGGACGTGGGAGGGATGGACCATCAGACTGAACTGGACCTTTGTCAATTACAGATTAATCAAAGAGGAATTCAAATGTACCTAATTATGTATAATGCTAGCTATAACTGGTGCTTCTTTGTGCTCAAAATTCTCTAACAGTTCTTTACGAGCCCTCTCTTTTATGCTTCTCCCTTACCCCTATCCAGCCCGTGTTTTCTCTTTAAGCCGTAAACCTTATGTCAGACTTCTTGCATCCTTTAAGTCTAGGCTTCATATGCATGTAAGGACGTGCAGAATCAGAAGACGAAATAGAACCTGATCCCTCAAAATTATTTCTTTTTTCTGATACTCTTGCTGATTATCTAGCTCACAACAAAAAAACAGTTATTTGGGAACACTTTTCTTACTGGCTTTGCAGGAAAGTAGGTAAGCGTTTTGCTCCTGGAATGGCAGTTTTTGATGGAGCTTCTCCTTAATGTATGTAGTCTAGAGTAGCAAAACTGCTTTGGTTTGTTTACATTTTTCATTTTAATTGCATCTCCTACGTAAGAAGTCTTCAGAGGTATTAGATGAGTTATGCAGGAGCACAAAGCCACTGATAGAATAAACTGAGAAGTGTGCAGGGAGTTATGTACGGAAGTCCAAATTGATGTTATTTCCTTTAGCTTTCCACTGAGAATATTTGTCTTTGCTTACTATGTATAAAGTAGTTGTGGCTGTTTTGAAAACTTGGTTCTATGAATTTTTCTTTATCCACATGCAGTTTTTGTCTTCTCAAGTAGTGAAGTGCCTTCCTGTTTTGTTCTGCCTGTATTTAATGTTTTTCCAAAGGCATTGGATAAGCTGTATTAATGCAAAACCTTATTGTGCTAGTGACTGTACAATAATTTTAAGTTATTTCATTTTTGCTTTCCATTAAAACAGAAAATTATTTGGAGCTCTGGGAGTTCTTAGCCTTTGGACATCTGCCTTCTTTTGAGAGAAAAAATGTAACTGAAAAGACCAGAATTAAGAAAACTCCCTGTGCCTGCTGTTTCTTATTGTTCTTTAGTGAAATAATTTAAAATACATGGTAAATGGATTAGATAATTAATTATTCTAATTTAAATTCAACTGTTAATGGTACTGAAAACTGAAGCTTAAATATCGTTATTTCAGAGCATTGTATATGGCCTCTTCCAGTGATTTTAAACTGCGCATGACTAAATATGCGAGGTTATAGAAAAAACACTTGTCTTCAAGCTTGCAGACAAATAATGTTTAAAAGAATTCTATATGGGACACCTTGCAATATGCGAAAAACTTTGAATTCAGTATTCTCTTAAGCTGATACCATCCGTGCATCCATTCTTTTAAGTGAGTTGAAATACATATTGCAGCCTGGAAAACATAACTGCTGTGCAATTTGAGTATTTTGTTTTGAAATAATGTTCAGCATTTACAGTTCCAATAAGCTGGAGGCTAAATTTACCACTGGTTGTTATAGCTGTACTAAGCACATTGCAATCAATATATACAGACATAAGATGTTCATTTCCCAGATTTTTTTCTAGGAATATGATTTTCTCCTTATTTGCATATAACATTTAATCTCTGTTAATTTGCTATTTCTGAGCCTGCTGGCTGTTGTTCTTTTAATTTATGGATCCAACAGTAGTGATGATCTCTTTTGTGAACATTTTTTACTTTCTCTTGCTACAGATACATGCTGAGAAGCAAAACCCACACTGTGCTTATTTTCTAGCTTTAAAATAAGTATCATATTTGATAACAAAGCAGGTATATTTTTATCTGCTTAGAATTTCAGTTATACTTAACACTTTTCTTACACTTTAAGTTAATACAACTATGTTAACAAGAACTAGTTTCATATATTTTATTCTTTTGTGCATATTTCATGTTTTCCCAAGGGAAAAAAATATCTCTTTTACCATCTTTAAAATGTTTTGTCCCTGTAATGCAATATTCTGCTGAAGTCATGTTACTCTTTTCTTGTAATTTCTTCATGTTTTGCTTAGTATTCCATCCAAGAGGAAGCAAAAAATTTAGGGGTGGCTATATTTTTACATCTCATCCCAATGTAATTATTTTATTGCATTATATACTTTTTCTTGACCTAATATGAAGTCAGTCATAAATATTAACTGGGTTGAAGACCTTTATTTTGGCCTTTATTTCATACCTAGTAGAAATTAGTTAGATCAGTAGTAGAGTAGATCCTGTTAATTGAAAAAATTTACATTATATTTAATGATATCTCTTTAACTTGTAGCTTCAGATACATGGTAGATACTTCATACCTCCAGAATGACAGTGAACACTTAAAATCCATTTGACAGAAGAGATTCTGGATTCATACTTATCATGTCTGTTGTTTACTGATGTGAAGTAATATTCATCAAAAGATGATGCTTATTTGATGATATAATACAAGCTTTTGAGTAAGAGGCTGGTAAATCTTGGAAAATCCTGACAAAGTAATGATTTCAGTGAATCTACACAGATTTACATCAGTTGTACTCTACATTCCACAATTGTTGGTAACTGTTAGTAAGGTAACCTAATACTTTAGCTAGTTTTGGAAGGAATGCATTTTTATTTCCTAAAATACTGTACTTCAGCACAATTGACAGTATTTTTCTTTGATTACCCAAAAGAAATTTAAATAGAATTGGAATTTCCCAATGAAAAGAAATATTTTAAACTGGTTTTCTACTTAGCATTTTACTTTAATTCTTAGAATGTATGTAGTGCTAGCGATGCTTCCAACATAACAGTTGTTGTAATGCATATAAACAGTATAGTACTATTTATTCCATCCAAACCATGCAAGAGTGACTTAAGCGTCTCAGGTAATTGGTAATGTGATGAAAGAAATCACAGATGCCACCAAAGGCTTGCTTTCTAGGAAAGTAATTCCAGAATTAATTGACCTTCCCTTTTGCAGTTTTATTATAGGGCTAGCACATCCTGTCTTCAAAATATTTTTAATATATTCAGAACTCACAAAATAGGGCTATCTAATAAGGAAAGAAGCAGTGTTGAAAAAATGAGACAAGCATGGAAAGAAACTTCAACTCATCCAGCAGTGGACGCTTTTTGGTTGTATTTTAGTAAGATACACATATATGGTCAAATCTAAATACTGCTGAATGGTTACAGAAAGCCACAAATCACTTAATCACCTTCCTTCTTTATTGCATAATGTCCCATGAGAGGTGTATATGGCATAGGTAGGGGCAGGAACTGTTTCAGTTGCAGAATATTTTAAGAGCTCCTGATGACTGCTATGAACATCTCTACCTAATTTTCTTCAATAAATAACATATGTAAGAAACAATGAAAATTCTTAAGGTTCTCATATGAATAAAAAAAGGAAAAAGTTGTCTTTGATCAGTATATTTTACTTCTAACCAAAACAATGCTATTGAACTATAACTTAAGATGTAATCTTCTAATGCTGGTATAACAGTGGCTCTCACTTAAAAAGTTACAAGCACAATAACTGAGATTTACTTTTATAGAAAGGAGATCTTTAGCCTTTCTCTTTAGAAAGAGTTTATATAATGCATTCAAGAAAGGATGTGTGATAAGTATCTTCATTCAGATATTACTGTAGTATAGGTGTTGGAAACCAGAATACTTGGGAGATTTGGCAAATTTTGAATACATTTCAGTTTGAATACATTTTGGTTTGTACTAAAATACTGTAAAATATTTTCCATCAGCAGCCCAAATACATTTCTAGAAGAAATCTGTACATTTTATCTATTGCCCTTTAAAGGCAGCATTTCTAGTGGAAATCTCTTGAGCAAAACCAAATTAAGGATATGTACACCACAGAAGTTTCTTGGCACTTGCCTCATTAATGTTCCATACAGTAATTTTTGCATCTTTCCTTCTCTGTTGCCATTGAGTGGGCAAAGATTGCTGTAATGAAGATGGCTGCGAGGGCTCTCAGTACACCAGATATTTCTGGTTACTCACTCCTCCCATAATTTTCCACAGTGAAACAGAATTTGGGGTGCTTTTTGCAGTTTGCCACCTTTGTTTGCAAACCACCTATGTGGTTTCTCCTGTCTAGTGGATTCTCTGTGCAGAGAATCTTCACTCAGTAGTATATATAGTCCCGGGAATAATAAATCTAAATGACCTAATTTGCTACAATTTCATGAACATGTATTGTAATGTGTTTCTCTAGAGAAATAAATCTAGCACCTTGAAAATTGCAGTAGCTCACCTTATTCTCAAGACACCAAAAAACACCCAGAAGTCTTTTCCAGTCTCTCATTCCTGGGCCAGGGAATTGAGAAAATAATTAACAGTCTCCATTAACACATGCCATCTGTGAGCATACCAAATGCTCCACACTCAGGGTTCAAACTAGGGCAGAACTCACTGGTGGACACGAGGTCCAGGTATAAGCCAAGTCTTCGTTCTAATACTGCTGCTTTTTTTTTTCCCCTCTACCTAATCAGACTGATCTGAATTGAGGACTGTTTACTGAATGAGTCTGTCTACACTTCACTTTATTCTCCTGAGTGTTGATGTGTTTACATATGCAGAAGACCTTGGTTTTGGTACTGAGTAGCACCTAAAATGTGCTGTAACACTGAAAGAGATTTTTTAAGAGGAAGAAAAATATAGGAACCTCTAATTTATTCTTAAAATAGATTTATTAAAAATTAGGGTCCAGTATTGTATTTCTCACTGTTCAGAAAAATGTGGAAATAAATTAAAAATAATAATTTAAAAAAAAAACAACAAACAAACAAATAAAATATGTTCCATAAGCAATAACCTAAATTAATATTAAAATTAATCAGTGAGTATAGCTGCAACAAGCATAGCACTTAACTGTGATATAGTATAGAGCCTGTATAATGTACCAAAGAGGAAACCCAAAGCAATTCTTTCAAGTCCAGTTCTTCAAGAACTGCATCATAAATGTATGCAGCTTTGGAATCCAGTGAAACTTGTGATTCTTTAAAAACTCTCATACTGCCAAAGAATGAGCTCAGTTTAAATATCCATTTCTTATGTCTGAAAAAGAAAGGGGCTGTTCCCATCTAAGTATCTCTTTTTCTTGTTTGGTTGGTTTTAATCTTATCTTCTTAATACAATAAATATATGTTCAGAACCATGAAAGCTAGCTGGCTTCCAGGCTTTCTGAAAGAACCCAGAACAGTTTAACATCTTGAAAGAAAGTTGAGGCCTAAATGTCTGGCTCTTAACTGTTCTCCAGCAGAAAGTGAAAAAATTTTAGTTTTACAGTGCAGTAACAAGTGAGGTATTTATTGTTGGTGATGTTTTTTTTCTCAAAGGAGGGCTAGTTTTACAACTTATCTACAAGGCCTCCATCAAATAAAACAGTTTAAAATTTCAGAGTCCTCATCAGAGCTGGCCATATACAATTATTCATATATATCTGGTTAAGTTTTAAGAGCTTTGTGTGGGATAAAAATAATGGCTAGTGGAAGGTTGTCCTGAGGAAAAAAAGTAAGAGGAGCATGGTGTGTGTTAAAAACTTGAACAATGCAGGTAAGGATTCAGTGGTGAAAAGCACAAGTGAGTTCATGATTTGTTTGGTTGGATTCTTTCCCCCTACAGCTTTTCATATTGGTAGTTGGTCTGCTTAATAGTTCTGACTTCAGAAGGTTTCCAAAGTAGCCAGGAGGCTATCTTCCTCCAGCAGCCTACCACTGCATTAACATGGTTAGGTGTATTTTCTTGATAATTTTTAATGGCTAAGTCTTCTTTTTGCCAGCTGAGCAATATTAATAATAGCTGAGACATTAATCTTCAGGGTAACTGTGATACAGGCAAGGTGATCTATTTAATTAAAGATATGATTTTTTTTTCTATACAGGTCAGAATAGTGAAATTGTACATTTTAGTTATAAGATGGAGAAAACCCTTTCACCCATTGTACATGATGCCAAGGAAAGCAATTTTTAATGTCACAGGTTTTGCTTCACTCTTTTTTCTCGTTTTTTACTAAGTGTCCTCTTCAGTCTATAAATATGCATATTTCAGATAAGTCGATAGATACAGTTCACTTTAAGGTCCTAATTCAAGGCACCAGAGCTGCTTTCTCTTTACCTTTTGGAGATACTCTAGTGCACATGTTGAGAAGTGGCGTACTTCGTAAGTAGTCTCAGGTCCTCTTTCACACCATTTCTTCTCTTTGCGGTGTTCTAGCATAGCCAGTACATGTTTTCATTTGTACTAAAGAGTTTTGAACTATTTCCAGCCACACCAGTTTACAGTAGTGGAGCACGTATGCTGTATCTGGCATTTATTCACAATGTTGAGTCTTCCTCTTCTGCTTCTCCTTATGTCCATTCTGTTCCTCTATGTGCAGCACTTCCCAAAAGCCTTGTTTTCTCTTCCAGAGTCACTGGTACAGTACTGGCTTTACTGATGATACAGATCGTACTAAAAAACCTAGCAAGCCTCATTCAGATAAATGATGTCCAGAGTAAGTGCTTCCAATGGTGAAAATTAAGAACGATCAGTCTGTTCTAAATTTTGAGAACAGGCCACAATATTGTAGCTTGTATTTGTTACCTGTGGCATAACTAATGCAATGACTTGTTAGAATTGATGTAGATCTGAATTACCTTTTGTAAAATACATTCCTATAGTAATTTTGTTTAAAAGGTTTCTGCAATTACTTTTAGGTTGTACTGAGTTACTGGTTTCTCACATAGTCAGATTTCTGTGTGTGGTGTTAGCATGTGAATGTGTAACCAAATGGATGATTCTTATGTCTTAAGTATCAGCTGAATGGATTATTTATCATTTCTTTGGCAAGCAGCTTTGTGGGTTTTATTTCGAACTAAGTAAACCTGTTCATTTAGTATGAAAAGTAAATATTTGGGGTGTGCAGTATTGTTGTCAAAGTTTTGAGATGGGAATTGTAATGGTGATGTTGCTTTTGTTTTAGGGTTGGCTTCAGCCTTCTTAGAAACAAGATCTAAAAGCAATGAAAGCAGGAAAAGGACAAGAGATTTCTTCTCATTCATAAATTATCTTTTCTTCTATCAACCTGCTTCCTGGTTTATCTGCGATTATTAACCTCACCAGATTCTTCAGTTTCAGCTTTTCTTTTGCAACCAGACTCAGACAACATGCTTTAGGGATTACCAAATACAGTCCACAGTCAAATTCGGTCCCCAGTATTCTGCAAATTCAATTCACAATTTAATTATGAAAGTGTAGAATCACTAGGCATGCACAGTTTCTTCTGTTCTCTAAGAACCGTTAAGCATCTCCTTCATAATTACACAGTTTAGGAGAGGCAGCTGTCTCCTGCATTGTTTGATGCCCTTTGTATATGTATGGCTCACAAGCTCATGGCAAGCTGCCACTATGACATTTCGATGAGTAATTTGATTTCTCCCAGAGTACGTGTTCTGCTTGTTGCTTCTTCTAACATCTTTATTTACTCATGTTGGGAGGAAAGACCAGCATTAATCTGGACAAGGCCTCTTGATGAATAGGGCTACTTATGCCATTTGTTTCAGGGTGTTTGGGAGCATGTCTTTAAGGTGCAACAGTCACGTTTTTGTGTTGGTGTGAGTACTGTTGATACATCACTTGAACATTTAATACTGAACTGGACCTGTAATGAGGTGCTTGAAAGGGTTGAACATGAAACAAGTCAATATCGTGGTGCCTTTACCATGAAAATAATAGTAAAAAATCTATAGCCATATGGCTAGAACTGTATTTTTCTGGTATTTTTATTAAATTATAAATTCATTATCTCACCCACTGAATCTCTGTATGGAAGTGGGGAGACCAGTGTAGCAGCATCAGTTTAAATATGCTTATAAAATAATACTCTAGGAGTGTTTTTTATATTTCCCGTGGCTTCAGTGCATACAGCCTTCCTTTTATAATTATAATCCTAGGACCTTAGGACAGTAGGAATTGGCATTGCCGATAGGATACAATCTTTAAAGATGTCATTTCTTTTCCCATATCTTCTTTTTTGTTGCCATGACTTTTGGTTGATTGGTTGGGGAATTTTTTATTATTATTTTTGAGGGGGTTTTAAGTGTGGCACATGAAACAGAAAAGTGCAGTCAGGAGCTGTACTTTGTATGAACAGAAGTAAGATTTGTTGTACATTAAGGCCAGTGAGTTCACAGTAATCCTCACAGAAGGATTACAGGGTATTCTGGCATACGAGCCTTGTAATTAACCAGCACAACCTTTCGAACCACTTATTGTCATTCATCAAATATTTATGGTTGATAGATTTCCATAGATAGATGGTGTGATACAAGAACAAGGCAAGGAGAACAACACAACTTCCAGATCTTTGTAAGACCCTGATGGAGTTCATTTAATTTATCTGGTTTGTGTAGGGATAGTGATTTCTGCAATGATCATTCACTACTGAATACAGGAGTTATTTGCCTTTAGACTTCAGTAGATAGAAGATGAGGCTGCTAAACAATTGCTAAGTTCAAGCAGTTTTGTTGTTTATTCCCTCTCTTTTTTCTTCCTCTTCTCATTTTTTTTCTTGACCAAAGGCATTGCCATTGATCCTGACAGTCGTAGAGATGAAGAAGGTTTCATACATTTTGAGGTTGATACCAAGCACTTTATTTATTTTTATTGATCAAAGGCTTTACTTACAGTTACAGCAGTGGAGTTGCAGGGAGGCGTGGTATGTATGATGTGTACTTTCAGACAGAATTCGTGGATTCCTATTAGGCAATAAATTACGTGGAAGCAGAATGAACAGTGACATCTCTGAAAGCACTGAGACGCCAACCACAAATGTGTACTTCCCTTAATTTGATGACACTGTTTGTCAAACCTCTGGTCATCATTGGGTCAGAGTGTGATTTCTAATTAAACTTCTGTTTCCTTCTCAAGAGGCTTTAACAAATCTAGGGAACTTTTTTCCTCAATAAGGTGTTTTCCAAATCGCGTGCACCTAGCCTGCTTGTCAGAGCAGAGGCAATATTTGGGATGCTCTCAGCACTGTGCAATACCTGTGATACTGTGGTACAGGAGGCTGAGACAGTTTCTGCAGACCGGTAGCCACAGAAGTGTGCACAAGCAAACCCTCTTGTTCTTGTCCAAACTGTTTTGTTCTTTATATGGTTTTTTCCCTCCATTATACTTGAATCATGTGCTGACCCTCAGGAGGAAATCCTGCAAACACTGCTGGCTTTTTGCTGTTTAATTTGAAAAGAGTATGACCTACAAAGTGCAAAAGACTTGCTGATGTCAAACTAGTGGTTTACTTCTTTCCCTTATAGAATGGAATGATTTTACTGCTCTATGATTAGTGTTTTATGACAGGTAAATGTGATTCCTGATCCCAATTTGCACTTAGATAAATACTTCTCTTGGTGATTAATTACTGGGACCTTTGGATATACTGGTGACTTTCTGTCATAGATCCCTAACTAAAGAAGACTCTTCTGTACTGTGAAAAGTTGAATTTTGAAAAATAATAAGAAAGACTATTTATGATCACAGAACATGAGGACTGATTACTACATGGAAAAATCTTATAGCAGAATTTATTTTCTAAGGGGGTCCTAAGGGTTTTATTGGTGGTGGTTTATTTATTAAAGCTGTATTCTAACATTTTGAACAGTTTAAATGCAGCAGATTAGCAGTTATAGCAACTTGTGTGCTGTAAAAGGAAGTTACTGATAGGAAGAAGATGCAGGGGAAACAGCACTGAAATCTTCTGGAAAACATACGTTTTGTGGTTCCTTTGTCCCATGACACAAATAAGAGTTTAGTATTTTCTTAGAACTGTACTATGAATTTTCTGGCTTTCCATTAATTGGTTTTTATTATTTTATTATACAGTTAAAAATAATGCACCAGTGTGACACCAGTGGAGTCAATTAGTCAGATGCTGTAAGTCTGTTATAATCCATGGCCAGTGGATTCTGGTTAAAACAACTTTGATGGCATGACAGAAATTACAGCTGAGAGTACTGTTATAGAATAGGAGGTGCTCTAACATTGTTATGTTGATGTCTGAACCAATGTATAATTGTACTGAGATCATAAAATTCAGACTTTATTACAAGGAGCATTCCATGCTATGTTCCATAATTACTTAGTTAACATGTATTGTTAAGGGTTCACTCTGTCTGCTCAGTGTTGACCTTTCTAACTAAATCTGTAATTTAAATCAACTATTTGAATATATATTAGTTTTAACATCAAAATTATAGCATGCACAAACATACAAAGGAGCTGCCAGAGCCATGCCCTTACCATGTATTCTCCAATTTTCCAGCCTTTTAAAATTTTACCCTTCTCTGGTAGCATTCAGGTAGCAGGATTTGTGACCATGACAATTAAGGAAGAGTGTTTGTTTCATGATGCACGAGTCTGCTGGTACTTTGTTAGATTGCAGAGACACTGAAGGACAGCAGTGATGCACAGACTGCCAGGTGCTGACTGTGGTACTGTCAGGTTGCTAACCATTGTTGCCATTTAGAGTGACTGTGGGGCTGTGATGCCTTTGCAGATTTAGTGATCAGCACTTCTAAAGAAACTGTTGGGTGGCTGCAAAGCCAGCATAAAACTTCTTCTGATTCCTCCCATCCAGCAACACTCTCTTTTATTTGGTTAATAATGTCCTAACCCACCTGCAAACATTCAGAAATGTTCCTGGTCTGAGATGTGTTCTGCAGGGGAGGTGATTCCATGAAATCAAAGTACTATAATTATCCAGTGAAGCTAAATATTATTCATGTTTAATCCAATTTGTGATTCATTTTAGGTCAGCAGTCTGAATTAAAATACTTATCTACCCTGTCCAAAAACTAATTAGGGTCATTTTCATATTGAGAGAAAGTTTAAAGCCCACTGAAGAAAACAGAAATCTTAATGATGGCATCAGTTTTACTTGGTCAGGGCAAGAGTGCCTTGCTAGCTTTTTTTAACAACATCTTTTTTTTCTTAAGGTGAATTAATGATGTATTCCATCCTAAAGACTAATTACAGATTACTTTTGTTAATCATCTGATTCAGTATTACAACCAGCATTCATGTTAATACTGTAATTCCAATTCAAAATATTTGTTTGTGTGCATGTCATAGTTGCATGCTGATTTCTGAAGTAGCTGCCTGTCTCTGATAATACTTGTGAACAGGATAGATAACACCTATTAATAAGCATTCTTTCTGAATAGCAGGATATAACTCTAACAGCTTGTCTTTTCTACATCAACAACTTCCCTAAATTAACTTGATCAGTTTGTCTGGAAGATTGTCTGGGAAGTTGCCTTGGGCATATCCGAAGCAAACAAACAACAAACAAAAGAAAGAATTACAGGGGTAGATTTGTGGCTAAGTAGAACCTGTTGACTCCAGGATACTGGGTGTGATTGTTAGTATGTGACCTTGACTTTGTCTCTAGATCTTCATCTGCTTGCTGAGTCCTGGATACACTTGCAGAGTAGTGCAATACACACTTGCAGAGTGTATTGCAGAGCAGGCTTAGGTGATTGAGTACAGAAACCTTGGTATACTAATAATGAGGAGACAGTTTTTCTCAATAGACTGTGTTGTGACTTTTCTACCTGTTTTATTCCATTCCCACAAGCTTCTTCCAGATACATTTAATCAAAATTAATTCAGAAAAGCTCTCAGTTTTGTTTACATTCAGATAGATTACACTCTTATTGAAAACACAGGCTTTTATAAATTATTTAGATTATTAAAACTATCCTATAAGCCAGCAAACATAGTGCTCCAAAACCCTATTTCCTCTCATATGATAACTGATGGTACATTTATAAAGACCATGCCTTAATTCTCTTGGGAGGATAACCCAATTTTGCTTTGGCAGAGAAATAAGCCTTCCCGAATGGTTGTTAAAAAGTCTACTATGACGTCTCACTGTAAATACTAAATAGTATGCAAAGTTAATAATTTAAAAATACATATGAATTAATTTTGCACACAGCAGGCAGCCAAGAAAATAGCTTTTCAAGTTCTTATTTGTAGAAAACTTGATCTTAAAATTTATGTATTGGGAAGATGTGTTTTATTGTTCATTCTTCCTCCTTCCTGATGATATAAGTTGGCAGCATGTTCCAGGAGACTGGTATTTTGCCTGAAACCTTGAAAGAGGAGTCAGCAGTGTTTTCCCATCCTCCTTTAAATAAACTCTTCTTGGCATCTGATACGAACCAGTAGAGATTTATTTAGTCTGTTTCTAGGAATGAGAAGATAGTACCTAATTTATAAAGAAGCTATCACTTTTTTAGGTCACAAATGGCATAAAACTTTTTTTAATTCTCCCTCAAGACATGTTTCAAATGGTTACTCATCACCATGGTACAGTATGTCTGTGGTTTCTCTAGAGAAAATAATGTTGGGTTGCTATCTTTACCATCTTGAGGCTAAATTCATTCTTATGTGACCCTGTTCTAAACAACAGCTTTTCATATGAAACTACATTTTACCCCCTTACTTTGGTCTTGCCAGTTCATTGCTCTAAACATCAAGGGATTAACGAACACGCTCAAAAGAAGTAGGTGATAGGGTGTTGTGTAGCTTTGCATGCCTACAGCAGGTCTGAAGCTCATTTTCAGATTTTAATTCCAAGAAATGAGGTAATTGTTTAGAAAGACAATCTTCATGGTTGGACAGCACACAAATGCAACCATTTAAGTTAGTTGCAATTTTTACAAAGGAAAATTCCTGCTGGAATCATTCATTATTTTGAAAGGGACCCTCCCAGTCTTCTGATATTTCTAGAAACACAAAAAATACCATTTTGAAATAACTGCCTCTGCAGTTATGTATTAGTCAGCAGAGGGCACTCTGCTCCTTTAAAAATAAAACAGTGTGGCTTAAAAATATGGAGGCTAAATGCTTTTCTTTTCAGTGCCCCTTTTTTTTTAACTTATCACATTTGACAATTATAATTAGTATGAATTGTATAGACGATTATTTTTCATGTAATACTTCCACTTCTGTATTGAAACACATACATGATGACATGATTCCTTGTCTGGTTTAACTCCACCTGGCAGCTAGGTACCACACAGCTGCTTGATCATGCCACCCATGGGGGGGGATGAGAATCAGGGAAAAAAATAGTAAACCTCATGGGCTGACATAAGAACAGTTCAATAATTGAAGCAAAATAAAATATAGTAACAATAATAACAAAAATAAAGTAATAGGAATGAAAAGGAGAGCAAGAAAGGACTAAAACCCTAGAGAAACAAGAGAGACCCAGTCCAGTTGCTCAGCACCTGCTGAACAATGCCCATCCCATCCCCCAGCAGTGATAGATCCACTCAGCCAACTCTCCCCAGTTTATATGGTAAACATGGCATTCTGTGGCATGGAATATCCCTTAGTGAGCCCAGATCACCTGTCCTGGACATCCTCCCTTCTCAACATCTTCTCAGCATCTTCTCAGCACCTGCTGACTGGCAGAGCATGGGAAGCTGAGAAGTCCTTAACTTGGGGTAAAGCACTGCTTAGCAGCAACTAAAACATCAGTGTGTTATCAACATTATTCTGATACTAAATCCAAAACTACCACTTCCCAAGAAGAAAACTAACTCTATCCCGGCCAAAATCAAGCCATTCCCTTAAAAAGAACCTGCTGTTTATTTCCCTGTGTCATCGGACAATCTCATAGGTTCTTCTCTGAATCTTAATTACAGTGCAATTTTTGCAGATTCTTTGTGTAAGTGGGATGGCTGAATTTCTAAACTGTCTCAATTAACTGGCCGTGACCTCCAGTCAGTGAAAAGGTGTATAGTCTTTTCAGTTCTAGCTATCTGAATCTGCAAAGTCAAGCAAAGCTGTTATTCCTCTGATTATTAGGAAGTCTGTTGTGTGGGACTCAGGTTTTGTTCAGGAGTGAGGCTCAGCAGGAGTTCTGTTCATTGGTACACTTCTTAACTGAGAATTGACATACTAAAGCATTGTCCTTCTATTTAAGTTTTTTTAATGCACTGAGTTGTACTGCAATTGACTGTTGACTGAGATACTGTATTCTCAGAGGTTTGTGAAGTACAGCTAGTTCTTTTGCTTGAAAATGGAATTCCATAAATTCAACTGAAGCACTATACAAAAAATTGGTGGAAAAATTTGCCTTTTGCAAGACTTCTGTTGAGCACTGTTCTTCAAAAACAGTGAAACCCTGTTATAAAGGTCTAAAAACCTGTGATGCTGTAATACAAAGTAGAAGAAAGACTCGTTAAAACTGCCAGTGACTTCTCCTAGCTTCTTGGAAAGTTATCCCCTCTGGTTTATAGATTATTTTTTTAAAAATAATTATTTATCTCTGGGCAAAGCAGGTTGAAAATGCTTTTCAGGAAAGATTATGAGGGGGCACTTTTGGTTTGTTACCGTGTGGTCTGATACTTTGAAAACTGTTTTCTGATTATGAGCTTGTCAGGCACACGCGATTGAATCACATGTGTGGTGAGGAACTGTCATCATGGCTGGGCTTCGCGAACAAAGATTAGGGAAAGGTCTCTACCCACGTTTGACACAAACACGCTGGTGGCTAAAAAGGCCAATACAACAGGCTAAATTTCATGAGTTCTTACTACGCTGTTGGGAACTAGGCGAACTACCGTCAGACCTTTGAGATGCAGTCATCATCACTTTGTATAAGAAGAAAGGTATTAAATCAGACTGTACAAATTACCGTGGTATTACTCTGCTCTCCACTGCTGGCAAAATCCTGGCAAGAATACTCTTGAACAGACTAATGCCCACTATAGCAGAAGGAATTCTACCTGAAAGCCAGTGTGGTTTCAGAGCCAATAGGAGTACCACAGACATGGTATTGGTTCTCAGACAACTGCAGGAGAAGTGCAGGGAACAGAACAAAGGTCTCTATGTAACCTTTGTTGACCTCAGCAAGGCTTTCGATACTGTGAGCAGGAAAGGTCTGTGGCAGATTTTGGAATGTTTAGGTTGTCCCCCCAAGTTCCTCAAAATGATCATCTCACTCCATGAGAATCAACACGGCCAAGTCAGATATGGCAATGCACTTTCTGAGCCCTTTCTAATAACTAATGGTGTGAGGAACTGTGGTGAAATGGAAAATGCATCCCTTAGGAAAATGCATCTGGGCTTGGCATTTTTCTCTGCTCACTGCTGTTAAAAACAGCTTTAAGTCTTCTCCACTTTATAACAGCTGAATATAGACAGTTCTTTGAGTTTACCAGATATAATTGTGCCCCCTCCCACCTCTGTATTTACTGCATGAAAGTTTGATGCGGTACCTCAGGTAACATTTACGTGGCGTTTCACTTGGAGTAACACTGAGAAGCAGTCCAGGAGTTCTCATTTTTGCTCTGGTTTAGCTAGCTCTAGAAACAATGGTATATTTTCTTATATGTATGTGTAAACTAACTATGAGATTACTGCACAATAATTGTTTGAAGATGGCAACTTAAAACTGGTCCTCAGGAGAAAAAAAAAAAACAAAACCAAAAAAAACGACACACACACACACAAAAAAGCTTAGGACATGGATATTTTTCTGAAAATCTGATTATATATGCAAGGAATCATAGAATATCCTGGGTTGGAAGGGACCTTAAGGATCATCTAGTTCCATCTTCCCTGCCATGGACCGACACCTTTCACTAGACCAGATTGCTGAGAGCTCCATGCTTGAATGTGTTTTTGTAAACATTTCATGATACACTATCTTTTTATAGATAGGGAGTAATTTGGGTAATTCATGTTAGCTACAAAAACTGTTGTGAGGGAAGATCTTGTCACCAATTTTTGTTTACACTGTTTCAAATCTGAAATGTTTGTGTTAGTTTCTGTCATTGCAGATTTCAATTAAATTTGTTAATAGATTTTATTACTAGAAAATTATTTTACCTACTTGGCCTTGTCAGTTATTAATTGTGAAGACTTCATGAGGATGTAATTTGTTGCTAATGACTATGTCCAAGAGAAAAAGATTTTTTAGTTTTATATTCCTATTAGCAATGTTAGAACTCAAATGCTACAATTCATTTAGAACTATTTCAAAACTTTAGTAGATAATTTCCACTGTATCTTTGGGAATCTTAAGGATTTATATGAACTGAAGTGTTAATCCCAGAATTTTGTCAGCTGTTGAAAACCTTTGAAATTTTGTCAGTAAAAATAGCATTTGGAAAACAAGTCAAAACATGACATTCTGAGAGTGTTTAGTTTTTAAATCCAGTAGTAACTTTGCAAAATAACTTTGCAATCCAGTGCTCTCTCTTTACTTAGGTGGATTGTATTTCACTTGTTGCTCTGTTTCCTTTAAAACAGAATTCAGCAAAGCTTGGAAAACAAGCTATAATAATCCTAATCAAGCAGTTAAATGTATATAAATGACTCCTATAATTGAAGTGGAAGCTGTTGTTTGCAATTAGAATATAATTGTACATGTGGGGGGTTTTTTTAAGTATTTTAGGAGAAGTGAATGTAAACAAGCAGATGTTTAGGCAGGCTATCTTGAGCAATTTCAGGGCAGAATACCTTGTCTCCCAACAAAACAAAACCAGTTCTTTGGAGGTGAGTTGCTAAAGCAGTGGGAAAGGATGTGGCAATTGGCTGATTCCTCAAGATGTTTCTGAAAGTCAGCAGTAGAATTTCCCCACATCTGCAAAGGAGAAGTGTTTTCCAGAAAATAAAGCTCTTTCTGTTTCCAGGATCCTCAAAACCAAAAATGACACATTTTTACAGCACTCATCAGGAAAGTGTTCACTACCTACACAATTTCAGGACCAGTGTGTGAAAATTTCAGCTACGGTGCTACATTTATTACCAGCAGGAGATGTGAAAGTACCTAACTTATAATTTATTGCAAATGTAGCATGCCATGCACACAAAAGTAAATATTAATTATGATTTTTTGTAGTAGGTGATTGCAATCTGCTGTTCAGTTTTTCTGAACATGCCATTTTTTTTAACCATGCCAGTGTTTGAAGAGTGTAACAACCTATGCGGTCAACAACAAGTAAAGTTGTGATGTTTAACAGTTGTAACGCTTAAAACGATCTCCCATGTTAAGAAAGACAGTAGCCGAAAGTCTTGAGAATCTGTCTGGAGAGTTAGTGGTATGAAACTTTTAAAAAAGAGAGGCTATAATTTTTGTTTAACAAATCTGCATATTCTGTTTTATAACTAAAAATGAAACAACGAGATCTAGTGAGAAATATAAGGGGAGAATGAGTAACTAAAATCTGAAGGTGAAATTTCTGTTTCCCTTTTTCACCTGTTTCATCACTGCAATTGAGGAGACTATAACGTTATCTCCTGTAGAACTTAGATCTTGTGTAGTGAAGAGAGAGTGCGAGATGCTCCCCCCCATCCCTTCCAATGACAGATATTTTTCACATTAGCTGTTTTTTCTTCACATGCCAGGAGCACAGAGAATAGAAGATGATTAGAAATTACTGTGATGTTACTAATTATAAGTAGTCAAATAATTTGAGAGATCAGAATACATTTAAATTTCAGTTTATTTTTGAAAAACAAACTTATACCTGTAATTTTCATCAAGCCTGAAGTCTGTGAAATACCATTATATCTGAAATGCCTGTATGCCTGGTAAATTGCCTTATATACTAAACACAGACAAAACACTGGAGATACTTTGGTAATTAGGACTTCATGAGAGTGAACAAATGCTCCGTCATACTACAATTATGGTAGGTAACCTGGAAATGTAAGATTTTTTGAGCAGTTCCTGGGACATGGCATAGATTTCCCATCTTAATGGAAGAGTTTACCTGCAAAGCTACTGTTTGCTTATTCCATATCTTACTTCTTGTGGATGTTTCGCTGCTTAACAAATTTGGTCATAGAATCATTATAAGATGTCGAAAAGCCATGAGGGTTGGGTAATATTTAGAGTGTAACATGTATGTTCTGTTTTCATTTGAGGGTTTGTGTAGTGTTCTAAGCATTTGAGCAGCCCAGTGAGGGCATTACTAAGGTGTTAATTTAGAAAGGCTCTGTGTAAACTAATCAGAAATTCTGATGGATTTCAGTTCATCCAACTGAGATTTCACCCTTTCATTGTTAAGGAACAAAGAAGCTATTATGCACCCTTATTTCTCTCTTTGTGCCTGCATAGTTGTGTATATCTTCATGTTGCAAGTGGAGCCACGGTGAGGAAGATGCTGCTCTAAGAGCAGGGATTGGCTGCCTTATATATAAATAGCACATACTGACTGGCAGCTGCAGCTGCAGTGTTTAAGTGTTAAAATATACCTCCTTAGTTTATACATTTCAATTCAAACTACCAGAAAGCATTGGGATTATCCAAAGTTGCTGTGGTATTGTCTTTCTGTAGCTGAAATTTTGGAATATGGTGATTGTCCTGCCCTATTCTGCACTGATGCAGCCTCACCTTGAATATTGTGTGCAGTTTTGAGTGTCAGAATACAAGCAAGATCAAAGCTATTGGAGAGCCTCCTAAGGAGCGCAGTGAAGATGGTGAAGGGCCTTGAGGGGAAGCCATATGAGGAGCAGCTGAGGTCACTTGGTGTGTTCAGCCTGGAGAAGAGGAGACTGAGGGAAGACCTTATTGCAGTTACAACTTCCTCATGAGGGGCAGAGGAGGGGCAGGCACTGATCTCTTCTCTGTGGTGACCAGTGACAGGACTTGAGGTAATGTCCTAAAGTTGTGTTGGATATTAGAAAAAGATTGGGCTGGGTACTGGACCAGTCTTCTCAGGGAAGTGGTCACAGCACCAAGCCTGCCAGAGTTCAAGAAGCATTTGGACAACACTTTTAGGCACATGGTGTGATTCTTGGGGCTGTCCTGTGCAGAGGTAGGAGTTGAATTCATGATCTTTTTGGGTCCCTTCTGACTCAGGATTTTCTGTGATTCTATGTTTCCATGTCTTAGTATGTTTTACCAAACTGTAAAACATTGTAAATTAGAGATATTTAGTGAAAATTGTGGTATGATTTTTAGGCAGGAACATATAAGGCTTGTGTTTATGAACACTTACAGTCACATCAGCATTTTAGTATAATAATATAAAGACAAGAAAATTGCGTGGTAGGATGCGCAGGAAAGTGTTTAGCTATCAAACAAGCATTTTGGATCAGAAGCTGTTTCAGATCTCTGTTCTGAGATTTTCCTTAAATTATTGGATGTTTGCACATGTAATTTTTGGAAATGAACTTATTAAATGTGCTGTCTGGGTAGATCTCTGCTGTTTAAAAATAACTGCCATAGAAAATTAGAGCTTGCTTCATGCATGAGATTGAAAATTTAGCTTTCATTCATCTTTTTCATATCATATAGTATGATCCATTGCTTAAGGAAAGTGATACTATTATATTTATTTTACTATCTTTTCCATTCCAACTGTGTCAATAAGGTTCTCTTTTTCCTACTTTATCTTGTGACTTGATCTCAAACAAAGCTAGGTAGGAAATGGTTTTTAGCAATAATATTAAATAGCAGTATAAGGAAACAAGGAATTAGTTCTTCGCTGTACTTTGCTTTTATTGTCCATCAGTCCATTAGAATTAATTCAGTCTTCTGGGGGCTTCACAAAAAAAACCACCATTGGCAGACATTTGGCAGCAGACAGATGATTTTTGTCTTAGTTTCTGCTGTTGAATCTGTTTTTTTCTTTATCTGACTGTCAGCTATGTCTGAAGTCCTGGTATGGAGTTTTTTCTGAGAGAAATTTTAGATTTGATAGCAGTTTCTGATTCATAATTCAGTTCAGTCGCAGGACAACAGTAGCCTGTAGCAGTATTATATTTCTGGGGTGGTTGTCCCCTCAAGTTCCTAGGTGGTACCTGCTCTTCAAAGCAGAGGGACATATAAAATAACTAACAAAGGAAATGAAAAGAAGGTATGTGTCTTTTCTTGTAGCATCTTCATGTATCCATGGTTTGTGGGGGCTTCCTTGACACTGCACATTTATCACAAATCAGGCAATTAAAAAAACATGTGCTTGTTGGTTGCTTTACCCTTCCATTTTTAATGGGGTCATGAATTGTCCAGGAGAAGATGATGTGCCAGTCTTCTGACTTCATTTGGGACGCTCTCTGGGCATTTTTGCTCCATACAAAGTCAACAGAAGAGAGAAGCTTTTTGATTGATGAAGCTTTCCCTCAGAGATTTGGCTAGTGTTTCGTTCTGAAGATTTACGCTGTTTTACAGGAAAAAAAAGATGACTGACCCATTACTGGAAAGATGAAAGACCTATTTGGCATTAAATGTTTTTATTTCCTCAGCTTATTCGGCTAACTGCTGTTGTTATCATAGTTAACCACTGTGGTAGGTCAGGAAAATATTAGAGTAACTTAGTAAAACTCAACTTAATTTAAATGCACACAAATAGCTGAAGAATGCAAGTGCTTCATGGTAGTGAAATGTCAACCCATTGATGGAAAGGAGGTCTTGTGCAAATCTAATCACCATTAATGTAGTCCTGCAGTGCCAAAGAACAGAGAAAGTATGAACCTTTTTCTTAATAATAGTGCTGAGTTGTTAGAACTTTTTCAGCAAGTGTGTTGCGCTGTTGAAGTAGGTTGTGTAGGATCAGATATCTCCAAGTACCTTTGGCTATCCCATCGTTTTCCTATTACTGCAAAAATAAATTCAACAAATCCTTTTCCTAAAGTCTTAAATCAGTTCCTTCCTCACCCTCATAATATCAGGATGCGAAAGTCATGTGGCTTCATTGGGTATTCTTGTGTGACTAGTGTAGATTTTACAAATGCGCAGCAATCCATGCTTTCCATATATTGTGTGTTTAGGCAGAATGAACATCATATCTGCTTGAAATGTATAATTCTGCTGTGTTTTGATTAAAGGAAGTAGTAAAACTATATAGTTCTTCTTCATAATTACCCTCTTTCCCATTCTGAAGGCATATTGTTCTAAAACAATTCTCTTGAAATTAAATAGTACATTTATAGTACATTTAAATAGCACATTAGAACAAAAACAAAAAAAGCCCTTCCTTGAAACAGAGAAGAAACACAACTGGGAAAAAAAAATAAATACTAGTAGCAAGATAAAAAGGCAGTGTCTTTACTTTTATTGGGGAAGCTTCCTGGGTCTTACAACGAAAGACATTCTTATTTTTCCTTCAAACTTTTCTAAGGTAAGGGTTTAATTTGTACATTTGGGAACTGGACCTAAATTAGCTGGGTGTGGAAAGCTATGCTAAAGCTGTGAAACCTGTTACTTGAAGGAAAATTCCCTTCAGGAAATCACAGAGGTACTCCTCTAAATTGAAGTGATAGTTTAGATTCTGGGATGTGTGAAGAAGTGTGAGTAGGTGTTCGTGTATGGGCATCAGAGTGGCATGGTATGATACAACATTTAACATACCTGTGGCTTGTTGTAGACACATCAGGTTTTGTACTCTGTCAGTAACCTCATAAGAAATAATTATAAAAGAGTTGTTACCATTTGGAGGTAACAATTACTTTCTCTTACAGGGCTAAATCTTAGTCTCAAATGTAGTAATAACTTAGCAGTAGTTGCTGTTAATTGACCACTAATATGATTACACTTTCTCTGTTGGAAATGTTGACAGTGTTGTGGGAGTTTTATTTAACTGCACTTAGTGGTACTTGTGTAGTGTTTTGAGATCTTTAGGTTAAAATACAGTGCTATATAATAAAAAACTAAGTCAGTACTTGCAATTTAGATATATGAATTCAGGAAGATTTTTGTCATGTTAAATTTTGAGTTGTCAGTTCTTCTACCAGAGTTTTCTTGTAAATTGCTCTGCCTAGAATTACTATGAACAAAACTAGAATAAATATCCAAAACCTAACCTTCTTCATAAAGGAAGAAACAGCAAAGACTTTAAAAGTAGAAGTTACCTAAAATCACTGTAAGTGATTCAGTTTATTTCGTCTGCCTCTTTGTCCTTTTGAAAGAGAAGGAATAGCTAATAGATGCTTCATTTCTCTTTTCCCCCATACTTTTCCTACTTTCTCCTTTGTTTGGAAAATTTGGCTTTTTCTGTAGAGTTTGATTGCCAGAAGTGTTTGCTGAAGAAGTTGTTTCAGATGATGAAAGCATTACAGTAGGTATGGGGTTTTGAGAGGAAAGGGGTGAATAGTGGTAAAAGCTCTTGCCTCATGCTCTGCTTTGCCATGGGAGAACAAGTAAACAAAGTGTTAGCTTTGGGCTCTTTAGATCTGTTTATTTCTGAACAGTATCCAGACTGCGCTACTGTAATCACACCATCCCATAGCTTTCCTTTCCGTAAATAACCAACACATATGTTCCATCTCATAGTAAGGCATCTCTTGTTTGATGAAGGGAAACCATATTTTTACATACTTAATTTTCTAACTTAGCTAGCTTTCTAACCTAACAGTTATTCACTATGAGTGAATTAGGTATCAGAGAGGAAGATAACTTTTTACTCTTCGACCTGCCATCGAAAAAAAACTTTTAACTGTTATTAAAACCCTTTGTTTGTAAAAAGTGGATTGGAAAATTTAGGATAGCATGGTAGGATAAATGAAACTTAAGTACATTTATGGAGATCTAAATTGTGTATTTAAATTGCACCCACCTCCCATGCCTTCCTTTGGGTGAGATGATTGGCTGCAGTCATCTGTCAGTCTCCATGTAGGTCAGTAATTACTAGAATTTTCCTCAAAAGTAACAACAGTATTTTTCCACTTGGACTGTGATTCAGGCAAAAGGCAAATAATGTTCCAGGTTTGTTAGGCAACACTAAGTTCCTGGGAATGGACAGTGTTTCTGATAAGCTCAGTAAGAGCATTCCTGAGACAGAGGTGTGGAGTTGAGGGTTGGGGGGTAGTTAATGCACCACCACAGTGTTACATCTGCTTCAAGTATCTGCAGTCTCTAAAGCAGAATAGCTTGCTGTGCAGCCCTGTAAGGCAAAGTATTTGTATGGACCACACTTAGAGATTACAAGTTACCAAGGTCAAATCTGTGAATTTTTGAATCTCATGTTTTTGAAATGACATAAATAATCATTTCTGCTTTCAAACTACATTATCAAGATTCCCCACCCTCATCCTCCACAAAAGAGACAAATGTATGGTCATGATGGTGTCTTTGTGATGACTTCCATTCAGTTCCTGGACTACTTGGACCTGGTCACATGCCATTGCTCTCAATTTTGCAGTATAGTGTAAACTATACTATCCAGGCTTAACAGATATCACTATGCTTGATCCTCTCCTTACTGACAGCCAAGCACAGCAGCCACAGGCCTTTTCTGGCTGGGTTGGGAAATTTGTCTACAAAATGGAAGATGTTTCCTCTTATGTCAGAGAGTTCTTTAAATGGGCACCTTAAATTCAGCTAGTCAAGAGATCATTGCTGTGATGCAACCTTGCCTGCTGGGTCTCGAGCATATTGTTTTCTCCCATGGATTTAAGATCCCAGAAGAGTTTCTTTTGAAATAGACTGCATTTCTGCCTGATCCCCCTCATTCTGGTAGGTTGGAGTGCTGTTTTGGGAAAATTACATAGGTTGTATCAAAAGGAATATAAAAATATGCACCTTTTTTGTTGGTTGATACACTGATTGTATCCACTGTTGTAAGTCTCCAAATGGTTGATTCATCTAAAGAGGGCAATACAAGATCAGATTCTTTGGCTGGCCCAGTTAGACCCTAAGAAACATTAGACCTTTCAAAAAATTATGAAGGTAATAAGAAAAAGACTGAGATGATTAGGCCTAGAGATAAAAAAAATACACTTTCATAAGTGTACAAAGGATGATGGGCAAAAGAGTATTTTCAGAAAGACCAGCGTAAAACTATAACACTGTTGAAGCTCAGAATCAGTTTTTAACACTATTTTAACAGCAATTTTCTGAAGGGAATGAGGAAGGAGACATGATAGCTATTTTGGTGTCTCCTCAGGCTCAGATTTCATGGTTTCAGAATCAAATACCATTCTCAAAAATTCCAGTTTTCTTATTCTGGAATATTTTTTTTAATACTCGAGAAATGAATGAAAAAGATCCTAGATGAAGGAGATATGGTTTGCTAAAAAGAATTGACTAAGTGTTTGTAAGATTTCTGGCAAATAATGTGGAAACTGTTACAAGTGGTCTTATATTCCCAGAAGACCATGGAAAATGTCGACTGCTGCTGTCAAAAGTGTATTGGACTGAAAAGTCACCTACACCATCTGAATTTTGCTTGTGGAATGTTAGAGCTGAACTAGCAGTCATTAGAGCTTAATGACCACTTTGAATTTGGTGGTACTTACGGAATCCTTCAGTTTTGTCTGTCATTTTGATTTTTTTCTTTGTTTCAATGTTTTGGTAACAATTATTGGTGTCCCAAAAGAAAGAAGTCTTAAGAAGATACAATTTGCTTGGGAGCAACTTCAGCTCTCTAGGATGGTTATCTCCTTTTTTCATCTTCACAACCATCTTCATGGTACTTCGTTTTTCAAATTGCACGTACATATTGGTGATATGACCAATGCAAAGAATTATTCCTGTTAATCTTGTTCACTGTATATGAGCTTTCTGCAAACATAGAAAATGAAGTAAATTTTACTGTGTTGTTTGTTCTGAATTAGGTTCATGCACTATTAGTTCGAGAAGTCGATGTAGAGAAGGTGTCAAGTTTTGAGAACCCGTATGTAGATGCAATAAGAAGTTTATGGAATGACCCTGGAATTCAGGAGTGTTACGATAGACGACGGGAATATCAGTTATCAGATTCAACTAAATAGTAAGTACATGGTGGCTACAAACAACTATTTATAATTTTATGTTTCTAACGAAGTAATTTTTAGCTTCTTATACTGTATGCCTGTGTACATATTTGTATGTACATATTTGTATGCAGCACAAACATACCTGAATATACACTTACTAGATTGAATTAAGGAGTGAAGTACCTCTAGTTTAGGATTTTATCTGCACTTGTTTCACAGAGTAGGAGTCTGTGATGATTCAAAGTCTTAAACTAAGATTCTAACTAGGGATATAGTTAATGTTTTTGGGGGGTTTTGTTAAACCTCTTCAAGCTCTTATTCTCTTCTGACATACAATGACAAATGCAAGGTGGACACAAATACTTTCATGTAGTGTGATAGTAGTGAATACTGTGCAGTCAAAGGCATGCTCCATAAAATTAATAAAATCGTAATGCCCCAGAACTCCTGGGGTTTTTTCCCGGGTTTCCCCTTTCCCTCCCAGATTGCACTCCTGATGGTAAGGTAAACAGTACTAAGCAAGTACTTGGGAGCTTGTATTATACTGAACTACCTTTCTATTGTGGAAAGAAAGTCTAAAGTTAAAGAACATGGCTGCAAGAAAGCACTTGAGGTTAAGCTGTGTTTGTTCTAGATCAACAATAATAAAAGTGCATATGTGACTAAATAATGTCTGAAATATTATGCCTTTCATTTCTTGGGACAGGAATCTGATTAAACAACATTGTGAAACTTGTCATTGTAACTTGAGGTTGGCCTGAAGAGTCACTCCATGAACTTTAGTTACTCTTGAGTAATGTAGCTATATTTCTGATAAAATTTCTCCTCTGCTGTCAAATGGATAATAGGTGATGGCCTTTTGATGTTGATCAATGTTACAAAACACAGCATAGTTTGTTATTAAAGCTGTGGAAAAATATCTATGAGTATCTATGATTCTGCATGAGTTCTTGTATTAGCTATGAAAAAAAATTGTTCTGATGATATAATTCCAGTCGCCATTTGGCATGTGTACAGGAATGGAAGCCTCTTATTGAGGAAAGTGCAGAGGAATACAAAGGCACCAGGAGCCTCCTATTAAGCTCACTGAAGCAGGGCTACCCACATGACAAGACTGGGATGACATTTGTCTGCACAGTAGTTTGATGATCCTTATCTAGCACAGCACTTTTTAAGTGAGTTAGTCAAGATAAACTTGCTAGGATCCTGCTGATACAGTTTAGGCAGCTGAAAACCTATGGATGCATGACATAGGTCTTCTCAGATTTGCTGCAATGTTACCACCACACCATATTTTTCTTCTTGCCCGGTGCATAGGGTTTCTGTTGTCCTGTGCAGTTCTCTGTCATGGTTACCTTTCCAATCCAAGATTTGTGTATGTGTATTTTGGTGTAGAGGGGTGCAAAGCACTCTTATGTGGCATCTCCCTTGTATTATTTGGATTCTCACTGTTCCTAAAGATACCTATAATGGTTTTAAGTATTAGGCCTTCCAGGAAGGAAGAAAGAAAGTATTCCATCCTATTCCTTTATGTAATCTAAACATATAAATAGACAGAGAAAGAACCCTCTTTCTCTCTTCCCTTCTGGTGAGGTTTGGAGACAGCAGATCCCTGCAGCCGGTCCTGCTTCTGTGGGGGAGCTGGGGCCTGGCTTGGCCTACAGGGCCTGTTGTTTTCTGCTGATCCGGAGTCCAATAGCGTGGTGGCGGCATTTGGCATGATTGTGCTATCTCAAGGAAAGTATTAAGGTTTTATTTGGCTAGTTCTTTATTGAGCGTGTATACCTGGTTTTGGTTTGTTTTTTTTTGTTTTATCCCTTTTCCCTTCCCTTTTCTGTTTTTGGGTGTTGGTTTTTGAGGGGTTTTTTATGTGTATATAGTTTTTGTAATTGTATATAAATGTAATATAAGTGTAAATATATTTATATATATTGCTCTAGCTCTCTCCCTCTCTCTTTTTTTTGGTTCTCTTGGGTTTTTTTTTCTTTTCCCTTGGTTTTGGGTGGGGGGGAGCTCTTGCGGTGGGGTTAGGAGACTTGGCAGAGAGCCAGCTCAAAACCACCACAATACCATACTGTGTTTTGGTTTTATGTGGTAAGAAAACAAGTAGAATGTTACATAAAGTGAAGAACTTCAGGATGCATAACTGGGGGGGAAAAAATATTAGGGAAAAGTTGCTGATAATATATTTTCACATTGTTTCTGTACTGAAACAAACAGCAAGTTAAGTAGAAGCTGAAGCAGAGCTTGTCTTATATTTTGAATTTCTTGTGTTTGTAGGTCCTAACTTTGTTTCCACAACTGGTGATACTTGTTTTAAAGTTGAAGTAAATGTATGTATTTTGTGTGCTTACCTTAGAGGTTAAAAATAGAATTACTTACTTTCCAAAGTAGGAAATGATGATCTGATGCTAACTCAGATCAGATTGTGCTGAATACCATAGTTTTGACCTACTTCTAATTAAATTGTTACCATAGTGGATCTTTTAAGTAGCATTAAAAATAGTAGGGAATAATTATTAAGTAGCTATGAAAGCAAATTCCTAGTACCTTGTTTTGCAAAAGATACAGGTACTAGTTGATTGGTTATTTTTCAAGCTCAGTATGTTTAGCAATTTACCGTGAGTTTTTGCAGGTTTGGTGAATTTATTATAGTTCATACTATGGATTTCTGCAAAATCTTTTAGTATTGTGAATCAATGTGTATGAGTCTTTAGAAAAGCCTCTTGTGTATTTATGCTTGCAAGTAGAGTTTTTTCAGGTATGTAAGTCCATTAAAAACAATTAGCAGAAACAAACATTGTTTAAAAAATACACTGTGTATGTTTACCAGTAGAACACCCAAACAAATTTGCTAGGATTAAATCCCTGTCACAAAGCAAAGAAACAAATTGCTTAGAAGTTACTCCTGGGATTCACAAAAGCAGTAAGACAGAAATAAACCCATTTCCTTCTGATTTGATGTAAAAACCAAAACAGTTTGTTGTCCACCAGATCTCTTGTAAGCATATGTGTCTGTATGTCTAGTAAGCGTATGTGTCAGTGTCAGACGTGTTCTTCCTTCATCCCATGCACAAGCCTCTCATCTTCTCAGTAGTTTTCCCCTGTGTTTTTATAGTAGTAGTAATAGTAGTAGTAGTATTTTTGATCTGCTGGCTATATTGCTTTTTTCTCCCATCAGTGTTCAACAAGGTTAAGTGCTGGTTCCTACTCTTGAGTTACAACAACCCCAGGCAGCACTACAGGCTGGGGGCAAAGTGGCTGGAAAGCTGACTGGTGGAAAAGGATCTGGGCATGCTGGTAGAGAGCAGCTGAACATGAGCCAGCAGTGTGCCCAAGTGTCCAAGAAGGCCGATGGCATTGTATCAGCAATTGTGTAGCCAGCAGGACTAGGGAAGGGATTGTCCATCTGTACTCAGCACTGGTGAGGCCACACCTCAAAACCTGTGCTCAGTTTTGGGTCCTCCAATACAGGACAGGTGTGTCCTGTCCAATACAGGTGCTGGAGTGTGTCCAGAGAAGGACAGTGAAACTGGTGAAGGAATTAGGGAATAAGTCCTATGAGAAATGGCTGAGGGAGCTGGAGTTGTATACCCTGGAGTAAAGGAGGCTCGAAGGAGACTTTATTGTTCTCTACAGCTACCTGAAAGGAAGTTGCAGCAAGATGGTAGTCAGCCTGTTCTCACAGACAACGAGCAACAGAACGAGAGGACGTAGTCTCAAGCTCCACCAGGAGATGCTCAGTTTGGACATCAAGAAGAATTTCTTCAGCAGAAAGGTTGTTAAGCATTGAAACAGACTGCCCAGGGAGGTGATGAAGTCACCATCCCTGGAGGTGATCAAGAAACGACTGGACGTGGCCCTTACTGCTATATCTAGCTCACAATGTTGCGATCGATCAAGGGTTGGACTCAGTGATCTTTGAGATCTTTTCCAACCTAAATGATTCTGTTATTACACATTGGCTTCCTCTGTGTGTTCTGTTATTTTATTGTTTCCAAGTTCTATTCTGGGTTTCTAATATGTCCTGTATATCATAATACTTTCACTTCCTGCCATCTGTGGACATGCTTTGTCATTGTTAGCTACACTTGTGATCTTTTTATACCTCCTGGTAGTACTACGGAAGAATACATCTGATGTGTCGTTTACCACAAGAGGTGGTGATAGTGTCTAAGAAAGAAAATTTCCTGCATCATGGGAGTTGATTTGAACTTCTTATGGGCTCAAAAAATACATTCCATTCTCTTCCCCGGCCATTGGATGCTCCACACCTTGGACAATCCTGTTGTCTTAAAATCAGCTTTTAGACTTTTTTTGGTAAAGTCAAGAGGACTTCAGGTATATAGAGGTTATTTGCTTCCCATGTACATTACAGGATGACTTAGCCACTTAACTGCCACTAAACCCCTTACCTTTAAGATGTTCACAGTGTGAGACTGAAGTAAAATAATAACACACTGTGGATTGCCTTAAGCAGTAGCTGTGTGAGATGAGAACATTCAGTATGTGCTGTACAGGGTGTCAAGACCTTAACCCAAATGTGAAGAGGTTACTAATCAACAGTCTGATTGTATCATGGCTTTCCAAAGCCTAAAGAAAGGAGAGACAAGAGTCTTCTGTGTTGACATTAAAAGAGACAGAATTGGGGTTGCAATTGGAATTTGTAAAGATTTGTCACCATTTTTCCCTGAGGTGACACTGAGGGCTTACCCTTCATGAACAAAATGTAGGAAATATTTAGAACTTGAAAGTGTCCCAGAGCCTTGCTTGGCTCAGATTTCAACTTCATTTTTCTCTGGTCCCATGAAATGGAAGTATATGGCTATTGTGAATCTCGAATCAAGGACTTTCTAGTTGCTACATAAGCACTGAGAATATCTGTTTAACTTCCCTTCCATGGCTGCGTTTTCTAACATTTCAGATAATTAAATTTAATTTTCCCGCAAGCTCCTACCCCACTGTGTTAGCTGTTTCAGTAAGTATCTGATAGGCCACTCTGTAATGCACTGCTTTATTACTCATACATGCCATGGCATTCTCGTGGGCTTTTGTTTTTGCATTTGCTATCACCTTTAACAATTAAGTTCCTGCAGTTACACAGCTGTGTGTATACCTTTGAGTTGAGTTAGTTGGACAGTTAGTACAGAAATGCAGATTCCAGTATTTCACCATGTAAAAAGAGCTCAAGGGTTTGAATTCTGAGGACATCTTCAGCATATCACTGACTGTTAACAGGGAAAAAGAGATGAAACCTAATGATGTCTGCTCCATAAAGCAGTTTCACCTTATGTGAAACCATTGCAGTTGCAGGGCTTTTGTCATCTAGTAATTTTTCTATGGCAGTATTCCATTTGAGTTTTAAGTATTTTCATAAGTTCAGCTGAACAATTAATACCTTCATATCTGTCAGCTGAAAGTAACATTTTGCTTCTGCGTTCCACTTCTGACACAGGTGTATTTCAGTGCAGTTACTGCATGTAGCATTTAGGGTACACAAGAGGAAAGATCAGTGCATGAATCTAAGTTCTTAGTAAGGCAATTTACTCCATTTGCTGGTATTACCTTTAGCAGTCATTCTTTTTTTTATTTCCTAAAGCTGTAGGGAATTCTTAAGAGTATAATGTGTCTGTATGAGCCTTTCAGAAGGACTAATACTGTCCTAAATTGGGACCTGCTATGCAACTGACACTGATAGAGCAGATTTTGAACAACTGTCTATGAGCTATCTGTGTAGCATTCACTAGTTTTTGATGAGAAAACCATATAGTCATAATTTATAAGATGCATAAGCACATCATTATTTAATAAACATTTTAATACTGTTCATTAATTCTTTCTTACCTTCATCACCTGTTAAATTGTACCTGAAGGTCCTAAAGCTATACTTGGTGGCAATGTCTGTTGCAGAGTGGTAGATTCTGCTTTATGTGTTTACAGTTTACAGCCTTACTTATGTAAAGTAAGATAGAAACAGCCAATAAAAAATGAAAGTCTGAAATTCAAAGATCAAGTACTACGAGCAGAACCATGCTTATCCTATCTTATGCCTTAGATATAGTCCTTAAACATAAAAGGGAGGTCTGAAGAAAGATGGGACATGAAATCTACTGCATACCAAAGCACTGCTTCCTATAGAAAAACTGCAGATTATGCAGCAGAACTCAGGAAATTCAGAAAGGGAAGTGGGGTTATATAAAGCTGTATAGGGTATGTATTTCTTTCAGGATCCTTTTCTCATGCAGTACCAAACATGTTTTTAATGGCTGTATAATTTTTACACCACATTTCCTAAAAAGAAAAGTTTGCACAGGCATTTTTTTAATTGATGGCTTACCTTTTTTAGCCTTCACTGCGGTTGGCTTTTAGCCATGCAGGAAGTTGAGTAAGGCAGCTAAATAGGATCTGGGTAGAATAAGGATAAAGAGAACCCTGTGCAGAAGTCTTCCTATCTCACTACAAAGATCTTAGGTTTACTGTGTTTACTTTATGGTTCTGGAAACTGGTAATGTGCCTCCATTTTTCACCAGTGGTGTAGAGACTCATGTAACAGTTCGTTTGGATACATGTCCGGAAAAAAGACAAGTGCCAGAAATATTCAAACACACAAAATATCTTTTATTACAGCGAGAATAATAATAATAAACTTAGCAAAGAGAATCAAAAACTAAAAAAGGATACAAAATAATTTCCTTATTGAGTGGCATTAAAACAAATACTACAAACAGCATTTAATACAATATTAACTAGTGAAAAGGTGGTTAAAGGGATACCAAAAAAGGATCTTAACACAATATTATGGATAACTATTAACACGATATTGGTTAGTAAAAATGGAAATTAAAGGGAAATACTATGAACAACTTATTAATGTCAATAATAAAAGGGGAATTAAAGGGACACTAAAAGGATATTAAAAAAAAAAAAATTGCTTTCTTGGTTACTTCCTATCAATAAACTGTGCTTACCCACACAGACAGGCCAGGGATGTCAGGATCTGCAGCAGCTGGTTGGTACCCGTGCTTAGCGGGCGTCCCCACGGAGCAGCACAGTCTGGGTGGCAGGATGACCATCGCTCAGCTCAGCAGTCCCGACACCCCATTTTTATCAGCTTCACATAACACCACGTAGAGCCAGTACGCAGTGTAAGGTGATGCCTGAGTGGCAGCCAAACACCGCCTGTTCATTATCTAATGGCAACAGTCTGTGCATGCCCTACTTGTGGGGCAAGGGGCGAGCGACCCCTGCCCACGTAATCTTCCTCCCATCATCATCTTTCTCACCCCTATGTATGACCTCTACCATTGTGTTTCAAGGGTAGATGTATCTATCTTGCAATGTGTAGCAAAACCAAGGAAGAACTCAGCTCTGATAATAGGAGATACCAAGCTGACTTGCTAAAAAGCACAATGGACCTTACAATTAGCTTGTGCCATGAAGTTACATTGTACCATACTCTAGCTGGTTTCACATCCTAATATGATTTCTTTCTCACACCTCTATGCTCCATTGATCATCTAATTCAAAAGTACCCCCCTTACAACTCAGAAGCGCAAACCTCTACAAAAATTCTGAGAACACAGCCGGTACTTGTTTACATTTAGGTTTGTCCACTGAAAATTGATTCCTTTTCTTGTGCTCCTGACTGGTAGCAAAGAGGACACTTTTATCAGTTATTCTGGCAGCATTGTGAGGCAGGAAAATTCCTGCTGCAGCAACTGTAGCATTTTGTATATGTGCAGTTGAAAGACAAGCAAGTTGTATGCATTTTTAAAAATGCAGAAAAAGAAATGTTTTTCAAAGCTTGCTTTTCTACACATGGTCAAAACTAGTGCTGGTTTTTTTAGGGGTAGTCTCATCAGCCAGTTCAGAGTTTTGCAGAACAAAAATTCCAACCCTCTACCCACGCCCCCACAAAACCACACCAAACCTCAACAATAGTATGGAGCGTAGCCCCACCTGATTCTAGAATAGCCAGGCTCCAAAGGGCAGAGATGTATCAAATATTATTGAATATCTTGCCTAATTATCCTTAATAATGGGCTTTGGTTAGGTTTTTATTTTCACTTGCACTACTGCTGTATGTGTATGAAACAGCACATTTTGTAGAGGGTAATAACCATGAACTATTCTAATTTTGCAGAAAATACTTCTTTTTTTCTTCTTTTTTTTTTTTTTTTTTTTTAATTAAACCTCAGAGGTTTAGGGTTGAAAACGTTTATGGTTACTATCATACCAAAATCTGTCTTACTTGTGGTTGAATGCAGTGAAAGAATTTGCATATGAAACGTTGCTGGTAAGGCTTGCTTTTGTAGCTGTGGTTACAGTGAAATCACCCATCAAACTTTAGGTCAAACAACAGAATTTGTAGAATTTCTTGAGGTTTGTCCTTTCCCTCTTTATCACACTCTCATTCTTCCCATGTAGTCTAAGAAGCAGTCACATTGTTGGCTGGCTGGGTGATAACTAATAATCTTTACTGGTTTTATACTGACCTTTTTATCAGTGGCAATAATTACCTGTATCTCAACATGTTTGGTTTTATTTAGAGATTTCTAATGGAGTGTTTCTGGTGTGGTGCCTGGCAGATCCCTCCTCCTCAGCAGTGTGTTTCAGAGGCACTCTGCTCCCCAGAGACTTATCCTGTGCTCACAGGGTCTTTCAGGCAGACTTCTTCTAAGCACAGGGTTTGTTAGTATGCTAGTGAATATTAACTCAGTATCTTTCTACATCAGTTTTGCCTGCTGAGTTTAGGAAGACTTATTAGGTAGTAATGGTAAGTAGACTAGTCTCATTTTTAACCTCAGAAAGGGAAGCAAGAGTTACAGATGGATGAAGGGTGTAGCTTTTCTACTTTTGTCTGCCCATGCCTTACTGCCTGCACCTGATTATTTCAGCTGTACACTAAACATAGTTTAAAGTTACAGAAATTCATCTTATGGAATTATTCCGGAAAAAATTCTACTTTATAACCTGATTACTTGCAAAAATCTGAGTTCAAAGATGCTGGTAAATAGTACCTCGTGGCTGGAGGAGAGTGTTTTGAAATGCCTGTCCCATGTTGAAGGCACTCCAAGACCTCAATCTCTGAAAGTAAATTCAAGTTTTGATGATCTGTCTTCATTAGGTGATGTAGGCCTAGGAAATTAATTAAGTCTGAATATTGAGCTACCTGTTCGTGATGATGGGGGTCATATTTAACTTCTTAAAGAGCTTTATTGGTTAAAACAACTCTAGTCTGTTTATTAAGATTAGGAGTCTCACTTCCTTGCTTGATTTCTATATGGGAAAGACATGTAGAAACATAAGAGCCAGTCAATCTACTCCCATGATTCTGCTCCTGCTGTTTATTTTGAAATGTGGAGAAACAGTACCTTTGAAACCTGCTCTCTTTCAAGGGCATCATTAGCACCTCCATAGACTAGCAGCTTCCCTGAAACTGGCTGCAAGCTTGGATCTTGTCATAGGTGATGCAAAGTGCATTTAAAAAAATAAAAAATTAATTCTTTCTTAGTGCTAACTGGGAAACAAAAGGCTTCCTCTGCTTCCGGTCAGTGTGCAGATCACAAGCATGCTGCTAGACGCTGGCGGTTTCTCCTGACGTCAAAGGAGGGCCACAGCCAGTGGCTCATTATATACTCATCACCTTGGTAATGCACCTTCTGCCTGTCACTATAGCAACCCCCTGGAAAATTACCTCAGCAGCCACTAAAATTCATTTTTAAAAAAACTAATTTCAGATATTATTAACTTCTGAAACTTAGTCTGTATTATGAATTTACTCAGAACCACATATTTTCCTATTTTCTTTCCTTTGTATCATGCTGAGCTGAGTAGATACTGTTTGGGTGAGAGGCAATATAGCTACAGTGTGATTCATCAAACGAAGATTTCTTAGCAGGTGGTAAAAATAAGCTCAGAGTACCATGTAGCTGAGAACTAAATGTCTTGCATAGTTGCTACTATCAGTTCAACCGAATTCCCCATGGTAACGCTGGTGGTTACCGACTAGCCCTCAGGACGGCTGACAACGTATTTGCAATACACATATTGTTATTATGGCTTTAAATTTTGAAGCTAATAAACTGAGATAATCTGGTTTTGGGCAATTGTTGGCAACTCTCTCTTTGTGAAAGTTTGTGGATATGTCAAGTCTTGTGGTTTATTTGCAAGAGCGTGTAGCAATTTCTTGTATGCACTGAAGTTGCATGGCAAAGGCTGATTGCAGTATTTGTTCATTCATTTTGAGTCAGGCACTTACCCTAAAATAAGCTGCAAATATCTCTTGTGTGCCTAATTTTTTTTGTGTGTGCATAGGATTTGTTTGCCCAGGTGAGCAGTATAGTTGTCAGTACTTTAGGGGCTGCATTAGGTAAGTGCTTTAAAGCCACAGTGAATCACCTTATTAATAAGCAGATATACAAAAGAGTCAGTCAGAATCTTCATTTTCTTTAACTGCTCACCCATCTGCATTGAGAAACCTGACACATTTCACATAGCCTTGGCTTCATAAGTATTCTTCTGGTTCCTTGTAAGACAATGGAGGAAGTAACTCCACCTTGCCTTCCTGCTGGAGTTTATGGACGTCCCACATCCCAGGCCATATCCATCAAGTAAACTACATTAATTTGAACAATTTCAGTGTTCCAAATAATTTTGAGATAAATGCGTTATCAAGCTGTTGTACAAGTGAAAGAGCTGGCAGCTGGGGATGGGCAGAGGTGCAGCTAGGGTGGGGCTGGAGCAAACACAGTTGAAGGAAAAGAGTTGGCATCAGCTAGCACTTTTGATATTTTAAGTTGCTGCTTGATAAAGTAATATAAAAATAAATAGTTAGTTTAATAAGTTGTAGGGTACTTAAAGGCTATGCATACAGTGCTGCATTCCCCTGGTGATCAGAGAATTTCTTTAAGCCCCAGCTTTCATGTGGGGGGCAGAAGTTAGATATCCAACTCTTCTGGCATGAGGAAGGTTTAAAAATACAGGTCTTTCTTGTGACAGCAACTTTTAAACCATGATAAGCCAAATAATAAATTTTCAGTGCTACAGGAACAGTTAGAATATGTGAAAAATGTGTATGGTGGTAATATGTCTTTAAATATTAATAGTATTCCAGTTGTCTTTTCTTTTCATGTAGTCACCTGTAATCACTTACATATTCCCTCTCAGCATTTTGAAATAGTGAGTCAGCCCAACAAACCAGTTGTTCAGAATAATCAGACTGTCACCCCACCCCTTTTAATGCAATGCAAAAATCTGTTTTTGTGCTTTGTGAAGAGAAAATGTCTTCGGTTTTGGCTGTGTAGTAGTATGGATTTAGAAGTATAGCATTTTGCAGTTAATACAAAAGTTGTGATAATGTGTTGAACTTAGATGTGTTGAGTTGCTCCCACTGATGTTTTAGGAAGATTGCACCTGGCTGAATAGAGAAATTAACTTCTGCAATATATCAAAAATCTTCATAACATAAAACAGTGGGTAAAATGGAAAGACCCTGATGTCAATCCCTATGATAGGTATTCCTACCCAAAGATAATAGATTTTTTAGAATTAGTTACTTTATTTTAGAAATTACATAATTTTTAAGAGGGACTTGACATTCTTAGTGGTTTTAGAATGTCTTGAAGGGAGCTCTGTGTTGCTGCTGCAGGCAAAGCTTTCAGTCTGATTTTCAGAAACATGTTTAATCCCCTTGAAGTTGATAGCAGAACGTGAAGTTATATATCCTCATAGGGTAACAGGAAGTGTAATTGTCTGCAGAACTGTCAGTAGCAGAAAATACCTACTCCTTTGCTTCAGAACAACAATGCAGAACTTCATTACTGAATTCCAGCACAAGTCATTTTTCAGCAGAGTATCTCTGTTAAAATAAACTTAAAAAAAAAACCCAAAAAACCAAAAAACAGAAAAGCCAGAAAACAAAACTTAAAATAATTTTTTCTACTTAAATAGAATTTCATTGACTATTTGCTGTATGTTCACAGCATTAAAATAGCAATAATAAAAGATTTAGAAGTAATATGTGAAGTAATTTAGAAATAATTTGTGTAATTCAGAAATAATCTGGGATATTTTCATTTAAATAAATTGATACAATAATATGTTTATTAACAAATTTTATGTTGTTTATTAAGTTTTAAGTTAGAAGGAAGAGTGGCAGGGGCTAAATATCATTATTGCTTTTGTTGGTCTGTAGATTCTAATTGCCACAAAGACTTTATTTTTATAGGATTTAGTGCATGCTTCTACTTTTTTTTTTTCTTTGAGATACTCTTACTCGTTTTGACACTGCTTCCTTGATTCTGGGTTTGAATGTATAATTCAGGACAGTTCTGAGAGAGCCCAACATCCTTTGATTTGTTAAGTGAAGAAATTAAGGAAAAAAAAATAGGATTCCATAAGGATGCATAAGGACTCCTCTGTGGACTGTATAGGCTGTGTAAGGTGCTTTGACTGAAATGAATGAAAAGGTTGTCACCTGAGTTTATTTGTTGAGTGAGCAGAACTAGAGCATAATTGAATGGGGACGAGGAAAAGGTAAGTATTTTTAAGGATAAAGTAATGCTTCTGAAACTTAATGATGTCAGTGATTTGTGTTAGGACAAAACAAAACAAAACACCTCATTTGCTTGTTTAATGGTTTCTAGAAACACAGATGATATTTAACAATTTAATAATATCCCTTTGTTTTATCACCTTTCTAAAATCACCCAGATGTGCATTACCAGATACCTTTGTAACACGTCCACTATGCAGAGGTGTAGTAACCAGGCTCAACTTGGAGACCACAGCTGAAGCTTGCCAAAGGAATGCAACGAGACAGTTGTGAAAATAGGCCGCCACCTGCCAGTTTATTCAGTTAAAATTCTCCTGTTTTTGTGAATACCACTGTAGCAATGCTTCTTTATGTCCTTCCAAAATTTAGTCACTAAACAAAACTAATTCTTTTGGGGATGGGGGGGAATAAGAAGCTAGTTCGGGGTCTCCATCACTTTCTTACTGTGGTGGTTGTGAATCTCATTCGCTTACACTTTTTTTTTCTTTTCCACCAACAAACTGATGATGGGCTTGTTCATGCTGCTTTTTGTGTAAAAAAAGCTGAGGGTAGATCATGGACTCAGACTCTCAAACTTTTTTCTTATTGCCAGAAACTAGTTAGTTCTCAGAAAATATTTTCAGAGTTGTAGCTTCTGATTTACCGAGATACAGTGTTTAATACATCTTTCTCACACTCAGTGCTTACTATCGGATTGATATTTCATGAATAAAATCATAGTAAGAGAAATTTGATAATAAAATTTGATAACTGAGCCAGTAATAATTTGGCTCCTTTCCAGAGCTAACAAAGTAATTCATCTGTATTTTTACTGTAAGGTAGAAATCAAACTGGTTTATTTTTGTCATTGTTCAGGATAACGTCCTCGCACTATTTCATTAAGAGGTAGTTCATAACATCAGGAATAAGACTGATTATTTCTTTTCTAGGTTTATTTAAAAAAAGCACCTTCACAAATTACTGTGAGAAGAAGAACGTATTCAGAGCTTGGTGACACTTCATAATCATTTAATAAATTACAAGACCATTGCTCTCATCCCCTAGAATGAATGAGGGTATTCCTAGATTAATTTATCTTCTTAACAGCTAACTCTTGGTCATTCTTCTGATGTGAACCAGCCAAATGCCAAAGAACTTAATTTCCTGCGGCAGTCTTTATTTCAGATGTCTGCCATGGGGAGAGCATAAGGTGCCTGGTGCACTGACTTCATGAGATGTCCAGCTCCTGGACCCAAAAAGGCTATCACACACACATTGTTACACTCCTTTTTGCAGGATGTCTTTAATGACAGTTAATTAAAACTTCATGGTGCTTTATGGTTGAAACTCAGCATTAACAAATAAGCATAAGAGTTTTGTGCTGTAATTACTGAACCTTTACAATTAATTTTATAGCAATTTTGGGTTATTTGCTGGCCAGCTGTAGTGTATTTCATGTACTGCAGGCCCATTAACTTAATCAGAAGTTTCAGTGTGAATGCAGGACTTCGGGTGCAGAGATCCCGCTAAATGCTGGTGCTACCTTCTGATAACAGGATCTGGAGAATTTTTTAATTTGACAGTGGGTGGGTTTTTCCTTTTTTAATTTAGTCTCAAAACAGTGCCACTTATCCTCCTGTTATTTTATAACTGGTAATGATCTAGTCTGTAGCAGTTCATTGTTCTGTGGAAGGTTCATGTTTGTTTATCTAGGTGTATGTGTAGACACTGTAGCATGAATATCAAGAAATGTATGTTACATATTCTAGTAAGACCATGCAATTTCATATTTCTCACATGTTGTATGATACTATGTCTCTAAATTTCCTAGAATTATGTGATTTGAAAACTTTGGTGAATTTACATGTGAAAGCCAAGAAAAGTTGCATAAAAAAACCCCATAATAGTTATGCCACCCTGCTGTTGAAGCTATGTAAGTGGGGATGGAGTACATTTTTTATGGTTTGTCCCCTCTTTTCTGCCGATAATGTTCTTTTTTTTCTGTTGTACTTCTTTCTACTCCACAGCCCATTTCCGTTCCCAAATTTTCCTTTCTCTTTTCCTCAGTGGGATGATGGTGTCACTGTCTAGCATTCCTGTTGTTTCTCCCTGTCTATAGCTATCTTAATGACTTGGACCGCATAGCAGATTCCACCTATCTGCCAACTCAACAGGATGTACTCAGAGTTCGAGTCCCAACAACAGGGATCATTGAATATCCATTCGACTTACAAAGCGTCATTTTCAGGTAGAAAAAAAAGTTTTAACACGTACTTGCTTTGTTTCTTTTGTTTCCTTTTATGTTAGTAATAGCAAGTATAGGATATTGGTTAAAAGTGCATAAAAAGCAATAATTCTGTATTTTTAAAATTTGAATTACATCAATTTATTTTCATGTAATTGTCCACGTTTAATAAGGAACTGACATTAAACATGTCAGAAGGATCAAAGACAATTAGGTCTATCTGTAATTCATCTTTTCAATAATATCAAAGTATGAGTAGTAATCTGAAAATAAAATCATGTGTCTTTGTCATTCATGTAAATTATGGAATAAAAAGTTAGCACATATGTAGTTGACTTTTAGAGAGAAATTGCTCTCCTTTAGAGAGAAATCACCCTACCTTAGTGCAAGTACAGTTGTTTAAAAAATAATTGCAAATTAGACACCTGTGCTTACACTGAGACATGGGATGAAGTGGGAATATACCTCAGCAAACATGAGTTTTAATTTTGCCTATCAAAAATTTTAGTAGGTACATATTGTATTCTATTTGCTTAAAATGGGGCAGATTTAACAAATTGAGAATTTTGATTCTGGTAATTTGGCCGGAAAAAGGCTGTCCACCAAGTCTGTTCTGTTCACATCTGTTTCTGCTGAATACACAGGGCATAAATTGCCAAGTCGTAGCTCATGAGACCTTTATATCTCATAATTCTCAGGGGTTTGAGTCCAACAATAATTTAAATACAGAAAACAAATCAGACTTAAAGCAAATATGAACTGTCTACTTACAAGAGATTCTATTAAATATCAACGGGAAAAATCATTAAGAAAACCAAACCAAACTGTGGTCTTAACTAAATTCTTGAATTTTGTCATTATGTGTGTGATTGTGTGTTTATCTGTTAAGGTATTCATGGAGTTGATGTGGATGTTAATTTTACAGAATGGTGGATGTAGGAGGTCAGCGATCAGAAAGAAGAAAATGGATACATTGCTTTGAAAACGTCACATCTATCATGTTCCTAGTAGCTCTTAGTGAATATGATCAAGTGCTTGTGGAGTCAGATAATGAGGTAAGCAATCATCAGCAAAAGCCACCAGTTTTAAAGAAAAAATATGTTCACTTGTCCAGTCTGAGGTGTTTTCTAAATGCATCTACCATCAGTCATGCACAACTTGCACTCGCTGGTGTGAGAAGCACTATACAGATCAAAGGGAAGGAAGGGATCAATCTTCAAATATGGCAAAGCTGATCCACTCCATGGAGGATTCAAAGAATTCTGTCTATTTTGTGTTGAAGGGGAGTGCAGCTGAATGTTTGTGCAGTTAGTGTTATGAGCAGAGGCACAATAATAAGTGGTGTAAATTAAGATGAAATTGAGAGATTCCTTGCTGGAACAGACCCTAAGGTAGTAAATGTCATTCCTTTGACTTAAAGCATAGGAAATATATTGTATTTTTATTTCAGAAGATTAGAGAATTAAGCAACTGGGTGAGCTGAGGGTGCAAAGCACACTAGTATCCATTATTTTGCAGGCAGTTTTACAGAGTAAGGAGGTTTTTCAATGTTCAGATTATTTTGTCTTTCCTGAGGGCTATTTTAAGTTACTCTTCAAACATTTATGAATTTTACTCACAGGCACTGTCCTATGCACGTCTTCTAGCACGTACTTACAAAAATTAGGTGGAAGAAAGAAAACATTTGAAAATATCTTCTTCATGGCTGCATACATGTTGATTACAGTGTCTAAGAGAATGGTTGACATAACAAAGTAAAACAAGTGTCCCTCGACGTTCATGTTTGTATGTTGAACTTTCTTCAGGATTCATTTTTTAAAAAAGCCTGGTAGCTCTGAAAGCTTTTACGTTCGTAGTCTTTTTCTGAAAGAAAAATTAATTATATAATTAACTGTATCATTCAAAGCTGAATTTAGAAAAATGATGATGTAATCTGCACCGAGTTCCTCTCTTGTAATTTTGGCAGCTAGATACATGGAGATAAAGATAACTCAGTCAGACTTGGCTTATCTCAAGCCAAACTAGAAATGTCTAGTTCTGTCTTTTTCTGTTTGCATTAGTCTTCCGTAGCCACTAAGTCAACACACAAGTATTAAGCATTTTAATTATACAAGGCAAAGCAAAATATATTAGAAATCACATAAAGAAAAATTAGTTATAATAATTTTCAAGTGTTATTGTAACTATCCAAAAATAAGCTTTCAAACTTTTGGATTGTAGCAGTTTATATCTGTGTTTTCATATAGTCTTTCTCATAGGAAGAATTTCTCAAAGGAACTGTCTCATAGGGAGAGATTTACCAGACTATGGTTCCTTGTGTCATGGTTTGACCCTGGCCAGATGCCAGGGGCCTATTAAAACCACTCCACTACCCTCCCTCGTCCCCTGTGCAGCTGGACAGAGGAGAGAGGAAGAGAGGAAAAAAACAGCAAAGGAATTTCATGAGTAGAGATGAGGATTGAAAGAAGGCGTGTTAACAGGCAAAACAAACTCAGAGTGAGGATAAAACTTAAATTTATTACTGACAGAATAAGAGCTAAAGAGTGAGAAATAAAACAGTGTCTTAAAACACCTTCTCCTTCTCTCCACCATCCTTCTTTTCAGGTCTTCCCTCCTTCCCCCAGTGGTGCTGGGGGATGAGGAAAGGGGGGTTTGTTATTGTTTGAGTCCATCCTTCAGGCAGCAGCTTTTTACCGTCGTCTCTTTGCAGTCTGAAGGTCCTCCATAGTTTACAGGGGGACACCTATGTTGCTATGGTCTTCACAATGGGCTACAGGGGGGGTCTCTGCAACTCCGACTCCTTCCTCTGCTTCCGTGAGGTCCCTCCCACAGGAGACAGTCCTCGATGAACCTCTCTAGCATAAGTCCATCCACCCCTTGGGCAACAGTTCTTTCTAATCTGTCGCCCTGTGGACGACTTCACCAAGGGGGTGCAGTCCTTCATGGGTTGAGCTGTACCAATGTGGGTCTCCCACGGGGGCCACAAGTCCTACCCAGAAAAAACTGCTTCATGGGCTTCCCTCTCCATGGGCCACAGGTCTCCAGAAGGACTTCGATCCATTTGGACCTCCCTCAGGGGGTCACAGCCTCCTTCATGTATCTTCCTGCTCCAGCATGGACTTCTCCATAGGCTGCAGGAGGGTTTCTGCACTCCAGTGGTTCTTTGTGGGTTGCAGGGGCTTCAGCTTTAAGTCTTCGCCCTGCTTCTGGGGGAGGGGGGAGGCCCCCCACTCCATCCCACCCCCCGCCTCCAGCTGCACCGAGCTTGGTAACTACTTGTTCTCCCGGACTGGAATTTCTTCTGCACTACAACCTTCTCTTCCTCTGTTCTTAAATATGTTATCACAGAAGCGCATCTCATTGGCTCAGCCTTGGCCAGCAGCAGGAAATCCCTCCTGGAACTGGCTACCCTTGGCTTTTCCTAGGACAGTGAAAGCTTCTAGTAGCTTCTAACAGAAGCCACCCTATAGCCCCCCCACTACTAAAACCCAGCCACAGGTTAAACCCATGACACCCTATTAGCTGTATTCTGTTCTAGTTAGGTGGCTTGCTTGGCACTTTCTCTAGTTTGTCAGATAACTTCAGTGTGTAGATCATTACTTAGAGCATCCCTGCTGTAGAAGACAGAGCATTATCTTCCTAGGCTGAATCATTTGGCGTATACCAGCTTGTTCTGTGTTCTCATAAGCTAAAAGGGTTCAAGTGTTGTGATCTGAATAGAACATCTGACTGAAGATTGTACTTTGGGCTCTTCAATGACTGAAGTGATGCCTAAAATTGTGGTAGCTTTTCTGTAACTACTTTTCAACTATCATGAAAAAGATGTCTTTACTCATAAAGGTGGTTTGATTTTTCAGATTTTTCACTTTCAAAATACTTTATGGAGGTCAAAACCTTCTTGCAGATGGTTCTTTCACCTTGCTGCTAAACTGTTTGAGTTTCTTATTAGCAAGAGTGGAAAACTTTAGAACCTTTTTAGTTTAAAATATATTCATGATTTAATCATGACCAATTTTTGTTTTCAAGTCATACATAGTCTAGTAGACTTTCCATCACCCTTAGGTCTTTGTTACTCTAGCTCTGGGAATGATCCAGACAGTGTCAGAGCTAAACACCAATCTGGACAGCTTAAGTTTTGGCTCTCAGCAAACTGTAACCTGTCTGTCTAGATTTTGTTGGTATGCTCAGGCACTGCTTTCTTCCTTTCCTTTTCTCTTCCCTTTATCTCTAACCATTGCACTGCCAGAATAAATGGAAAAATGGGTTTATTTACTCTGCATAAAGCAAAACATAGTTTTTCTGAATGTGAGTGTGGCAGAAATATGGGAAAAGGTTTTAAAGGTGTTAGTTGACACCTTGAATTAAGAAATTTATCCCAGAAAAATGTTTTTGTTCTTCACTACAGAGTGACAACCTCATAAGAGAAGACAGTGATTTAACTTGGAGACTTTGGTAACCAGCCAAGAGACACTTTTTGCACCTAGCTTTAAATCGTGAAGCAGAATTGAAATTTTAGCACAAAAGTGAGGGAGTGTGTGTAAATGCCTTACTTTCTTCATATATGTGCCATCATTTTCATTCTAGGATGGAATCTAATCCTTCTTTGATCTGTGTGCCTTGTACTGAAATTAAAAGATCCGACTTGACAATTTACAGTGTTCTGCTATTTCCTTTGCATTGCTTTCATGACCTGATTAAGCTATGATTTTTGTAAGATGGCCTACTTTCTTTTTCTAATTTGTTCACTGCGTGTTATTGCCTGAAGTCTCTTCCCTTGTAGTACATTTTTACAAAGAAAACTGTAATTTTTAATAATTTGTGGTGTTCTTTTTAGTTAATACAGTTTTTCATTAGACTCATTTTCATGACTAAATACGAATCTGTAGCAATTACTATTTACCATTTGGTGCATCTATGATTATATGACCCTTTCTCACTATGAAATCAGTTTAGACCCCTGAAGATTTGTATTTCAAAGTGTGGTGCCTGGTGGATGCTTAGTTGTAAATCTGTTTCTTCCCTTGTTTACCTTATTCAAGAGAAATACATTTGGATTATAAATCAGTTGAGTTCTGCTGAGTTGAGAGGATTTGCTAGTGTCTCTCCAGGGCTTTTACTCCCTGGATATGTGTGAGGTGGAGCTGGGAACTGTTTCTGTCTTCATGCATTTGGAGGAGTTAAGAATTAAAAGTTCTGAGGAATATATTATAACTACTGTGTAAGGGGACATCATACATAAAAAGCAAAACAAGTGTTCAGATTGCCTATTATTCAGAGACCTGTGTAGGATGACTTTTGAATGACACATTATTGAAACTGTACTCCCAAGACAAAGATCTACAACTAAAGAGTTGAGAGCTTCAGTCCTGAAGAAAAGCACATATGGCTGTCCGACTGTATTTTAACTAATTTCTCTAAAAGGTGATACTCAGAAACAATGCCATCTCTCTCAAGTATGTGTCTAGATTGTACATAACTTTATTTTGGTGCATAAGTACAAAATGGGAAGAATCGATAAGGATGGTATATTTAAACATATCCTGTGAAATTCCAGTTGATGTACAGTCATTAAGTGCTTCTTTCTTCTAACATACATGAAGCTGTTCTGCATTCTGCCCTTAATAAAATAGAAAGTCTTTCTAGGTTCATTGGTGAAAATGAGGACAAAATTTGAGCCAGAGGACATAATATACTAATTACCTTAATAGTACTGTAAATTAAATAAATATTACATCAGTCTGATATGATGTGACAAAGGAGAACATGTTATAAATTAAATTATCAGTTGTTTCATCTTTTCAGTTTTTCAGAAAACTCCAATGGAATTAGAGGTGAAATAAATTAGGGAGTCATCTGTCTGGTACATTGATCTATGATATATTATATCCTGTAGGTCATGCTTTAGCTCTGAATTATGACAGCAGATTTGGAGAAATTTATGGTTTTATTAAAAAGCACAGTTTAGAACTTTACCCATGTTGAAAATCGACTTATTTTCTTAAATAAAGGATTCATTCTAGATTAAGTATATTAATAGATATTACAGGACATGCTGCATTTACATGCGTATCATGGGTAGGTCCTCTCAACATATAAAATCTCAGGGTCTCAGTGCAATAAATGCAAAAATGAGTTCCAGCTTTGTAAGAGAACCACTAACCACTTGTAATTATGGAGGAACTAGAGACATAATAATATACCTGGAAAATAGAGTTTCAGAAAAAAGAAACTCTTTGCACAGCTTTTTAAGTACTTGAAAATAGCAAAATATTTATTGAAGCTGGAGCATATTTTTCTTCCACATTAGCACACTAAAAGTCTTAAGGTATATAACATTTCAGATAACTCTTTGGTGATTATGTAGGCATGGTTTTTTTCACTACTGTCCTCAGAGCAAAACCAGAAAAGACAGGATACAGTTTCCTCAGTTCAGCTAAATTAATGGATTAATAGGCCTAGTGAAAATTAGAAATTTTCCAAACTATCAGAAAGCACATACTATCTTTCCTATTGTGAGAGGTTGCAAAGCAACAGAGGCATTGGACAGCATGAAGTTTGCATTTCTAGAAGATAATTTGTAGAAGTAAATCAGTATGAGTATTTTGAACATTCATTGCACAGAATATATTGGGGGAAAACGACAGTTTAGATTGTTCTGGTCAGAGCCGATACATTTTGTTTAAAAAAAAAAATGTAAAATGGGAAGTTCTAACAGGATTGGAGGGTAAATTATGAGCCTCCTTGGTAAGAGGAGATTGTTGTTGAGTTCTGCACTTTTTAAAAGACAGCTTATGTTTTAAAGCCCTTTTTTAAGCTTTTACTATGCCTTCATAAATTAAATTTGATTTAGCTACAGTCAAAATTGTTAGTTTTAATATAATAATATGTAACGGAATTTCTCTTAAAACAGTATTTCCTTCCATTGCCTTTAATCATCAGAACTGTGATCCAGTTCACATCAAAGTTTTATAGGAAGTAAAACCTCCTTATAATCCATGTACTTATAGGTTTGATCCCAGATTGTAGTTCTTGCTGAAAAGGTTTGTAGTGTATGAAGCGGGCGCAAATAGCTTAAGAATTCTGAGTTTTTAAAGTAATAGAAAAATTGATTCCTTGGCTTAAGAAATCTTAGTCACGTAATCTTAAAGAACTTTTTCAATCTAAACGATTCTGTCATTCTCTGCCTTCAAACTGTGTCTCATATTGCCATTACTTCCTGTTTCTCCTCCTTTCACACATATTAAGCTGTTTTCTAGGATCTCTTTTTTTCTGTGAGCTTGACAAATGCCATATGGGTCAATGGACATTAAAAATAATGATGCCATAAAGATAATTTCCCCATCCTCTTGGTTTTTCTTTGTGTTGATCTGTCAACTGGCTTTCATTTCCTCACGACATAGAACCAAATGGTTTGTCTGCTTTAAGGACCTGCATCACCTAACCTGGTATGATAACCAGATTGAATCTTTTTTATTCCATTCTTGGTGAGTCACTTTTGAAATATTCCAACAAAAACTTTTGCATGTGGCGCCATTCTCTTCATCCTGAACAGAAGGAGTTCCCCAGAAACTTGTCTAAACCCGCTCCATTGCTGCAGTATGACAAACAGTGGTGTAGCAGCCAGGTTTGTGCAAAGACTGCTGCTTGCATTGTTGAGAATTCTGCTGCTGTAACTTGATGCCCTCTCATTCTGTATTCAGCATCCCATAGTTTTGCAGCTTTTGATCCTGAGTTTACAGACTTTTAAAGCAGTGGTTGTTACTTAGGAGCAATGTGCAGCTGTGATCCCCATCAAGTCTTCTAAGTTTCTGAAATGTAGAATAACAGCTTCATTTACCAGTACCAAGTGTTTGCATGGCACTAAAAGTAGGAAAGCATAACATTTGTGATTTGAGATGTGAATAGAACCCATAGATCTGGAAAGGACTCGTGCAACATTTCCAATAGCCATTGCACAAATCTTTAGTTAATTCAAGGGGGTACTCAGACAAGTGGAACAAAAGAGATGAAGGGGAAAAGGGACATCTGACTGGTAGAGTCCCTTGGGGAAGAAGCAGAGTGGAGCATTGTAAGTTGTTCTTAAAAATGCTATGTCCAAAATATTACCAACAGGGGATCATCAAGGCAGTCTAGCATCCTAATAGTTTGAAAGTACAGTGGCCTACAGTAAAACTGTGTTTGACTTGGTGTGTTCATAAATATGAGGGCAGAAAGATGATGTGTCTACAAAGGAGTGAGTGAAGCAGAATTGTTGGTCCTCCATCCTGGAGAGAGATGTTCAAAACTTGACTGGATACAGCCACGAGTAACCTAATCTCATGACAAAGCTTTTCCTGCTGGGAGCAAGGAGTTACACCAGTTCCACAGGTCCATTCTAACATAACTTCTTTGATTCTAGAAAAGCTATAGTTTGACATGTGAAAGGAGATTTTGTTTCTTCAGGTACCATCTTTGTAGTCATGCCATAAAGTTTTGCCATAGCTTCTTTAATACCCTAAGGAACCCTACTTTATTTGACAGTGGATATGTGCATTAATGTAGTTACCATTGCGGTACTTAATTTACACTGAAGAACTTTATCAGAAGTATTTTATCAGAAGTAACACTTGTATGAAGGCAAAACAGGATATTAAGAAAATTAGGACTTCAGTATCTCATCCACAGCTGCAAATTGAAACTGAAAGAACTTTGTAGGGTTGTTTTCTGCAATGTTTTTGTGCTTCAAGTAACTGAATAATGGCACTGTTATTTTGATTGATGGAAAATTTTGTTATTCTTACGTTGTCCCAAGTAGAAGGGATCAGTGTTGCTTGGTTCGTTAAAAAATATTCCAGTTAAAGTCTAATTCATTAAAATTACATTAAAATAATTACATGAAACCCAGGATAGGTGTCGTTACTAACTCATTTGTACGTATACAGGTACATAGATGCAGGCATACATGCTTACATTTTGAATCTGAGCAAAAATACATCTGCAGAATGAGTGATGTTCATCTGTGATATCTGCTAATGGATGACAAATTGGTACAATGTTCCAGTCACACTTTTCTTTGATGTGGGACAAAAATAAGAAATGAGATGATACCACAGAGTTCAGAATACTTCTACTCTTTACAGAGGCAATTATCTAAACAACATATTTCATTTTTTTCATCAAAACTATCTTGCTGTTCACCTCTGGGCATGCTCCCACTTGTCTTCCAGCACTTTGTGTTCCTTATTCACATAGTCATATATGGCTTAGCATGAAGTTTGAAAGAAAACAATTCTGAGATCAGAGCACTTCTCTTTTTCTACATAGTAAATAAATGTAATACTTCACTTGGCTGATTTTTCATTGGCAACCAGCAATCCAGAACAATTGAGCATAGGGTAGAGGGGTAATATGAACTCCTAGTTAGAATGAAAATCCTCAAATGACCTTCATAATTATTAATATTTTTTCCTACGGGAAATCAAATCTCCAGAATTGATTGCTTATTTGGTAACTAGAGAAAATAACAGCTGTGCCAGACCTTGTTGCTTTATGTATTGTATCTGTTCATACCTGTTCACACAAGTGCATATTTATTTTTGACTTGTGGGTAAAGAACCTTTTGAATGTGGGAAAGATTTGCATAAGGAAGAGTCAGAGCCTCTCTCTCTTTTGTTGAAGTGGGTGGTTCATAATGGAAATGGGGGGTTGAATAATCATCATCTGGCTTACAGAGGCTGCCAGAAATGCTGCTGGTAAATGTTGTTATTGGCAGCAATTGCTGGCAAGGATGACTGCCATTTTTTTTTCTGAATAACCAGTGTCAGAACTGTTGAGAAAAGAGCTTTATTCAGTGACAATTTAATTTTAAAATATTTTCACTTATTTTTCTCAAATATATTTAGGTTTTAAGGAAAAGCTGATTATTCTGACATTCATGTTATTTCATGAAAAATAATTTAAGAGCCATTTTTTAATTTAAGAAACACTTAACAGCAATATGTGGACTGTGGGGGTTTTTTTACACATTATAGACCATTTTGGTATTGGACAGTATTTTTGTGTTTTGGTGGCTGTTGAACATGTTCATTTGATATATTTCAGCTGACAGTTCCTTCATCTCTGCCTCTGCTGGGTACATAAAATTGCCATGTATTTGCTGGTGCAGTGTTGCAAATTCAAGTTGTTGGAGAGGTCAGAGTTCCTCTCCCAGGTAACTTAAAATACAGTTCGCATCTGCAGAGATGTCTTCCCAGTCCTCCACCAGAAGCTTTTTTTTTTTCAGGCTCGTTTGCAGAAAGATTCAAGACCAGTGAACAAAATAAAGGAATTATTCCTGAGCTTTGTGTTTGAAGTTGCCTCTCACTGCATTTGAGTTACAAAAATATTTATACGGCCATTGCAGTTTTTTAGTTTACAGCAGTAGAGCTGCAAGATTATGTTTCATACTGGTGGCAAAAATGTGAAGCAGTTTCAGTTTTGATTTACTGTATTTACTTTTTTACATAGTTGAGGACTCTTCACTTACCTCCCATTTCCTGATTCATCTCTTGTTTCCTAACTTTTGCATAGCAACTGTATCAAATTTTTAGCCAATAAATACACTGTAGGTCTTTTTGTGCAGCTAGACATTGCTTCTACTAAAATAATTGCTTGGAGTCTTACTTGGATAATGGAGACATTCCTAGTTAATACAGACTTTCACACAAAAGCATTCACACAAGATTTTGTCAATTAAAATAGTAGAGTCAATTACTGTGACACTAAACAACTTCTGAAATACTAACTTCGAAGGTCTCTTGTGTCAGTACCTCCTTTTCTACAGTTATCATCTCCGAATGCGCTCTCACTCAAATAAGCATTTTTACCACCATGTACAAGTTATGTGCGCAGTACAAGTTTTTCACTGAAAAATGCATCTTATTTACTTCCTCACTACCTTCTCTATCACAACATTTCAACAAAACTTAGTCCCTCCGAATTTGCGAAATCCTGATTTTGTTAACAGGCACTATCTAAATTGCTAACAATTTTTTAAGAAGCAAGTAATTGCTACATTTTTTGTTCAGTGTGCAAGATACAGTACACCCACTAGATGCCACTCTAGACAATATTAAAGACAGTAGTGGGTGAAACTCCACTACTGCATCTCTATTGTTTCAGATTAATATTGTACTCAGTCTTTTCTGTCAAAGCACTGTTTGTTAACTGGGAAATGTTGCTTTCCCTTTACTGGGTACCAGCTGATACGGCTCTTAAATGCTGTTTTGGTACTTTTCAGGTATTTTTCAGGATTTGGCATTTTAGAATCAGGTGCTTATAAATTATACCAATTCTGTTATTTTTCTAATTGCAGGAGTAATCGCATATTTTTCCAGAGCAGCAGATAGCAAGGAGAATTTCAATACATAAATCCGAACTAGAAATCTTTCATTTTAACATGAAAACTGAAAGTGTAGGTATTAAAAAAAAAAAAAAAACCAAGGAAGTATATTCCTTTTTAATTCATTAAAAATTAAGGAAGAGTTTTCATTTGAATAAAAATGTGAGAAAACTTGATTTATACATTTAGTTGTATTTGTTTTAATGTTTAATGATCATAGAAAAACATTTCAACGTAAAATCTTTTATATAACAAGAGGTACATGGTAGAAAGAAATTTCATTTTATTTTTGTTTTATAAAAGCTTGCTTCTAGTCATAAAATTGGACAGTCCTGTGATTCATTAGTAAGTACAGTGTTTTTTCTTGTCCAAGATTATATCATCTGTTTATAGTTACCAAATTTCTACTCACTTTTGGAGTTTGTCTGCTATATTTCTTATTCTGTTGCATAAGGTATTTTTAAACTAGACTGGCAACTGTGTCAGGTTGTGTGAAATATGGGAGAATTTTTTGCTGGAATGTGTATATCAGAAAAATGGAGGCATAGCTGGCAATATCAATGTTTTTATGCAGTTTGGGACTGACTGCAGACAAAAACAGAACAGGGAAGTTACCCAGACCAGCGGATCTTGGGGGATGGTAAACCAGTAATCCTCCTGCTAATTTTCCCTGTGCAAAGCCAGGGAGGCTATGGTGAACTCTTGCTGCTGTTGGACAGGGGTTGCTGTTGAAGCTTGGCTTCACTGCTGAGAATGGCTGTCAGCTACTGAGAAAGCCTTGAGCCAGCTCCAACTGCACATTTCTGTACAGTAATTATTCACAAGTTTCTGTCTGCAGCCTTTTCTATTGAAATTGAAATAAGATTTTTCTGGAAGCAACTTGATGAGGTAGAGCTGGCTCATAAAATTAAATCAGGTACTTGGACAAACTGTTAAATACTGCCTGCTCACCCCTGTTGCTGTTCCTTTTTTGAAGAGCCACACTGTCATGCTTGATTTGGCAAAGCTTCCTTCACATTGCATCTGACCGAAGGTCAGGTCCCCAATGCTGAACTCTTTCTATACTCCCTTGAAATCCTATCCCAACTTCCAGTAAAATTACTGTAACATGAAACTGTTTTTTACATAAGAAAAGTGCATCCTGTAAATGACAAGTGTTTTCCAGAACAGTAGTTCAACCATATCATCATGTCAAACTTTCTGTAATTAAACTGATTAAAAATATTATGGCAATAATGTTACATATATAATTAAGATAAGGAAAATAGTGACCATGCAAAGGAGTGAGGTCCTAGTAACAGAAAATCAGTTTAAGAGAAACCTTAGAAGATAATAAGCAGTATTGTTGGTGGAATTAATTTTGAACAAAAATTGTTTTATCAGCAGTGGCATCCATAAATGACTCAAACAAATTGGATAAACAGAGAGATAAAGACTGCAGAAGGTTAAGCAGAGATTGATTAGTCAAAAAATAAATTGCTTCTTATTTTTTGCTTAATCCATGAGTCATAGTAAAATGAAATAACGAAACCATCTTAGAATGTTTGATCTGTTTTGGTGAACCGAGAACCTGTAGAGCAGTTGAGATTTTGGATGCTTCATCTGCTCAGGCAGATAAAATCTACTTGAAAATTTCTAGGCCGTCTTTCAGTTCCTGCAAAACATCTACAGAGTACACATCTGAATGACAAAATATCAAAATGTCAGTTCACCATCTTTAACACAATTTTGAAATAATTTGCAGAGGGTTTATATATGCAATTTCGTGGTCACATAATCTGTTGAGAAAAGCATGAAAGGTCCAGAGCCCATGTCCTGTGAAGACGGGGTGAGAGACCTAAGCTTGTTTAGTCTAGTGAGCAAGACACTAATACTTGCCAACAAGTATTTTGGAATTGCAGGAGTGCCATGGAGCTGAATTTTTTGAGGTGGACAGTATAACTAGATTGTGTCTTGGGAAGTTCAGGCTGTATGTTAGGAAACATTTTTCCCTTGCATGTTAATTTAGCAGGGGGACAGGGAAATTAGAGAGTTACTGAAATCCGTCTGTACAGGCTTTCAAGACTTCCCAAGGCAAAGCCATGACTGACATGCTCCCATGTATCATTAGACCTACTGAAGTGAAAGACTAACCTAGGTGAACTTTAGAGATGCCTTTCTGCCAACCAAGCCTTCCAAGATATGTGATAGTCACTGTCAGATGGTTATATTTAAACGAATTATAGGAGGAGTTGTTACTTATTCAATGTTGTATGGTGCTTAATTGTATGAGCAGTGCAGCAGCATCCCTTCTAATGTGTAAGTACATAATTATTCCCTCTATGTTCTCTTTGGTTTTAAATAGTAACTGTCATCATCTAATTGTAGTGGTTTTACCTCTAATGGACCTAGCCTTTATTTGGAAACCATCCAGGTAGCCAGGCCCTGAATGTGTATTGGATAGTAGTATTGTTACATGAAGAGTCTGATTTTGGAGCTTAACTGTAAGTTACTGTTTCTGATTTTATAATGAGTGGTTTCTGGTGACATAAAGGCAACATTATTCTCCAGATAATGGTGTCCAAATATCTTAGTGCAGAGAATTTAGAAGCTTGGCTCTTGGGAAGAACTGCTTAAAAGTGAATGTTGATACTAATCTGATTTCTTTTAAATTTCTAATACTACAGTCTTATTACATACATCTTTTGTGAAGGCATATTTCTTTGTGGAGCGCTGCAATGTGGCATACATTCAGAGAAAATAACCAGTGTTAGCCTAATTCTTTTTTCCATACTTCTGTTGTAAAGGCAGAACATAGTGTGGGCTCTTCCTTGAGAAGGATCACGGAAATTCATAGACCTGTCAATTATGGATCTTAATGAGAGTGACCTGTTTCTTCACTGATTTAGACAGCTTGTCATCCTTTGTCAGCTCCTTAGAAATTGTGTCTTCAGCCTTCCCAATGTCGTAATCCCTGCAGTTCATGTCATGGAGGTGCAGTAAGGACCATTTTGTAGTGATGTACACTTTGAAATAATCCCTGTACTGAGATAATTACTGTTTGTTTGAACTACCATTTGGTGTGCAAGACACTTCACTGTCTTGTTACAGAAAAATGGTCAAAAAAGTAAATTCTCTAACATACAATTTCAGTATTAGAAAGCAGTATTCTTTATTTGGTGCTGGATGCACAGGGAATACTTCCAAAAGTTTTGTGCATACCGAGTATAGAAAAGCTCCTGTTTATATACCATTTTTTACATACATGTTCATTGGTTTTCCCAGAAGAAAAATACTGATGATAATAATTTCCTCAAAATCATTAACATATGTTCCCTCCTCTTTGCACATGTCTCGGGAGTCCCTCTGGTGGTCATAGACTGAGAAGTTACAGCTGACCGCACAATGAACTGGTCGTACTTCCCAAATATGGAAGTTAGTGTACCTAGGCTGGTTACTCTCCCATTTCTCTTCTTGGTTAATGTTTAACATGATCCTAAAAAATAAGTATTGTGCCGTTCCATAGGCTAGTGATTTTTAAGAATAAGCATTGTATTTTCCCCACCAGCTAAGCAAATAGTTCTTCATCTGGCAGCAGTTTTATTTTTCCAGTATCCTAATCTGTTATAGCTGTATAGGGCATGATTCTTATACCCTAAGAAATAATTCTACTTCAGTGGCCTCTGGCAATGTAGTATACGGGTTTTTATTATTTCTACAGTTCTCTGACTTCCAGTTAATTTTGTTTAGGAGTGGATAATTTAATACAAAATTAGCAAGGGTAACAGTCTGCTACTGCTGAGTCTTTAAAGCCTATTCTCCCAGAATCAGGAGTAGATTCAGATTTAACCTGGCTCTTCCTGGAAATATAGTTAACTGGATGACAGTTGGAACAACTGGCTTCTGGAAGCAAGTAGCTTCTGTATGAAGTGAAACTTTTACTGCACTAAAGAATACAGTGGAGTGAATGAGGCAGGATAATCTAGTAATGTTTTATTTACTTTAGTTACTGACATCCTCAACTATATATCTTTTCTGAAATAACTGATCATTTCCTTCAGTTGTATTAGACCACACATGTCAATCACTTCTGTAAATTTCTCAAGGCTGTGATTATTTTCTTGGATCTTTTTTTTTTAACACAGATCGGTTGTCAATTAATTGAACTATTTTTGAAACCATGAAAACCTGCTTTTTCTCTGATCTCTTGTTTGAGTGAAATCTTTACTACATGTTTTGTCAAGGAGATGTTTAAGTCAAATGCCTCAAACTAAGCATGAAAGGACTTGAGAGACATTTATAAATTGATAATAAGAAAAAGGTGGCTGTAGAATTCAATTCATATTATACAGAATTAATAATTAATATATAAGACATACTCATCTTACACTGAAGACAAAGTATTTTTGTCTTGGTTGTGTATGTCTATTGGTATTTTTGTTATACGTAACAATTAGAGAGTTCGTTTTTCAGCTGATTGGGTGCCAGAAATTGTTTTATGCACGATGTCAATGCAGCTTTAGTCTGCATACGTTTTCTGCTTCATCTCGTTTGGCATCCCTTTCAAATCAAAAATGAAAATGTGCTCTGGGGCTAATAAGTGTTTGCAAAACACAGTTTTCTTGAGCTTTGCTGGAGGAAGGGTTGTAAGTTTATCCAAATAGATGTATTTATTTTGTCTTTGCAATTCTATGTTGTGTATATGGGAAAAAACCAGCATTGTAGATGAAAATATTGCAGTCTATTTGGAAGGTGAAAAGTAGGAACATTTTGTCTAGGTAAGTAATTAGTTTGTCTTTTCCTTGCACTTTTCTTATTGAGAAGTTACAAATAGCTTATAAATTTACTGTGAAAGAACACTTCTAATTGAGTCACTATGCTGTTTTACCTTCTGAGTGTCACATTAGAAGATACCAAGAATTAAGAAGTTTAGGTAAATATTTATAATCTAATCAGTAATTTGTAAGTTTACATTGCCTTCTTTTTTTTATCAAGTTATAAAAGTCAAAACTAGGTAGTTCCCATTGCCTTTCTGTAACATCTTGTTTAGAGAAGAGGTCTGCATAGAACTTTGAGAAGAAAATATGGTCTGATTAACAATTAGTCTAAGGACTTAGGTTTTATGTTCAACTGTGTTGACATTTGAGTTTTTCTCCTTGCAGAATGAAATCCTGGCACCATTGAAATTGATATGAGTCATGAGATCCGAGTGCATGAAAGCAAATGTTTTATCCCTCACATTAGTTTCTTAATATATAAATTCAGCTATTTATTTTCACTCACCACAACAACATGCAATAAAGTTTAATAAATTACACAAGGATTCTGGGGTAATATATGAGACCAAATCACCAATTTTTACTACAAAATGGAATTGGTTTGCAGTTTGTTTTTTGTTTTGTTTTGTTGTTTTAAGTTTGTTTGTGTTTTTAAGTTCCTGTTCATGTTTATGTTTGCCTCTCTAAAATGCAAATTCATGGCAGTAAAGATACAGTTATGGTAAAACTGTCAGAGTTATCTGACAGACTGTTGTGTGGCTCAGCAACAGCAGAATCTGCAGGATTCACCTTGCCATTCTCTGAAGCCCCATTCAGTGGTGAAACAGGCTTTTTCAGGGTGCTGCAGCTTTAAATAATAATAATGAAAAAAGTAAGTTAGTTCCTGTGTTTTGAACCATATTTGTTATGACTCTGTATTAACCATGTCACGTCAGCTTAAGTTCTTCAGAACTAATCAAATTGTAACGTATTTTACAATGACAGAAGAATATTACAGATAGAGTCAGCTTTACTGACATTACAGCTACAGTGAAAAGTGGTTTCAGGAGCAGTTAAAGAATTAAAGGCTAATCCAATGATGTTAGAAACAAATTTTAGCAAATTAGAATTTTTTTAAATTTATGTCATAAGCTTTTGACATTGACAGAATGTTCTCAGGTTCCAAATTTGCTTGCAGTTATTTTAAGACTGATCTCTAAGAACTGCTCAACTCTACACTCAGAATATTCAAAGGCATGTAAAATAAATAATGTATTAAACCTTGAATTGATTATTATGTCTTGTGGTGCTGTACTTGTCCATACCATTAATCACTTTTCAATAACCACCAGTGCATACTCAGACTTTACAAATGTACCTATTACAACTTTCATGTTCATGACTAGTGTTTTAAAGAATACTTATGCTTCAGGAGTTGAATTTGCAGAAGGAAAATGCTTGGATATTTAATGAAATGGATCCTTTTACCAAATAAAGTGAAAATGCATGAAATTATTAAAAAAATAAATTCACAACCACCAAAATTCTGCTCTTCTTTTTATTCCAGAATCGAATGGAAGAAAGCAAAGCACTCTTTAGGACAATTATCACATATCCATGGTTCCAGAATTCTTCAGTTATTCTGTTCTTAAATAAAAAAGATCTATTAGAGGAGAAAATTATGTACTCCCATCTAGTTGATTATTTTCCAGAGTATGATGGTAAGTATAATGACATCAGAGTTCATGCTCTGTTTACACTGCAGCAATGGCAAACTGTAGTAGCTATGTCCAAATGCTAGATAGATAGATCCTTGGATATATTTTACTCCTTCAAGAAAAAAAAAAGTAAAATGTGATGGAACTGTTGTTGATTTTTAGACTGCTAGATTTTCATTTTATTCTGTAATTAGTTGTGGGTAGCATGGCAGAACCTTTAGTGGGAAATTATAGTGAAACGCATTCTGTCCTTTTTCGTAAATTGGGGGAGAGTTTAAATTGAAGTGCAAACATTAAAAATAAATAAAATGCATTCCTCAGTTGTACACGTAGTTGTTCATACTTTTGGGTTTTTGAGGTTTGGTTTTTTGTAAGATTGAATACCTAAGGGGAAGTGTCATAAACTGTCTGTAACACTCAGAGAAACAAGTGCCACCCCTTATACCCTTTCATTGTACCTTTTAGTTTATTTTAATTTGACATTAATTATGTGAAGCTTAATGTGCTTGTCCATAAAAAGAATTGTGTGTTGTATAAGTGTTTTTACTAAAGCTGTGCTTTCAGAAAGTTCTTCTGAGAGGAAAACTAAGCATTTTGAGGTAACTTGAGTGAAAGAGGCCTTGGTAACAGAGAAAAATCAAACTCATGTAATAAAAGAGGTCTAGAGAACTAAGTGTTCCTATTTTTCAAAAAAGAAAATTGATTTCATCCCACCAGGAAGTGAGTAGCTGATTGGGAAGCTGAGAAAAAGATTAAAACTCTCATGTACAAATATGGAAAGTAATAACAGGAAAAATGTACATTTTCTGTTCTGTTAAAGGGGAAGGGAACAATCAACAACCTTCAGGATCGATCAGACCATATTATTTGTGAGTCAGTGAAAATTTAGTTTCATGGTACTATACAGAAGAAAACTAGCAGTTGAATAGAAATATGCTTGTTCTTTGGAATTTAATTAGTGTGACAAGTTCCCTAGATGGCATCCGGAAGGTGAAAAGACCCTACAATCTGCTCAGCAGTTATCACCACTCAGGTGTTAACAAATTCTTGTCCAGAAAAAAAACCGAGACAGAACTCAGTGGCTCAGCTCATAGAAAGTCTGTTTCCCCTGTCCTTTGCCATTAATGAAGGGGAAAAAAGATTATGGACTGGTACAGGGTTGTTGGAGTCAAGACCTGGAAGTCTTCAAGAGTCGTTGTCTCTTAATTCTGCAGATCTTTCAGGACTTAACTCCAGAGGCAAGGCTATGGTTTGATTTGATTACTTCCAGTGACAGAGTGAGGTCTGTGGCTTACAGAGGTCACCATGTGGTCTCATCTTCTGTCCAGCACACTGAGGATGTGGGAAGGTATCAGAATTAGGTATTTTTCAGCTGGATCAATTCTCTCATCTGTTTTTCTGCACAAAAGAGAAGGTAGCATAGGGATGAGAACTGCTGGCCAGGATGCCAAATTGCATGAATTAAATCAAGCTAATCAGTTAGCTCGATTAGCTAATCGAGCACAGTGCATTGGAAGGAGGACCCGATGCATGCTCATGGGTCTGTGGATTGCATGAAGACATCCTTGTATGGCTATTACTAGAAAACTGACTCAAAGACTGGAATGAAGAGCTGGGAGAGTGTCATGGATTGAGAGCCCCAAAAATCCAATTCCCTAGTCCTAGCCTCCTCCCACATCTCAATCCAGTGTGAGATGGTTTCCAGACACCACACAAGACTCAAAATGGGGGAAAGGGAATATATTATAATGACTGTACAAATAAATACTACAATACATTATATACAATCTTAATTATCTCTACCATGACATAAGTATTTACAAGGGATCAAATCTCTTCTCCCCTGCAAATAAAAGTCCATGAGGGAAGAAGGAAAAGATCCTTTTCTACTCTCAGAGCAGCAATGTCTCTAAGGCAGCAGGTTCCCTTCTTCTCATGCAGCAGCATCTGTATCTGGATCTCTGCCAGTACACACGAGGGGTATCCAAGCCCCTTGGCCCGTCGTCTTCAAGCGAGGGTCTTCTCACCCTAGGACTGCCAGCAGGGACAAAACTTGCTTCACCACGGTCATATCATGGGGCGTAAGACCTCCATGAAGGTCCCTTCCTCGGGGGATTCACCCCTGAGTCAGAACATCTCGGGCAGCTTTCAGTTGAAGGCCTTTGCCTCAAGAGTTCCACCAGAGCTCCTGTGCTCTGTCTCAGGCTGCCAGCTTGGCAGCAGCAACGAGGGAGGGGCAAGGTCACCCCCTCTGCATTCTTTCTCAGAGCTTTTTAGCTCCTTTCTGCAGTGCTGTAGCACTTTAAGACTCTTTCAAGTAAGAGTCCATCATCCTCCTCCTTTCTCAGAGGTCTCCAAGGAGTTTGGGGTTTTAGTTTCAGTTCTTACCCAAACTTCCTCTGTAGAACTCAGTTCTTTCTCTGCTGCTGGCTGTCGTTCTCTTTCTCCTTCCGGGAATTCTCTGTGTTACTGCCTGCCTGTTGTTGCCGCTTGGTCCTGTCTCTTCTGGCTCTCTACCACCATTTCTTCGGTCAGTGCAGTTCTGCTGCCGCTTTTCAGTATCTCTTGCTGCAGCTCACAGTGGAGAAACATCCCCCGGCTTATAGCTACAGATACGTAGTCCAGCTTAACACTGTTCCAAGTCCCTGCAGCCCCAGCCGGGGGCTGGGGGGGCCAGAGCCCCCCAGGGGGGCTCCTGCCCTCACTCCTCGTGGCTTTACAACGTGGCCACTTCTCCCACAACAACTACAACAACTACCTTCTCTTCTGTTCTGCTTGTGATATGTTTATATTTTGCAGAAGCGCTCATTGGGTAAAACCTCAAAACTTCAAGGGTCACCACCCCCTGGGATTTTACCATTTTATAACTTCAGGGGGAAAACTGTTTCCCCCCACCACAGAGAGGGAGAGAGGAGTGGCTATAGTTGGGAGGAAAAGAAGCGAAAGGCTAGAGAGTGTTGTGTTTTTGAAGCTGTAGAAGTGATGATGTCATCTGTGTTTGTATGTGTATATATGTACATCTGTTCACGGCACATACACCTGTATAGTGCAGAATCTTACACCCCCTTCACATGGATTTGCAGCACTCAAGAAAGTACATGACTTCTCATCCATACATTCTTTTCCTAAATTTTATAGAATTACCCACATTGGAAATATTAGCAATTACAAACTTGAAGTATTAAAAATAAGTTCTGTTATCCAGTTGTTGAAAAATATGTGGACATACGCTGACCCACAAAGTACAGATTTCATAATTACTGAAGGACAGATCCACCCATAACAGTTGGCTGCTGGTATTTATATTGCCATGTAACAACAGGACTAATGAAGAGAATAGGAGGAGGCAAGAGTATAGAAAATGTGTGTTCTGTAGAAACTCACGTTCCAGAAACAGGAGAGCAAGGGAACAGTGGCTTCTCTAAGCAGCACTGGAATAATGGAACAGAATTCAGCAACATGTGGCTTGTGTTCTTGCGTCTGCGCTGCTCTTGTGGCTGTGAACATGAATGAATCCTCACTGTTCTAGGCTGGAAGTCATTGCCTACTGTGTTCTTTTAAGATGAAAATGTAGTTTGGTTACATTGACTCTCTGTCCTTCTGAGAGTTAAAACCTTAATTTAGATCTGATAGGATCATTAACATACATAATGTAGAAAACAAGTAGTCGGTTAGAACATGAGCCTTTTGCAATCAACAGCTTTAGCTGGAGAGCACGTGTATTTTATTATCCCTTAAAGTAAATTAAGTTCTGTTGGTAACGGTGTCAGACCAGTCCAGCATATAACTTCACTACGCTTCTTATTAAAATACACATAAAACTAGTGAATCTTGCAAGGCTAAAATAACTAAAGTCTAATTTAGGTATAGCAGGTTTAGAACATTCACCAATTCTATTAGCATTTTTAAAGATTTAATAATATAGCTAATTTTTTTTTTTTTCATTCTATTCATTTATAGATCACTTGTTTTAAACAGCTGATTTCTCTTAGTGAAGAATGAGGATAGTTAGCAAGAAAAGATCAGCTCTGAGTTGGTGAACTTCTGAAATTTCCTTCTTTATTTTTAATAGTTCCTACCACAAAGAAAGTAGCCAGTATATGATATTATTGATTAGTAAAAGATTCCCCATGTTCTCTTACAGGAGGAGCACAGACTGAGCCTTTCTTGTTTTCTTTTAAAGAACTTGAAATATGAAATTGACTTTTAAGAAAATGGAATTTTTTTTCTTACAGGACCACAGCGGGATGCACAGGCGGCACGAGAGTTCATCCTGAAGATGTTCGTAGACCTGAATCCAGATAGTGACAAAATTATCTACTCTCACTTCACATGTGCTACAGACACAGAGAATATCCGCTTCGTCTTCGCTGCTGTCAAGGACACAATCCTACAGTTAAACCTGAAGGAGTACAACCTGGTTTAACTGTGCCTGGGGGGTCCTCCAAAACCAGCTTTCCATGATTGAAGATACGCAAGAGGGACTGTATTATAATCTGTGAAAACAATTTGCATAATACTAATTTATTGCCGGCCTGGACTCTGTGAATGTCCACAGAGTTTGTAGTTAATATTATGATTTTATTTAAACTATATGGAGGAAAAACAAAAGATGCTGAAGTACATTCACAGCACATTTCCTCATTTTTTTAGGCAAAACCTTGTGACTCAATGTGTTTCAAATTCTCGGTCATACATTTACAAAGGATAGCAGGTTTTTGCTGTTGAAGCAAAATCAAGCTGGTTTCCTCTTTTCCTAACCCTTTCTCACCCCCTCCTTTCCTTCCCCCCTTATGTTTTACAGGGTACAATGGCCTTTTTTTTCCCAGTTGCATTCCTGGGTGAAATATTTTCTGTTGGGTGATTTGGTCAGGAAAATAGTATCATCACAATTTAAGTCATCAGTCATTGTAATTTTACAGTATGTACTTTCTCTGAAGGATCAAAAAGTATTGATACTGTGATTTTTAAATTCTTTGCATGGGTGTCTTCATTCTGTCTTCACTTTGAGACTAGAAGATTGGGATTACAAAGTAGAATTACAGTTGTCTAAGGATATTAAATTTATCCGTAATTTTACAGTTCAGAAAGGTGCACAGAAGACAATACTGAAGTAATTAAGACGCAGTTTTGGATGTACATGGAATATGTTAGAATCTCTTTTTAGTTGCCATGTGCCATTTTTTTCTCTCTCCTTTTATTTACAGATGCCAAATAGAAAAGTGAGACACTACAGTTTCCCCAGTGGCTACAGCCTGAAACAGTGTTGTTTTTCTCAGTTTTGTGGTGTGTTTTTCTTAAGTTAGAGCTTTTTTAAGTGTTCTTTTTCCACAGTAGAAAAATTATTTTTATTGTACAAAATTCACGTTGCCAAATCTGGCTTTTTATAAAACCAGTGCTCTTGAAACAAGATACTGATTGAAATGCCAAACAGAGGGGTTGGGAACTGACCTGATTGAGTCAACTGCCAAATGATTAACACATGCAGTTTTAGCTCATGCGTTCCCTTTTTTAGAAGGTGTTCCATTTTCTAATGCCAAAACCAACAATGTAAGTGAATATGCTATGAATATGACATGCATGTGGTCTACTGATTTAAAAACAGTTTAGATCTCCCCCTTTGTCAGTTAAGACATGAGGTTGTTTTCCATAATAATTTCAAGGCACCTTTAGTTGTATAACACAAAAGTATTAATGAGAGATCATATTCAGGAACCTTTCTTGATAAGGTTGCTTGTTAACTAATTCACAGGCATTTGATAAGCTTTCATGCAAAATAGCCTCTCTCAACGTTCTTTAGAAGAGATTTGTAAATGTAAATGAAGCAGTGAGAAAATCATTCTTTAAATTTAAACGTGCGATTTTTTAACAACAAAAATGCAGCACACGTAGATGAGCCTTTATTCTGCAGGTTGAAAGGTGTTTTTTGACCAGGTGCATGATTGCTAGCAAGCTCTAGGAAACTCGGAGTTCAGACTCATAATTGGATTTATTGTCTGCAATGCTAAGTAGCACTAGAGTGCACTTAACACAGAAATTGCAGCCACATAGCAGCAGATGGGAGGTGGAAAAAAAGAATGGCTTATTAGTTGATTACCAAAGTTAACAATAAATACTAATGAGACGGTTTTCATCCTTAACCCTCTCAATTCCAAAACAACAATAACAAGAACAGTTGCTATTTTTTGCTCCCTCTTAAAACACCGTGTAATTTAAAACTGGTTGTAGGTATAGTGCAATTATGAATGCTATAATCACTGTACATACATATATATATATATATATGGCAGCATCCATATTGGCTTTGTAATCATTAATTTTTGGCAAATTGAATGTGCTGTATTGATATGTATCTATGTAATTGTATTGTATGTCTTATAGCTAATTCACATTTTAAATAATGTTATTTTATTTACTTTTTTAAGAGAGAAGAATGTAAATTTTGTCAGTTTATTTCTGACTAGGGATTTGTTGTTTTTATTTACAAAACAAAATACTATAGTACAGAGCGGTACTAGCATTGTGCTGTATAAAATCATTTCCACATTCCTGAGAAGGAGTAAATTGGAGACACCCAGACGGAGGTCATTCACATTCAAAACAATGTCAGGGCTTTATACAGCTGTAGAAAACAAACTTATTAGAGAACTTAGGCCATTATATCTCTAATTGGAACATAAGCTTTAAATATAAATTAAATTTTTATTTATCAGATTCACATTAGGTTACTTCTACTTTTCTGGTAGGATTTATTGGAAAAGTAAGTTTATAGATATTTCAAACCATTGTATATAAGTACTAATGTGTGTATGCTGTTGCCCTAAAAATACCATGATAAAATATAAAACATCAGATCAATTAATTAGTCTTTCAGAAACTGCAGAAACTTTATGAATAACAACAACAACCAAAAAGTCACTATAATAAACAATTTTAAGGAGTTAAAAGCATTTTATTTAAAAGTAACACTGACATTCTGAATAGGGGATCAGAACAGTGACTCTTTCTTATGTACAGTTTAAGAAAATTGGTCTTGATCTTGCTATAAATTCAACAGAGCTTCTGTTTTCACAGTTCCGCTGTTGATAATATCCCTTCTTTCAACCTGGGAATACATTGCCCACGCTGGATTCAGTGCTATAAATGGAACTGTAGCAAAAAAAAAAGAAAAAAAAAAGAAAAAAAAAGGGGGGGGAGGTAAAAACCCCAAACAAACAAAAAGCCACACCAGACAGTGGTGTCTAACAAAAGTTTGGGCATTTTTAATTTTTTTTTTTTTCTTATAGGATATTGGGTGGGGGAACAGGAAATGTGGTTCGGAGTTTTGTATAAAAACCAAACAAAAGTTTACTCACGCTTTCTAGTTACATTGTGATTGCAAAAGTTTTCAAGAGTGTGTGCCACTGGGCTATTTTCTGGTATTTTTTAGGTGAGTTGAACCTGTGGCAGTGTTTAGATCATTTGAGCATGTTCTGGAAAAAAAGATATTCAGCATGCCAAGGCAAGCTTTACATGAATCACCTAACACAGCATTGCAGTGTGACAGTTTACAAAAACATTTTCTTTTTAAATGACACAGCTGTTCCCACTTGTAGTATATTCCATTGTGGTGGTGGTGGTGCTGTTGTTTTAATTGATGGTTTCTACTATGCCTTATAGTGCTTAAGTCCAGAAGTTTGTGCCTCTAACATGAAGCTGAAGGCAAAAACATCAAGACAGAAACCCTTTTAACTTTGCCAAAATGATGTGTTTTCTTTGAATGGTATAAATGGGGGAGGAGGGAAAGAAAACATCTTGGGAACTTGTGTATTCTAGATGTTCACTAGCACAAGAAAGCTGTAATACATGTTTTACAGAAACCTTGAACTTGCCTTTTTCACTAATTAACTGACACTGTCCTTACAGATGTAGGATGATGCAGCTATAAGGGCAGTTTACTTTTTATAATTCAGTCTCTTTTGATTGTCAAGGTGTATGGACTGTAATTTTTAATCATACTGCCACATGATTGTGAATCCATTTTTAAAGTTTGAAAGTGGAGAAGAGACTTTTAATGCTGGAAAACAGTCAGAATTGACTGCATGATCTGCAAAAACTCTATATGGGAGAAAAGGGCTGCATATAAAGATACTGCTAGACTCCCATAAGGTGGGAAGAAGACTTTCAGATTACTCAACCTCATGACCCTTTCCTTGTTAAACATTCTTCACGAAAGAATAAAATATTAGGAGAAGACATGGACATGTTAACCCACATGAAAAAAAATAAATTTAGACAATAATTTATTATTATGTGCTGCTATTTTTGGAGCTCTGTGCGTGGTTTTCCTGCAGACTATTACATTAGTGAACTAATGAAGTGTTCACAGCATATTAACAAGGCCTACACATGACCTACCTCTAGTTAAGTGATCAGTAAAATAAATATGTTTTGGAGAGACCGACATAAGTTAGGAAATTTAAATGTCCTAGTATAAGTGATTAACCATGATATTTTAGAAATTGAGATTTTGCAAAGGCGGTCCAGTCCCTCTTTTGATATAAACCATAAATTCTAAAATTTAACAGGCTTTAAACAACTAAAGTCATCTGACTCTGTCCGGTTTGTTAGTTTAGTAGAGATCTTGCAAAGCAACACATTTAGTTTGAGAAGTGGAGCTGCTGATACTTCCTCTGTTTTGACTTCTGATTACCCATAACGTTTTGAGTTCTGTCAATCAACCAAGAAACTTTCCTATGTAGTCAATGCAATGAGGTCAAGATTTAGCTGGTTAAAGGGATTTTGCCATGTGTTTCACTTGAGCTTTTTCACAGTAGCCATACTGCAGGGAAAAAAGAGAGATTTTGAAAATATTGTCAAAAATATAAAGCCAGCCATATCAAGGTAAATGTAAATCTGTTGATTCGGGGGTTTTTTCTCTCAAAATACAGTTTAAGTCTGTTGCTGGATTTCTCATTCACCATGCTGCAGGAAATCCTTATTTGTCCAGTTTTAGTTTTTTTTTTTAGGGAGGAGTGTCAGATGCATTTTAAAACTTTGAGTATTTAAAAATAAATATCATATTTGCTGTTCTTAAAGTGTCATTTAAATGCATGTATTGTGTGTCACTTGAGGGACAGAAATAGTTTTTTTGAAAAACTAATACCGTACAGTTACTGCCCCTCAAAAATGTTGCTGGTTAAAAATACAGTATTTTTGGCCAATACCTTCGTACTATAGTATCTTCATTCCTGAAATTTAGTTTTTCTGAAATACTGTTTGGGCTTTTTGTTCTCCCAAAGTGCTTTTGTTATAGTAAATGGTGGATAGATGTGTTACTCCACAATTAATTTTTAATTATGTGTGCTCCATCATCATTGTCTAAATATTTAAATTTCCAGAATATCTTTGTTACAGCCAGACATTCAAAACCTTTAAGGTTTGTTACAGTGGAGATGGTAATTTGACAGTATTATTAAAGGTTTGGAGTTTTTTTGGCTTGTGTACAATGGAAACTCAGAAATGGGGGGTGAGAAGAAATAAACCCCATACCTTACTACTAGAAAATTCAGACTGTGTAGACAGGTGAATTTCTTAAAGATTTTGGATGATTGCAGTAGTACTGCAAGAGCAAGATGTTCCTTAGGTCATCTTGTTCACCTGTGCCGTGGCAGGAATAAGGGAAAGATGCCTATGAGCTACTTCTCAGGAGTTTGGCTCATACTTTGTCAACAATCAGTGGATCTCCTGTCTTCATTACTGAAGAAATAGAAGTTCAGGCCAGTTGCAAAAATTAGTTTGTTTTCTATTACATGATCACAATGGTTTAAGTAAGATTCCCAGAGTGCAAACAGTTTACCTAAGCAAGGACTTGAGTGAATGATTCCTCATTTTAATTTCCAGTTACAGAATGTAAGGGAGAGGAATCAGTAGGGAAGGATTTATTTTATCTTTATGTCTCAGTGACGATAATGCCAACAAAATACAGTGTCAGTGGTGACTGTTGGATACGTGAAATAAAAGTAGAAACTATCTGTGTGATAAATTGTGCATAGTTGTGATTAAAACCTGCCATCAGATCATTACAATCATCTCACCAGATTGCTGAGCACTTGTAGGATACTGTTCCAAACTCCTAGGAGTTCGAGAGTATTTGTAGACTGCCACAAAATACACAGTTGCCGGCTCCTCAGTAGCACGTGTGGTATCAGTATCTGACATCAAGGCACCTGCCCCACTCATAGCTCATTGCTACAAAAAAGAGCTACCCTCTGAGGCCTCTGTTCCCAGTTTTCAACTGCTGGGAATTTTTCCTCTCCCTTATTTCAGCCTTCCTGCTTGGCCAATGAGCTGAGTGAAAAAAAAAAAAAACCAAACCCTCTTCTTGTTTGATTGCTTTACTAATCTAATTTTCAGGGGTGTCAGCTGATTTGGCTGACTAATATTTCCAATAAGTGCTAAGCTGACTAAGTGGAAGAGGTAGAATTGTGTGGCCAAAAGGCTTAGAAATGAAGAAAAAAAGGAGTAACACTCTTTCCCTTTTTAAACCTAGTCCTGTAGTATCTAAAACCTTCATTTTATGCAGTCTGGGGGCTGTTAGCTATTCTGGCTTGGAAGGGTTGCACTTTTCACTTTGAAAGGTCTTGACTGCATTTTTATCTGGGAAGAAAATGAAATTGTAGAAAAAGGAGAACTCTTTCCTACTCCACTTTAAAGTTTCACACCAGTTTCTATGTATATGAAGTAAATGCAACTGTAGTCAGACTGATGCCAACAAGTCACCCTTAGTGTTAAGGATGGAGAAATACAAGAATTGGGCTTTCATTCATCTCACAGGGTGAAAAAAAAAAGGAAGAAAAAATAGTTCATTTCCAGTAAGATCTTTAAAAAATGGAAGTTTTCTATCTTATTTAAAATGCTGTGCTGCTGTGCATGACATTCAAGGTTTGCTGTGTCCTTGTCCAATGCACTCCTTCCTTCTCCATTCACACTCGTCTATCACACTGATTAATTGCTTCCTGCCATCAAAAGAAAATACTTCTACAGTATTGCTTTATGTATGTACACTCTGGAATACTTTCTGATCCTTGTGAGTTAAATGTAAATTGATCTGATAGAATTCAACAAATGAGGATGTGTAATACAGCTGAAGAGGAACACAATTTCTGCTTAATCTTGTTTAATGTTCCTTCTGCCTTTTTGTTTTGATTATTTTTCTGTATCTTTCTTTTATCCTGCTTGCCATAAAGAGAAGGTTACTTGACCTACCAGATTCAGTTCTGGTAGTCATTACAGAATTGATTATACTGGCTGCATTAAAGACAAATTGTGAGTAAGAACAGCTTCAGAAGGTTCCTGTAATCAGGGGCAGATCCAACAAGCCTTTTGGACAGGCATTTAAGAAAACAAAACTGTAACACTATAGTCGGAATGCAGTCAGCTGAAGGATGTAGTAGGCAAATGTGAGCCTAATTAAGCCATTTCAGTATGTCATTTCGCATTGTCAATAGAGAACTGTTTGCCAGGATGTTACGGAAAGTTTGGTTTTTTTCCTACAGTCCTATATGGGGTGGTTAATGCAACGATTAGGCTGGCACTCAACTGAAGAGATGCTTTAATTCGACTGTAAGTTCAAATGTATTCTTGCGGAGATTATTGCATAAGATTACTTTATATGATGCTAAAAACAACGAGAAGATTACTTGCATGCAGTAAATATTTAAGATATTGCACTTTTATACATTTATTATAAAGAAGAATCACTCCCTAGAAATAAAATTCCATTTATCTCACAATGAAGTATCTGGAGTCTCTTAACAGCTGGCAGTTATTGTGCACTCAAGTGTGATTATTGTATACTAGAGATTAGTTCATTTGTTACCATATACTGCAAAATACTTGGTTTATTATAAATGCTGATTTTGGAAAGGCGGAATAATGTTTTTGTGACTGTCTTGATGTCTACTTTTCTCAGCATGTCTTAGGAGAACCTGATTTATTTTAGTTGGAGAAACTGACTGATGTAATATCCGCTGTCAGGGTTTTTCTTCAAGTGCTTTAGAACATCACCTATCTCACTTTACCAAAGTTAAGCAACCTGGTTGTAATTGAGGCAGAAGATATAAACATGGTCAAATTTGATACTTCCCTTGCATAACAATCTTTTAACACATTAATCAGTAATATGATTATAATTTAGTTGATGGAGCTATTTGTCTTAAATTGCAACAGGCTGTGTTGGTACTAAGAAGACATCAGTTTTCTTTTGCAGGATGTTGGAAGTGTTCAAATAATGTTATAAATAATATCTGTAAAAACAGCTTAATGGATATTTAATATGGTCTAGAAGTTGTTTGAATCTCTTGTAAGAAATTATAGAAATGGTGCTGCAAGTGGAAGACTTCTGTGGTTATGGATTAAACAGTTCTCTTTTGATATATATTCACATTCATACATGCTGATTTCATTTCTGCTAATATGAAACAAAAGCAACTCCACTGTAGATAGCAAAATGTAATCCTCAGTTTAAAACCAGAAGAGCAAAGCATTATACAGCTAGAAGGTAAATATAGGATTCATCCTAGATGATGGTGTAGAGTGTAAATGAGCACAACAAATTTCCTAAGCAGAGAAAAGCTTATGTAAACTGAGAAACCATTTGTGAGTTGTTGGGTGTCTGTTTACTTGTTCAAGATTAATAGGAAAAAAAACCCAAACCTGGGTTTGAGATACTTTGTTAGCATAACTGAGACTTCTTTAAACATTTTGCATTACAAAGTAATGCAGGTTAAAAGTTCTTTCTCCCCTACTCTGATGTTCAAGAGTTGAGTAATATGTATTATTGCAGAGTGCTCAAAATGGACACCTCCAAATTGCAACAGAGGGGAATAGTGTAATGCTGCAAGGCATGGAAGGCAAACCTTACATCCTCAATCATGCAAGTGAAACTAATTTTGCTAGTTTACCTGTAAAATATGCATAATTTAGTTATTTGGTTTGTCTTCCCAGTAGAAAATAATATTATGGCTTCCGTGTCTTAGCAGATAGTCTTTTTACTTCTTCGCTCTTCGGTTGTTCTACTGGAAATAGGAAAGAATAGTTGTGTTACCCTAGGCTACAAAACCAGAAAATTGAATCCTTTCCCCAGATCTCCATCACTAAATGTCCTGATTTGATCTCTTAGAGAGCCACAGGTGTGACCTTTATTTAGTCTTCTATTGCACAACACGTAAAGAGACAGGTCTTTGCCACCAGAAATTAATGAAAAAGCATACAAGTTTAGCTGCTACAGACTTCATTTTCTGCAGTCTATTCATCCAGGTTTAGTCTTTGCTTTCAGTAATTCTGTGACCAGCACATTTTAGGAGAAGGAAAATAGATGGAGAAGGAAAATTTTCTGCCTGAAGGTCTTTTGAGTAAAAATTCTACTCCAGTGACATCTCTGAAAAAGAAATCTACTTCTCAGAAGAGGCTTCTTTTGGAGCTGATCATCTGAAATTTCCAAACACAACTTGCTAGTTGAAGTTCTGTAAGTGACAGAAGTTGAAGTATTAGTTTAAATAAAGTGTTTGTTTCCATCACTGACAGCAGTCTATCTTGAGCAGGTTGACTTAGGCCAATGTGGCATTATTTAAAATTCTTATGAGTACATGGAAATTCCTATTTGGTGTACATCTGTCACTGTGGAATGCTGTGTCACCTGTGAACCAAGGGTCCTAAATTTTAACAGAAATTTTAAACAGAAAGTTAAAATTTTAACAGAAAGTCTTGGTGTCTGATGTTTCTGTAATCAAAGCAAGAGCAGGTCTGCTTTGCTTTAGTGCAAAAGAATTTCTCTGCTACAGAGCTACCATTTTCACTTTCTGGGTTTTTTTCCTCCTCCCGCTCACTTTTATTGGAAAAATAAAAAACAAAACACCCTCCCAAAGGAACCGGGAATACTGATGACATTGTGCACTTACATTCCAGACAATAGTTTTTAGTCATATTGTTAGAGCCTACAGGTGCCCAATAGGTTTATGAATATGACCATTGGCTGTTGACTGTGGGCCTTTAATTACGTCAAGCCTGTGACATCAAGGGGGATTTGATATGTAGATGCTATGTTCTTTAGGAAGATACCTTCCTAAAACACCTTTTACACTGCATAAGTTGCTTCCAAATTTAAGATTTCTCTAGTGGTGAGAAAAGAAATAGATGATGATAGGATGGCCATTAGCCATATACTGAAGTCTACAGTGAGAACAAGCAGGACACTGGACTGTGAAACACACATTGAAGTTACTGTTGCTGGAGGAGGAGACTTTGTAGAAAACTATTTGACTTAGGCCAAAAGTACACTGGGAAAACAACAATGGGGAATACATCACACCACTTACTAAAAATTCCTTTGATAATAAAAAAGGTGAAGTCTGAGGCATTTTGCCAAGACTTCAAGGTTGTCATTAATGAGAACACAATTTGAGAATGTATCTGTGCATATACTACCTAGATATGAATTCAGGAGCTGTGACACTTAGAAAATGGTATATATAGATAGTGACATAGTGAATTTAACACAAAGCAAGTGCCAGGCCACACAATTTTACATCTTTCATCAGAGACAGGTGCAAACACTTTTAAGTATATTTTTCTATAGGTACATGCACATTTCTATTGGCATAGCAAGCATATCAGGCATTTTGTGATATCTGAGGGGGCCATAGTCTTACAGATAATGCTTACCTATTTAAAGAATTTTCAGAAAGATATTGTAAAACAATTGTAATTTCATAGATGTTAATGAAAACTACAAGTTGTATATTGATCTTTTTGTGTGTGTGTGTGCAATTTCAATTAAACAAGTTTATTTTAAAGGTGTTTTCTACAAGAGCCTGACTTTTTTGATACCTTACAGCTGAGTACAGCTATAGCTTTCTACTGTCTGAAGGGTATTAGGTTTCACAGGCTACAAGGATTATGAGAAAATCGTAAATCCTGTGGTTGAGACCAGAAGCAACTTGGGAATGGTGTGGGAACGGGAGACAAGAGAAAGTGGGCCCAAAGCCTCTCGGCTCGGGCTCCTGACAGGCTGATGGGGAAAGCCAGAGCTGCCCGTGGGGGCGAGGCATTGACCAGAGACACAGGCAGGTGGGCGAGGTACCCAGGTGACAGTGGGGATCGAACCCGGGCTTTTCGGGCCAGCTCAACCTCCCACGCCTCGCCGGACCCGACTCCTGCCTTACGCTGGCTCCGCTCTGCCGCCACACACTCGCCAGCCCACCCTCGTTGCGCAGCAGCCTCACCAGCAGCAGCCTCACCAGCAGCAGCCTCACCAGCAGCAGCCCCACCAGCAGCAGCCCCACCAGCAGCAGCCCCACCAGCCCCCCGCCTCAGCTGCAGCCACGCGCGACCTCCACAGCCCCTCGCCTGCCTCCGCGCTTCTCTCCCCGCTCCTTCCCCTCCGGCAAACTCTTTCTCCTCCTGCTGCTGCCAGGTACCTGCTCCGCGTCTCACAGTGTCATCAACATTTCACACTCGGCTGGTGGCCGCACAGGAGAGAGGCTGAGATGTGTATGAGAGCGTGGCAAGAGTAAGTCTCTTCTCGTGGGCATTGAGTGGCCCATTCCAGTTGGGGGACCCCAGACGCATTGCTACTCTTGGTTCCAATACCCTTCGACTGCTCAAGTAGAACAGGACGTCTCCCCTCACTGCGAAGCCCCCACACGGGCAGCTGTGTGCCGACACACACACACACAGACACACACACAGACACACACAGACACACACACACAGACACACACATACAGATACACACACAAACACACACATACACATACACGCACAGTGACACACATAGACATACAGACACACAAAAACACACACATACACAGACACACATACGCACACATACAGACACACACACGAACACACAGAGAGACAGAGACACACACAGACACACACAGACACACACAGACACACGTACACAGACATATACACAGACACATACACAGACACACACACACTGCTGCTCTGCAAAATACCTTCTGCATCTATGGTGCTGTTAGTGTCCATCAGCTGCTGTCTTGAGCGAAACATCCCCAGCGTCTGTCCGGCTGCAGGTACTGCACTGTGTCACAAGGTAACAGCAGGGTTTGGCAGAATTGTTTTAAGGGCTGGGGTGCCGGCCTTCTCTAATCAGTTCAGGGGTGTCCTTTGTTTTTCCTGCTGGGATCTGTCCTTGCAATGAGCTGGGTCCTTTAGTCATGCTTACTTGACCATGACTACACAGTAAACATCAGCTATCAACTAGGCACATATGCACTTATGTATGCATCTCTTCAGAAAGTTCATACCATTTAGAATCATAATCATTCAGATTGGAAAAGACCCTCATCAAAAGATCATCAAACCCAACCATCGAGTCCAACTGCCAGGTCCACCACTAATCTGCATCCGTCAGTGCCACATCTACACAGCTTTTAAATTTCTCTGGGGATGGTGACTCAACCACCTCACTGAGCACTCTGTTCCAGTGAAGAAATTTTCCCTAATATCCACTCTTAACCTCCCTTGGCACAACTTGAAGTCATTTCCTCTTGTCCTAATGCCTGTTACCTTGGAGAAGAGACTCACACCCAAAGCGTTACAACCTCCTTTCAATTAGTTGTAAAGAGTGGTAAGGTTTCCCCTGAGCTTCCTTTTCTCTATATTGAACAATCCCAGTACCTGGTATTCATTACTGGTAAGAGAGGAGAGTTCCTGGAACTAATCTGTGTACTTGGTACTTTGAAAGTGCCAATTTATGAAAGCTTGAGAAAATTTTAAGTGAGATGTGGAAAAAAGGAAGCATAAAGTTCTGCAAAGAAAGACCACAACTTTTAAGACATTTATTAGATCAATAATGAAGATTCAGTAACAAGACAGGTATTGCTGTAAGTTCATCTTTAACAGTAGCAAAGAGAAGAGAAAGGAAATACAATATATGGGAAAAAAATCTAGTCATAAATCATCAGAATTCAAAGGTAGGGAGTAAAAAAATTGTTAAAAGGAAGTTTAAATACCAACAGCTCTTAAGGATAATGTAGCACTAAAAAGACAGATATTTTCAAGTACATTAACAGTGTTATAGGTCCTACATGGTTTTACCCAAATGGTAAAAGGTAAGTATGAAAAAATTAGGAAGCAGGCATAGCAGATAGCATACCACATCTGGTATATATCTGAAGGGAACATAGCAAGGTTCTGTCAAATGAGTGTGATTAAATACTTGCTAATCCGCTAGTCATTAGGGATAATGGTGAATAATATTAAGTAGAAATTAAAACAAACACAGATAACCTGCAGCCAAAAATTCCAAAGAGATCTTGTCTGTTTGATGTGAAATTTTAATAAACCATAAACTCTGAGAGAAACACCAGAAGACTGGAACAGTGCTGCTGTTGTGCTACTATCAGCTTTAGTTTAATCAATTAAACACTGCCATCAGTCAGCACAAGTAAACACCCAGATAAATTTTCAAAAACATTTGCCTGAATGTTACTGAGTGCTTTATGATAAGCTGAAGAACAGTGATTATACTCAGGCTTCCTGTTCCAGTTCTACCATACTTGTGATGTGATCCTGTAGAATCAGTCTCCTACCTTCTAAAGAATCAGTGGAGCTCAGGGAGTAAAAACAGTCCATCCAAATGGGCTTTTGTGGGAGGTAATGCATTATTTTTAGTGAAGTTTAGACTACCCAATAAAGGATAAATGTGTAAAACTTCATTGTATTTGCCAGCAGAAATGTGTGTTTTTCCCCAAGCAACATTTAATCCAATATGTTTCTAAATCCCTCTTTGAACCTGCCATTATTTAATGTGTCTTTACCAGCACCACAAAATATGCAAAAAATCTGACAGAAAACTGCTTAAAGAGGAGAGGGCGGTTTTAATTTATCTGTAGATACTGAAATATTTGTGTAGCATTAATCCTAATTAGGGAGTTTAAAAGTAAAAAGATGGGAATTCTTTCCCATCAGGATTGTGGATTTGTCATTAACGTGCATTTGCTCCTTTATTCAAGCACCAGAGCATTAGTACATCTTAACAGCAGCATGCACATGGGGAGCTGCTTGGAAAAATTTTCCTATGTGGTCAAACCTTTAGGATTTAAGAGAGAAGTCCCTGTCTTATCTTTCCACTTACACGAATGATAATATGAAAATTCACTTGCTTCCTCATTTGGTCATCCATAATGTATTTTCTATTTCCCTCATGAGATAAGGTATACCAGCAGTTTTATTTCACTCTCATAATTTCTTTTTTTGTTTGCAGTGTTAGGATAGGGAGTAACTTCACACTGCCAGATGAGATTAGCTGCCACGCAACTAAATTTGCAAAATTTGGCTATGGTAAGTCTCAGACATCTGTTAGAAAGAAACCTGGGCTGCTGCTGGTTGTTTTCAAAACATTCTTACTACAAGAACCAGTTTTGCCTTTTGAGAATTAGACTGGTTTGTGATTTTCATACAATTAATTGTTCACATTCTGAGTGTTACTTTTAATTCATATCCTTTAACCCAAGCCTTTCTGTTGAAGGATATGTTACATAAAATGTACTTGGACAGTGGTTGAATCTGAGATATTTTTCACTGCACCAGTATTTGGGGTCATTGAACTTGTCAGACTAGTTTGGGCCAGTAAGAAAATTTGTCTGAGTCTATTCCTTTTAAGGAGTGCAGCTACAGTGAGTTACTGAGCAATGATGTGCACAAAGTACACAAAGTAGGAAAGAAAATTAAAAAGTCAGCTGAAGTAAAACTTTATCACAGTGTAAAATAGCAAAACAATAGAATAACAAAACAAATAGAAACTAACCAACCACCCTAAAGAGAAAGCCACACATGTCTGTTAGTGCAAAATTAAGTTTATTTTAATCTCCTAATTTTGCAATATGCATAACATTTGGAGTCTGTTTCTCTTTGAATGTCTGTATCTTACATAGCTGTTTGCTCCTAAGAAAAGTGGATATAAACTACTGCCAAATAAAAATCCCGTGTCCATTTTTCACAGGTTAAAATGACCACACTCTGTAATAGCCCAGAAAAAAAAATAAGAGATTTCTCATCTCTTAGTACTTCTTGAGTGAATGACAGCAGGATTTCTTATGCTCTTCTACCACCATTCTCACTCATAGTAGTTAAGAACATATTCTTAGCTAGAAATAGTTAAGAAACTGTCTGTATAATTTGGGAGCGAAACTGCAATATTATTGTTATCAGGTATTCCATCTTGAAGTTATCTTCATCAGCCCCAAAACCACTCTAAGCCATCAAAACCCCCCCAAACATTTAAAAATATAAAAACTGAAGTTACTTCCCCATTGAACCTATGCTGATACATTTTTGCTCATGTTCTTTTCTAAAGCATCATCTACCCCACTCCTGTACTCGTCATGTTTTTTATTCAACCAACTACTTCCATGTAAAGCACATCATAAAGTACAAGGCTATGAAACATCTGAAAGTTTGCTTCCACTTCCTTCCTCTACTCAAACACAAAATATACACTTTCTTCCTGGTTTCTGTAGAGCACAATTTCTTGGTCCTTTTAATTGGTACCCTCCTGATTTGAAGATTATGTTCATCTTTAGGGAGTCACAACAACAGTGAAAACCTGATCAGAGGAAGAGAGGAGTATATGATTCTGTGTGCCTCTGCTCTTGAAGAATAACAAGGTGCAAACAGAAGAAAGAGGGAACTACCTGTAGTTATTTTATGATTTTTTTACAAGATATTAACTGGAAATTACTTTGCTAGGTCAAACATAACTATCACCCAGCTTAACAAAAAGGAGGGATTTAAAACATTTCCCAATTGCATGTAAGCATAGCTTTCTGAGTTAGTTTTCAGCAACATGGGCACATCAGACAATCAGAAGTTTGAGAAGTTGAAGAATTTTCTGTTCCAAGAGGCTGAGATACATTCTGGTAGATCTGCAGAAATAAATGAGAGGAAATTAATCTTGCAATATCAGTGTCTACTCTTTCAGAAATTTGATCTATTAGTGGGTGGAAAGATGTGTGTTTTTGACAGAAAGGAGGAAATCTAGTGAACTTGTACCATATTGTAGAGGTTAGACATACACATTCTTGTCCTTTTTTCCTACTTTTTTTTATTTTTCTTTTCTTTCCCTCTTTCCCCCCCCTTTTTTATTTTATTATAAGTGGTTGAATTAAACTACAGGTTTTGGTGTCACAGACAAGTAAACAAATTTTCCTGAATAGAACCTCCTCAAATAGCTGACATCTTCTTGACATAATCTCTACTCAAAAACACTGGAAAAAGAGGTAATTGGAATCAGAGAACAGACAGACTAGGGGTGTCAGAGAAGTTTGTGAGGATAAAGACTATGCAGAAAATTTCTCAAATATTCATGTCCAATATGAACCAACAGTATTAATGCATTACCTATATGTGAAAATACAACAGCATTGTATGGTTTATTGTGATCTTTCAATAAAATTTACACTTTTTCTCTTTTCCTCTCCTTGTAAAAGCTGAATCCTCTTGAGAAAGAGTATGGTATTATCAAATGAATGACATCTCTCAAGTTTTGAACGTAGGATGAGGAAACTCTGGATGTATGGACCAAGGCAAAAGAGGTGCTGGAGAGCAACCCCACAGAAGAGGACCTGGGGGTCCTGGTCGACAGCAAGTTGAATATGAGTCAGCAGTGCCCTGGCAGCCAGGAGGGCCAACCATGTCCGGGGGGGCATCAGGCAAAGCATCACCAGCCGGTCAAGGCAGGGGATTGTCCCGCTCTGCTCTGCACTGGGGTGGCCTCACCTTGAATATTGTGTGCAGTTTAGGACACAACAATGTGGGAAAGATATTAAGCTCTAAGAAAGCATCCAAAGTAGTACAATGAAGATGGTGAAGGGCCTTGAGGAGAAGCCGTATGAGGAGCGATTGAGGTCACTTGGTCTGTTCAGCCTGGAGGAGTCTGCAGTTACAACTTGCTCATGAGGGGAAGAAGAGGGACAGACATTGATCTCTTCTCTGTGGTGACCAGTAACAGGACCCAAGGGAATGGCCTGAAGTTGTGTTGGTGGAGATTTAGGTTGGATTTTAGAAAAATGTTCTTCACCCAGAGGGTGGTTGGGCACTGGAACAGGTGCCCCAGGGAAGTGGTCACAGCCCCAAGCCTGACAGAGTTCAAGGAGCATTTGGATAATACTCTCATGCACACGGTGTGACTCTCAGGCATGGTTCTGTGCAGGGCCAGGATTTGGACAAGATGATCTTCATGGGTCCTTTCCAACTTGTTACATTCTTTCATTCTATGATTCTATCTTTTGTCCATTGCACTTTCAGATAATCTGTTGACTTCTTTACTTCTGATCAGTTCCGTATCAAAGAGGGAATAATTTATAAAAAATATGATAATTTAGCAATGTTGAAATGTAATTAACTGATGTGTAGTCAGATTTACACTTGATATCTCCACATTTTCACTATTGCAGCAACACAGCTGCAGGGTAAAACTAACCTGACTCAAGCAGAATGTCTTGTGAGAATGTTGGTGTTTGCCATTGGTGAATGACAGGAAACAACCTTTTTGTGCTGTTTCAGTACTATTGGAAGTAGTGCTGATTAGACCAGAAAATTATAGAAACCCAGCAGAACTGAGATTTATTAAAGGCAGGCTGAGGAATTGCATAGAGTCAAGTGTTATTTCTGAAGCAATAAAACCCTCCAGATTCTCCATAAAGAAGCACAATGAGCAGCCCCATGAGTCCACATAATGAATTAGAGAGACTAGCTGACTAAAAGAAAGGAAAAATGGGCTGGTTTGCCATATAGGTCATATCAAAGACTGAACGAATGGTTCAGAAATCTATTTGATATGTCAGTGCTCAGATTTCTGGGGTTATAAATAATGACATATTGAATGACATGAAATATTTTATAAAATAGGCTCATTTAAACAATTTTGGTGTTACTTCAATAAATATTATAGGCTGTATGTAGCAAAAAAAAAAATGTTGTTTTGACAATACTTCAAAAAAAAAGGATTAGTAGTAAGAGTAGATAACTGGTTGACTATGATTAAACAGATGAATATGATTTTACTGTAACAGAGACACCTCATATTTGTATCTACAACGAGGGGAAACACAAATAACAGAGAAGATATTACCTAATTTAATGGTCATCTGAACTGTCATGCTGCCACAGAAAATTTTCTTGAGATTCTGCTACTAATACAGGAATTAAAAAAAGTTCTGAAGGACTGATCTAATTATATAATGCATATCTTATATGTATGCTGGTTGTTATATACTGATTGAGGAAATTTTCCTACTGGAAGAACAAAGCTGAACTGCTTTGACCTCATTGATGTATTCTCCATCACTTTAGGTATTCACTAAAAGATACAGTAACTCATATATAGAAGTAACATATCAAGCTGAAATTATGTGCATCAGCAGTAAAATAATGGCTGTTTTTACCTGTGACAAGAAGTCAGGCCTAGGTAAGTATGTATGCTTTCAGTGGAAATAACTGACACATAAGCAAAGAATTCTACTAGGAAAAAAGCTAACCAAAACAAACAAACAAAACTCCTCCTCAGTATATTTTCATTTTTGTGATTTATTGTACTAATTTCTATGTTAGTTACAATGTGATGACCTCGTTATTCAGAACATAAACATCCCCCATTAGTCCTTATTTATTGTTTCTGAGACATTTTCTCCATGCACACCTACATCCCTGAAAACATGGGAATAGAATTTGCCAAATGCATTTCTTACACAATACAGAATCACTTAGGTTGGAAAAGACCTTTAAGATCCTGAAGTCCAAACTTTAACCCAATACTGTCAAGTCCACCACTAAACAATGTGGGAACAAGCTGAGTTACTTTACACCTGCATTTAGTAAATCAGAATTAAAAGGGAGGATTAGCCTTGGCTAAGTGCTTTGAGAGAGAGAATGTTATTTCTCAAAGCGGAAAACCACTTTAAACAGCCTGCATGATAAGCGTGTGTTTTTCTCTCATGGCTGAACACAGCCACCACATGATGTGAGATCAGGGCATTGGTTTGGGACGATCCTGGGAATTCTGGTTGATTGAAAGAAAAACACTGAGTGCTGTTCACAGGAGAACATGAATAAAAGGGGAATGCCAAAAACTGTCAGTGGACAAGTCCCAAAATCGAACTCTTTGTGTGCAGCCTCATTTTTTGCTTTAGCACCCATAAACAAAGTCCCTAAGTGCTGTGTCTACACACCTTTTAAATACCTCCAGGGATAGTGACTCAACCACTTTCCTGGGCAGCCTGGTCCCTGACCACCCTTTCTGGGAAGAAATTTTTCCCTAATAGCCAATCTAAACCTCCCCTGGTACAACTTAAGGCCATTTTGTCTTATCCTGTCATTTGTTACTTAGGAGAAGAGACCAACCCCTGTCTTGTCACAACCTTCTTTCAAGTCATTGTACAGAGCAATAAGGTCTCCTCTAAGCCTCCTTTTCTCCAGGCTAAACAACCCAGCTCCCTCAGCCACTTCTCATAGGACTTGTGCTCCAGAGGCGTCATCAGCTCCATTGTCCTGCTCTGGACAAGCTCCAGAACTTCAATGTCTTTCTTGTTGTGAGGGGCCCAAAACTGATCACAGGATTTGAGGTGTGGCCTCACCAATCAAATCACATACAATTTTTTTTCCAAGCATGGAAATTCAGACCCTCCAAAAGAGAAGCTTTACCAAAATAATAGCATTATAGGTAACAGCTGGAGATAAAATTTATTCATATATCTAAAAAAAAAGGTGTTTTTTTACTTGTGTTATCCATTTGTTGCCTGGCAAAGACTTGTTCTTACTACAAGTAGTATTTGATACTACACTCATTCACCTGGAATTTCTGCATGTTTCTTGGCACTTCACAAAAGATGAGAAAGCTGCTTTTACCTAGGGGGTTTATTGTGTGAAGTGAAAAAAAAATACTCAAGATGGTTTTGCTTCTTTTTCATATAATTTTTGATGAAAATAGATTAACAATTGAACCTTTAAGTGTTGCCCTCTAATTGCAGAATTAAATTTGAATTCCAGAGGAGAATAATGTAACAGGTTTTTAAGAGAATAATAGATTTTTATTATTCTATAGAAGATAGAGGTTTCGAATTTATTTGCCAAATGATTTTTCCACTGTCTTTGTTATGCATGGTCAGCTCTTTCTCTCGACTGTAAGTTTTAGGTTTTTGGGCTTGTTTTTTGATGGTTCTTTTATTTTTAATGGAACAAGTATATTCTCCTACTTCTGTGGTATTCAAAACTACTCACCCTTATTATATCATCTGTAATCTTTTCTCTACCTGCACCACGTCATGGAGGAGTAGAAGTCAACTTACAAAAAAAAATTAGCCTGAAGTAAGTCAATTTTGACATAGAGATTTTGAATATAAAAATTTTATATATATATATATATATATATATATATATATATACATTTTAAATGTAACTTTTTCTGTTCCTACTTATATTGTGTTTAGAGAGATCATGATGTGCTATACTTACCTTAACTGAGAATGATTTCTGAAAACTTGTTTGTTACTTGTATTTCATTAACAAAAGTTTCTGCCAATAAATAACATTAATGTGCTTGTGCTGTTTTGCATTTTCCCCTCTTTGTTCCTTTGTTGGGTCTCTAATGATTATAGGTTGTTTAGAACTCTTTCTGTTCTTTCTGTAGAGCAGCAACTGCTCATGTATTTACAATTCTACATATTTCCAAAATGTCGCTTGGGCCAACATCTTGGTGGTGAGACTTACATAAAACTCCAATCTTGCTACAGATTTTCATGATATTTAAACTCCTTTCATGACAAGCCATTGGAAATGCCAAAAGATGTTTGTTGAAATGCAAACTTATTACCAAGTGTTGACAGGATTTAATAACCCTTTTCTAGACTTCTTAGTGCTGGGATACCACAGCAAAATACAAGCCTTCTGAGCCTTGTAGGGCATCTTATGTCATTCAGTTATCCTTTAAAGTGTTTAACCAGAGGGGGAAAAAAAAGGACATTTAAGCATTTTATCAGATGTCAAACTAACTGAAAGAACTAAAGCTATAGACAGAGCAATAGCTAGTGCTATAGATTCAAAGTCCGCTTATTTGCAATAATCCTCAAAAATCCTTCAAGTCAGATTCAACAATTTAAAAAAAAAAAAGAAGTCCTAGTTAGTAGAACTGTTTCTTAAGTACTGGAGGAGCTGTGAATAGAGCTTGGGCACTTACTTAATTTTCCCATAGCTTGCAGATTTTCAGTTCAGTTGCAATAAATATTTATGTTGACCATGAATGCAACACAGCTTTAGCTTATATCAAAGCCTGACAATCAGTATTCTTTTAAAACTAGATGTAAAACAAACAATCCACTTCCAGTTATAATTCTGTTTTACGATGATATTTTCTAGCATGCTAACCCAAACTTCTAGAAAAGTCATTTACTCAATCATTACAGTAGTCAGGATGAAATAGCTGGCATTGTTCTGGTCTTAGTAATAAATTGTCGCACCCAGTCACAGGAACATGCACACATGCACGTGCACTTGAACAAAACACCATGACACTTTTGGTTAAAATGCTGATATTCCTCTGTATAAAAATATACAGGACTTACCTGCAGCCCAGGTTGAAGGACTTTCTGCTGCTTTTAAGGACATTAAACCTTTCAAGTTTAATCCCCTCTTTCACCAAATCCAGGATGAATTATTATATGATATCTCCTAAGATTATCATTACTCATACATCATCATCATGGCTAGGCTTCGCGAACGAAGATTTGGGAAGGCTCTATCCACATTTGTTGCAGGCACGCTGGTGGCTTATGAGGCCAATACGTGACAGATATATCCGATTGCAAACTCCTTAGGTGGTGTATTCTGCAATACACGGTTCTTTCTGCGTTGCCTTTTCTCCTCAAGGGTGATCCTGCATGTGTTCTCAAAGGACGTTCTCCTGTGTTATAGATGGTGTGTCTCCAGACCTCCCGATTGGAGGCCAGAGTAGACCAGTTATGATGATCAATATGGCCAAGGCTGAGATGTTGTTTCAGGGAGTCCTTGTATCTTTTCTTCGGGGCTCCTCTGTTGCGGCAGCCGGTGGTAAGTTCACCATAGAGCAAGATCTTAGGGAGGTGGTGGTCCTTCATCCTGGAGACGTGTCCTGCTCAATGCAGCTGTGTTCTCAGCAACATGGCCTCAATGCTTGTGACTGCTGCTTGTTCTAGAACAGATGTATTGGTCACATAACCTGACCAGTGGATGTTTAGGATTGTACGGAGACAGCGTTGATGGAAGCGTTCTAGGAGACGCAGGTGGTGGCAGTAGATGACCCATGATTCGGAACCATACAAGAGAGTAGACAGCACTATGGCTCTGTAAACAGTGATTTTTGTACTTTTCTTCAAGTGTTTATTATGCCATACTCTTTTGTGGAGTTTTCCAAAAGCACTATATGCTTTTGCTAACCTGTTGTCTATCTCTCCGTCAATCTTACCATACAAGGAAAGTGAAATTTACTGTATCTTGTTTTCACAGAATCACAGAATCAAAGAATATGCCAAGTTGGAAAGGACCCACAAAGATCACCAAGTCCAACTCTTAACCCTGCACAGGACCATCGCTGAGAGTCACACCGTGTGCCTGAGAGTATTATCCAAATACTTCCTGAACTCTGTCAGGCTTGGTGCTGTGACCACTCCCTTGGGGCACCTGTTCCAGTGCCCAACCACCCTCTGGGTGAAAAACATTCTTCTAACATCTAACCTAAATCTCCACCAACACAACTTCAGGCCATTCCCTTGGGTCCTGTCACTGGTCACCACAGAGAAGAGATCAGTGTCTGACCCTCCTCTTCCCCTCACGAGGAAGTTGTAACTGCAATGAGGTCTCCCCCAGACTCCTCCAGGCTGAACAGACCAAGTGACCTCAGTCGCTCCTCATACGGCTTCTCCTCAAGGCCCTTCACCATCTTCATTGTACTACTTTGGATGCTTTCTTAGAGCTTAATATCTTTCCCACATTGTTGTGTCCTAAACTGCACACAGTATTCAAGGTGAGGCCACCCCAGTGCAGAGCAGAGTGGGACAATCCCCTGCCTTGACCGGCTGGTGATGCTTTGCCTGATGCCCCCCCGGACATGGTTGGCCCTCCTGGCTGCCAGGGCACTGCTGACTCATATTCAACTTGCTGTCAACCACAACCGCCAGGTCCTCTTCTGTCAGCACTGCTTATGTCATATTATACATCTATAATCTACACCAAAGGCATTTTTTATTAGTAATTCTGTGTTTACAGAGAATGAGAAAGATGTACCCATGGCATTATACTATTATCACTTCATGCTTTAGGTAATTTTTCATTTCATTTTAGGACTTTTCTTTGAATTATGAGTGTCAGACTAGCTGCCAGTGTCAAACTCAATTTGTTATATACTATGAAACTGAATATTAATCGTGATGTCTCATGGCACTTGGCCACATAAGGGGACTAAGGTCTGCAGATGCAGGCACTTATGATATAATTCTTTTCACAAGACCCTGATTACAAAGATGATTTTGCAGCTACAATTACGTTAAATACCCTTGGATACACACAAAGTTTTAGCATGGACTGAAGCCAGAGTCAATCCCAGTCATAATCCTGTGTTGTGCATTTGCATGTCAGTGCCCTTTAGTTTCTCCAGAAGAAGATATCTGTCCTGTGACTTTAGTAAATTCAAAGAAAATGCCAGTACAGAGGTCCTCTATCCTTGCTTCATATACAGTCCCCAAATAAAGTGTAAATCATAGGTGAAGCGCTTCCTACAGTGTTTTAAATCAGCATGAATATTTGCAATAACAGTTACAGAATAGAAAAATTTATTTAATAGACAACACTGCCTGTCTTGTTAACATAGTTTTGCTGTGTAAAATGAAGGTAAAAATGCAATATGGATTACATTATATCTGTAAAGAATCTACAAGAAATACTAATAGGAATGCTTATATCATGATGCATTTTAAAATATTTTACATTGATTAACAATTGCAGGTGCAGCAGTAATTATAATAGTTACATATAAAGCCTTCAGCTACTATTAAAAAGCACAGTTTTAATAAAATCACAATACTTCTAATTTGGTTTTGTGCAACAGAATACCTGTAAAATCAAAAATAATTCCAACAATGGAGAATTTTCCCAGGCATTATGTCTGTACATTAGTCTTCAATATGACAACTCAGAAGAGTAGTATATTCACAATATTTTAGAGACTTACAATATTTTAAGTAAATACGAACTTAGCAAGAAGAAACTACTTTTGAGGTATTAGTCTCTATATTCCATAGTTTTGCAGCTGCCCATAATAACTTGAAGACCCCATAACTATAAAAGGTCTGTTTTCTGACTGATCTTTCTGAGTGTCTAGATTAACAGATCTATCAGTATTAACATTTTTCAGTTCAGACCTTGTCACGACCCATCAATACGGGGTGTGATGTTCATTGTAAATTCTCATCAATCTGAACCAAGGCACCAGAGAACTCTTGTGCTTTTATTGTACACTTGCCTTAACTCCAGCAACCAGTCCAGTATTTAGACTCAAAAGTGTTAGCTAGCAAGCCCTTAAATTTTACAACAGACTTCCACAAGTAGTAACTAACAAGCCCTTAATTTTTCACAGTGGTTGGTATGGGGCTGTGCTATGGATTCATGATGAACACAGTGATGATAATAGAGATGGGGTTTTTTATTGTTGAGCAGAGCTTGCACAAAGCCAAGGTCTTTTCTGCTTTTTGTACTCCCACGCTGGTAAGAAAATTGAGGGTGCATGGGAAAATGGGAGGAGACACAGCTGGGATAGGTGACCCAAACTGACCAAAGGGATATTCCAGACCATATGACATCGTCCTCAGTATACACAGTGGGGGGAAAGGGCGGACGTTTGGAGTGATGGCATTTGTCTTCGAAAGTAATTGTTATGTGTGATGAGGCCCTGCTCTCCTGGAGATGGTTGAACAGAGTTCACAGAGTTCACAGAACATTCTGTGAACTCAAGTCCAACACTTGCCTGCCCATTGGAAGTGGTGAATGAATTCCTCATTTTGCTTTGCTTGTGCGCACAGCTTTTGCTTTCCCTATTAAACTGGCTTTATCTCAACCCAGAAGTTTTCTGGCTTTTACCCTTCTGATTCTTTCCCTGGTCCTACTGGTGAGGGAGCGAGCGACTGGCTGTGTGGTGCATGCCTCTTATGTAAACTAGATTTTTTTGCACCATTTTATTCACACATGGACAGCCAGCCCTTCAGAGCCTTCCTCCGAGAAGTGAATTGGTGACAGGGGGATGGACTGAGCAGGAGTCTCAAGGCAGAAAAGGAAGCTGGCTCAGAACAGCGCTGCCCCACCTCCACAGGACCCTCTCTTTTAATCACAGCTTTCCTGTCACAACAGTCAGATTATTTGATACAAAACATGCCTACAGTTGGCACTCAACAGATCCAAGAATTCACTGCTCCAGATTCAAAACAGATCTGTATGCAGCATTACCATTTGTGACTCTCCTAGGTTTCATTAAGAGGTTGGGAAGAAACCTAACCTCATTTTTAAATAGGACCTAAGTTAAAAAGCCTAGATGATATCTACCAATATATTGGAAAAAATGTTGGCAAACTAAATTTACAGTAAACAATTTGTTATATTCCAAACACTAAATAATTTACTACAATATTAAATGAATTTTAGAACAATACTTCTGCAGACCACTAAAGGTATAGCAAACATTAATATATACCCAGTTCAACAGCTACAGAAGAGAACACTTCCAATCATATAATGGTTTGGGTTGGAAGTGACCTTTAAAGATCCTGATGCCTTAAGCCCTTAATGGTTTTTTAATTTTTCTAATATTTGTAAGCCTTATAAGTTTTATAAGTAGATTTTAAAAGCAGCAACCCTCACTCCCTTGTCCCTTTCCCTGTAGCACCCTTAGTTTACACATTCCTTAACCCTCTTACCCCATTCTGTGCACCCCATATCAAACCTACCCCTGAATTCAGTGGCCATGTTTAGTCTCTTGTCAAGGCAAGGCCTATACTGTTTAGAGGACAGTATATCAGGGCCTGAATAACAAAATGGAGTCAAGAATTAGGTAAATATGTATCCTTTGTGCTCTGAAGATGGTGAAGATGATGAAGTAAAAGCCCCCAGACCCATTTCTCAGGGGGTGGACCCGGGGCGATCCAGAGCAAAGGCCACAGGGTGGACATGTTTGGGATTGGACAGATATTGTTATAAAATGTAACATCTCGGGCACAGGGGCACGCCGTGTAACATCTTTTGCCTTGGCATAATTAAACCCTTTCCTTATCTCACCCCTAATTAACTGCTCTGGAGTATTTTTTTAGCACCAACATTCCATGGCATCAATCCTCTAGTCCACCATGGTAGGTTACCCAGAGCCCCATCCAGCCTGGCCTTGGACACTTCCAGTGACAGGGCATCCACAGCTTCTCCAGGTACCCTATCCCAGTGTCTCACCACCTTCATCACAAAAAATTTCTCCCTTATGCCCAAACTAAATCTACCCACTTTCAATGTAAAATGATTGCCCTTTGTCCTTTCTCTACACGCTCAGGTAAGGAGCCTTTCTCTGTCTTCTGGACTCACTCCAACAGGTCCATGTCTTTCTTGTTCTGGGGATTTCGGAGTTGTATGGAGTACTCTTGAGGTGGATCTCAAAAGAAGAGAGTAAAGGGGGAGAATCACCTCCCTCCACGTGCTGGTCACACTGGTCAGTTGGATGTGGTGGGCTTTCTGGACTGCATGCACATATTTGACAACTCATGTCTAACTTTTCATCCATCAGTATCCCCAAGTCCTTCTCCTCAGGGCTGCTCTCACTCCATCTGTCCCCCAGTCCTTATTGATGTTGGGGTTTGCCCCAGCCCAGGTGCAGGACCTTGCACTTGGTCTTGTTGAACTTCATGAGTTTAAAACATTCAGTTGCAGTCATTTGACTTGAAAATTAAATGTGTTCAAGGATTAAAACTTCTTAGCCAGGAATTCAGGATAGGACAGGAAGGAATGGCTTTAAACTGAAAGAGAGTAGGCTTAGATTAGATAGTAGCAAGAAATTACTGTGTAATTTGTACAACCCCCATCTTCATGAGTGTTCAAGGGCAGGCTGGACGGAGCTCTGAGCAACCAGTTCTAGTGGAATGTTCCCTGCCCAAAGCAGGGAACCCTGCCAATCCAAACTTTTCTATGATTCTATGAATTCAAGAATGCTATGACAGATGGAGGGAATACCATCTCTTAGACTCCTCTAAGCAGCAATTACCCAGCCTAACTACAACAACAAGCAAGATAATGAAGTTAATCACAGAACCATTTAGGTTTGAAAAAAACCTTAAGATCACCAAGTCCAAAGTTAACCAAGTCCTGTGACTAAACCATATCTCATGGTGTCACTTCTTTAAACACTTGGCTTTTAAACACCTCCAAGGATGGTTACTCAACCACTTTCCTGGGCAGCCTCTGCTTTGAGCACCCCTTTTGTGAAGAATTTTTTTCTAATAGCCAATCTAAACCTCCCCTGGTGCAACTTAAGGCCATTTTATCTCATCATTTGTTACAAAAAGAGACCAACCACCTACTCACTACACCCTCATTTCAGGTAGTCATAGAGAGTGATGAGGTCTCTCCTAAGCCTCCTTTTCTCCAGGCTAAACAACCCCAGCTCCCTCAGCCATTCCTGATAGGACTTATGCTCCAGTCCCTTCACCAGCCTTGTTGCTCTTCTCTGGACTCGTTCCAGCCCCTCAATGTCTTTCTTGTCATGAGAGGCCCAAAACTGAATACAGGATTCAAGGTGTGGCCTTATCAGTGCTGAGCAGAGGGGATGATCCCTTCCCTGGTCCTGCTGGCCACACTGGTCTGATACAAGTCAGGATGTCATTGGCCTTCTTGGTCACTTGCACACATTGCTGGCTCATAACGAAGAGATGGTTTCACTCTGATTTTATTATTTACACCCGTGTCTATGATGGCCTGTGCACATCAAATCTTAAGCTGGAGTGATGAAATAAACTAATTTTAGGCTTTCTGAATGTATTGGAACCATAATTTCTCCCAGTTCTGAGGTCAACAGAGCTGGCATATAACTGAGTTTCCCTTGGGGAAAATCATGAAAAACAGCTCTACAAAATATATTGACAACAAGCAGGCAGGTCAAACAGGTCAGTTACGTGAAAAGTTTCAGATATAAATAAGAATGCAGATAAGTCTCTCCCCCAGTTTTCAAATAATTTTTAAAAAGTTTGTTTCATGATAGCAGTAAATTTACATTTCTGTTTCTGCGAAGGCTCAGGATTAAATTTCAGCATAAAATATTTAGATTAGGCATTTATGGTAAAATTTGATTTAGAATGGTTACACGCAGGCAATCTGCTCCTCTGTGTCAAACATTATCATTCTTGTTATATGTTTGTCTGCATTTTTCTTAAATAATCATACATTGAAGAAGAAGGATGTCATTTAATAGTCTACTGTCATCTCATTTTCTAAGAGATCAGGCACAATCAAAAATTAGTTTTATTTTTAATTTTGTTAAATCTTCCTTTTACTGTTACTTACAATTGAGAGCTCGACAATGATTTGATACATTACTGGAGAGGAGGAATTTTCTTATTTTTCAGAGAAAACTTTTCTGAGTAAGTGACAACATTTTAAGAATTTTTGATTCTGGAGTCCAAATGTGAGGGATGCTCAGGCAGCAAGGCAAGAGTACATTGATACACTCCCACCAAAGGAAAAGGGAGCAGGAAAGTGCAGTTTAAATAAAGGAAGGCTTGTGCTACAACCATGGTGTAGCATCTCGAATACGCCTTCCACTTTTTGTGTGCTTTGTTAGGATTTTGGATGATTGAATGTTGCCTTCTTGTGGTGGGAAGATAGACTGCAGAGAGGAACACCAGACATTGGATCTTGTGCGTCCTGCTCTCACGGCTCATTTATAGAGACACAGTAATGTCACCCTGGAATTTAAACCCAGTCATGAAAACCACAAGAGTCTTGTGCAACTAAGGAGGGTAAAGTTAAGAATAACTGCATAGTCAGATGAGAAGCTAAATGCATCATCTTTTATATTAAAAATATCTAAATCTGAAGCATTCCTGTCTGCAGCCTTTCACTTTAGTGTGCAGTATTAGCATTGCGGATGAAGAGACAGGGAATAGAGGACTGTGGGTAAACCTTATAGCTAGGACTGATATTTTTGTGTTCAGCTCTTAATCCCTATGTTTATTTTGGCATAACTGCAAAGATTATTCAAATAAAAGTTAAAGGGTTTTATTGTTTTATGCCAGCAACTATTGGGCTAAAGTCATGCACAACTGAATTTCTGTTTAGGTGCTTTTGTGGGAACACTTTGATTGCTGTTTAGTAATTTGTGTTTAAGTCTGAGTGATTAATTTATGATAGCACATTCATCTTGTTTCTGTTAACTTTTTAGTTATTTCACTGACTTTGATATATTGCTGTGTCCTCAGTTGTGCCAACTTGGCAAGATATTCTTGGAGTATGAGTGCCAACTACAGAAATTACTGAGTACCCTTTTGATTTAGGAAATATTCTATTTAGGAAAAATGGCCTACCAAATGATTCAGTATTAAGATTATTATGATTATTAAGAAAGTAGTTGCTGCAGCCTTACTTCTATGGTCCTTTAAGCTTTTGCATTCAATGAGTGCTGTATGTATGTGTTTCCATCCCTTTAAGTCTCCAAAGTTAACACTAACTGAAATTTCTTAATTAACACTTCTCTTGAAATTTCCAGTTCAAGCAGCCCAATTACTGTGTATGCTGAACTATTAGTTTAATTAAAAGTCTTGGATAGCGGGTGATGCTGCATCCTCTTTATTATTTGTAGTAACATAAGTGCTTGTATTGAAATGAAGTTGAATTTCATTTAAAGCTAACTGTAACTCTTTGGAAGAGAGGGCCCTCGTAGATCCACTGAAGTCCTGAAGTATGTTTACAACTTTCAGTTAGCTAAAGCTATTGAAGGGTGCTGGAGACACTGAGGGAAAGAGGACATAGAAAAAAAATAAGTGAAGGGTCACAACAGTAGATAATTCTCCCTGCCATATAATAGAAATAATTAAAAGAAAAATTACGTTCAGTGCAATTGAGAGAAACAAATGTAATTGAAAAAGTCTGCTCTTAGACAAGCTATTGCAATAAGTGGGGTTACTGATTTTCCAAGGGAAAGCATTTTTTTAATTTCAAAATTACAGAATTCACACTAGCATGATCATAGATGTTTTCACATCAAACCACCCCTTTCATCACTAACAAACACCTGACTGCACAGAACCAGAATCCACTCTGGTAACACATGGTCCAATCAGTCCAACTGTGATTGTGTTATTTGTTTGTTTGTTTCCCTGGAAAATGGAATTTTCTAGGCAACACTTCATCCTGGGTGAAATTTGGAGGACTTAACTGTGCAAAATCATAGGAATTTAATACAGAACTAAGATATTTGTAAGAATTTTGATTGGTTTTCATAGCAAGATATGACTACAATGGGTTTTGGATATCCAGATGTTGTAGAGGAGGTTGCAAAAAAATAAAACAGTAGGCAACTAGGGAAAAACATACTAGAAGAACTGCATTACTTGTTTCTTGTTTCTTAACATCCTGCAGTACAAGAATTCCTTCAAATGTCCTTCAAAAATGCTTAAAGTTTGAACTCTAAAGTCCTAAAGCCCTTACAAATCCATTTCTCAAGACATGTTTAAACCATGAAAAGCATACTTTACTTCACTTGCTGAAATATCACAATATCCATGGTAGCTAAAGTTTTCAATGCATGAACAACTTCAATAATTTTTCTTTCACTATCTTGAACATTTTCTTGCTTTGGACATTAGGAAATAAATAATAAACTGACTTCCATCACAATGCCCAGGAATTTCAAACAACAACGTCTGAATGTGATGTACTTCAGATCCTTCTTGACATGGACAGACTTTATTATTAGTATTGATGAGTATGCATGCTCTTATCCTTTAGCCGTGTTACTGTAGATTAATATCAGATATTTCAACTGATACATCCTGCTTCGCCTCTCACTGTGAGGTCAGAAGAGCCTTTCATAGAGCAGCAGTCCATGGGTACTCACTACCTCATACAAGAACTAAATAAATTTCTATTATTAAGCCTTACATTGATTCCACATGCCATCATGCCACTCAGAACGGTGTTCCAAAACCCAGCAAATAAAAGGGTATAGAACATGAAGAGTAATGATCAGTCAGTGCATTATTTTAAAATATTATTTTTAAATCTTTCAAAAAAACCTTTCTGATCTCTGGCTGATGTGATTTGTGTATGCTTCTGTCTAGAGAGTGTAGCTGCATATTAATTTTTGTTGTAGAATTGAAGGAAGAAAGAAAGGTCTTATTTGAAACTATCATTAGATACCCCTGGTTTCTGAGTACTTCAGTCTGTTTGTTCTTAAATTTAAAAAATCTAGAAGAGAAAATCATGTATTTTCATCTAATTAGTTAATTTTCAGTTATACAGGTAAGCATTTATCTCACACTATCTTCACAAAGCCTAAAAGTTCTATTTAAACCAGTTGAGTTTTGCTCATTGAAAATGAAAGCAGAATTATGCAATATATTTGGTATGTGGGTTTTCTACAATATCCTTTAAAAAACAAACTTAAGTTACTCAGTTTTACTGAAACTTTGGGTTTTTACTGGAGCATTGTGGACATTCTTAAGTGATTTCTTGCAGTCATTGCATTACCATTAGTCTCAAAATCACAATTTATTAACAAGAAGGAGCACCTTTTTCATCTTTGATCTTAAGAGAAAGATACAGGGGGAACTCGGGGAATATGGCTATTAATCCAACTCTTTATATAGTAAAACCCATAGTATAGTTTTGCATTCATTTTTATAACTTGTTACCTACATAAAAGCTCAAAGTTATAAAAGCAGCCTGAATAACTTTCCTTAACAAATGTTACTGATGCTTAATGTCACCAAAAAGACTATGAAAATTATCATAGATGTATTCTATTACTTAATACAGTATTGTATTCTGCAAGACATATATCAAGCCTCAAGTCATGCCAGGAACAGTTCAGGAACCAGCTGCCCAGAGAGTTGGTGGACTCACCATCCCTGGAGGTGTTCCAAGAAACGACTGGATGTGGCACTTAGTGCTATGGTCTAATTGAAAAGGTGGTGACCAGTCAAAGGTTGCATTCATTTACCTGGGACTTCTTTTCTAACCTAAATGATTCTATGATTCTACGTTGACTCCTACAATCAATAATTGAAAGCATTACAATAATTTAATAGCTATAGAGAAGCTTTGCCCCCTTCTTGGCCAAAGAGAATCCTGCTTACTCTCTGTGTTTTGGAAAACTTAATCTCTCATGGTATTTGACACTATACTACAACAGTGTAGCAAGTTATTAATATATGCTGGATAATTTCAATACGTTTTTGTAAAAATTTACTTTGACCTGTAAGGTTTACAATTGAAAAAAGTATACTCCACAAATTTTAGAAAGCAGTGTTGTAATAGCTTTTGTTCCACTAACAGATGAATGAGAAAATGCCAACAAGAGACTATACCTTTATGGTAATTTGATATTTACATATAAAATCAGCTTGTTTAGTTACTGTCCTCATTTTTCTTCCTTAACCCACAGTTTTTAACAAATTACAAAAAATTAAATATTCATGACTCACATATCACTGCCTTTTTGTTCAAGTGCCTTACAATAATATTTCTCAAACAAAAGGCATTTAACAAATGTTCTCAGCATTCACTGAGAGATCAGCCACAGGTGCCTGCAATAAACTAGGCCTTAAATTCCTCTACACCACTAACATAACTTGCTTTTTGCACTTTGCATTTTGCTGTCATTAAGCTTCATGCGTAGTTTCCCATGGATTAGAGAGCAGTAAAGGCTCTCCTTTAGATGATTTCCAGACCTTTTCCCATCTCCACCCCTCCCTGCCCAAGTACAAATCACTAAAATGTCAGCACCACTAATAGCACAGTCAGTTCTCCTTCACTGGGTCAAACATTCTCAGACAAAATTAATAAAGACATGAGGGCAATCTTACCCATGTAAAATTTGTGGTAGTCACTGGCACTTGATCAGCTAACTTGGCAGCACTGGTAAGGAGACCATTGTAGCAGAACAGCCTGTTAACACAGGCAATTAAGCTCAAAAGATGTGCTGAGGTTCTGTATTCAAATAAATGAAAATGCTATTTTTCTAAGAGAAAACATTATATCAATAGCTTTTACTATTAGCATAAAATAGTAATTTCTGTTCAGCACAGAAAAAACTTAAGTTCTACTGATTTTTCAGCTTGAGTAGTGCTTTTGTGTATTCAGCCAGGTGATAGTTCTCACAGCTCAATTCTGTGAAAAGCACACCCTGACCTTTCACTGCCCATAAAAAATGCTTGCCATTTCACACATTAAACAATACAGATGCCCTTTTTTCCAGCAGCACAGAAAAAGTTGTGTGTCCAGGAGGAAACAGCCTAACATTTGAGTTACCTGCCCTTTCTTTATTGTTGGAACAAGCAATAGAAGCCTGTTCTTACAACGCTTTAATGTTTTCTATGAGAGAAAAGACATTGACCTATAACATTGTGTCCATACTAGAGTGGATGGCAGTACTCCACACTGAGGGAACAGTGTGATACGTCCTGGGATGAGGTACAGGGTACAGTGCCTCAGGTACTTGCTGAAAGAGAAGCAGCCAAGGGAGGGTGACAGAAGGCACAGAATAAAACGGCACATCTTGTGAGAATATTGTTCATGTTCCAAACATGTCATCTCTACACTCCTCTGTAAGATCTGATGTCACGATACGTCCCTCAAACCTGCTGTCCTAAACTAACCATTGCTTCTCAAAAAATAATTCAAAGTCATTTCTTCTCATAAAATCTGTAGATATTGGAGTTTTACTTAAGAACTTCAGCCGCATGAAAAAGACATCAACAGAAATACTCCTTCTAGGGCAGCAGATTTAACAGAAGAAAGCATATGAAATGCCCAAACACTTGAACTGCTTGATAGAGTTTGAGCTCCTTGGGAACTTCTGGAAAAATGGATTTAAACTCTTAGAGGTTTCATATCCTGAGTCAAAATTTGCTGTCTACGTGAATAATGGAAGCCTAGCTTTGCTGGAACACAAACTTTGCAGGTGGTGAGACAGTTACGGTTTTGCAGGACCCATCAGCACAAGAATGCTTTTCTTTCACACTTCCCAATCAACAATGAAAAACATTCATGAGGGCAGGTACCAAGATGAACTTCTGCACATAGTTTTCAATCTGTTTGATGCACCAAGGAGTGAAAATGCACAAAGACAAAAAAAACTTGGAGACATCCAGCAAAAAAAAAAGGGAGGTTTCCCTTTTTGCCTATTAGTGTCCTATCTCATCATGCCTGTTCCAGCAATCACATTTTTTTCAGCCTTTGATGTATCGATCAAGAGGTGATGAGTTAATAAATTCCATGGACATTCTTTCATTCCTCGTAGGAGGAGACTTAAAACAAATTTACTCCTCCCCTGAAGTATTAAAAGAATATTTACAATTCTTGTTCCAGATTTGCCCTGAAGACAATCAAAACCTCTTTATAAAAAACTTGTGTGTGAAGTTAGTGAGCTTTAGATTCTTGAAGTCACAAAAGCAAAAATTGTGACCAAGATCATATTTGCACAGATCAAATAAAATTTGGCTCCTAGGTGATGGATAGATGTACTTGTGCATACTGGCCAGAAAAAATCCTAAATCCATTTGTAAGAATAATTTTGTGAAATGCTCAAGATAATAAATAGCTAATGGCATATATACAGAATTGTATGTGTAGGGAAAAGAAAAAAAAAAAAGAATTACGTAAGAATTTGGTTATCCCAAGCACAGATACAGGCTGGGAGGAGAATGTAGTGAGAGCAACTTTGAGAAGGACTTGAAGACGCTGGTGGATGAGAGGTTGGACATGAGCAAGCAATGTGCACTTGCAGTCCAGAAAGCCAATTGTATCCCAGGTTGCACCAAAAGCAGCGTGGCCAGTAAGGTGAGGGAGGTGACTCTGCCCCTCTACTCCACTCTGGTGAGACCCCACCTGGAGCACTGCATCCAGCTCTGGGGTCCCAAATTGAAGAGTGGTCCTACCAGAAATGGGAGATTGTCCAGAGGAAGGCCAGGAAGATGGTCTGAGGCGTGGAGCTGCTCTCCTATGAAGACAGAGTTGGAGAGGTTCAGCCTGGAGAAAAGAAGGCCCAAGGGAGACCTTCTAGCACCTTCCTGCACTTAAAGGGGTACTTCAAAGTAAGAGAGCTGGTAAGGGACTACTAAGGGCATGTAGTGACAGGACAAGGGGGAATCCCTTCAAACTGAAGGAGGGTAGGTTCAGATTAGATTCTAGAGAGAAATTCTTTCCTGTGAGTGTGGTGAGGCATTGGAACAAGTTGGCCAGAGTAGCTGTCAATGCCTCTTCCCTGGAGTTGTTTAAGGCCAGGTTGGATGGGGCTTTAGGCAACCTGGTCTAGTAGATGGTTACCCTGCACACAGCAGGGGGGTTGGAATTAGGTGATCTGTAAGGTGCCTTCCAACACAAAACCAGTCTATGCTTCTATAATTTGACATCATCATCTTTGTTTTTTCAATGCAGCAACAGAAGAAAAAAACCACAACCAACAAAACAATGTTAAAAGAAGCTTATACATGTTAATCCAGTTATTAAAACCTTGTCTTCACAATAAGCCAAAGGGAAATGCTAAAGTCTATAATTCTATTTTCACTGAGATGGTTACAACAGAAGTTTGATCATTAGTTCACAGAGACAGGATTTGACTTGACCTGCAAGATTCTGAGTAATGGTATTACTTGTTAATTAAAGCAGTATATAAAGAAAACAAATAATAATTACATTTCAGTAAAATAAAATTCAGTTTCACTTTATTCAAGATGAAGAAGAGGTTGAGGGGGGAAGGCAGTGTGGAAACCAAGAGAGCCATGCCATGAAAGCCATGCAGTTGAACAAAAAGAGATGCAACAACTAGATTGATGAAAGTTTCAGCAGTTTCTTAAAGGTAGTTCTAACCCTTAGTAAATTGAGAACCCAAGTGACATTTTTCAAATTTATTAAATTTACGTAACAGTAATCTAGAAGAGAAACTGTTCTTCAGCATTTCAGTGAAGGCCATGATAATACTTTAAACACCACAGTGGACAGAACTGAATGCCTACATTTTAATATTTATTGAGATCCCCTTTTGTAATTGCATATACACTTCCAATAAAAATTAATATACCTATTCTGCCTTCTTGAAAAAAATACGCATATTGCAATGAGGAACGAGGCACAGCAGAGTGGACATCTCAAACAACCTGCAGTAATCCAGAAAATTACACAACGGCACAAGTTTGAATACCTTTCTCTTTGCCCTGGGATGATATATCGTTAAAAGAGACAACTGGTGTTTGCTAAGAAATGGTAAAATCCACCCATGACTGTACGGAGAAAGTTTAAGGAAAAAAAACAATTTACTGACTAGAATAGGGAAATACAAAAAACACACTGACTAGAACAGGGAACTATAGAAAATCATGCTGTCATTAAGAGTGGAAACAAAGTGGGAGGAAAGGTCCCACACTGACTTCTGAACATTTCAGCTCTTGTGTTATCAGTGAGCACAGAAGATCAAAATATTTTATACTCTATAAGAAAAATGCAATTTGGGGTGAATTCTTATTTTTTCCAAAACATGAGCTGCTTAACCACAAATATGCATATTTAAAATAAATTTTTCAACATTAATGATTAAATTACTAAAATATTATTGAAGAGCCAGATGAGATTTGAGAATCAGTGTTTGTTGATAAAATAAATGTAAGAAATACTAAAACAGAGACAGAAGAAAATACATAGAATCAGGTAAACTTAAAAGCTACACAAATGGAAACGTACAAAGTACACACAAGAGGTATTGTAAGTGAAAGTTGCAGCAAATACTCTGTAAATGAGATGGAGCTCGCTTTGCCTTGTAAGGCCATCCATCTAAGAGAAGGTCACTAATTAACCCTACATCCCGAGGACCTCGCTGCCACCGTCCAAGCTCGCTCGGCCCTGGCAGATGAACCTCAGGATTAAAGGGTGGGCCCAGACACTGTGTCTCACCTAAAAAATCCAATGCACAGGCTTGACTCTGTAAATGTTGGGGATAGGGAAGAGACCACAAACTAATCAAGAAAATAATGAGGCTGTTAACTGAACTATCGTATATAAGATGAAAATAACAGATTATAAACAAATGACAGATAGAGAATGGTACTCAGGGCATTTAAAAACACTACTTATCTAAGGCAAAGTACATAAGTTTGGCATGATAACCTGAGTTCATACTCTTGGTATGTGCTTGGTGTACAAACAAGTGGAGTAACACAATCATTGTAATATTTTGGAATTATCTTATTTTGTTTCAATTTACAGGGAAAATTGCAAGATTACATGTATTTTGTAACCCACTAAATGGTTACTCAACACCAATGGTAAGACTTACAGTACATTAAAGATCTGCAACTATAGATTAGCATGCTAGTTGTTTAAGATTTTACAATAATGGAACCATTTGGATATCTCAAACTTCAGAATTCTATCCTGTAGCTATAAATATTGTAAACTATTGTTTAGAAATCATACTTTGGCAGCAGGTACTTTCTATACATATCAGATGTTTTGCAGACTTTGATATTGGAATTTATGGAAGCCTTCATGTAACACTGTACTGCTTCATGTACTTTCTATATCAACTGCAGTAAATAGCTATTCAACAACACTATGACTACTACATCTAAGAAACAAATAGAATTTCAGACATTCAAACTATCAAAATTCTGCTGTCTGGGTACAAAACAAAACAGTTTCATTGGGTAAGAAAAGTTGATATAAGCAACTGTGACATATTATATTTATTATTTAATATAAATCTGACTTCATTAGTCACTTGCTTAGCACACAATATTGCGTAATTCAAGGCATTTATTTTTGGTATGCAACAGTGCACTTATAACCCCATCAACTCCTCCTTGATTTGCAAGACTGTAAGTAACTTCTATTTAAAATAATAGGTTTTTATGATTATTTTTTAGTGCAGAGAAATATTAATTCTCCCCATTACACATTTTTGTAAACTGTTATATTTTCTGTGAGTACAGACAGAGGTGCTGCAACATTGCCTTAGCTAGAATATAAAAAAGTTTACACTAAAAGCAGTACTGTGTTGTAAATCAATCATGACCTGGTCCATTCATTTGCAAAAAGAAAATAATATTGTCAAATAAGCAGCCCCTCCTGTGATCACCTAAATTCAACTTCTTTGATCACTAGCCTCCTTCCTATATTTTGAGTTGTAACACTAATGAATAACATTTCCTTTGACAAAGAAATTTGTATTTCAAAACAGCCTCAAGACATAAATTAAGTATTGATTTTCAGAATCAAAACTGAAACATTTGCTCTGAATAGTATCATAAGAATTATTCCAGAGTTCAATTTCAATATCAAATGTTAAGACTAATTCACTTTATGCTGCTTATATAAAAAATTGAAATTTGGAATCTTATCTTAAAAAAAGCTGGAAAACCAAGCCCAAACTTGGCAGAATCTTTTCATCATTAGGTATTTTTTTAACTTAACATCATCTAGTTCTGTGATATAGCCATAGACTGTTGTGACCATAATAAACAATTCAATAAATAGTCCTTCCTTCTTGTTTTTGTTTTTGTTGCTGATATTCAAATAGTTCTGCTTTTTAAAGAGGAATTAAAAGGTAGCCGTTCTTCATATCTTGGTGTTTTTCCATTCATTACAATTTTGGTTGATTCTCTCTCACTTCTTCCAGTTTAGAAAGGATCCACTGTGTGAAGAAAAAGAAACAATAAAAGTCTTTCCGCGGTAAAAACCAATGAGACGGAAATCTAGAGTAGGACAAAAGGACTGCCATAAGAAGTGTTCATAATATTTAGCAGGAAGATGAGTAGATTATTACAAATCAGAATCAGATTCTACCCCCTCATATTGACAGACCAGTTAGTTGGTTTTGTTAGATTCCTGAGCCTTTCTAGGAAAATACACAAACTAGTATTTTTATGAAAAGTGTACTCAATTTTTTCAGCTTTCTTTTCCTTACTTAAGACTTATGGCATACATAATATGATGTGCTAATTTGACTTTTAGTATTGTTCCTGACTTAGCTGAGGCATAGACAGGATTCCCTTCCCAGAAAGACTACTGGACCTCAACACTGCCTGTCCCTGTTCCACCACAGCCAAAAAGAAAAAAAAAAAAACCAAAAAAAGAGAACCTCAGTTCCTCCAAAGATTACAGGCAAGTCAAATTCAACATGAGGCCCCTACCTTTGTGAAGTAAGAGTCAAGTGTTATCATTCAGCTGTGGTTAGAAATTACCTCCAGGAAGAAAAAGGCAACTTAAATTGATGAGAAGGTGCAAAAGTAACTTATAATAGTGACAGGATGCAACTTCCACAACCTGTTTCTAATCATGATCCCAAGGAACCATGTCCCACTGGAATATATACAAGACTAATTTATGGTTTGTGAAAATTATTAGCTGCACTAATAAAAACAAGGCAGGACCTTCACAACTCATAATTCTGGTAGCAGACCTGAAACACTCCTACTTCTCCATTGTAGTCAAAACTAATGATGTCAAAATGAACAGAAAATATATATAATAATAGCAGCAATATCATATATCAAATAGAGAATTTGTACTTTTATTAAGGATTTTCTTAATTCTTTAACCAAAACTGCATTTTGAGGAACTGAGCAATAACACCCTACCCCTTCCCAACCCCTGGAATAAAACTAAGAGTAATTTACCAAATATTTTTGTTCTATTAAAATGTACTATTTTAATTCACATCCTAGATTGTTTAGTTTCTGTTAGTAGTACTGTTAAATCAGTCTTTAGACAGATAGTTATAATTCCAAAGATTTACGTATGGACAAGTTTGATGTTGAAATTGATTATTTTTGAAATTCAGTACTGAAAAGTTCATTGCTATTTCCATCTCTATAATGCATATGTGGAAATTACTGAATTTTAAATACATATAGCAGTTTCAGGTTAAGAATATTTGTTTCACTTTTTAAGCCAAATTTAGCACAGCATAATTTTAATAGTATTTTGACTTTACCTTAGCATCCTCTGGACTTCTAAAATTAATAATTTTTCCAAATTCTTTGGCATGGAACACTGACTTAACTCGTTCCTAAAAAAGACCCCAAAACAGCAATTCAGAATTGAAGTTAAGTTTCTTCACACTTTAAGGCTTAGAAGTCATTTACTATTAATACAGATATGATGGTTCAGACAGCCATGTGTACCCATTACGCTAACCTGAGTATGTTTGCATTGCATGCACATACCCTGAGAAACGTAATTTTCTGCATGAAAGCACAGTGGAGTGGAACACTCCAGCAGTAACAGACTTCTCTTTTTATCATGGAGTCCCTGGAGAAGGGACTATCAAGTGCGTAGGAATGGAAGGCAGATAATGGAGTATGTGCGGTAACAAAATCCATTACTCCCTAAGGTTTTAATTTTTCATTCTTTCTAAGTCATTTCTTTAGTGGGCATTCCACCAATACTGACTTGGAAGTGGTGGTCTTAGGTAGTGAAAACAGCAACTTTGGCTGCATAAAGAAAAATATAAGGAGTTATTTGCAAAATACAGTTTTCAACCACAGATTTCAGTAAAGACATACTGCAGACATGTTAATGGATTCTGAAATGACTGCTGTGTAGGGGTAAAGATGGACATGTTATTCAGCATTGTCTGAAATGGCAGAAATGCTAAGAATTATTTCATCCTGTAAAAGTTCACTTGCAGTCAGAAATCCAGTTTGGAGGATTCCAAACCAATATGGCTCTGCCTTTCATGCTCTCTGCAATAGAAACAAATAATCTGAGTGAAAAACTGATTTACTTCGTACACTGTCAAGACTGTCCTGACAACCAATATGTGTAATTACACACGTGAAGCTTATTAAAAACAGAAACAAAACCTGTCAGGTAAATTTATTGATTGAAATTAAATTCAGTTACCATTCAACAAGAATTTAAGAAATATTTTTAAGGAACTGCCTCTGTAAGTACACTCAGTCATTGGTGGTCATCTTTCTCCTTCTGTCTTTTGCAATTCTACCAGGGAAAGAAAGTTTTAGGATTTTTTTCAAAGGAAAAATTGAAAGTAAGAGCAACATTCTTCAACTTGTATTGAAAGGGATAGATATATGTCACCATGGTTTTTTTTAAGATATGGAAACCTTACTGTATTTTTGAAGAATTTGATTACTAGCAAATGAAAAAAAAAATCTTTGAAGTATAGCACATGCCATGTATTTCTCTGCTCTATTTGCATAGGATTGCAACAAGGTAGAAGTCCACATATTGGCATATTTCCACAGTGTCAGAGAGCATAATAAAAATATTCTGCAATCTTCTGAGCCTTTTGTCATATCACCATTTTCCAAACTATGAATACTTCATGAATTGGTGCATACCAACAAAAAATTCCCAGGGCTCAAGGAATTTCACCTGCAAACAGTAAGTCACCATTCTGCTTAGAAGAGTCAGAAGTTAGTTATCTGAGTTTGCCCATGCCAAATTTCAACTCCCTTCTCTGAGTGTATCTCAACTACAAAAGAGACCAAGAATTCAAAGGAGAGAGAGTAGAAATTCAATTTTATAAGCAGTTAACACACAAAAAAAATAAAACATGGCAAGGTTAATGTACCTTGGCTTCAATGCGCAATCTTCGACCATCAACAATGAATGGTTCTTTGGTAAATTCATCGTAAGTGTACTGCCATTCACATATCAGCTGTCCAAATGTGCCTTTTGTCACAAATAACACACCACTAGGCAACAGAAAATAAAAGTAATGATTTAAAAATTATTGTAAAAATACTTAAAAGTTATCATGTTACCCTTGCTCTAGTGAATTCATTTGCTGTTGCAAAACAGTTCTCATATAATGATCTATAACAACTATACAGCACACTTTCCAAAAGAGTCAATTTTGAACCTTCCTCTTACTTACTTAAAATGCTCTCTTTCAGAGCAAAACTGTAACACTACTCCAAGCTGTATTTTTACAAAAAGTTGTACATACATTTTTTGAGAAGAATGCCTGATACTCCACTATTAGATGTTGACTCTGCTTTGGTATTATCCTTTTTTCCTGCATTATGCCAATTTATAAGTGAACCCCACAGTTCAGTTGACTTCACCGTAACCAGGTTTATAACAAATCCTTCTCAGCTAAAGAAATCATAAAGCCAACATTCCCTTCTTAAATAGGAGAGAAATAACACTCAGTGCTTTTCTGCAGTACAATGCCACAGCTGAAGATAATTAAGAGTACATTAGGCATGCCTTTCCAATTATTTTATCTACATAAATGATGACAGCGCTGTTACTGATCAGCAATTATCAAGGCATGTACATTTTAATGATTGTTTTAAGTACATATTATTCAAAGTTAAAACTGTTTACCTTTTGGTTACCATTAACAGATCTGTACTGTTGACCATAGCATGTGCAATATATCTGAGTTTTGCAAATCTTCCATTTTCAATTTTCTAGAAGAGATAAAAGTTTTATAGCTTTGAATATGCTAGTAAATTAATGTACTAATTTTGTGCTTAAAATGTATTTATGCTCCAAAAGTATAAATTATAACAAAATGCAATGGACATACTTTTAAAATAAAAGGCTAGTTTCATACAGTCAGAACATAACTAACAGATCTGTGACAGCTACTATTCATAATTATGTAGAATTACATGGTTCCTGTTAATACAGCTATGCAAATAAAAATCAATCCTAACCAAAACTGGCAAAGAAAAATATAATTTCTCCAAACATTTCAGGACTCATTTTTTTACATATTTTTAATATACTCTGAACTTACGACAACTAATACAGTTGTGAGACAACAAATGATAAGGATTCTTTTACTGATTTATGCTAAGTCACTTCCAAATCATTGAGTAATTACCTCCGAGAATAAATCTATGCCTAACTGTATATAAACCTCACCATCATGTAGACAGCAGAACTTATAATAATGCACTTAAGGTAATGCTTAGCATTCCTCCATATTCATTTGTTTTCCTGTGAACTTAACATTTTCCTACAATTGCTGCAAATACTGTAGCAGAATATTTTTTAATGGGTAATAAATTTTAAATATTGATGACAGCAGATTATTTTATAAAAACAGACACTCCCTGTAACTCTAACATGACTTGGCAAACATTGGATTTCTGATTTTCTGAGCTACGAGTGATTAAATTAGTGATTTAATTAATATTGATGCATCTTAATTGGGAATAGCAACATGACTGCTTGCATACTTCCCATCTTTTACAAATTGCAAGCAAAACTAGATTAGTATAAACCAGTATGATTCATTAAAGCCTTAACTACAAGCATATTCCTTCAGATATGTATGCCAAGATTTATAAACATGTAGGTTAGTTATCAAAGCAGTTAAAATAGTAAAACCATTTAATAAGCGTTCATCAACACAGTAAAATAATAAAGACATCTAATTTGGTGTACCCTTCACATTTGGCTGCATGGACAATTCCACTTGCCCAAACACATATTTTGAAAATTATGTCTTCCCCAAACATGCTGTTTCTTTAGTGACTAAAATGCATGAATATTTGAGTAACAGGTTCCCCAGAAGAGAGCTTTCCAGAAAGCTCTTGGAAAGCTCAAATAATTTCTCCTTCCCCAGCTCTGCTGGGCTACAAAAATCATCACTATTGATTATGTGCCTACTTACATAAGTCACCACTTGTCTTTATTTCTACAAGAGTTAATGTTTATTGCAGGGTGAATCCAGCAAGAAGAATGGCATAAGAAATGAGGAACTAAGGGCTTGGAAAAGTCGTTATTTTTTGTTATGTTTTTGGAAACTTCTTATTCAAGCTTTATCTAGGGGTTGCTATGCCTCTGAACTGAGTCTCTCTCTGCCTTTCATATTTAGGTCCAAGCTTCCACCTTATAAGGTAATAATCCTCTCTAAGCAAAAAATCCTCTCTAAGGTAGCCTCTACAACATTCCTGCACACAACACATTGGATGATTAGAAGACAGAGGAGGTTGTATGGACAGACAGCATGAGAAGGATACCTGATCCAGATACCAGGCTACTGGTCTAGGTCTGTGTTCTAATGGATATCGACCACTTGCTAGTGGTCCAGCAAGTTTTTAGTGTCTAGCAATTTTCTAGTGGTCTAGCAACAGGGAAGCAGAGGAGAAAGCTGACAGGAATTTAAAGAAATAATGTGTGTGGAAAGAGCAAGGGTGCTCCAGCAAAGTTGAAAAATACACAGTTGAGTTTAACTGCAAGACACTGTGACAATGACATCAATTTCTCTTACTGACCAAACATACAAATATCGCACAGCATGACCAATATCTCTGTTCTGTTAGAAGCAAGTATAGGGGAGAAGCATTTAGCAACTTAGCCTTATTAGGATGGAGGGGATATCCCCTGTTCAAGAAGGTAAATTTCTTGTGCTTTGCATAGCATTGAGGTAAGTCTCTCAATCCAAATACAATTCAAATACTTAGGAGAGGGATGTTACCTCTTTTTGTCTTTTCCGTAGCTTGCTAGGTAATTTTCATCAAATCATGTCAACCTGCTGTAACTTACTTAGCTTACTGAAAATGAACTGAGAATTGTAAAAATTATTTTGGAAGTAGAGTATTTAACTATCACACGGGTGACAATCCCAAGCAAAAGCTATTTAAATGTCCACCAAATTCCACAAAAAGAGTTTCATTCTACTAAGATTCCCAAACACGTGATTTGCGGAGCACAAAAAACATTGTTGGCATGCTAACTAGTCCTCATTATCTATGAGTCAAAGATCATAAGCTCAGTTTATCTGTGTTGTACAGTTTTGTAGACAAAAGAAGTTAATTGGGAAATAAAGCACAAGAAAATATTGCACGGGCTATTTGCAAAGGGAACACTTGTATCCATAGCAATGAAGAGCAGTAACTACTTCTAAATTTTCTGTCTTTGGATTTTTCTACCCTTCACTTACAGTCTTTATCCATTTAAGCATTAGAGTTATACCTATGCACTGGGAAATGCATCAGAGGGATACATCAAGTTTCTGCTGATAATTCTTATAGCAAGGTCACAACTGCGCTCTGCTACCAAAGTGCCTTATACAGCTCGAACATAAAAGGATATACAATTGATCCCTCAATATAGATGCATAAATAGTTTTTAAAAATCTTATAGTATTTAGCTAATGCCTGGAGAAAGACAGCAACCTGGATCACTGTTTGGTGATGCAAAACTATAAAAGTTAACATTGATCAACTATTAGTTTCACCACTGGAAAAAACCAAACACTGTTTTTTTAAAACAATGTCTGTATTTCAAATTAAAAGCATTTTAATAATCTGATTAAGAGTATATATGAAGCTATTGGGAAAAAAAAAGAGACACTCCAGCAGCTGTTACATGTGAAGTAACACAAGAATAGATCCTCTCCTTTGCAAATTCTTACCTGCAGTACAACTGCTTAGATGTCACTGCAATAATCTAACAGCAAACGTAATCATTTATGGATGGATATGCAAATATGTTCAATGTCTTAAGTGGCATCCCTGCATTTGGAGAGATTCCTAATCACACTACATACTCCTAATTTAACAAGAAATAATCACAGATGGCTATGGCAAAGTTAGAAATGAAACAGAGCAGAATGTCAAGTAGCAGAGCCAAAATTTAAAATCTATGATCCTTCTGGTAATAGTTCTAAAAAATACTAGTGTTATGTGTGATACTGAAGTCTGAATGCTTGATATCCTTCTTGAACTCATCTCAACTGAAACAGGATGTACAAAAATAGTGTAAAGGCTGTTACTACTTAAAAGTGATTATAAATCTGCTGTTCTGTATGTTCAGGTTAACCTGAAGGTTTCAACTGAATTATATATTGACAGTGTATTTCCTTATGAACTGGCTACGGTATAAATGTGTGAGTTCTGAAAGCAATTCGCTGTTGCTAGAAACTCCAACCCTGAATGCAACTTTCAGCTCAAATCATAAGGTAACTTCTTCAAAAGCTGTAGAATTACTGATTTCAGCAGGCTAACCTGCCATAATTACACATCCAATCTTTCCCACAGAAACATTTAATAGTTCTAAGCAGTTCCCAGGTGACTTGTTACATGTAGCTTGAATGTATGTGAAAAAAGGGGGAAAACTGTTATAGAAATAAAGAGTAACACGTAAAACATTCTTTTTTCTGCCTTAAAAAATTATCTCCTCATCCTTTATGAATAAGAACTGACATTTACCCTTTATTACCTATTTCCTCATTCCAGTTATCCCAATGTGCAGTGTCATTCTACAAAAAGCAAAGCTTTTGTCCATGATGTGTTAGTGTCTGAATTCAAGATTCCATTCAGCCATGTTGAACAGCAACTCTGAAACCAACATGGTTTTATTAAAATCAACAGAAATTTGCAGTCAAGATTAACATTTAAATCTAAGGCCACAGTATGCAGGACAATAAAAAGTAGGACAGCAGCTTTCTTTCAGTACACAAATTTCCTTCTTCACAGTAGGAATAAAAGTTGCCTAAGCTGACTAGCAGAATCATCTTGGTCAATTTTTGATCCAAATACACAAGAGAATTTCTTTGATAAGCTGAATGGAGAAACCATACTGATCCATACTTTCATTCTGATGACAATATCTAAAGGTTCTATTTCCTACCAATACAATCAAACCTCTTTGATTTGTAGCATTTGAAGCATGATTACTGCATCAGCAGGAAAATGGAAGAATATTGCATTTATGCTTCCATCACAATCAAGCTAAAATGAAACTGAGTCATGCAAGCTTTCATATTCTTCTGAAACAACTGGTGTTAGCTGGTTTCAGGCAGCTTCCCAGAAATATATATGTCTTCTATTTGGGGTTGTGCAATGGCTATGTAATAGTATCCAAATGTTGTGCATTTAGGTGGTGAGGATCCTGCTTCTTCCTTTAAACTAGACAGAGGAGGTTTTCCAAAGGAGGATGGATGACAGCCATGACTCACTTAAGGGAGTAGCAAACTAGATGGCATACATGAATGTCTGGTAAGAGTCAGGACAACGTCAAATAAAAATGAAATTACTTTGAACTTTGGAAAGAATTTCTCCCAATAATTTTATGAAGTGAAACCCCAGTTTTAGGGTACTTCATAATATGGATGTTTATGTTTGGATTTGAACCCAAGCTCAAGATGAGTGAGGGAAGGAGAGGAAGGAATAGTATGACACACTTTTCCTACTCCTCAGATGTTCTTCCTGGCAGACTGGAGTCTGAATATTGAGGGACGAATCACTTCAACATTCTACCATCTGATCTGAAGGTCCATGACCAAAAAAGGATCACTAAACCAGAAGCTGAAGACCTCCAATACAATAGGACATGGTATTGAAGCACAGCTTTGAAGGACTGTCTTCTCTACAAGCTTATACAGCAATCTCACACAACACAGTGGAAGTGTCCTCACAAACTCACACACTATAAAAGCAAATTAGAAATATTTTAAATTTATTTTGGTTTTGGGTAGACATTAAGCTGTGACACAGAGAACCACTGATTTCATGGTGCAACAGTTGATGACTTATCTTCATAAGCACAAAACTAGTCTTCCAGCTTTATTCCCTGGCAGGGCAAAGGTCTGGCAGGTCTATAGCTTCTGTAAATGACTAATAATAGCAAACGCATATTAAATGATCACAGAAACTGTCTAAAGTATCCCCTTGCACTCGCTTAAGTCTACAGAGCCTCTTGAAAAAATAAGACCACCACAGAACCCTGAACAAAAGGGATATACTGGATAACATCAGAGCTAAAGCACACAGATTATTCACCTCAGCAAGGAGGAAACATATACATTCCACCTACTGTTATACAAGTCACTAAAAGAGAAAAACTGAACTCCTGAGAAAAGCTGAATTGCTGACTTGTTCTGTTGGCAACTGATGCAGCCAAGAGCAGAAAATTTAGCAATATGAGACAAAAGGATGGCACAGTAATGGACTTCAAACTCAATTCAGCAGTGAAAAAGGGGTGCGTGGGGGAAATCATGCAGCCAAAAGTTAAATTGTTAAAACACATTAAATTGAATGAAAGAACCAAAATTGAAAAAAAATGTCTCCATTTTTGGTGTTACTTCAAATCCCTAATGAAAATAATCTCTACATGGTTTTTTGGCTGGTTGGTTGGTTTGGCTTTGAGCTGATTTAGCTATTAGTTTTCATAGCTTTTCATTCCATGACCTAGAGAGAAATTAAATACTAATATCCCAGGTTATACGAGTTTTTGTTATCCCAAAGCCCCAAATCCAAATTATTTATTTTTTCAATGTATATTCAGAGAAGTCTAGACTCAAGTGCGAAACAAATAAAATACTTGTACAAAATGAATATTTTTTTTTATTAACATAAAAACTTCAAAACCACAACTATATTCCATCAAAGAGACAGAATAAAGTAAAGAATTGTATTTGCCAACTACACTAGCAATTTTTTCTACTCTTTTGTTGGGTTGTTTTTTGGGTTTTTTTTTTGTTAGCATTCTACAACCTTTTGATCTACTGAGTAAAGAAAGGACTCTGCAGTTATATTGCAGTGTAACTTGAATTAGCAATACCTCACCCAGGAGTGCTACCATTTGTGCTAAATTTTACTTCCTTGTTCTGCAAAAATTAGTAGAACTTTAAGATAAAAAATTTTTAAAGTTAGGTCAACTTTTAGTCAAAAAAATTATTAAAATAATTACATTTCTAAAACTGTTTTAGAACGAGGAAGAAATATGGTTTTTTATAAAATTGACATGCATTGTCTAGAAAGACTGGTTATTACAGAAGAAAAACAATTTTATAGGTTAAAAAAAAAAATCACACTAAAACAGCACAAAAGAGAAGGAAATGTTAGGTAACATTATTCCAAATTCTCAAAATCCAATAAAGTTAATAAAATGTCACAGTAACCTTTCCATAAAGTTTATCTAACAATTTCCTCAACTTTTAGACATGATGTGTCTTTTTTCAGGATTGAAGATCAAAATGATTTCCTATGTTCCTCAAAGAAATATGGAAGATCCAGTTGTACCCGAAGCATTTAAAATCCTTCCCACTATGTTTCAGGCAGTAACACACTGCAATACAGTCTTTCATCTATTTCTGCAAGGCATCCTTTTGAGGTGACAATGTTACCGAACAAATAGAAACACATGGCCTGGAGTATCAGTAGTTTCAGCTAAAACCAGCTCTCAAATTTAGTTGTCCCCTCTTTCATCTGTGAGATTAAAGGCAAAGGGTAATTGCCCAAGAGATCACACTGTACAGCACGTTTTGAATGCATAGAGCCAGAATAAGCAGTCTTAATGCTTTTTAATGGTTCTTCCCTCAGCATTTTGATAACTGGAAGCCAACAGACAATGAACAAAATGACATAACTTCGGTAAATATGCAAACATTTCAGAAGCTCTTATTGCTTTAGAGCAATTCTAACTGTTCAGATGTTGGCAGAATTAATTATCACTACAATACTTAATAATACAGAAATATCTGCTGCCAGTTGTCTTTAAAGAGCAACACAAATTTAAATTTAGTAATGAACAACAAAAAAGAACGAGAAAACTGTGCAAGCATTCCAGTGAATACAGAATAAATAATCTTTTAAAGAAACAAGTAACTTATAAAGGTATTTTGTAGAATTCATAATACAGAATTGTAGTGGATGAGTGTTCCCTACCACCTCCCATATCTAGGTAAATAAAAAACTAAATACTTTTGCATGTTAAATATGTTTTCCTACACAAAGTCTTGTAAAAATACTAGTATTTTTTTCCATCTGTCTGATTTTTACATGGTGTTTAGTTCTGGGGTGGATTTTTTACCTTTCTGTTGCTATGAAACCAAAACCAATTTATAGTCAGAAAAAAAAAACAACTAAATAACATTATTTCACACTTTTAAGGATACCACAACATACACAAAATATTTAAAAATTAGGGTAAAACAAATTATAAATGAAAAATTAAAGTTTTATGTTAAATGTTCCTTGCAAAATGTATTTATGTTATCTTTTAAATACCTTCACAAGCCATTTAGTGTTTTTACATTATCTAGTTCCAGGAAACATGAAAAACAATGTTGGAACAGAACAGATGAATCCATTTTAGATATACTTTAGATATGTTTATTTTTAAAAGAAAAGCAGACAATATACTTCTGAAATATTTGAATAAAACAGTCAAAGAGCATTTAAACACCAATAATTCAAACTCAGTAAAGTTTTACTAAACACATTTAAAAGCAATCCAACTACTAAATTATAAATAAACCCTCTCAAACACTTATTTAAATGCAAAACCATTAAACACAGTTGATAGAAATACATCTGGAAATAAACTCTTAAGTCACAGTATCACTTATTTCTTCATATTATTCAATACTGTTTTACCTAATGTACAGTTTTATCTGTAAGACTGTTTTTATTACATTCTTTGCTCCTTTGCCGAGCACTCATCACCATACAGTTTATTATCCCCACATTTTTATTCACAGTTTTAAAAATAAGAATTTAGTAGCACAAAATCCCAACATCTCTGTGGGAATTATAGCAGCAACATTTAAAGGTTAAAGGTCAAAGGAATGTGACAAAGGCCATATATATCTGTAACAATCCACATCCACATTATCCTAACTGTCATCATCATCACTACTACTGTGAGTCATAGTCCACTCTTTGTAGGCCTGTCTTTTCTGAAAGCATGGTAAGGGAAGAAGAAAGCAGAAGTATTAGTTTAGAAGTAATGATTTGTCTGGAAAGTTTGTTAATTAAAGCAAAATAAACCCCCGGAAAACAAAGAAATTCTGAAGTGACATCCTAGTTTAGGACGCAGTATGAGTGCACGAAATAACCTATATCCTATTTCCTTTAATCAGCATATTCAATCTCTAAATTGCTAAAAGAAGTTTTACTCCAACCTAACCCTGTAATCTGTTGAAAAGCTACAATACAGTGACTGAAGTGGGACCAGTCACCAGACCTGTATGCAAAGAAACAATGCAAAAGGGGAGAATAATTATTTTCCCCACAAGAAACTACTACTCTATTCAAACTGTTTCAAATAGGGAACATGCAATCCACTGAGTTCCATGCAAAACAAAGTAACAGCTCTGGAACCACAAACATTAAGAATCAAAAACATTAGTATGCTTGAGAGTTAAATTAAGCTTAAGACACCAAACATCCTATAGCAGAATTTAATGTGTGGGAAAAAACAATACTACTCTCTGATTTGACTGTCTACAGGGAGAATTATAACCCTGCATGGAGCTTTGAAAACATTTCTTCAAGAGCAGCTGGAACGATACTAGTGAAAACTGATATGAAACAATAATTTTTCAAGTTCAGTTATTTTCAAATGGTGGCTGCCATCACAAAATATAAAAGACAACACACAGGGCCATGCTTTAATGTTTTTGTAAGTTAGATAATGGAAGGTGGTGGTACTGTACTCGACCATACAACACCGAAAAATTAGAATTACGTATTATATTGCAAAATTTTGTAAAGGCTTCTCAGGAAAAAAAACAAAATACAAACATGTACAAATCTAAGAAGGAAAAGCACTGTACAGTAATGAGAGAAGTCTGCACATTAGAGCTGACTCTGTTGTTTGTGAGCCTTTGTTTTAGTGGTACACTTTAAAACAGAAAAGAGGATGCTTTGAAATTTATTTTCCTACCAAAACCAAAAAGATAAGTAACAAATTTATGCTGTTCATCAGTAGTAGCTTCTAACTATCCTCTAGTTAAGGTAAAACTGCTTTATGGCACTAGCTTTAAATTGGAGAGCACAAGTTAAAGCTATCTCCTTAGAAGAAATGCAGAGGCATAATATTATCAAAGACCTTTCATAGTCTGCTGACCTAGATCACCAGTGAACGGTATAGTGAACACAGCTAAGGTGCTACAAATAGGGCAGTCCTCTTCCACCAGAAATGAGAGACAAACTGATGAAATGCAGAAGAAACAAAAACAAGAGTGGAACTTGACATGAAACAAACAGCTATGGCAATACTCAAAGTGAGTCAAAATGCTCTTCCAAACGCTACTTCATTCTTACCTACTTCTCCTAAAAGGTTATTTCTGTATGACATTTTCATGGCACACTGTGAATCCTTTTATGCGTATTTTTAAAATTCTGTTTAGATTCAGGCAATCAATAATTACTGCTTTATTTCTTATGCCTGAACATTTCTAAAAAGCAGGTTTATTTCTAACAGAGGAAAAAACAAACTCTGTAAGCTGTGTGTGTCACAATTGAAATTATTTCTCAAATTTCCTTAAGAGGCAGATGAATCATTAAAGAATAACTGCAGCTTAGCATGCTCTTCATGCAAACAGTATTCCACTTCAGAACTGTTTAGGTTCTTTCATGGCTTTAGTATGACACAAGTACAGCTATTCCCAGGTTCTTTAAAATGTTGTTTTACATAAAATTGAGATTTAAAAGTCACTGTTTAAAATATGTATTGTAAAATTACTGAAAAAGTATCTGTACTTATCATCACTGTTTATAAAAAAATGAAATTTAAAGGCATAAAACTTTTTAACTGCATATTTAAACTTTGTTCTTCTTTCAAAATGCACTATTATCTTGCACAAACTGCTATAGATATACTGATAGACATTATGGTGTCTTCCTCAAGAGTTGTATCACAGCAGCAAGTGTATCATAGTTGTATCCCTAAAGTGGTCATACACCTAAGAAATTAAATGAAACTTCTTGACTATTGAGTTACTGGGTATGGGCAGATTGGGAATTTAGGAAATGGGAAATTCTAAAATATTTATTTTAATGTAAGATGAGTTTAAATGTATGTCAATCTATCTCTCATTTTTCCTTCACCTGTAACATTTGACTTCCAGTTCCATCTCTTAATCTGTAAGGTCTAATAACTCCATCTTCACCAAAGAAGCGAGGTGGGCGCAGACTTATCACATCTTCTGATGAATCTGCAACTCTGACAATAAAACAGATTACTTCAGATATGTATCAATATCTCTACTCAACTATAATATTTAGCTAAGGCTCTAAATTATTTTGTATACAAATTAAATTCAAGTCCTAGTACAGCAACTGTTATTGTCTATATATGTACTTCTGCAAAGAAGTAGACATCCTGTGAAACAGTAACAGACTCAGAAATCTGTTTCAGAGAATCATTATTAGGAAACTAGATGGCACAGGGCAGCACATGCCTGTAATACTTAATTAGTGTCTAAGCATTGTACTTCAAATCTTCAAAATTAAAGACAACTGTAAAATACAGAACTTCCACTCTGATATGTTTCTTGCATTTCTCTTGCATTTCTCTGCTAAAGAGTTTAAAGTGGAAAACAAGAGAGACTGGTAATCTTATGATAGCAAAAGTGATCTAACTCACTAAGAACAGAGCCATTGAACTGCCGTATTCAGACGAAGTTACTAAATGCCTCCTCAAAACTGTTTCCTACTTCTTTATACATCACAGTGTGAGATAATCTTCAGCAATGAATTCATTAAAGTGAGAATACCAAGTATTCAAATGCAGTCTTAACACAGTTCTCAGTCTGAACAACCATGACAGATCCTAGCATAATCTGGTGGTCTTGGAACTCATCTCATACAATAGTAATAATATATAAAGTAACTTTAGATTCATCTGAGAAGTCTTTTTTATCTCCTTATTTTGAGTAGAAGTTAAAAATCAGCAATTGAAGGAAATCCAATCATGAAGGCTTTTAAAACTAGTTTTTTCAGTAATGCAAGAAATACCTGAGATTTGTGGCTATTTTTTAAATGCTGTCAACTGTGTATTTTGTTAAAGAGCCACCTATTTATTATGTAAATAACACAGAAGTGATAGGAAGACACAACATACTACTGGTACTACTGTCTGTTTCATGCCTTACGTTATCCTGTAGACTTATTTTACTTACTTTTTAATACCCTGAAATGTGCTGCTTGCCATGTCTATGATTCCACCAGTAGGCCTAGCTACTGCTCCCACTAAGCCTTTTCCGACACCTTTGAAAAAACCAGCTGCTCCTTCTTCCTGAGCTCCTAGAAGCATTAAGAGCAATAAATCATTGTAAGACACTGAGTTTTTCTTACAATCGTAGCAAACTTTATTACTATTTAAATACAACTCTTATTTGATACACAACTACACAGTCTCCATCCGAAGTTCATATAAACAACAGGAATATAAAATCAGCAGGAATATAAAATCTGAGTTTTATATCTCAGACTTACAATATCTCATCAAATATGAAGAATTTACCATGATGTGAACAGTTAATGAAACAAGACCCAAACTTACCTCTTATTGGTTTTGTAACTATTCCTGTTATGCCACTGACAAAACCCTACCAAGATAAACAAAACAGACATTACCAAAAGGCTTCCAGGTAATATTTTTCATTTTTAGCATTTTTCTTTCTATTTCATTGAAGAATAGGCTCAAAGTACATGTGTTGGGAGTATTCTAAAATTCACTCCAAGCTAATAGAATTAGAGCACATGCTTCACAATTTCTACCTTCTCTCCTACCCTCTTACATTTTTCTTTAAAACTATGACTCAATTGAGGCTATGTATTTGCAAAACCACAACTAAAACTTAACAAAAACCTAACTAACTAAAAAAAATTCAAAACTAACCACCCTGGTGACTACAACAAGCCCCTTGTTACTTTTGCCTGCATAAAATTAATTGTATTTTTTTTCCTCCTTACAGAAACTAATCCTTTTCCACCACGAGTGATACCCTCTCTCAGACCAGTGGGCTGTTTATTCATAGCTTCTCTCCTTTTTTGCTGGTAATCCTCATCCATGGTTATTGCAGCTACTCCTTTTGCCATAGCACCTGTGATTCTTGAGGCAGCACCTGCTAATCCACCTATTGGAATACAAATCAAATTAAAATTCCAATGCAATTTACAAATACTCAACTCTATTGTTGACTATTAAGCAAACTACCATCACAATGCTGAAACTTACCAACAGCTCCCCCTACTAGTGCCTTAAGTCCTAGTGCCATTCCTTCTATAAATTCCTCAGGACCCTGGATGGCTCCCTATGAGAAAAAAAGTGACATATTTATGATAAGCTTCAAATGGTATGCATTATATATTTTTAAATCTTACTTTTTTATTGGGATTTATATGTAACAAAGAGAACAAGAAGATAAGACTGAGCAAGAAAGTGTGAAAGTGCCCACAAAAGCCCCTGTGAGAGAATGACAGACTATTTTAGAATACTAATTAATTCCCTGAATTCTGCTTATTTTAAGGTGAATGGAAAAATGATCAGATTTATTTTAAAGTAAGAACCATAAGGAACAGTCATTTGTGAGTTAAGTTACATGGACTTCCCTCTCTTCATCTCACTTGAGTTTTCCAGGCACTTTCACTTGAAATGTGGAATTCTAAATCTAAATTTAAAACCTGAACAGGTATTAATATAGATTTTCAATACAATTCCTATCTATTTACTTCTACACTACACTTCATAAAAAGGCAGCAGAGATTTTTACCTGGTATGGTTCATAGAAGAATGCTTCTACTCCTTCAGACAAGCCTCTTATGAATCCGAAGGGATTACCCAAGACATCAAGGCCAAGAATAAGAACATACATCTGTTTAATAGCCTAAAATAAAGAGTTTTTAGTTAAATATTTCCTAAGTTACACTGAAACAAAGGCAAACAGTGTAGTTTAGAAAACTATAGATTAGAAACAGTGAAAGAAACATTTGTTTAATATAAAAACCACAAAATTACTTGGAAAAGTAGTAGTTGTACTAAAAAGGTGAGAAAATCAGTCAGTAAACCACACTAAGTCAGCCAAAGAACCAATAATACTTAAAAGCATTTCAGCAGTAACTGTTGTTAAAGTTACTGAGATTTTACAAAGCCAACATATTACATAGACTTCTCTCATACAACAGGACAAACTGTGGTCTCTTTGTATATGCTAAGAAAATTTTGTTGACAGTCGCTGCAAAATGTTGTAACTGCATCTATATGAAGTGTAATTTGTTCTAAAAAAAAAAGGTTACACGTCTCCTAAACGCCAAATTTTCCCTCTGTGAAAAGTAAGGGAAAGAGAACAAGAGATCAATCATTTCCCCAGTCAAAATCCTGTATTGATTTTTTCTCCTTTAAAGATGGACAGAGCACTAAACTAAAATGTCCCAAGAATCCCTTATTATCAATGGTGGATGGATAGAAGATGATGGCTTCTTTCATGCACAAGTGTGTGTGTTGGAGTCTCTCCACTGGATGACAGGACTTCAACAGTATATAAAAGCCAAGAAGGAAGCAAAATTCATATGCTACTAATGTCCAAGAAAAAGCATTAATATTTTCATGCTAATTATGTTCTATCAGAGTTGCATTGTGTTTGCTTCCCCTATCCATTCCAGCAAGCTGCATTGTTGTCCATGTCACTTCTCCCCAGTATAAAGGAAGTAAAATTTAAATAAGTAATTGTTTCATATGTTTTTATTTTACCTTTGTACTTAGATGTAAGTAATTTTACTCAGTTTCACAGAACAAAAACACAGAGTAGCACTTGCAAAATATAAATTTACTGAAATATTCTAACCTGTTTCGAATAATGTTTTACAACTGCTGACTGGAGCTGTTGTGTAGTACAGAAGTGATACCTGAGTTCAAAGAATGACAACCTAAAAAAACAGGAAAGAGAAAAAGTAAATCCTTATTATGCAGAGCAAAATAAAATCTAACATATGTAATATTGGTATAATCTTTGGGAGTGATCTTTACAATCACATTTTTAACCTACTTAAAAACAATATCTTGTACATCTGTGAGGGTGGCCCCTATACTCTTCAGCAGGAGATTCAAGGACTGAAGTGGTATCAGTTCATTCTTTCCTTCTTCTTTATTACTATCTTCTCCACCCGTACTGAGTGAAAAGCTTAAGTGTAACTAAAGGATAAAAATGAGATGGGGAAATAACAAGGTTCATTATTAAAAATATTATATTTCTACCTTTATAATATTTTAGATTATTTAAAAATTGAGTTAAGACATTCCTGGTCTTGACTGAAAGCAGTAACTTTGTAACAGAGTACATAAATACACCATGAGGCCAAAAAACCCCCACTGACAAAAAGTCAAACTGAGTAATTCAAACTACCTTTAAGAAAACAGGAAATGGAAACTGCTTATTCATGTTTTCAGAGAAGGTCTCCAGATTTTTTTAGCTTTAATTTAGGTTTTTAGCTTGTTTTCAAAATATTAGGTTTCTGTAAGTTATACCCAAAATCAAAGCAGACAGAAAATGATAACATAGCATGATGTCCAAGCAAGAGTGTAAAACAAAAGCCTGAAAACAAATAATTACTAACACAAGTTTTACAGGTGCTAAATAAAAACTGGAATATGCATACAAGAAAAATCCCACCTGTGCACACCTGAAATAATCAAATTATTTGTTTCACAGAAATTAAGACAGTCTCAAAAAAAAAAACATTCAGGAAAATTGCTCAAATGGCTCTATAGTGCACAAATGTATTCAGCAGTGTTCAAATCAGATTAAAAGAAGTTATGTCTGTTGCTGATTCTCTGAAGACAATATTATGTGCCACTCATTAATTTATGTTATAACAGAGCTTAACTATAGCTCATTTCAATGATACACAGTTCATCTTGGAGAATTATTGTCATTTAATTTTTAATCATTAAAGACTAACCCTTTATTAGAACCTGAAGCCCATTTATTCCATCCTATTTGCTCTATGCAATTTTTCTTGTCCAATATAATTTCTAAGATCTCACCAGATACTGCAAAGAGGTGAAACTAAAATATTTCTTTTATTTATTTCCTATGAGATGGAGATGAGATTCTCTTAAGTACTGCTATAGAGCCTATAAGATACTATCACAGCTTTAACAGTGTTTGTTACCCTGGCTGTACATGTTATTCAGAAATTACTTAAATCTCCAATCCACAACACACTGTCTGCACACAAACTAGAGAATTTTGCAGGGAAATCTTACATAATAAAAAGAAAAATCATTACCCATTATAAAGGAAGTAATGGATAGGAATGAAATACTAAGGTAGTGGTAACAATGAAAGCACTTTCCTGGGACTTTTTGTTTTGATCACCTCTATATGTCTTCATTTCCAGTGCCTATTATCCTGCAGGAGACAAATCTTCAGAGAGCGAACACACATTGTAATGTGAAAAAGGACTACCTTAATTGGAGAGATATGAAAGTATTCATACAAGCTGATTTGTGATGTATCCATTGATGACACACTCATCAGTTCTTCTTGAAGACATTCAACATCCTTTTTGAAATGTTGTATCTGTAAATGCATTTCAAATGAATATTACTTCAAAAGTTGGAATATATAAAACTAGCATGCATTTGTCACTGAGACACAATACATTGACTAATACTGCTTATACTCTCCTTTGTACAAATTCCTCTCATTTACCCTGTATTGTAAGGTTTTGAAGCCTTCTTTCCATAGCATTGAAGATGAAGATAAAGGAAAGAGCTTACTATGTCTCAGGCAACAGTAATTAAAAAACTCACAGCTTCATATCAGTCCTAGACACATAGCGATTAACCATTGTTATGGACACAGAAAACCTTTTTTTTTTTTAATACAATTTGACTAATTACAACTTTAAAATCTATTTCTCTTCAAACAACAAAAGGTCTCTACCTCTGGGTCACTTGGCAAATCGGTCTGTGTAAACAACGCAACAAGTGCATACAGGAAGCCAAGATCTAATCTGAGATCCATCTCTTGAATCAGGACCTTAAAATACCTATAAATAAAAAAAAATATTAAGGATTCTACAAAAATGTGTAACACTTAATACAGGATATTTAGGTCACTTATGTATTAATTTCAGGTATAGGTTTTATGGCGGCTTTTTCTGGTGTGGGGCTTTTTTGTAGTATTTTGTTGTTGTTGTTTTCTTTTTTGTTTTGGTTTGGGTTTTTTTGAGGGATTCATCATTACTGGTGAAAAGAAGGCCTCCTACAGAGGTGTAAGATAAACACATTTCTGGTAAACAGAACCATCTTAATCACGTAGTGGCATTTAACACTCTACATACCACCACTAAACATATTTTTTTTCTAAATTAAAGAAGACTAAAATCTGCATTAAAAAGACACCTAAAAATCCTTGCTTTGCTCTGCAATTATGGGGATAGCAAAAGGCATTGAGCTTTCATCTTTCTTAAAGTGCTCTGATCTTTCCAAGAATGAGTTGGTGCTAAAATTACCATTCATTATGTTTGCCTCTATAAAATTTTAATTTTAAAGCTTGATTAAACATAATCAATAGCAGAAGAGATGGAACATGTCAAAATACTTACTTAATATGAGATATTTGTGAATGTCCTGCAGTTCTCATGACAATACTGACATCAGTAAATGGTTTTGGTGCTATGAAGTTGTAAAATAAAAAGAGATCAGCACAGACTGTCATATGTTATACATAACTTTATAGTTTTAATATGAAAATGTCATATACATTCAGAGTTTTTTCAATCCTGTAAAGTAGGATTACATAATGGATATGACTGGCAAACAACTAAGTCAGGGAAAAGAGCAGGAACAAAAAGGAATGGGAAGGCAAAGATGAAATGGAACATCAAAATGCTATTTCACTGACCTCTTAAAATGCACCATTTTCATTTAAAAGCAAATTAATATTGATATAATCTTAGATTTATATCATTTCCTTCGTTATGGAATAAGATTTTCCAATTGCTGATACAAAGACACACACTAAACGACTACAAAAAAACCCAACCAAAAACCAAAACAGAAGAAAAAAAAAAAACAAAACCAAAAACCCCAAACAAACAAAAAAAACCAAAACCGAACAAAAAATTCTGCAGATTTATGCACTGTAGCTTGAAACCGATCATATTGAGAATGAATACCTGACATCCTATTAGCTTCTGCAAAAAATTAAAGCATTATTTTTTGTCTCAATCCACAATCCCTTTTGATATTCCTCAGATCTTTCAAGTGAATTTGGTATGAAAAATTTAATGAAAGACTTCAGTTCATCACATAGTAGAGAGACACTGCAAGCAATGTCACTATGCTCCAAGCAATGGAGAAGTCGGAAGGCTAAATACAAAACAGACAAAATATAATTTTCCATCTACAGAGTTTATAAATAATTTTGAGTTTAGACATTTCTTTTCATATTAGTTAAGGTTATTTCAGATAGGTCACTAGGTCATGTACTGCATGATTAAGATATTGAAGCAGTAGGGAAATAATGGAAGACTAAAGATTCACTAAAGTCAATCCTCAATGCCCCACAACTCCAAATGCAAGCAAGACAGAAACAGTGCACCAGATTCGCTATCATCAACATTAACAAGAAATCTATCTTTTCTTATTTTCAGCAGACAACTCTTTTCATATATTAGTCAGCATTAAGTTTTAGCTGTGGTCTGAATGCAACTACCAAAACCTCATTTTAAGCCTGATTCGAGCATAACTTTCATGCTTATGCTCCCCAAAAGCAATGAATTAGCATGCCAAAAAATGTGCTTAAGAGCTAAGATATTGATGGATAAAGGAAATTTTCTTTTCTTCTGACTGTTAACTGTTGAAATGGTTTTCTGTGTATCTTCTTTGTAGACACAACTGCTTCCTTATCTCCAACATTAGTATTTGTACTGTTATCTGTAGTCAGAAGGCTCAGACAGACTTCATCTGATAGAAGTGACATGGTTAACTTCAGTACAAATAAGTTATTTTGTCTTTTTAAATGGAAGGATTATGTTAAACTAGAACAACAAACCTGAATCCAAGGTGATGGACTTTGGAGGTTTAATAGGATAGAACACAAAGGGAAATATGGCTCCAGGAATCTGGTTTTGTATCTATTAGAGGGGTAAGGACAGGACAAGGTGCAGCACGTTAGCTTTTCAATAGTGAAATACTTTAAAATCAGGACAAACAAAAGAATTATGAACATTACCTGCAGCCTTCCACCAAACTGAAAACAGAAAGAAAGCTACTATTGCGCTTACAAATATATCTATTTTAAAAATTTAATAATCCAATTCAAATAGTTTAGAAAAGCTTCTTTAAGTTGGCGGTCCACAAAATTAAGTACATGGTCCAAAAAATTTTTACAAAGGATTTGTTTTTAAAAACTTGAGCATAACGAGAAAAGAAATCGCACATATCTTTTTGCTGGTTACAAAGAAAAGCTCCAAGAAAAAGCACGGAAGATGAATGGCAAATGTTTTTTTCTGAACAGTCATAGTTATCTTTTTTCTTTTCCCTAGAGGCATTTAAGTAGTATTCCACAGATTGAGAATCGCTGATGTAAAAGCCAATGATTACAAATAAATTGAAAACATGAGAAATTCAAACAATTCTAAAAATGAATCCAAGTTTCTATAAAAGTTGTTTTTCCTGAATAAGTAATTCACTACTTTCTGACAAGACTCACCTGTATCCTGTAAATTTGAATTCTGAAAGACTTCTGATGTGCAGACGAACTGTATTCCACTTTTAAAGCTGGCAGATAATTCCTTCTGATAGGAATTTCATTTGGTTGTTGAATTTTCATGTCCATTCCATTAGGAGTTAAACATACCTATTGTAATATTACAGAAAATTTGGTATGCTGTTTTAAAATACTGCTTTTTATAATATACTTAGAAATTTTGTCACAAATTTCAATAGAAATAAAATTACAAAATACTGCATTATTTGGGAGTTACTAGCATTTAATACGCATCTTTCTAGAGGAAAAGCTGAGTAGTATAATGGTCTATGACTGAGATAAAAATTGGTTTTACTTATGCAATGTTTATTTTCCGATAACACATTTCTGAGGAGCATCTAAGAATTTTTCTATAGAAGAGGACTGAGCATTTGGAGTATAATGTGCTTCAACGTTCCAGAATAATTTCTGAAATTATTTTTCAATTATATGTGGTTGAATGACAGTTGAATTATCCCATAATAAGCCATCTTAAAAATAGAAGATTTTATGCTAAAACAAACAAACTAATCCCAAACTAATACATTTACTGGTATAATACATAAACCAAATGCAAAGCTTCCTTACTGTAGTTTTATGAATATTTAGTATCAAGACCTGCAAAAATGTTATACCTCAATTTCAAAGTTAGAGGCTAACAACAAAAAGGAAGCTTTCAAATGTTTGTGGATTTCCTTCCAAATTTTTTTAAAGACAGAGATGAAGAAGGATATTCAAATGAATTGCGTAAATTGATATATCTCAAATTTCACTGGAAGTCAGCCAAATTGATACATGATCTTTTTCTAGTGTATACATACAAACAAAAGAATTAGAGAACTATCAGTAATACCAAAACATTCGATTCCAACTCAACAATCTTATTTTCTGAAGGACTCAGCTCACTGTAGTCTTTGAATTCTTGTTCTAGTTTTTCAATTTGCTTAACACTCATTGGTCTCCACCTTGACTTCTTCTTTGGTTTTGTCTCCCAAACCACATCAGAACTTTGAAAACAAAACAAAGGACCAAAAGAGATGTATTAGCCATTTCAAAACAAGTTTTAGCTACTGTAGCATGACTTTTAATAGGTTGTAACTGGGGAATGAAAAACAATATCATAAAGCACTACTGTAGTAAATAAAAGGGACTCAAATCACCCACTGCCTTCTTGGTACTAAGCAGAAGCCAGTCTCTCCAATATGATACAAAAAAGAAAAGTTAATGAGTCAGTATAATTCCATACTTCGATGAAGAGAGGTATGTAATGATATTTAAGGAAGCTCAATTGCAACAGCACTGCCATCCATTATTGTACAATCTCAATGTATTTTTCTGCTTATACTCCTGCATGTATTTTGGCATTTTAAATTTACAACAAATCGAGAAGTTTAAGTCAAGACAAAACACCTCTTGAACTGTCTCTTATTTTTGATAGCTTGTTTCTTCACTCATTCCATCTAAACCAATTGATGGTGACTTTGGTTTACATGTTTCCTCTACCGATTTTATGGTGGGGGTTTGGTTTTGTTGCTTGTTTGGGTTTTTTTTTTTTAAAAAGTTATCTCTAAATCAATTTTTTTCTTTTGTCTCTGAGTTTTATTAATACAAATAATTAACCAACTTTAAAGGCCATTGGACTCTTTTCCACTGCTTCTATGAGAAACTATTGTGTCTAATTTCATCTCACAGTCACTCAATCACAGAATCAGCCGGGTTGGAAAGGACCTCCGAGATTAAGTCTGGCATAAAACAGGGGAGAAATCAACACCGTCAGGCAGGTGCAGGATGTTTCCTCTTTCCACGGATATGCAGTTTTTGAGACAGTCCACTAAACCCTTTTAGCTACATCTGTGTCTGTGTTCAGACACATCAATGGCAGAACCATCAAAATAAAAAAGTGAGCTAAAACACAAAACAACAGCTACAAAACAGAGTAATGCCTTGAAGTTGCTGGGAGTTTTCCCCCCTTTTTTTTGTTCCTTGTCTTTTTTTTTCTTTCTGTTCCTCCTTAAAAAGGAAGCTCAATTTCAGTACTGCCATCCATTTTCCCGGAGCTTGATATCCATTCAGGATTTGACAAGAAAACAATACCAACTATACGCATTGTTAGACCACTGACTATGGATGACTTCTTCCAAAAACACCAACACCAAAAAAATCTCAACACTACTATGAATCTAGACAATCAGATGTCACTTCTAATGGAGTGTTTCCACTATTTAGATATCAGAGCACAGTTTCTCAGGTGAGGGCACAGACTGGAATTTTCTTTGTAAATGACAGACGTGACTGTGTGAAGTATATGTATATAAGAAGTTTTTGCTTGTTTATTTTACAGTGCAGTGCAAAAAATTAATCAAGAAAAAACAACCCTCACTCTTGCACCCTCATGGCTGTGAATATACAGAAATGTGTAGATTATGGCAGTGATATGTAAGTGTCCCTTAACATTCTAAAGAGCCCCTGTTTGAATATATGATAGCACACATTTCTTAAACATTATATAATTTCTTTTCTGCTTCCTTCTGAAATGTTTTCATAGGAAATCTAAGTATTAGTGCTCTGGATCACCATAATTTATCAATCAAAACTAAAGAGACCTATAAGCTGCTATTGCATCAAAATTTCCAACACAGAATTCAACAACTGTTCCTGTAGTGAAGATAGAAAAATCCACTGACACAAACTAACCACAGACCTTACAGCTTGAAATTCTATTATCACTTGCCAAACTACATGAACAGGAAATATTTCTGTTCAGCGTATTGGGAAGTTTGCCACACAGAGTTACAAATATATATTCCAAAAATACAGAGATACAGAAAGTATATGCATTAACATAAAACAGTGAAAACATTTCTCTTGACCAGGAAAACAGAGTGATTTAGTTCTAAATACTCTTAACCTAAATCTCTTGTTCCTCTTCCATCACAACCCAAAATAAAACTCACAGAGTGAAAATACCCAAAGTTAAACATTTTAAACCACTGCACACAAAGTAAGTTACCTTGTAATTCCAATGTAGGACACCTCTTGTTTTAAGTAATTATCAACCAATGAAATTCCAACATCTTGCAAAGACAGAATAATTTCTTGTTCTGCTAGTTCTGCTTTTACACTTTCATATGTCAATTTAAACACATTCTCATCTTCAGTGATCAGGACAATACGCTGCAAACCTTCATAAAATGACATTAAATAGACAGCTTTTCTGCAATCCACTCTGAGTATTTCCATTTTGTCCTACAAACAAGAAAGGAAATGTTTTTAGAACTCTATTCATCATTTTACTCCACAAACGAATGCATACATCTTGGCAACATAAAAAATAATAGAAGACATTTTTAAGGTGCAGGAAAAAATTAACTATGACATTTTACAAGAGGCTAACACAAACACACACTTTTCAACTGAAGACAATGCTTACTGGCACAAGCTCTGGCAAATACAGTGTTGGTACTTGTTCTGTGTCTGAAACTCATATATGAGACTCCTAATCATACTCATTAAATATGAAGTTTCATACATACACTGATGAACAGGACAATAAATTAGACGCCACTAAAAGGAGATTTCAATAATAAGCATACCTCTTTTGGAGAAATTTCCTCGGTTCTATTTCCACATTTCCATGTCAATTTCCTAGATCCTGCTGGGTCTGCCCAAGTATACAGTACTGCCTTATTGGGCTGAAGGCAGTCTTCCAATTCACTAAGGGAGCTAGAACAAAGTAATTTTAAATTCAAATGTCAACGAATATTATGTGTTAATGACCTTCGCATTCTAGCATTTCAACAAGAACATTTTATTTATATTTTCAAATAATGAAAATGAAAACTAAAAATAGCATTACGCATGAAAAAACATGAACAAAACCATGCTCAGGACAGTTATAAAAACACGCATTTATACTTCGAAATACATACATATATTTTAAAAATATACACAGTAGACTTTAAATACTCATTTTCTTTCCCACTTGTGATTAACGGGGAAAAATAAAGTAGAAAAAAATTCCAGACAGCAGAGCTTAAACACTGAAAGAAAAACTCAGGATTTGTGTCGCCCACCATTAATATTTCAAGATAAGAAATGTGGGTTCAAAATTCATTGTTTAGGAAAGGTTTCCCCCTATGATTTGCTGAAGAGAAAGAAGTGCAGTGTTTAGTATCTGGATATTTTTGTGCAAACATATTTTAAAATCCATTTCTCCTCAGATACAGTTAAAAACTGGCAGACTTGTCTTCTACTGATGTCTAAAAGGGAGCTACCCCAGGAGAGGTAGTGGAAAGGTGCTGATCTCTTCTTGCTGGGATCCAGTGATTGAACACATGGGAATGGTTCAAAGCTGTGCCATGGGAGGTTTAGACTAGACATTAGGAAGCTTTTCTTTACTGTAAGAATGGTAAAATGCATAAGAACAGGCTTCCTTTAGAGTCAATGCCCCAAGCCCATCATTCAGCAAAGCCCTTAATAACATGTTTTTACTTTTGGTCAGCCCAGAATGATCAGGCAGTTGGACCATGATCGCGGCAGGCCCCTTCCAACTGAAATATGCTACTCTATTCTCATTAAATTTATGATAAGGATGCCCAAAATTCAGCTAGAAAGATAAAAATTTCTAGTCTTTACAGATAAAAGCCAAAGCAAACAATTGTATTTTTCAGACAAACACGAAACAAACAGGATTTGACCAGCAGATCTTCCACTTTTCAAGTAAAAATCTTTAAACAACACTGCCCTGACTGACTGAAAGGGAAAAAAGCTAGAGACTGTTTGGCTTTTAAAAAGAAACAGTTGAAGAATCCTGTAGGTATGCTTACTCTTGTCAGCACTGCATTCATAGCTCACTTTTTACTTAATCTGCACAGTCAGCACCAACACAGGTCCAGAAAAGCCAAACGCAATTCTTTGCCCTCACCAGGAACGTAGAAAGCAAGGCCACAAAATTCAAGAAGACAACAGAGAGCTTCTTTAGCTCACAAAATAGGTTATTTACTCGCACAACTACCTAGCACAACATAACACTGCTAACAATACATTACCTTCAACTTACCAAGCAAGAGATTTTTGGGTGCTCTGACAAAATTAGACAGCCATTTTTTAAAAAAATAGGTTTCTTAAGAGATAAAAACAAGTTTCTTAAGTGATGGGCATGCTTACAATACATGAAGTTACAATTCACATGTCTCTATGCAGACATCTATACTAAAACTCTTCATACATACCTTTGTCCATACTCAATAATTTCGTCGTTAGTATGGTTTATCAACAGAAATGGAGCTGCGCCATCATGGTAATCAGAAAAGGTAATCACTGTAGAATGTTCAGTCAGGTTAACATCCACTGTAATTCCTCCAAGCTATCAGTTGTAAAAATTACTAGGTAAGTAACAATGGAATGGATTTCCAGGAAACCAAATGTAATTTAAATGTTTTGAAAAAACTTTTACTCTCGTAAGATAAAACCATCAAATAGTAAAACAAACAAACCATTTTACCTTATCTTCAAAATATTTCCTTGATCTAACTACTAGTTAACAAGTATTTCACTTAGTAATCAAAACTGCACAAGTTCCGTACTGTGAAAATTCAGGTTAGTAGTAGAGGAACCTTCCTTATACAATCATATGCATTAGTGCCCTCAAAAACATTCTACTACTAAAATCACTCACATATTTAAAAACTACTACTAGATGAGACTACCTGCAACATAAAAGTAAATTTAGTGGAGTCAGTTACTTTTCAGAGTAACTTATACAATACTTCTAGAGTGACAATACTTGCAAAACAATCTGTGTTTCAGCTTCTATAGAACTGCTTCCCAGAGAAGCACTTAAACAGAAAACCTGTTTATATCTGTGTGTACACACACAGGAAAGAGAGCATAAGAATACATTTACATAAACATAATCTTTTTCTCAGATAAGGTTTTGCAATACTTGATTGTATGGGAAAACAAAGTTTTGAGAATGGAAATGAAACAGTGATTTATACTGTTTTACCTAATTTGCAAAGGCAACCATTTTTACCTTGTTGTCTAAATGCAGTAGGAGACAGTTTTCTTGCTGATCAAAATTTATCTTCTTTGGGGGGAGATCAGAATTTTCAACTCTAACAAGCAGTTTGTTGGCATCATTTTCAGGCCAAAAAGGAATGCACTAGAAAAAAACCCAGAAATTTTAAAGTGAGAAAACAAATTACATGTTAAATGGCATTCACTTTAGCCCGAAGTTCATCTACTAAAATTTTACCCAAAAGTGTATTGATTTGGATCAGAAACTATACTAAAACCCCTAAAAGTAATTACTTATCTGAACACAATAAATTAAAAGGAAGTCAAGAAATAATTCAAACTACAGTGAAGAAAGTGATGAGTTAAGGAGCTAAAAGTGGAAACAGTAAGACTTCATAATCACATGAAGAAGTACATTTAAAATGGACAGAGTATATAAAATCCAGAGTATAAAATAGCTACAACAGTGCAAATACCAAGCTCATCTGAAAAAAAAAAAAAAAGACAAAACTGTAAAACTGTTTGTCCATTAACAGACCTGTTTCCAAATAAGTATAAATTACAAATCAATCTTCCAGTGACAATGAATGACAAAAAGGGCTATAAATACTCTCCCCAGGACATCAGCTAACTAGCAGTTCTTTTAAAAAGCTTCACATATATTTAAAAGTGCATATACACACATATATATGTGGGTATACAATATGTATAAATAAAATATGAAGAATTAAGTAGCTAAATCAGAGAGCATGTTTTGCTATTCACATTCACAACTGAAATCGCTGCAATTATGGATTTAACAATCTCACAGATAATCTCTCTTCAATAGTTTACTCACTAAATGGAGATGACCATGAGACAGAGAACACAAAAGTTCTAATTATAACTAATGCAAAGTTTCCAACTAATTAACAGAGTCGTGCCAAGGGAAGAAGACATGACTAACACTAACTCTCAACTGGCAAGAGCCAAAGTCTGTTTAGATAGACCAGTTTTCCTGTATTTCAAACTGTTGACGTGCAGCATCCAAAATTTCAGAAGCATCTTTCTCCAACGTAGCTTAGGAAATGAGATGTTCATATTCAACTGCATCTGAATCCTAGACCTAAATCTTCAGTGGTGAAAGACTAGTTCACCAACTTACCATGCCACTAAGTTCCCTTTCCCATTGTTTCTCACACCACAGGAAGCAGAAAGACAAAGGAAAAAATATAGTTAAATGGTAAGATCAATGGTGTTTTATTTATATCAATATGTATCCCACAGACAAAGGAAATTTAAATTGTGTTGTAAACCTAGCATAAAACACAGCAAGTAAGTCTCAACATGAAATTAAGGAAGCTCAGAGGAAATCCAAGGAGAATCCACCAAAAGCAAAAAAAAGTTTAAAATCAAAACCAAAATACATATAAAGGATTGGCTAAACAAGATGTTACAGAATCAACCACAGAGAATTGAAAAATTAATTAGCTACAGAACATGACACAATGATATTGTTTTCAAGCCTTTTACCACACACGTGATAAGTGCTCCTCTAGACATTATATTTATTCAACAATCTCAATTTTGCATCAGGATCTTTATATTTAGTAATGGTGTTATGACAGTCTTCAGCAATGTCTTCTTTCTTTCTTTAAGGATATATGCTTATCAATTGTCTTGCATTATACCTAATTCAAAGGATGGTCCTTGGCAAGCCATTGCACACTAATCGCTGTCCAACAAATTCTACTGCAATTTTTGAAGAACAAATGGATTTTTCTGAAAATAATGACTGAAGTTTTAGATAGATTTACTGTTTTCCAGACAGGGAACATGTCCCAGAGGAGACTGGTTCTACAAAAGGATTGCTTTTTCCTCTGAGAAGACAGGTAATCTGTCACTAAGAAAGACGAGTGTACAAAAAAAGAAAAGCAGCACGAAGGACTCTGCTTAACTTAAAATGACAAAAAATAGAATAGGGGGAGCAAGAACAAGAGCAAACCAAAATATGAATTAACATTTCAACAAGCTGCTTGGTTTTTTGAAGATCAACCTAGCGTAAAAGAGTAATGTGAGAAATACTCAAACAAATCACAGGCATTAGTTAAAAGAATAATTCAGGTTAGCAAAATTGCAGTGTTTCCTATCTCAGGATCAGATGGAAACCTGTTCCTAGAAATCTGTTCTGGATGCCCAAAGATAGAGCAATAATGGCTTGATGCTACCTAGATTTAGAAGAAATAAGAGACATTGGATTGAGCAACTGAGTTACAAATGAACAACCCTGGCAGACCTATTTGTTACAACATGGACTTCTAGAGACTACCTATCAAAGGGAAAAATATCAACACAATATGAAAAGAGGATTTAGAAGGGAATACAGATTCTTCTATTGACCTCTACTGCTCCATTAGGTAAACTGCCACATCTAATCTTTCAAAAGTTATTAGGAGTGATCCTAAAATTGACAGCCTATCCTTGATACTTTATAACAGAAAAGAGATTATGATTAATTAGTACATTTACGAAACACCTGAGAAACAGTGAGATTTGTGAGACAAACTAGAAAATCCTATAGGCATATGAATAAAAGGGTCGACACGAGAAACACACAGGTTATGTAAGTAGCAATGTATTTCAACTTTCAAAACTATTACCTTTGAATAGTATTTGCAGAAATTCCAAAAGTTCCTATAAATAATTCAGCTTAATCAAATAACAACTCTATATCAACTATAAACCACAAAACACCAAGAAATAATACCATCTGACTATATTTTCTAAGAGTAAAAAATATAAGTAAGAATATAGTGGCATGTTGCCCATGCCACTACACATGAACCTACTGCAATTTCAGAGCTCTGTCAATGAACTAGATGAGGAATCATGCACGTAAAAAACACAAAAACTATGTAAGGCCAAACAAACACTTGGCTCAGAGGAACATAAGAATATTAGGAAATAGAAAAAATGGCTTATGGCAAACAGTCTATTCTTGAGTAAGAGCATTATTTTTGAAAAAAATAATGATAAATGATAAATGTTATGGGAAGTTGAATGGTCTTCAACATTTAAAGATCTAAACATCTTTATGTACATTCAACAAAAATCACAATAGAACAATGTAACAAATTCATTAACTGAAATACTGATATTTAAATGGTACATCTCTAAGGACCATGTCATCAAAGATAAGAGGCATACTTAAGGAGTGTGTGTTGAAGGTACCAAAAATGTAACAAAAAATCTGCTTAAGATTTTGATTGAAAATGCTCTTTTAACTTCTGCATTTTGGTTTGCAAACATTTTTAGTAACCACCTGGAGTATTTGCAATGGTGACATTGAGGTGCTTGAGCGTGTCCAAAGAAGGGCAATGGATCTGGTGAAGGGTCTGGAACACCAATCCTTTAAGAAACAGATGAGGGAGCTCGGATTGTTTAGTCTGGAGAAAAGGAGGCTCAGAGGGGACCTTATCACTCTCTTCAACTAGGAGGTTGTAGCAAGGCGGGGGTTGGTCTCCAAGCAACAGGACCAGAGGAATCAGTCTCAAAATTACACTAGGGGAGGTTTATATCGGATATCAGGAAAAATTTCTTCACTGAAAGGGTGGTTTGGCACTGGAACAGGTTGCTCAGGAAGTGGTGGAATCACCATCACAGGAAGTGCTGTGGGTGTGGCACTTGAGGACATAGTTTAGTGGTGAACATGGTGGTGCTGGGAAGAAGGGAGAGGTCACTCTTTTCCAGAAAGCAGTACTGATCACTTTCAGCTTTCAGAGACCTCCAACGCTACCCCAAACAGGTAGTGCCTTTCCTACACATTCTGGAGGAAGGTATGATGGCTCCAAGACTCAACACACATACAAAACATAATTGTGTGATACTGTAGTGCAAACAGCCAAGCTGCACACCCAGTCTGCTTCAGTCTATACCTCATTTTCATGACACTTGGCCTTGAGGCCAGGGATCCCTCTCTAGAGGGATCTACGTACTGAGCACTAAAAACCATCAGTGAGACTAGTTCCAGAAGAAGAATTTTGAGCTATCTGAACTAATTCACGTGAGGGAATTTCTTCCCATATAAAGTTGCTTGATGTATACCAGATCAGCCAAAATACTCTACCACATACCACTGCTAAACTGAACAGAGGTTTCAGTGCCACTGCAGAGATATAATACAGTAACAGTACTGGTTTTTTTCTGACATTGTTTATGATGCAAGGTGACAGAGAAAAAATTCCAATTACAATGCAAACCAGGTTTACAGTATGTCCCAATGCAAGACTAAGAAATGGTAATAGAACAAGGATAATTTATTGAAAAAAGCATGATATATTCAGCCATTATCACTGAACGCATAATAGTTCATGTTTTTTATCAGTGAGTGTTCAAACCAACTTTTTTTCCTTAGAGACAAAATTGGGAATAGCTTCCCTTATAAGTTTACCTGTTGCAAAACAAGGGGAATCCACTTTTCCTTGCCTTCTTCAGCTACTTCCAAAGTATATTTACTTCTATTTGAGATCATAAAAAATGGAGTGAAAGTTACAATTCTAGTAATATTAAAACTGCTGTTGTTTATGGTGACACCAACCTGTGGAAAGAAAGACACTGTTAGAAGAAGTACACTAGTCTTTTCTTACTTCATTCATATCTCCTGGAAATAATGAATTTGAAAGATAAATATAACATACTTGATATTCCTTCTTATGACTCTTGCATTTCACAGAACCATGACTTCCAACAGTGTCCAGTGAAAAATGATCAGACAGTTCACTGTCCGTTACCCTAAGCTGCACCTGTGAAGAAGCACCCTGAATTTATTTTCAATTTACAGTCACTGAAACATTTAAAATTATATAAAAAGTATGGATAAACATAAATATAAGTGCATACTGGAAATACTGGTGTTTCTATAGATAAGTCAAGACATAAGTGCCAGTATCATCTCACAAATGTATTTTCTACCATGCTTAGTTATAAGTCATGTGGAATAAGCATTATAAGTGTACAGCATTCCAGTGAAAGCAACCACATAAGGATCCTTTCCAAAACTTATCACAACTAAAACTTCAAAGGTAAATCAACACACTCTTGTAATCTCTCTCATATCATTCATCCATCAGTGATCTTCAGCATCAGAAAATTCACAGCAAGTGCAAATAGTGAATGAATCTTAACCTCAGCATTCTACAAACCCAGAACTAATCTACCTACCACCACTGCAAGCATTGATTTTTCAAGTACCACACCGTTACACTTCCTACTCAAGGCCTATGTCTTATTTGGAATAAGGACTTTACTGATGCAGTTTAAATGGAATAAAAGAAATTCTTTTATTTAGGAAACACTTCTCAGTGAATTTTATTTCTCTCAAAGATGTAAACTTCTTAACCATATCTGACAAGACACTCATTTAAAATACTCTCTTTAGACAGAAGTATCATGTAGGTTTCATGCCCTCTACAGAGCACAGCATAGTGTAGATAAATTTCAAAGTATAAAAATACTTTCATACAACAACATGAGGTAGTACAGAGCTGCCAGGTTTTGCAAAACACAATACCTTGTTATTTTGGAGGAAGTTCTTAGGCTGGAAAGAAAAAAGGAGTGGCTTTTTGTAATCTGGAGGATGCTTGCGGTGAATACCATCAGCTTTGTATTGCAACATTCGACCAGTTTTATTAACCATCCAGTATGGACTGTGAATTGCTATAACCATCTGCCCAGTTCTGTAGGTCACATGAACAGCAATATCCAGTTCAGTCTTATCCAGCTCCGTGATGCAGTAAAATGTCGTGAAGCTGATATCAGGTAGATCGCTTTTTATATGGTACTCGCTCTTCCAATTTTGATCAAGATAGTTAAGCAACTGCAAATCTAGTTTTGTTTGATCCAAGACTGCATTATGAATCTGTGCTGAACTTCCTTCTTGTAGAGTGTCATATTTGTTCCCATTACCCTTTAAAAATAAAGAAACTGAGCAATGGAGCAATGTACACTTAAAGAAATCACATGTAAAATTCATATCAACTTCTATTTTCTAGCTAGCTTTAAAAATTCAGATACAAGTTATTTAGGCACAATTTTAAAATATTTTTTATGCTATTTAACTGTGTTACTTTCTTAAACAACTACCTTAATACAACACTTTGCAAAGGGAACCCCAGTACATCATGGTCATTATATTTAACACCATCTGTCATTAAATTCAAACACACAAATATGCCTAAATGACAGTTTCCTCAACACAGTATTTCCTTCACTAAATTTAAAGTTTTAAGAGACATTCAAATAAGAGCCTGTTACTTTCATACATTTGGAATAGGGTAAAGTCTCTAGTTCTAGTAATGGTGTATTTGTGACAAAAGTTTTATTATTAGTTTCTATTATTTGAGTCCAAATACTAAATATTAATACCATCTGAAAAAAATCTGTCTCCCAACAATATTTCTATTACCCTGATCAGTAAGGAGTGGGACATAGTCATAGCAGATCCACAAAATGAAATGTTTAGTGCTGAGGAATCAATGTCTACACGGCATGTTTTAAGTATTTTACTCGAGACTGGCTCTCATCTGGCACTGGAATGAATGCCTACTAGTCACCTAACTGTTCAATTTCATCTAGAAAGAATTTAAAGTATGGCATTAGCCAAAACCTGGCAAAAAGGCAGGGGTGTGAGACATTGTTAAAAGCACGCTACTGCTGAAAGTCAGTGACACCACATAAAATGCTACCAATAGGCTGATCCACTTATGTCACTTGAGGCAGTCAGAATTCACAGGAAGAACTACACTGTTTAATTAGGCTTAAGTTGCACTTGCGCAACAGTGTGAGTCTCTCACAGACCCAAACCTATACAGTGTTAAGTTTTACTTTGCATATATAACTGAAGTATGACTTAATACCACCACATTTCACACTCCTGTAATATTTCCTTTCTGCAGAAAGGCTTGCCCATATAAGATCTCTGAACTTGGTTTACAAATACTCTAACAGAATCCCTCTCTTTTAATCTCCATTTCACCCAGTTGGTAAACTTTCATATCATAGGTGGGAAACATCACAAAAAATTCAAGCATTAAATAATTACCTCTACAGAAAAAGTTATTAGATAAGGAAGAAGATTGTGGAGAAGAACAGAAGGCCATAAATGAACAACATATGGAAAATCCCATTGATCTTCTGCACATGAAGATGTCAATGAATCTTTTACAGGAACAATATTGATGATAAGAGAGTGGTTAGTTGACCCCACAGACTGGCATTTCCTTTGTAACAAACTGTCAACGTTTTTTATGATGTCATCAAACGTAATTCCTTCACACATATCATATTCTCCATTCACTGCATTTTCATTGGCTAGTGGTTGCAAACTCAATATGGATCTGTAAATGAAAACATTTTTAGATACTCAATATGAGATTGAATTTTTCAATTATAAAAAAGTACTATGAAACAGGAACATTTTAGTATTATTTGGACAATTTCTAGCAGTAATTCTTTCCCTGCCTTTATCTTGATTAAAGGAGGAATCAAAAGGTGGACTGGATCGCAAAAGTTCATGTTATTGTAACACTACGGGTTTTTTGTTCCATACAACCAAATTCTTCCTTTACAAAGAAAGGCATGTTGGAGATTCTTATGAAGAAGCTACTGAATATCCTTACAAGTGCTTCTCTATTCCTGTTCCAAGCAAAAGGTCTGGATAAACAACTTACTCTTATAACAGATGTGCAGAAAGTGCCTTTCTTTTCAGTCACATAAAGCATCAAGTTTATGGATTATTTACACACATGGCTTTTTTAAGGCAACAGCTTTAATCTAATACAGCTGCTCCTTGACTGAAGATTTTTTGTTAGGACACATTTTCTTACTGCCTAGTGGAATTCATCTGTGCAATGAATCAGAATGTCACTAAAACTTATTAAAAGAAATATAGTTAGAAATATTAACAAATCAATGAATCTAAGTAAAGTGTAACTTAAGTACTGAAAAATATACATGGCTTTAGTTGTGAAAAAAATAAGGAGAATATGTGCAGGAAAACAGAAGGGAAAAGTCTCTGTTATCATAAAAAAAATCTGCATCAAAGTAAACCTACCTACCTAAAACTTGGTGACAGTTCAGTTAAAATGTAAATGAAAACTCACTGCTGTTTTATGTTGTTAATGGATGTGCTAATAGTATAGCTATGCTGTAAGCCACGTTTTTCTAAGATTGACAAATATCTACATCTTTAATAGAGTTTAAGTGTATTAGTTTCAATATTTTACTTCAGAATCAAAAAATCAAAAGAAGACTTTTCAGAAAAACAAACAAAAAAAGCTGTACTACTTCATTAGACATCACCTGACTAAGAAGAAAATCTGTACTGTGTGGATAACAATCACAAAATTATTAAATCCAGAAGCACCTGAGCTCAGATTTTTAAAGTAACTTAGCTAATTTAACTTGTTCAGAAAAATGGATTTCAAAATATTTCCAATTCAACAATGAAATAATATTCTGGTTAACTCAGACTAGATGCCCTGAGAAGATCCTACCCAATAATGATAGCACAGTATTATTCCAGTATTAGGTAGCAAAGAGAAAAATTTTTTTAGCATAATTCTATGGATTCAATAATTCACAATGTATAAACATATTTGCCGATAAAGGAACAATGCAATAAGGTACCTGTAAGAGGAAAAGGGTATGTTGAATTCATTTCCTGGTGAAGCAGTCCCTAAGCATCTTCCTTCCTCAAAAACATTTAAGGGGATTGAAAAATGATTCCTTATCTGTGTGAAATAAAAATCCAGCAACATATATTAGGAAAGATGCAGTATTTTGAGAGCTCTCTCATTTTTTCATCTTACCCATCTACCATTCGAGGTCACATTTCAGAAGAACTGTCTCTGAAAACAGCAAATCTTTTTAAATTATCTAATTGTGCATTTTAATGCTATCTTTTATTTATTAAATAAATATATTAAGTGTAAAATGCTTTTCAAGGAGAAACATAAGACCCTGAAAAACCAAAGACAAGTAAATCTGGACTCTATGATAAGTTTCCAAAGAACAGTCTCCTAAAAATGTAATAGATACAAAGGTATGTGGGTTAAAAAAATCCATATGGCAGAAAACACATGGGAAGGCAAATGTTTAAGGCTAAATCATCAATGTCAATTATCATTTGAGGGCATGTAATTCTCTTCTTTGCAAACATTATTATTTATTTATTTCAGAGTTAATTTAATGACATTATTAGCTCTTGGAAAAAAAATTAGGGAAGAATCAAACAGTGAATCTGGTCATGAATTAAGCTGTAAACCACTTCAAGCAAAAAAAGCAACTGAAATATAACAGGAACACCATTGCTATAGAACACTAATATCTGAATCATCCCTGTATCTGTAAGCCATATAATGTCTATCAAAAAATACTATTCAATATGCTCAGAGATCTTGCTTTTCAGCTGACAACATACTAAATTTAAAATTAATGTATCAATGGTACAGGATGAAGAAAACAAAATAATCTGATTGAAGGATAAGCTTGTGGAACCACAATAAGGCTAAAAGAAGTTGATCACTTATACAAGACTGAAATTAGTGCCAGTATTAGGAAACGTTACTGATTAATTACCCTGATCGAAAATCTGTTGGATTTCCACCCCCATTCAACCCCTGTCTGTCACTTTGAAAAAGCTTTTTTCCTTGAAAATCTCTTCTAAACTACTTTATAATACACAAACCAAAGTTATATGAACCATCCAGGTACATTTTTAAAACAGCTTCTGCTAATTTTTATTTAAAGACTACAGGGTCATTTTCATTCATTAAAAAAATTAAAGTAAGTGTGAATTTAAAATGTATGGATATATAACAACCTGAATAGGAGAACGTATAGTTATCATCTTGCTTCCTTCAACAGTGTCAATTTGGCAGACAATGGACCTTTCAACACCTGATTCCTCGTGTCTCACTCTGTAAATACATCGACCCACTTTTGTCAATGGAATCTTTTCCACAGTAGAATGATTATGCGGACCTAGGATTTACAAGATAAGACATGAAACACTCAAAATGAGCATAAAAATACACTTGAAGGACAAAAATGTGCATTCAACAGAATTCTCTGTGTCATTTGATCTAACAAGAAAAAAAATCAGATGAAAAAGGAAAATCACCACTCTTAATATGCTGATCTTGCAGTGTTACTACAGAAACAGCAAAGATTCTTTTTTTTACAACAGGAGAAGGAGTAAATGACTCCATCACTCGAATATTTAAGTAGGTTTTGCTACTGCAAATAAAGCTAATGCTTCATAAGAAATGTTTACAAGATGTAATGGCTTATTACAAAGGTACAGCTCTTATATTGCAAAAACAATTCAACTAACACATTGTATGGTCAAGTTTGAAAAATTGTTAATTGTTAAAATAAATCAATTTAAATTGTTAACACATACACCATTAAAAATAGATAAATTTTAATTTTAGCTTTAACTCTGGTTTGCTTAAAACTATTTAAAACAATCTTTTCTTAAGAACATCGCCCTTAAGAGTAACTTCTATAAGCACGTAAATATACAGGGCTCAGAATTCTACAAAAAAAAAAATAAATTATTTTGAGCAGCTTAATTCTGCAATAATAAATAAATGCAAACAAAAATATTTGATTGCAATAAAGGTTAGTGTGGTAGTTTGGCCTAGGCCTTCCTTGGTGACCAGTTTGTAACCAAGGAAGTGCCCAGATTTACCCAGTATTCCCTATGATTTTTACGTAAGCCAGATTATAAGAAGAAAGGAGGAGAGGCCTTCGCTCTCTTTCCTTCCAGCGGCTTGGAGGTGCAGGTTCCCTGCTGTTGAGTCTGCCGTGTTGGGGAGCGAGGCCTGGTTAGGCCTTGTCGACCTTGGGAGACAGAGGTTCCCGGCGATCGTTCCAGAGAGACTCTCGCTTGTCCCAAGGAGAGTAGTGAGCTATTTCTTTGCTAACTCTTTTAGTTGTTAGATAGTGGGCTACTAATCGGGATATATATATATTTTATTTTGGTTTTGTTCCTTTTTCCCTTCCCCCTTCCCTTTCCCTTGTGAAATTGTATATATTTCAATCGTATATAACTGTAACATAAGCGTAAATATATTTATACATATTTATATATATCACTTTAGCTGTCTCTCTCTCGTTTCGGGTTTTCTTGGTTGTTTTCTCCCTCTTCTCCCTGAGGTTTGGGGGGGCAGGGGGGGACTTCTTGTGGTAGGATTTGGAGACTTGGCAGGGAGCCAGCTTCAAACTATATCACTTACTTACCTAAATAATTTATCATGGTAGAAAACTTATGCTGCAAAAATTAATGAGCATGATACATATAACTTCTAGCCTCAAAGACTAAAGTGAGATTTCAAATACTGCCACACATCTAGAACCCAAAGAAACACTGCTTTCACATTATGGAGTCCTCCAATATTTATTGACCTGTATAAGACACAGTATTACGCATGATGTAGTGTTTACAAAAACAGAAGATGTATGAACTTTGTAACTTACAGATTTGAATGTAAAATCTCTTGCTACTCAGTGTTGTCATCGCTGTGAACTGGTCACTTTCATTCTTAGTTCTAACAAATTCCATATTTAAATTCTCTCCATCTTTTAAATGAAATATTTTTGCTCCAAATTCAACATCAAGGACACTAAAGGCATCACTAGGCAAGACCATTATGGGAAGTCCTAAAGAATTTATTATTACAAACGGTGCTCGGTCTTTTTTGAAGATGTCTGAAGTTTGACTAGCTGCTTCAGCAAATGCCTAGGAAGCAAAAAAGAAATACAAAACATAAACGCACTGAATAAGACTTCATCAAGATGATCTCTGAAAACATTCATTTAGCAATTCTAACATGGCATAGTTAAGAAATCTTTCTTACCGTGCCCAAGTTACTCAACATTTGCAGTCCACACTTGGATAGTGTAATGTTGAGCTGGTCTTTTGAGGAAACATTTATTACAGTTTTATATTCTGGAACTTTGTAGTTTTCTTCATCTTCATCATCTGATTCAAGCAGCACTTTTTTTGCCTTTTTCATCTGAAAGGATATTTTTAAATAATTCTTATCTAACCACTCATTCTATATAAGCAAGTTTCACGTCAAGTCTCTCTATCTCTCCCTTTCCCATTACTATGTCCTGCCACGGTTCTCTCTCTTTTTTTTTTTGTTCATATTTTTATTTGTAAATAAAAGCAAAAGAGGGGGAGAATAAATAAGACAAGAGACAAAAGATATATTCTGGATGTCAATGAAATTTCAGTAATAGTAGCTACATTTATGATTATTCAAAATTAAAGAAAATACACTTAAATACTAACTACTAATGTATCCAGTAAATACTGTGTGATAACATTCAACTTAACATATCGAATAACACAGTGTAAAACCTTACACAATTTATTTCCTCATCTTAAAACAATAACTCCAAATTTAGTCTTTATATGTTCCCAAATCAAATACCTATTTTGTATGTTTTCATTTGGTTGAAGGAAAAAATAAAAATCTAATGGAATACATTTTTCTAACCTTCAACGTTTTTGGAAATTATGTGTTTTCAAATGTTATATTTCACATCTGGGCAAGAAGACATGAGGTTTGAGTCACTAGCTTCTACCTTTCTCCTGGTCTCATATCTTCCTGGAAAATTCTTGGGAATATTTTTAATAGCAATTTCTTAACTGCAACATCTCAGTCCATAACCTTTATCCTTCTGAGGCCATTACTGTAGAAATTTGTTTGATGATGACAGTCCTAGGAAAAGGGTGGGTTTTCCATCCTAGGCAATCTCTCAGGTTAAAAATACTTGAAAGTTTTTGAAAAAAATCAGAAAGCAATGAAATAAAACAGTTAAGACAGAAGGAAGAAAAACAAAAGATACCTTCTGTCCTTAGATAAAGTCTTATTTATTTTGAATCCAGAAACTATTTCCATGAAAGACGAAAATGAAGTGGTAAGTGCACTACTCCTATAATACACTTTGTGCTAGTCAACAGGTATCAATTCCTCAAATACATTTCTGCTACACATACTACTGTGAAACAAGAGGAATAGTTTGTCTTTCCAAGGTCCCTGAATGCACCATTTGCATATGGCCTAGCAGACAAACCAGCCATTATGATTATCTAGTGCAACTGGAATCAGATCTCACCACCTGAAAGACAATATTTAACAGATATGTGAGTCTAGATCTTCCTTTGTACAAGAGCTGGTTTTATTCACCAATCAGGAAAAAAAGTCTAAGTAACCAACAAGAAGGAATAAAATTGTTAGATTAGTCTCAGCAATGAAAGGCACAGAGCATTTGTTTTTTCTAAGGGATTGAAATGGAAGATTCAAGTTCAGCTTTGGAAACTATACCTTGATTTCAAGAATCCATGGCTTGAATAAATCAGTCTTCTCAACTTCTAACGGTTCAAGCAAAGGTTCCCACACCCCAAACATCTCATTAAAATAGTGTACCTATCAAAATGCAGAAGTCAATTAGGAATTTACATACAACTGTTTAATCAAAAATTCTCATTTAGAAGTATATTAATTATTTTGGTAACATACAAGATTCATAATCAGAGTGCACTTTCAGCTCCCACCATAAGCTGAAACAAATGCATTAGAGAAATAAATGAGGCAGATAAGTCTCTACTGCAAAAACCCAGTTCCAAATAAAAGGTGCATCACTTTCAGTATAATGCTGGCCTAAACTGTAGGCACTGGAAGTCAAAAGCACTGTAAATAAGGAAGAATCTACCTACAACAATCACTGGACTTTACGTCACTAATTTCCAAATATGAGCCAGTTTGGATGTTTTATGAAGAATACTGGTACCACTATAGAAACTACATAAGAATATATTCTACTGTAATCTTAAGTGAAGATTATCAGAGAATTTTAGCCAGTTGTTACTCCAACATTTAGTACTGATGCAACAGATTTTTGAGAACTTGTAAAAACTGTAAATGCGAGATGGTATAACACCACTTACTGTGCCATTAATGCATTACAGCTAATATATTAGATTTTCATTTTAATTTAACTGTCTTAAAATGTCATTCCCATCATGGTCCCACAACACTTATCTGCAGGAATTTAGTCATTAAATATATGGGTTATTTTACTTTTCTTGTCTAAATAACATGTATATAGCATTTAGATAATAGGGTTAGCATGTTCAGAAAACTTTTTTTTATTGTAGAATTCCTCACCTCTAGCTCAAGACAAGAACGTAGGTTGATTAGAGTACTCCAGTTCTTGACTTCTCCAACAAATGAGGATTTGGCAAGAAGCATTGGTACAGTTCTGTGCCCAACTCCAGCTTCAAGTGTTAGAAAAACAGATTCTATTTTAATTTTCAATGACTCTCCTGTGGGAACTAGTTCAGTGGTTGTGTTTTTATCTTCATTTTCATTTGTCTCTTCAAGAAACCACATGTTTAGATTTTTTATATCTTTCTTATTCCACAAGTCTGGAGGAATTTGACTAATCTCTTCTTCTGTTGTTTCTGCAGTTTGATAAAGGGCTGATGTAATAGTAATTACTGTGTTTATGATTATTGGTGAAACCTACAAAAAAATTGGAATAATTGGAAATGAGAAGCTAGTACAGAAACAGCTGCTTCCAGACACAAAAGTATAACGAATATGTTACACTAACAAAACACTTCTATTTTCTACATGACTCTTGTTTGAAAATGCATTCCCTTCCACAAGCTATAGCTCAATCTGTTCAGATTGTCAACCCCTGCCTTCTTTCCAGATGGAAGCTTTCTAAACTGCGTCATCCAATGATCTATCTGAACACTTCAAAACTTGTATCTCCACATCAGGTCATTTTATAAAACACAGATTCCAGCTGCGAAGCACAGCGACACAATTATTCAATTTCAATTTTATTTGTTTTGGCATGCTAAACAGGTAGGTGACCTGATGAAGAACAGAAATAATTCCCCACATCAGGCATTCCAGATTTTATTTTTTTTAAGAAACATGTGCCAAAAGCAACTTCATAGGCTGCTGAGCAGGAAATAGCAGAAAAGTAAAATCACAATTAAGGTCTACCTACTTTTAACGTTAGAGATTTAATCATTAGATCAGCTCTCTGTGGATTAGTACCTGACTGTTTCATTTCAAAGAAGAAGTCACAAGGCTGTAATACCTATACAAAAGAGTAAAAACACATGTTAAATAGTGAAAAAAAAAATCTGAAAAAACATATACTTTAAAGTAATACATATAAGTACCGAAAGGAAAAGTTACCATTATTTGGTTCTTCAAAATTAAGAGCAATCTGAACACTAACAATATGAAGAAAAAAAAAAGAAGTATCCAGAAGCATCACCTCAGCCATTCTCAATCATTAAAGATTCAAATGTCAGCTACAGTAAAAAGCATTACACTTCAGTAACTCTACTCCTTAGGTAAAGTCTGCAGATGTCTTCAAATACACTGCACCATCATGCCTTTGAGTTTTGAGGAGAACCACATTTTCAGTTAAGAGCAACACATCAACAACACAGATACAGTATTCCTGGATAAACATATAACTGTTTGAATCCCAATTCCAGCTTTATTTTGCAATCAGTCCCTGCATGCTTCTACTTGCCGAATTTTACCAAATCTAAGGTAACTCTATAAGCAAAATCACAGTGCTATGTGATTAACAGAGCACTTAGATATAGTTAGACTCTACTGACACTGTATTGACATGAAAATTTGCTCTCAAATCCCTACCTGAGAAGGTAAGTCTTTCAAAAACTGTAATTTCAAACCATACTGATTTTTGCAGTCTTCTGTGACATCAGCCTGTATCTGAATCAGGCACCGGTGGCGTAGAAACACCCTGAATCAGTTCTACCACACTTTTCCCAAGTGAGTTTGAGCTAACAGAATTTGTTGTCCATAATATTATTTTATACTCTCTTGCTCAAATTACGTTTTTTAATTACATTTTTTCTTATTCTTTGTTACAGACAGGAATGAAAAATAACATATTCCTCTTTAAAGCAATGCACATGTAAGAAATGCATAGAAACAATCTCATCACTTGTGCTATTCTATATCCAAAAGCTAGTTTCCTGTCTGTCTGGGGAAACCTATTTGGCATCTGGATGTGGCACTAAGGGATATGGTTTAAGGGTGACTGTGGTGGTGCTGGGTTGATGGTTGGACTAGATAATCTTGAAGGTCTCTTCCAACCTTGATGATTCTGTTATCAGAAGGATGAACTCATCCAATCTGATGTTTTCCTTAAGTATAGGCAATATAAAATCTTACTATCAACACCACCCTTCAGCAATCTTGTAATCTTCACATAACCTGATATCACTTAGTTTCTTTCCTTTCTTGACCAAAGGCAGCCATGGAATCTCTAATCCTCTGATTACTTTCTCAGACTGGATTGTTTACAGAAAGCCTGAGTTCATAAGTTGGCTTACATGCATGTTTTCAAAACAGTGGTTATGTGGCTACCTGCAGTGAAAGTTTTTTTTTTTTTTTTTTAAGTATTCCACTCAAGAACATTCTGAATCTTTCAAGGAAGGTACTGTTTAAGTATTTAAACTAGCGTCCTCTGAAGTTTTTTCCCTATCTATAGCACAAGCATCCTGTCAGATACAGGTCTTTTTCTCTGTTTCTACAGTCTGAGATGAGGTTCTGGAAGAAGATATTCCTGTAAGAGGGAAAGCTTGGTGTGAAGCCTTCCAATTGCTTTGTACAAAGAAAGCCATATTTATGCCACATTTGCCAGCTACGGAAATGGAAATCAAGTGATGTGGCATTGTGTTGTTGCTATCAATGGAAGTGCATCTCTTTCTCAATGACTAGATTAACATATCAGTGCAACTAAAGACTTCTACCTAGGGAGTTAACTCAGCTGCTACGACTCTACCTGAAAATGAGTCCCAGTCCTCTGTACTTATAGCTTTAGTCTTTTCAGTGTTAACTCCATAAGTAAGCAAGCATTAACAGAGAGCTGAAAAAGACTCACAAATTCATCAGTGGTCTGAGTAATGGCTAACAGTTGGATATAGTGTCAATTTTAATTTTTTCTCTGATGCAACAATATCATCACAGAGTTAACTGAGGTACATTCCGCTGTACAGGCAGAAAAGCTGTAAGAAGCTCCAGGAGTCAATGCAATTCCACCTGGTCAGTAACTAACAAGTCTGATTCTGTTGCTAAAATGTAAACACGCAGCTTCAATTATAACAGATAATTCCTTAATACAAAGGAATTTATGAACAGCATATCACAATTAAACTATTTCATAATATGTACTTCCCATTCTCTCTGTGACCCTGTCATTCTCTTTCATAACTACTTGATGCAAACTTTCAGACTGAAAGACTGAAAGTATTCCAGATTTACTATACTGCATTTGAAATAGTGTAAACTTATAAAATTCTATTTATTTGGCTTACACAGGATGAGATATAATTAACATTTTACTCCTTGAGGCTCTTCAATTTAGCTTGTCATACAAAGCAAACATCAACACCTCAAGACAAAGATGATGTTTTAGGCATATCAGAAAAAAACAGAATAAAATCAACAAAATGTTAGCCACAAAATTTTACTCATCTATCTGTGGTATACATTTTAACAACGAAGGTTTCAGAAATAACTTGTATTTTAGCTTGTATAAGTTACACAGCATCTTTTAGATACACACTGGATGTTTGTAAACTCACCGTAGTAATGTTCCCATTCCTTTTTTCTGGAATAAATGGGCATGCTTTCATTTGTATGTCTTTAACAGCAGCTGTCATGTTGTACTTTTCAGGGCTATTTTTAATGAAGACTTCACACTGTGTTGTAGCCACCAATGCAGGAGCATCACTTCTTGTTAAATCAGCCACAAACACAATCTCTGGATTTTTAATAACAATGTTCATCTCCATTGTAGATACAGGCTGCACAGGTGCTTCAAAAACATAAATTACATTAGTTTAATTGTTCAAAGATTAAATTTTAATCATTTGCATCTCTTTTTAACTTATGTGGAAGTTTTAAAGATTTAGTGATAAGATCTAACATAACTGGTGTCAGCAAATCTGTAGATCCCTGCAACTGGCTGGGATTTCTAAGATCTTTGCTGGAGGCACAAAACCATTAAATATCTAGTTACTTTCAGATACAAAAAAAGACTCCACAAAACGTCTTTGTTAAAATCAAAAGGACTTTAACAGTATCAGCACTGTTAAAGTCTCTGACAATAATCAGCTGACAATTAGCTGATATTGAATATCAGTTTTATTCAATACCTACATCAGCCAACTACGAAAGTGTTGGGCACATTTTTTACTCTCTGGAGTAGGAAAACCACATTTTCCATGGGATAATAATGCAGCACTTACTGATGCTTGATGTAACCATTTGCAATAACAATATACTTTCATATAAAACTTCCTTACCTGTTTAGATTTTCATCATCATCAAATAATCACAACAGACCTGGCTGAGATGGACACAACCAAGATATTTAGGGCACAGTAAAGCAAAACCAAAATAAACAGGGACTTGCTTGGCCCACCTGCTGCAAACTACCTGAGGCCTGGAAGCATAAAAAAGCCTACTTCCTCCTCTTATGCTCTAATTTTTGATATCAGATACTCAACCTAAAAGCCTGTCTTCTGATGTAGGGAGAAATGCGCATCAGTGGCCAAGTGAAATGACATTTCTAGGCAGCAGTATCAGGCAGGCTGATTTCATGTGTAAGCCTAATATAATATGGTCCATCACTCTTCAGAAGGATGAAAATGATGACAGTGATAATCATCCTTATAAACAAAAGAAAACAAGCCTAAAGAATGCCAGCTGTAACTGTCCTTTTCCATTTTATTTTATTTCATTTTAAACATGCATCTTTAAGTATTCCTTTGTCTGGTAAGACAAGGTTTCATTTGGAAATAAAGACCAAAGGTCAGGAACCTATTTCCATGAGGCAAAGAAAGTAACACAGTTACAAGAAGCTGTTCAATACACATAAACACAGGAAATAACATAAAAGGAGTATTGTATTTTTTTAAATAGTATTACAATGCCAAAATTACGTGGATATTTAAATTCAGATTTTAAACTATTCCCAGTATATACCTTGGTCCTTTAAAGGTAATGTCTGTTTGAGATTTCTCTGTGCAGCAGCACTTTCTGCATTAGCCTTTAGAAATATATCTGCTACAGTAAGTAGAAACTCCATGCTTGCACAAAGGTATATCTCTTGAACAATCACATCAAGAACAGTGCCATCTCTCCCCTGTTTGTAGCTTATATCCACCATAACTTTCTTTTCAAATCCATGTTTCATTTCCACCATTCTGAAAGACAATTAAGGTGGTATTTAATGAGATAATAAAAAACCAGCCACAAATACTGAAAAACATGCAAGATTCTCATCTAGCTGCAATACATTAACAAGAGTGAATTTAAAAAGTAATACCAATAATTTTAAAACATGACCAATAAAAGCATTAACATAAATTTTATATAACTTTAAAACTAACTGGACTCTCATACACTGATAACTAAGGGTGTTGATAGCTTTAGCAAATCAAATCATCATAATTCCTTGTTCACATATCAAAAGTACTACACTGACATTTGTTACTACTCAAGAAAAATAATCCTAGTCTTAAAAGTTCATTAAAGCAGAAAGCAAAAATTTTTCAATGTATATTTATTAATTTCATATTGACAGTTTGATTTATTTCATTTATTCATTTATTAGCATTTATATTGGTCTCTCACAAAGATATGTGGAACAAAAACCAAGTAAGACATGTAAGTCTACAGTAACAGGTACGCTAAAACAACAGCAGTTTTAACAGAATACTAATAAAATGGAACATTTTTAACTATTTGTCAAACTCCAGTAAACAGTAATCCATGTCAAATCACAGACCTTGGTGTAGCCTTCTGGATTGACTGTCTTTTATCATCTAATGTACAATTTGTCAGTTTGACTGAAGCATTCATTGAGCCATCTGATAACATTTTCAGAGCAGCTGACATCAAAACTAATTTAAGCTCTGCAAGCTTCAAAAGGTCATCTCTCTGATCCAAACTGGTAACCTGTTTAAATCAAATGTTTGTAGACTTCATTACAGGTAGGGAAAATAATATACTGGTGTGATATACAGTTTTATTCTAATAAAATTTCCAAAAATAATATATTAAATGAGTCCACTACTCATTCAAAAGACAACCACAACAAATAAAATACAGAGAAAACTTAAAGAAAGCTTTATCCTTCTATCATCTTTCTAAAGCGAGCTTACATCAGTGAGAGAGAGACAATGTTTACAAGAAAGTAATGCAATTTTGGTTTCTTTGTATGTAAGAACACATAGTATATGCAAAGATGTCAATTAAGAATTAAATTTTGTCTCTTATGACTATGCAGTGTTTAACCAGACACTGGAAAATGTTCATAATCTAAAATAATATCCAATAAGTCTACAATAAAATATTACCTTTTGTCAGAAATCTGCTGTAAATTTAAACCAAGATGAATATAAATGCATTCCTACTGTAAACACAAATTCAAAATCTCTCTCCACAAAAAAAACCAAAAATTATTTGTGTGTCTGTGTATGTGTAACTAATGTATAGGCTGTGTTCCTCTGCATTTTTTTCTTCCCAAACTGTATTTTAAACTAAGATAAATTTCCATCAGATTTTTATTCAGATCACAGAAGATGACAGATATTATGTCGGTTATTCTCTTTCCTGTAGTATCTGCGAAGTGATTTAGCTAAAATAGCTGTTTATCATTTCCATCACATTTGTTACTATTGCTAGAAAACACTTTCTCTCCTCATAAATTAAACTATTCTTGTTCAGAATTTCCAGGACTCCAAGCAACCTTAAAGCTGTTGCTTTCTCTTAGTAACCAAAATAATATTTACCTGTTTTGAATTTGGACTATACAACACTAAAGTCAGAGAGTCGAATTTGAAGTCCAGTTTTAGTGTTGTTTTTATTTGTACAGGTGAATGCAATTCCACAACAGCTGATGTCACAACAGTTACACCTTTCAGAAATCAGAAAAACAGTTAACACTAAAGAAAATTACTTAACACTAAAGAAAATTACCTGGCTGCAAACAAGGAAAAAAACAAAACAAAACAAAACATCCTCACTAATGACCATGAAGACAACAATTTCCCTTTTCTTCCACATGTAAATCCATCCTCACTTAGGATTTGTTTATCATGCTTTCTGTAATTACTTTTCACAAAATCACACAACATTTGAGAATATAAAACACTCCCCTTATATATTCTACATGTGATTTTTACCATCTTTAAGACATAAATATACAATGTCCCTTAGTGTAGTATGGTACTCCTTGCCAGAATGTTACAAAGAATACAAACTAACTTTCATCTTCATTTGTTCATCTGCCACATTTTTGCTGTTTTTCACATTTAATACAGGAATTCAACGAAAGCTGCTTTTCTTAACTTTGCCTTTTTATTTAGTATGTGCTGAACAGTCTATGTGTAATGACATGTATTGAACTTTTAGGGGTGCCATAACTATGACAAGACAAATAGATCTAAATCTGAACAGCAATGGAACCAGCACACATAAGAAAAAGAGTACCATGGCAGCTTTTTAAAGTTGGGATGTTACCACATTCAACCAACAGACTTGTAAGTGCTGCCTCACATTATGGCCAGGTGATGGAGAGCTGCATTCTGGAGGCCATCTCTGTCTGCATGAACGACAGGGAAGTGATTAGGAGTTGTCAGCATGGATTCACTGAAGGGAAATCATACTTGACCAACCTGACTGCCTTCTATGATAAAACAACTACCTTGGTGGATGAGGGGAGAGCAATGGATATTGTCTACCTCAACTTTAGCAAGGCCTTTGACCCTGTCTCACGACATTCTCACAGGTAAACTCAGGAAGTGAGGCCTGGATGAGTGGACAGTGAGGTGGATTGAGAACTGGGTGAACAGCAGATCCCAGAGGGTCATAATCAGTGGCACAGGATCTAGTTGGAGGCCTGTCACTAGTGGTGTTCTCCAAGGTTCAATACTGGGCCCAGTATTGTTCAACTTCTCCATCAGTGACCTGGAGGGGCAGATGCCTCCTCAGTGAGTTCACTGGCGACACAAAGCTGTGAAGAGTGGTTGATACCCCAGAGTGCTATGCAGTCCTTAAGGAGAACCTCAACAGGCTGAATAAATGGGAGAGAACTGCCTGAAGTTCAGTAAAGACAAGTGCAGGGTCCTGCTCCTGGGGAACAACCGCAGGCACCAGTACAGGTTGGGGGCCAACATGCTGGAAAGCAGCTCTGTGGAGAAGGACATGGGGATCCTGGTGGACTGTGAGCTGCCTATGAGCCAGCAGTGTGCCCTGGTGGTCATAAATGCCATGGTATCCTCAGATATGAAATTATATCCAGTTGGTGGCCGGTCACCAGTGGAGTTCCCCAGGGCTCAGTATTAGGACCAGTTCTCTTCAACATCTTTACTGATGATTTGGACAAGGTGATCAAGTCAGTTCACAGATGACACTAAGTTGGGTGGGACTTGATGATCTGCTAGAGAGTAGGAAGGCTCTCCAGAAGGATCTGGATAGCTGAATTGATTAATCAAGGCCAACAGCATGAGGTTCAACAAACCCACGTGGTGGGTCCTGACCCTGGGTCACAGCAACCACATGACACGCTACAGGTTGGGGGGAAGAGTGACTGGAAAGCTGCCCAGTGGAAAAGGATGTGGGAGTGCTGGTGGACAGCGGCTGAACATAAGCCAGCAGTGTGTCCATGAAGGCCAGTGGCATCCTGGCTTTGATCAAAAATACTACAGTCAGCAGGACCAGGGAAGTGATACTCAGCCAGCACTTGAGGAGAGGCTGTACTTTGAATCCTGCATTGAGTTCCGGCCCTTAACAACAAGAAAGACATTGAGGTGCCCCAGCATGTCCAGAGAAGGGCAACAGACTTGGTGAAGGAAGGGTCTGGAGCGCAAGTCTTATGAGAAGCAGCTGAGATAGCTGGGGTTGTTTAATCTGGAGAAAAGGAAACTCAGGGGTTTTGTCACTCCCTACAACTACTTGAAAGGAAGTTGTAGCAAGGGTTGGTCTCTTTTGACAGACAACTAGTGATAGGACAAGACGACACAGGCCTCAAGTTGAGCCAGGGGAGGTTCAGGTTGGACATCAGTAAGAATTTCTGCTCACTGGAAGGTGGTGGAATCACTGTTCCTGGAAGTGTTCAAGAAATGACATGGATCTGGCACTTAGTGCTGAGGTTTAGTTGATGTGGTGGTGTTCACTCAAAGGTTGGATTCGATGATCTTGGAGGTCTTTTCCAACTTTAATGACTCTGTGATTCTACAGTATTGTTAAACGCAACTGAATCTGCCATCCTTTTATAAATGCAATTCCAACAAAAGTAATAGACTGATAATAATACCTAAAAATGCCAGACTATGTCATTTTAGAAAATATTACCTGCAGAGTGCTGTGAAGTACTATGCATATCACTACTATATCTAGTTGATTCTTTTGCTTCTGGAAAAGATGTTGATGCACCAGCGCTTTCCCCTGTGTTTTCATTTAGTGTCCTCAGTATTGTGGTAATATCTTCCTGACTGAGAATTAGCTTTAAAAACAATTGGAATTAAAATCACAATTACAACTCAGTTCACGTAGCTTTCCATAACTAAAATGTGAGTTTACAAGTAAACAGATAAATTAAATTAATCTCATATGAGTCTCTGTTTAGGAGACTAAAGACCAAGTAAAATATTTTTCTCAAATTCACAAAACCTTTACGGTAATTTCTAGAAATTAGAAGTCAGTCGCACATTATTTTGTTTTCATCCAAAAAATTTCTTTACCAACTTACAGTTTAGAAGCTAGAACATTAGATGTACACATGCAGTTGGACTTCCAGTCACCCAAAACTGTTATGTGCATTTAGTCACAAGGTAGTTTACATTAATAGTTATGAGTTCTATTTCAAAATCTGGCAAAATGGCTTTCCTCATACACCTGACAACCTTTATATTTTTTCATGTTAAATTTAAATGAACACATGCACTAACTCATATTCAGGTTTGTCATGGGTATGAATTCATGCTGCTATAAAACAAACCAATAAACCCCAACTTTTTCCAATCCTTCTTTGAAAGATACTGAAGGTAAAAGAAGGCTATAACAGCATAAATATGTTTTAACTAATAACAGTAACTTATAGTACAAAGTCTCCCTGCAGTATCACAGATGAAACACAGAACTCAGATTAGAAAAGAAAGCTATCCGCTTCCTTTTCCCCTATCAAGCAACAAAATCCAGTCTACATCTATGTCTTGAAATCAAACAACAACCTAACAAATGAGCTTGGACTTTAATGGAGAGAAAAATAAATCCAATTTCCTCAAACATTATAACAGTTGACTTCAGAAATGAGTGCTTACATTCATAGGCTTGAGTCGGCCAGATATTTCAATATCAGGAACTTCATTATACCACGCGGCAGCTAAATTTCGTTCAACAGCTACTTCCAGATTGATTGGCTGCAGCAACTGTACTTCTGTTTGCAAAGAACCTTGCTCATAGCAGGATCTGTGAACAGAAACAAAATACTCCCTGCTTTACATATTTTGCTTACACATTCTAACAAACACATTTCTGTACTTCCTTAATGTTTTTAAACAGTGCTGTGAAACTGTCTTTATACCACTCTTAGTAGCTCTAGTTAAAATCTTACTCCACCAGCTAGGTATCTTTCTTTGTCAAGGAGAAGACATCAGGTACCTACCAGGCACACACCATATAAACTCTTGCAAGTTAGGACATCTTACCTGATCTCCAGTGGAGAGCAATTTCTTCTTTCTTCAGTACTCTCCAACCATGTTTGAAAAGCCCCTTCCCCCTTCCCTCTCCACTCACCAATCCCTGCACCAATAACCATTTTCAAACAGATTTTTACTGCTATCTGACTTAGTACCTTTCCTGCTGTGCACAGCTTGAAAATCCCATTGAAATAGCCAGTTACAAATGGGTATAACCTGTCCCAAAGTAATGAATGATATATAAGTCTATGCTACTAAACATCATATCATGGCTAGGCTTCACGAACGAAGATTTAGGAAGGCTCTATCCACATTGCTACTAAACAATTTTGCCTATAAAAACATTTGCTTCTATTTAAAGATATGTAGATTGCCGTTCTTCCTAAACCATACAATTTTACCGCTTTTAAAAGATATTAGTTTGCCGTTATATTTCAAGATAATAGTGTATCTGTCAACCACCAACCTTTAACTATTTAGTAACTCCTCAAAGCTCTCTATCTGAAGAAGAATCCCAGAAGCATTTAACGAATTTTAAAAATATTGACATTACATTACCTGTATAACTTTAGTTCACTCAATTTCACTGTCATAGAGTCAATAACAGGTGGAAGATTATAACACATTCTTGTTTTAGCGATAAAGAATCGGTTCTTCACGGTGATTAGACCAAGATCAGCCACCAGAACATTCTCAGACATTGCTGATTGTGGAATTATTACAACAGGCGCTTTAATGTTAATATCTAGTGCCAAACGGGAACTACGCTCTTTTACACCTGTAGCTGCTTTCTCTGCTGCTTGAACAGTTGCTTCAGTAAGAGCTTCCTTCGCAGCTTGAAAGTTATTTATAAAAGCCTGGGAAAAGAATACAGATCTTGGAAATTAATTACTAAGAACTGCACTACTTCAAAAACACTAAGAATCATAGTTATTCTTAAGAGACTGTTTTTCCTACACACTTTTTCCAAATCCTTTAATAGGATAATCTTTCCTCAAATATGATAAACTATGCATATATATATATAAATTTACATACTAAATATTTGGAAAATTATAATTATATTCAGTAAGAGCAATGATCACTCCATACAGAATCCTTTTCTGGTTCTGACAATGTTACTTGAATGCTAAGAAACAGTATCTGGGAAATTTAACTTACCAAAATAGATGAAACAAACTTGTTGACAAAAAGTACTTGAATACACCCAACAGTTAGATAAACACGATTATCAACAACATCCATATTTGAATATGCAACGCCATCTGTAGCATTCACATATGATATCATTCTGAAGTTGAAGACTTCTTTTTCTGTGATGTACAGAGCCTTAGGAAGACAAAAATACAGTATCTCTACTCTAAAAACTTACATGCTGAAGAAACTTAACTCTGAAATAAACATAATACCTCACACTCCTATGACATTTTTACCTCAAATATCTCAACAAGAAATGAAAAAAAAAATCAAATTTAAAAAATCCATTGAAATAGCTGAAAATATTCAGTTGGAATCTCAGCTTGAATAATTCTGTTCATTAAAGTCAGCAGAACAAGAGATGTAATGAGCAGTTGGGTATTACTGGGTATCACAGTTGCACAAATTAATGTTAGCCTAATAATTACTGGTTGTGGGAGCAAAATCAATGTGTCTATAGAGAATGCTGCTCCCACCAAATACATGTTACAGCAGAGAGTTGAGTCCATAAGTAAGTTCAATTTAGCATCAATATTCCACTCAAAAAAGTCAATAATAAATGCAAACGCATACCTTTTTATACAATGCTGTCTCATCAGAATCCAAAATAACAATGTTCTTCAATTTTGCAGTCACTTCGGTTGCTGTTTTCCTCATGATCACTTGGCTATCCAGACCTCAAAAAACAAGATATACAAAATCTATAGACTGTCCTGGTTACAAAGTTCTGCATCCTCGTGACGAAAGTTTTTCTCCTACCTTCAATGTGAATTTCAGCTATTCTATGTTTTTTCTCTCTAATAAAGATACTCAAACACGATAAATCTGCACAGATATTGAGGTCAATAACATCTTCATACTTTGATTTTTTTGACGCTGTGGGAAACACAAAATAATAAAAGTTACAGTTTTTCCAAGAGGAGATTTAATATTTTAGTGTCCCTTTGAACTGCACAGTAAGCAAAAGAGGAGACTGATGCTCCTCAAGTATAAGGTAATAACTGTAAATAACTGTAAATAACTGTAAATAACTGTAAATAACTGTAAATAACTGTAAATAACTGTAAATAACTGTAAATAACTGTAAATAACTGTAAATAACTGTAAATAACTGTAAATAACTGTAATGCCATCAAAAGCTTTAATTCATACCAGGAAAAAAAATTTTAAAATGACAATTTATGAATTTTTTATTTGCATCTACTCAGTGCCTCGAATACACAGCAAAGGTACGTCTCAATCTCTGTGTCAGAAAACTACACATGGATAAGCATATAAATCTCAAGCAAAATTTCTCATATCAAGTCACTAACAGGTTTACTAAACTAGAAAATACATTCATTTTCTTCTTGCTTAAGTGAAGAGAAAGGAATGAAAAGAGGAAAAATATAATAAAGAAACTTACTTAATTTCTTAAGAACATCCTTCTTCTCCTCTATTTTTTCAGGGACTTCTGCAACTTTAGTTTCTTGTTTGGGTAGAAGATTATTCAGATAGTTCATAGCATTCAGCAGAGCTTCAGTATGCAAATGAACATCTAAAGATGAAAAGTTCACCTAGAAGAATAACTTTTGTTTATTCAATATGCCTGTCTCCCCACTCTGAGAAAACTATGTTAAAAAAAGACATCATACCTTTATGTTTTGTAGAACATTCTGATAGGTAGTTTTGAGTTCTGGTCCGTTAATATCAGTCTATTCCATCAAAAGTGCACACAAAACAAATAAAGAAAACAGGAGAAGTTTGGAAATTTCATTAGAGAGAACTTATATTCAAAACCACTACAACTTAAGATGTACAAGTTATTCTGTTTAGGAAGCAGACAAACTTTGCACATGACACTCAAGATGCTAAAGGCATAAATAAGTGAGAAGAACCTTCAACAATTACTCCATAATATTGTACTACTTATGATAGGTTTACAATACAAAAGCAAAGTCTGCTGTTTTCTCACCTTTATGTACTCTAGAGTGAGAAGATCATCTTCTACATTATCCAATGTAGTAATTATGTAAACTGGCTTGTCGTTATCATCTTAAAAAAAAAAAAAAAACAAAACAAAACCACAAAATAATAAGATTACTTTTTTAAAAAGAAAAAAAATCTACAACTTTCTTAATCTATATACTACAAACTAGGCTACTAACTGTCATTACTGTTTAATCACAAAACCTCTTTTGCAGACCTAAACTACTTAGATGTCTCTCAAATCATCAGCACCAGAACGTATTTACCAAAGCACTAATAAGAGAATGAGCTCCTATTTCCCCCCCCCATATTTAATTTAGAAAGCAAATCTTCCTGAGTTGACAAAAGTCCTACAAGACTTTTTGAAGACAAATTCAAAGTGTTATTTGTGAGTAATTTTTTGATCAGACTATAAACACTTACCCATATACTCTGGGCACAGCAGACAAACTTCACGAAGGAAAGCATTTGCAGTCATGTCGAATGTTCTTAATTTAAGTTCTGTGCCTAAGCCCAAAATATCAAGCTGCAGCACAGGTATCTCAGTATTATCAGTACAACGGCATAATTTAACTAAGACCTAAAAAAAACACACACCCCCAAAACCAGTAGGGGATTCTCTTAGTTTTTATATAGGATAAAATATTTACATACATTCTACCAGTTAATGTGTATTTGTGTATTGACCATTTAACACATTAATACATTAATACATACAGTAAACACCTTGGAAAAAATAAACAATTCATCAAGTAACATTGCTCAATTTGTTTGCCGCTATTTTAACAAAAACTTCAAACACGCACACATGTAATACCAAAGTAACAGTTACACAAACTAAATAATTTAGTTACACAAACTAAATTCTGTCCAGCACTTAGTAACGTTGAACACAGTCAATACTAGATTTTCAGTCAGCATACAGTGTTTACTGCTTCCATTGGAATTTCTCTGAACACTCCTGGTAATTTAGATTCCCAAGATTAATGTTAGGCAGGAGGATTTACTACTTTTGCACCCATGCATGATAACAATGTTATTAAATAAATACCTAGCTCAACTGTTGTATCTGAACTTCACAACCAAAGCAAAACAAAGATATGTACACTTCCTTTCCATATAATGCTGTCTACAAATAAGGAAAATCAAAACCTAACCCAGTAAACTGTGAAGCCAACAAATGGAGAGGTGATTTCTAAGAGATTCCCAACCGTCCTTTTTCTTACAGATTGTAAGATAATTTCCATTAGAGAACAGTGTAAAATACAGCATCTATCTTTAGACTAGTAATTCTTAAACAAGGCCTTGTCATCACACAAAGAACAGCTCATTTCAGTTTTATTTGTGGCAAAGTTTTAGTATATAGTATGTTGCAAGCTAGCTATGATGTGTTGAAGACATTCTGCAATCCCTTGTAAAGTTAACTGAATTTGTATGATTTATTTGTATAATAAGTGTAAAGTAAAATACAGTGATTAGCAGCAATAACACTAATGGTCTAATGATAAAGGTAATGATGGTGTTAAGATGCCACCTTTTTTACTAGACCAGCTGATATAGTCAGAAATAGTTGTCTTGCATTTGGATAAAATACTCTTTTTTCCCCCCTGTGTCTGAAGCAGCAAGAACACCACAGAAAACTCAGCATAATGAAGATGTTATAGATTTAGGTATGCAGACAACAGGATCTGGGAAAAACTGGAGCAGAAAAATATGGGTTTTGTTACAAGAGGAAACATTAATGAAGTTTTCCCAGTGAACACAGCAGTATCTAGAAACAACATGTCAAAAACCAAATATTTACCTAAAACAAATACATAATGTGATTTTTGAGTGATAGGTAAAGAAAATTCAGTGATAAAACTGGATAAAGCAAAGTATTTCAGTGATGAAAATTATGTAGAAGCACAACTGTGGCTTGGAAAAAACTCTGCAGAATAGTTTTGGCAAAAAAATGGGGAATGAATACTTCTGCAGGCATGGATTTACGAACACAACAAATAGGGGAAATTACAGTCCTGATGTGCTTCAGAGAAATTTTTAAAAAAACAAGTAACTTTACCTCAGCAACTTCAAACCTGAGCTGGAATTCTGTCATATTTTTCAAAGATTCTTGTTTACGTAGTCTTTTTTGCCTTGCACTACTGCCAGCTTGCTTGAGGGAACCAGATGGGGCTTCAAAAAATGTCACTTCTTCCGTAGGACTGCTTAGTGCATCATAAAATTCTTCTTCTGATTCTATGGATTAATTCACAACAACATTACGTACACAGTTTAGACAGCTAAAATTTTTGTATTACTATGACTTAGAATTTTTATGCCTACATCTATAAAAGCTTAAATATCCAAGTATCTAGCTCATAATTAGCAACCAATGAAGTCTGTTTCTATAATTACCTCCACTCCTGCCTTCACAACTTTACACCACACCTACAGCTATCATGTCATCTTAAATTTCAGTTCTCATTAGCTAATTCCCTTATCAACATTCTCTCACTATTGGATGTGTAAAAGACAGCACAAACTGTGGCTCATCTTGCCTTTGGTGCATATTAATAGATTATCTCTCCTGCTGGCCTGACTGCTGCTGAGGGCTGCAGCCTCTGCTTCAACATCAGGGGCACTACTTTGGATCTCTCCCTGCTATAGATCTCCCATTTCAGGAGAGACTCCTAAGGACTATCAAGCTTTAAATCCACTTGACATTACTATGGAAATATAAACAAAACAAATACATTGCACTGTTTTGTAAAGCTCTTGTCAGTCACCTAAAAATCATGAAGACTGAAGTTTAAGGTAACTGTGGAAAAAGTATCCTTCTCAAGAAATTATATGAAGAGCTATTTTCTAAGGCTTGAAAGCATCCCTGAGTTTGGAGGGTGAAGATCAAGAAATAACATGAATCACTTAAAAAGATCGTACAGCTGTATGTACAGTATAGATTAAAAATCAGACTTTATTCAATCTAAATCTAGTTATTACTTTCTCAAATTACTTGTTGCCAGCATTCATCCTCCTTTCATCCTCATTTTTAAGAGTTGAAAGACACTTCCTTTGGACACAAAGGAACTCATACAAAAAATAAATGAAGATGCACAAATACATATTTCTATATATACTGCACATACACTGAGTTTAAAGCTATGAAGTAGATATAAAAATTAACTTTGCTAATAATTTCGCTAGTGTTTGCAAACCACATATATCATTACCTTGAGAAAGGAGAAGAAGTACTGTTCTCTTTTCTCCAGCTGAGTGTTTTGGCATCACAAAAAAAATTGATACTGAAATAATACTGATATATTTGCTTATTTCCAAATGTAACTACTAGATGAAATGTTAGGATCTAGCTAAGCTCTTTGAACAGCAAAACAGTACTAAATACAAGTGGTTTCTCCACAGCCAATCTTCTATTTTGAATTGAAAAATTCATTCAAAATGCTTGCTTATTAAAACACAGTAGTTTCTAACAATCATCATTTCAGGATTTTATAATTTAAATAAATCCAACTAAATAGGAGATAACTCCTTCATAAGAAGAAAATAATCTGAACTGTCATCACAGGACTAAGTACATACTAAATGTCATAAATATTACTTCAGGTGCTCTGAACAGACTTGCAACAACATATGCTAATACAAAAACATACAAACCATACCAAACAAATGTTACCGTTTTACCTTCAGAAAGAAAATGACAAAAACAAGCATACAAAATTTTACTGCTATGAGAAAATACACAAATAGTTTGTACAGTGTGAATTATAATAAGCTACACACAACATAACATTATTCAACCCTCAAGAATTTGAAAAAAAGTCAAAAGTGGTTGTTTATAGTAAGAGTAATAAATTCATTCAGTGAGTTCCAAAACTTCTTGACTTGACCTATTTCTTAAGCAAAACTTTAAATTAGATTATATTACCTGACTCAGGAAATGAATGAAGATCCAGAGCAGGAAACATGCCTTGTGGTAAATGTGGTGCTGAAAGCACAGGGGATATTCCAGCCTGAAACAGGAGGTACCATAAAATTTTTTGCTTGAATTTATTGGTCATGCTATTGCATGCACATATGCTCTGTGAAAGTTTTACCTCTTAGGGAAACTTGTCTAAGTTTAAATGCAAATCATTACAGTTAAACACTTACATTACTGAAATTACCAACATGGGGAGAAATGAGACCTAAATTAATTAGACAGAAGCAGCAGGTATTGCACTGTCATCTAGTTACAGAGAGAACACAGGAAAGACAGTGAAGAGGTTCAAACATACAACTTCACAGATCAAAAGAGGGACAGAAATGGTACATCATATGAAAAATCAGGAGAAAAGAAAACCTGTTCTCTGAGAGGACTACAGTATGGCAACTTCAGAGAACAATAAAGATCAAGAGCTTTTTTATAAAAATCACAAAATACAAGTGCCAGGTGGAAAAAAAAAGAAAAAAAGAGCTAGACGAAACATTAGAGCAGACAAAACTCTTTCTTGATTTCACAGAATCGTAGATACATTTAGGTTGGAAAAGACCCTTCAAGATCACCAAGTCCAACTAGCATTAAACCTAGCACTGCCAGGGACATGGTTTAGTGGCAGAATTAAGTGCCACATCTACAAGTCTTTTAAATAGTTCAGGAGTGGTGACTCATCCACATCCCTGGGCAGGCTGTTCCAATGTTTGACAATACTTTTGGTAAAGAAACTTCTCCTAATATCCAACCTAAGCCTCCCCTGGAGCAACTTAAGCCTACTTACTCTTGTCCCATCGCTTTTTCCTTGGGAGGAAAGGCAGACATCAGTCTTTCTTTCTGGGAGTGAGGGACCCAAAACTGAACACAGGATTCTAGGTGTGGCCTCACCAGTGCCAAGGACAGGTGGAAGATCACTGCCCTGGTTCTGCTGGTCACACTATTTCTGATATAGGCCAGGATGCCACCTGGGCACACTGCTGGCTCACGTTCAGTTGCTGTTGATCAGCACCCCCAGGTCCTTTTCTGATGGACAACTTTCCAGTCAGTCTGCCCCAAGTACGGGGTTGTTATGGCCAAACTTAGGACCCAGTATTTTGCCGTCTTTAATCTCACTTCTTCACACATCTGAAAAATCAAACACTAGTAGAGAAACTGAGGGGAGATCTCACGGCAGTCTACAACTTCCTCACAAAGGGAAGCAGAGGGGCAACCACTGATCTCTTTTCTCTGGTGACCAGTGACAGGACCCAAGGGAACAGCCTTAAGCTGTGTCAGAGGAAGTTTAGGTTGGGTATTATCATCCAGAGGGTGGTTGGGTATTGAAGCAGGCTTCTCAGGGAAGTAGTCACAGCACTAAGTCTGACAGAGTTCAAGAAGTTCAAGAGTTCGAGCATTTGGACAATGCTCTCAGGCACACGGGTGACTCTTGGGGTGTTCCTATGCAGGGCGAGGAGTTGGACTTTGATGATCCTTGTGGGTTCTTTCCAACTCAGCATATTCTATGATTCTAAGAGTCTTGAATTGTGAGATGCAGTTATGCATAACCCAGCGAAGCAACTGACAATATGTGAAATGCCACTAGAGTGCACAAAAGTACAGGAATCCTCCACTCCACCTGGTTTCATATATGATAGAATTAAGTTCTCTTAGTAAAGGTAACTAAATGGTTTATTCACCATCAAGTCTCGGGAAGTAGTCTTGGTGATCTGAGTTCATAAAGCATTCTCATCTGCAAGTTCCAGCTGCATATGTAGTGTACATGTGCCTTGCACACAATACTAAAGTAAGAAGAGAGCTGTGCACTGTCTATGTGCCCTTTTTCTGGAGTGCCTTTGGCTCTGGACTGCACAGTCAACAGCTCTTTCCCTGCACTATCACCCTCCCTCCACCCTTGTTACTGCACCTTTCAAAGCTTAGTGTCAGACAACTATTCACAGAATTACAGTATCTTACAGAAATATAAACATTATGGCAACAAGAAACATTAATCTTTGAACACTTTCCAAGGCTACATTTTTCATCTCCCTCATAACATTTCAACAGCCTCATTCATAGTCTCCAACCTACTTAATTTGACCTTTCTGAATATACCCATGTCCACAAACAATAAATATATCAACTATATAAGTCTTGTAACTTGTGAAAGCTGCTCATCTGTAACACTTCCACATTCTAAGAAGACAAGAAGAAAATGTAACATTTGACTTCATAATACCAAAAAATGAAAAATAAAGTCTTCCATGTTGGTCTTATGCTAAAGTACAAGTGCAGAATGCAAAAATGTAGAAGGAGCTGTTTCAAAAAGTCTTCTGTTGTCACAGTCCAAGAACACTTCCACCACTAATTCAAAATGTAAAGAACAAAGTTCACATGCAGCACTCTAAAGAAGGACAGCACATCCTTTTCAGTTCAGAAGTGGTGTGATGCTAACAAAGTTCAGAAGAATTTCAACTGTAGGGATGAAAGCTACCACCAAAGCAGAAAATCCACTCAATTCAACCGAACTTAATACCATCAATTAAAGTCTGCCAAGCTCTGTGGTAGATGGAAGATTGAGCAGACATATTTAAGCACAGAGGGAGCTTCGCCTGCGTGGTCTGTGCCCTCGCAGGAGATAAGAGGGGGAGCCTCCAAGCACACAGAGGAGAAGGACAACTCTAAACCCAGGCAGATGGAGCTCGTCAGCCCTGTAAGGTCATCCATCTAAGAGAAAGTCACTCTAAACAAACCTACGTCCTGAGGACCTCGCTGCCACCGTCCGAGCTCGCTCGGCCCTGGCAGACAAGCCTCAGGATTAAAGGGTGGGCTCAGTTCAGCGCACACTGTGTCTCACCTAAAAAATCCACTGCGCAGGCTCGAAGGCCTTACCCGCATTTCCAAAGCTGACAATGACTGACATATAATGCAAATATATTCATACTTGCTCCACAGTCTTTCCTCACCTCATCTTGTAAATCACAACTAATGTACAGGTAATACTAACCACATCAAGATCACTTAAAATGTTTCAGATCTAATAGTTGAATTCTATAATTAAATTCAATATAGTAAATGTTATAAAGTAAAAGATAATCATCTTATATGTGTAGATTCTGTCTATGTATAAAAATTATGTAAAGTCCCATTACTAACCTCAAACAAAGTTTGTCTGTGATTAGTTGCACAAAACAACAGAGACTAGGGCAGCTTTTGGCTGAGTATACTAGTAGTATATGAAGAGTGAAAGAGCAGGTCAGAATTAGCTAAAATTTTAACGGTACCACTGAAAAGATGGCAAGAACCACATGTCGAAGTGAAACAGTCTTCACTGTATATATACTTTCAATAGGTATGCATGTCTAGTTGTTATGTTTACAGTTACCGAATATTATGCTAACATAACCCATAGAAAATGCCAATCTGCATCAACTGCCTTCATGAACAGGGCAGAATAACTTTTACAAAGATGGAAAGACAAATTATCAAATAATCTTAAAAAAAAGCCAACACAAAGATAACCAGTAGTCGTTTAGAATCAAATAAACAGAAGATTAAATAACAGAATGTTGGAAATATCTACAAATGACAAAAAAATGGACAGCCAAATTTTGTCTTTGACCTTGAGATTTGACATATTTTCTAATGATAGAACTGCTTTAAACATACATAGAATATAACCGGATCACACAGACTAGATTTATGATAAAAATTAGGAACTGGAAGTTCATTTCCTAGTTTTCCTAAAAACAGCTCAAAAGGTAAAACATACTTTTCAGGAATAATATGAAAGGGGTAAACTTCTGTTCTGAAGAAAGCATAAAACAGTGACCCAAATCATTTTCACTAAGGGAAAGGGGTTGGGAAGGAAGGAGAGAACACACTCCAAACTCTTAAACATTACAAATGCAAGGCAGAACTTCTACCCACTAAGTTATGTTGTGTAACTGAAAAAAAAAGAAAGATGAGAAAAGCACTGAAGTCAGCTGAAAAAAAGCTGCCACTTTTGCTAGGCAGACACTGTTTATAAAACAGTGCCTGCCTAGCCTCAGATAGTGAATATTTTGTTTGTTTGTTTTTGAAACTTAAACTCTCATCTATTACTTGAACTTTTAAAAATTCTGACATGTCAACATTTTCTTTGCTGAACCCAAACTCTGCGGCACTCTGATACACGTGTAAATTTGAAGGTACCATTAAGCTAATCCTCAGCAAAAGTGAGCACATTTGTTAATCAAGATTAATATGAACTACAAATTAATTCCCACAGCAGTAAAACGCTGGGAGGGTTTATTTCAAATCCAGCCACTGGACAGCTATTTCATAGTTACTGGCTAAAGAATGAGCTAACTTTTCCAAGAGGCACTAAGCAAATGCTTGTTCTTCACTTTCCTGTGCTCCTTTCAAAATTGCAATGCTAATAGCAAGAAGGTGTTTTGCTAATCATTTTTTATGAAATATCTTTTAAAAACCTTACCTCAGCTGGTTTTGGAGGAGAACTGGTAGCAGGCACACTTTTTGGCTTAGGAATGCTATCAATTAGCTCCAAGATACTTGTCAGCTTCTGATCTGATACTTGGATAGAAAGTAATGGCATCTGTCCAGAGAGTTTGAACCTGTTTTGTAAAGAATCAAAGTCAAAACTTTCAAAGTTAAAACAATCAATCTTAAATCTATTTCATTCAAACTTCATGTTAATTTTCTTCTGAGAAACACAAAAGTCTTCCTGGTCAGAAAATCACTCATCTAACCATTGTACATAATAAATACATACATATATATATATATATACACATACACATAAATAGTACTAATAACCACTTGTGATTTGGCTACATAAGCATATTTCCCTCACAATCTGAAATTTTTGCCTCTTGTTTATGTATTTAATCTAAGCACTTGCAATAAATTACATTACTGAGCCTTTACACAGTATTTTATAGAAGAGAAGGTTGAGGAGTTTTTTTGCATATGAATGTTTAGGGCCCAAATGTCAAAAAAAGTGACTTCCCAGAAGAAATGTATATTTAAGCTGACTCTAGCAGTAGCCTAAATGGCAGAGCAAAGTAGGATATAAAAGAATAAAGTAAGTCTTTAAAAATGAAAACAGTAAAACAAATTTTAAGCCCATTTGAATAGGCTTTTGGTCAAAAAGAATCACCTCAAACACAGACACTAACTTTTTAAAGACCTAAAGCCCAATTCAGTTTCTCATACAAGTGAGTGTAACAGAAAGCAGAGAAATGGCTCAAATAATATTCTTATGCTTCTATTACAACTTCTAGTTAGAAGAGATAAAGAGGTTGGTTTAACAGATCAACTTTATCCCACCACAGGTAGCAGCAGGGGTGTAAGGAATACCTCCCACTTTTGATGTGCTTAACTCATAACTCTGTCTTCAAAGGGACATATAATATATGACTGGTGAAGATGTGAGGACAAAAAAACCCCACATTTTCAATCATCCTCAGCTAATTTTGGGACTATGAGAGTAACTGAAAAAACAGCTCCTGATACTTGAGCAAGCAAAGCACAAACTTGTACACGTTAAACTGCGACAGTAAGTAAATAGTTTTCTCCAATTTATGAATTTCTTCACATCCTTAAATTCTTACAGGATTAATTCTCAACTAGTTTTGACTTTTATTCTTAATTCCAATTCTGTCAGAGAAATTTATCCTTTTTTTTTATAATAAGAGAAAATTGGGGTAAATGAGTAGCTACCATGTTTGAAATGACCTCTCCATCTACTGCTCAAGTGCTCCAGCAACTGAGGACACTTAGTAATTCTCACCTATATTACACTTAAATCTCCCTACAAAAATTCATGTATATTGTGCAGGCATTTTGACAAAGTTTTGCATTTCGACAGCCCATGCAGTTACACAGAATGTACCTAGCAGATACCAGGCAGATAATTGCAAATAATCCCAATTCACTACACTGCTCTTGAAACAAAAGCTTTTAAGGCTCAGAAAACATCCATAATTGGAATAAAATTATTCCCCATCTTTAGAGACTAAGGCATGGAGGAGGTAAGTGTTTCAATTGATGAGGAAATCTGAGAAACTTCTTTCCAGTTCAGTGTGGTTGTATTTAGAGAGAAGGAAATCTTAATGCCACTGCCAAACCTGCAAATAGGTACATTCCTTCACATTGGAATTTTTATTGTGTTTTTAATGAATCCTATTATATGAAAGGATGCTCTTAATAGTGCTATCGCAATACTGGCTTCATATGCCTTCCAACTATATGACAGACTCTCAGACTTTAGAAAACAGGGGAAACATATGACACGATAAAAAGAACATAAAAAAAATTAAGCCTGACACAGACTAGAAAACCACAGAATCATATTGGTGCTTCCAAATGTGAAGTGACAGATACTATAAGGAAATTACTTCTGGTAATTTCTATTACCAGAAATTAAATAAAGTCAGATATTCATATCCAACCAAAGAGTGAAAGTCCATTTTAAGGATCAGAAAACACGAGTAGATGAAAACACAGGTTAACAGTGAAAGGCCCTTGATACAGTGGTCATTACTAAATTAAAATTACCTAAATTAATATTCTCTTCAAGGCAGCAATATAGAAATGTGCCTTCCTAAAGAAAGCCAGCACAAAGCACCAGTAAATTCATTACTGTTTTAAACAGTAACATCACAAAAAATTCAACTAAATTCAATGGTCACCCAAGGATGTGCAAACATTAAAGAATAAAAAAATACAGCTACCCAATCACCTTCTTTTTAGATAACTAAATGTAAAACAGGTGCCCTCCAAACTAAGAGACTCATTCATAAAAATCTACGACATTAAACAAAATAATTCTGGTACTAGTTTTTTTTGTAGAACTAATATCTTTCCACTCACTTTTCTCAACAGAACTATGCTGTTCTATGCAGATAGTTCCAAATATCAATAAAAAAGCTCTGGAAAAATATAATCCTCGCTTTATAAGAGAGTATACTTGTAAAAATTGAAATATAAAGGAATAGCTACATGTATACTAAAAATACATTTATATATACATAATTGATGTGAGCAATACTGATGCATAATACTTTATTCAATTACAAATACTAAAAACAAGAGCTATCAGTTAACTTTTATTATTTGTGCACAATGTCGTTTAGAGATCACATGGGCTAAACCATAGAATCATAAATATCATAAGTATCTGTACATAAACAGTCACCAACAGAACTTTCTTAAAAACAAAAAGAGATTATGCAGTGATAAAAAGAGATCTGGCATTTGAAGTTACGCAGATACTGATAAGTTTGAGGGGGGTTGAGTAGTCAAAGCTAGACCAAAAAATGGAACATTTCTAGTTTTAATTGATCTGGGAGATATAAAAAAGGTCTAATTCCCACCATCAGGTAAAAAGCTGCATATCATTTCAAGACTGATGGATTACTCTGCAGTATTTTAATACCATCTGCAGAACACATTCTGAAAGCATTTGGAGACTAGGTACAAAATGTTCTGCTATTGTTGAGTCATGGTATCAACATGCTAGATTTGAAATGGCTACTTGCTCTTGGTGTAAGTTAAAGCATTATTTTTTATTACTAACTCACTGTGGTATACTTATCTAGTACCAAACTGCAATTCTAGCATTCCTAGCAGTTGTGGAGAGTACAGGAAGAAGAACAGCTTATCTCCAAGAAATAGAACTATCCCAGGGGAAGAAAAATCTGTAATTTCTAGATACAAGTAGAAACTATTTACTGTTAATTGAATGGCTGCATGAGAGTTTGGAATACAGAAATAATATCCACCAGGGAAGAATTTCCCAGAATCTGTATAGACACAGGAACTGCCAAAAGGAGCAGCACACCTGGTAGCCAAGACAGACAGGTAGTATTACAGTATGGCAACAAGTGTTCTTATTAAGGGCAGACACTCCTTAATCCAGGTTACACTGGCATAACTTTGATAGATGTCGATTACAAACCTACATTAAAATTAAAATAAAGCCATTCTGTTATGACTATAGAAACGAAATCTAATTTTCTAACATAAAAAGATTTCTGTGAATTGCATTTCCCTTATTTGAGTTTCTTCACCAAACAGACAAAAAGTAAGGAGGGAAAGTATAAGATATCTTTTGTAAAGTCAAGCATCAAAACTGTGGCCTCCCAGGTTTCCAGAAGATGGCACCATTACATGACGCAATCATTGACCATTATTAAGAGTACTATACATTTTCTTCCAATTGAGTACATTTCCATAACCAACAGAATTTTGCTAAGTAAGTTTAAGTGCAAACTCAGTGCATTAAGAGCTGTTTCCCTGAGAAGTGATCCCTAGTATGTAAACAAACAAGAGGAATAATCCAAGTCAAAGACAGGGAGTATGACAGCATTATTTTTCAAAATATTTTTTGATGTTTATAAAAGAGACTCTAAGTTTGGATTTTTAGCTCCTCAGTATTTCCAATGAGAACTGAAATGTAGCTCTTAGAAAGACTCAACTAGAACAAGCAATACTATCTTTAATAAAAATCTTTAAATGTATTATTCGTATCACTTTTATAATAATATAGCATTCTATGACCTTTTCAACATATGAAAATGTCTTCATTTTATTATCATTTTTCTACATACATGTATTTTACTTCCAAGAGTCACACCTAGCCAATTTTAAATAGCACAGGTAAAACTACATTGTTACTTGTCCCTCCCCCACCTCCCCCCAAAAAAGTAATTTACTATAAAATTTCAAAATTGGGAAAAACACATACTTGGGCATTCTTGCATCTGTAACAACCATAGCCCTGCTAAATTCCATATTTACATCCAAGGGCTGTAAGATACATTGAGATGAATTTTTTAGCTTCCGAGCTTCTTGCCAGTTCTCATCTACAAGAACACAGAAAACCTACACTTTAAACATTGGAAGAGATCTTCTCATTACACATATCACAGAATTAAAGTATCTAATATTAGTATATATTGCTAAAAATTCAGGTGACATGATCTCTTTTACAGGTCTATATATCAACAGATATATATTATAGAAGCTCTGAATTCAGACACAGAACACTACTGAATAATTTCTCCCATTCACATCTAAACAGTTACTCCATCTATGCTGCAGGCATCTAAGAGTCTGATTCTTAACATGCATGGTACTGAGAGCTGAGGCTCCGGAACCAAACGATTAAGAATTAAACGCTTATGACTTCTCTGATTATAACTGACTCTATATTGCTAGTTGCCAAACTAGTAGTCAAAGTTTCCTTCAACACATGATCAAAGTAAATTGATTCTGATTCTTTCTTTACCTTTACAAAATGATCAAACCTACAACTACTTGTGGATTCTGCTCTAAATTTAGAGAAGAAAAGGTATCGAAGGAAAATACCATAGACAAACTAATTAGTCCTATATTTATTATGCAACAAATAAATTAGATGTCTTCAAATATAAAGGATTTTATTATAAGTCTGTTTATTTAGCAAAAGCTAAGATTGTAATCGAGTCCCTAAAGGTATGTTTTGGAAATTCGTAACATATTCATAGTATTGAGTTTAGAACATATTGGAAGACATATGTTCTAAAGATTCTCCACTGCTTCAGTTAAAAATATAAGAGGCTCAACAACAACCATAAAATTCATATAAAGAAAGATTACTTTCATGAATACTTACCATGTTTGCTGTACAGTAAGTGTATACTGCTGAGCTGGATGTCAAAACTGTCATAAGCTCTTGACATTATATCTTCAATAGTGCTTTGTCCTACTTTGAGTTCTGACAAATCAGAACGATTTTTGCTTGTCATCTTAAGACAGTCACAAAAAAAAGAATAAATCAATTTCAAAAATATTCAAAGCACTAATTCTAAAACCACTTGTTCCTACCATGATAAAAGATTAAATTTAATTCCTCACTACAAGGGTACAGACTCTTAACAACTATCACAGCACAGGAGAACTAGAATTAGTAGTTCTAATTCTGCATCAAAATGAAAAATGGAGAGGATAAAACCCTATCTCTTCTTCAAGGAAAGAAACAAAATAAAAAGTTAATTCAAATATGTGAAGCTTTAGACAATATATTTTGCATTAAATCATTTTCTTTAACAAGTGACTCATACTCCAAAGCGTAAAGTCTCAAACCCTCTGTAATCAGTAGAATAATCGTTCAGTATTTTTATATATAAAAATATTACTGCATTAATCAATTCCAAAATATGAAATCGATTTCTGAGTTCTGTTGAATTCAGTTGTGGCATACTAGTTAAAGAGAAAAAAAGGGCATTTGGACTGTTCATCATCAGTCTTGCCTTTATTATCAATCAATATTCCTTTGACTCAGCATAGGGATGCCCATACTTCCTGGGTATTTCACACTTGTATGTGCCCTCTCTGCTGTTCATCTCTGATGGTTGTCCTCAGCCTCAAATGTCTAATGATTTTGGATTCATACTTGGTTCTGTCAGACTCAGGTAATATTCAAGAGAACTGAAACAGGTTTAAATACTAGCATCTAGGACATAGCATTTTTTTCCAGTGCTGCTGAACTATGACTACTTTTACACTAAAAATAATTTGCAGATTGAAAATTCAGAATTACTAGATTAATAATCTTACGTATCTGCATTAAGAAACAGTTTTAATTTTATATGCCATTTCCCCCTGGGCTTGATTTCATCCAGTACACAACTGAAGGGAAAAGACTGTTGGCTTTGTATGAGACATAATCAACAAATGACCCACATCTCACTTAAGCATATGTCACTCATAGTGAATACGTAATTACTAATCATATCCTGAGAGGTAATTAAATTTTCTCTTATGGTATTGCCAAATTCCCTCATCTTGCTTTCTAATTTCTATTAAAGGAGAGGAGCCAATCCAGGAGTCACATTCACTACAAAAGTTACTCATCTATTTCAGAAAAAAAATCTCAGACACACTTACTGAAGTCCTATTTTGAAACATGTTCTTCTGTGTGTTATTCAAAGAGTAGTTTCTATGGGTGGAATAGGAGGTGGACTATTAGATCTAGGGGGTTGTCTCAAGCAGCCAGGCAACTACAAAGTGCCACCTCTACAAAGTGCCTACAAATGACCAGCATTCAGAAGAGCTGGTAAAATTATAATCACTGAAATAACTTGGATTTACAACCAGACCACTTACTTTTAGTATGTACACAGCAATGTTTTTTGCTAATTCCACTTTCTGAAGCAGTTCTTTCTAAACACGGCCTACTGCAAGGTCCTGAACTTGGGTTGGAGTGACCCCTGGTATCAATGCATGGCATCACCATGACAGCTGCAGGATGACCAGGCAGAGCTCCAGTGGGAACATGCTGCCTCACAGGTGCCAGCCTCCAGGATGTGCCGACTCTTACACCAACACCAGACAGCAGCAGTGAGCACACCTGTGGGAGCTGTGCCCAGGTAGAGGAACTCCTCTGCTTAGTGACATAGCTGCAGGAGGAGGTGAGTAGGTGGAGCTGGTCAGAAGCGATCTGAATATGAGCCAGCAGTGTGCCCAGGTAGCCAAGAAAGTCAGTGGCATGTATGTGGCTATGTCAGTGGCTTGTATCAGAAATAGCATGGCCAGCAGGACTAGAAAAGGGATCATCATCTTACACTCAGCACTAGTGAGGTCGCACCTTGAACACTATGTTCAATTTTGGGCTCCTTATGGCAAGAAAGACATTGAAGGGCTGAAGCGTGTTCAGAGAGGGGCAGTAGAGCTGGGGAAGGTCTGGAGCACAAGTCCTATGAGAAGTGGCTGAGGCAGGTGGGGGTGTTCAGTCTGAAGAAAAGGAGGCTGAGCGAACACCTTAGCCCTAAAACTACCTGAAAGGAGAGTGTAGCCAGGTGGGGGTCAGCCTCTTTTCCCAAGTAATAAGTGACTGAACATGTGGAAACAGCCTCGAGTTGTGCTGGGGGAGGTTTAGGAAAAATTTCTTCATTGAAAGGGTTGCAAGCATTGCAAGAGGCTGCCCAGGGATGTGGCTGAGTCACCATCCCTGGAAGTATTTCAAAGCCACAAAGACATGGCACTTAGGGACACGGATTAGTGGTGGACTTGGCAATGCTGGGCTAATGGTTGGACTCAAGGATCTTAAAGGTCTTTTCCAACCTAAGTGATTCTATAGTTCTATAGAATGCAGGCTAGTGATGATGGGATCAAGAGTTGCCCTGCTGTACTCATGGATGAAAAGCTCAACATGACTCAGCAATGTGCACTTGCAGCCCAGAAAGCCAATCACATCCTGGGCTGCATCAAAAGAAGCATGGGCAGCAGGATGAGGGAGGTGATTCTGCCCCTCTACTCTGCTCTTGTGAGCCCCAGCCTGTGTACTGCAACCTGCAGAAGCAGGTCCAGAGAAGGACTACAAAAATGATCAGAGGGACAGAATACCTCTCCTGTGAAAAAAAGGCTGAAAGAGCTGTGGTTTTTCAGCCTGAGGAAGAGAAGGTTCTGATGAGACCCTACAGCAGCCTTTCAGTAGTCAAAGTAGGCCTATAAGAAAGATGTGGACACACTTTTTAGCAGAACCTGTTCTGATAGGACGAGGGGTAACACTTTAAAACTAAAAGAGGGAACATTTAGGCTAGCTGTAAGGAAGGATTTTCTTACAATGAGAGTGATGATACACTGCCACAAGTTGGCCAGAGAGGCGGTGGATGCCCCATCTCTGGGCACATTCAAGGTCAGACTGGACAGGGCTCTGAGGAACCCAATCTATGGGTCGATGTCCCTGCTCATTGCAGGGTGGTTGGAGTAGATGACTTTTAAGTCCCTTCCAACCCAAATGATTTTATGACTAAGTGAAACCACATGCTCCGAAAGTCAGTCTGTTGAAAAGACAGAGCCAATTTACTCTCTTTAGCAAGATTTTAAGATTTGAAACAAATTCTTACTTAAGCAGCAGATAAGGCAATACAAGCAGGTACTAAGTAGCAGAATCAATCTTACCCAGACTACAAGTAAAAAAAAAGGAAATTGCCCGCATACATACAATATCATTTATCTTGAAAGAACACAAATTCAGCAGTGAGAAGATTGCTAAAAATACAGTTATAGTGATAAATTCTACATAAATCATTAGCTTTTTGACTTTTCGCTTGCATGAAATCTCAAACGTACCTCTAATTTTACTCAAATTATTTTAAAAATTTTCAGTATATTTACTTTTCTCATTTTAAAGTAAACTCAATGACCAAAGGTAAATAATAATAACAATAATTTAATAAGAATACCATTTAATCATGTAAGTAAGAAGTTCACTATTTTATATTCTAAGGCAAAAAAAATGTTAGATATTTTCCATGTAACAGTTCAAAGCATCAGCAGTAGTTTCATATTACAGGATGATCACTTTCTAACAATTCTTTTGCGTTGAAAGAATGCACTGAAGAGAGTTCAGTAATTTCTGCCTTGCCTGGAAAGCAGTTTAAAATAAATAACTAATACATAAACAGCAAGTGGCACTTTTACTTAATCGGTACCATAAAATACAAATGTAAAAGCTGAATTATAATTTTCAGTAAATTATCGCATTAGGTAAATACATACTTTAACACTACCAAGATCCAGAAGTAGTAAATTTGATGTATTATCATAGAATCCTCTCTGTGGAACAATGATGTATGAAGCCATGAGGTTAATTTTGAGGTCAAGAACTTTCTGGGTTTCAATAATATACATCAAACCTGAAAAACAGTATGATTAGTAAACATAAAAAAAGTAATCCATACAGAAGTTATAGCATTTAAAAAAGCTATAAAAAGCAAATCAAGTCTAACTTGAAATTAATCATGAATGCTAGATAACTAAGGTACAGATGATCTTCAGATTTCTTCTGAACCAATAATTACAGGCAGTCCTTAAACAAGCACCAAGTAAATGAAACGGTTAGCAAACAATGCTAACTGACAAGTATAGAAAGCAACATAACATACGCAAATCCAAAAAAATTCCATAATCAGCAGAGATGAAATAAGAACTGGAATGTGAACTGTAACTCTGTAATTACTGAGTTAACCCACTGTGCTCTGTAGATTCAGAAATTTTATTGTTCTAGAAATTCTTACTGGGAGTATCCAGTTGCACTGGTCAAACTCCTAGTGTTGTTACTATTGACATACAGAAGTTAACACTATGATGACAAGCATCTTCAGACACTGAAGATCAGCAAATACATTATCTTCCAAAAATTATGCTTAAAAATCATGCAATTAGTTGGGAAATTCAGACTGTCAGAACATTTGAGATCAAATTCTGCTTTTCTGCTTGTCTGTAAAGGAATGAATGGTCTTGCTTCAAGTTAGTACTGAAAACTGCCTTATGATGCAGCCACAACCCATTAAATATTTACCATGTGCAACAAGCTGATAATCGCAGTAAAGATAATAAATTATGAAGATAACAACATGACACTCAGCACATCCACTGGTAAGAAAACAATTAAAACTGTTACATTATCAAAGGTCATCTTGCTACAGGAGATTTAGGTTAATCAATGAAGAACTGGGTGACAACCACATTTCAGGATTTGCAAAACAACTTGGGATACTGCCTAACTGGATTTGAGTGACGTAGAAAGTTCAAGCAAATACTTTCTTTTTTCCTTCACTTGGGAAGACAATATAGTGGAGTCCATATATTGACCTCTGGTAAACCAAACTTTTGTAATATCTTTTAATGTTGAAAATCATAACTACTTTGGCGTAGCAAGTTCCTTCACTTCTGTAGTTCACAGTTCCCCCGTATTTTTCAGCTACCTTCTACCACTCAAAGAAAAGTGTTAAAAATTAATTCCTGAGGATTGCAAGTCTGACCATATTAATTATGTTGATACATTCCCATTCTTCTTATTCTACCTCTGCAACTAGTGTAGTCTACCCCACAACAGAAGATTCTGCAGATCAAATCTTCGTGCCCTGGAAATTTTTTAAGTCTCAGACAAGATTTTACAAGAAATGTGACACATATTTTTAGACATTCCATCAAATTTCTTGTTTTTGACTGGATGAAACCTTTAAATTACCACAGGCAAATCAGCATTCTTGTGAGGGTGTGAACAGTATTTGGTATACCTCTAAAGTAATGATATGCTGAAACTGTAATAAACACAGAGCATGATTCCATATTTCCACAAAAAAATTCATTATGATCAACACCAGTGTATTTGGTGGTAATGAGCAGAGAATCAAGCATATTAAATCCAGCAAATTTACAAATTCATCTCAGGAAAGAGCAATGCATTGTGGTATCATTATATTTAGTATTGTTGGAGAAGTTTCTGAAAGAAAAGTAAGTTGATCCACAAAACTTTGACTGGTTAATCCAATATTAGTCCTTAATTAAACAGTTCAGTTAAAGAAGAGCTAATGAATAAAAATACAACTGACACCTAATTTCCCTCCCAACATCAGCTTGATAAAAGCAATCAATTAAATATACATTATGTTTGAATTTTCTGTAAATTCTTTATCACTTGACTACTCAGATTTTTTTAAATTTACAATTCAAATATTAATACATTACAAATTTAAATGAGGTTTAAAAAAAAGCATTTGTTGCTTGGCCTTTTTGCTTTTAAAAAATAATTTATATATGAAATCTTCCCTTAGCATCCACTCCCATCCACACAGATAGGACACTGCTGGACATATCTCTGATCTAGAAAGCCTCACACATCCTTACTGGAACACATTAATTCTACACATCTCAGTGTTAGTTTCCAAAGTATTCAACTTTTTAATTAATGTGTTAAAATGTAAATTCTCCAGAGATAAAATGAAAACTATGGGGATGGCTTTAATGCCGAGCAACTGGAAGGCAGATAAATATAGTTTATGTGACTTGAACTGAGTTAGTCCAAATCAAAATCAATATTCATCAAGGAATACAGAAAATGGAAAACAACCATATAAAGGCAGATAGTGTCCTGAAAAGCAAGAACTCTGAAAATGATTTAGGGGTTACTTTAGAGGACTAATATCTTAGTATCAGTTTTTAAGGAGTAGGAAATAATTAAGGACATTTAGATATCAGATGAACAAAACTGAAGAAGTAACAAAATGTGTATGGACTACAAATACTGAAATACTGTCTTATGGGCATGCAGCATATCTTACAAAGTAGAAACAGTTGAATTTAAAATAAGATACACACAAAATATCCAATACCTAGAATAAATGCATTGCAATGAGATTGAATAATTCAACTTATTTAGGTGTCGTGTTAGAAAGCTGTAACTTGGGTACATGCATCTCCATAGGGAAGGATACAATGTTGTCTTACTCCTAGAACGAAAAATTTGTCTGAGTGCGTCACTAGAAAGCGTGTAGCACTTGCCTGTTGATGTTTTTTCACGGAACTCTTCAAGTTTCGTCAGAGTTGCTGATGTCAGTTGCTCTAAAGTTACATCTTTTGGAGGCCTGAAGAAATCCACTAAGTTATTTACTGTCATCTGTTAAAATAAAGGAAAAATAAATCATGGCAAGTTTACTATTAAGATTTTCCAAGATTTATACCTTATTCCAATATTTACTTACTGCATCATACACTATTTCCAGTGGCTGTGATTCTATTCTAAGCTTCTGATCTGCTTTCTCATCCAAAGGATTAGTCTCAAACATTATGCTTAAAAGTGAGGTACTCTCATCCGAATAGGCCGTTCGAGAAGATAGGAGACAGGGCGTACACTTTTCTCGGGACATGCCTGTAACTTCAAGTGAGGTAATTTTTGATTCAAATCTGTAAAGAAAGGTAAACAGACTGTTTAGATGTAATATCCATCTGGCTAGGCACAATTAGGTAGTAAGAGTATAGGAAATGAGCTTGAAAAAAACCCAGTACAATACATCTCTACCCAAACTTCAACACAAATAGTTTAAGGAGTAAACACACATCTGTGTGTTAACTGTTTTCCATTTAATTATCTTTTTTGTCTGATAGCCTTGACTAAACAAGAAATGAGGTCCAAGTTATTCCCTTCATACACTTTTCATGAGGACAGGTGTCAGGGCAGGAAGGAGACAGGCAAATGGGAATTCTGCAGTACGAGCTCAAGAATTACATGGTATAATTGCTACTAAAAAACAGATATACATCAGAACCGAAAGAGTTCTAGTGCAGAGAAATAGAAGAAACAAAGATAAATAGTCTCATCACTCTCAAGAAGTATATTTTAGATCTTAGATTTTTTTATTTTTTCAATACCTTGTCCACCTCATTAATAGCTCTCAGTTGAAGATGTTTATCTCCAAACACTCAAAGAAAAATGTGTCACTGTAAAAATGTAATATTTTCTTCCTTTTTCTTAGTATAATAACTTTATTTGGGCCATTTAGATGCACAAGAGTAAAAACAGAAAAGCCACATGCAAAACTTATAAAAAAAATCAATAGTATCTTAATATTATACATACATTATACTAATATGCCTCAAAGTAGAGGGCACAAGATTTAAAACAGGAAGGCTACTTTCCCCCAGAGTATTTAAGTCATTACATTTGAAATGAAATTAAAATATTTCAGTAGATACGTTTCATCTGCCAGTGTGAGAACACAAAACAAAGCAAAAATCATCAGTTACAGCTTTCTTCTAAAATCTAATCTGAAAGTGAATTGAGAATTCAAGAACTTTTCAGTAATGTTAAATGCCCACACTCAAGCATTTGCAAGATCACCCTGCTCAGATTAAGTTTCAAAAGGAGTAACAGTTGCTTTTAAAAGCAAGTAACAAGTTGGCACCTGGATTGTTTGCACATAACAAAATGAAAAAACATGAGTAAATCCATATTGGCACAAAAACCTCTCAAGATGCAGAGAACTCATCATGGAAACAGTATCCATGATTCATCCATCAATTGTAAAATTATTCCACTCCCAAACTGCACAAGAAATTACAGTGAAAAATGGAGCTTAAATACTGTAACAGTCTAAAAATGCTTATTAGCCATCATCAGCATTTCATGAGGAACAAATACAGTTTGACAGAAAGCTCACCTTACTGCTTGTGCACCTGGTCGTTGGGTAAATACTGTACTCAAGCCAGTTAATGCAAATTCTACCAGCTCAGGAGTTTGCCTGTTTTCTCTTATGGATATAGACATGCTTAGTAACTTCACAGAGAACTTCATGGCTTCATACTATATATGCCAAAAAACAATATAGGATTACAAAATACATTAATACACATTTCGATAGAGTTATGAAGAGATGAAAGCTACAAATAACAGTTCAAAACTATTTTTCTCATGCTATGAATAGTCTGTATCATAGTTGGTGTAAAAGTCATTCCCTAACAGTTACTAGGAAGAGGTAGGGCTAGAGTAACAAGTAGACTTACAAAGGTATGTCTATTTTGTGATAAACACTCTCTGATGTAGAGCCAAAAACCAGTCAATTGTATTGTCCTTGGTATCCCACATTAAGATGACATCAGACTATTTCTGAAAGATTCAAAATGTTGCTATTGCCCATTACAGTCCTTGAATCACCTCTTTCTTTATATAATCATTTATTCTGCCTCTTCTACTATCACTCATATTTTAGATTCCAGTGTATTTTCTTACCCCTTACTAAGATCCCTTAGCACATTCTGTGAAGAAGCTTCTGAATATTTAAAGGTGATCTATAAAGCACTTCAGTATTTAAAGAACAATACACTACATACATGATTTTATTGTTCTTTATGTAGCTAGGGCAAGCAAAATTTAACTGTGAAGTATTTCAGAATATCCAAAGTAAGCTATACAAGTAGTATCCTGAAACTGCACCTAATGATGCTGTCTTCTGCATAAAGCCAGCATGCAGCAACTTAATTAAAAAGTATCAGAAGAGTATTTAAATGTAGAGACAGAGCTTCAAGTAATTTGAAAAGTGATTTCCTACATTTAGATTTTTATTAGTAGATAAAACTACCAACTGTTTGGCATCATAGTCAATCACGACTTACTGATTTTGGAAGAGTTGGATCCACAGCTGTTTCACTATATCCAATTGCTGCATAAAGTTTAGCCTTTTCTTCTTGTGTCATCAGTTCTTCAAGACCTGTCACATTTCAAGAGGTTAGTTAAACTCAGTACAGGTATCTAAAAAATGCAAATACTGTTATGCACTTTACAGGCCTTGGCAGCTCTACAATGTACAGTAGATATTGTCAACATTGTCCTGAATTAGTAAAAGCAAATATACTGAGGTTTAAAGCCAAGTCTTGAGTATCCTAAAGCATGCTTTAAAATGCTTTTATTCTGACCTGTTCTATTTACTAAGTTGCTAACAACAGAAGTAACCTTTCTGATTTACTTTTCATATTCCATAACCATTACTAGGAGCCCTACACTTAAGTAAATCAAAGTCTAATACATTGCATGAAATAGACAAATTTTAAAATGAATGGAAGCAAAAAAATTTTTATTCCATTAATTTGTACTATTTTCTAGTACTTTCTTCAAATACCCATACACATACATTGTGCATGCAAATACAAAAACTGTGGCAGAAGAAATCACATATTGAAGACAGTTCAGAAAGAATTATTGAAGGAATTGTACGATACCTCTGTTACATGCAATTAACAACTTCATCAGCAAAAAAAAAGGCTAAGAGAAAATGTAAATGGCAATAATTTGATAATAAAAACAAAGTTCTATTCCACTGCTAGGGATCTATTATTCTAATAAATCATTTCTAACAACAGAAAAAATACAAATAAATTATCATACTTGAACCCTTGATTTCTTGCTTTTTTTCGTCCTTTTTTTCACCTGACCAGTTCCATATCCAACTAAACCAGCCACCAGAATTTTCATCAGCTTGTTTTACTCCTGGTCTGTAGATTTTTAATCCAGCCTTAGTTGCCTTAAATTTAAAAAATACTCAGGTAAGTCATTTTCTTCATGCTTTTTTCTTCATTTTCTTAAAGAAAATATAGACCCAAGACATCTCTTACACATCAAAACATCATTAGACAACAATTAAAAAGGCAACATGTTATTCCTTAGTTTTCCTTCTAGTAACTTTTTCAAGCATACACTGCAATATCAGACCAATTCTATTTTGCATAATAACAAACACCTTTAAGAATGAAAAGGGTATGTAAAAGGTCAATAAATGTTTCTTACATAGCAGATCTTCTCTCTAGCTTTCACCATAAAAAAAATCCACAACATTATACAGCGCTTTACATTACAATAATGGTATTATAAACAATCATTTAAAATACATATGTAAGCAACTAAATAGCCAGCACAGGCCAAAATTTAAATCAGCCCTATATTTTTCATTTCAAGATAGATGTGCAAAGCAATTAAAAAAAATTACTCTTGTAATACAGCATTTACTCTAAGAAAAATAGAAAACTATTCCTGGATCTGATACATACAAGTATAACAGTAAGGAAGATCTCCATTCTCCCATATTCAATATTTCCGTAACTAGGGGATGCCCTGTCTGATACCAGCAATGATTCTAATACTGGTCCTCACAGAAAGTGCAAACTACATCCACTGAAAGTTTGGCATGGGAATGGCAAACAACTATCAAGTGATCTAAGAGACAGAGGGGTTCTCAGAACTGTAGTGGACCACACAAACTAACTTTCTTCATGACTAATACAATCCAAAAAGATACAAACAGTTGCAGATAAGCCCTAAATTTAGAGGTACTCTATTGAAAGCAATACCTAAAGTGAGTGAGACAGGGATCTCTTCTCAGCATTCAAAACCCCAAGATCTGTGCAACACAATTAGGGAAAACAGCCGACTATAAATCAGAACTATGTAGGGACTTGTCACATCTATACACCTACAGGCCAATAGAAAGTAGGACTCACCACAAAAACACAGAGGCTTCTCAATTGATACTACTGATTCACCTCAGAGAGATGATGCAGAATGTCAGTTAAACATCAAGTCTCAAAAAGTTTGAACAAAGTCCTCAAAAATCCTCTTTGTAAAGGTCACCAAGTTATCAAGTAGGTGTTACAGAGTGAACAGTCCAAGGAAAAACTGAAAAGAGCCTTAGGCTGTTGAACCTGTGAAATTACAGGTTTCTGGGACATCAAGGGGTTGGTATTGAAGGGCAACTGCCACAGTGAAGAAGAAATGATGTTTAAAGCTGTGATGCTCCACATAGCAGGCAGCAGCAGGCACTGGAGTCCAGGGTAAGCAAGACTACAGGCAGAAGCCAGGGGAACTGTATTTCTGCAAAGATGAAGAAAAAAATCTGTGCAGTATGGGAACTACACAGATTTGCTGAAGAACTCCTTTTGGATTTTCCCCACTGTCCATTTACAATGGTTTAGTAATGAATGCAGTCACAGATTGTGGCAAGCTTAATCAGCAAGGTAAACTTGAGAACGATCTGAAAGGAGGGTGTAGCCAGGTGGGGGTCAGTCTCTTCTCCCAAGTAACAAGTGATGAACATGCGGAAAGAGCCTCAAGTTGTGCCAGGGGAGATTCAGAACATGCGGAAAGAGCCTTAAGCTGTGCCAGGGGAGATTCAAATTGGATATTATGAAAAATTTCTTCACTGAAAGGGTTCCCAAGGACAGGAACAGGAACAGATGGCTGAGTCACCATCTCTGGAGGTATTTGAAAGACACGCAGATGTGGTGCCTAGGCACATGGTTTACTGGTGGACTTGGCAGTGCATGGTTAACAGTTGAAGGTCTTTTCCAACCTAAATGATTCCATGATTCTATCCTGTATTCTCATTTAGGTGAATAACCTACAAAGTTTTCCCTAGACTGAAAGCATAAAATATCTCAAGCTACCTAATACAGAGACTTGACGCTTGGCTCACTGAAGCAAGCACTGGTGTGCTAGTGTCTGATACTTAGCACACTAGTGCTAAGAACAAAAAGTGGCTTGAGGTTTGCAATATAAAGTTCTTGCTACAAAGTTGCCAGAAAATCAGATAGCATTGTGATCACGAATATGATTTATGGTGAGCTTGATTTCAAGATCTAGGTGAAAATAAGCCCTTGAAATTCAACTTTTAGGTATGGTTTTAAAAAACAGAAAAGCTTCACAAACAGCAAGATCATTTATCTGGCTTTACTCGACCCACATCTAAAGGGTGCTCCTTGAAATACTTAGCAGACTCAAGGCGACCTGTCAGGATACCTAGCTAATAGTAGATTTTCCTCTTTTAAGTACTTCGAATCCTTTTTCAGAGGTATGACCTGATAATAGTAACACAAATGGGTGCTGACAGATAGGTGAAGACAGAACACAGTAGAATCACCATGACCTGATTTTCAAAACTTTCAAATATATTTAGATAACCAGCTAGCAGATCTTTTAAGATGCTCTTTAACGCTTCTTGAATGCAATCCTTAAAGCCCAAACAACCGAAAATTCATTCACTTGCAATCTACTTCTAAGCATTACAGAAACCTATCTTAAATCTCAGGATTTGAAGGTAGTCGGGAATGCGATATGACATAACCTTTCGTAAGCAGCATAGTCACACTGGGGAAAAGAAGAATAAAACTAGATAGGAAATACTTCAGGATTTCCCTCACCTTGCAAAAGGTTTGAGGAGAGAGATAAACCAAAAGAAACTATAAAGTACAGGATAAAAATATTCCAAAATCAAATGAGAACTACAAGAAGACAAAAACACCCTCCTTGTGAAAAGCAGTCCAATTCAGTCAAACAACTGAAGGAGAGGGTCATGAATATGTCTTCTGTAAAAGTCTGGATAATGATGACACCAGGAGGAAAAATCACATGTACAGATTCGTCTTCAGAGTTTTGGGTTAGAAGTGCAATATCTATTACTGCAGCAATTGCATTCACACCATATTTAATATACTCCATATCCCTCAAAAAAAAAATCAAATTGCTTTCAAGCACTGCCATAAGCAGTCACTGAAATTCGTGAAGTTTAATTATTATTACTTTCAGATTGAAAACTTCATAGTCTACTTACTTTTAGTTATCTTGATTATTAATGTAGAAAGATTTCAGAAAATTTATAAAGATTTCACTTCAGTGTCCTAGAATGATACTCAGCCTCTACTGAAAACTAGGCAGTATGTTAACCTAGGAAAACTGAGGCTAACAAATTAAGTGTAACTACTCAAGTCACATTATCTTGCCTAATTGTAATAATCTACTTAAACGTTTTCTGCATTTGTGGTATTCTGAATAGTAACACTGCAAAGAGTCAACACACAACAGATGTTCCGTCTACATAATAAGGTATCATGAAGGAAAGGAATAAACTAGTAGTCTACTGTTGGGGGATGGAGGGACCATGGAGCTTTGGATATAATTGCTTCCAACTTGACCTCTGTCACATTTTGACCATATTTTCCACAGCAGATCTTCCTCATCACATGTGGAAAGAAATTTATCTCAGTTCAGTCACTCTGAAGAAGCAGTATATGGAGTTACTTAATTTTTGCATAATTACAAGCTGAAAGTAACTATGCCTTATAGTAGAAACCATGAAATATTAGGAAAATTGAAAGACTGTATGATACACAATTCAATTACTAGATCTAAAATCCATCTGCTGGAAATCTCCACAATCTCATGTTTCAGTTACTCTTGGACTAATTTAAATTATGGAATTTTACCTCAACTTCTGCTTGTTGCCTTGCTAGAGTGATGTTAAAAATATCCAAGGCCTTTTCTAATTCCTGGAAAAGAGGTGAAAAATTATTTTTTGACAATTTCCTTTTGTTACATGTCACAGCTCAGTTTTACAGTGAACTATTCAATTTATGCAACCTAAGTTATTTTGCTTAATCTGAAAACTTAAACCTGGAAAAGAAAAGCACATACTTCAAGTTTTTCTTTCCCAAAGTTTCTAATTTAAAAAATTACCTCCTATGTTTGTTAACACCACTAACAGAAAAATGTAGTGATATAGGTACAAGTATGGCCACTGAAAATTTTATTCTGAATTAGAACTGACTTAAAAATATGTAAACATTTAACTCTAAATAAATATCAAGATGAACACTATTAAATCCTTCAACAGAAAATTACTAACCTCCAACAATTTCAAGATTTCTTCATCAGGTTTTCTTGATGTTATCTTTGTTTTATACATCTCTTTATAGTTTTTCACTTGCTTCCTGTGGTGTCGAATATGTTCCCATGACCACATTTGGAGCTTAGGTTGAACATTTACTTCAAGGATGCCATAAATAACATACTGCCACCTGACAGCAAAGACAAATGAAGTATAGCTTACATTTCTTTGAGTATACAGAAAAGACTTCCAAAACTTTGCAGACTATTAATGAATACAACTCCAAGATGTGAAGAGTGGAATCTCATGTCTAATATTGCACTTCTGATCAGTGGAGGAACTTAAGGATTTTACAGGTTGCTGTTTTCTAAAATTAAAAGGTAACTGTGTATGAAAAATACTCATAAATCTATGCATGTATGTGTGAAAATAATAAAAATATATTTGTAAGGAATCTTCTGAAATCAAATTTTTGTCATCTAGGTTGAAAAAGTTGGCCTATTTTTACGTATATTTTCTTGTAATAGTACCTAACATATAATGGGGGGGCATTCATTAAAATAGTGTTACGGTATAAAATACTGTAAGACGCAAGTTCCTGATAACAGCCTTTAAGTTAGCAACCATAGGCTTTCAAGTATTGTGTCCTCAGCTTTGGTTTGAGGTCCTCATCAATTTTTTATAGTACTAGCTTAAGAAAAACAAGTGAAAACAAAAGTGAAGACTTCCTTTCGAAGACTTCATTTCAGAAGGAAATTACTTCTAACCCTCTTAAGTAAGAAAAAATTCTTTGGTAATAATTTCAAATTAATAACTAACAAATTATTTTCAAAGTCTGAGACTGCATACCATGTCTTGGCGTTGTTGTGCAATGGAACATCAGGTCTGTATTTTCTGTATGGCAGATTTCGAGTCATCATATCAATAGACTCAAGGAGCTCCATAACACTGAAGTACTAAGCAAACAAATTCAAACTGAGAGTTATTATCTTTATGAGAACAACATGTATCAAGATTCCCTTTCAAGAGCAAATCAGTTACAAAGAAAAACAAGACTAAGAAGTTAATAGGTTCTGTATGTCCACTGTAAAATTTCAGACTGCTTTTCTTATTCTCACAAACTAACTTCTTTACCATACTACATAAAACTTCAGAAAAATAGTTTATACCTGTGGCTTGTTGAATTCAACAGTTATATCCTGTAAGTTTACATCTAAATCCATTTTTGGTGATGAAAAGTCAACATCAGATCGAGGATTCATAAGGAGTTTGGCTCTAGCTGAAATTGGGCGGAATACTAAGAAATACAAGTTGAGATAAAAAGTGCAATTAAATTATTTAAAATCATCATAAATTATACATATCTTAAATTATGCCAGATTATTAATTGTAAAATGCCAGACTTCAAAACGTGAAGGACTCCAAAACAACTTAAAATATAATACAATTTAGACTCATTTTTCAGTTTCACTCTGGCAACATTTGTGAAACAAATGTTTACAAAACATTACCACAAATTTTTCTGTATGCAGTATTACATGCAGATGTTTCAATTACTAGTTTATATTTGTAAAAAAACTAATTTTTTTGGCTATGATATATTTATAGTACAAGACAGTTTCAAACATAGCATTTATTTCACTATATATAACTCATATTCTGTAAGAATTATTTTTTTTGTGTACTAATGATTTTCTGTTTGATAAATTATACTCACAATAGTGGATAAAACCAAACATTCCATATTTCTAAATCCAAGCCTAAATAAGCATGGAAAAAAATCAATATGGATCCTACACAAAATAAGACATCACAGTATTAAAATATTCAGAGCAGAACTGTTTTATCGGTTCCACATTTTGGCAATATCAGCCATTCAAAGCCATGTTTATTTCAATATTTTCATCTGTTTCAGCAATTGATCCAACAATAAGAATGTGCATATTACTTGCATTTGTATAAATCATATTTTTATCAAAAAGAATTCTTTGTTTTCAACAGAGATAATGATAGGCTATCTACATAACAAATATTCCAAATTCCCTGAAAGGTTCATACAATTCAAAGATGCATTTTTGCAAGATGAAACCATATTTACACCAATTTACCTTTGCTTTTTTAAAATCCTGGATTATCCTACTTTTATCTAAACACTGTGTGTGGTAGCATTTCTACTAATTTTCTTTCTGTATTTTGCTCCCTAAACTTCATTTTTTATGCTTCTTATAGGTAAGTATTATGTTTGCTTTTATATCAAGTGACAGAATCAGACTTGGTGATCATTATCTTTCTATAAAAGTCTCAAACTAAAGAGTTGTCCTAAAAGAGGTAGAATTGCCATTCACCACAGTTTCAAACTTGTGTGATTACCATATTCACCTCTCATGAAAAAAGATACTTTGTATAAAGCAGGTGACCTCAAAAACATACTCAAACCAATCTGATTCACAAAACTTACATGGTATACATATTATTGCTAAACTTCTTAAGTAAAGGAATTAATCAATGGAAGGTTTTTGTATGACATTCCACTTGAATAATACATAACTCAAGACTCATTTTTATCAAGGCCTTTTTAAGGCTACAGATACGGTACAGTATTCACTGTCAGAAAGACTGTTACAGGACTAAACTGAACTCTTTACTAAGGTTTTTGAGTAACAGCCAAAGTAGCAACCTCTGAGAGGAACTAAAAATTAGAATTAGGCACCTGTATCACAAATAAAATACCACTTACCAAAATCATAACCTTCTGGAATCACACTGTGGCTGGAAACTCCCTGTTTTAAGTTAACCTACACACACAATGGAGTTAAAAATAAGTTGCATTTTTATTTCCAGATAAAGTTTTAAAATATAAAGTGTTAGCAATTTATTACAGGTCTCAGATAATCCCTCCAACAAACCATAAAGTTCAAAATACGTATCTATGTTTTAAACAGAATGTCTAATTTCAGTTAACAAAAATCTCTGAGTAGTAGTAAGATGACCATAAGTTATGTAAATTTTGTAACTGGTGAAAGACTTCCTCTTTTTAAACTTCCTCAGATAGGTGTTATACTTCCATCACATAAAAGCCTTAGCATGTACTACCCTAAAAATGCTTCTACTTACAAACAATACTGACAAATGGAAGCAGAGCTAAATGTGAAGCATGTCCTGTGTTTCCCAGATTCAACTAGAATACCAGATACACTATCTCATGCTTTACTTACCAATGATTCATCAAAACCACCATGGTAAAACATCTCTGATTGCACATTCCAGTAAGCGAAAAGGTTATCCAGTCGTACAAGCTGAAAATACAACAGGACATATGTATTAACACCTACAAATTCTTGATTAGTAATTTGGATTTCACAAAGTCTGGATGAATAAAAATATTCAGAACGTTACTTTTATTTTAGAGTCTATACAGTTACATGTTTTCTTGGTCTGACATTCTGTGGAAGAAACTCCAATGCAGCTAGTTTTATAAACATTTCTTTCTTTAGCATACAGTTCATACTATACCTTGTAGAACAACTTGGCAGTTTCATCATGTAAACATGGATTCCAATTCTTATCTGAGGTCTGAAATGCAATATACAAAGTTACTCCAATATCTATAATTCACCAACATCTTATCATAACTGAAACAAACCATCATCATAATTAAACCGCATGGAAAATAATGGGACACCATCGTCTGATTTAAGGTGATTCATCCATTATTTTAAGTGTAAACTTTGTAAGGCTACTTCCCCTAAAAAATACATATGTGCATGTGCAGGCTGCACACAAGAACCGAAGATACGATAAAATTCTGTCTTCAGTACTTCAAACTGTTTTCCTTTACACCAATATCATTTTTAGGCATGCTCTTTGGACAGAGCTAAACAAGGGATTGAATGCCTTTATAATTCTGGAAGTAATTAATTTTAGCTTGAGCCCAAAGAAAACCCTTAAATGTGCTAGGAACAAGCATTCACGAGACAACCATTGTTTACTTAGACACATTTTCTTTAAGATTATCAGTTACTCAGCAAAAACTACTGAATGAGAGCAACTCAGGACAACTAGCATACTGCTTCCACTACATAATCTTCCAGAAAAAAAAATTTATACGGTCTGTGATGACTATTCTTAGCATTTCAAAGTGGAGCTTGCAGTTTGAAAATTGAGCTCCAGTTTGAAAAAAAGATGTCATACTTTTTTTTTTCTTTTTTCCCCTGCTCCCTGTTATCAAGAATTAACTTCCTTTCTTGAAGCTCAAGGTAGTTTCAGTAAAATATTCATAGATTCCAAATAGCCCAAATCCAACAAAGTGGATTGGCAACCACGAAGTGTAGCAGGCAGAAGAATTTCCTCCTGAACATCTATTGTAATGATAGCACTTTATCTTTAATGGCACCCCTTCCACAATATTTATGTTGAATTTAATAAGCCAAGTAGTTACCATTGTGTATTGCTGATGATTATAGGTATACTTTCATTAGACAGCATGTTACCAGAAAGCATAACACACAAAAATGTAACTTAATCTACTAGTATATATCGACATGCTTTTTAGATAAACAATGAAAAATAAAATTACCTGCAAACTTAGATTCTGAAGTGAAATCCCAAATGACAAAGGGTTATTCCGATTTGTGATCTAATAGAGCGGGGGGAAAATACAAAAAAAGGATTATTTCATAGTCTATAAGATACAGTTGACTAATAATTTAAGTATCTTTATGTTTTGGTATGAGCTTTTTATCAGTTTTTCTTTTTCTTTTTCTTTTTTTTTAGACTATGAAAATGCCACAGCTTTACTAGGATTCTCTCAACATGGAAAACAACTAGGAGAAAAGAAATCAGACAGGTTCCTAATTTCATGTTACACTGCACAACCCTTTATGCTAAGATATACAAAAGTACTTACATCATCTTCATAGCGAATATGGATGTTGGAAATTTTCAGCTGAAGATTTTTGATGACCTGAGTAACTAGTTTTTCTACAAAAGTGTCTTGTGTCTCCTCTTTTACTTTATCTAAAAGAAAATAATTTGATATTTTATTTACATTATTTTTAAAACTAGACAAAACAATAACATATTAAAGTTTGCATGATAAATGTCTGATTTTCTATTCCATTGTACTCTAGTTGTATCAAAACATGTTCGCTCAGTATAATCTGAAATATTTATATCCTCAGACTAAAAGGTTTCACACCTTTATTACTTGCTGCATGAAGAACCAGGTAGTTCAAAAGTATGACGTGCACCCACCAATATTCAAGCTGACCAATAAAAATTTCTTAAAAGTACCAAGAGTCAAATTTAAAGAGCAGACTTATCAATAAAAATTTCTTAAAAGTACCAAGAGTCAAATTTAAAGAGCAGACTTATCAAAAAACAAAATAAACAGAATGTTTAAAAGGTTGTAATTGTAACAATTTTTGCTACTGGAAACAAAGTTAAATTGTTTCTTATGAAAGAAGAGGAAACAAAATGTCAGGCAACATCTGACACAAATAAGCAGTATTCCAAAAGCTCTACTTAGACCTTGTCAATACCGGAACCCTTTTATTTTCAGGATCCCAGTTCTGCAGTAATAATGGCAGCTTAACTGTAACTAACAAGTTTTTAAGTATCCAAACAGGAATCTAGAAGACTTCAACAAAGTCTGCATCTTTCTGGATTAAAATAAAGAAAGAAATAGCATCACTTTCTTAACTTTTCCCACTCTTACCTTGGTTAGCTATCTTCTGCTTTGCTTCCTCTATCCTTTGCAATTCCCTTTGTCTTGCTTCCAAGAATTGCCTGGCTTCTTTTTCAGCATCATATTTTATGCCTAAATGCACAATGTAAAAAAGTATAATACCAAAAAAACCTAACACATTTTCTTAAAGATGGTGTTTCAAAAGCAGTAATTTTTACATTTTCGTAACAGTTACATAACAGCAAAAAATTAGGTGATGAAATGCAAATTCATTAAAGGCATCCATTCCACTATCTGATTGGATTTGCTAGAAGTATCTACTAGGAATCAAGCTCATTCAAATATCATCAACCTATTCCAGATACTTATGAAATCCCAGTAATCTATATCCACTTCTTTCTCTACATTAACTTACTGGCTGTGGGCACAATAAGCAAATAAACTCCATCAAGAACTGCTTCAACAGGTTGAGTATAAAGGTTTTGCCATGGAATCTGTAGGTTAAGTTTACCTAAAAACACAGAAGAAAAAGGTTGAGGTATACAGTTAAATAGTTGACTGGGAAAAAAATTAGAAATATAATTGACATTAAACACAAAATCTTTGAACAACTATTACACTGGACAGAAAAAGAAACAGTGCATCTGAGGCAAATGTCCTTCGGGTTGTATTATTTTTTACACAACACACAAATAAACATGAGACAAGTTTTTCCAGGAGCAGAACTCTCAAGTCTCTAGATCCTCTCCTTACTCACAAGAATTATATTCCCTCTTCATAACAGCAACCGGTCTCTCCTTGCAAATCCACTGCACCACCCTCAGGAACAAGAAAAGCACATGGGCAGATCATAGATCATCAGTCAGTTAAATACTGTGTTTTGTGAACACAGGGATCCTGAGGTTACAATGTCTCTCATTCTTCATCCAAGCACCAATTTTAATAAAATATTAAATCAGTCACTGGGAAATACATATTGTCAGGATAGATTTGAAGGAAGTATAATGGCTTCACACTTAGTTTGCTTTAAGGAACCACTAACTTTTACAAGACAATCAACTTGCAATGAGAAAACTTTTCATTTTAGCAAAAACAAGGAAGGAGGGTGGAAAGGGAAGTGAAAGGCAAAAATCAGTTGTGGAGTCTTGCTAAGACAAGGAATGAGATCCAGTCCTGCCCAATTGCTAATTTTTGCTGTGTTGGGCTCTTTTCTCACTAACATTGAAGTGATTAAACAAGACTCCAGTATATTTTAACTTTACCATCTCAGAAAAGGAGCCATCGAACAGGGTTTTTTTCCAGAAGAGACAAACTTCAGAGCACACAAAGTATGCAATTCAAGGAAAGTTAGGAAATTACTTGCTTAAGATGCCTGAGTGACTTGCAAGGAAAAGCAGTATGTTTAGAAACTCCCGCATGGGTACATGATAAAATGTAACTTACCAATATGTCCTACTTTAACTTTAAATGGCACATCCATCTGACTCTGAAAGAAAGTAGTTCAGAAAATTTAAGCTCAATTCAGCAACTTGTGAAATGTTGTCATGTAGGAAAAGACATTATGATAACCTTAACAACAAATTTAACCTTTCGACTACTGAAAAAAAAATTCAATATAATAGATAAGCAAACATCAGGCTACCCATTTAGACTATTGAGCCATGCTAGGCTAAACACATTCCCAAGAGCAAGTTTCTAGGTTCACAAGCTATAGGAAAAAAATCTTTCAGTATTCCTTTTGACCTAAACATATTCTTTTAGCAATTGCAGAGAGTTCTCTCATGTAAAAAAAAAAAAGGCATATACTTTCACCTTTAAATTTAATCTAAAATTAATCAGATAATCCACACAGGTGTACAGAAAACAAACCAGTAAGCTTCCACTTAAAAGACAGTGTATCCTAAAATAAGAACTAAAAAATGCCCACCAAACCCAAAACATTGTTCATGAATAATTTTTTCATGTTATATTTTTATTTTCACTAGCTTACCAAGGCATTTTCTTTTATTTCCAGATTGTTCAGTGCTACAGCTCCTAAAAGAAAAGAAGCCAATAAGTAAAACTGCAATAAGAAAAATAGTAGTGGTGCATACTAAACATCCCAAAGTCTGAATCAGTGGGTTACAGAAGTCCAGAAAATATGGGGGCTAATGTGTATGTCTTAAACATCAATAGCCAGATAGCCGTGGAGCCAATCAGGAATTGTTGGTAAGAACATACCATGAGAAAAAACAGGATGTGAAAGGAAAAGGGGGCCATACAGAGGTAAGGCAGAACTCTTCTGGGATAAAGGTCCATGTTCTGGCTCCTGGAGATGAGCACAACACAGTACAGCACAAGTGTAGGAATGAGGTCAAGAAGTGGGCATGGACTGCTGGCCAAAGATCAATACGTAGGGACCACCAAAGATCCCCAAAGCCCTCTGATCCATTCTAGAAAGGTCTGGAAGAACATACTGCACATGGTAACTCATTTGCATAGAAAACAAGAAACCTAACTCAAGGGTGAGGAAACCTTTACTATAAAATGGTACTCCCCCAAAGCTCAGGCACACATGTGCCCCAGGGCCCTGGACATCACATCAGCCGCAGTGACACTGGAGCCAGGACTAGTGATCTTTCTCCCTTCTTTCTCTTACCCTCTCTTTTAATCTTTGTTCTCTTTCACCCTATCCCTTATTAAAAATATACCATCATGTGTTTATATTATAAAGGACTAACTTATAACAATTTCCATGCTGTGTGTATAGTTTAATAATAAAACTTTGTAAGTTTTTACAGACACTGACTTCTGTTGCTCTTTTTTGACCATAGGCAACTACGAACCTTGGGTGTTCCCTTCCCCTTTATGGTGGGGTGCCACAGTGGTCCACAACCTGTGGTCTCAGACTCTTTGCTGTGGAAGATATCCATAACCTACACCTCAAATATTCATGAAAGATGATTAAGACTAGACTGTTCATTTATGCTACAAAATAATACCTGAGATTTTCTCATGGAGCTTGTACACCCATGAAAAAGAACCTGAGATTCTGCAAAGTAAAAATGTTGGAAATTAAACATTTTTGTAAGGACCCATCTTGAAATTAAAAGTTTGCTTCTTTTTCCTCAACCATCTGCTTCCCATGCTTGTAGAAATCCAGCAAAATTAACTGTCAGTGAATTTTTAGCTCTCAAAAATTTTACATTTGCAAGTTTTATTTATAAGCTTACAAAAGTTCACAGGAAGCATTTCAGTAATCTAACATTTAAATGTCTTAGGACAAAAATTAACTTCAGTACACTGTGAATGAAGAAAATTTTAATTGCAAGATCAGTTTTTACCATATACTTCACATCAGACATTTGCCATAACAAAGAAACACTGGAAGGGACCTGAAAACTCACAATTTAAAAAACATGTATGTAATCTGAAGCAATGTCGTCTTCAAATTCTACAAGATGGATGGAGCTTCTGAAACAGTTACTTTAAAATTAATTGTATAGTGTTAATGCATGCCCATGGAACAGACACCTGATATAACTGAGCAGGGACATCAATGAGATTCAGTAAACCAGAAGCAGATTACAGGTCTGGAAAGGAATACAATTTGAGATTACAAATAAAGATTTAATTGACCTAAAATGTTTTTCTTTTGGGATGCATGTTAGAAATGGCAAAACATAGGGGGAAACGGGAGGTCTAACTGCAAGAAATATTCTTGCAGTTATGTAGTACTAATGGCATTAAACAACTGCTCAAAGTACCACCAATTTTGAGAAATCGGACCCAAATCTCAAAAATTAATACATTAGAAGAGTTGGGTCAAGCTGTTGAACAGTTCCAGAGGAGTTGATCAGGTAAACTAAACCATCCATCTTGTAGCATTCACAAAACACTATGAATTTTTTAATGTTTTAAATTTTTTCATTGCAATGATTTATAATCACTTTCCAGTAGAATTCTATACATCTGACATATCATTGAATCACAAAACAAGCTGAGTTGGAAGGGACCCATGTGCTGGTTTAAAAGTTAACCAGCAGGGGAAATGAACTCAACTCAAAAGAGAGATTATAAGTCAGAAAAACAATTTAATAAAATAATACAGTAAGTACGATTATACGGACAAACAATTGGTCTTAACCCACAAAACCCAAATGTATAACCCAGCACCCTGGGGCATGAACAGAGTGGTGTTCCTTGCCCCCCCCCCCGAATCCAAAGTAAAGGGAGAGGGGAAAAACCAGCTGGTGGGAGAGCTGTTGCAGTCTGGTCAATAGTGGTGATTGCAGTCCAGTTGAGGGTGGTGGTCTCAGTCTGGTTGAGAGTGGTGAGCTGCAGTCTTCCTCTGGATCCCACGAGTAGTAAAAAGGTTCCAAAACTCCAAGTTTATATATTCTCCAGTTCAGGCAGGAATGCTCAATCGATCCCTCAGAGCAGGGAATTCCATAAAAGGGTGTGAGGACAGGAACATCTTCCTATCTCAGAGGCCTCTTAGCACCTAGTTTATAGCCTGAGGAGTCAGGCTGCTCTGGGCAGAGGGTGTAAATGCTCTATTGATAACAGTTTCTGGGAAATGGCATGGAAGGCTATAGAATACACAGTTTTGGGTTACACCCATCCAGTGATGAATTGGTCTCAGCTGTTCTAACTAGGACAATCCATCAGGATCATCAAGTCCAACTCCTGACCCTACACAGGAACATGCCCAAGAATCACATCACGTGCCTGAAAGTTTCATCCAAATGCATCTTGACCTTTGTCTAGCTTGGTGCTGTGACCACTTCCATGGGGAGCCTGTTCCAGTGCCCAGCCATCCTCTGAGTGAAGAACATTTTTCTAGTATCCAATCTAAACCTCCACTGACACAACTTCAGGCCATTCCCTCGAGTCCTGTCACTGGCCACCACAGATAAGAGATCAGTGCCTGCCCCTCCTCTTCCCCTCATGAGGAAGTTCTAGACTGCCATGAGGTTTCCCTTCAGTGTCCTCCTCTCCAGGCTGAACACACCAGGTGACCTCAGCTGCTTCTCATACAGCTTCTCCTCAAGGCCCTTCACCATCTTCGTTGCCCTCCTTTGGACACTCTCTAAGAGCTTAATATCTTTCCCATGTTGTGGTGCCCAAAGCTGCACACAGTATTCAAGGTGAGGCCACCTCAGTGCAGAGCAGAGCCGAACAATCCCCTCCCTTGACCAGCTGGTGATGCTTTGCCTGATGCCCCCCAGGTCACAGTTGGCCCTCCTAGCTGCCAGGGCACTGCTGACTCATATCCAACTTGCTGTCGACCAGGACCCCCAGGTCCCTTTCCACAGCACTGCTTTTCAGCATCTCATTCCCTAGTCTATACAAACATTCAGGGTTGCCTCAAGTGCAGAATCTGGCACTTGCCCTTGTTGAACTTCATATGGTTGGTGATTGCCCAGTACTCTCATTTGTCGAGGTCTCTCTGCAGGGCCTCCCTGCCTTGAAGGGAGTCAACAGCTCCTCCCACTTTTGTGTCATCTGCAGACTTACTTAGCAACCGTTCTAGTCCTGCATTCTATCATTTATGAAGATGTTTGAAGAGCACAGGGCCCAGGATGGAGCCCTGTGGAACCCCACTAGTGACAGGTTACCAGTCTGATGTCACCCCATTCACTGTAACCCTCTGTGCTTGATCCATGAGCCCACTGTTCACCCACCACATGATGTGTTTACCCAGTTGTGTGCTGGACCTTTTGTCCAGCAGAATCTTGTGAGAGACATTATTGAAAGCTTTAATGAAATCCAAAAAGATTACATCAACTGGCTTCCCTTGATCAAGTAGGTGGGTTATATAAAAGGAAATCAGGTTGGATAAGCAGGACTTCCCTCTCATGAAGCTATGCTGGCTGTGACCAATGACCAAGGCTAACATCAGCCTTTCCAGAGAAATACTACATGCAGAATGATGTTTTTTGATATCTGGTGACTCTGATTTTAAGCCTTACGATACATACATCTTGCCAGGAAGAACAGAAAAGAGAAAAAAAATATACAGGCAAAGACTGCATTCCCAACAATAGTCTTTAACTACTCTAGTAACTATAACTACATAGTCTTTGTGGATAACAATAAGGTGACAGTTTTATATATCACTGGGTTCAATTCTATTCTAAACTTATTCCCTGATAAAGCTTACTCTGCAGAGACTATTTTAACACTAAAAAAACCCTATTTGCTTCTCCAAGAAGACATTATATTCATAGCAAGTAATCTTAATGGTATCCAGAGCAAAGGTTCAGGTTTGTAACCAAATTACCAGGCGCAACAGGCCACAACATGCAATTTCTGCATGTCGGTTGAGCCATGTTAAAAACACTGACATGGAAACCTTAAGACTATACAACACATGAAGCAGTTTAACTAGGTTGAGTTTCTTCACTGATTGCTGAGTCAACATGCCCTCTCATTTATCAAGGGTCTGACACATGACACATTTCAGCTGAGGCACAATTACTTAAGTTAAAATAATTTGGGGGCCCTGATGCTTCCAAAACCAAAGTACTGCAAAGTAAGGATTATCTTAAGCAATTTACAAACAATACTTTGTGATGGCATAATTATTTCTCATTTTACCTGAGCACATCATAATGGCAGAGAATAAACATGGTATCGGTAATGTTTCAAACACAAAGACTTTGACAATTCGACATCAAATGCTAGGATTTGGAAGTGTGGTACATAATTCTTCACTGTTTTTCCTATACTTATGATTTTACAGTTAAAAAGTTTAAGGTTTTAGTTAAAATCATTAGAAAAGATAGCTATTAGTAAAACTCAAAATATCTCACTTTTAGTACAAAATTAATGAAACACATTTATTAAAATATAACAGTTTACTTACAAAAACCTTGATTGAGGGTCTGATCACAGTGAATGGACTATCAAAGCAAAGAAAAGGCTAACAAAAGAGGCGCTGTGTTTTGTATATTTAGGCAACTTTTCTTTTTCCTACACTTGAGAAAGAACATAAGAGATTGACTAAACATTCCTATTTCCAAAGCCACCACACCTTGGAAAGCTTGCACTCACACTCACAACCTAAAATGCAGCTACTGACCCTGTCAGTATTCTCTTTGATTGCCAAAATTTAGTCTTTATCACACTCAGCCATTTCACTTGCAATGAAACATAGATTCGAGCGCAACTGTACTGAATCCTGACTGCTCTGTTGGGGGTAGGAGGCAAAAAAACCAAAAGCCCTCATATACAGAAACAGAAAAATCAAGGAAGCTTGTTACAGGACATAACACAGCTAATGAATTTACTATCTTGGAGCACTGACAATAGACTCTAATTGCAAGAATACAAAAATACATCAGGATTTGATTGTTTGTTTCTGTTGTTGGTTGGTTGGGGTTTTTTTGGTAGGGGTGGTGTACCCCTGTTGGGAGCAATTGGATGTTTCGATGACAGAAATGCATCCAGAGCATGGTTAAAAATTACTCAATTAAGCAACCTTGAAAACTGTATATACAAATAGTTGAAGTTGTATAAATATCTAGGTTTAAACAAGCAGATTAGCAGCCAAAACAATAATAAAAGTCAGAACATCTATAAATACTTATAGCACAGTCTGGGATTTACTTAGGCTATACTATAAAGCAAATTCTTACGTTTACTGATCTCTAGACATTGTAAACAATTCAACAATAGCAAACAGTTGTCAAAATACTGGAATAAATAGGTTTACAGTTTTAATTTTAGATACGCAAAATAACTTCATGGATTTGAGTGCATGAACCAATTGTCTACTACCAAGGATTTAGCTTGCAAGAAGTAACACTCAGTTAACACAGTAAACCATTTCACCAAAGAGGCCTAACTGAAATTTTGTTATGGTTGTAAACAGAAGTTAAAGAGGGCAAAGAAAATTAATCCACATAAAAATCCGCAGATTTTACCTAATTAATCTGTGCTGTCTTGTAAATAAGGGGTGGGGGAAGGGAAGGCAGATGAGAGAAACAGAGATGAAAGATCAGAAACCGAAAACACCTCAGCTGGAATCTGATCAATAGCCAACACTCCTGCTCACATATTTCAACAGCATTTCTACTTTTACCAACAGCACTGTCAGCTTGTGAACCCTCCTGACCACTTCATACTGCCTTTGCCAGGCTTTTCCTACTTATGTTTATGCTGATAATTATTCCTGTTTAAACAGGTCATTAAAGGCAGCAAAAACTATTAGATACTATTCATCCCCCAAGTGAATTCAAATTACCATTATGCAAGGAGAGGGAGGGAGGTTGCATCTGCTATATGCTTGCACCTCCTATACCTAGACAAGGTAAGGTATGCAAAACTAGTTATCCTTTACTATAACAGTAGCTGTAATCAAAAGAAAAAGTAAAAAATGTTTTTACAAATGTTACAAATGTGTCAATTATGTGCCTATATCATCTTAATAACAGAGCTGCCCTGACAAGAGATACCAGATATTCAAATAAAAAGTGAAGAAAAATATGCTTGAGACATTACCTAATAAGCAGGTGTTCCAAGTCAATAGAGAATTAAGTATTTTAAAGGGCAGTACAGAGGGTCTGGCCACGACACTGAATGAAAAGTTACTTAGACACAGTCAAAAGAAAACAGTTGCATCGTGAACGCGGATGAAAGTGTTTGATCTCTGCACTGTTTGGAAACCTCACTGGCACTTCCTGTATACTATAACTGTATACATCTCACATTGCTGCAAGCATTTTTTCAGGTATTGAAGTGTAACTTTACTAGGTCTAGAGCATTCAAAAATACCTAACTTACCTAAATACTTACCTAACCTTTTATCTACAAAGTAGTCTTTTACCCTGATTCATACTAATGGAGTTATTTAGGAATACGATTTCCTTCCCTGTTATGTTCTTTTCTGAATCTTGGCCTTTCCAATACTGGCCTTATATGTTCAAATTACATTTGTTTTCACTTGTATAGCTTGTCCTTCCTTCTCCTTTCTGCACTGCCTTTTATATTTCAGGTCATTCATTTCTTACCACAACCTGAGCCATGAGTGTTTCCACATATCACATCTTCCTTTAGTATTGAGACAGTCTACATTTTTACCATTCAATCTGAGAGCTTTTTAACAAGAAAAAAATTTCTGTAATTATTTCTGTGTTCATGTATTTTGTTTGAGCAGCATCATCACACAACTTTACTACACAGATTGAATCTGGATAGCTTTAATATGATATGATGAATTCTCTCGTTAATGAAAAACCAAAGTTAATGTTAAGCATGCTCATTAAAAACTCATTAATTAAGCTCTCAAATTTACAGAAGCTGAAACCTCTGTAAAATTAGGCGTTATACATATATTAAGAGTCTATCAACAGGTTATCAGTCTTAATTTAAGCAGGCCAGCTATAAAATACCACAAGATCACAACTTGCTCCCTACAGCATTTAAAAAAAAAATAAATTCCCTTGGGTATTAAATCATTCAGAGGCAAAAAAATGTATGCTTTTAAAAATTTAAGATACAGATATATAGCACTTGTGCAATGCTCTAGCACTCAAAAAGCAGTGGCCATTTGTTAGAAGGAAAAAACAAACAAACAAACAAACCAAAAACCCCAAACACATAACTTGCCTTTTTTTTTTTTAATCACTACTAGAACATTTAATAGGAAAATTTAATTTCAATACTACATGATTTATGTAAAATTTAACAGTTTTATCATGACACACAAAGACAAACACTGCATGGAAACACATAGCTGTAATGGAAGTGCTTTGGGAGCATGCAAGTAAACACAAAAAACTATTAAGTTTACACAAAATATGAAGACAAAAAATAAGGGTGATTTTTTTAAAAAGACCTTAGTTCCAGAATTTTAGTAAACAGCTAGCCAAAAAAATTATCAGTAGACTTCAGATACACTGTGAGTGTTAGAATCTGCTAATCAATGAAGCACTCCATATAAAAACAGTACTCTACTGCTATTACTACTAATAGTTACTGCCTTTTGGCTAGCAGAATGCAATTTCTAGGTCCTTTGAGATATTCAGAATGAAAGAAATGTTGCAGATGCACAGACCATTTAACACAGTTTAAACTGCAAAAAAGCATAATGCAGTAGACCAGGAAAAAAACAAACTCCTAAGACGATGCTTCACCAATGCTACACAGCAGTTCTGGGCCTCTTAGAGCAAGACACAGGTAGTTTTACATACCCATTTTCACAATAAGCAAGTAAACAGGCTGTGTAGAGAAAAAAATTGTTTTGCTGTAGTACACAAGCACTGCTCTGAGAAATGAGAAATTTCATTTGAATAAAAATATACTAAAGCCTCTAAAAAATAAGAACTACTTGAAAAGGAAATAATAAAAACAAAATCAAGTTACATGTACATTAAAAAAAAAAACAACAACTGAATATCAAAACTCCAGAGTAAAATTTATTGAGATTTAATTAAAAAAAAACAAGCAAGACAGTTAAAGTGCATCTAAACTCATAAGAGTTGCCTCATAGAGGCATAAACTGCCATGAGTAACCACCAGCAATCTACAGAGCAAGAAAAATAAACTTTTCCTTTTTTGTAATGTATAAATATTGCCCAAAAGATTCACGTATTGTTCCACATCTTACATTAAATATTCTACCTGCCTTCCCTCAACTGAAAGAAACTATGACAACTTCAGAACTTCAGTACACAAATCAAATAATTAGGATGACACGGTTTTGCTGAAAGATACGCTAACTCAAACCTTTCAAATAAGACTCACTTAATCAGTAATGGATATGCTATATTGAGCCTTACTGCTATAGATCAAGGACTACTACCTTCTCTCCAGCACTTACCTGTCATGTTGCAGTGTTAAGACTCCATATAGAGACTGAACTTTACGAAGATGCTACAAATGCCTTGACTAACTGACAGAAAATTACTGCAGATACGAAACCAAATAAGGATGTCATTTCGGAAAACAGAAGCATGAAAACAAAAATGTCCACGATGCAAAAAGCTCCAGGAGAAGCTTACAAAATCTGATTAATGTCTATGAGTACCTAAGAATAGATTTGCACGTAGGGAATACCTTGAGGGTGCTTCACACCTACAGATGTATGAACATACCTGTAAAAAAACCCTGAACCTCTGTGTTTGCTTTTGCTGACGCTACAGACACCTGGAATGCACCCTGAAGTGGTCGCTTCGTCGCTGCACACGTCTGTGCCTGACAGACCTTTGATACTGTTTTCTTGTTCCTACTAAAGGGACCTCAAGAAAGTACATTCAAACAGAACACTCCTGCCTTCACAACTGGCACGTTAATTTAATTCTATAGACCACTGCCTACCTCGCCTAGTACAGCTGGTCATCACCTCTGCAAACTTCAAGGCAGGCTTTACACCTGGGTTTTTAAGGCTAAAAGTGACAAATATTCTAGACCTACAGCACCAATATTCTAGACAGCACCAAGAAGAGACGGGACGTCAGTGCCGTTCGCAGAGAGGCCACTCACTCCCGCGAGCACGACCCTGACACTCGAATACCATCCAAACCCCTGGCGTTTATGCTCAGTTCATTTCCGGGCGGGGAAACCGCCCGTACGCCAGTTTCACATTCCCGCAGAGCCGGGTCAGGCTCCCAGCCCCAAGCTGCCCGCCCAGTCCTTTCCAAACTTTACGCGACCGTCAGAAGCACCGCGGCCAGCGAAGGTCCGCCCCATCAGCAGAGACCACGGGCTGCCCATGACTCCCTAGCACTTCGCCTGGGTTTCTCTTTGCCCCCCGCCAGATGTTTCCCCACAGCTCCTCCCGCCCGGCCGCTCCCTGCTGTCGCAGGCGGCGGTCCCGCGCCCGCCGCGGACACCGCCTCCAGCCCGCCCGCCCCCACGGCTATTTTTAAGCTGCAGGCAGGTGGAGCGGCGGCTAAGTTGTCGGGCAGGCGGTCCAGCACGGCTCAGCACGGCCCTGCTTGGCTCGGCAGGCCCGGCCCGGCCCGGCCCGGCCCGGCTCGGCTCGGCACCGCCCGGGGACACCGCCCGGGGACACCGCCCCAGCCTCTCCCCACTGCGGGCGGCAGGGCGAGCCCGGACGGGCAGGAAGGGACGCAGCGGCAGCAAGGGAAGGCAGACAGGCCCATACCTCCCCAAATGCCCAGCTTCAGCTGGGAGCTGTCCAAGTTCACCACGTAGTCGCCGAGGAAACGGTTCAGAACGTCCACGACCAGCGATTCAAACACCATCCTGCCGCCGCCCCTGCACCAGCAGCAGCGCCGCCGCCCCGGCTCCTGCAGCTGCGCGGCCGATCGCACCGCCCCGCGGCCCGGGGGGCGGCTCCGCTCTGCCTCTGCCCCCGCCCCTCCGCCTCCCCTGCGCGCCGGGGAGGAAGAGGCGTGGCTTGGCCCAGGCTACGGGAGCCGGTGGGGGCTCCGCAGTTCGGCCTGCTTCAGCCCGATCTTTCCCGTGGCCTCTCCGTACGTACAGAGATTCTGAGGGGAAATGCAGGGGTTTCGCGCTAGCTACTCTTGTTTGCTTGTAAGGTGTGAGTTAACACAGAATTTGTCAGGTTGGAAGGGACCATCAGAGAAGTCATCTGGTCCAACCTCCCTGCTCAAGCAAGGTCGTCCTAGAGCACGTGGCACAGGATTGCGTCCAAACGGTTCTTGAATATCTCCAGTTAGGGAGACTCCACAACCTCTGCGGACAGTCTGTTCCAGTGCACAGTCACCCACGCAGTAAGGAAGTTCTTCCTGTTCAGGTGGAACTTCTTGTGTGTCAGTTTCTGCGTGTGGCCTCTTGTCCTATTTCTCAGCACCACTGAAAAGAGCCTGGTTCCACCCTCCTGACAGCCTCCCTTCAGATACTTACAGACACTGATGAAGTTCCCTTTCAGTCGTCTCTTCTCCGAGCTGAACAGTCCCAGCTTTCTCAGCCTTTCTTCATGAGAGAGATACTCCAGTCCCTCAGTCATCTTTTTGTCTTCAGCTGGACCCCTCAGCTTGTCCAAGGGATTTAAATGTGAGATAGCTATAAAGATTTTTTGGATACTTTTCTCCCTCAGGCTAGGCAAGTGTAGAAATTACTGAGCTGTTAAAAATGGCTGAACTATTACTGGCATAATGGCTAAAGCAAGTTGAACTGAATTTCTGTCTCCAAAGAGCTTGACTCTCAGGCTGTTTTTCAGCTTGGGTAATGCTGCATCACACTGGGCCATATTTACCCTGAGTGGTTGTACCAAAGCCCTCTGTGCTCAGGTTTGTTCAGGAAACTTCCTGGTCTGACCATTCACAAGACTCCTTGGCAGACCCCACACCAGAGACCTTCACTGCTGGGACTGAAGGCCCTTCCCAGCAGACAGCTCTCACTTGACTCTCTATACACGTATACTCACACAGTCAGACCAGTTTTCCCTAGGGATTTGACCCCAGGTTTCCCATACCAGATGTCCCGTTCCACAAACCAATTTGTTCCCCATGCAGTAACACAGAAACAGCTTGAGCTGAGTGCCTGTAAGGAGAGACTCCCAGCCAAGGAACCCCTGGGCTTTTATACCCTCACAGTCCAAGCTGCACACAAGTCTTCCTCCTAAGTCTTTAGCTCCTGCTGTGTCTCCCAGTGTCCATCCACCTGGCTGGCAACACTCGACTTCATGCCCTTTGTTAACCCAGGTGTTGACAGTTCACTGCCTCTTGCCTCAGGCTCCCACCCAGAGATCAATCTGCAGCTTGCTAACTGAGCTACCTGTACCAGATGTATTTCTCCACAGGTTCCTCTGCCACACTGCCGCAAGGCTTTCTTTGCTGATAGCAGGAAGAATAGAATTACTCTCCAACTTGTTCCTGGAACTGCAATAATTAGGTTTGAAATTAACATTAAGTATTTTATATTTTATTATTTTCTATAGCACGGGGCATTAGATTTCCATGGCAGGTTTGTGGGGATGGAGGGCTACCTCCCTAAGAGACAAAGGGCTGCCCTGTGCTGGGCACAGCCAGTTCTGTCTGCTTCAAACTGAGCCACAACAGGGCACAGCTGAACTCTTCAACAGTAATTCAGTCACCTCTTGAGACCCTATTTAAAAAAGGGTAAAACAGGCTGTAGAGCAGCTGTGAAAGAAGTGAGAACAATGTGGGAGAAACAGCACAAGATTCTCCTGGAGCCCGAGAAGACCATGCTGGAGCAGGCTGTTCCTCTGCAGCCTATGGATGACCACAGTGGAACAGATACTCACCTGCAGCCTGAGGAAGACCCCACACCACAGCAAGGGGCTGTGCCCTGAAGGAGGCTGCAGCCCATGGAATACCCACACAGGAGCAGCTTTTGTGTCATGATCTGTGGCCCACGGGGAACCCACACTGGAACACTGAAAATTCTTATTCTTGTTTCTTCTGTGTGGCAGACAGTGCTTTCAAAATGCCTTTGACTCAAAAGAATGAAGTACAGTAAATAAAGCAGAATGAACTCATTAATATGTCCCCCAAAACCAAAATTATATCAATCTTATAGGTCTATCAAATTTTTTGAATTATTTCTTGGAGTATTTGAGAATATAACTGCAGCAAAACACACAGTGCAGGGATGCCTTATTTCTAAATCTTTCAGAGACACACGGTTTTTAATTTCCTTCAGAATCGGCTGAATCATGGTGAAATGTTTGCTCACACAAATTTTTCCTCAGGACAAGGTGAAATATGTGTAAGTGCTAAACTACTTCAATTATACATGCAGCAGTGTAGTAACTGGTCAAAAGTGTAGTAATCCTAGTAAGTCCATAGTACTGAGCCTGAACTGCTTAAACATTTTGAAACCCAAAGACAAAACCACTCCAGAATTTTCCATCCGTTCTTGCTGTGCAATAAAAAGTCTGAGGTCTTCTTATCAATGAAACATTTCAACTAAACTTGAAAGACAGTTCTTGTAGTTGAAGGTACAAACTAGAGAATAATTATATTCTTCCTGCCATTGTCAAAGAAATGCATTCAGTAGTTTGGCAAAATAGAAATTTTAGGAGTCCAACAGCCACCTGAACACTTTCAACTGAGAAGACCCTGATCTTCAAATTCTATTCAAAATTGTAGTCTAACATATCAGTAGATTTGTATATTGACAGTAGATCAGTATATTGACAGATCTTCTAGTTTTTTAAAAGAAGTTAGGAAGTACTATGCTTAACATTATAAATACTTCATTTATACTTTGTATCTATAAATATAATTTACACCAGATTTATGAATTTGCATTTCATTTTAAATTTGTTAAGTCACTCATAAGCACTGAAAAACAACATGACATAAAAAAAAGAAAAACAGAATTGGAGATACTATATTTGCATGTGCAAAGTAATACAAACTTATCTTACAATCTGGAAGTACTGTTTCAGGATAAATTTAAAGTCTGACACTGAACATATTTTGTTACATATCCTTACCTTTTTCTTGACTCATAAAAGTAGTTGTCAGGAAACACAAGGCATTACAAATAAAACCTGGATTTCAGTCAAAACCAATTGACTTGTCTGAGAAATTAGTGTTGATGGAAAAATGTAGTCTTGGTAAAAGGACACTGTCTTCCTTTTGAGCAGAATGTAAAGTAAAGTAGATTATGTACGTTTCTGGTAGGCCCAGTTCTGATTTATTTTGGACAGGGGTATTAGGATGAAACCTGCATATATGTCTTGCAGTTAAATAGGGGTTTATAAACTATACACATGTAGTGTGTCATTCGTATTGATAGTGGTGTGAAAAGTAGGTAAACACAGCTGAAGATACGTTACATGCCTAGGTGGGTTGCAAATATTTGTTTATATCCTACATTATGGGATCTTGTGTTGGTTTTAAAATCAGTATAGACTTGTTGACATTAAAGTGTTTTTTATTTCTATGATTCTTTATGCCTACTATGTTGAAAAAGTTTTAAACCTTTTTTTTCCATTTAAACAAGTTATTATATTGAAATGACTTGAATTTTATCTTTACCCACCTCTCTGAAAAAAAAAATTAGTTCAAGCTGTCACATGAAAAGGGGAGATTTTCTCAAACCTTTAATGTTTGATTAGTCTATCAGTGCCCTTGAAGGACTCAAATTAACAGTTTAGAGAATGGCAGTCTTTATTAATATAACTGGGACAGGGTAAGGTTTGAGGATTTCCAGTGATAATATCTGACCGGAAAAACATTCAAAGCAATATACTAATTCAAAGCAAAATACTAACAATTTCTAATCCCTAACAAAAGCTAGTTCAAGATTATAATTCAGCACACATAGAGTACAGATTTTACCCAGTAGGCTTCCCTATGGGGGAAGAGGCAGGTTCAGTCCTGTCATAGGTTTACTTGTTCTAAAAATCCAAGCAGAAATTTTCCTTTTTTCCTGTCTCGCTGTAAAAGAAGGTGTTGAACAAGGGAGGGGGAAGGGGTAATTGACTATACAAAAGAACTAGCTGGCAGACCTGTGTTCCAAGCTGATAGCCTTCTCTAAGGCTGGGGTGTGGAGGAGGGAGGGGAGGGGAGTTTTTCTCCCCTCCTCTCTTTGGAAAGAGGCACTTCACTTTTTGCCTTAACAGTGGCAAGATGTGTGTTGGCTGTTTTGCTCTCGACCTGGTCATCTGGCTGTTCTGCAGCCTTGACTTGCCTGCAATCTGCTCTGTCGCCAGCTGGACGTGCTCAGATTTCATCGGAGAGGTCTGGCGTATCCTGCAGAGGAACCTTTTGGGGAGGGGGTCGTTTTTTCTTTTTCCCTCCTCCAATCCCATGTTTTGGCAGCATTTTGTCCTCATCGAGGAGGGGGGGGAGTCCCAACCACAGCCAGCCGCAGACAGTGTGACTTTCATGGGAAAGAAACTGCCCTCCTTTCCCCTTTTTCCCCTTCCCCTCCTCGGTGCAGGGGAAATCTCCACTTTCGGCTTCTCCCGCTCCAGGCCCTCACGCAGCGACCGCCAGAGCCCAACAGCGCCCCCTGCCGACCAACGCCGAGCACTGCGGGCTCTGCTCCTCCGTGACCCAACAGCGCCCCCTGCCGGCCGTGGTTAGGATCGCGCCAGAGGACAGAGAAGTGTCGAACTGTTTCCTTCTGAAGGGGACTTTGGGTACGGGATTATTGTTTAGTTGTTTTTGTGTTCCTTTGCCGGCTTTGCCAATATACATATATCCTCTAATAAAGGGTTGTTATTTCTTCCTTTTTCCATACTTCTTCAGTTGGAGCCTCTTAATTTCAGATTTATGATTGCTGAGAGAGAGGAGTTTGGTCTACCTCATAACTCATTCTCCTTAGCAAAACACTTCAGTCTCCTTAAACTGAGACAGCCCATCAGCTGATCCCAGAAGTTATAATGGAGTCTTCCCTCACTTCTTCTTATTCTTAACTCACTTTTTTTCTCACGAGATTGCAGGAGTCAGAGCGAATGAGTGATATAGCCAGTAATGTGAAGGACACTTGGAGTGGGAGACCTGTCTTTGTTGAGTGATGGAGATGGCACCATCTGGTGGCTTCACACTGATTTCTGAGCATACTATTGGATTGATAGGCTCATGCATTTTCTGGTTGTTTACAACAAATTCAACAGATAATTACAGTTTAGATGAATAATTCAAAGCTATTTTATGTCCCTTTTTAAATTAAGTGAACAGGGAAAATGTAAATTCTCACAAAACAAAGATAGTTGGATTTGGAGTTGGCTTTGGATAGTTGCAGTTGAATTGGCCTTTGGAAAGCACCTTTGGCAGCGCAGCAATCATTTAGCAATGAATAGATGTATACTATGTGAAATTAGATAGGACAAGACTATGTGATCTTCCTGTATTGTTTATTCCTAAGTACCATAGGTAAAGGGCCAAGAAGAGAAGACAGAACTTACTACAAAGACATTCTTGCAGGTTTTATCACTGTCTACAGGGTAAGGAGGACACTGTAGATACTAAAAATAATTTCCAGAAGTCTTAAGGATTAATTTCACATTTGTGTCCCCTTTTAAAAAGGCATTGTTACTGTATAGTCTGGGGAGTTCTATTTGGATGTGAACCATGACTACCCCTGCTGAAATGGGGTGTCAGCTTAGCAATTTCTGCTCAGTCTAGAGGGACTGGAGCCATCAGTACTATGTCTTGCTTCCTGATCTTTCTGCACTGTTACTCACTCTGCAGTTCTAAATGAAGACACTCAGACTCCATGGCTCAAATGGCAAATCTGAATCTAGCAACTCCCCTGTATGAACTTTTTCATAGGAAATGGGTTTATGGGCACTTGTACTTCAGTTACAGGAGTAATGGACCACTGTAGTTAAAATCCATATGACACTGTATAAAATCTACATAGCACTAGAGCTCAATTAATTTTAAAACACCTAACCAAGCTAGTCTAATTAAAGTCCATGGTTACGTTCATCACCATGTGAGAAAAAGACTAGAGTGAAAACTTATGCAAAAGCTGCTGGCAACTTGTGGCAGGTAACAGTTAATGAGGCCTGAAGTCATCGTTGATGAGAAATAGAAGGCCCATGTGGGGAATATAGGAAGAAACATGGAAAAGCAGATACCTACTCACCTTCAAAGCACAAATTTTGCATGTACGTATTGTTTGAGCATTGTCCCTTACTACTTGATACTATAGCCAAAACCACTTGCCCCCTGCAAAGCTGTGCCTGGTGTTAGCCAGTTTAAGGTTGTCCTTTATATACAGTGAATTTTCTGTATGATTATAAGTCATTATGTATTGTTAGCATAATTTTCCCCCTAGATTTGTTCCATGAAACAATTTAGTTATCACAGTGAAAACTCAGAATGATGACTTCTTTTTCCCTGTGAAATGATGAATGTAAAGTTGGTAACACTGTTTGTTTAGATAATTCTAAAATTCTTTCTAATATTGTGTAGTTCTGACTATAGCATGATTATGTGAAAAATATAAGTGCACTGTTTACTTGATCAGTAGTAACAGTAGATTCATCAACACCGTGTACATCTGAATCACTTCTTTCAACTTTTCATATATTGAACAATTATTATTTTTATTATTTTATGTCTCTTACTCTCTTTTCTAAGATTCTGACAATATTCATCACATGGCCGACTAAGGACCTTCTTGTAAGAGAATTTGTCAAGAACTGTCAGACTGTCAAAATAGTGGAAAATGTTATTATCTGTTTATTCTCTGTTTTACGTTTTTAAAGAGATCTGTTTAAACTGTTCAAAGAGATCTGTTTAAATTCTTCACAGAACAGGCTAATGATTCACAATAGACATTTCTAGGTTTCTCCCTGATACTATGATGCAGAATCCTGTCTAGAAATTTCTTCACTTATTTTTCCTCATACTGAATTGGAGCTATTTATCTACAGAACCCTGAAACAGATTAGTTTTTTTCAGTGAGGATGAAATATCTGCTATGAGGACCAGAACTCAAATAATGCTCATCTGATTGTGAAGTGTGGGAGGCGTGTCTAAAGGCAGAGAGGATGTGCCCAGGTACAGAGCCCAAGGAGCATGCCCCAGAGATAGTAAACTGGTTGGTTAAGAAAGTCACATGATATGTAAGGATAAAAGGGTGCACGAGTTTGAAATAAACTCTCTTTGTCTCACTGTGAAGTTTTAGATAACTTACCTTTTTCAACTGTATCCTTTTGTCTGAGTAGTTTTGCTTAGCATGAGTAGGTAAAGTTGCTGAAGCCTTAGACCACAAGATGCGAACTCCCACTCAACTTGAACTATTGCTTAGATATGCTGAGGCCAATGCAAACTGGAAAATAACCATGACTTTCAACAGAAGTAACCCATGCAGATAAGAAACAAATGACCCCCCCAGGAGACAGAGAAAAAAATCAGATAAGGAACAAATAAGACTCCAAACCAAAAATCACCATTAGACTAAACGTTGTGTGAAAAATGCATGAAGAATGATTGCATAGGTTGTAAGAGTATAAGGGCCCAGGGATATCTTTGTTCTGGGTTCCTTACCGGAGGCACACAGCTGTTTCTACTACTCTACTACTCAAATGCTCTGCTACATTTCCTACCTAGGGTAGATAAACTTCTTTGACAGCTCTTCTCGGTTTCACTTCCACCAGAAAATCCTCTATAGTCAGAAGAATAAGGCTTAAAAATGCCTAAGGTTTAGATTGTGATAGGTACCTGAAGTTGCTAAGCTACAATTTTTGAGTCTTGATTTACATGCCTTGATGCCTGTGAAGCTCTCCTTATGAAGACGTGGCAACAAGTTGGCCATACATTATTTGGAGAAGGGTAGCAATAAGGAAGGGATGCATAGGAATTGAACTGAAGTACTAGGGCAGGTACTTAAGTGTACATTGGGGTTTTACCATATAAGTAAGCTGGCTGAGGGCAGCTCACTCTAGGCAGCAAGCTCTGCCATGCTTCAGAGCCTTCCCAGTGAAATACATTTAAACCACTTCTACATTGGGGAATTTCTTGCATTGCAGTGGGGAATTCATAGAGTTTTAAAGGCTAAGATAAGTGGATAAGAATCACTTTGTGAATTTCTGTAGCATTTAGGTCTCTGCACGTGTAGGTGAGGTGACTTAACAGTCTTTAAGCATTGAGCCAAATCATAGAATCACAGAATATGCCAAGTTGTAACAGATCCATCAGCATCATCAAGTCCAATTCCTGGCCCTACACAGGACACCCCAAGAATCATACCTTATGCCTGAGAGCATTGTCCAAATGCTTCCTGAACTCAGACAGGCTTGGTGCTGTGATCAACTCCCTGAGGAGCATGTTCTGCTGCTCAAACACCCTCTGGGTGAAGAACATTTTTCCAAAAATCTAACCTAAACTTCCCCAACTCGGCTTCATGCCATTTCCTCGAGTCCTGTCACTGGTCACTGTCGCGGGGTATCTATCGTATTGGTTAGGTCTGGTCGATAGAAAAAGCACACACACACACACACAGTGAATTGAGACAAGAGTTGTGTGCCATGTCAGCACAGCAGCATCCTTTATTGAGGCAGCTAACCCACATTTTTCCCCACACTTTCTGTAAATACAATTTTTACAAAACACCAGAGCACTAACACCTGCACCATGAACACAGCCAACATCTTTGTCCTTGTACATTTTATCCTGCTTATCACCTTTCTAGCTAACTCCCAGATTCTCAAGGCTGCTCTGTCCATGGGAATGGTTAATTAGCTTCTCTGCTCTCACAGGAATGGTCTTATACCGTCCAATACATTATATTCGTCAAGTTCTAGGGGCTTAGCGGGCCTGCCGCTTCCCCCCACAGGTCACAAGAGTGAATAGATCAGTACCTACTATCCTCTCACGAGGAAGTTGTGACTGCAATGAGATCTTCCCTCAGTCTCCTCCAGACTGAACACACCAAGTGACCTCAACCACTCCTCATACAGCTTCTCCTCAAGGCCCTTCACCATATTCATTGCCCTCCATTGGACATTCTCTAAGAGCTTAATATCTTTCTTATATTGTGGTGCCCAAAACTGCACACCATATTCAAGGTGAGGCTGCCCCAGTGCAGAACAGAGCAGGACAATCCCCTCCCTCGACCAGCTGGTGATGCTTTGCCTGATGCCTCCCAGGACACAGTTGACCCTCCTGGCTGCCACGGCACTGCTGACTCATATTCAACTTGCCATCGACCAGGACTCCCAGGTCCTTTCAGCAGTGCTTCTCTCCAGCCTCTCATTCCCCAGTCTATACACAGAACCAAGCTTGCCATGTCCCAGGTGCAGAATCCAGCACTTGCCTATTTTGAACTTCATATGGTTAGTGATTGCCCAGTCCTCTAATTTGTCAAGGTCTCTCTGCAGGGCCTTTCTGCCCTCGAGGGATTTGACAGCTCCTCCCACTAAGCAAACTTACTTAGCATTCCTTTGAGTCCTGTGTCCAAGTCACTTATGTCCAAGATGTTAAAGAGAACTGGGCCAACGATGGATCCCTGCAGAACACCACTATTGGATGGTGTTTTTCAATGCTTCCGAGAATAATCCATGATTTTACCAGGCACTGAAGTGAGACTGACAGGCCTGTAGTTTCCAGGGTCCTCCTTCTTGGCCTTCTTGAAAACTGGGACAATGTTCACCAGCTTCCAGTCAGTTGGTACCTCTCTAGATTCCCAAGACCACTCAAAAATCATCAAGAGAGGTTTTGTAATGACATCAGCCAGCTCTTTGAGTGGTCTAGGATTAATCTCATAGATTTGTAGGGATCCATCTGGAGCAGCAGATCCCATTCAAGTTCGGGGTCAAGGGGAGTTGATTATTCTCACAGTCATGATCCTTCAGCTCAGGGTACTGGGACCCTCTTGGTCCATCATCCATGTTGAAGACAGAGGCAAAGACCTCTGCCTGTGTCTGTCCGTGTTTTTTAGGTGACCATCCTCATTCGGTATTGGGCAATAATGTTTCTATACTGCCTATTGCTATTTTTGAAAAAACTCTTCCTATTGTCCCCCAGATTTCTGCCCAGCTTCAACTCAGTTGAGCTTTGGCTGCACAAGTTTTCTCCCTGCAGTGGTGCGTATTGTTCTTGTATTCTTCCCATTTCACCTGTCCTTGCTTCCACTGAGTGTACACCCTCCTTTTTTGCCTTATCTCCAAGAGAAGATCCCTGTTGAGCCAAACCAGCCTTCTGCCTGCTTGACTTCTGACACTTGGGAATTGCCTGCTTCTGTGCCCTTAGGAAGTGATGTTTGAAAAGTGACCAATACTGATGGACCCCAGCATGTGCAAAAAACATTTTCCCAGAGGAATTTACTCACTAGTTCCCTTAGCCTAAAATCTTCTCTCCTCATGTCCAGAGTTCAGGTTTTGTTGGCACTTTTCCTCCTGTCAACAGAGATTTTAAACCCTATAACTTCATGGTCACTGTGGCCAAGACAGCCACCATTCTCCTCTTCGCTCATGAGATCCACTCTGCTAACGAGCAGCAGATCAAGGAGGGTATCTTTCCAAGTTGGCTCCCTTAGGACCTATTCCATAAAGTTGTCATCCACGTGTTTTAGGAATTTTCTGGTGTGCGTTGTACCAGCTGTGTGATGATCCCAGTTAACTTCTGGCAAGTTGAAGTCCCCTGTAAGGACAAGGGTAGTTGACGTGGAAGTGTTCCTTAGTTCTTCAACAGATAATTCATTGGCATCATTGTCCTGGCTAGGTTTATAGTAGACTGCCACAATGACATCCACATTATTTGTTTGCCCCTTGATTCTTACCCAGAGGCTTCAACTGTGCCATTGTCAACTGTGAGCTCCATATATTCTTCTCCTTCCATTATTTACAGTGCCACCTCCCTCCCTTCTGCCTTACCTATCCCTCCTGAAGAACCTGAAACCGTCCAATGGGGCACTCCTATCACAAGACTTATCCCACCATAGAAATGATCTATTGAAAAGAATGTTTTCAAACTAAACAGGGTAGGCTTGAAGTGATCACCATGCCAAAGAAAATTTGCTGAATCATTTAGTTTTTATACAAATTTAAAATTTCTATAGATATCAGTAAGACTATACACGTGCATCATAATTGGCATTATGTAGTAAAGCATATAAAGCATATCTGTCACTGAGAAATTAACAGTCATAAAAGTATCTTATTTTTAGCATCTGTAAAACATAACTACATTATCACTGTTTTGCCCTAATTGTTTTTGTTTTATGTAGTCAAAACCTCAGTACTTCATATGTGTTTTTGTAGAATTGCATCTGGAAAATTGCTATAGAATTGGATAGTAGATTTTTTTTCAAGAGTGGTCCCAAAGAAGTATTTTGGTTTGAAGAGAAGTACTTTTAAAATACATTTGTGGATTTTTACAAAACCAGAAGATGGCAGCAAGTGTTGATTAAAATTTTGTGCCACTAAACCCCTTCACACCTTCAGAGCAAATCAATATCCTTTGTAATGCAAGCATTTGCTTTGAATGTGATGTGTAACAGAAAAGAGCTGATTTACATTTGCATCAGTACTGTTATTCTTGCACAGGGAAGTAAGAGGGCTAATCCATTTCAAACAGGTTTATTCATTTGAAAAGACTAATGCTGTGAGAGGCAGTGAGTGTGCACATACCAAAGAAATAATGCAATGATCTGTCCAACATATTCCCTGATAATACAAACCTACATGCATAGTGATGGTTTTCCCTTCACACTGCAATCTGAAACTATTTGCAGCGTATGTTTAGAAGACAGATGCTGTTTCTGAATAGGCATCAACAGTTGAAAGTATTAATGGTGATAGAAGATATCTTAAATGTTGATTCCAGCATAATTCAGAATCAGGGTAGTGCTTCTATGGAGTTTGGTGGGAACAGGTAAAACTGAGGTCTAATTCTTCTCAGTGTATCATCCTGCTTCTAGTTTGGTGGGATAGATGGGAATGAACCAGCAGATGGAGGTGCAGGAGGTTTATAGCTTTGTTTCTGGATTTTAATTGGAGTACTGTATATAACGTTAGTTTGTGGAAAGTTGGGAATAAACACTATACTCTCTGCACAGTTTTATTAGAATAATACATTTGGACAGAGCAATTCATTGGCATAATTTTAAATTCTTTCTGGAAATCACATACTGGGCCACACACTGAAGCTAACTTTGAGTAGATAGCTCAACAGTTCAAGAGAAAAAAAGTCCTTCCATCTTAATGTAAATTACAGTGAATCAGAGAAGAACTGGGAAAAATATAATGAACCTCACACATCAGTAAATAGTAGTTTTGGGATATAAACATCCTTTGAAGTGTTTAAATCTAATGAATTTTAGTGTAACTATTTCAATGTAAGGTTTACATATCATCAAAAGGGACCTGGAAGCCACTCATTATTTGAAAGGCCTACTGTATCTCTTGTTTTATCTGGGCCTTCATAAGCCTGAAGAATCTTAACTTATTTAGTTTCTTCTCAGACAAATCATCCTATAACTTTGATTATCCCTATTGTCTTGATTTTTTTTCTTCCACGTTCCTGTTCAAGATGCAGGTGAGCCATGGGTTTTATACAGTGGTATATTGAGGTTTATTCAGTCACATAATGATATTGCCTGATACTCTTTTCCTATTAAATCATAACATTTGACTTGCTTATGTACCTGCTGGTAATCCAACAGCCGCACAGTGAGGGAAGGCAATGAAACCAAAATACAAAAGTTGAACAAATAACAGTATTTTGTGTGTATGTGTGTTGCAACAGCATGTTCAGGAATCCATTTCACTTCTAAATGGATGAGCTGTGAAACTTTATTATTTTTCCTCTGTCCAATGGATAGAGAAAAAAAAATAGAAAAAGCTTGTGAATTCCAAGGTGAAGTAGATTACTATAATAAATTTACAAGAATAAGAAGGAAAAAGACCCTATTTGTTGGATAGGCGTCTGTAAGAAAGATTCTGTGTTTCACTGGTTGGGGGAATGTTGGTAAGAGTCATTGAGGGCTGAATGCCATCCAGCTTAGCAGAAGAACAGAATAAAATATTAGCGCTTTGAAAAGTGCAGATATCCAGGTATCTTAAATGAAAATATCACCCATCAATATTATAAGATTGAACAGCAAAGAATATGAATTTTTATGCCTATCTGGTATAACAGATAAGTCATTGAACACTACTGAAAATTGGGTATGATTTATTTCCAAAATTAAATTTGGTACAGGAAGTAGCATAACCTTTTCAATTGATCCTTCAAGATTCTAAACACCTTTATGGTTTAGAGACAAGTTAGATAGAAATCAGATTTAGACAGGAAGTAATTATATATATTTTTGCTGCTAGATCAGTTAATTAGTTTGATCAATCAAATCAATTGGTTTGGTTCTCTCATTCACTGAGTGATTGGTGAATCCATGAGAAACTTCTCTAGTCCCCTAATATAACAGTACTATAACTATGATTATAAAATCATCATCATCATCATGGCTAGGCTTTGATGATTATAAAATAAACCCATATAAAATACCCCAAACAAATATGCAGGTCTAAGAATATGATCTTCGATAACATGTATTGTAGCTGGTGCTGTTTAACATCTTTCTTGGCAACATGGACACTTGTATTGAGTGCACCCTCAGCAAGTTTGCCAACACCAAGCTGTGCGGTGTGGTCAACACACTGAAGGGAAGAGATGCCATCCAGAGGGACCTTAACAGGCTTGAGAGGTGGGCCCGTGCAAATCTCTTGAAGTTCAACAAACTAAAGTGCAAGGTCTTGCACTTGAGCCGGTGTTCCAAGCACAAGTACAGGCTGGGTGGAAAATGGGTTGAGACCAGCCCAAGGAGAAAGACTTGGGGGTATTTGTGTTAAAAAAGCTCAGTATGAACCAGCAATGCCCAGGAAACCAGCTACATCCGGGGCTGCATCAAAAGAAGCATGGGCAGCAGGGTGAGGGAGTTGATTCTGCCCCTCCACTCTGCATTTATGAGACCCCACCTTAAGTACTCCATCCAGCTGTGGGACCCCAACACAAGAAAGTTATGGATCTACTGGAACAATTCCACATTAACTTGATCACAGGGCTGTAACACCTCTCCCATGAAGACAAGCTGAAATAGTTGGGTAAGCCTGGAGAAGAGAAGGCTCCAGGGAGATCTTAGAGCATCCTTACAGTACCAAAGGGGGCATACAAGAAAGCTGGAGAGGGACTCTTCATAAGGGCATGTAGTGATAGGACTCAACAAATACCACAGCTACACTAGCACTGTTGTATTTGCTTCTGAGCAACTCTGCAAAATTACAGAAATGAAAAAAATAAAGTTAGACCTTGATTTTGAAGGCATATTTTTTTCTGACAAGAAAAAAAACATAATACATTCAAATCAGTAAGCATGAGAATATCTGGATTGATTTCTTAACTATATGAGTGATGAATTCTCATGTCTAGTAATATTTCATAGTTTCTATCTCTTCTATTTTTGGTTTACCGTATCTATCATTACCATTAGTACTCTCCTACACAGTCTTTCCTATTCCCATTCAAATTAATTTTTAGTACGCAGTGGAATATAAAGCCTCTGGAGACTGATTCACTGTTGTAGTATCACAATTTCTTGCTGGATTACTTATCAGTAGGGGGATAATGATACAAGGCAATGCATCACACATTCTGTTATCCAAAGGTGTCTACACAGTAAGCTGGCTTTACCACCTGAGAATATTATACATATGAAAATAAATTTTAAAGATGTTTTAAGATGCTGATGTGCCATTAAATATACGTCAGTCATATTGAAATAAATCAATCATCTCTAGCTGCACTACTAGAAAAGCGATAAAAGATTTTTGTCTTCACAGAGCCTAAAGAAGTATCAAAAACCTAGAGAGCCCCTTTGGCCAATAATAAAACTCCTCTGTATTTTCCTGATACCAAATTTATCTCAGTGAGGAGGTACACTTTAAGAAACAGTACCACTGTATGTATATTCACATTTTTTAGTTTCTGTTTTTTTCCCAGCATGCAAAGTGCCAGAAGAAATCTTAAGTGTGCAGCTTAAATGTGTTTTAAAGCCAGGCCTTTTTTTTTCATCTCTTTGATAATGCACATTTTTCATTTTAAGTACATTTTGGTTGCCCACATCTCAACAAAACTCTTATACAGCTACACGTTCCCCAAGGTTTTCCTCCACTCTCTTTGTGTCTTCTTCAAGTATCTGTCTTTGTTTATCTTGTCAATGTTGTTGCCTCTTGGTATGCTATTAAACAGTAAAGGTTTTGAAAGCAGAGGAGTGCTGTGCCAGTGCACAGCTTACAAATTGCAGTAACTGATCTTCAGATAGATGTGAGACCAAGTTAAAAACAATGCTATGACTCTTCTTGCTTTCCAAAGCAAGTCTTTTGACTATTTTAGATCATTCATTTTCATGTCTTTTTGGCAAGGACATGGAAGTGGAGGGTTCAGCTATTAATTTTGTAGGAGGATCATGGTGTGGTCAGATTTCTTAATGTCAGAGAAGTTACACTGATGGAAAATTCGTAATGAAAAAGGGTAAGGGCCTGATTCTTTGAACATCCTTTTATTTCTCAGACTTGTCAGCACTGTTATCCCAGCATTGTTGTTAGGTGTTTCGTTCTTGTTTAATTACAAAAAACTGATACTGTGAAATAATTGACATTTGCTAAGTCCCTCAGCTGCTTTTATTAGCTCTTCTCTGCAATAATTTTTTGTCCCCATTCTGTGATTACCTACATTCTTGACAGTTCCTGCAATGACTTTGCTTATAAAAGAATTTTGAGGCTTTTTTATGTTCAATTATAACCTCTAGTTAATGAACTTGGCAGCAATTGGTGCTGAAATACGTTTTCTGGCATGGCCTTTAGACTGCAGAAAGTGTTCTTCCCCAGTGGTGAAACCTTACAAATTAGCATGCATAGATAAGCATGTAATAAATTTAATATAGATATGGAAGGATATATATTACCCCTTCAGTTTGCCTAAGTTTCAACTGTTATGCTACTGTATAATCTAATCTGATAGAGGAAAAAAAGATTATTTTTTTTACACTGGTGTATGGTCTTCCATGTAGCATGGCTATTTGGCTTATGGAGGTTATGTAATCTCTACTGCTTTTGTGTACCTATCAAATCATATCACCAAGACTCAGATTGACACTTGTTCTGGCAATTGATAGAAGTGCCAAAAAATGTGGAGAGACATGATTGTTGTCTGACACAACTCTTCCCTGTTTTAAGACCTGTGACAAACATATTAAAAAGAAACTTGAATTTGTAGTTTGTTTTTTTGTTGTTTTGGTTTTTTTCTTGACACAACTTTAGTGCTAAATGCATTAAATGTTATTTACTTCGGAAGTATTTAAGTATGAGTTTCCTCTATGTGGGTGCCAGCTGTGTTGAATGCAAGAATGTATTTTGTTGCATTTCCAGTTAAAAAAAAATTCAGATTTACTTAAATTTATTTTCTCTAGGACAGAAAAAAAAAAGGGGTGGATATGTTTTCAAAAATTCAAAATCAAAACAGGTACCTGGACCTTCTAGCCTGAAGGTAATGACAGTCCCCTACTTTCCTTCCTGCGACAAGTTTTCACTTAGCAGACATAACCCTTTCACAAATTAATGCTGAAATTGAAAATATGACCCCACAATTGTCAAGAAGCTGTTTGTGGAACTGCAAGGATGATGTGCAAGTTTCGAGCTGGCTTCCTGCCAATTCCCCAAAACTCGACAACAAGGACCTGCTTCCCAGTGAGGGAAGAGAAAAAAATGACTTAGGCAGCCAAAGCTATAGCAAAAATTATATATATATATTACATATGAGACAGATATATACAATGAGAATACTATACACCGCTACTCCTGAAATGCCAAACAGCTCCCCAAAAAAAGGAAGAGGGGGAGGGAGAAGGGAAAAAGGACAAAAAGGGACAAAGACCAAACAAGTCAACCAGCCAACTGAAGGTAAAGTAGCAAAATCTCACCACTTCCCTTTGAACAAGCAGGATGGCTAGACATGGCCCAGCACTCTCCCCTCAAGCATGGCAGATAACAGCAGTCACTGTAGGCCTCAGCTCCAGATAAGCCAGACCGAGACAGGGACCCACCGTTCTCGAACCTCGCTGGAAAGGAAGAGCGTGAGGTCCCTCCTGCTGGCTTTATTTATAGCTCAAGTTACGTAAAGGAATAGCATGGAATACTTCCGTGATCACCTTCCTAGTTCCTTCCTCGTTACAAGCTGGTCTCCAGGAAGGCCTGAGTGAAACCATCACATTCTCCACCCCTTTTTCCATACTATTTCTTTACATAACACCTGTATATTGTGTTTATCTATATCTCGTGCATATACATATACATATATACATATATACATATAGTCCATGTTTATTTCGAGGCCGTCGTCTGTTGTTGAAGATCAGCACCAACAGCAGCTCGGTTTGGATTCTTGGCCCTTTCGTCACATTCACAGTTCTGGTTTGGGGCTGGTTCATTGGTTTGGGCTGTCTCATCATCGGACATCCTTGGGTACCGGTATCACCTTGTTCGGGTCTTTTTCCTTATGGTGTCTGGTCTCCTGTAAAACACAACTTAAGGCACAGAATTAGTTTTTCCCCAGGGCTAGGTTTCCTTGAGGCACACATTGGATCTCTCCATCCTTTCTCATAACTCACCAGGTACTTCTGGGCCCTCGTGCGAAAACAGTCCCACGAATGGGTTTGTCTTGGCCTGAGGGAGGAATGATCCAAACAGCCTTACCTAACATACCTCTTAGATGGATCGCTGGAACTTTGTCTCCATCTATAGTGTGGAGGGATTCTGCTTGGGCAGGACCAGTTCGGTTGACAAAGCCTCTAGTGTTGACTAGCCAGGTGGCCTTGGCTAAGTTCTTATCCCAATTTTTGTAAGTTCCCTCACCTAGTGCCTTTAGGGTTGTCTTCAACAGTCCATTACACCTTTCTACTTTTCCTGCAGCAGGTGCATGATATGGAATGTGATATACCCATTCAATACCATGCTCCTGTGCCCAAGTAGCCACTAGACTGTTCTTGAAATGAGTCCTGTTGTCTGACTCAATCTGCTCTGGAGTGCCATGTCTCCACAGGACCTGCTTCTCAAGACCTAGAATCGTGTTTCGGGCTGTTGCATGTGGTACCGAATATGTTTCCAACCATCCTGTGGTTGCTTCCACCATGGTAAACACATAGCGTTTACCTTGGCGGGTCTGTAGCAACATGATATAATCAACCTACCAGGCCTCCCCATATTTATATTTCTCCCAGCGTCCACCATACCATAGGGGCTTCAACCTTTTTGCTTGCTTAATAGCAACACAGGTTTCACAGTCATGGATAACTTGAGAGATGATATCCATGGCTAAATCCACCCCTCGGTCTCGTGCCCATCTATGAGTGGCATCTTGGCCCTGATGACCGGAAGCATCATGGGCCCATCGAGCTAGAAACAGCTCTCCCTTCTGCTGCCAGTCTAGGTCTACTTGTGATACCTTGATCTGTGCAACTTGGTCTACCTGTGTGTTATTAGCATGTTTCTCATTAGCTCGTTTCTTGGGCACATGGGCATCTACATGGTGGACTCTCACATTCAATTTCTTCACTCTGGCAGCGATGTCTTGCCACAGATCAGCAGCCCAGATGGGTTTTCCTCTACGCTTCCAATTCATCTCTTTCCACCGATCTAGCCATCCCCACAGGGCTTTGGCTATCATCCACGAATCGGTGTACCGATAGAGCCTTGGCCATCTTTCTCTCTCTGCGACATCTAGGGCCAATTGGACAGCTTTGAGTTCCGCAAACTGACTCGATTCACCTTTACCTTCAGTGGCTTCCGCTACTCGTTGGGTGGGACTCCATACAGCTGCTTTCCACTTCCGACTGCTCCCTACAATACGGCAGGAGCCATCAGTGAAAAGAGCATAGCGGTTCTCTTCATCTGGCAGCTTATCATATGGCGGAGCTTCTTCAGCTCGGCTTACTGGCTCTTCTTCTTCTTCTGCCAGACTGAAGTTCCCACCTTCAGGCCAATTGGTTATGATTTCCAAAGTGCCAGGGCAATTTGAGTTCCCAATTCGGACCCCGAGAAAACCAGCAAGTGGTGAGTTGACCACATGTCTCTTCACCAGGTGCCCATGAAGCTGCCCTATCATTCCCCCTCTACTGCTTGGCAGGGGAAGAAAAATACAATGAAAGGATTATAGGACAAGATAAGAACAGGGAGAGATCACTCACCAATTACTGCCACAAGGAAAACAGACTTAATTTGAGGAAATTACTTTGTTACCAAACAAAGCAAAGTAGGGTAATGAGAAGTAAAACCAAATCTTAAAACACCTTCCAACCACTCCTCCCTTCTTCTCAGGCTAAACTTCACTCCTGATTTCCTCTACCTCCACCCTCCCAGTTGCATAGGGGCACAGTGAATGAGGGTTGTGGACCCTCTATGTACACTCATCACAAGCTATCTCTGCTGCTCCTTCTTCCTCACACTTTTCCTCTCTTCCAGCATGGGGTCCCTCCCTGAGGAGGCAGTCCTCAACAAACTTCTCTGGCATGGGTTCTTCTCCTTCCCATGGGCTGCAGTTTTTCACAAATTACTCTAGTGTGTGTTCCTTTCCCAGGGTGAAATCCTTCAGGAACAGGCTGTTCCAGCATGGGTCCCTCAAGGGGTCACAAGTCCTTCCAGAAAATCTGCTCCATCATGGGCTTCTGTCCCCACGAGGCCAGAGGTCCTGCCAGGAGCCTGTTTCCATGCAGACTTCCCATGGGGTCACAGCCTCATTCAGACATCTACCTGCTCCATCATGGGGTTCTCCATGGGCTGCAGATGGATATCTGCTCCACCACAGACCTCCATGCCTGCAGGGGCACAGCTACCTCACCATGGTCTGCACCACGGGCTGCTAGGGAACCTCAGCTCTGGCACCTGAAGGACTTCCTCCACCTTCCTCCTTCACTGGCCTTGGTGTCTGCAAGTCTGTTTCTCTCACATATTCTTACTCCTCTCTTTCAACTGCTTTTTGTGCAGCAGGTTTCTTTTTTCTTTCTTAAATAAGTTGTCCCAGAGGGACTATTATCATTGGTAATGGACTTGACCTTGAACAGTGGCAGGTCCACCTTGGAGCTTCTTGCCACTGGCTCTGTGGGACACAGGGGAACATTCTGACACCTTCTCACAGAAGCCACCTGTGCAACCCCATGCTGTCAGAACCTTGCCATGCAAACCCGATAAACAGTATTAGAAATGCCTTTGACACTGTTACAGTGAAATGTGTCCCAGTATTTCAGGAATATATAATTCTGTGCATTTTTCAGTTCTCTTACATATCAGTAAGAGATACTTATATACAGAACTTTTATTGATTTCACCAAAACTTTTGATACTGTGAGCAGAAAAGGTCTGGCAGATTTTGGAATGATTAGGATGTCCCCCCAAGTTCCTCAAAATGATAATTTTGCTTCATGAGGATCAATGCGGCCAAGTCAGATATGGCAATGCACTTTCTGAGCCCTTTCTAATAACCAATGGTGCAAAACAAGGCTGCGTTCTTGCACCAACTCTATTCATAATCTTTTTCAGCATGATGCTACAAAGGGCCACAGCAGACCTCGATGAAGAAGACGATATCTACATCTGATATCGTACTGATGGAAGCCTATTCCACCTAAGGCAACTGAAGGCCCATACTAAGACTTTAAATCATCTTGTCCGTGAGCTGCTTTGGTGGTTTGAAAAACCTTTTCTCTGAGGTAGTAATGGTTTTACCCCACTGATAATACTGGACCAATCAATAGTCCATGTGCGCCCTACAGAAATTACATACCCACAGAAATGGAAGAGAGGTGGTGAAGATAGTTTAAAAGGTAGGTAGCCATGATCTGAGCCAGGAGGAAGCAGGGGGCCAGTGAGCCCCTCTGGGGGCCAAGGGCCCCCAGCCTCCAGCTGAGGCTACGGGAGACCCAGTATAGTGTCAAAGCTGGACCGGGTCCCGTAATCAAGAGTTGGAAGAGTTTCCTTACTGTCAGCAGCAGCAGAAGACACTGAAAGCGGCAGCAGAGCAGTCCTGAACAGAGACAGCGATGACTAAAAGCCAAAAGATAACCAGTAGCAGCGAGACAACGTGAAACTGGCTGAAAGACACAGAGATGTTCCTGCAGGAGGGAGAGCTGGCAACAAAACAGAGGAAAACTTAACAGAGCTGTTTTGGGGTAAGATTGTATCACTTTCCCAAAACCCAGAGACTTCCTGAAGAGGAGGGGTGGACTTCCAAACCCTTAGGGAGTCCCAAAATGCAGCAGCAGCTAGAGAGAGAGAGAGAGAGAGAAAGGAGCTGAAAAACTCAGAGTCATCCTGAGAGCTGAACCAGGACGGAATGCGGAGGAGGTGGCCTTGCCCTCTGCTGCTGCTGCTGCTGCTACCATGCTGGTGAGCTGAGACAGAGCGGAGGAGCTCTGGTAAGACTGAACTGAAAGCTGTCTTAAATGCTCTAACGCAAGAGAAGTGAAGGTCTCCAAGGAAAATCCCCCGAAGGCTCAGACTTGGGGTTGGAATTTCCACAAAGAAAGAACAAAAATCCTGACTGTCATACTTAAATCTGCTGCCTCAGAAAAATGAAAGACGCTAACCAGCGCCACAAAAAACTGAAATGAAGGAACTGTGGCCTGAGGAGTGACAGAAAAACTTTTCTCTTTTCTTCTTAGACTTTTATTGAAGGAAAAGAGGAATTTAATTCAATGTAAATATATATATGTGTGTGTAAATAAACCTTTGTAAATATTTTCCCCTTCCCCCAATAACGAACGGTTGTGTTTTGTCTGAAAACTCTCCACATGAGGTGAGGAAGATATCAAGTCCATGCCATCACTAAACCCTCTCACAGAGGCAAACTGTGGGAGGGAGGCCTGAACTTAGAAAATTAGATTCTTGGGAGTTTCAAACCACCACAACTACTTTTTGCTGACCTTGTTGCCCACACAGGAGGAGCTCTGCAGCGTTTAACATCTTGCTTTGCAGACGGTGCTGAGCTTTTTGGGCTGGAAGTCAGCTTGAAGAAGACAGCAGCTTTCTACCAACCTGCTCCTCAGGAAGTCTTCCATCATCCCTATATCATCACTGGTGAATCAGAGCTCAAGTCAGTCCAGCAGTTTAATTATATGGGAAGCATCATCTCCTCGGATGGTAAGATTGACAAAGAGATAGACAACAGGTTAGCAAAGGCATATAGAGCTTTCAGAAAACTCCATAAAAGAGTTTGGTGTAATAAACACTTGAAGAAAAGTACAAAGGTTAGTGTTTACAGAGCCATTGTGCTGTCTACTCTCTTATATGGATCTGAATCATGGATCATTTACCATCACCACTTGCGACTCTTAGAACACTTCCATCAGCGCTGCCTCCATACAATCCTAAACATCCACTGGACTGATTACAAGACTAATGCGTCTGTTCTTGAATGGGCAGCAGTCACAAGTATTGAGGCCATGTTACTGAGAACACAACTGCGCTGGGCAGGGCACATCTCCAGGATGAAGGACCACCGCCTCCCTAAGATTGTGCTCTATGGTGAACTTGCCACTGGCTGCTGCAAGAGAGGAGCCCCAAAGAGGAGATACAAGGACTCCCTGAAACAATATTTCAGCTTTGGCCATATTGATCATCATTGTTGGTCTACTCTGGCCTCCAACTGGGAAACATGGAGACACACCATCTACAACGCTGCAGCTATTTTTGAGAACACGCATAGAATCATTCTTGAGGAGAAAAGACAATGCAGAAAGAACCATGTCTTGCCAATGCCACCTAAGGAGACTTTCTGCTGGGCCTTTTGCAACCAGACTTGTCTATCTCGCATTGGCCTTTTTAGCCATCAGCGTGTTTGCAGCAAACGTGGGTAGAGTCCTTCTCAAATCTTTGTTCACGAAGCCTAGCCATGATGATGATGATGGTGATGATGATGGCATATCAGTAAATCATAAATATATGAAAATAAATATTTAGTTGTTCGGAGTTTTAATCCAACATGTTTTGTTGATCTTTGTATATAAAATAAATAATTATAAAATATAATAGTACGTATTTTATAATTTTAAGACAATAATAATTCCACAAGTCAGTCAGTCTGTCTGTCTATCTATCTATCTGTCTGTCTAGAGGATGCAGCACAAACCTTTTGAATTAACAGCTGTTATTCATATATCTAGCTGAATCTAACTGCTTAAATGGAAACTTACCATGTATGCTAGCTGATTCCAAGCTGAACATGCACAGTACCATATGAATAAGGAACACTCCATTATGGCATTAATGACATTAATTCACCATAGCAATTTGAGCAACTTTCAGATTTGTATTAAAAAGTGAGAAAGTGAGTCAAAGCTGAAGAAGACTTCAGCTGTTAAAAGTTGTTTGAAGCCCATGGAGCATGAACCAGGCTGCTGAATAATGCAGACAAGATAATGAACTGGAGATAAATGATCCCAAGCTAGCCCCTGCTGAGTGCCAGGAGAATATGTTTATTCAGTATATTTATTATCTTAACATCTTTTTACAGTTACCTCTAATTTAGAGAAAAAAATCCAAATATTTAGAATCTGTGTGTTTTTATTTGTAACTGCAGGACAAACATTATTATTTATCTGGAGATGATGTGAGTAGTTGTCTGTTGAATATGTTGAATTGGTTTGCTAAATTTTTCTTTCAATTATATAAAAGTATTTTAAACAGATTTTGTGTGGGAATCTCTGTCAAATATCTTCTGGACAAGCAGTTAAGACTGGTAATTTATCTTCAGGGCAACAGACCCAGTAATTTCTGCAAAGGTTGTATTTTGAGATTGCTCCTCTTTTAATAGTAAGACCTTGCTTTATAAATATTCTTACTGTTTTGTTTCATGTCTACACTTACTATTCTGAAAAAGAAATATGGGAAGTTGCCAAGAAGAGGCAACTTAACACAGATCGTAAGGACATTCATACATGTATTGCTATTCTTGAATGCTGTGAAGTATTAATGTCACTGGATGCATTGAGGTTCTTTCATCAGAGGCTGTGCTGGGCCAAAGCTCCTTTGCTCCACTCCACAGGTGCAGTGTAAGTAATATTCATAAAGACATTTCAGATTCAAACATCAATTCAATATATTTTTCTTTCAACTCCTTCAACTACTTAATGTCCACTGCTTTATAGCATTTTCCACTCTCAGACAGCTACTAGGTGTATACTACCTTCCTTTTCAGTTCCCAGAAATGTGTCCTTCCCAGCAGTGGGACTTTTGGCAAATAGAAAATTGTAGTTAGACCTTTTAGTAATTAATGGTTTGTCAGCAGAGAGTTGGTAATGAAGGTCTTAAATGGGTCCAGGAGATTAATTTTCTCTGCTTTCCACTGTACACTAGAATCATATTTCCATGAACATATGGATTTAGGCCTAGATTTTAGATTTACAGTGAAAATTTGTTGTAGGACATCTTATCTTTTGAGAGCATCATTTAAAGTACACAGTTTTGCAATTAAATCCTCAATTCTTATTCCCTAGGCTTAGACACATACGTCTTTTGTAAACAAAGGACATATGCAAGGATTGCAATAACACTGTTTTTGTGCTATCAGGTTTTTTCTGTTGCTATTGCAAAAAACAGCAGAGGGTTATCTCATTTCTTGATAACCCTTTCAACTTCCAGTGAAACCTGAGAGCCTTCTGCAATGAGGTGACTACCTTGGTGGACAAGGTGAGAGCAGTGAAGGTTATTTACGTTGACTTTAGAAAGGCATTTGACAGTATGTCTTATAGCATCCTCATAAACAAGCTGGCAAAGTACCGGCTAGTTAAGTGGACAGTGAGATGGATTGAAAACTGGGTAAATGGCCAGGCCCAAAGGATTGTGATCACTGGTGAGTTACCTCAGCGAAAAATTCTGGGGCCAGTACTGTTTAATGTGTCAGCAATGGCCTGGACAGTGAAACGGAGTGCACCTTCAGCAAGTTTGTAGAGGATGCAAAATGGGGAAGAATAGCAGATACACCAGAGTGACCTTGCTATGCTGGAGAATTGAACTGGGAATAATCTCATGAAGGGCAGAAGAAAATAGAATGATTTACCCTGTGGGAGGAATGCACTTCATGCACCAGTACATGCTGGGGGCTGCTCAGCTGGAAAACATCTTTGCAGAAAAAGACCTGAGGGATGGTTGAACATGATCAAACAGCTTCTGGAGCTGCAATATGCAGAGTGCTGCCATCCGATTGAGCGAGGTGATCCTTCCTCTCTACTCAGCACTGGTGAGGTACAACTGAAGTTCTGGGTGCAGTGCTGGGCTCCCCAGCTAAGAAAAGATACAGATATCCTGGAGTGGGTCTGGTGCAGGACTTCAAAAGTCATAAATGGACTGGAGCATCTTTCATATGAGGAAAGCTGAGAGAGCTAGGACTGACCAGCTCAGTAAGATGGCTCATGGAGATCTTAAACAAATGTGTAAATACCATACAGGAGGAAATGAAGAAGAGGGAGCTAAACTCTTCTTGCTGGTGCTCACTGACACAAGAGGATATGGGCAAAAACCAAAAAAATATGACATTTCTTCTGAACATAAAAATACTTTTATACTGTGGGGGTGGCCAAACACTGGCAGAGGTTGACCTGAGGGGCTGTGGAATTTTCTTCTGTGGAGATATTCAAAACACAACTGGACACAGTACTGGACAACCAGCTCTGGGTGACTTTACTTGAGCAGTAATTTCCACAAGATGACCCCAAGAAGTCATTTTCTGCCTCAATGATTCTTTGATTCTAGTAGTTTCTGGAAAAGGCAGGAAGAATATACCGTTTTCCTTGTTTATGTGCAAGGGCTGTATACCGCTACTGTTTTGGAAAACAAGCTTAGCTGGTAAATTCTCTGGCTGGTAGTGATATAGGTATTTATGAGGGTCTAGTTTGGTGGTGAGAAGGAGGGAAAAGGAGAAGAACAAGGAAAAAGATGTATTTTTAGTTCATTGTTTGTTTATTCAACACAAGTTTTTATCAATATTACACACATTACAGTAAATTAATGGTATTCAACGAGTTCATACAAACCTGTACATACTGAACAATTAAAAAATTTTAATACTGAAATGACGAAGTGTTATTTTATATGATACTTAACTTGTATCCATAAATAATCATGCATATTAAGTCACTTAGAACAGTAATGAGTAATTTTCAAGTCCCAACAACCAGCACGGTTCAATTGGAATATAATGTTTGGCCTACTTGGCCTTATTAAAACTTTCAAAGAAGGGGCAGCATGTCCTTTTTAATCTGCTTTTCAATGGCTAGTGGTAAGTAATTGAACATGAGATTGGTGGGTATGACAAATTAATATGCATACTGACAACTTATAAACACAGCATCACTTAGGGAATTACTATATGAATATACAAGTAATTATATGTTTTAAATTACTTATTTCATTTTCCAAATAATATACTACTGAAGTGGAAATTGATAAAAAAGAGACTACAAATACAATATTATATCAACTTTTTTACTGAACTTATTAAGTGGAGAGCCTCTTAATGAGGAAATTAATGAATGAAGCAGTTCATTATGGCCAAGCATTCTTTGTTGTCATTAAGAATTTGCCAGCATAGACCCGTTTTAGTCAATTTAATTATGATTAATATCTTATCTTGAATTCCATCTCCATTCATATCTGAGAAACAAATGCAATCCTTATTACATGATCAAAGTTCATAAGATAGGGTAAGCTGCTGATGACCTTATATTTTATTCATTTTTACATTCATATTTATCAGTTTTTATAAGAACTAATGTCAATCTTACAATATTTTAAAAAACCACATTTATTCATTTATATGTTATACAACCTCTTGTTCTTAGAAGCAGAGCCTATGTTCAAGACTAAATATCTCAACAGCTTTATTACCCTTTTTCAAAGGCAGTAACTACTATTTTATAGAAATTTAAATAAGGAGAACGAATGTCTAAGCCTCAAGGATTTACTCCAAATAAGACTTGGTAGACTATGTAATTTAAAGTGATTTTTTTTTTAGCCAAAAATCTCATAAACATCAATGCAAATTGCACTTCAGCTGTAATCAAAGTTTATTCTGTTAGTTCTATGGAGTTTTTTCCGTGTGTGAGCCCATGAATTTATGAATGAGGAGTATGTTTTGTGTTTTTAAGTGTAATCATTGGCCCACAATTTCCAATATTTGATCATATCAAATCAGTTGAGTCTTGTCCACATGAAGTGGTTCTTACATTGTCTTTGGCTGTGTGGTACTGGTTACATTAATATTATTATTTTTTTCTCTAATTTCCTTAACAAAATATCTAAAAAATTTGTGTGGTCAGACTCTCCATCTGTAATTCCTTTTCCCTTTTTTTGGATTTCAAAAAAAATTGTTTTGATATTTCTAAGAAACTGACCCAAGCAAAATATGTTTTATCTCTATTAAGGAATTTAATATAATGTTTATTAGAGTAGAGGTGATTCTTGATTAAAGTTTCTGAAAATGCCAATGTTGTTACACTAGCAACCACTTAGAGGTCATTTCTAGGTGAGCGAAGATTTCCAGGACAGAGGACTAAATTCCATCCTGTTCTCTTTACTGGAGCCTCTGAGATGGCACTAGATAAAACCACTAAGCCAGCTTCTTCATTTACAGCCATTCATTAAGGGTTCCTCATATGTGAGGTGCTTACTGAAACTTTTGTTGGAATTTGAGTCAACTGAGAACTTATGGGATGATTTGGAAACTAAAATGAAACATTTTCATCTAATTCTCACACATACTAACATAAGCCAACAATACTATGAAGATAAAAATACAGTCTACTAGAACCCTTGAAAGAGCCAGACTCTAACTGTAAGGGGAAGTGGGATCTGCAACTTCATTTTCCTGTAACTTCTAATCACTCTTAAAATGTCACCAAAATGAAAATAATGAATGGCTACTACCCATTCTCCTTAACCCTTTTGATGTCAGTATTTCAGAAAAGGGATTTAACCTGTCTAACTGAAAACTACATAAATTTACCTAGTTCAGGAGAATTCTTTTCAGGCATAAATATTTATGCCATTCTTCATGGGTTTGTGATGTGCTCTTCAACACCAAAACATTTTGAGTTCTGTTCAACTCGTCTCAACTGTGTTTGAGGCCAAAATCTTATGAATTCCCTCAAATCATTCACTCTTGTGCATTTCGTTTTTCCTAAAAGTGAAGAATTTTAATTTTCCTGACCTTTGAAAACCGTCTCATTCCATTTCAGATCCCTAGTGCAACTAGCATTTTATTTATGATTTCCCATAGGTATTTGGGGTCATATGTTTAAAAGCATGTGATGTGCATAAACATTATGTCTTTCAGCAGTCTCCATTACTGACTTCATAAGTCTGCCCTTTTAAAAAGCACCCTCTATCATGTTTATGATGTTATCTTACTTAAAATGGGTACTAATATGTCTGCTGAAGGCTTGATGGTACTCCTGTGACTGTCCCAGCAGTGAATCCCACACAGTGAATCCCACAAGGACAGCTTTCTTTCTTTGTTTTTCTTTCTTTCTTTCTTTCTTTTCTCTCTTTCTTTCTTTCTTTTTTTTCTTTCTTCCTTCCTTTCTTCCTTTCTTTCTTCCTTCCTTTCTTCCTTTTTCTTTCTTCGTTTCTCTCCTTCTTTCTTTCTTTTTCTTTCTTCTTTTCTTTCTTTCTTTTTTTTTTCTTCTTGTCTGCCTGCCTACCTTCATCTTTTGACATCACAGTTCCTAGTCACAAATGTATCTCCCTGCTACAGTCTGTGAGAATTCTCACAGGTAAGGTTATCCACATTCCAGTTACCTCTAAAACTCATTTTGGCTACTTGGTTTATGACAATTTTTATTCAGTTTTAATTTTACATTTTTAAATAATTATACAGATATCCTTTCATTTGTATAATTGCTATACAATTTATCTATTATTATTCCCCTTCTGATCTCTGTATGTAGGTAACAGACTCTTCAGATCCAGGCTATCTCAGGTATCCAGTTGTCATTATTCATCCTATTCATAGAATCATTTTAATGAAAATAACTTAACTATCTAATCATATTATCATCACTCTACTATTATGGAAATATGAAGAACATTATCCTAAGAAGCATTTTCAAAAGATAAACAAGCATCATTTATTCTGCTTGTAAGATGTAAGATCTCTATAATAGCTTATATAAAAAAATTCTGACTCCAATGTTAGTCATTGACAGTTCAGAAAATATACAGGCCTAAGGGTGACTGCAAGTCAAAAAGAAATCATTTCCTGGGGTCAAACTCTCCCTTGATAACATTTACTTTAGCCACTTAAAATTGTGTCAGATAAGCATGCGCTGCCATCAAAGATCTGCATTCACTTTCACTAATGACCATTTGTACTATATTTTGTCCTAAAATAGATGGCCTTGAAAGGTTGTGAGTCAATGCCCTGAAAAGTCTAGATTACCCGTAAAGATCTAGTACCAACCTACGCTGTAAGTGGACAGAAGAACAGAGATAAAGGAGTCTAAAGGGAAGCTCCTACAGCTACAGCTACAGAAGTGAGATTTATTGTATTGGTAGAACTATTGGAAGTGGTAATTCACTGATAGACTCATACTTGAACATAGATGGTTTTTCATCTCATAAATCAGTAGGACAAAGTGACAATGATAAATATGGCTGGATAACTGCAGCCTAACTTTTCAGTCCTCACCAAAATAGGACCACCGATTGTCTGCACAATATTTACTCACTTATATTACTTATCTCTGCATCTCTATATTGGTTTCTATGTGTGCTGAGAGAAAAGGAGCAGGGAGTGAAGTATAACAAGGTATGAGTATTTAAGTATTTCTTAAATACACGTTGATAGGATTGTCTTCACAGAAAAACATGTATGCCTGGGTCAGGTAGCAGAATCCTGAGCCCTGGATTAAGCTGTGTGGCAGCCCCATAGAAAATACTTGCTTCAGAATGGGATACACCAAACTCCTTCAATGAGATAGCCTAACAGAGCCAATGTCGACTGAGTGTCAAACAACATTTCTTTATTCTATGGCTGGAGGTGTCATGTTTCCTGGTTTCCAGCAGCTGTGATACAGCATTCACTCCAGCTGCATGAGACATAGTTTGATACCTGTTAAAGGCAAGTAAAATGTCCAATCTTCCTGGAACATGCTGTTATTTAGGTGTCCCATGCCACATACAGCATTAAGCTGTTCCCTAGGTGACTAAAATTCTGTTGGCTATGAATTAGGCCAGACAGATGGAGGAAGATGGCAAAGTGCTCAATCCTCACCCTTGCCATCTTTCATGACTTTGCTCCTTTTTTTATGTGAATAAAGACATAGCCCAAAACCCTTTCCCCACTAGACAAAAGATTTCCAAACTCAATCATATTGTTAACAACACCTCCTAGCAGCCAAGGCATGTGGCAGAAACAGAAAAAAAGTGGCTGTTTCACCCATCTAAATGGGAAAGGAGGCAGTCTGTGGAGGCATTACTGGTTCCCAGTTGTGCTGCTCTGCCCAGAAGAAAATGGAGCAGGGGAAACTCTCTACCATTCCCTCTTCCATTTCCTGGACTGCCATCCCTTTTGTGCCAGAGAGCAGCCTCTGGACCACTCTGAAATGATCCCCAACCACTAGCAGTACAAGTATTGTAGTCTGACAGTATCTGCAGAATTTTTGATTTTTTTTATTCCTCTCATGAAATTTTCAAATTCTCTCATGAAATCACATATACTATAAATTACAATTAAATAAACTATATCTCTATATACAATACTTATTTCTTGACAGGGTCTTGGATAGTCTAATGGATTAATATAATGCTGATGCTCTTGTTTTCCTATACCTATCGGGAAGGAGTAGTTCTACTCCTCATTCTGAGTGGCTAGTCTACTTAAATATGATTGATCCTTAGGCAATTGTTACTGTGTGCCAGAAATGCAGAACATATTAGTAATTCTACATGGAGAATTGGCAGATCAGTTCTGTTCTTCGCCAAAACAGGAGACTGATCCAACCCCGGGAATGTCAGTTGGACTGATGTCAATAGGAACAATAGCAGGGCTATGACATTTCCTTGCCTAGAGCTTTATATATTCTGACTATTGTAAGGAGTTTTTTTAACCTTCTGTTCCAAAAATCATGGAATCAGTGGGGTAAACTGGCATAGGTGGGACAGTGCTCCAATATAAATTTTTACATCTAAATCCACAGTGGCAAAGAAGACTACAGAAAGTAACAGCACAGAATCTAGATCGCGTTTAGGCACCCATGCCTCAATTTTAGACAGGGTTTTTTGGTGCGTCTTTTTGTTGTTGTTGGGGTTTTTTTTAAGTTTCCCTCATTGTTTAATATTGGTTTTATGATCATCAGAAAGGTAGTTGTGGAAGCCAGTAATGTTTCTCATGATGATGAAGTCAGAACCATAACCTACTAATAAATACAAATTAGGGAATAACTCGTGTTAACCTCACACTAGAAAGCAGGAAAAAAACCCTAGAGAATACATCTCTTAAAATAAACTTTAGTAGCCATAAAAAGCACTGTAAAAGGGGAAATAATGTGTAATTGTGTCATGGATGAGAGCCTATGGATAACACTGATTTGTGCTGGTGATGTAAAATGAATGTTAAGCACTGGAGAGAAAAATGTTGTATGGAAAAATTAGATTTTCTGCTTCAACTCATTAACTGTCAGTGTGAAACTTTAGTCTACATAGTGATAAAACATATAATTAAAATTGAGTTTTGATAGTGTGATGGTTTGATATAGGCCTTCCTTGGTAACCAGGTCAAAACCAGGGAAGTTGCCATTTCCCAGTATTCCATGTGATTTTTTACGTAAGCAAGAGTATAAATAAGAAGGAGAGAGAAGGTTTCTCCCCTCTTCTCTTCTGCTGGACTTGAAGACAGCAGGTCCCTGAGGCTGGTCTCGCTTACCTAGGAGTGAGGCCTGCTGTGGCCTGTTGTTTTCCTGAATCTGGGAGGAGAGATTTTGGTGGAGTAGCTTTCTGCTTTCTCAAGGAAAGTATTAAGATTCTCTTTGTTTGCTAGCTCTCTATTAGCTGTGTATATCTGCATATATCTGTGTTTTTCTGTTTTAGTTTTGGGGTGTTGGGGTTGTCTTTTCTTATATGTATATAGTTCTGTAACTGTATATACATGTAAATATATTTATATTGCTTTAGTTCAGTTTATTTTGTGTCCTTTGTTTTTTTTTCTTTTCCCTTCTCCTTTATCCAATGGTGGGGCAGAGGAAGATGTTCGCTGTGTTCAGGGACTTGGTGCAGAGCAAAATCCAAACAGCTACAGGTAGTGGAATGGTGAGAAATGGTAGTAGGAGCAAGAATATAAAAATTCCAATAATGGCAATGGGTACATTTATGAACTCTTGTTCTCTCAAGTTAATGAGATTATAAATATGATGCTTATCAGATTGTGTTTCGAGGAGAAATAAGTTTTAGTTTCGTTATTATAAAGAAGGACTTTGAACTTTGGCAGTTCATACTTTCAAAAGACAAAGAAAAAGATTTGTGGTTGTGGGGAAGACAGAGTTTGTAAGTTTTGAATGGCTCAAGTCAGCAGGACTTTGCCTTGGACCAACTGTATTTAGTGAAATAGGCACAATGCCTTCGGTAAGGCAACAGACAAAAATGTAAATTTTGTCCTGTTTATTATATGTTGGTGAAAGTGAAAGAAGAAATTGGTTTTGGTTCATGGCAATGATCACTATGCATAAAGGTTTCTGAATCAGGAAGGCATGTATAATTTTACTTTTGGATACTCTGGTTTTCTTTTATTGAGTCCATTAATTTAGCAAATCCATGAAACAAAAAGACGTCTCTGACAGAATGTTTTATGTCATATTTCTGTTTCTGCAGCACATTTCCATTGTCCACATGCACAAACACAAACAGAGTTCTGCTTTGTCTATGATAAGCACAAAATTCTACTGTTTTTATGAACTTTGGCACAAAATTCCTATGTTACAAAATTCACTAGAAAATAATGTGGGTAATTTCTTTGTGGATAATTTGAGGCTAATTGTTTTGTGAAAGACTAAATTCTTGGTTTTGTAAGGTAAACTATGCAGAAATTATGTCTCACAATCCCTCAGATGTTTCACTAACTTTTTTAGGTAAAGGAAAGATAATTGATTGCAGAGCTGTTGCTCCACCAATACCTTGGTGGAATTATTCACACACAGGTGTTTGCACATAGACTCAATCCCCATTTTTATAACTGGCTCCTTGCTGCAGTTACAAGAGGAGGGTTTTGTAAATGTTGTACATTAATTCTCATTAGAATGTTGTACATTAATTCTCTCCATACTGCAAAGCAATCTTCCATACCACCTTCTAAAGATTTGTTGTTTTAACTCAGGACAACTCAGGACAACTGTTCTGGATTGAAGGCAAATGCAAAATATAATTTTCATGTTAGATTTTTGTCTCATGCATCTTACCTGATTAGCTGCTGTTAAAACAAGCAGTTACAAGTACTCATCCTTTAAGGCAAGCGAAAAGGGTAGCCTGTAACTTCAGCAGTACCAATAGAAATATATTTGATCTCGCACCTCCAATTCTGACATTTTTTAACCTATCCACAATTAGTGAATTTCAATTATTTGTTCAGAAGAGCCATTTGTAATTGCCTGGTGTAAGCCTGCCTTTAGGATGTGAAGCAGAAAACAATAAAAATGCTACACTGGTGAATTAGAACAGCAGCACTCAAATGTATAAATTAAATGCGCCTCTTTTCACAGCTTTCTCTTTCTATTCTGAGAGGCCTCAGTCTGGTGACATCAAAGACAGGATTATGTGAGGCAAAAAAACTTGATCTAATGTCTATGTTTGAAGTCATGAAAGTCCTCTTCTCTCCAAGCCAAAATAACCGTCCTTATAGCACAATGAGCTAGGGTCCAGGTGCAGGGGGGAAGGTTCCAGCAAGGCACTGAGGATATTTGGGAAAAGCCAAAGAGTTGCACATTAAGCCATAATCTTCCTAAATTTGGAAGCTTTTTTCTGTCAATTAGTTTATTAAGTCTTTTTTTTAATTGAAGAATGCTATTATGCATGTGGCTCTATTGGCCTTTAATGACAATTCAAGCTGTTTCACTCACTTACAGGCAATTCTACATCATGATATATGAGGAATCAAGAAAGGAAGGTTAAAACACAAGGTCATCTAAGAGTACACTGTGATCATATGTTGTTAATGTCTGTGCACATAACATTCCATTTCTGATATATTTGATACACTGTCTACAATTTACAGAAGGATTTAGAAGGTAAGGCAAAATGATGACATTTTTGTACTTTGAAACATGTTCTTCTCAATGAAGGAGTCTTCTTACATTAAAATATTCTCTCATGTGATTAAATTATCTTCTCTGAGTCTCTAAAAATTGTCAGAGACCAGTGGAAACTTTCACCTCATAAAAATGTACAGCTTCATTGCTTCACAAAGACTTTTGTTTTAATGTTAGTATCTCAAAAACATGCTCTTAAAAGTTCTTGCTCTTAGAACAGCGAAACAACTATCATGTGCTTGGACAGTCTCTCAACAGGCCAAAGTGAGTGCTACTGTCCCACTTAAAATACAAGCCGATGGCTGTAAATTTTTATAAACATCAGATACTAGTGAGAATATTTGTCTTTTGTACAATCTATGATCTTGCCATATGGTTGTCTCTTTGCCTTGAATTTTCTGCTTATTACACATATTCACTAGCAGAAGACGTACATAGGTAGCAGGTTTTCAGTTCATAACTATGGACAAGCAGATGCAACCACCCGCGTGAAAAATAAGGTATTAATAGACCATATGTTGGATATTCACTACAGCCTCAATTCCAGCATTGGACAATTTGCAATAGTTTGATTATATTCTATTCTGCTCCAGTGTTGGGGGAAGATTTCTCAGTGGTGTATTTACAATGGCTTTAAAATAATGTATCTATTATATTATTCCTGTTTATTTACATTATGCACCTGTTTCCAGACAAGTAGCTATGTTACTATAGAAGTGGTGGAATAAATATATTTCACTCAATTTGAATTATGATAGAAAATAGAATACTATTGTTCAAAAATCTGGTTTTATACTAGTTTTATATATATAGTCCATGTAGCTACATATTTTGATGGCTATAATGTAGTTTAATTTGTTTCTTTTATAATTGTATTAAGGTACACATATTGCCAATTTTGCAACTCCCTGCCTAACTGTATCTGTTACTTTGTAAGGTCATTTCTCCTTTCTCCTGCTGAGTTTAAGTCATTAAATGCATCCTACTCTTTTCATTTGTAGAAGCTTTAAAATTGGATACTCTTCTTGAATGGTAGCTTTATTAATGCAAGATTCATAGAGGGGCCATCAGTAGCATCTTTGTTAATTTAGTTTCTGACAGACAAGGAACATTTCTTCATGATGCAGAACACAAAAAAATTAGTGCTAATTCTATAGGTGGGTAGCATATTAATTACATTGTATCAGGATACATAAATCATTAAGATTTGTTTTCCAGTGGTCTTACTGCTACGACATAACAGTTCTCTCAGGTCAGTCTTACAGGTGACTATTTTCTTCCTGTCTAGCTTTCAGGCAGGACAGTGATACTAAAGTGATTGGATAAGTACAAAGATAGGTTTTCATTACTTGATGGTAGTGGGAAGGCCCTCATAGACTACTTTCAAGATGTTAAAGTGGGAGCAACTTTAATCCTACAAGAGGCCCTTGAGGCTTCTTTTCCCATTTACAGCTCTGGGTGGTCCAGCTGAAACCTTTGTGATCATTAAGGCCTCCCAAAGCATTTGGATGACAATGCAATTCATGGAAATTCTTAGGATGAGGACCTGCTAGAATATTTAACAAGCTCTCAGCATCCTTTACTGCTTCTGTGAAACTTTCATCTGCCCATTTTCCAGTATTTTGTCACTGCTAGATAGGACAGCAGGAAACATTTGGTAAGCAAAAATATTGAGAATAAATAGTTGCATAACCAAGAACTGGGTAGTGTCCATGCTGGAGATGAAAGCAGCTGCCTAATTGGTTAAGTGCAAAGCAAAAAAACATGACGTCCATCCATCTATCCATATTTGGGTCTGGACTCTGCCATCTGTCAGCATCAGGACATTGAGGCAGAGCAAGGCAATTCTTCCAAGGAGACGATGCTCCATAGCGCTTGGAAAAGGGATAATGCTAATCAGAAACCACAGAGCTCAAAGGGATAAGGAAACTTGATTAGATAGCTTATCTCAGTAAGAAAATGAAAATATTTGGCTCAGATAAGACTCAAAGTAAAGAGGAAATCTGCATTCAGACTGTCTCTGAGGCAGTGCTGGAACCAAAGCTTATTTGCATGAGAATGCAAGTGGATATTCATTATTGCTTTCTTCCAAACAGGACAGATACCAGCAACTACACTAGAGTTTTATGAACACAGTGTGGTATTTCAAAAGCCATTTATTGTTTCTACCTATCCCTTTCTGGGAACTGAATTTAAAGGAAAGTATCGAAATGAAAAGCTGTTCCCAGGAAAGAGAAGAGGAGCTTGCAAGGTGAGACTTGAACCAATACTTGTGAGGTTTAGATACATCCCCTGTCTCTATTACCAGCTAACTAAGTGAAGCTAGGTTTTCTTTATATTCTCTGTCTGTATAATATGGCAGTAGTGGCTTTTTATATTCTGCGTCTATATCTAGCATGAAAAAAAATCCAACTCAATCTTTACTGGACCTGCTGATTCTTTGAGTGTGTAAAACTTCACTTCTCCTCTAACTTGCAAGTTCTCAAGAATTTTTTTTTTATTTTTTGGGTTTTTTTGTTTTCTTTTTATTTGTTTGGTTGGTTTTTGTTTGTCTCTTCTTTTGTTACAGTGATACCTTTCACTAAGGAGATCCTGAACTGTTTTCATCATTTGGCCTAGTGGGCCAGAAAGTAGTGTTTCTAAACACAGAGCAGCAGTATTAACAAGTTTTGGTACCCATAGAGAAGTTTCTGAATGTCCTAGCTGTATTGGGACACAGTAATTGAATCCTTCCTTTCATTATATCCACCAGCAAGATGTGAATAGAAACTGTGTGAATCTACTCTTCCTCTTAGTCTTCTGGCACACAACAATCCCAAGGAAGGGATTGTTGACATCAGAATGAAAAAGTTCAGACTGTTGTTCAAAAGAGGCAATTTCCTGCAGAAGAGAGTAAACCTTGGCAGAGGTCTTGCAGCTATCTTCTTCACCAAACAGCTAGTGTTAGAAAGATATGCTCTTAAAAGCCAGTAGTGACGAATGCCTTCCTGCCGTCTTCTGACATGAAGTAAAAAAAAATCCTCATTCACCACTTTCAGGACTTCCAGAAAACTGCTGAGAGTCACAGGCTGCCTCTCTGATGACAACTCACTAATGTGATCACATTCTTCTCACTGACCACCTAAATAGAGAACAGTTCCAGTGACAATTTTAATTTTCAGCAAATCAGAGGAGTGAGGTTGAGTTCAACACTTTTCTGATTCCTGCCTGGGAGAAATGTGTGTTTGTGATGCTTCTCAGGCAGAATTAGGAAAACTAAATCTATTGACAGCATACTTAACTTCCCTAGAGAAATTCTTCACATTAAGGAATTGTAGTGTCAGTAGCTGAAAAAATTACATAAAATCATAACATCTCACAAAAAATAGGGATTCGATCATGAAAATTCATACTCCAGAAGAACTTAGGAGGAATTCACTGTCAAACTGGAAGAACATGGATTGTAGAGTAAACACTTTTGAATTTGGTACTATGGAGCTGAAATCACAATCAGAAATGAACAAAACTCAGTGTGGTAAAAAGTACTATGCAAGGAAGGAATGAATGAAGGTGACAGTAAGAGTACTGTATGTATGCTGAAGGTATTGCGAATTATGAGGAATTCCTATTTTTTTCTTGACTTTCATTCATAGTCCTGCATATTTGTGTAAGGCACTGGCTTACTATATTAATTATTGACTCAGACCAACTCAAGTGTGTGTGTGTGGAGGAAGGGACAGTTGAATTTCATGAAGGTGAAATAGTGCCCTGCACCATACCCCAACCTTTTCAAGCCTCTTTAGGTAGTCCCAGAGCAGCTGTCACTGGCACACTGGGAGCACTGCCCCTCACCTCACCCCAGAGCCCCAGTCCAGCCCCAGAGTGGTCAGTGGGCCAGAAGTCATGCTGGCAGGGTGGCCACAGGGAGCCAGAGCACATAAAAACAAGGACATGCGTGGTTGTTGTCCTGCCATTTCCTGGGCTCCTTGTAGCTGCATCTATGCTGGATATGCCATGGTAGCTATAATTCCCTCTTTTTCTTGTTCTTTCTTTATTTCTTCCTCTCCTAATCTCTTTTCTTGATATTTGGGTAACTTAAAGCTGAATTAGTTGGATTTTGCTGAGTTGTATGGGTTAGTACGTGCTGAGTCAATGCTTTGTGAAATGCTTTATTTTGGTTGAATGTTGCCCTTTAAACTTTTGCCAAGTTCACTTATTTTCTAGTTTGTGAATAAAAGTGTGTTATTTGATCTCCTGAGAAACGTGCAACATGTCTTCTCCCTTGTGTCCTACGAAAGTATATAAAAAACTGAAGACTCTTTTAATAATCTGGTGGGTGGATTTTTGGAACCTTGTATATTTTTTTAAGTAAAACCCTTTCAATGAGCTTGTAGCTCAAACCTGCGGTCTTACAATTTATTAGTAAAGGGAATCTTCTGAGCTTCTTGTATCTGTCAAATTTAAGCCCATGTTTTCACCATGTTTGTTTGTTTTCAACAAAGTTGAAAGTTGTTAAATAAATTAAGGCATTTCCCATTTTTAAGAAATCTTATAAACAGATATAATGTAAAGATACAGAGACTCAGTAAGGATCTCAATTCACTTTTTATCTGTTTCACTGGTGTAACTGGTGCCATTTCATTTTGAAGATGTATCATATTCATCCTTTTATGTTTTTTTTCTTTATCTCTTCTGCAAATAGTTGAAGAAGAAATTAATTGATTCTCTTTCTAGTCTCATCCCAACAGTCCCACTCCGCTTTAAAAATTGTATATTGTAATAATCAACTAGCAATGTAGCACGTTACATTGCATTTTCTTCCAAAGCCTTGTGTAGCAGGAAAGCTTTTCATAAGCAGTCAGTAATAATCAGTTAAACAAGATGTAGGCACCTACCAGTGACAGCCATATATTTTATTAAGCATATGAAGTATCACAGTAATTTGCATATTTACTAATCTGTTATGGTACAAATTCATTCCAACCACAGTCAAAAGATCACAGAGGGATTAAGAAAAACCTAATTTCAAGACTTAAGAGAGGATAAATCCAAATCACACATACCACATAAAATAACAGCTTAATAAAACACGAATAGCTTCTACAATCATGTTACGAAGTTTCTTTTACACTTGTTCAGCAAATGATCATTTTTCAGTAGCAGTTCTATGGTGTGAGCAGTACATGAAAATGCATTTTCATTCTTTCTCTATGCAATTCTATCCAGTATTAATCATTGATTGAACTTCAGGTTATTCAGACCATCATGAAAGGAAGACCTGATCCATGCTGGGAGTTTGTTGTACAGTTCACAGAATTAAAAACCTATATTTTGTTAAATTGAAGATAGTAAAAATTAGCAGCCCTTACCAGTGTAAGAACTCTTTGCCTATGGATTTATTCACTGGGTAATATGATATTCAGCCAAAAACCTACCTTTTAACAATAAGGGGCATGATTAGTTGATAAAGAATATCAAGTTGGTTTTAATTTTTCAAATGACTGCTTTAAGATAACTCTCGGGCTTAAAAATCTGGGGCATCATTGGTCTCTATGGTTGTTCTAAGGGCTGTTACTTTCTATTTTTCAGTGATTACTTTAATGAGTAATACATAATAAAGCAGTTCATGCAGTGTGAATTTATAGGTTTCTCCCAGGTCTTTTGCCTTAAAAACAAATTTGAATGACTACCTCTCCCACTGTAGACTAAGCATCCGTGTGAAATCTAGGGAAATATAAGATACTGTGTTACATTCTGGATGTCAAATGCAGTAGAATTTATCTTCCAAAGCTCTGTGAACCTCAGCACTAGAGTTGTTTTTTCCCATGTGTCAGAACTTGTTTATTTTCTCCTTCAAAAAGCAGTTTCTTTTCACTGGTCCTGCAACCAGAGAAGGAGGTATAGACAACAGTAATACATTGACACCTCTGCCAGTGCCTAGAACATCATGGATGCTTCAGATATGCATGGCACAGACTTGCCCAGTATTATAGTACCAAGACACAGAAGTCTGAGTTCCTTGTCCATATTAGAGAGAATTCAAATCTGTACCCATATTCAGTTAACTTCATCAGTTATGCAGTCATAATATAAAAAAAGGGGCTAGTCTCTCCTGCATAAACTTTCTAACTGTTAAAATTGATTTCATCAGAAAATAAGCAAGTTATTCCAATCAATGTGGCACTGTCTTTGAAATGAGGAACTGGTTCATTCCTGGACTGTTTAAAGTATTTTTCATATAAAACATATGCAGTTAGCCTTTGGAGTCTTTATTCTTTTCAACTGCATCCCTACAAACATCCATGATCTCTTCTTCATATATTGTACACTGAAATAACATTAAAGAATTGCTTTCATTCAGGACAATTGGCTACAAATGAAAGTCACAAACCCTGATCATGAACAACTGTCATATGTCTCCTAGCCCAGTAAGCAAATAATGGATGCTCTAGAAAGAGTAGGACAGGAAAAATATGTCATGATACTTTCAGAAATATATTACTAGCATAGCAAATCTGAGCAAGAGATAGCACCTTTTTATGGAACAAGCATGAGTGGATTTATCTTACACGAATTTTCCACTTGTTCTTAAAACACATGTAAAATTTTAACACCTTCAACATCCTGAAACAACAAATTCAGTATTTAATTACATGTTGTGTGAAGTATCCCTTCTTTCCTTTGAATGTTTTTGATGACTGCCAGTTTCAGTATTAAGAAAAAGAATGAGCAAGTGTACCTTAACCTCCTTCTCCGGGTCTCTCCCAGTTTTGTAAATTTGTGTCATACATCTCTCTATATACTTGCTTTCCATGCTGAGGAGTCTCAGACTATTGAATTGCTACTTGTACAGAAGATATATGCTTGATCATCCCACATAATTCTCTCTGTATTCTGACAGTTTTAATATATCTCCTTTCAGGTGTGAAGAACTTGCAGGTCTTCCTGATGCATTCCAGATTCCTTTGGGTTTAAATAGGGACATGGTATTTTCTGTTATGTTCTTTTTTTCCCCACAGTTCTTTTCTTTTTTTTCCCACAGATAATGACTAATAAGCCAACATTTTCTTAGAGATATTTGCCATAGTTTAATAAGCATCCAAAGTTCAGGACCCATTGTTATGATATAAAACAAGAAATGTTTTCCCCATGCATATCAGTTTGCATACATCAACAGTGGATTTCAGTTTCCATTTTATTATCCTGTAACTCAGTGTGGATATCTTTCAGAAATTCCCAATTTGTTGGCTATTCTTTTTTGTTAGTATGAACAACTTAATATTAGCAAACATTTGTCATTTTTACAACTGTAACTCATCATTTGCACACCACAATTATGAATTTCTGGGACACCCAACAACTGTCCATATGGCTCTCTGGTGTGAAAATTTGCCATTTATTCCTATCCTTCCTTCCCTCTCTCCATTCATGATATGTTTTCTCCAATGACTCTTGGACTCTGCCTTTGTAGAAAAACAAAGCCTGTGGCTTATTTGACACTTCATAAACCCTGCATTTGCTGTTGCTACATAGCTTTCTACAGAACCAAAAAGCATAACTTACTCCATGTGCCATTTTGCAGTTGACCCATTTTGGTGACTTTGAATCCTTTTGAGCTGAAGCGATCTTGAACTTAGGTTTCCTTCAGAGGTTCAGAAGAAGAGTGCTTTCCTCCATGGCCAGTGCCAGTGACAACATCATATAAGCACCAATTCTTTAAACAAAAGAGTTACATACTTAAATATGTCCAGGATAGGGGCCTGTAGTCAGTAATTTTTTTTGCCTTTAGCATGAAATGTCTAAAATTAAACCTGGTTTATCTAACTAAAGCTGGTTAATCTAATCCTATGTCCCACAAAACTCCAGAAGCCAAAGTGAAACTTTGCTTTCCAAAACCAAAACTATTATAGATTTCAAGCACTTACAGGGATGTTTTAAAATAAAATCTTAAAATAAAGAGGAAAATCTGATCCCATGGGAGCAGCAGCAAAATTCCAAGCAGATTTGCCGTATGAATTTCTATCCAGGGAGACTTCAGGATTGGATCAATGGAGTCCAGATTTGCAGTTATGAGACTGGTTGTTATATTATAGCAGGTATCACTGAGATCAGAACATAGCCACTGAAACATTGCTGTCACATTTAGACCATAAACCACACTAATCTTAAGATCCTTACAGCATTTGCTTTTCTATCTTGAGTTGCACACTCCATAAGCTTAAAATACACAAAGCAATGCCTTGTTTAGGGATAGTTTCCCATAAGTAGAAATAACAATCACTATATTACCTAGTCAAAATAAAGCAGAAGCATACGGGGGTGAGATCTATGCCTTTTCTAAGCCTCCATTCCTCTAACACTAACTTTTGCTTCACTATCTTTGGTAGCGTGATGATATGAAGAGTAAACTTGCTTGTCCTGCTTCCATCCATTTCTTCTGTTTACAACCACCCTGACTGCACCCCCTCAGGAAAGACTAAGCTGTGTTTTCTGTGCAGAACACATGAGCAGTTTAATCTGAAGGCAACCTGTTTCTGCATGAGGTGTTTCAGTACAGCAGATAGACAAAATCTAATAGTTACCACAAGAATGTTGCCCTGTTTCATTTGACAAGTGAAAAATGTTACCCTTCACCGGTTTACACCTGCTTTTCAAATTGGAGGAAAGAGTACTATTTAATTTCTCTGCATCCTGTACCATCATCTGGTTTTAAACAGCATTGGGATTGGGTTTGTTTGTATATTGGGATTTTTGGTTATAGGTGCAAAATTTGTGTAGCATTGCAAAGGCTATGTTTAGAGATGAAATATGTAAGAATAAAGAAAAATAGGCATATAAACAAGTTAGAAAATTCTAGTCAAATGGTTAAGTTTCCCTTCCCCTCTGACAGTCTCAAATTAGCAGGTTCTAACCCTCTGTAATCTTCATCGTACTAGCTACAGAAAATAGCACCGTCTTTCGGTCATACGGAGTGTAGGCCACTAACTCTGGAGTCACACTAAGCCCTCTGGGCGAGTCACCTGTGGCCTAAACTCCCACTCCCCAAAGCCCTTATGGTGAGGAAAACCTGCTGCACCCAGCGCCCGTGTAGGCAAATCGCTGGGCATCTCACAAAATCGCTGGGTACTTCACCGTCCCCGTGCGTCCCTCCGGGCGATGGGCGACGGCTCGGCCCTCAACCCCGTCTCACCTCCAACCAGAGACCTTCTCCCGTCGCGACAGCCCCTGCGCCAGGGGTTGTTATCATGACACCTGCCCCTATTGCCCTGCCGCCGCCCGCCCCTAACCGGGGCCAAAAAGCGGCGGGGACCTCCTGCTTACCGCCCACCGCGATACCCAGATACCCGGACTGGCCTCCTCACACCAAAAAAGTTTTGCCGCGATGAAATTTAGACGATTCAGAACCTTAAAACTAACCAGAATCCTCTGACTAATTCCCAGGAGGATTACTTCTTCTGCTTCGGGTTCCTCATCAATTTTGCCCATTAGACCAATGTGAGGGGAAAATACAGATTCCTTCCTTGGAGCACTACACAACAGTCACATCAAAAGCAGTGGAATATACTTAAATACATATATAACTAATATAGAAGTAGTGTTATTCACGATTTTTTGGAGGACTGCTTTCTCTATAAGCAACTTGTTTTTAGCAGCACAAATATCTATTGGATTCCTGCCTAAGATGAAACACAGAAAGAAAATGTGAAGTACTTTTTCTTTTTCCTTTGTCTTATTTTTTTAATCATTTGTTTCGGCTCAGTATATCTGGTTGCAATACTTTGGGGGCAATTCACCTTCCAGACAGATTCACAAATCGTGATACCGATCCGTGTCTCATTAGTAATATTTTTTCAGCGCTTGGAATTCTATAATTTTTGAAATTCAGGTGAAAAGACATCCCCTCACCCCCTCCATACCCCTGCCAGAGCAGAGGGCACAACTGGAAATTCAACAGTTGTTGAATTTCAAGTGATCAAACAGACCCCACGAATGTGCGTGGGGGAAACCTTTGACAGCCGGTATTTGAGGCCAAACAGGTTTGCTTTTCATAGCAAGTTTCTGTCTAGAGGTCCACTAAGAACGGCCGATCTGTCACGCGATACCCTTTCCCAAGGATGAGGACAGCGACCTGGAGTCTCGGACTACAGTAGGTGCGAGGCATGAGGGGATAAAACCGAGAAAGCAGGTCGGATCCAGCACCCACTGAAACCAGTGACAAAACTAACCTGCCTTCCCGATCCTGCTATCGGGATCCGAGCCGGTGCTCTGTCCTCATCTCGAGCGCCGATGCTTTGCCTGTGAACTGCGGGCAGCGGCGAGTCAAAGTGCCTCTGTAGCAGGTGATTTACCTGTAAAAGTTTTCTTTCCCTTTCCTCCCCTTGCCTTGCCGCGGAGAAAACTTGTGGGTGCTTCTGTCAGTTTGTGGTGACGGAGCGCAGACTTGTGCTACGAACACAGGTTTCTTAACCAATGTGAAAGGCGAGCATTTAAAATAACAGTACCAGCAATTGTCTTTAATGAGCATTAGTGTACAGCAGGGCAGACAGGGTACGGCAGCAATCACTCACAAATCAGCCGGGACTCATCAGCTAGCGCATCCCTCTCTGACTTCTGATGCCTCTGCTTGCACAGACCTCTCGTGTGTTGGAAGGTTGCTTACATTAAACTCCTTTGCCCAAATAATTTTTAACCATTTTTCCATTGTCTTCCTCCACTTTCCCCCACCTCTTTCACTCTCCGCCCCCACCTCCACCCGCAGGTTTTTGTGTTCAGATTCACGAGGAAGAAACGTCAAGCAACACATATCAAATAGTGGTGTCCGTGAGAGGTGAAAGGTGATCTGAAAAGTACAATCTACGAATCTCCGGGCTGGTTTTATTTTAATGAGAAACTAGGGAACTCGGACACTCACACATGGCTTGAGAGGCCAGGTCACGCTTCAGTCCCTTCTAAGGTACTATAGAATAGACTATGACAGTGTGAAGGGGAAGGGTAGGTGGTCGTTAGTCAATGGAACTCTTCGCCGTCAGTGCCATTGTCACTTAAATTCTCGCTTCTTAGTCGAGCTATTTAAAGCTTATTCTTTAAACAGCGAGCATTACATGACCTGGGACCCTGCAGCTCGCCAGGGTCCAAAGCTTTGCCCACCTCTTTCGGAGCAAGATCTACAGGACGGTGGGGCAGAGTTTTCCCGTCCGTCGTGAAAGAGGGAGAAGCAGATTTCAGCAGGGGCTTTATCCTTCTGCTCCCCCCAGCCGCCGGCAGATTGCAGCCCCTCTCCCACCGAGCACGGCTTTTGTGGGACTTCCGGGATGGCCGCCCCGGGAGAGGGGCTCAGCGGGTAGCCCAGGCTGCATGGCTTTAGGCTGATGGGGTGTCGAGGAGACCTTCCCTCTCTGTCCTTTCCTCGGAGCCAGCGCCTTTGGCCCCAGCTATGATTTTTCACGCCGCCTCTCCGCTACTAATGACATTTAGCGATTGACGATAAAAGCTCTTACCTGCGATCTAGCTCTCAAATAATCTGATTGTACACGGTAAAAATACAGACACCAGCAGGGGTATAGTCATAAGATCGATCGGGTTTCCGTGCCGCATGCATGCTCTGAAGCACCTCGTCCTTTCCTCTGGGAGCCTGGGGGCCTCTCTCCCCCTCGACCCCCTGCTCTTTAGGAGTGCACCAGGACGGAGTGGAGGGAGCCCTTGCCCTCGGGGTTGTTGCTCGCGGCCTGTTCCAACAACGAAGCAGCGGCCGGGGAAGCAGCAGGGCAGATCTGCGAGGCAGAGACCGTCAGAGCAGGGATGGCCGAGGCAGTGGACATTGCCGGCGCCGGCTTGATGGGCACCGGGACAGCCGGCATGGTCTGTGCCGGCGGGTGGCAGAGCGCCTTCATAGGCACGCCGAAGGGTCCGTAGTCAGGGGATACGGGCACACTGGTCACGGAGTCCATCACCCCCACGTGCGGCCACACGGAGCTCACCACGCCGCTGAGCTGGCTGGGCACCGGGTAGCCCAGGTGGTGCATCACCGAGGCCAGCGGCAGCCCGCCGGCCTGCAGTACACCCTTGTAATCTCTGCCGATGATATTCTCGATGGCGAAGGGATGCTTGAAGCCCGAGGGCTGGCTGCTCCCGTAGGGCGAAAACTGCGGTAGCCTCCCCACCGCTGCAGCGGCCGCGGCTGCGGCCACGGCCGCCTCGGAGCTTGCCAGCCCCGGCACCTTGCCCGAGGGAGGCGGCGGTGGCGGCGGGTGCGGATGGAAATAGTGCACCATGTGCGGGGTGGGCGCCGGGGGCTTGCCGGGACCGCCGCTGCCCGTCCCGCTGCCGCCGCCGCCAGGCAGGTGGTGCTCGGGGCGCAGGACCTTGAAGCGCTTGCGGCGGCGGAGGAAGCTGCCGTTCTCAAACATGTCCCCACAGTCCGGATGCAGCGCCCAGAAGCTGCCCTTGCCCGGCTGGTCGGGTCGCCGCGGGATCTTGATGAAGCAGTCGTTGAAGGAGAGGTTGTGACGGAGGGAGTTCTGCCAGCGCTGGGTATGCTCCCGGTAGTAGGGGAATCGCTCCATTATGAACTTGTAGATGTCGCTCAGGGGCAGCATCTTCTCGGCCGAGTGCTGGATGGCCATGGCCGTCAGGGAGATGTAAGAGTAAGGCGGCTTTTGGTCGCTGTACGAACTCTTCCCCGGCCTGGGCATCGCCGCCCCGCCACAGTCCTCCCGCGGCCACACGATCCCACCGCGCCAAGGCGGGCACCACTAAGTGTCGCGCACGGCGGACTCGGGGTGCCGGGAACGGCGCTGCTCTGCCCCGCCACCGTTTCTACATCCTGGGCGCCACCTCCCCGGGCCACAGCCGGCCGGCGGGCTCGCACACGGCTCCTTCCAGCAGCCTCACCCCGCGGGATGCACTTGCCTCGCCGCGCCGCTGCCTGCGGGAGACACAGCTGCTGCCCAGGCCGCGGAGTCTCAGGGGCTACGGGGCCGAGCCCGGTCCCTGCCCCCGCTGGCGTCCCCGCTTTCCTCCTGGAGGCCGCTGAGTCTCCTGGACTTCCCCACTGCCGCCTGACACACTCTACTGGAGTTGGTGCTCCTCAGACATGAGCATGAAATTACCCCGGACCTCTGCAGAGATGTGAAGGAAGGAAATATAAACGTCCCTCTCACCGCTCAGTCCGGTGAAAAGTTTGCGGCGGAGGCCAGCGCCAGGAGCCGTCAGGGAGAGGAGGCGAGCGAGGCGGCGGCCGTGGCTGTGGCGGGGCTTGCGCGCTCCAGCGCAGTTTTGTAATGGTGCCCGAGCCGGGAGACCCTCGCAGCTCCTGCTCTCTTGCTATCACATGACAGACGCACGGGGACTTGGCGTCTCATGGAAGAGGAGTGAGAAGAGGCTCCCGGCTCCCCCTTCACTCACACCTCCTCAGCAGGGCGAGGTGGAGCCCAGGGGATGAGAAAAACTCCATGTGAGACCGAGATCTACTTTCAAAACACAGGGCAGGGAACAGCGGCTCAAGCAGGGAAGCTTCCTCCTCCCCCCTCTTCCACCTCAGCTCCCCCACTACTGCCCCTTTCGCAGCCCCCCTATTATCCACTTTCCTCCTTTTGACCCCTCGCTCCCGCACAGCCCGGCTTCCAGCAGTAGGCGTGAAGGGCCTTCAAGAGCACCGCACCACCAGGAGGTGGAAAACGGTAAGAGGTCTTTCCTCCTCCCTGGGGCTAGCGTGCCAAGCACCCCAGGGAAGCGGCCCTCGAGCTAGCCCCGGGTGACAGCAAGCGGGAAATACAGGCCCTTTGGAGTAATCTTTTATCATTCCTGTCATTATGTTTAAGAAGTTACTCAGAGACTTGCAGAAAAACAAGAGAAATGCGAAAAAATCCTACTCTGTCTTCTCCAAGTCGTTAAGGTCAACTCCTGCTACTCGCCGCGACGCGGCTCATAGAAAACGTGGAAAGAACCAGCCAAAGCATCATCGGCATGCTTCGAGACGGGCTACTTAGCGCCAGATTGGCTCATTAGTAGGAATCAACGACAGTGCAACAAACGTACTGCGTTATAGAGGGTAGCCTGTAGATTTGAGCGAGAAACAGGAAAGCCTGCTCTCTTAGCTGCCGCTAGAGTTAAAAGAGACCCTGCTCAGTGTAAGCACCTACCAGAGATTAGCGAGATGCTGGAAGAGTTGCCTGCGTTTAAATTATTAGTCCCACTTTTATTGGCTAAATAAGCAAATAGGTTGAAGGCTCTTTCAACCTGTGTGTGTGCGTGTGTGTGTGTGTGTGTGTGTGTATGTACATATGTACGTATGTATATATATGTAAGAGCTTTTTTGAGCCCACCCTTCCAGACTGGTGCAGCGGGTCACTGTCTGCGGGTGTCTGTCCCGCGCAAGTAGAGGTGGCTGCAGCAGCGCTGGGGCAGAACCCAGCCGGCCGTGCCGCCTGCGCTCCACTCTCGCCGTCGGGGGAGTTGGTTTGAGCATCAGACTTGGTTGTCTGTCTCCGAGTGAGGCGTCGCAGGTAGCGAAGAGGAAGAGTGAGAGAAACCAAAAAGAAAACAACGTTTGAATGTCGGCTTATACTCTCTGCTAGGGGGTCGAAGGAAAACACTAATTTAAAACCCTCCTTCAAGTAATGTGCATTTAACAGTATTATACCTGATCAAGGTCAGTCAAATGAAGAGCGTAATCAAAGGTAAAGGATCAGAATAAGTAGCCGCGATTTTGAAAGCCAAGTTTTACCTGAAAGCAAGTGCTTAAAAAAACGTTTCAGATTATTGTTCAAAGCATTCACTGTCCCTCTGAGAAACTAGGAGACACGCTGGCAGCAACATTTAGCTCTAGCACCTTGGGGTGCATCTCCCGTATTGCCAGAACGGCGAGAGCCGACATTCCGACATCTTTCCTGATGCATCTGTACATTTCCCAAAAAATATTTTACTCGTGTTTTACCGATTAATCCTATCCTAACTGATTAAAACCCCTGCTTCTATCCTCAGAGTCTAAGTCCTGGATCTTAAAGTCATTGTCTGCCTCACCCCACCAGTTAGTAATCCGGCGTTTTACCCCCGTACGACAAGAGTGAGGGTTTAGCCTGGTCCTTTCGCACATTAACATTGCTGTTGCACCCGGATTTTATTTTTCACGGGAAAACCGACCTAGACCAGAAGACCGGTGAGACCCGAAATGCACTGTTTGCATTTTTTCTTCTCTCAACCCTTCCCAAACGCGGCCGCTCTCAGGGGCAGTGTTGACTCTCTCTTTCGCCGGGAAGGTATAGTGGAGGCTGGGAAGGAAGGGCCAGTGTCACCCGGAGCTACCTGGGCACCATCCTCCGGCGGGCACTGCTGCGGGAAACCCGAGGCTGCGTGCCTCCAGCTCTACGCTCCCGTCAGCCTCCAAGGTGGGACTTCTGCTAAGCTAGGGGATGTCGAGGCAAGCCCGCGATTAACGGGAGCCCTTCCCAAGCTATCAGAAAAGTGCTTTCACGCACGGGCTAGTTGCTGGTCAGTTAGTATGCGCTTTTATGGGGCAACGACACTGCGGGGCTGCGGTCCGCCCAGCTATTTGTGAAAGCGAGACCTGTTTCTTGAAGCCTCTGAGACAATTAATCAAAAAAAAAAACACCTCAGGGTATTCGGTCTGACATCAACCAGGCCAGTTCAGATTTCAAGGGGGTAACGTTGTACAAATGATACACTGCTGGCAGTCACCCTGGGTTACTCCAGTTATCTCTGCAACCCTCCCGACGTTGGAAACATGGTTTCTCGGGCTTTTTTTTTTTTTTTTTTTTTTTTTTTTTTTTTTTTTTTCCAGTCAGGAAGTCACTATAAAGTTTTGCTCTCGGGAAGTTACTTCTCTTCCCACTCCTCAGACGCCTTCAATTCACGGGCAAAGCTCTCCCCTTGGAAGATGGCCGTGACGTTGGTGGAGTGACTATCACCTTTATCTGTCTTGCTTTGCATGTCTGGCGCTACATTAGACATACCTGACTTCTAGTTTT